>NC_092108.1:50042803-51468667 GCF_045679555.1 Salvelinus alpinus | reverse complement strand
CATTACCATGTGTTTTTTAAACTTTCACAAACAACTGCCGTTTTGACCCCTTTCCCAACATTTTACAGAAAAACATGTTTGCTATATAAAATCTTCCCCTACTCTTCTGCTTTTCACGCAAGTCGTCGGAATTCAAATCGGGGCTACCAATCTGTAACTAGAGCTATTTTTGTAACCCTTCGCCTGTTTTTCTGGCTTCGGTAAAAAATGTCAGAAGTTAGCAGATTCATTCAATTCAAAACAACTATCATTTTGACCACTAAACCAAAGAGTTTGACAAAAATATATTGGATTAAAACTTCCTCTAACTTCTCTGCTTGTCAAATGCGGAGAAGGTTTATTCAGTATGGAACTTACGTTACAGCAGTTTTACTAAATGCATTACCATGTGTTTTTTAAACTTTCACAAACAACTGCCGTTTTGACCCCTTTCCCAACATTTTACAGAAAAATATGTTTGCTATATAAAATCTTCCCCTACTCTTCTGCTTTTCAAGCAAGTAGTCGGATTTCAAATCGGGTCTACCAATCTGTAACTAGAGCTATTTTTGTAACCCTTCGCCTGTTTTTCTGGCTTCGGTAAAAAATGTCAGAAGTTAGCAGATTAATTAAATTCAAAACAACTATCATTTTGACCACTAAACCAAAGAGTTTGACAAAAATATATTGGATTAAAACTTCCCTCTACTTCTCTGCTTGTCAAATGCGGAGAAGGTTTATTCAGTATGGAACTTACGTTACAGCAGTTTTACTAAATGCACTACCATGTGTTTTTTAAACTTTCACAAACAACTGCTGTTTTGACCCCTTTCCAAACATTTTACAGAAAACAATGTTTTCTATATAAAATCTACCCCTACTCTTCTGCTTTTCAAGCAACAAGTCGGATTTCAAATCGGGTCTACCAATCTGTAACTAGAGCTATTTTTGTAACCCTTCGCCTGTTTTTCTGGCTTCGGTAAAACATGTCAGAAGTTTGCAGATTCATTCAATTCAAAACAACTATCATTTGGACCACTAAACCAGATAGTTTGACAAAAATATATTAGATTAAAACTTCCTCTAACTTCTCTGCTTGTCAAATGCGGAGAAGGTTTATTCAGTATGGAACTTACGTTACAGCAGTTTTACTAAATGCATTACCATGTGTTTTTTAAACTTTCACAAACAACTGCCGTTTTGACCCCTTTCCCAACATTTTACAGAAAAATATGTTTGCTCTATAAAATCTTCCCCTACTCTTCTGCTTTTCAAGCAAGTAGTCGGATTTCAAATCGGGTCTACCAATCTGTAACTAGAGCTATTTTTGTAACCCTTCGCCTGTTTTTCTGGCTTCGGTAAAAAATGTCAGAAGTTAGCAGATTAATTAAATTCAAAACAACTATCATTTTGACCACTAAACCAAAGAGTTTGACAAAAATATATTGGATTAAAACTTCCCTCTACTTCTCTGCTTGTCAAATGCGGAGAAGGTTTATTCAGTATGGAACTTACGTTACAGCAGTTTTACTAAATGCACTACCATGTGTTTTTTAAACTTTCACAAACAACTGCTGTTTTGACCCCTTTCCCAACATTTTACAGAAAACAATGTTTTCTATATAAAATCTACCCCTACTCTTCTGCTTTTCAAGCAACAAGTCGGATTTCAAATCGGGTCTACCAATCTGTAACTAGAGCTATTTTTGTAACCCTTCGCCTGTTTTTCTGGCTTCGGTAAAAAATGTCAGAAGTTTGCAGATTCATTCAATTCAAAACAACTATCATTTTGACCACTAAACCAGATAGTTTGACAAAAATATATTAGATTAAAACTTCCTCTAACTTCTCTGCTTGTCAAATGCGGAGAAGGTTTATTCAGTATGGAACTTACGTTACAGCAGTTTTACTAAATGCACTACCATGTGTTTTTTAAACTTTCACAAACAACTGCCGTTTTGACCCCTTTCCCAACATTTTACAGAAAAAAATGTTTGCTATATTAAATCTTCCCCTACTCTTCTGCTTTTCAAGCACGTAGTCAGAATTCAAATCGGGGCTACCAATCTGTAACTAGAGCTATTTTTGTAACCCTTCGCCTGTTTTTCTGGCTTCGGTAAAAAATGTCAGAAGTTAGCAGATTCATTAAATTCAAAACAACTATCATTTTGACCACTAAACCAAAGAGTTTGACAAAAATATATTGGATTAAAACTTCCCTCTACTTCTCTGCTTGTCAAATGCGGAGAAGGTTTATTCAGTATGGAACTTACGTTACAGCAGTTTTACTAAATGCACTACCATGTGTTTTTTAAACTTTCACAAACAACTGCTGTTTTGACCCCTTTCCAAACATTTTACAGAAAACAATGTTTTCTATATAAAATCTACCCCTACTCTTCTGCTTTTCAAGCAACAAGTCGGATTTCAAATCGGGTCTACCAATCTGTAACTAGAGCTATTTTTGTAACCCTTCGCCTGTTTTTCTGGCTTCGGTAAAAAATGTCAGAAGTTAGCAGATTCATTCAATTCAAAACAACTATCATTTGGACCACTAAACCAGATAGTTTGACAAAAATATATTGGATTAAAACTTCCTCTAACTTCTCTGCTTGTCAAATGCGGAGAAGGTTTATTCAGTATGGAACTTACGTTACAGCAGTTTTACTAAATGCACTACCATGTGTTTTTTAAACTTTCACAAACAACTGCTGTTTTGACCCCTTTCCCAACATTTTACAGAAAACAATGTTTTCTATATAAAATCTACCCCTACTCTTCTGCTTTTCAAGCAACAAGTCGGATTTCAAATCGGGTCTACCAATCTGTAACTAGAGCTATTTTTGTAACCCTTCGCCTGTTTTTCTGGCTTCGGTAAAACATGTCAGAAGTTTGCAGATTCATTCAATTCAAAACAACTATCATTTGGACCACTAAACCAAAGAGTTTGACAAAAATATATTGGATTAAAACTTCCTCTAACTTCTCTGCTTGTCAAATGCGGAGAAGGTTTATTCAGTATGGAACTTACGTTACAGCAGTTTTACTAAATGCATTACCATGTGTTTTTTAAACTTTCACAAACAACTGCCGTTTTGACCCCTTTCCCAACATTTTACAGAAAAATATGTTTGCTCTATAAAATCTTCCCCTACTCTTCTGCTTTTCAAGCAAGTAGTCGGATTTCAAATCGGGTCTACCAATCTGTAACTAGAGCTATTTTTGTAACCCTTCGCCTGTTTTTCTGGCTTCGGTAAAAAATGTCAGAAGTTAGCAGATTCATTAAATTCAAAACAACTATCATTTTGACCACTAAACCAAAGAGTTTGACAAAAATATATTGGATTAAAACTTCCCTCTACTTCTCTGCTTGTCAAATGCGGAGAAGGTTTATTCAGTATGGAACTTACGTTACAGCAGTTTTACTAAATGCACTACCATGTGTTTTTTAAACTTTCACAAACAACTGCTGTTTTGACCCCTTTCCCAACATTTTACAGAAAACAATGTTTTCTATATAAAATCTACCCCTACTCTTCTGCTTTTCAAGCAACAAGTCGGATTTCAAATCGGGTCTACCAATCTGTAACTAGAGCTATTTTTGTAACCCTTCGCCTGTTTTTCTGGCTTCGGTAAAACATGTCAGAAGTTTGCAGATTCATTCAATTCAAAACAACTATCATTTGGACCACTAAACCAGATAGTTTGACAAAAATATATTAGATTAAAACTTCCTCTACTTCTCTGCTTGTCAAATGCGTAGAAGGTTTATTCAGTATGGAACTTACGTTACAGCAGTTTTACTAAATGCACTACCATGTGTTTTTTAAACTTTCACAAACAACTGCCGTTTTGACCCCTTTCCCAACATTTTACAGAAAAAAATGTTTGCTATATTAAATCTTCCCCTACTCTTCTGCTTTTCAAGCACGTAGTCAGAATTCAAATCGGGGCTACCAATCTGTAACTAGAGCTATTTTTGTAACCCTTCGCCTGTTTTTCTGGCTTCGGTAAAAAATGTCAGAAGTTAGCAGATTAATTAAATTCAAAACAACTATCATTTTGACCACTAAACCAAAGAGTTTGACAAAAATATATTGGATTAAAACTTCCCTCTACTTCTCTGCTTGTCAAATACGGAGAAGGTTTATTCAGTATGGAACTTACGTTACAGCAGTTTTACTAAATGCACTACCATGTGTTTTTTAAACTTTCACAAACAACTGCTGTTTTGACCCCTTTCCAAACATTTTACAGAAAACAATGTTTTCTATATAAAATCTACCCCTACTCTTCTGCTTTTCAAGCAACAAGTCGGATTTCAAATCGGGTCTACCAATCTGTAACTAGAGCTATTTTTGTAACCCTTCGCCTGTTTTTCTGGCTTCGGTAAAACATGTCAGAAGTTTGCAGATTCATTCAATTCAAAACAACTATCATTTGGACCACTAAACCAGATAGTTTGACAAAAATATATTAGATTAAAACTTCCTCTAACTTCTCTGCTTGTCAAATGCGGAGAAGGTTTATTCAGTATGGAACTTACGTTACAGCAGTTTTACTAAATGCATTACCATGTGTTTTTTAAACTTTCACAAACAACTGCTGTTTTGACCCCTTTCCCAACATTTTACAGAAAAATATGTTTGCTCTATAAAATCTTCCCCTACTCTTCTGCTTTTCAAGCAAGTAGTCGGATTTCAAATCGGGTCTACCAATCTGTAACTAGAGCTATTTTTGTAACCCTTCGCCTGTTTTTCTGGCTTCGGTAAAAAATGTCAGAAGTTAGCAGATTCATTAAATTCAAAACAACTATCATTTTGACCACTAAACCAAAGAGTTTGACAAAAATATATTGGATTAAAACTTCCCTCTACTTCTCTGCTTGTCAAATGCGGAGAAGGTTTATTCAGTATGGAACTTACGTTACAGCAGTTTTACTAAATGCACTACCATGTGTTTTTTAAACTTTCACAAACAACTGCTGTTTTGACCCCTTTCCAAACATTTTACAGAAAACAATGTTTTCTATATAAAATCTACCCCTACTCTTCTGCTTTTCAAGCAACAAGTCGGATTTCAAATCGGGTCTACCAATCTGTAACTAGAGCTATTTTTGTAACCCTTCGCCTGTTTTTCTGGCTTCGGTAAAACATGTCAGAAGTTTGCAGATTCATTCAATTCAAAACAACTATCATTTGGACCACTAAACCAGATAGTTTGACAAAAATATATTAGATTAAAACTTCCTCTAACTTCTCTGCTTGTCAAATGCGGAGAAGGTTTATTCAGTATGGAACTTACGTTACAGCAGTTTTACTAAATGCATTACCATGTGTTTTTTAAACTTTCACAAACAACTGCCGTTTTGACCCCTTTCCCAACATTTTACAGAAAAATATGTTTGCTCTATAAAATCTTCCCCTACTCTTCTGCTTTTCAAGCAAGTAGTCGGATTTCAAATCGGGTCTACCAATCTGTAACTAGAGCTATTTTTGTAACCCTTCGCCTGTTTTTCTGGCTTCGGTAAAAAAAATGTCAGAAGTTAGCAGATTCATTCAATTCAAAACAACTATCATTTTGACCACTAAACCAAAGAGTTTGACAAAAATATATTGGATTAAAACTTCCTCTAACTTCTCTGCTTGTCAAATGCGGAGAAGGTTTATTCAGTATGGAACTTACGTTAGAGCAGTTTTACTAAATGCATTACCATGTGTTTTTTAAACTTTCACAAACAACTGCCGTTTTGACCCCTTTCCCAACATTTTACAGAAAAAGATGTTTGCTCTATAAAATCTTCCCCTACTCTTCTGCTTTTCAAGCAAGTAGTCGGAATTCAAATCGGGGCTACCAATCTGTAACTAGAGCTATTTTTGTAACCCATCGCCTGTTTTTCTGGCTTCGGTAAAACATGTCAGAAGTTTGCAGATTCATTCAATTCAAAACAACTATCATTTGGACCACTAAACCAAAGAGTTTGACAAAAATATATTGGATTAAAACTTCCCTCTACTTCTCTGCTTGTCAAATGCGGAGAAGGTTTATTCAGTATGGAACTTACGTTACAGCAGTTTTACTAAATGCACTACCATGTGTTTTTTAAACTTTCACAAACAACTGCTGTTTTGACCCCTTTCCCAACATTTTACAGAAAACAATGTTTTCTATATAAAATCTACCCCTACTCTTCTGCTTTTCAAGCAACAAGTCGGATTTCAAATCGGGTCTACCAATCTGTAACTAGAGCTATTTTTGTAACCCTTCGCCTGTTTTTCTGGCTTCGGTAAAACATGTCAGAAGTTTGCAGATTCATTCAATTCAAAACAACTATCATTTGGACCACTAAACCAAAGAGTTTGACAAAAATATATTGGATTAAAACTTCCTCTAACTTCTCTGCTTGTCAAATGCGGAGAAGGTTTATTCAGTATGGAACTTACGTTACAGCAGTTTTACTAAATGCATTACCATGTGTTTTTTAAACTTTCACAAACAACTGCCGTTTTGACCCCTTTCCCAACATTTTACAGAAAAATATGTTTGCTCTATAAAATCTTCCCCTACTCTTCTGCTTTTCAAGCAACAAGTCGGATTTCAAATCGGGTCTACCAATCTGTAACTAGAGCTATTTTTGTAACCCTTCGCCTGTTTTTCTGGCTTCGGTAAAACATGTCAGAAGTTTGCAGATTCATTCAATTCAAAACAACTATCATTTGGACCACTAAACCAGATATTTTGACAAAAATATATTAGATTAAAACTTCCTCTACTTCTCTGCTTGTCAAATGCGTAGAAGGTTTATTCAGTATGGAACTTACGTTACAGCAGTTTTACTAAATGCACTACCATGTGTTTTTTAAACTTTCACAAACAACTGCCATTTTGACCCCTTTCCCAACATTTTACAGAAAAAAATGTTTGCTATATTAAATCTTCCCCTACTCTTCTGCTTTTCAAGCACGTAGTCAGAATTCAAATCGGGGCTACCAATCTGTAACTAGAGCTATTTTTGTAACCCTTCGCCTGTTTTTCTGGCTTCGGTAAAAAATGTCAGAAGTTAGCAGATTCATTCAATTCAAAACAACTATCATTTTGACCACTAAACCAAAGAGTTTGACAAAAATATATTGGATTAAAACTTCCTCTAACTTCTCTGCTTGTCAAATGCGGAGAAGGTTTATTCAGTATGGAACTTACGTTAGAGCAGTTTTACTAAATGCATTACCATGTGTTTTTTAAACTTTCACAAACAACTGCCGTTTTGACCCCTTTCCCAACATTTTACAGAAAAAAATGTTTGCTATATTAAATCTTCCCCTACTCTTCTGCTTTTCAAGCACGTAGTCAGAATTCAAATCGGGGCTACCAATCTGTAACTAGAGCTATTTTTGTAACCCTTCGCCTGTTTTTCTGGCTTCGGTAAAACATGTCAGAAGTTAGCAGATTAATTAAATTCAAAACAACTATCATTTTGACCACTAAACCAAAGAGTTTGACAAAAATATATTGGATTAAAACTTCCCTCTACTTCTCTGCTTGTCAAATACGGAGAAGGTTTATTCAGTATGGAACTTACGTTACAGCAGTTTTACTAAATGCACTACCATGTGTTTTTTAAACTTTCACAAACAACTGCTGTTTTGACCCCTTTCCAAACATTTTACAGAAAACAATGTTTTCTATATAAAATCTACCCCTACTCTTCTGCTTTTCAAGCAACAAGTCGGATTTCAAATCGGGTCTACCAATCTGTAACTAGAGCTATTTTTGTAACCCTTCGCCTGTTTTTCTGGCTTCGGTAAAACATGTCAGAAGTTTGCAGATTCATTCAATTCAAAACAACTATCATTTTGACCACTAAACCAGATAGTTTGACAAAAATATATTGGATTAAAACTTCCTCTAACTTCTCTGCTTGTCAAATGCGGAGAAGGTTTATTCAGTATGGAACTTACGTTACAGCAGTTTTACTAAATGCATTACCATGTGTTTTTTAAACTTTCACAAACAACTGCTGTTTTGACCCCTTTCCCAACATTTTACAGAAAAATATGTTTGCTCTATAAAATCTTCCCCTACTCTTCTGCTTTTCAAGCAAGTAGTCGGATTTCAAATCGGGTCTACCAATCTGTAACTAGAGCTATTTTTGTAACCCTTCGCCTGTTTTTCTGGCTTCGGTAAAAAATGTCAGAAGTTAGCAGATTCATTAAATTCAAAACAACTATCATTTTGACCACTAAACCAAAGAGTTTGACAAAAATATATTGGATTAAAACTTCCCTCTACTTCTCTGCTTGTCAAATGCGGAGAAGGTTTATTCAGTATGGAACTTACGTTACAGCAGTTTTACTAAATGCACTACCATGTGTTTTTTAAACTTTCACAAACAACTGCTGTTTTGACCCCTTTCCAAACATTTTACAGAAAACAATGTTTTCTATATAAAATCTACCCCTACTCTTCTGCTTTTCAAGCAACAAGTCGGATTTCAAATCGGGTCTACCAATCTGTAACTAGAGCTATTTTTGTAACCCTTCGCCTGTTTTTCTGGCTTCGGTAAAACATGTCAGAAGTTTGCAGATTCATTCAATTCAAAACAACTATCATTTGGACCACTAAACCAGATAGTTTGACAAAAATATATTAGATTAAAACTTCCTCTAACTTCTCTGCTTGTCAAATGCGGAGAAGGTTTATTCAGTATGGAACTTACGTTACAGCAGTTTTACTAAATGCATTACCATGTGTTTTTTAAACTTTCACAAACAACTGCCGTTTTGACCCCTTTCCCAACATTTTACAGAAAAATATGTTTGCTCTATAAAATCTTCCCCTACTCTTCTGCTTTTCAAGCAAGTAGTCGGATTTCAAATCGGGTCTACCAATCTGTAACTAGAGCTATTTTTGTAACCCTTCGCCTGTTTTTCTGGCTTCGGTAAAAAAAATGTCAGAAGTTAGCAGATTCATTCAATTCAAAACAACTATCATTTTGACCACTAAACCAAAGAGTTTGACAAAAATATATTGGATTAAAACTTCCTCTAACTTCTCTGCTTGTCAAATGCGGAGAAGGTTTATTCAGTATGGAACTTACGTTAGAGCAGTTTTACTAAATGCATTACCATGTGTTTTTTAAACTTTCACAAACAACTGCCGTTTTGACCCCTTTCCCAACATTTTACAGAAAAAGATGTTTGCTCTATAAAATCTTCCCCTACTCTTCTGCTTTTCAAGCAAGTAGTCGGAATTCAAATCGGGGCTACCAATCTGTAACTAGAGCTATTTTTGTAACCCATCGCCTGTTTTTCTGGCTTCGGTAAAACATGTCAGAAGTTTGCAGATTCATTCAATTCAAAACAACTATCATTTGGACCACTAAACCAAAGAGTTTGACAAAAATATATTGGATTAAAACTTCCCTCTACTTCTCTGCTTGTCAAATGCGGAGAAGGTTTATTCAGTATGGAACTTACGTTACAGCAGTTTTACTAAATGCACTACCATGTGTTTTTTAAACTTTCACAAACAACTGCTGTTTTGACCCCTTTCCCAACATTTTACAGAAAACAATGTTTTCTATGTAAAATCTACCCCTACTCTTCTGCTTTTCAAGCAACAAGTCGGATTTCAAATCGGGTCTACCAATCTGTAACTAGAGCTATTTTTGTAACCCTTCGCCTGTTTTTCTGGCTTCGGTAAAACATGTCAGAAGTTTGCAGATTCATTCAATTCAAAACAACTATCATTTGGACCACTAAACCAGATAGTTTGACAAAAATATATTAGATTAAAACTTCCTCTAACTTCTCTGCTTGTCAAATGCGGAGAAGGTTTATTCAGTATGGAACTTACGTTACAGCAGTTTTACTAAATGCATTACCATGTGTTTTTTAAACTTTCACAAACAACTGCCGTTTTGACCCCTTTCCCAACATTTTACAGAAAAATATGTTTGCTCTATAAAATCTTCCCCTACTCTTCTGCTTTTCAAGCAACAAGTCGGATTTCAAATCGGGTCTACCAATCTGTAACTAGAGCTATTTTTGTAACCCTTCGCCTGTTTTTCTGGCTTCGGTAAAACATGTCAGAAGTTTGCAGATTCATTCAATTCAAAACAACTATCATTTGGACCACTAAACCAGATATTTTGACAAAAATATATTAGATTAAAACTTCCTCTACTTCTCTGCTTGTCAAATGCGTAGAAGGTTTATTCAGTATGGAACTTACGTTACAGCAGTTTTACTAAATGCACTACCATGTGTTTTTTAAACTTTCACAAACAACTGCCATTTTGACCCCTTTCCCAACATTTTACAGAAAAAAATGTTTGCTATATTAAATCTTCCCCTACTCTTCTGCTTTTCAAGCACGTAGTCAGAATTCAAATCGGGGCTACCAATCTGTAACTAGAGCTATTTTTGTAACCCTTCGCCTGTTTTTCTGGCTTCGGTAAAAAATGTCAGAAGTTAGCAGATTCATTCAATTCAAAACAACTATCATTTTGACCACTAAACCAAAGAGTTTGACAAAAATATATTGGATTAAAACTTCCTCTAACTTCTCTGCTTGTCAAATGCGGAGAAGGTTTATTCAGTATGGAACTTACGTTAGAGCAGTTTTACTAAATGCATTACCATGTGTTTTTTAAACTTTCACAAACAACTGCCGTTTTGACCCCTTTCCCAACATTTTACAGAAAAAAATGTTTGCTATATTAAATCTTCCCCTACTCTTCTGCTTTTCAAGCACGTAGTCAGAATTCAAATCGGGGCTACCAATCTGTAACTAGAGCTATTTTTGTAACCCTTCGCCTGTTTTTCTGGCTTCGGTAAAAAATGTCAGAAGTTAGCAGATTCATTCAATTCAAAACAACTATCATTTTGACCACTAAACCAAAGAGTTTGACAAAAATATATTGGATTAAAACTTCCTCTAACTTCTCTGCTTGTCAAATGCGGAGAAGGTTTATTCAGTATGGAACTTACGTTAGAGCAGTTTTACTAAATGCATTACCATGTGTTTTTTAAACTTTCACAAACAACTGCCGTTTTGACCCCTTTCCCAACATTTTACAGAAAAAGATGTTTGCTCTATAAAATCTTCCCCTACTCTTCTGCTTTTCAAGCAAGTAGTCGGAATTCAAATCGGGGCTACCAATCTGTAACCAGAGCTATTTTTGTAACCCATCGCCTGTTTTTCTGGCTTCGGTAAAACATGTCAGAAGTTTGCAGATTCATTCAATTCAAAACAACTATCATTTGGACCACTAAACCAAAGAGTTTGACAAAAATATATTGGATTAAAACTTCCCTCTACTTCTCTGCTTGTCAAATGCGGAGAAGGTTTATTCAGTATGGAACTTACGTTACAGCAGTTTTACTAAATGCACTACCATGTGTTTTTTAAACTTTCACAAACAACTGCTGTTTTGACCCCTTTCCCAACATTTTACAGAAAACAATGTTTTCTATATAAAATCTACCCCTACTCTTCTGCTTTTCAAGCAACAAGTCGGATTTCAAATCGGGTCTACCAATCTGTAACTAGAGCTATTTTTGTAACCCTTCGCCTGTTTTTCTGGCTTCGGTAAAAAATGTCAGAAGTTAGCAGATTAATTAAATTCAAAACAACTATCATTTTGACCACTAAACCAAAGAGTTTGACAAAAATATATTGGATTAAAACTTCCCTCTACTTCTCTGCTTGTCAAATGCGGAGAAGGTTTATTCAGTATGGAACTTACGTTACAGCAGTTTTACTAAATGCACTACCATGTGTTTTTTAAACTTTCACAAACAACTGCTGTTTTGACCCCTTTCCAAACATTTTACAGAAAACAATGTTTTCTATATAAAATCTACCCCTACTCTTCTGCTTTTCAAGCAACAAGTCGGATTTCAAATCGGGTCTACCAATCTGTAACTAGAGCTATTTTTGTAACCCTTCGCCTGTTTTTCTGGCTTCGGTAAAACATGTCAGAAGTTTGCAGATTCATTCAATTCAAAACAACTATCATTTGGACCACTAAACCAGATAGTTTGACAAAAATATATTAGATTAAAACTTCCTCTAACTTCTCTGCTTGTCAAATGCGGAGAAGGTTTATTCAGTATGGAACTTACGTTACAGCAGTTTTACTAAATGCATTACCATGTGTTTTTTAAACTTTCACAAACAACTGCTGTTTTGACCCCTTTCCCAACATTTTACAGAAAAATATGTTTGCTCTATAAAATCTTCCCCTACTCTTCTGCTTTTCAAGCAAGTAGTCGGATTTCAAATCGGGTCTACCAATCTGTAACTAGAGCTATTTTTGTAACCCTTCGCCTGTTTTTCTGGCTTCGGTAAAAAATGTCAGAAGTTAGCAGATTCATTAAATTCAAAACAACTATCATTTTGACCACTAAACCAAAGAGTTTGACAAAAATATATTGGATTAAAACTTCCCTCTACTTCTCTGCTTGTCAAATGCGGAGAAGGTTTATTCAGTATGGAACTTACGTTACAGCAGTTTTACTAAATGCACTACCATGTGTTTTTTAAACTTTCACAAACAACTGCTGTTTTGACCCCTTTCCAAACATTTTACAGAAAACAATGTTTTCTATATAAAATCTACCCCTACTCTTCTGCTTTTCAAGCAACAAGTCGGATTTCAAATCGGGTCTACCAATCTGTAACTAGAGCTATTTTTGTAACCCTTCGCCTGTTTTTCTGGCTTCGGTAAAACATGTCAGAAGTTTGCAGATTCATTCAATTCAAAACAACTATCATTTGGACCACTAAACCAGATAGTTTGACAAAAATATATTAGATTAAAACTTCCTCTAACTTCTCTGCTTGTCAAATGCGGAGAAGGTTTATTCAGTATGGAACTTACGTTACAGCAGTTTTACTAAATGCATTACCATGTGTTTTTTAAACTTTCACAAACAACTGCCGTTTTGACCCCTTTCCCAACATTTTACAGAAAAATATGTTTGCTCTATAAAATCTTCCCCTACTCTTCTGCTTTTCAAGCAATAAGTCGGATTTCAAATCGGGTCTACCAATCTGTAACTAGAGCTATTTTTGTAACCCTTCGCCTGTTTTTCTGGCTTCGGTAAAAAAAATTCAGAAGTTAGCAGATTCATTCAATTCAAAACAACTATCATTTTGACCACTAAACCAAAGAGTTTGACAAAAATATATTGGATTAAAACTTCCTCTAACTTCTCTGCTTGTCAAATGCGGAGAAGGTTTATTCAGTATGGAACTTACGTTAGAGCAGTTTTACTAAATGCATTACCATGTGTTTTTTAAACTTTCACAAACAACTGCCGTTTTGACCCCTTTCCCAACATTTTACAGAAAAAGATGTTTGCTATATAAAATCTTCCCCTACTCTTCTGCTTTTCAAGCAAGTAGTCGGAATTCAAATCGGGGCTACCAATCTGTAACTAGAGCTATTTTTGTAACCCATCGCCTGTTTTTCTGGCTTCGGTAAAACATGTCAGAAGTTTGCAGATTCATTCAATTCAAAACAACTATCATTTGGACCACTAAACCAAAGAGTTTGACAAAAATATATTGGATTAAAACTTCCCTCTACTTCTCTGCTTGTCAAATGCGGAGAAGGTTTATTCAGTATGGAACTTACGTTACAGCAGTTTTACTAAATGCACTACCATGTGTTTTTTAAACTTTCACAAACAACTGCTGTTTTGACCCCTTTCCCAACATTTTACAGAAAACAATGTTTTCTATGTAAAATCTACCCCTACTCTTCTGCTTTTCAAGCAACAAGTCGGATTTCAAATCGGGTCTACCAATCTGTAACTAGAGCTATTTTTGTAACCCTTCGCCTGTTTTTCTGGCTTCGGTAAAAAATGTCAGAAGTTAGCAGATTCATTAAATTCAAAACAACTATCATTTTGACCACTAAACCAAAGAGTTTGACAAAAATATATTGGATTAAAACTTCCCTCTACTTCTCTGCTTGTCAAATGCGGAGAAGGTTTATTCAGTATGGAACTTACGTTACAGCAGTTTTACTAAATGCACTACCATGTGTTTTTTAAACTTTCACAAACAACTGCTGTTTTGACCCCTTTCCAAACATTTTACAGAAAACAATGTTTTCTATATAAAATCTACCCCTACTCTTCTGCTTTTCAAGCAACAAGTCGGATTTCAAATCGGGTCTACCAATCTGTAACTAGAGCTATTTTTGTAACCCTTCGCCTGTTTTTCTGGCTTCGGTAAAACATGTCAGAAGTTTGCAGATTCATTCAATTCAAAACAACTATCATTTGGACCACTAAACCAGATAGTTTGACAAAAATATATTAGATTAAAACTTCCTCTAACTTCTCTGCTTGTCAAATGCGGAGAAGGTTTATTCAGTATGGAACTTACGTTACAGCAGTTTTACTAAATGCATTACCATGTGTTTTTTAAACTTTCACAAACAACTGCCGTTTTGACCCCTTTCCCAACATTTTACAGAAAAATATGTTTGCTCTATAAAATCTTCCCCTACTCTTCTGCTTTTCAAGCAAGTAGTCGGATTTCAAATCGGGTCTACCAATCTGTAACTAGAGCTATTTTTGTAACCCTTCGCCTGTTTTTCTGGCTTCGGTAAAAAAAATGTCAGAAGTTAGCAGATTCATTCAATTCAAAACAACTATCATTTTGACCACTAAACCAAAGAGTTTGACAAAAATATATTGGATTAAAACTTCCTCTAACTTCTCTGCTTGTCAAATGCGGAGAAGGTTTATTCAGTATGGAACTTACGTTAGAGCAGTTTTACTAAATGCATTACCATGTGTTTTTTAAACTTTCACAAACAACTGCCGTTTTGACCCCTTTCCCAACATTTTACAGAAAAAGATGTTTGCTCTATAAAATCTTCCCCTACTCTTCTGCTTTTCAAGCAAGTAGTCGGAATTCAAATCGGGGCTACCAATCTGTAACTAGAGCTATTTTTGTAACCCATCGCCTGTTTTTCTGGCTTCGGTAAAACATGTCAGAAGTTTGCAGATTCATTCAATTCAAAACAACTATCATTTGGACCACTAAACCAAAGAGTTTGACAAAAATATATTGGATTAAAACTTCCCTCTACTTCTCTGCTTGTCAAATGCGGAGAAGGTTTATTCAGTATGGAACTTACGTTACAGCAGTTTTACTAAATGCACTACCATGTGTTTTTTAAACTTTCACAAACAACTGCTGTTTTGACCCCTTTCCCAACATTTTACAGAAAACAATGTTTTCTATGTAAAATCTACCCCTACTCTTCTGCTTTTCAAGCAACAAGTCGGATTTCAAATCGGGTCTACCAATCTGTAACTAGAGCTATTTTTGTAACCCTTCGCCTGTTTTTCTGGCTTCGGTAAAACATGTCAGAAGTTTGCAGATTCATTCAATTCAAAACAACTATCATTTGGACCACTAAACCAGATAGTTTGACAAAAATATATTAGATTAAAACTTCCTCTAACTTCTCTGCTTGTCAAATGCGGAGAAGGTTTATTCAGTATGGAACTTACGTTACAGCAGTTTTACTAAATGCATTACCATGTGTTTTTTAAACTTTCACAAACAACTGCCGTTTTGACCCCTTTCCCAACATTTTACAGAAAAATATGTTTGCTCTATAAAATCTTCCCCTACTCTTCTGCTTTTCAAGCAACAAGTCGGATTTCAAATCGGGTCTACCAATCTGTAACTAGAGCTATTTTTGTAACCCTTCGCCTGTTTTTCTGGCTTCGGTAAAACATGTCAGAAGTTTGCAGATTCATTCAATTCAAAACAACTATCATTTGGACCACTAAACCAGATATTTTGACAAAAATATATTAGATTAAAACTTCCTCTACTTCTCTGCTTGTCAAATGCGTAGAAGGTTTATTCAGTATGGAACTTACGTTACAGCAGTTTTACTAAATGCACTACCATGTGTTTTTTAAACTTTCACAAACAACTGCCATTTTGACCCCTTTCCCAACATTTTACAGAAAAAAATGTTTGCTATATTAAATCTTCCCCTACTCTTCTGCTTTTCAAGCACGTAGTCAGAATTCAAATCGGGGCTACCAATCTGTAACTAGAGCTATTTTTGTAACCCTTCGCCTGTTTTTCTGGCTTCGGTAAAAAATGTCAGAAGTTAGCAGATTCATTCAATTCAAAACAACTATCATTTTGACCACTAAACCAAAGAGTTTGACAAAAATATATTGGATTAAAACTTCCTCTAACTTCTCTGCTTGTCAAATGCGGAGAAGGTTTATTCAGTATGGAACTTACGTTAGAGCAGTTTTACTAAATGCATTACCATGTGTTTTTTAAACTTTCACAAACAACTGCCGTTTTGACCCCTTTCCCAACATTTTACAGAAAAAAATGTTTGCTATATTAAATCTTCCCCTACTCTTCTGCTTTTCAAGCACGTAGTCAGAATTCAAATCGGGGCTACCAATCTGTAACTAGAGCTATTTTTGTAACCCTTCGCCTGTTTTTCTGGCTTCGGTAAAAAATGTCAGAAGTTAGCAGATTCATTCAATTCAAAACAACTATCATTTTGACCACTAAACCAAAGAGTTTGACAAAAATATATTGGATTAAAACTTCCTCTAACTTCTCTGCTTGTCAAATGCGGAGAAGGTTTATTCAGTATGGAACTTACGTTAGAGCAGTTTTACTAAATGCATTACCATGTGTTTTTTAAACTTTCACAAACAACTGCCGTTTTGACCCCTTTCCCAACATTTTACAGAAAAAGATGTTTGCTCTATAAAATCTTCCCCTACTCTTCTGCTTTTCAAGCAAGTAGTCGGAATTCAAATCGGGGCTACCAATCTGTAACCAGAGCTATTTTTGTAACCCATCGCCTGTTTTTCTGGCTTCGGTAAAACATGTCAGAAGTTTGCAGATTCATTCAATTCAAAACAACTATCATTTGGACCACTAAACCAAAGAGTTTGACAAAAATATATTGGATTAAAACTTCCCTCTACTTCTCTGCTTGTCAAATGCGGAGAAGGTTTATTCAGTATGGAACTTACGTTACAGCAGTTTTACTAAATGCACTACCATGTGTTTTTTAAACTTTCACAAACAACTGCTGTTTTGACCCCTTTCCCAACATTTTACAGAAAACAATGTTTTCTATATAAAATCTACCCCTACTCTTCTGCTTTTCAAGCAACAAGTCGGATTTCAAATCGGGTCTACCAATCTGTAACTAGAGCTATTTTTGTAACCCTTCGCCTGTTTTTCTGGCTTCGGTAAAACATGTCAGAAGTTTGCAGATTCATTCAATTCAAAACAACTATCATTTGGACCACTAAACCAGATATTTTGACAAAAATATATTAGATTAAAACTTCCTCTACTTCTCTGCTTGTCAAATGCGTAGAAGGTTTATTCAGTATGGAACTTACGTTACAGCAGTTTTACTAAATGCACTACCATGTGTTTTTTAAACTTTCACAAACAACTGCCATTTTGACCCCTTTCCCAACATTTTACAGAAAAAAATGTTTGCTATATTAAATCTTCCCCTACTCTTCTGCTTTTCAAGCACGTAGTCAGAATTCAAATCGGGGCTACCAATCTGTAACTAGAGCTATTTTTGTAACCCTTCGCCTGTTTTTCTGGCTTCGGTAAAAAATGTCAGAAGTTAGCAGATTCATTCAATTCAAAACAACTATCATTTTGACCACTAAACCAAAGAGTTTGACAAAAATATATTGGATTAAAACTTCCTCTAACTTCTCTGCTTGTCAAATGCGGAGAAGGTTTATTCAGTATGGAACTTACGTTAGAGCAGTTTTACTAAATGCATTACCATGTGTTTTTTAAACTTTCACAAACAACTGCCGTTTTGACCCCTTTCCCAACATTTTACAGAAAAAAATGTTTGCTATATTAAATCTTCCCCTACTCTTCTGCTTTTCAAGCACGTAGTCAGAATTCAAATCGGGGCTACCAATCTGTAACTAGAGCTATTTTTGTAACCCTTCGCCTGTTTTTCTGGCTTCGGTAAAAAATGTCAGAAGTTAGCAGATTCATTCAATTCAAAACAACTATCATTTTGACCACTAAACCAAAGAGTTTGACAAAAATATATTGGATTAAAACTTCCTCTAACTTCTCTGCTTGTCAAATGCGGAGAAGGTTTATTCAGTATGGAACTTACGTTAGAGCAGTTTTACTAAATGCATTACCATGTGTTTTTTAAACTTTCACAAACAACTGCCGTTTTGACCCCTTTCCCAACATTTTACAGAAAAAGATGTTTGCTCTATAAAATCTTCCCCTACTCTTCTGCTTTTCAAGCAAGTAGTCGGAATTCAAATCGGGGCTACCAATCTGTAACCAGAGCTATTTTTGTAACCCATCGCCTGTTTTTCTGGCTTCGGTAAAACATGTCAGAAGTTTGCAGATTCATTCAATTCAAAACAACTATCATTTGGACCACTAAACCAAAGAGTTTGACAAAAATATATTGGATTAAAACTTCCCTCTACTTCTCTGCTTGTCAAATGCGGAGAAGGTTTATTCAGTATGGAACTTACGTTACAGCAGTTTTACTAAATGCACTACCATGTGTTTTTTAAACTTTCACAAACAACTGCTGTTTTGACCCCTTTCCCAACATTTTACAGAAAACAATGTTTTCTATATAAAATCTACCCCTACTCTTCTGCTTTTCAAGCAACAAGTCGGATTTCAAATCGGGTCTACCAATCTGTAACTAGAGCTATTTTTGTAACCCTTCGCCTGTTTTTCTGGCTTCGGTAAAAAATGTCAGAAGTTAGCAGATTAATTAAATTCAAAACAACTATCATTTTGACCACTAAACCAAAGAGTTTGACAAAAATATATTGGATTAAAACTTCCCTCTACTTCTCTGCTTGTCAAATGCGGAGAAGGTTTATTCAGTATGGAACTTACGTTACAGCAGTTTTACTAAATGCACTACCATGTGTTTTTTAAACTTTCACAAACAACTGCTGTTTTGACCCCTTTCCAAACATTTTACAGAAAACAATGTTTTCTATATAAAATCTACCCCTACTCTTCTGCTTTTCAAGCAACAAGTCGGATTTCAAATCGGGTCTACCAATCTGTAACTAGAGCTATTTTTGTAACCCTTCGCCTGTTTTTCTGGCTTCGGTAAAACATGTCAGAAGTTAGCAGATTCATTCAATTCAAAACAACTATCATTTGGACCACTAAACCAGATAGTTTGACAAAAATATATTAGATTAAAACTTCCTCTACTTCTCTGCTTGTCAAATGCGTAGAAGGTTTATTCAGTATGGAACTTACGTTACAGCAGTTTTACTAAATGCATTACCATGTGTTTTTTAAACTTTCACAAACAACTGCCGTTTTGACCCCTTTCCCAACATTTTACAGAAAAATATGTTTGCTCTATAAAATCTTCCCCTACTCTTCAGCTTTTCAAGCAACAAGTCGGATTTCAAATCGGGTCTACCAATCTGTAACTAGAGCTATTTTTGTAACCCTTCGCCTGTTTTTCTGGCTTCGGTAAAACATGTCAGAAGTTTGCAGATTCATTCAATTCAAAACAACTATCATTTGGACCACTAAACCAGATATTTTGACAAAAATATATTAGATTAAAACTTCCTCTACTTCTCTGCTTGTCAAATGCGTAGAAGGTTTATTCAGTATGGAACTTACGTTACAGCAGTTTTACTAAATGCACTACCATGTGTTTTTTAAACTTTCACAAACAACTGCCATTTTGACCCCTTTCCCAACATTTTACAGAAAAAAATGTTTGCTATATTAAATCTTCCCCTACTCTTCTGCTTTTCAAGCACGTAGTCAGAATTCAAATCGGGGCTACCAATCTGTAACTAGAGCTATTTTTGTAACCCTTCGCCTGTTTTTCTGGCTTCGGTAAAAAATGTCAGAAGTTAGCAGATTCATTCAATTCAAAACAACTATCATTTTGACCACTAAACCAAAGAGTTTGACAAAAATATATTGGATTAAAACTTCCTCTAACTTCTCTGCTTGTCAAATGCGGAGAAGGTTTATTCAGTATGGAACTTACGTTAGAGCAGTTTTACTAAATGCATTACCATGTGTTTTTTAAACTTTCACAAACAACTGCCGTTTTGACCCCTTTCCCAACATTTTACAGAAAAAGATGTTTGCTCTATAAAATCTTCCCCTACTCTTCTGCTTTTCAAGCAAGTAGTCGGAATTCAAATCGGGGCTACCAATCTGTAACCAGAGCTATTTTTGTAACCCATCGCCTGTTTTTCTGGCTTCGGTAAAACATGTCAGAAGTTTGCAGATTCATTCAATTCAAAACAACTATCATTTGGACCACTAAACCAAAGAGTTTGACAAAAATATATTGGATTAAAACTTCCCTCTACTTCTCTGCTTGTCAAATGCGGAGAAGGTTTATTCAGTATGGAACTTACGTTACAGCAGTTTTACTAAATGCACTACCATGTGTTTTTTAAACTTTCACAAACAACTGCCATTTTGACCCCTTTCCCAACATTTTACAGAAAAAAATGTTTGCTATATTAAATCTTCCCCTACTCTTCTGCTTTTCAAGCACGTAGTCAGAATTCAAATCGGGGCTACCAATCTGTAACTAGAGCTATTTTTGTAACCCTTCGCCTGTTTTTCTGGCTTCGGTAAAAAATGTCAGAAGTTAGCAGATTCATTCAATTCAAAACAACTATCATTTTGACCACTAAACCAAAGAGTTTGACAAAAATATATTGGATTAAAACTTCCTCTACTTCTCTGCTTGTCAAATGCGGAGAAGGTTTATTCAGTATGGAACTTACGTTAGAGCAGTTTTACTAAATGCATTACCATGTGTTTTTTAAACTTTCACAAACAACTGCCGTTTTGACCCCTTTCCCAACATTTTACAGAAAAAGATGTTTGCTCTATAAAATCTTCCCCTACTCTTCTGCTTTTCAAGCAAGTAGTCGGAATTCAAATCGGGGCTACCAATCTGTAACTAGAGCTATTTTTGTAACCCATCGCCTGTTTTTCTGGCTTCGGTAAAACATGTCAGAAGTTTGCAGATTCATTCAATTCAAAACAACTATCATTTGGACCACTAAACCAAAGAGTTTGACAAAAATATATTGGATTAAAACTTCCCTCTACTTCTCTGCTTGTCAAATGCGGAGAAGGTTTATTCAGTATGGAACTTACGTTACAGCAGTTTTACTAAATGCACTACCATGTGTTTTTTAAACTTTCACAAACAACTGCTGTTTTGACCCCTTTCCCAACATTTTACAGAAAACAATGTTTTCTATGTAAAATCTACCCCTACTCTTCTGCTTTTCAAGCAACAAGTCGGATTTCAAATCGGGTCTACCAATCTGTAACTAGAGCTATTTTTGTAACCCTTCGCCTGTTTTTCTGGCTTCGGTAAAACATGTCAGAAGTTTGCAGATTCATTCAATTCAAAACAACTATCATTTGGACCACTAAACCAGATAGTTTGACAAAAATATATTAGATTAAAACTTCCTCTAACTTCTCTGCTTGTCAAATGCGGAGAAGGTTTATTCAGTATGGAACTTACGTTACAGCAGTTTTACTAAATGCATTACCATGTGTTTTTTAAACTTTCACAAACAACTGCCGTTTTGACCCCTTTCCCAACATTTTACAGAAAAATATGTTTGCTCTATAAAATCTTCCCCTACTCTTCTGCTTTTCAAGCAAGTAGTCGGATTTCAAATCGGGTCTACCAATCTGTAACTAGAGCTATTTTTGTAACCCTTCGCCTGTTTTTCTGGCTTCGGTAAAAAATGTCAGAAGTTTGCAGATTCATTCAATTCAAAACAACTATCATTTGGACCACTAAACCAGATAGTTTGACAAAAATATATTAGATTAAAACTTCCTCTAACTTCTCTGCTTGTCAAATGCGGAGAAGGTTTATTCAGTATGGAACTTACGTTACAGCAGTTTTACTAAATGCATTACCATGTGTTTTTTAAACTTTCACAAACAACTGCCGTTTTGACCCCTTTCCCAACATTTTACAGAAAAATATGTTTGCTCTATAAAATCTTCCCCTACTCTTCTGCTTTTCAAGCAAGTAGTCGGATTTCAAATCGGGTCTACCAATCTGTAACTAGAGCTATTTTTGTAACCCTTCGCCTGTTTTTCTGGCTTCGGTAAAAAATGTCAGAAGTTAGCAGATTCATTCAATTCAAAACAACTATCATTTTGACCACTAAACCAAAGAGTTTGACAAAAATATATTGGATTAAAACTTCCTCTAACTTCTCTGCTTGTCAAATGCGGAGAAGGTTTATTCAGTATGGAACTTACGTTAGAGCAGTTTTACTAAATGCATTACCATGTGTTTTTTAAACTTTCACAAACAACTGCCGTTTTGACCCCTTTCCCAACATTTTACAGAAAAAGATGTTTGCTCTATAAAATCTTCCCCTACTCTTCTGCTTTTCAAGCAAGTAGTCGGAATTCAAATCGGGGCTACCAATCTGTAACTAGAGCTATTTTTGTAACCCATCGCCTGTTTTTCTGGCTTCGGTAAAACATGTCAGAAGTTTGCAGATTCATTCAATTCAAAACAACTATCATTTGGACCACTAAACCAAAGAGTTTGACAAAAATATATTGGATTAAAACTTCCCTCTACTTCTCTGCTTGTCAAATGCGGAGAAGGTTTATTCAGTATGGAACTTACGTTACAGCAGTTTTACTAAATGCACTACCATGTGTTTTTTAAACTTTCACAAACAACTGCTGTTTTGACCCCTTTCCCAACATTTTACAGAAAACAATGTTTTCTATGTAAAATCTACCCCTACTCTTCTGCTTTTCAAGCAACAAGTCGGATTTCAAATCGGGTCTACCAATCTGTAACTAGAGCTATTTTTGTAACCCTTCGCCTGTTTTTCTGGCTTCGGTAAAACATGTCAGAAGTTTGCAGATTCATTCAATTC
This sequence comes from Salvelinus alpinus, assembly GCF_045679555.1. Lineage (NCBI taxonomy): Eukaryota > Metazoa > Chordata > Actinopteri > Salmoniformes > Salmonidae > Salvelinus > Salvelinus alpinus. The sequence continues at coordinate 51,445,691 of NC_092108.1, read as the reverse complement.
AAAACAACTATCATTTGGACCACTAAACCAGATAGTTTGACAAAAATATATTAGATTAAAACTTCCTCTAACTTCTCTGCTTGTCAAATGCGGAGAAGGTTTATTCAGTATGGAACTTACGTTACAGCAGTTTTACTAAATGCATTACCATGTGTTTTTTAAACTTTCACAAACAACTGCCGTTTTGACCCCTTTCCCAACATTTTACAGAAAAATATGTTTGCTCTATAAAATCTTCCCCTACTCTTCTGCTTTTCAAGCAACAAGTCGGATTTCAAATCGGGTCTACCAATCTGTAACTAGAGCTATTTTTGTAACCCTTCGCCTGTTTTTCTGGCTTCGGTAAAACATGTCAGAAGTTTGCAGATTCATTCAATTCAAAACAACTATCATTTGGACCACTAAACCAGATATTTTGACAAAAATATATTAGATTAAAACTTCCTCTACTTCTCTGCTTGTCAAATGCGTAGAAGGTTTATTCAGTATGGAACTTACGTTACAGCAGTTTTACTAAATGCACTACCATGTGTTTTTTAAACTTTCACAAACAACTGCCATTTTGACCCCTTTCCCAACATTTTACAGAAAAAAATGTTTGCTATATTAAATCTTCCCCTACTCTTCTGCTTTTCAAGCACGTAGTCAGAATTCAAATCGGGGCTACCAATCTGTAACTAGAGCTATTTTTGTAACCCTTCGCCTGTTTTTCTGGCTTCGGTAAAAAATGTCAGAAGTTAGCAGATTCATTCAATTCAAAACAACTATCATTTTGACCACTAAACCAAAGAGTTTGACAAAAATATATTGGATTAAAACTTCCTCTAACTTCTCTGCTTGTCAAATGCGGAGAAGGTTTATTCAGTATGGAACTTACGTTAGAGCAGTTTTACTAAATGCATTACCATGTGTTTTTTAAACTTTCACAAACAACTGCCGTTTTGACCCCTTTCCCAACATTTTACAGAAAAATATGTTTGCTCTATAAAATCTTCCCCTACTCTTCTGCTTTTCAAGCAAGTAGTCGGATTTCAAATCGGGTCTACCAATCTGTAACTAGAGCTATTTTTGTAACCCTTCGCCTGTTTTTCTGGCTTCGGTAAAACATGTCAGAAGTTAGCAGATTAATTAAATTCAAAACAACTATCATTTTGACCACTAAACCAAAGAGTTTGACAAAAATATATTGGATTAAAACTTCCCTCTACTTCTCTGCTTGTCAAATGCGGAGAAGGTTTATTCAGTATGGAACTTACGTTACAGCAGTTTTACTAAATGCACTACCATGTGTTTTTTAAACTTTCACAAACAACTGCTGTTTTGACCCCTTTCCAAACATTTTACAGAAAACAATGTTTTCTATATAAAATCTACCCCTACTCTTCTGCTTTTCAAGCAACAAGTCGGATTTCAAATCGGGTCTACCAATCTGTAACTAGAGCTATTTTTGTAACCCTTCGCCTGTTTTTCTGGCTTCGGTAAAACATGTCAGAAGTTTGCAGATTCATTCAATTCAAAACAACTATCATTTGGACCACTAAACCAGATAGTTTGACAAAAATATATTAGATTAAAACTTCCTCTACTTCTCTGCTTGTCAAATGCGTAGAAGGTTTATTCAGTATGGAACTTACGTTACAGCAGTTTTACTAAATGCATTACCATGTGTTTTTTAAACTTTCACAAACAACTGCCGTTTTGACCCCTTTCCCAACATTTTACAGAAAAATATGTTTGCTCTATAAAATCTTCCCCTACTCTTCTGCTTTTCAAGCAACAAGTCGGATTTCAAATCGGGTCTACCAATCTGTAACTAGAGCTATTTTTGTAACCCTTCGCCTGTTTTTCTGGCTTCGGTAAAACATGTCAGAAGTTTGCAGATTCATTCAATTCAAAACAACTATCATTTGGACCACTAAACCAGATATTTTGACAAAAATATATTAGATTAAAACTTCCTCTACTTCTCTGCTTGTCAAATGCGTAGAAGGTTTATTCAGTATGGAACTTACGTTACAGCAGTTTTACTAAATGCACTACCATGTGTTTTTTAAACTTTCACAAACAACTGCCATTTTGACCCCTTTCCCAACATTTTACAGAAAAAAATGTTTGCTATATTAAATCTTCCCCTACTCTTCTGCTTTTCAAGCACGTAGTCAGAATTCAAATCGGGGCTACCAATCTGTAACTAGAGCTATTTTTGTAACCCTTCGCCTGTTTTTCTGGCTTCGGTAAAAAATGTCAGAAGTTAGCAGATTCATTCAATTCAAAACAACTATCATTTTGACCACTAAACCAAAGAGTTTGACAAAAATATATTGGATTAAAACTTCCTCTAACTTCTCTGCTTGTCAAATGCGGAGAAGGTTTATTCAGTATGGAACTTACGTTAGAGCAGTTTTACTAAATGCATTACCATGTGTTTTTTAAACTTTCACAAACAACTGCCGTTTTGACCCCTTTCCCAACATTTTACAGAAAAAGATGTTTGCTCTATAAAATCTTCCCCTACTCTTCTGCTTTTCAAGCAAGTAGTCGGAATTCAAATCGGGGCTACCAATCTGTAACCAGAGCTATTTTTGTAACCCATCGCCTGTTTTTCTGGCTTCGGTAAAACATGTCAGAAGTTTGCAGATTCATTCAATTCAAAACAACTATCATTTGGACCACTAAACCAAAGAGTTTGACAAAAATATATTGGATTAAAACTTCCCTCTACTTCTCTGCTTGTCAAATGCGGAGAAGGTTTATTCAGTATGGAACTTACGTTACAGCAGTTTTACTAAATGCACTACCATGTGTTTTTTAAACTTTCACAAACAACTGCCATTTTGACCCCTTTCCCAACATTTTACAGAAAAAAATTTTTGCTATATTAAATCTTCCCCTACTCTTCTGCTTTTCAAGCACGTAGTCAGAATTCAAATCGGGGCTACCAATCTGTAACTAGAGCTATTTTTGTAACCCTTCGCCTGTTTTTCTGGCTTCGGTAAAAAATGTCAGAAGTTAGCAGATTCATTCAATTCAAAACAACTATCATTTTGACCACTAAACCAAAGAGTTTGACAAAAATATATTGGATTAAAACTTCCTCTAACTTCTCTGCTTGTCAAATGCGGAGAAGGTTTATTCAGTATGGAACTTACGTTAGAGCAGTTTTACTAAATGCATTACCATGTGTTTTTTAAACTTTCACAAACAACTGCCGTTTTGACCCCTTTCCCAACATTTTACAGAAAAAGATGTTTGCTCTATAAAATCTTCCCCTACTCTTCTGCTTTTCAAGCAAGTAGTCGGAATTCAAATCGGGGCTACCAATCTGTAACTAGAGCTATTTTTGTAACCCATCGCCTGTTTTTCTGGCTTCGGTAAAACATGTCAGAAGTTTGCAGATTCATTCAATTCAAAACAACTATCATTTGGACCACTAAACCAAAGAGTTTGACAAAAATATATTGGATTAAAACTTCCCTCTACTTCTCTGCTTGTCAAATGCGGAGAAGGTTTATTCAGTATGGAACTTACGTTACAGCAGTTTTACTAAATGCACTACCATGTGTTTTTTAAACTTTCACAAACAACTGCTGTTTTGACCCCTTTCCCAACATTTTACAGAAAACAATGTTTTCTATGTAAAATCTACCCCTACTCTTCTGCTTTTCAAGCAACAAGTCGGATTTCAAATCGGGTCTACCAATCTGTAACTAGAGCTATTTTTGTAACCCTTCGCCTGTTTTTCTGGCTTCGGTAAAACATGTCAGAAGTTTGCAGATTCATTCAATTCAAAACAACTATCATTTGGACCACTAAACCAGATAGTTTGACAAAAATATATTAGATTAAAACTTCCTCTAACTTCTCTGCTTGTCAAATGCGGAGAAGGTTTATTCAGTATGGAACTTACGTTACAGCAGTTTTACTAAATGCATTACCATGTGTTTTTTAAACTTTCACAAACAACTGCCGTTTTGACCCCTTTCCCAACATTTTACAGAAAAATATGTTTGCTCTATAAAATCTTCCCCTACTCTTCTGCTTTTCAAGCAACAAGTCGGATTTCAAATCGGGTCTACCAATCTGTAACTAGAGCTATTTTTGTAACCCTTCGCCTGTTTTTCTGGCTTCGGTAAAACATGTCAGAAGTTTGCAGATTCATTCAATTCAAAACAACTATCATTTGGACCACTAAACCAGATATTTTGACAAAAATATATTAGATTAAAACTTCCTCTACTTCTCTGCTTGTCAAATGCGTAGAAGGTTTATTCAGTATGGAACTTACGTTACAGCAGTTTTACTAAATGCACTACCATGTGTTTTTTAAACTTTCACAAACAACTGCCATTTTGACCCCTTTCCCAACATTTTACAGAAAAAAATGTTTGCTATATTAAATCTTCCCCTACTCTTCTGCTTTTCAAGCACGTAGTCAGAATTCAAATCGGGGCTACCAATCTGTAACTAGAGCTATTTTTGTAACCCTTCGCCTGTTTTTCTGGCTTCGGTAAAAAATGTCAGAAGTTAGCAGATTCATTCAATTCAAAACAACTATCATTTTGACCACTAAACCAAAGAGTTTGACAAAAATATATTGGATTAAAACTTCCTCTAACTTCTCTGCTTGTCAAATGCGGAGAAGGTTTATTCAGTATGGAACTTACGTTAGAGCAGTTTTACTAAATGCATTACCATGTGTTTTTTAAACTTTCACAAACAACTGCCGTTTTGACCCCTTTCCCAACATTTTACAGAAAAAAATGTTTGCTATATTAAATCTTCCCCTACTCTTCTGCTTTTCAAGCACGTAGTCAGAATTCAAATCGGGGCTACCAATCTGTAACTAGAGCTATTTTTGTAACCCTTCGCCTGTTTTTCTGGCTTCGGTAAAAAATGTCAGAAGTTAGCAGATTCATTCAATTCAAAACAACTATCATTTTGACCACTAAACCAAAGAGTTTGACAAAAATATATTGGATTAAAACTTCCTCTAACTTCTCTGCTTGTCAAATGCGGAGAAGGTTTATTCAGTATGGAACTTACGTTAGAGCAGTTTTACTAAATGCATTACCATGTGTTTTTTAAACTTTCACAAACAACTGCCGTTTTGACCCCTTTCCCAACATTTTACAGAAAAAGATGTTTGCTCTATAAAATCTTCCCCTACTCTTCTGCTTTTCAAGCAAGTAGTCGGAATTCAAATCGGGGCTACCAATCTGTAACCAGAGCTATTTTTGTAACCCATCGCCTGTTTTTCTGGCTTCGGTAAAACATGTCAGAAGTTTGCAGATTCATTCAATTCAAAACAACTATCATTTGGACCACTAAACCAAAGAGTTTGACAAAAATATATTGGATTAAAACTTCCCTCTACTTCTCTGCTTGTCAAATGCGGAGAAGGTTTATTCAGTATGGAACTTACGTTACAGCAGTTTTACTAAATGCACTACCATGTGTTTTTTAAACTTTCACAAACAACTGCTGTTTTGACCCCTTTCCCAACATTTTACAGAAAACAATGTTTTCTATATAAAATCTACCCCTACTCTTCTGCTTTTCAAGCAACAAGTCGGATTTCAAATCGGGTCTACCAATCTGTAACTAGAGCTATTTTTGTAACCCTTCGCCTGTTTTTCTGGCTTCGGTAAAAAATGTCAGAAGTTAGCAGATTAATTAAATTCAAAACAACTATCATTTTGACCACTAAACCAAAGAGTTTGACAAAAATATATTGGATTAAAACTTCCCTCTACTTCTCTGCTTGTCAAATGCGGAGAAGGTTTATTCAGTATGGAACTTACGTTACAGCAGTTTTACTAAATGCACTACCATGTGTTTTTTAAACTTTCACAAACAACTGCTGTTTTGACCCCTTTCCAAACATTTTACAGAAAACAATGTTTTCTATATAAAATCTACCCCTACTCTTCTGCTTTTCAAGCAACAAGTCGGATTTCAAATCGGGTCTACCAATCTGTAACTAGAGCTATTTTTGTAACCCTTCGCCTGTTTTTCTGGCTTCGGTAAAACATGTCAGAAGTTTGCAGATTCATTCAATTCAAAACAACTATCATTTGGACCACTAAACCAGATAGTTTGACAAAAATATATTAGATTAAAACTTCCTCTACTTCTCTGCTTGTCAAATGCGTAGAAGGTTTATTCAGTATGGAACTTACGTTACAGCAGTTTTACTAAATGCATTACCATGTGTTTTTTAAACTTTCACAAACAACTGCCGTTTTGACCCCTTTCCCAACATTTTACAGAAAAATATGTTTGCTCTATAAAATCTTCCCCTACTCTTCTGCTTTTCAAGCAACAAGTCGGATTTCAAATCGGGTCTACCAATCTGTAACTAGAGCTATTTTTGTAACCCTTCGCCTGTTTTTCTGGCTTCGGTAAAACATGTCAGAAGTTTGCAGATTCATTCAATTCAAAACAACTATCATTTGGACCACTAAACCAGATATTTTGACAAAAATATATTAGATTAAAACTTCCTCTACTTCTCTGCTTGTCAAATGCGTAGAAGGTTTATTCAGTATGGAACTTACGTTACAGCAGTTTTACTAAATGCACTACCATGTGTTTTTTAAACTTTCACAAACAACTGCCATTTTGACCCCTTTCCCAACATTTTACAGAAAAAAATGTTTGCTATATTAAATCTTCCCCTACTCTTCTGCTTTTCAAGCACGTAGTCAGAATTCAAATCGGGGCTACCAATCTGTAACTAGAGCTATTTTTGTAACCCTTCGCCTGTTTTTCTGGCTTCGGTAAAAAATGTCAGAAGTTAGCAGATTCATTCAATTCAAAACAACTATCATTTTGACCACTAAACCAAAGAGTTTGACAAAAATATATTGGATTAAAACTTCCTCTAACTTCTCTGCTTGTCAAATGCGGAGAAGGTTTATTCAGTATGGAACTTACGTTAGAGCAGTTTTACTAAATGCATTACCATGTGTTTTTTAAACTTTCACAAACAACTGCCGTTTTGACCCCTTTCCCAACATTTTACAGAAAAAGATGTTTGCTCTATAAAATCTTCCCCTACTCTTCTGCTTTTCAAGCAAGTAGTCGGAATTCAAATCGGGGCTACCAATCTGTAACCAGAGCTATTTTTGTAACCCATCGCCTGTTTTTCTGGCTTCGGTAAAACATGTCAGAAGTTTGCAGATTCATTCAATTCAAAACAACTATCATTTGGACCACTAAACCAAAGAGTTTGACAAAAATATATTGGATTAAAACTTCCCTCTACTTCTCTGCTTGTCAAATGCGGAGAAGGTTTATTCAGTATGGAACTTACGTTAGAGCAGTTTTACTAAATGCATTACCATGTGTTTTTTAAACTTTCACAAACAACTGCCGTTTTGACCCCTTTCCCAACATTTTACAGAAAAAGATGTTTGCTATATAAAATCTTCCCCTACTCTTCTGCTTTTCAAGCAAGTAGTCGGATTTCAAATCGGGTCTACCAATCTGTAACCAGAGCTATTTTTGTAACCCATCGCCTGTTTTTCTGGCTTCGGTAAAACATGTCAGAAGTTTGCAGATTCATTCAATTCAAAACAACTATCATTTGGACCACTAAACCAGATAGTTTGACAAAAATATATTAGATTAAAACTTCCTCTAACTTCTCTGCTTGTCAAATGCGGAGAAGGTTTATTCAGTATGGAACTTACGTTACAGCAGTTTTACTAAATGCATTACCATGTGTTTTTTAAACTTTCACAAACAACTGCCGTTTTGACCCCTTTCCCAACATTTTACAGAAAAATATGTTTGCTCTATAAAATCTTCCCCTACTCTTCTGCTTTTCAAGCAAGTAGTCGGATTTCAAATCGGGTCTACCAATCTGTAACTAGAGCTATTTTTGTAACCCTTCGCCTGTTTTTCTGGCTTCGGTAAAAAATGTCAGAAGTTAGCAGATTCATTCAATTCAAAACAACTATCATTTTGACCACTAAACCAAAGAGTTTGACAAAAATATATTGGATTAAAACTTCCTCTAACTTCTCTGCTTGTCAAATGCGGAGAAGGTTTATTCAGTATGGAACTTACGTTAGAGCAGTTTTACTAAATGCATTACCATGTGTTTTTTAAACTTTCACAAACAACTGCCGTTTTGACCCCTTTCCCAACATTTTACAGAAAAAGATGTTTGCTCTATAAAATCTTCCCCTACTCTTCTGCTTTTCAAGCAAGTAGTCGGAATTCAAATCGGGGCTACCAATCTGTAACCAGAGCTATTTTTGTAACCCATCGCCTGTTTTTCTGGCTTCGGTAAAACATGTCAGAAGTTTGCAGATTCATTCAATTCAAAACAACTATCATTTGGACCACTAAACCAAAGAGTTTGACAAAAATATATTGGATTAAAACTTCCCTCTACTTCTCTGCTTGTCAAATGCGGAGAAGGTTTATTCAGTATGGAACTTACGTTAGAGCAGTTTTACTAAATGCATTACCATGTGTTTTTTAAACTTTCACAAACAACTGCCGTTTTGACCCCTTTCCCAACATTTTACAGAAAAAGATGTTTGCTCTATAAAATCTTCCCCTACTCTTCTGCTTTTCAAGCAAGTAGTCGGAATTCAAATCGGGGCTACCAATCTGTAACCAGAGCTATTTTTGTAACCCATCGCCTGTTTTTCTGGCTTCGGTAAAACATGTCAGAAGTTTGCAGATTCATTCAATTCAAAACAACTATCATTTGGACCACTAAACCAGATAGTTTGACAAAAATATATTAGATTAAAACTTCCTCTAACTTCTCTGCTTGTCAAATGCGGAGAAGGTTTATTCAGTATGGAACTTACGTTACAGCAGTTTTACTAAATGCATTACCATGTGTTTTTTAAACTTTCACAAACAACTGCCGTTTTGACCCCTTTCCCAACATTTTACAGAAAAATATGTTTGCTCTATAAAATCTTCCCCTACTCTTCTGCTTTTCAAGCAAGTAGTCGGATTTCAAATCGGGTCTACCAATCTGTAACTAGAGCTATTTTTGTAACCCTTCGCCTGTTTTTCTGGCTTCGGTAAAAAAAATTCAGAAGTTAGCAGATTCATTCAATTCAAAACAACTATCATTTTGACCACTAAACCAAAGAGTTTGACAAAAATATATTGGATTAAAACTTCCTCTAACTTCTCTGCTTGTCAAATGCGGAGAAGGTTTATTCAGTATGGAACTTACGTTAGAGCAGTTTTACTAAATGCATTACCATGTGTTTTTTAAACTTTCACAAACAACTGCCGTTTTGACCCCTTTCCCAACATTTTACAGAAAAAGATGTTTGCTCTATAAAATCTTCCCCTACTCTTCTGCTTTTCAAGCAAGTAGTCGGAATTCAAATCGGGGCTACCAATCTGTAACTAGAGCTATTTTTGTAACCCATCGCCTGTTTTTCTGGCTTCGGTAAAACATGTCAGAAGTTTGCAGATTCATTCAATTCAAAACAACTATCATTTTGACCACTAAACCAGATAGTTTGACAAAAATATATTAGATTAAAACTTCCTCTAACTTCTCTGCTTGTCAAATGCGGAGAAGGTTTATTCAGTATGGAACTTACGTTACAGCAGTTTTACTAAATGCACTACCATGTGTTTTTTAAACTTTCACAAACAACTGCTGTTTTGACCCCTTTCCAAACATTTTACAGAAAACAATGTTTTCCATATAAAATCTACCCCTACTCTTATGCTTTTCAAGCAACAAGTCGGATTTCAAATCGGGTCTACCAATCTGTAACTAGAGCTATTTTTGTAACCCTTCGCCTGTTTTTCTGGCTTCGGTAAAACATGTCAGAAGTTTGCAGATTCATTCAATTCAAAACAACTATCATTTGGACCACTAAACCAAAGAGTTTGACAAAAATATATTGGATTAAAACTTCCCTCTACTTCTCTGCTTGTCAAATGCGGAGAAGGTTTATTCAGTATGGAACTTACGTTACAGCAGTTTTACTAAATGCACTACCATGTGTTTTTTAAACTTTCACAAACAACTGCTGTTTTGACCCCTTTCCCAACATTTTACAGAAAACAATGTTTTCTATATAAAATCTACCCCTACTCTTCTGCTTTTCAAGCAACAAGTCGGATTTCAAATCGGGTCTACCAATCTGTAACTAGAGCTATTTTTGTAACCCTTCGCCTGTTTTTCTGGCTTCGGTAAAACATGTCAGAAGTTTGCAGATTCATTCAATTCAAAACAACTATCATTTGGACCACTAAACCAGATAGTTTGACAAAAATATATTAGATTAAAACTTCCTCTAACTTCTCTGCTTGTCAAATGCGGAGAAGGTTTATTCAGTATGGAACTTACGTTACAGCAGTTTTACTAAATGCATTACCATGTGTTTTTTAAACTTTCACAAACAACTGCCGTTTTGACCCCTTTCCCAACATTTTACAGAAAAATATGTTTGCTCTATAAAATCTTCCCCTACTCTTCTGCTTTTCAAGCAACAAGTCGGATTTCAAATCGGGTCTACCAATCTGTAACTAGAGCTATTTTTGTAACCCTTCGCCTGTTTTTCTGGCTTCGGTAAAACATGTCAGAAGTTTGCAGATTCATTCAATTCAAAACAACTATCATTTGGACCACTAAACCAGATATTTTGACAAAAATATATTAGATTAAAACTTCCTCTACTTCTCTGCTTGTCAAATGCGTAGAAGGTTTATTCAGTATGGAACTTACGTTACAGCAGTTTTACTAAATGCACTACCATGTGTTTTTTAAACTTTCACAAACAACTGCCATTTTGACCCCTTTCCCAACATTTTACAGAAAAAAATGTTTGCTATATTAAATCTTCCCCTACTCTTCTGCTTTTCAAGCACGTAGTCAGAATTCAAATCGGGGCTACCAATCTGTAACTAGAGCTATTTTTGTAACCCTTCGCCTGTTTTTCTGGCTTCGGTAAAAAATGTCAGAAGTTAGCAGATTCATTCAATTCAAAACAACTATCATTTTGACCACTAAACCAAAGAGTTTGACAAAAATATATTGGATTAAAACTTCCTCTAACTTCTCTGCTTGTCAAATGCGGAGAAGGTTTATTCAGTATGGAACTTACGTTAGAGCAGTTTTACTAAATGCATTACCATGTGTTTTTTAAACTTTCACAAACAACTGCCGTTTTGACCCCTTTCCCAACATTTTACAGAAAAAAATGTTTGCTATATTAAATCTTCCCCTACTCTTCTGCTTTTCAAGCACGTAGTCAGAATTCAAATCGGGGCTACCAATCTGTAACTAGAGCTATTTTTGTAACCCTTCGCCTGTTTTTCTGGCTTCGGTAAAAAATGTCAGAAGTTAGCAGATTCATTCAATTCAAAACAACTATCATTTTGACCACTAAACCAAAGAGTTTGACAAAAATATATTGGATTAAAACTTCCTCTAACTTCTCTGCTTGTCAAATGCGGAGAAGGTTTATTCAGTATGGAACTTACGTTAGAGCAGTTTTACTAAATGCATTACCATGTGTTTTTTAAACTTTCACAAACAACTGCCGTTTTGACCCCTTTCCCAACATTTTACAGAAAAAGATGTTTGCTCTATAAAATCTTCCCCTACTCTTCTGCTTTTCAAGCAAGTAGTCGGAATTCAAATCGGGGCTACCAATCTGTAACCAGAGCTATTTTTGTAACCCATCGCCTGTTTTTCTGGCTTCGGTAAAACATGTCAGAAGTTTGCAGATTCATTCAATTCAAAACAACTATCATTTGGACCACTAAACCAAAGAGTTTGACAAAAATATATTGGATTAAAACTTCCCTCTACTTCTCTGCTTGTCAAATGCGGAGAAGGTTTATTCAGTATGGAACTTACGTTACAGCAGTTTTACTAAATGCACTACCATGTGTTTTTTAAACTTTCACAAACAACTGCTGTTTTGACCCCTTTCCCAACATTTTACAGAAAACAATGTTTTCTATATAAAATCTACCCCTACTCTTCTGCTTTTCAAGCAACAAGTCGGATTTCAAATCGGGTCTACCAATCTGTAACTAGAGCTATTTTTGTAACCCTTCGCCTGTTTTTCTGGCTTCGGTAAAAAATGTCAGAAGTTAGCAGATTAATTAAATTCAAAACAACTATCATTTTGACCACTAAACCAAAGAGTTTGACAAAAATATATTGGATTAAAACTTCCCTCTACTTCTCTGCTTGTCAAATGCGGAGAAGGTTTATTCAGTATGGAACTTACGTTACAGCAGTTTTACTAAATGCACTACCATGTGTTTTTTAAACTTTCACAAACAACTGCTGTTTTGACCCCTTTCCCAACATTTTACAGAAAACAATGTTTTCTATATAAAATCTACCCCTACTCTTCTGCTTTTCAAGCAACAAGTCGGATTTCAAATCGGGTCTACCAATCTGTAACTAGAGCTATTTTTGTAACCCTTCGCCTGTTTTTCTGGCTTCGGTAAAACATGTCAGAAGTTTGCAGATTCATTCAATTCAAAACAACTATCATTTGGACCACTAAACCAGATAGTTTGACAAAAATATATTAGATTAAAACTTCCTCTACTTCTCTGCTTGTCAAATGCGTAGAAGGTTTATTCAGTATGGAACTTACGTTACAGCAGTTTTACTAAATGCACTACCATGTGTTTTTTAAACTTTCACAAACAACTGCCGTTTTGACCCCTTTCCCAACATTTTACAGAAATTTTTTTTGCTATATTAAATCTTCCCCTACTCTTCTGCTTTTCAAGCACGTAGTCAGAATTCAAATCGGGGCTACCAATCTGTAACTAGAGCTATTTTTGTAACCCTTCGCCTGTTTTTCTGGCTTCGGTAAAAAATGTCAGAAGTTAGCAGATTCATTCAATTCAAAACAACTATCATTTTGACCACTAAACCAAAGAGTTTGACATAAATATATTGGATTAAAACTTCCTCTAACTTCTCTGCTTGTCAAATGCGGAGAAGGTTTATTCAGTATGGAACTTACGTTACAGCAGTTTTACTAAATGCACTACCATGTGTTTTTTAAACTTTCACAAACAACTGCTGTTTTGACCCCTTTCCAAACATTTTACAGAAAACAATGTTTTCTATATAAAATCTACCCCTACTCTTCTGCTTTTCAAGCAACAAGTCGGATTTCAAATCGGGTCTACCAATCTGTAACTAGAGCTATTTTTGTAACCCTTCGCCTGTTTTTCTGGCTTCGGTAAAACATGTCAGAAGTTTGCAGATTCATTCAATTCAAAACAACTATCATTTGGACCACTAAACCAGATAGTTTGACAAAAATATATTAGATTAAAACTTCCTCTACTTCTCTGCTTGTCAAATGCGTAGAAGGTTTATTCAGTATGGAACTTACGTTACAGCAGTTTTACTAAATGCACTACCATGTGTTTTTTAAACTTTCACAAACAACTGCCGTTTTGACCCCTTTCCCAACATTTTACAGAATTTTTTTTTTGCTATATTAAATCTTCCCCTACTCTTCTGCTTTTCAAGCACGTAGTCAGAATTCAAATCGGGGCTACCAATCTGTAACTAGAGCTATTTTTGTAACCCTTCGCCTGTTTTTCTGGCTTCGGTAAAAAATGTCAGAAGTTAGCAGATTCATTCAATTCAAAACAACTATCATTTTGACCACTAAACCAAAGAGTTTGACAAAAATATATTGGATTAAAACTTCCTCTAACTTCTCTGCTTGTCAAATGCGGAGAAGGTTTATTCAGTATGGAACTTACGTTACAGCAGTTTTACTAAATGCATTACCATGTGTTTTTTAAACTTTCACAAACAACTGCCGTTTTGACCCCTTTCCCAACATTTTACAGAAAAATATGTTTGCTATATAAAATCTTCCCCTACTCTTCTGCTTTTCAAGCAAGTAGTCGGATTTCAAATCGGGTCTACCAATCTGTAACTAGAGCTATTTGTGTAACCCTTCGCCTGTTTTTCTGGCTTCGGTAAAAAATGTCAGAAGTTAGCAGATTCATTCAATTCAAAACAACTATCATTTTGACCACTAAACCAAAGAGTTTGACAAAAATATATTGGATTAAAACTTCCCTCTACTTCTCTGCTTGTCAAATGCGGAGAAGGTTTATTCAGTATGGAACTTACGTTACAGCAGTTTTACTAAATGCACTACCATGTGTTTTTTAAACTTTCACAAACAACTGCTGTTTTGACCCCTTTCCCAACATTTTACAGAAAACAATGTTTTCTATATAAAATCTACCCCTACTCTTCTGCTTTTCAAGCAACAAGTCGGATTTCAAATCGGGTCTACCAATCTGTAACTAGAGCTATTTTTGTAACCCTTCGCCTGTTTTTCTGGCTTCGGTAAAAAATGTCAGAAGTTAGCAGATTAATTAAATTCAAAACAACTATCATTTTGACCACTAAACCAAAGAGTTTGACAAAAATATATTGGATTAAAACTTCCCTCTACTTCTCTGCTTGTCAAATGCGGAGAAGGTTTATTCAGTATGGAACTTACGTTACAGCAGTTTTACTAAATGCACTACCATGTGTTTTTTAAACTTTCACAAACAACTGCTGTTTTGACCCCTTTCCAAACATTTTACAGAAAACAATGTTTTCTATATAAAATCTACCCCTACTCTTCTGCTTTTCAAGCAACAAGTCGGATTTCAAATCGGGTCTACCAATCTGTAACTAGAGCTATTTTTGTAACCCTTCGCCTGTTTTTCTGGCTTCGGTAAAACATGTCAGAAGTTTGCAGATTCATTCAATTCAAAACAACTATCATTTGGACCACTAAACCAGATAGTTTGACAAAAATATATTAGATTAAAACTTCCTCTACTTCTCTGCTTGTCAAATGCGTAGAAGGTTTATTCAGTATGGAACTTACGTTACAGCAGTTTTACTAAATGCACTACCATGTGTTTTTTAAACTTTCACAAACAACTGCCGTTTTGACCCCTTTCCCAACATTTTACAGAATTTTTTTTTGCTATATTAAATCTTCCCCTACTCTTCTGCTTTTCAAGCACGTAGTCAGAATTCAAATCGGGGCTACCAATCTGTAACTAGAGCTATTTTTGTAACCCTTCGCCTGTTTTTCTGGCTTCGGTAAAAAATGTCAGAAGTTAGCAGATTCATTCAATTCAAAACAACTATCATTTTGACCACTAAACCAAAGAGTTTGACATAAATATATTGGATTAAAACTTCCTCTAACTTCTCTGCTTGTCAAATGCGGAGAAGGTTTATTCAGTATGGAACTTACGTTAGAGCAGTTTTACTAAATGCATTACCATGTGTTTTTTAAACTTTCACAAACAACTGCCGTTTTGACCCCTTTCCCAACATTTTACAGAAAAATATGTTTGCTCTATAAAATCTTCCCCTACTCTTCTGCTTTTCAAGCAAGTAGTCGGATTTCAAATCGGGTCTACCAATCTGTAACTAGAGCTATTTTTGTAACCCTTCGCCTGTTTTTCTGGCTTCGGTAAAAAATGTCAGAAGTTAGCAGATTCATTAAATTCAAAACAACTATCATTTTGACCACTAAACCAAAGAGTTTGACAAAAATATATTGGATTAAAACTTCCCTCTACTTCTCTGCTTGTCAAATGCGGAGAAGGTTTATTCAGTATGGAACTTACGTTACAGCAGTTTTACTAAATGCACTACCATGTGTTTTTTAAACTTTCACAAACAACTGCTGTTTTGACCCCTTTCCCAACATTTTACAGAAAACAATGTTTTCTATATAAAATCTACCCCTACTCTTCTGCTTTTCAAGCAACAAGTCGGATTTCAAATCGGGTCTACCAATCTGTAACTAGAGCTATTTTTGTAACCCTTCGCCTGTTTTTCTGGCTTCGGTAAAAAATGTCAGAAGTTAGCAGATTCATTCAATTCAAAACAACTATCATTTTGACCACTAAACCAAAGAGTTTGACAAAAATATATTGGATTAAAACTTCCTCTAACTTCTCTGCTTGTCAAATGCGGAGAAGGTTTATTCAGTATGGAACTTACGTTAGAGCAGTTTTACTAAATGCATTACCATGTGTTTTTTAAACTTTCACAAACAACTGCCGTTTTGACCCCTTTCCCAACATTTTACAGAAAAAGATGTTTGCTCTATAAAATCTTCCCCTACTCTTCTGCTTTTCAAGCAAGTAGTCGGAATTCAAATCGGGGCTACCAATCTGTAACTAGAGCTATTTTTGTAACCCATCGCCTGTTTTTCTGGCTTCGGTAAAACATGTCAGAAGTTTGCAGATTCATTCAATTCAAAACAACTATCATTTTGACCACTAAACCAGATAGTTTGACAAAAATATATTAGATTAAAACTTCCTCTACTTCTCTGCTTGTCAAATGCGGAGAAGGTTTATTCAGTATGGAACTTACGTTACAGCAGTTTTACTAAATGCACTACCATGTGTTTTTTAAACTTTCACAAACAACTGCCGTTTTGACCCCTTTCCCAACATTTTACAGAAAAAGATGTTTGCTATATTAAATCTTCCCCTACTCTTCTGCTTTTCAAGCACGTAGTCAGAATTCAAATCGGGGCTACCAATCTGTAACTAGAGCTATTTTTGTAACCCTTCGCCTGTTTTTCTGGCTTCGGTAAAAAATGTCAGAAGTTAGCAGATTCATTCAATTCAAAACAACTATCATTTTGACCACTAAACCAAAGAGTTTGACAAAAATATATTGGATTAAAACTTCCTCTAACTTCTCTGCTTGTCAAATGCGGAGAAGGTTTATTCAGTATGGAACTTACGTTACAGCAGTTTTACTAAATGCACTACCATGTGTTTTTTAAACTTTCACAAACAACTGCTGTTTTGACCCCTTTCCAAACATTTTACAGAAAACAATGTTTTCCATATAAAATCTACCCCTACTCTTATGCTTTTCAAGCAACAAGTCGGATTTCAAATCGGGTCTACCAATCTGTAACTAGAGCTATTTTTGTAACCCTTCGCCTGTTTTTCTGGCTTCGGTAAAACATGTCAGAAGTTTGCAGATTCATTCAATTCAAAACAACTATCATTTGGACCACTAAACCAGATAGTTTGACAAAAATATATTAGATTAAAACTTCCTCTACTTCTCTGCTTGTCAAATGCGTAGAAGGTTTATTCAGTATGGAACTTACGTTACAGCAGTTTTACTAAATGCACTACCATGTGTTTTTTAAACTTTCACAAACAACTGCCGTTTTGACCCCTTTCCCAACATTTTACAGAAAAAAATGTTTGCTATATTAAATCTTCCCCTACTCTTCTGCTTTTCAAGCACGTAGTCAGAATTCAAATCGGGGCTACCAATCTGTAACTAGAGCTATTTTTGTAACCCTTCGCCTGTTTTTCTGGCTTCGGTAAAAAATGTCAGAAGTTAGCAGATTCATTCAATTCAAAACAACTATCATTTTGACCACTAAACCAAAGAGTTTGACAAAAATATATTGGATTAAAACTTCCTCTAACTTCTCTGCTTGTCAAATGCGGAGAAGGTTTATTCAGTATGGAACTTACGTTACAGCAGTTTTACTAAATGCACTACCATGTGTTTTTTAAACTTTCACAAACAACTGCTGTTTTGACCCCTTTCCAAACATTTTACAGAAAACAATGTTTTCCATATAAAATCTACCGCTACTCTTCTGCTTTTCAAGCAACAAGTCGGATTTCAAATCGGGTCTACCAATCTGTAACTAGAGCTATTTTTGTAACCCTTCGCCTGTTTTTCTGGCTTCGGTAAAACATGTCAGAAGTTAGCAGATTCATTCAATTCAAAACAACTATCATTTGGACCACTAAACCAAAGAGTTTGACAAAAATATATTGGATTAAAACTTCCCTCTACTTCTCTGCTTGTCAAATGCGGAGAAGGTTTATTCAGTATGGAACTTACGTTACAGCAGTTTTACTAAATGCACTACCATGTGTTTTTTAAACTTTCACAAACAACTGCTGTTTTGACCCCTTTCCCAACATTTTACAGAAAACAATGTTTTCTATGTAAAATCTACCCCTACTCTTCTGCTTTTCAAGCAACAAGTCGGATTTCAAATCGGGTCTACCAATCTGTAACTAGAGCTATTTTTGTAACCCTTCGCCTGTTTTTCTGGCTTCGGTAAAACATGTCAGAAGTTAGCAGATTCATTCAATTCAAAACAACTATCATTTTGACCACTAAACCAAAGAGTTTGACAAAAATATATTAGATTAAAACTTCCTCTAACTTCTCTGCTTGTCAAATGCGGAGAAGGTTTATTCAGTATGGAACTTACGTTACAGCAGTTTTACTAAATGCATTACCATGTGTTTTTTAAACTTTCACAAACAACTGCCGTTTTGACCCCTTTCCCAACATTTTACAGAAAAATATGTTTGCTCTATAAAATCTTCCCCTACTCTTCTGCTTTTCAAGCAACAAGTCGGATTTCAAATCGGGTCTACCAATCTGTAACTAGAGCTATTTTTGTAACCCTTCGCCTGTTTTTCTGGCTTCGGTAAAAAATGTCAGAAGTTAGCAGATTCATTCAATTCAAAACAACTATCATTTTGACCACTAAACCAAAGAGTTTGACAAAAATATATTGGATTAAAACTTCCTCTAACTTCTCTGCTTGTCAAATGCGGAGAAGGTTTATTCAGTATGGAACTTACGTTACAGCAGTTTTACTAAATACATTACCATGTGTTTTTTAAACTTTCACAAACAACTGCCGTTTTGACCCCTTTCCCAACATTTTACAGAAAAACATGTTTGCTATATAAAATCTTCCCCTACTCTTCTGCTTTTCACGCAAGTCGTCGGAATTCAAATCGGGGCTACCAATCTGTAACTAGAGCTATTTTTGTAACCCTTCGCCTGTTTTTCTGGCTTCGGTAAAAAATGTCAGAAGTTAGCAGATTCATTCAATTCAAAACAACTATCATTTTGACCACTAAACCAAAGAGTTTGACAAAAATATATTAGATTAAAACTTCCTCTACTTCTCTGCTTGTCAAATGCGTAGAAGGTTTATTCAGTATGGAACTTACGTTACAGCAGTTTTACTAAATGCACTACCATGTGTTTTTTAAACTTTCACAAACAACTGCCGTTTTGACCCCTTTCCCAACATTTTACAGAAATTTTTTTTTGCTATATTAAATCTTCCCCTACTCTTCTGCTTTTCAAGCACGTAGTCAGAATTCAAATCGGGGCTACCAATCTGTAACTAGAGCTATTTTTGTAACCCTTCGCCTGTTTTTCTGGCTTCGGTAAAAAATGTCAGAAGTTAGCAGATTCATTCAATTCAAAACAACTATCATTTTGACCACTAAACCAAAGAGTTTGACATAAATATATTGGATTAAAACTTCCTCTAACTTCTCTGCTTGTCAAATGCGGAGAAGGTTTATTCAGTATGGAACTTACGTTAGAGCAGTTTTACTAAATGCATTACCATGTGTTTTTTAAACTTTCACAAACAACTGCCGTTTTGACCCCTTTCCCAACATTTTACAGAAAAATATGTTTGCTCTATAAAATCTTCCCCTACTCTTCTGCTTTTCAAGCAAGTAGTCGGATTTCAAATCGGGTCTACCAATCTGTAACTAGAGCTATTTTTGTAACCCTTCGCCTGTTTTTCTGGCTTCGGTAAAAAATGTCAGAAGTTAGCAGATTCATTAAATTCAAAACAACTATCATTTTGACCACTAAACCAAAGAGTTTGACAAAAATATATTGGATTAAAACTTCCCTCTACTTCTCTGCTTGTCAAATGCGGAGAAGGTTTATTCAGTATGGAACTTACGTTACAGCAGTTTTACTAAATGCACTACCATGTGTTTTTTAAACTTTCACAAACAACTGCTGTTTTGACCCCTTTCCCAACATTTTACAGAAAACAATGTTTTCTATATAAAATCTACCCCTACTCTTCTGCTTTTCAAGCAACAAGTCGGATTTCAAATCGGGTCTACCAATCTGTAACTAGAGCTATTTTTGTAACCCTTCGCCTGTTTTTCTGGCTTCGGTAAAAAATGTCAGAAGTTAGCAGATTCATTCAATTCAAAACAACTATCATTTGGACCACTAAACCAAAGAGTTTGACAAAAATATATTGGATTAAAACTTCCCTCTACTTCTCTGCTTGTCAAATGCGGAGAAGGTTTATTCAGTATGGAACTTACGTTACAGCAGTTTTACTAAATGCACTACCATGTGTTTTTTAAACTTTCACAAACAACTGCTGTTTTGACCCCTTTCCCAACATTTTACAGAAAACAATGTTTTCTATGTAAAATCTACCCCTACTCTTCTGCTTTTCAAGCAACAAGTCGGATTTCAAATCGGGTCTACCAATCTGTAACTAGAGCTATTTTTGTAACCCTTCGCCTGTTTTTCTGGCTTCGGTAAAACATGTCAGAAGTTAGCAGATTCATTCAATTCAAAACAACTATCATTTTGACCACTAAACCAAAGAGTTTGACAAAAATATATTAGATTAAAACTTCCTCTAACTTCTCTGCTTGTCAAATGCGGAGAAGGTTTATTCAGTATGGAACTTACGTTACAGCAGTTTTACTAAATGCATTACCATGTGTTTTTTAAACTTTCACAAACAACTGCCGTTTTGACCCCTTTCCCAACATTTTACAGAAAAATATGTTTGCTCTATAAAATCTTCCCCTACTCTTCTGCTTTTCAAGCAACAAGTCGGATTTCAAATCGGGTCTACCAATCTGTAACTAGAGCTATTTTTGTAACCCTTCGCCTGTTTTTCTGGCTTCGGTAAAAAATGTCAGAAGTTAGCAGATTCATTCAATTCAAAACAACTATCATTTGGACCACTAAACCAGATATTTTGACAAAAATATATTAGATTAAAACTTCCTCTACTTCTCTGCTTGTCAAATGCGGAGAAGGTTTATTCAGTATGGAACTTACGTTACAGCAGTTTTACTAAATGCATTACCATGTGTTTTTTAAACTTTCACAAACAACTGCCGTTTTGACCCCTTTCCCAACATTTTACAGAAAAACATGTTTGCTATATAAAATCTTCCCCTACTCTTCTGCTTTTCACGCAAGTCGTCGGAATTCAAATCGGGGCTACCAATCTGTAACTAGAGCTATTTTTGTAACCCTTCGCCTGTTTTTCTGGCTTCGGTAAAACATGTCAGAAGTTTGCAGATTCATTCAATTCAAAACAACTATCATTTGGACCACTAAACCAGATAGTTTGACAAAAATATATTAGATTAAAACTTCCTCTACTTCTCTGCTTGTCAAATGCGTAGAAGGTTTATTCAGTATGGAACTTACGTTACAGCAGTTTTACTAAATGCACTACCATGTGTTTTTTAAACTTTCACAAACAACTGCCGTTTTGACCCCTTTCCCAACATTTTACAGAATTTTTTTTTGCTATATTAAATCTTCCCCTACTCTTCTGCTTTTCAAGCACGTAGTCAGAATTCAAATCGGGGCTACCAATCTGTAACTAGAGCTATTTTTGTAACCCTTCGCCTGTTTTTCTGGCTTCGGTAAAAAATGTCAGAAGTTAGCAGATTCATTCAATTCAAAACAACTATCATTTTGACCACTAAACCAAAGAGTTTGACATAAATATATTGGATTAAAACTTCCTCTAACTTCTCTGCTTGTCAAATGCGGAGAAGGTTTATTCAGTATGGAACTTACGTTAGAGCAGTTTTACTAAATGCATTACCATGTGTTTTTTAAACTTTCACAAACAACTGCCGTTTTGACCCCTTTCCCAACATTTTACAGAAAAATATGTTTGCTCTATAAAATCTTCCCCTACTCTTCTGCTTTTCAAGCAAGTAGTCGGATTTCAAATCGGGTCTACCAATCTGTAACTAGAGCTATTTTTGTAACCCTTCGCCTGTTTTTCTGGCTTCGGTAAAAAATGTCAGAAGTTAGCAGATTCATTAAATTCAAAACAACTATCATTTTGACCACTAAACCAAAGAGTTTGACAAAAATATATTGGATTAAAACTTCCCTCTACTTCTCTGCTTGTCAAATGCGGAGAAGGTTTATTCAGTATGGAACTTACGTTACAGCAGTTTTACTAAATGCACTACCATGTGTTTTTTAAACTTTCACAAACAACTGCTGTTTTGACCCCTTTCCCAACATTTTACAGAAAACAATGTTTTCTATATAAAATCTACCCCTACTCTTCTGCTTTTCAAGCAACAAGTCGGATTTCAAATCGGGTCTACCAATCTGTAACTAGAGCTATTTTTGTAACCCTTCGCCTGTTTTTCTGGCTTCGGTAAAAAATGTCAGAAGTTAGCAGATTCATTCAATTCAAAACAACTATCATTTTGACCACTAAACCAAAGAGTTTGACAAAAATATATTGGATTAAAACTTCCTCTAACTTCTCTGCTTGTCAAATGCGGAGAAGGTTTATTCAGTATGGAACTTACGTTAGAGCAGTTTTACTAAATGCATTACCATGTGTTTTTTAAACTTTCACAAACAACTGCCGTTTTGACCCCTTTCCCAACATTTTACAGAAAAAGATGTTTGCTCTATAAAATCTTCCCCTACTCTTCTGCTTTTCAAGCAAGTAGTCGGAATTCAAATCGGGGCTACCAATCTGTAACTAGAGCTATTTTTGTAACCCATCGCCTGTTTTTCTGGCTTCGGTAAAACATGTCAGAAGTTTGCAGATTCATTCAATTCAAAACAACTATCATTTTGACCACTAAACCAGATAGTTTGACAAAAATATATTAGATTAAAACTTCCTCTACTTCTCTGCTTGTCAAATGCGTAGAAGGTTTATTCAGTATGGAACTTACGTTACAGCAGTTTTACTAAATGCACTACCATGTGTTTTTTAAACTTTCACAAACAACTGCCGTTTTGACCCCTTTCCCAACATTTTACAGAAAAAAATGTTTGCTATATTAAATCTTCCCCTACTCTTCTGCTTTTCAAGCACGTAGTCAGAATTCAAATCGGGGCTACCAATCTGTAACTAGAGCTATTTTTGTAACCCTTCGCCTGTTTTTCTGGCTTCGGTAAAAAATGTCAGAAGTTAGCAGATTCATTCAATTCAAAACAACTATCATTTTGACCACTAAACCAAAGAGTTTGACAAAAATATATTGGATTAAAACTTCCTCTAACTTCTCTGCTTGTCAAATGCGGAGAAGGTTTATTCAGTATGGAACTTACGTTACAGCAGTTTTACTAAATGCACTACCATGTGTTTTTTAAACTTTCACAAACAACTGCTGTTTTGACCCCTTTCCAAACATTTTACAGAAAACAATGTTTTCCATATAAAATCTACCCCTACTCTTATGCTTTTCAAGCAACAAGTCGGATTTCAAATCGGGTCTACCAATCTGTAACTAGAGCTATTTTTGTAACCCTTCGCCTGTTTTTCTGGCTTCGGTAAAACATGTCAGAAGTTTGCAGATTCATTCAATTCAAAACAACTATCATTTGGACCACTAAACCAGATAGTTTGACAAAAATATATTAGATTAAAACTTCCTCTACTTCTCTGCTTGTCAAATGCGTAGAAGGTTTATTCAGTATGGAACTTACGTTACAGCAGTTTTACTAAATGCACTACCATGTGTTTTTTAAACTTTCACAAACAACTGCCGTTTTGACCCCTTTCCCAACATTTTACAGAAAAAAATGTTTGCTATATTAAATCTTCCCCTACTCTTCTGCTTTTCAAGCACGTAGTCAGAATTCAAATCGGGGCTACCAATCTGTAACTAGAGCTATTTTTGTAACCCTTCGCCTGTTTTTCTGGCTTCGGTAAAAAATGTCAGAAGTTAGCAGATTCATTCAATTCAAAACAACTATCATTTTGACCACTAAACCAAAGAGTTTGACAAAAATATATTGGATTAAAACTTCCTCTAACTTCTCTGCTTGTCAAATGCGGAGAAGGTTTATTCAGTATGGAACTTACGTTACAGCAGTTTTACTAAATGCACTACCATGTGTTTTTTAAACTTTCACAAACAACTGCTGTTTTGACCCCTTTCCAAACATTTTACAGAAAACAATGTTTTCCATATAAAATCTACCCCTACTCTTATGCTTTTCAAGCAACAAGTCGGATTTCAAATCGGGTCTACCAATCTGTAACTAGAGCTATTTTTGTAACCCTTCGCCTGTTTTTCTGGCTTCGGTAAAACATGTCAGAAGTTTGCAGATTCATTCAATTCAAAACAACTATCATTTGGACCACTAAACCAAAGAGTTTGACAAAAATATATTGGATTAAAACTTCCCTCTACTTCTCTGCTTGTCAAATGCGGAGAAGGTTTATTCAGTATGGAACTTACGTTACAGCAGTTTTACTAAATGCACTACCATGTGTTTTTTAAACTTTCACAAACAACTGCTGTTTTGACCCCTTTCCCAACATTTTACAGAAAACAATGTTTTCTATGTAAAATCTACCCCTACTCTTCTGCTTTTCAAGCAACAAGTCGGATTTCAAATCGGGTCTACCAATCTGTAACTAGAGCTATTTTTGTAACCCTTCGCCTGTTTTTCTGGCTTCGGTAAAACATGTCAGAAGTTTGCAGATTCATTCAATTCAAAACAACTATCATTTGGACCACTAAACCAGATATTTTGACAAAAATATATTAGATTAAAACTTCCTCTAACTTCTCTGCTTGTCAAATGCGGAGAAGGTTTATTCAGTATGGAACTTACGTTACAGCAGTTTTACTAAATGCATTACCATGTGTTTTTTAAACTTTCACAAACAACTGCCGTTTTGACCCCTTTCCCAACATTTTACAGAAAAATATGTTTGCTCTATAAAATCTTCCCCTACTCTTCTGCTTTTCAAGCAACAAGTCGGATTTCAAATCGGGTCTACCAATCTGTAACTAGAGCTATTTTTGTAACCCTTCGCCTGTTTTTCTGGCTTCGGTAAAACATGTCAGAAGTTTGCAGATTCATTCAATTCAAAACAACTATCATTTGGACCACTAAACCAGATATTTTGACAAAAATATATTAGATTAAAACTTCCTCTACTTCTCTGCTTGTCAAATGCGGAGAAGGTTTATTCAGTATGGAACTTACGTTAGAGCAGTTTTACTAAATGCATTACCATGTGTTTTTTAAACTTTCACAAACAACTGCCGTTTTGACCCCTTTCCCAACATTTTACAGAAAAAAATGTTTGCTATATTAAATCTTCCCCTACTCTTCTGCTTTTCAAGCACGTAGTCAGAATTCAAATCGGGGCTACCAATCTGTAACTAGAGCTATTTTTGTAACCCTTCGCCTGTTTTTCTGGCTTCGGTAAAAAATGTCAGAAGTTAGCAGATTCATTCAATTCAAAACAACTATCATTTTGACCACTAAACCAAAGAGTTTGACAAAAATATATTGGATTAAAACTTCCTCTAACTTCTCTGCTTGTCAAATGCGGAGAAGGTTTATTCAGTATGGAACTTACGTTAGAGCAGTTTTACTAAATGCATTACCATGTGTTTTTTAAACTTTCACAAACAACTGCCGTTTTGACCCCTTTCCCAACATTTTACAGAAAAAGATGTTTGCTCTATAAAATCTTCCCCTACTCTTCTGCTTTTCAAGCAAGTAGTCGGAATTCAAATCGGGGCTACCAATCTGTAACTAGAGCTATTTTTGTAACCCATCGCCTGTTTTTCTGGCTTCGGTAAAACATGTCAGAAGTTTGCAGATTCATTCAATTCAAAACAACTATCATTTGGACCACTAAACCAAAGAGTTTGACAAAAATATATTGGATTAAAACTTCCCTCTACTTCTCTGCTTGTCAAATGCGGAGAAGGTTTATTCAGTATGGAACTTACGTTACAGCAGTTTTACTAAATGCACTACCATGTGTTTTTTAAACTTTCACAAACAACTGCTGTTTTGACCCCTTTCCCAACATTTTACAGAAAACAATGTTTTCTATATAAAATCTACCCCTACTCTTCTGCTTTTCAAGCAACAAGTCGGATTTCAAATCGGGTCTACCAATCTGTAACTAGAGCTATTTTTGTAACCCTTCGCCTGTTTTTCTGGCTTCGGTAAAAAATGTCAGAAGTTAGCAGATTAATTAAATTCAAAACAACTATCATTTTGACCACTAAACCAAAGAGTTTGACAAAAATATATTGGATTAAACTTCCCTCTTCTTCTCTGCTTGTCAAATGCGGAGAAGGTTTATTCAGTATGGAACTTACGTTACAGCAGTTTTACTAAATGCACTACCATGTGTTTTTTAAACTTTCACAAACAACTGCTGTTTTGACCCCTTTCCCAACATTTTACAGAAAACAATGTTTTCTATATAAAATCTACCCCTACTCTTCTGCTTTTCAAGCAACAAGTCGGATTTCAAATCGGGTCTACCAATCTGTAACTAGAGCTATTTTTGTAACCCTTCGCCTGTTTTTCTGGCTTCGGTAAAAAATGTCAGAAGTTAGCAGATTAATTAAATTCAAAACAACTATCATTTTGACCACTAAACCAAAGAGTTTGACAAAAATATATTGGATTAAAACTTCCCTCTACTTCTCTGCTTGTCAAATGCGGAGAAGGTTTATTCAGTATGGAACTTACGTTACAGCAGTTTTACTAAATGCACTACCATGTGTTTTTTAAACTTTCACAAACAACTGCCGTTTTGACCCCTTTCCCAACATTTTACAGAAAATTTGTTTGCTATATAAAATCTTCCCCTACTCTTCTGCTTTTCAAGCAAGTCGTCGGAATTCAAATCGGGGCTACCAATCTGTAACTAGAGCTATTTTTGTAACCCTTCGCCTGTTTTTCTGGCTTCGGTAAAAAATGTCAGAAGTTAGCAGATTCATTCAATTCAAAACAACTATCATTTTGACCACTAAACCAAAGAGTTTGACATAAATATATTGGATTAAAACTTCCTCTAACTTCTCTGCTTGTCAAATGCGGAGAAGGTTTATTCAGTATGGAACTTACGTTAGAGCAGTTTTACTAAATGCATTACCATGTGTTTTTTAAACTTTCACAAACAACTGCCGTTTTGACCCCTTTCCCAACATTTTACAGAAAACAATGTTTTCTATATAAAATCTACCCCTACTCTTCTGCTTTTCAAGCAACAAGTCGGATTTCAAATCGGGTCTACCAATCTGTAACTAGAGCTATTTTTGTAACCCTTCGCCTGTTTTTCTGGCTTCGGTAAAAAATGTCAGAAGTTAGCAGATTAATTAAATTCAAAACAACTATCATTTTGACCACTAAACCAAAGAGTTTGACAAAAATATATTGGATTAAAACTTCCCTCTACTTCTCTGCTTGTCAAATGCGGAGAAGGTTTATTCAGTATGGAACTTACGTTACAGCAGTTTTACTAAATGCACTACCATGTGTTTTTTAAACTTTCACAAACAACTGCTGTTTTGACCCCTTTCCAAACATTTTACAGAAAACAATGTTTTCTATATAAAATCTACCCCTACTCTTCTGCTTTTCAAGCAACAAGTCGGATTTCAAATCGGGTCTACCAATCTGTAACTAGAGCTATTTTTGTAACCCTTCGCCTGTTTTTCTGGCTTCGGTAAAACATGTCAGAAGTTTGCAGATTCATTCAATTCAAAACAACTATCATTTGGACCACTAAACCAGATAGTTTGACAAAAATATATTAGATTAAAACTTCCTCTACTTCTCTGCTTGTCAAATGCGGAGAAGGTTTATTCAGTATGGAACTTACGTTACAGCAGTTTTACTAAATGCACTACCATGTGTTTTTTAAACTTTCACAAACAACTGCCGTTTTGACCCCTTTCCCAACATTTTACAGAAAAAGATGTTTGCTCTATAAAATCTTCCCCTACTCTTCTGCTTTTCAAGCAAGTAGTCGGAATTCAAATCGGGGCTACCAATCTGTAACTAGAGCTATTTTTGTAACCCATCGCCTGTTTTTCTGGCTTCGGTAAAACATGTCAGAAGTTTGCAGATTCATTCAATTCAAAACAACTATCATTTGGACCACTAAACCAAAGAGTTTGACAAAAATATATTGGATTAAAACTTCCCTCTACTTCTCTGCTTGTCAAATGCGGAGAAGGTTTATTCAGTATGGAACTTACGTTACAGCAGTTTTACTAAATGCACTACCATGTGTTTTTTAAACTTTCACAAACAACTGCTGTTTTGACCCCTTTCCCAACATTTTACAGAAAACAATGTTTTCTATATAAAATCTACCCCTACTCTTCTGCTTTTCAAGCAACAAGTCGGATTTCAAATCGGGTCTACCAATCTGTAACTAGAGCTATTTTTGTAACCCTTCGCCTGTTTTTCTGGCTTCGGTAAAAAATGTCAGAAGTTAGCAGATTAATTAAATTCAAAACAACTATCATTTTGACCACTAAACCAAAGAGTTTGACAAAAATATATTGGATTAAACTTCCCTCTTCTTCTCTGCTTGTCAAATGCGGAGAAGGTTTATTCAGTATGGAACTTACGTTACAGCAGTTTTACTAAATGCACTACCATGTGTTTTTTAAACTTTCACAAACAACTGCTGTTTTGACCCCTTTCCCAACATTTTACAGAAAACAATGTTTTCTATATAAAATCTACCCCTACTCTTCTGCTTTTCAAGCAACAAGTCGGATTTCAAATCGGGTCTACCAATCTGTAACTAGAGCTATTTTTGTAACCCTTCGCCTGTTTTTCTGGCTTCGGTAAAAAATGTCAGAAGTTAGCAGATTAATTAAATTCAAAACAACTATCATTTTGACCACTAAACCAAAGAGTTTGACAAAAATATATTGGATTAAAACTTCCCTCTACTTCTCTGCTTGTCAAATGCGGAGAAGGTTTATTCAGTATGGAACTTACGTTACAGCAGTTTTACTAAATGCACTACCATGTGTTTTTTAAACTTTCACAAACAACTGCCGTTTTGACCCCTTTCCCAACATTTTACAGAAAATTTTTTTGCTATATAAAATCTTCCCCTACTCTTCTGCTTTTCAAGCAAGTCGTCGGAATTCAAATCGGGGCTACCAATCTGTAACTAGAGCTATTTTTGTAACCCTTCGCCTGTTTTTCTGGCTTCGGTAAAAAATGTCAGAAGTTAGCAGATTCATTCAATTCAAAACAACTATCATTTTGACCACTAAACCAAAGAGTTTGACATAAATATATTGGATTAAAACTTCCTCTAACTTCTCTGCTTGTCAAATGCGGAGAAGGTTTATTCAGTATGGAACTTACGTTAGAGCAGTTTTACTAAATGCATTACCATGTGTTTTTTAAACTTTCACAAACAACTGCCGTTTTGACCCCTTTCCCAACATTTTACAGAAAACAATGTTTTCTATATAAAATCTACCCCTACTCTTCTGCTTTTCAAGCAACAAGTCGGATTTCAAATCGGGTCTACCAATCTGTAACTAGAGCTATTTTTGTAACCCTTCGCCTGTTTTTCTGGCTTCGGTAAAAAATGTCAGAAGTTAGCAGATTAATTAAATTCAAAACAACTATCATTTTGACCACTAAACCAAAGAGTTTGACAAAAATATATTGGATTAAAACTTCCCTCTTCTTCTCTGCTTGTCAAATGCGGAGAAGGTTTATTCAGTATGGAACTTACGTTACAGCAGTTTTACTAAATGCACTACCATGTGTTTTTTAAACTTTCACAAACAACTGCTGTTTTGACCCCTTTCCAAACATTTTACAGAAAACAATGTTTTCTATATAAAATCTACCCCTACTCTTCTGCTTTTCAAGCAACAAGTCGGATTTCAAATCGGGTCTACCAATCTGTAACTAGAGCTATTTTTGTAACCCTTCGCCTGTTTTTCTGGCTTCGGTAAAACATGTCAGAAGTTTGCAGATTCATTCAATTCAAAACAACTATCATTTTGACCACTAAACCAGATAGTTTGACAAAAATATATTAGATTAAAACTTCCTCTACTTCTCTGCTTGTCAAATGCGTAGAAGGTTTATTCAGTATGGAACTTACGTTACAGCAGTTTTACTAAATGCACTACCATGTGTTTTTTAAACTTTCACAAACAACTGCCGTTTTGACCCCTTTCCCAACATTTTACAGAAAAACATGTTTGCTATATAAAATCTTCCCCTACTCTTCTGCTTTTCAAGCAAGTCGTCGGAATTCAAATCGGGGCTACCAATCTGTAACTAGAGCTATTTTTGTAACCCTTCGCCTGTTTTTCTGGCTTCGGTAAAAAATGTCAGAAGTTAGCAGATTCATTCAATTCAAAACAACTATCATTTTGACCACTAAACCAAAGAGTTTGACAAAAATATATTGGATTAAAACTTCCTCTAACTTCTCTGCTTGTCAAATGCGGAGAAGGTTTATTCAGTATGGAACTTACGTTACAGCAGTTTTACTAAATGCATTACCATGTGTTTTTTAAACTTTCACAAACAACTGCCGTTTTGACCCCTTTCCCAACATTTTACAGAAAACAATGTTTTCTATATAAAATCTACCCCTACTCTTCTGCTTTTCAAGCAACAAGTCGGATTTCAAATCGGGTCTACCAATCTGTAACTAGAGCTATTTTTGTAACCCTTCGCCTGTTTTTCTGGCTTCGGTAAAAAATGTCAGAAGTTAGCAGATTAATTAAATTCAAAACAACTATCATTTTGACCACTAAACCAAAGAGTTTGACAAAAATATATTGGATTAAAACTTCCCTCTTCTTCTCTGCTTGTCAAATGCGGAGAAGGTTTATTCAGTATGGAACTTACGTTACAGCAGTTTTACTAAATGCACTACCATGTGTTTTTTAAACTTTCACAAACAACTGCTGTTTTGACCCCTTTCCAAACATTTTACAGAAAACAATGTTTTCTATATAAAATCTACCCCTACTCTTCTGCTTTTCAAGCAACAAGTCGGATTTCAAATCGGGTCTACCAATCTGTAACTAGAGCTATTTTTGTAACCCTTCGCCTGTTTTTCTGGCTTCGGTAAAACATGTCAGAAGTTTGCAGATTCATTCAATTCAAAACAACTATCATTTGGACCACTAAACCAGATAGTTTGACAAAAATATATTAGATTAAAACTTCCTCTACTTCTCTGCTTGTCAAATGCGTAGAAGGTTTATTCAGTATGGAACTTACGTTACAGCAGTTTTACTAAATGCACTACCATGTGTTTTTTAAACTTTCACAAACAACTGCCGTTTTGACCCCTTTCCCAACATTTTACAGAAAATTTTTTTGCTATATAAAATCTTCCCCTACTCTTCTGCTTTTCAAGCAAGTCGTCGGAATTCAAATCGGGGCTACCAATCTGTAACTAGAGCTATTTTTGTAACCCTTCGCCTGTTTTTCTGGCTTCGGTAAAAAATGTCAGAAGTTAGCAGATTCATTCAATTCAAAACAACTATCATTTTGACCACTAAACCAAAGAGTTTGACATAAATATATTGGATTAAAACTTCCTCTAACTTCTCTGCTTGTCAAATGCGGAGAAGGTTTATTCAGTATGGAACTTACGTTAGAGCAGTTTTACTAAATGCATTACCATGTGTTTTTTAAACTTTCACAAACAACTGCCGTTTTGACCCCTTTCCCAACATTTTACAGAAAACAATGTTTTCTATATAAAATCTACCCCTACTCTTCTGCTTTTCAAGCAACAAGTCGGATTTCAAATCGGGTCTACCAATCTGTAACTAGAGCTATTTTTGTAACCCTTCGCCTGTTTTTCTGGCTTCGGTAAAAAATGTCAGAAGTTAGCAGATTAATTAAATTCAAAACAACTATCATTTTGACCACTAAACCAAAGAGTTTGACAAAAATATATTGGATTAAAACTTCCCTCTTCTTCTCTGCTTGTCAAATGCGGAGAAGGTTTATTCAGTATGGAACTTACGTTACAGCAGTTTTACTAAATGCACTACCATGTGTTTTTTAAACTTTCACAAACAACTGCTGTTTTGACCCCTTTCCAAACATTTTACAGAAAACAATGTTTTCTATATAAAATCTACCCCTACTCTTCTGCTTTTCAAGCAACAAGTCGGATTTCAAATCGGGTCTACCAATCTGTAACTAGAGCTATTTTTGTAACCCTTCGCCTGTTTTTCTGGCTTCGGTAAAACATGTCAGAAGTTTGCAGATTCATTCAATTCAAAACAACTATCATTTTGACCACTAAACCAGATAGTTTGACAAAAATATATTAGATTAAAACTTCCTCTACTTCTCTGCTTGTCAAATGCGTAGAAGGTTTATTCAGTATGGAACTTACGTTACAGCAGTTTTACTAAATGCACTACCATGTGTTTTTTAAACTTTCACAAACAACTGCCGTTTTGACCCCTTTCCCAACATTTTACAGAAAAAATTTTTGCTATATAAAATCTTCCCCTACTCTTCTGCTTTTCAAGCAAGTCGTCGGAATTCAAATCGGGGCTACCAATCTGTAACTAGAGCTATTTTTGTAACCCTTCGCCTGTTTTTCTGGCTTCGGTAAAAAATGTCAGAAGTTAGCAGATTCATTAAATTCAAAACAACTATCATTTTGACCACTAAACCAAAGAGTTTGACAAAAATATATTGGATTAAAACTTCCCTCTACTTCTCTGCTTGTCAAATGCGGAGAAGGTTTATTCAGTATGGAACTTACGTTACAGCAGTTTTACTAAATGCACTACCATGTGTTTTTTAAACTTTCACAAACAACTGCTGTTTTGACCCCTTTCCCAACATTTTACAGAAAACAATGTTTTCTATATAAAATCTACCCCTACTCTTCTGCTTTTCAAGCAACAAGTCGGATTTCAAATCGGGTCTACCAATCTGTAACTAGAGCTATTTTTGTAACCCTTCGCCTGTTTTTCTGGCTTCGGTAAAAAATGTCAGAAGTTAGCAGATTCATTCAATTCAAAACAACTATCATTTGGACCACTAAACCAAAGAGTTTGACAAAAATATATTAGATTAAAACTTCCTCTACTTCTCTGCTTGTCAAATGCGTAGAAGGTTTATTCAGTATGGAACTTACGTTACAGCAGTTTTACTAAATGCACTACCATGTGTTTTTTAAACTTTCACAAACAACTGCCGTTTTGACCCCTTTCCCAACATTTTACAGAAAAATTTTTTGCTATATAAAATCTTCCCCTACTCTTCTGCTTTTCAAGCAAGTCGTCGGAATTCAAATCGGGGCTACCAATCTGTAACTAGAGCTATTTTTGTAACCCTTCGCCTGTTTTTCTGGCTTCGGTAAAAAATGTCAGAAGTTAGCAGATTCATTCAATTCAAAACAACTATCATTTTGACCACTAAACCAAAGAGTTTGACATAAATATATTGGATTAAAACTTCCTCTAACTTCTCTGCTTGTCAAATGCGGAGAAGGTTTATTCAGTATGGAACTTACGTTAGAGCAGTTTTACTAAATGCATTACCATGTGTTTTTTAAACTTTCACAAACAACTGCCGTTTTGACCCCTTTCCCAACATTTTACAGAAAACAATGTTTTCTATATAAAATCTACCCCTACTCTTCTGCTTTTCAAGCAACAAGTCGGATTTCAAATCGGGTCTACCAATCTGTAACTAGAGCTATTTTTGTAACCCTTCGCCTGTTTTTCTGGCTTCGGTAAAAAATGTCAGAAGTTAGCAGATTAATTAAATTCAAAACAACTATCATTTTGACCACTAAACCAAAGAGTTTGACAAAAATATATTGGATTAAAACTTCCCTCTACTTCTCTGCTTGTCAAATGCGGAGAAGGTTTATTCAGAATGGAACTTACGTTACAGCAGTTTTACTAAATAGACTACCATGTGTTTTTTAAACTTTCACAAACAACTGCTGTTTTGACCCCTTTCCCAACATTTTACAGAAAACAATGTTTTCTATATAAAATCTACCCCTACTCTTCTGCTTTTCAAGCAACAAGTCGGATTTCAAATCGGGTCTACCAATCTGTAACTAGAGCTATTTTTGTAACCCTTCGCCTGTTTTTCTGGCTTCGGTAAAAAATGTCAGAAGTTAGCAGATTAATTAAATTCAAAACAACTATCATTTTGACCACTAAACCAAAGAGTTTGACAAAAATATATTGGATTAAAACTTCCCTCTACTTCTCTGCTTGTCAAATGCGGAGAAGGTTTATTCAGTATGGAACTTACGTTACAGCAGTTTTACTAAATGCACTACCATGTGTTTTTTAAACTTTCACAAACAACTGCTGTTTTGACCCCTTTCCAAACATTTTACAGAAAACAATGTTTTCTATATAAAATCTACCCCTACTCTTCTGCTTTTCAAGCAACAAGTCGGATTTCAAATCGGGTCTACCAATCTGTAACTAGAGCTATTTTTGTAACCCTTCGCCTGTTTTTCTGGCTTCGGTAAAAAATGTCAGAAGTTAGCAGATTCATTAAATTCAAAACAACTTTCATTTTGACCACTAAACCAAAGAGTTTGACAAAAATATATTGGATTAAAACTTCCTCTACTTCTCTGGTTGTCAAATGCGGAGAAGGTTTATTCAGTATGGAATTTATGTTACAGCAGTTTTACTAAATGCACTACCATGTGTTTTTTAAACTTTCAGTGCCCCTGGACATCGAGGGGGTCCCGGCGTACTCTGTCTGTTCCATCCTGGATTTGGGGCGTCGGGCGAGGGGCCTTCGTGGAGTGGGAGGGGTACTGTCCAGAGGAGAGGTGCTGGGTTCCGGTGGCGGACATGTTGGACCCTGAAATGCTGCGGGAGTTCCACCGTCTCCGGCCGGATCGCCTGGCACCTCGCCCTCCAGTTCGTCCCCTAGGCCGGTGTCGGCGCGCTGCTGGAGCCGCGTGTCAAGGGGGGTACTGTCACGACTTCCGCTGGAGTCGGCTCCCCTCCTTGTTCGGGCGGCGTTCGGCGGTCGACGTCACCGGCTTTCTAGCCATGGCCGCACCATTTTTCATTGTTCCATTTGTTTTGTCTTGTTTCCCTCACACCTGGTTTACAATGGAAACAGGATGAACCTGAGCTCTTTGTAAAGTCTCATAGCTAAGGGTCTGAATACTTATGTAAATAAGGTGTTTTATTTTTATACATTTGCACAAATTTCCAAAAACCTATATTCGCTTCTCGTACGACCGCCACAAGTGTCACGTCTGAAGCCGCTTAAAGAAAATGATGGCAGTACAGAGGTAGTTTTGTACCACCATTAAAAAGGGGTTCAATTTGTGTCCAAAAGACAGCAAATGTTTTCTGAGCTTTCTTAGATATAGGACAGACACTTCAAAACCTTATTTTTTTTGACTGTCTGTTTTGCCATTCATGAATGTATTAAATTACACAAAAAGTGAGGTTAGCTGATGAAGATTCTGGTAGAACAAAAGGTATAAGTTCTCCTAAGCCTGTGTTCATCACAGACCTTTTTTTGCGCAGTTTATCCTAAAGAAAATCCATTTATTTCCCCCTCGGCTATGTCCAACAAACCATGGCAGAATTAATGACTACAAAAATACAATTAATATTGCTCTCCATTTGAGGATACAATTTAAAATACAGGTATAGCTAGGTTGTCATACCCCTAATAACAACAAAGTAGACGAATCTCATACGTAGGCTAAAGGGAAAAGCTTATTTCCCATTTTTTCCCCGTGTGAAAACTTCTTTCAGTTTTGTATTTGTATGTTTTAAAGGTTACAAAGAGTAACTGCTGCCAAGGCAAAGTAGCTACCTTGTTGATAGCGTTGTTAAAGGAAGCAGAGCAGCGCGTCAATAACGGACAGACCTTTCCCCATTTTAGCTACTGTTGCATCAATATGTTTTGACTATTAAAGTTTACAATCTAGCGTTACTCCAAGCAGTTTAGTCTCCTCAACTTGCTCAATTTCCACATTATTCATTGCAACAAAAAAAAATGCTTTCTGTTAGGTATGCGTAACTCGCTGTAAAGGCACAGGAGAGCAGAATTTGGGTAGCAAACGGAGCCTTTTATTTAGGCGAACAAAACACACGGCACCAAGAACACTAAACACAATACAGGTTGACATAACCCAGTGCAACCAGTCTAACTTGCGCATACACGAAACAATAAACAATTCCACACACAGACATGGGGGGAACAGAGGGTTATATACACGACAAGTAATGAGGGAAATGTAAACCAGGTGTGTGGGAAAACAAGACAAAACAAATGGAAAATGAAAGGTGGGATCGGCGATGGCTAGAAGACCGGTGACGTCGACCGCCGAGCGCCGCCCGAACAAGGAGAGGAGCCGACTTCGGCGGGAGTCGTGACATCCAGAGTGCCATCCATGTGATGTAACTTAGTAACTACCAACACCCTGCAGACAGTTTGGCACTGGACCAGACCTGGTTTCAAATAGTACTCAAAATCTCACAGATACTTTGGATGTGCTAGATTGAGCTTAACTAGCTTAACTAATGTAACCTATTGATTAGTCTGAAAAGTGCAAGCCCCACCCACCTTGCACTTCTAGGCGCGCTCAAGCAAACACTCTAATATTTTAACGATATTCAAATGCTATTTGAACCCAGGTCTGCATTTCACTGTGCAGGATGAGACACTGTAGCTGCAGTATAAACGTCAATTTACTTGTTAGGCGGGGTAGGGCCCATTTGCCTATCTCTCTGGTGTCCATTTAGAAAATGTGTCTTTGACTGGTTGTTGATATTGGGGCCAGTGTAGCTAGAAGATGGTAAACACTTGGAAATCTTCAAGAAGCACTGCTTATAACAGTATACAGTATTCAACATCGACACACAAAACTCATGTACATATCTCAACCAACATTCTCACCAAAGTAAACAAATAAACCCATGTTCTTCTCCACACATAGATGACCTGTTTCTCAAAATCAATATGTACAGGGGGCTTGGGCGCTACAGACACCACAACTCTAGCCTGGTCCCATACTGTTTGTAATTCCATGGCATGACAATTGCTACAGCGTAGGTAAACAATGCAACCACAACTCAGGCCATTGACACAAATCTTCTCAACACCTCACCGTTTAACTGGACAGCGAGGGAGTCACTCGCAACACTGTCCAGGTCATAAAGCGATATGCAGTGGCCTGAAAGCGTGAGAGGAAGCACCTGTCAACCTGTAAATTACAGTTTATCTCGGGTGCTGTGCTGGGATTTTACAGCCTCTTGGGCTGCCCTAATCAGCTTGGCATGCTGGGCCGGGGCTGGTTCAAGCACCTATAGGAGACCACCTTACCTGTGACCTGTCTGTTAAACAATCAATATTATCTAGTAGAAAGAGGAGGAGGGGAAGCGCTACTAAGGTACACAATAGTACATTTTGGTAGACATAAGGTGCTCTTTGGTATAAGGGGTGAATAGGTCATAAAAAAGAAAGGAGGACCAAGGCACTCTTCATATAATTAATAAAAATGCCTTTATTTGTATGGCATGTTCAATAGAAACAAAGTTTTTAACTTGTAACTTTTTTTTTTTCTTTTTTTTTATCCGATGCGTTTCGGCTGCATGGCCTTCGTCAGGGAGTACAAAGAAATAATACAATGGCCTCTTTTCCAATTAGCTGTAATTTGAAGAGGGAGTGGTTACAAAATTGATTGGACACACCTAGTAAGCAATACTATACACATTAAAAAGTGAAATACTGTAGCTATATTATCATAATAATTAAACTCCAAGCTAGAAGTATCAGAACACTTAGAAAGGTAGTTCTAACCTTAAGTATGACTGGGAGAAGTGTCTAGAATAAGAAAGCAATATATTCCATAGTACACTAGAACACAGCAAAACATGAACAACAACAGTCTAAACATAGCTGAGGGCAATTGAGCAAAATGTCCACTAGATGACAGCAAATGGACCTATCACGACCCTACAGGAAGGGTGAAAAATCTATATCTTCATTTAAACCAGGGTACTTATTGGCCTGTAGTTTGTAACTCTAAAAACTTTCCCTTTCGTTTAACTGTTTAAAGACGGTCCCCTTTTCTAATAGAGGCCGGGAACATGATCAATACCCATAGCTTGTAGGGAGGCAGGGTTGCCATGTTGTAAGGACTTGTAGTGCCTTGCCATGGGGTAGTCTTCATTGCCTACCCGTATGGCGTACTTGTGTTCCGCTAAGCAGTCTTGAAGGCGTCTCTTTGTACGTCCAATGTAGAACACCTTGCACTGTGGACATTCCAGTCTACAGATGACATAAGTGGTTTTGCAGTTTATGAAATGCTTGACGTAATACTCCATTTTGGAAGCTGTGTCAACAAAATACTTTTTCTGTGCAATATTTCTGCAATGGTTGCACTGGTTACATTTAAAAGAGCCCTTGGGTTTGTGGTCAAGCCAAGTTTTTTGAGAGTCATCTGGAAGATAACTGTGGACTAATTTGTCATTTAGGGTAGCTTATGACTGGTGGCTCAGGAAAGACTTGGCGTAGTAGCGTATCACTTTGGATGATTCCCCAATTATTTTTAATGATTCTCTTAATGTTCTCTGCTTCAGTGCTGTATTTTGTAACAAAATAAACTCTCTCTGGTGTATCATGAGGCACTCCCCTTCGCAACAGGTTCTCTCTGTCAAGTAATCCAGCCCTTATACCTGCATCTTTCAGGACCTGAACGCTGTAGCCCCGATTCAAGAAGCGATTCTCCAATTCAGCAGATTTGACACTGTAGTCTATTTCCTTATCGCAAATTCTGCAGACTCTTTGGAATTGGCCATATGGAATATTCTCTTTTAGCCTTTTGGGGTGAACGCTGTCTGCCCTCAGAATGGTATTCCCATCTGTAGGCTTCCTAAAGATTGATGTGTGCAAACAACCTTTGTAATTTTTTACTGATGTTGAGGTCCAAAAAATGAATGTTATCCTTGCTGTACTCCATAGTTAGTTTGATGTTAGGGTTAATGCTGTTAAGGTATTGGTGGAAGGAAATAAGATCCTCTTCTGAGCCGGATCAAAAGAGGCAAACATCATCAATATAGCGTCCCCACCATATAATCCGGTCAAAGAAATGTTTATTAGAAGGATCCAAAATGAAGTAATTCCCCCATTTACCCAAGTACAAACCAGCATAGGAAGGGCTGTAGCAAGCTCCCATGGCACATCCTTTGAGCTGTTTAAAAATACGGTCCTGAAAGATAAAGACGTTATGATTAAGAGTCCATTCAGTCAGTGAGACAATGAATTCTGTAGGAGGCATCTCAGTTTCAGGTCGGGTACTCAAGAAATGGTGCATAGCTGCCAAACCTTGTTCATGTTCAATGGTGGTGTATAGAGACTCCACATCCATGGTGACTAAAAAGGAAGCTGTACCTATATTGTTAAATTCCTTAATTCTGTTCAACACATCTGTGGCATCTTGAAGATAGGCTGGGAGTGACGTCAGAAAAGGCTTAATAAAGTAATCAATGTACTTAGAGATGGGTTCTGTCAGACTTTCATTACCACTAATGACTGGTTTGCCTGGGGGATTTTCAAGATTTTTGTGGACTTTTGGAAGAAGGTCAAAGAAGCCATACGCGGACTGCCATTGAAAATAAATTTGAACTCATTGTCTGAAATGTAGCCATTCTCCTTAGCTTCTGTGAGGATCCCGTTCAATTCAGTTTTTAGGTCCTCTGTAAGGTTGAAGGTAAGAGATTGGTAGAATTCATCATTGTCTATTTGACGGTAGGCTTCTGTCACATATTTGTCTTTACTCCACACTACTGTAGCGCCACCTTTGTCTGCTTTTTTAACCACAATTCGTTCATTTTTGGACAATGATTCAACTGCATCCCTCTCTGTCTTAGAAAGATTACGTCGTGTTTGGTTGGAGTCAACGCGTCGGATTTTTAAAACTTTGTTTCTATTGAACATGCCATACAAATAAAGGCATTTTA
Source organism: Salvelinus alpinus (assembly GCF_045679555.1). Classification (NCBI taxonomy): domain Eukaryota; kingdom Metazoa; phylum Chordata; class Actinopteri; order Salmoniformes; family Salmonidae; genus Salvelinus; species Salvelinus alpinus. The sequence goes on along the minus strand of NC_092108.1, from coordinate 51,405,794 downwards.
ATTAACCAATATTATCTATTGATTGTGTATAGGAGCCACCTGAACTGTAGCCTGTCCGTCAAGCAACTAATTATATCTAGGGTTGTATAGGGGCACCACCTGACCTGAAACTGTGAGTATGGATGCTATTTCCCCAGTGGGCCACAGTTGATGTAATTTCAACTACTTTTACCCACTGCACCTGGAGGAGAGTTTGCTGGAATAATGAAGAAGGTCCATGAGAAATGGCGAGGAAGACAAAAAAAAGTATGATTTTTTTATTGACTATTTTTAATAACTAAATGTTAGTGCAAGCAAGTACAGACGTAGGATCTTAATTTGAGACAGTTTTCTACAGCAGGAAACTAATCCTAAAGCAAAAGGAAATGTGAATGATTATGTGGATTATAATTAACAAATGTTTTTGTAAGGCTTGATACATTTTTCGTTAGGGTAAATCAAGTCTGAAGTGGAAATTACAAACTTTAGAAGCCTTTTCAAACCTTGAATACACTACAAATGTGCATTTCCTGCTCGAGCAGGAAAATTCTAAGCAACACAATTGTGATCAAATTAAGATCCTACATCTGTATGTGGTGAGTCAAGTTGCACTGAACTAAGCCACTACCTGTGCATACTCAGTACATGCTTTAATCTATCACGTGCTGATTAAGTTAACTGAACATTACCCATTACTGCTCAAATATAGCAGATTACATTTATCGTCTCTAGTTAATTTCGATGACACAGACATTTTCATTTGCTGAGATTGAAGGCTCACGTCAATGGAATGCTATTTTTGCTTATTATTGGAATACCTTATTTCCATGACAAAAAATGGGGAAAGCAATTGGCTATTTGCTGTACTAAGGGTGTGACATCAAACAGCTTGCTGGGTTCGCACAGCCTCATTGCCCAGTTGCACTTGAACTTTGTGCCAATACGTTTCATCACTCGTCTTCACATGTTCAAAGCTGTGCCGCTAGTGTCATGACAGTCACTCTGGTAAACCAACCAGACGTGTTAAAGTAGTACTTGTTTTCTTTCAGATACTTTAGCTGTGCTTGATTGAGCTTGTTTGTTGCAATGGACTCAATGAAATAGTACAAAAAGGTCAAACCCCATACACCTGGCACTCCAAGCAGGCTCAATCAAATTCTCCAAAAACTTTTGGCAGTAATATAAAGTCATGGAAATTGACATCTGACTGCTGACCAAATGCAATCATTCTGGTTCAATTCTTAAGTACCATTTGTTGTTGGTGTTCCCTGGTCCATGGCCTTTATGAAAACAACAGAAGGGATTTTGCAACTTTCCAGCGACAGAGTGACTACCATTACACATCCTCAACTTGCCTCACTGAAGTGAATGTGAGTGCTGAAACATTTTGTTCAAGCTGTAATGTTTTAGAGAACAATTCCCTCTCCTGTGTAAAACAATGCAGGATATCGCATGATCATTCATACGCCTACCTGTTAGCTGTGCCAGACACACCATTATGCAGAAGAGGCAAATGCCTCAGGCCTCACATCATCAAGGTGCCTCAAAGAGCTGGGTATAATAAAAATATAAAAAATGGTCATAATAGTAAAACAAATCATTGATCTGCTTAAAAGGCCCTCCTCCCATGCTCTGCTCAAGACCCCCGCTGTCAACTGTTGCACCTGCCTGTCACCTCCCTGGATGGTGGAACGGAGTTCCATGCAATAATGGCTCTATATAATACTGTACGCTTTCTTGAATTTGTTCTGGATTTGGGGACTGTGAAGAAAAAAAACACTAATAGCATAAGTGTGATTTGGGATTTTAAACACATTTTCTTATAAAAATAATTGTTGCAGTCTTAAACTCTTAAACTCTTAAACTCTTAGACAAGAGAGACTGGCGTACATACATATATCAGCCCTCTGATTACAATTAAGAGCAAGACGTGCCATTCTGTTCTGGGCCAGCAGGAGCTGGACAACTTGCTTTTTGGAGTGTGGTGTCAAAATAGCAGAGCTTCTCTTAATTACAGACATACCTCTCCCCATCTTTACAACCATTGAATCTATATGTTTTGACCATGACAGTTTAATATCTAAAGTAAGGTAACACCAAGTAATTCAACTTGTTCAACAGCCACAACATTCATTACCAGATTCAACTGAGGTCTTGAACTTAGGGAATGATTTGTACCAAATACAATTCTCTTAGTTTTAGAGATGTTCAGGAACAGTTTATTACTGGCCACTCATTCCAAAACAGACTGCAACTCTTTGTTAAGGGGTTCAGTGACTTCTTAAAGTCTCGCCAAACATACACAGAACATGGTTGCCATGTTCTCAGAATGTAAGATATTAACGTTCTAGACACGTTTCATGGGACGTTGCGGGAACATTTCAGTGTATCTGTTGTCAGGATGTTGCCTGATGGTCCCAAAGAAAGTCCCCCACCCCCCCCAAATAAATACAGTGGGGAGAACAAGTATTTGATACACTGCCGATTTTGCAGGTTTTCCTACTTACAAAGCATGTAGAGGTCTGTAATTTTTATCATAGGTACACTTCAACTGTGAGAGACGGAATTTAAAACAAAAATCCAGAAAATCACATTGTATGATTTTTAAGTAATTAATTCACATTTTATTGCATGACATAAGTATTTGATCACCTACCAACCAGTAAGAATTCCGGCTCTCACAGACCTGTTAGTTTTTCTTTAAGAAGCCCTCCTGTTCTCCACTCATTACCTGTATTAACTGCACCTGTTTGAACTCGTTACCTGTATAAAAGACACCTGTCCACCCACTCAATCAAACAGACTCCAACCTCTCCACAATGGCCAAGACCAGAGAGCTGTGTAAGGACATCAGGGATAAAATTGTAGACCTGCACAAGGCTGGGATGGGCTACAGGACAATAGGTAAGCAGCTTGGTGAGAAGGCAACAACTGTTGGCGCAATTATTAGAAAATGGAAGAAGTTCAAGATGACGGTCAATCACCCTCGGTCTGGGGCTCCATGCAAGATCTCACCTCGTGGGGCATCAATGATCATGAGGAAGGTGAGGGATCAGCCCAGAACTACACGGCAGGACCTGGTTAATGACCTGAAGAGAGCTGGGACCACAGTCTCAAAGAAAACCATTAGTAACACACTACGCCGTCATGGATTAAAATCCTGCAGCGCACGCAAGGTCCCCCTGCTCAAGCCAGCGCATGTCCAGGCCCGTCTGAAGTTTGCCAATGACCATCTGGATGATCCAGAGGAGGAATTGGAGAAGGTCATGTGGTCTGATGAGACAAAAATAGAGCTTTTTGGTCTAAACTCCACTCGCCGTGTTTGGAGGAAGAAGAAGGATTAGTACAACCCCAAGAACACCATCCTAACCGTGAAGCTTGGAGGTGGAAACATCATTCTTTGGGGATGCTTTTCTGCAAAGGGGACAGGATGACTGCACCGTATTGAGGGGAGGATGGATGGGGCCATGCATCGCGAGATCTTGGCCAACAACCTCCTTCCCTCAGTAAGAGCATTGAAGATAGGTCGTGGCTGGGTCTTCCAGCATGACAACGACCCGAAACACACAGCCAGGGCAACTAAGGAGTGGCTCCGTAAGAAGCATCTCAAGGTCCTGGAGTGGCCTAGCCAGTCTCCAGACCTGAACCCAATAGAAAATCTTTGGAGGGAGCTGAAAGTCCGTATTGCCCAGCGACAGCCCCGAAACCTGAAGGATCTGGAGAAGGTCTGTATGGAGGAGTGGGCCAAAATCCCTGCTGCAGTGTGTGCAAACCTGGTCAAGAACTACAGGAAACGTATGATCTCTGTAATTGCAAACAAAGGTTTCTGTACCAAATATTAAGTTCTGCTTTTCTGATGTATCAAATACTTATGTCATGCAATAAAATGCAAATGAATTACTTAAAAATCATACAATGTGATTTTCTGGATTTTTGTTTTAGATTCCGTCTCTCACAGTTGAAGTGTACCTGTGATAAAAATTACAGACCTCTACATGCTTTGTAAGTAGGAAAACCTGCAAAATCGGCAGTGTATCAAATACTTGTTCTCCCCACTGTATGTCATTACACATCAGGCCTTGTTACTGTTGCCAAGCCAATCAGGGTCCTGGTTAGTGAACCACTGATCCATTCACAGCTCTTTGTCAACAAACAAGTCAGTTAATCTGACTATTTTTCTCAGTTACTGCTCTTTTGCTTGGTAGGCCATATCCCTTATTGGGACAGTGGTAAGGATGTTTGTCATTGATGCTGGTAGCCCCAGTTCGAGACCTGCTAGGCAAGTCACCCTACCCTGCAATATATGTTAAATCATTATTTGGCAACAGTTAATATGTGTTTCTCATTGACAGATGGGAATCGGTAGAATTCTAGATAGCTGAGCATCTCAAAGAGAACTCTCTATCATTATTTTTAAATCACACATTTACATTTACATTTAAGTCATTTAGCAGACGCTCTTATCCAGAGCGACCACATATACCATGTAGAACAAACATGTGACCCTGATAAGGAATCACATCAGCTCTGTTTATTGCATATCAATCTATCTATAACATTCCTAAGGCCTAGATTCCATCAGATCAAGCGTTACAGGTGATATTGGACACCCATATAGCGGATGTTTTGGTGGTGTTAGAGGTGGAACTGTGTTTGAGCCATCAAATCGGTGAGTAGCTGCTCTTTCGATCATTGTCAAGAAGCCACACAGTTATAAATTCAGAATGAGAAAGTGTAAGCTATATAGACATAATTACGCTCAAATTGAAAAATCTAAATAATGAGGATTTCTATCATCCTAATGGAGGTGTAGATTATATCTCACATTCCAGTGTTAGAACTTGTTAACAAGGCTGCATGCATGGGATTTCTGTTAATGCAACTCCATGCAGCCAATGGCAATGTCCGCTTTAGCTATAATGCCTGGAGCCACTTGTGGATTTGACAGCTCTAACGCAGTTCCACCTCTGACACCAGCAAAACAATCGCTATGCAGATTTTGGCTAAAGCAGATCTGATAGAATCGAGACCTAATTTGTTGCCGAAACAAAATATGTTCTGGTTAGAACATACCCAGAGCATGGTGGCCATATTGTCAGAATATCTGACATTTTTATATTTACAGTAGCTTGTCTACTTTCTCACATTTGATGATGCCAGTTATACCAAAACAATACACAACACAGGGTTCCATCTCCAAGTTTTAATGTGTAAAAATAGACAAATTCAACATAATCACTTGGGACCAGTGTTGGGGGTAATAACTACTTTAAAGTGATATATTACTGTTATATATTATTGTATGCGTAACCAAGTAATATAATTAGGGCTAGGCGTCCCGCCAGCAGGACACCTGTCGACAACTTCTGGTGAAATTGGAGGGCGCGCAATTCAAATAAATAATTATAAAAATTATGGATACTAAACATTTAGGTACATACAAGTGTCTCATATCGGTTAAAAGCTTAAAGTCTTGTTCATCTAACTGCATTGTCCGATTTACAATAGACTTTACAGCAAAAGCATGCCATGCGATTGTTTGAGGACAGCGCCCCACATCTAAATATTTTTCAACCAGCACAGGCTTCATAAAATCACAAATAGCGATTAAATATTCACTTACTTTTTGAAAATCTTCCTCTGATTTGCAATCCAAAGGGTCCCAGCTACAACATGTATGGTCGTTTTGTTAGATAAAATCCTTCTTTATATCCCAAAAACTCAGTTTAGTTGGCACCACCGATTTGAGTAATCCACTCATTCAACATGCAGAGAAAGGAATCCAAAAAGCTACCGCTAAACTTTGCTAACTTCTTAGTGATCCCTTTGCGCGCCAATCCCTTTAACGTGATTGATTTGACAATACCCAGTGAAATAGCAGCGCGCCAAATTCAAAAACAGAAATACTCATAACAAGAATTCATGAATCATACAAGTGTTATACATCGGTTTAAAGATAAACTTCTTGTTAATCCAGCCACAGTGTCAGATTTCAAAAAGGCTTCACGGCAAAAGCAAACCATGCAATTATCTGAGGACAGCACCCCATCAAAGAAACACATGAAAATCACATTTCAACCCGCCAGGCGAAACACAAAAGTCAGAAATAACGATATAATTCATGCCTTACCTTTGAAGATCTTCTTCTGTTGGCACTCCAATATGTCCCATAAACATCACAAATGGGCCTTTTGTTCAATAAATTCTGTCGTTATATCTCCAAACTGTCCATTTATTTGGCGCGTTTGATCCAGAAAAATACCGGTTCCAACTCGCGCAACATGACTACAAAGTATCTAATATAGTTACCTGTAAACGTGATCCAAACATTTCAAACAACTTTCCTAATCCAACTTTAGGTATTTTTAAACGTAAATAATCGCTCAAATTTAAGACGGGATAAACTGTGTGGAAAACAAAAGTGGAGACAGCTTTCAGGTCGTGCGCCCCATCCACAACAGTACACTAGACTCGACCCTCATTCTGAACAGCCCTACTTCTTCATTTCTCAAAGGAAAAACATCAACCAATTTCTAAAGACTGTTGACATCGAGTGGAAGCGATAGGAACTGCAAGCAAGTGCCTTAGAAATCTAGATCCCCATAGAATATTCATTGAAAAGAGAGTGACCTCAAAAATAATTTTCCTGAATGGTTTGTCCGAGGACACCTGCCAAATAAGTTCTGTTATACTCACAGACATAATGCGAACAGTTTTAGAAACTTTAGAGTGTTTTCTATCCAAATCCAATTATATGCATATCCTGAGTAGCAGGCAGTTTACTTTGGGCACATTTTTCATCCGGACGTGAAAATAGTGCCCCCTAGCCTTAAGAAGTTTTAGAACAAGTCAAAATACATTTCTATTTAATCCTCAGGTACCCTAAAATGTAATTAATTAAACTATAATATTTCCTACGGAAAGAAGAATGTTCAATAGGAAGGCATAATTAGCAGGTGCGCGTCCTCTTCATCGCGCATGCACAGACTGATTTCCAACTCTGACTCCCAGTACTAAAACTCAACATTCTTCCTCGTTTGAGAAGAAACAAGCCTGAAACCTTGAACAAAGACGGTTTACATCTAGTGGAAGCCATAGGAATTGCAATCTGGGAGCTGGATTTGGATATGACCCTATACGTTCCATTGGAAGAGCATGGGCTCTCAAAAAAAATTGTCAGGTTGGTTTTTCTTTGGATTTTCTCCTACCATATCTATTGTGTTATAGTCTCATGCATTATTTTTAACATTTCTACAAACGTCAAAGTCTTTTCTATCCAATGGTACCAATTATATACATATGCTGGCTTCTGGGCCTGAGTAACAGGCAGTTTACTATGGGCACGTCAGTCAGACAGGAAGTGGAGAAAAGTAGACCCTAGCCTGAAGAAGATTTATAACGAGTTACTGTCTTAAAATATTGTAATATTATTACAGTTACCTTTTAACCTGTATATTACTTTCAGAAGCTTAGGCTCGGCTCTAATGTACTGTACAGTATGTGCCCTCTGAAACCTGGAGTTGCATGGCAAATGGTCCAGGAACACTAGCAAAGATCAAAGGACAATGCCCAAGGATTAGTCATCCCTTCCCCCTCTGAGGGGCCAACATGTATCTCTCTCTTACAGTATCTAGAGAGCTGACTATTGAATAAGTGATAGAATAATACTATGTTATCCATGTTTGGTATCTATCTGAAACTTGTTCACTGAGGATAACTCTGATGCTAACTATATGGATTAATTATCTCTGTGGTTACTTGTATATGTACAGGGTGGACTGTGAATTACTCTATGCAAAGAGGTTTTATTGTCTCAGGAATTATTTACATTGGTCACAAGCCTTTAAATGCTGTGACACCTTGTGGAGATTGGGCCTGGGAGGGTTACTGTAAACTTGGTATTGTTTGATTGGTCAATGGGGTTTGGCTTTGGGTTGAGAAGTTTACACCTTCAGATGTTATAAATGGAATAAAATGTCTTTGTTCTCTCTCTTATCCCGTTTCCAGTCCATGGAGGAAGGTTGTATGATCAATTCTCATTTCCTAGATTGTAGGCATAGTAGGCATTTATTTATTCATGCTTTGTCTTGGAAGTTAACCTTAGGGTCTCTATGCCTGGAATAATGCTTTGTTAATGTCAGTATTGCCTTGTAACAAGCTTTATGCCTTGTATTTGAAATCATTTATTTTACAATGTTAATTAAATATCTGCCTTTGATATAGACAATTCCCAGACCAGTTCTTGCTAGTCAACATCAACTTATTGCCTAATGCTTGCTTGTATATTTTAATAATCTTTATGGCACATGTCAAATATCAAATATCTTTATGACATGTGAAATATTACTGCCCACTACAGAAGCATAGCTCTACTGGCGTGTTATGTCTCTTTTTAAATTTTAACAGAATTTCCAGATAATCAATCGAAATGTCTGATAAATGCAATTCAAAACGGCAATAATATATATTGCTAAGAATGTGAGAGTAGGGTGACTATGTAACGGTTGTCGTCTGGAGGAGAAGAAGAGGACCAAGGTGCAGCGTGGTAATTGTTCATCTTGTTTAAAACTTCATAGGGATAGGGGGCAGTGTTTCCACTTTGAACAAATTGCGTGCCCAAACGAAATTTCCTCCTACTCTGTCCCAGAAGGTAATACATGCATATTATTATTACTATTGTATAGAAAACACTCTGAAGTTTCTAAAACTGTTTGAATTATTTCTGTAAGTATAACAGAACTAATTTGGCAGACAAAAACCTGAGAAGAGGTCAAAACAGGAAATGACAAGTTGATTTTCAAAACAGTGTCAAATGGTACCCCGTCTAGATATGACCGAACAAACACTGCCTAGGGCTTCCACTAGATGTCGTCGTCTTTAGATTTTAGTCTTATTATTCTACTATAAAGGAGGGGCTCATAGGCGCTGTTCTAGTGAGTGGTCGTCAGAATTCTCAGTCAGGATTTGCGCGCGAGGGAGCGAGAGAGGTCTCGTTCCAATGCTCTTTCTTCATACAATGAAATTCTCCGGTTGGATCCTTATTGATGATTAATGTAAAACACATACTAAATATGGATTGCAAACATCATTTGACCTGTTTCTACGACCTGTAACGGAACTTTTTGAGTTTTTGTCTGGATGGATTGTTCGTGCGTCATGAAATGGATTCCTGGGATGAACATGCTAACAACAAGTGGCTAAATGATGGGCTTTATGGAACTTTTCAGTCATTTATTGTCGATCTGGGAATCCTGGGAGTGCCTTCTGATGAAGTTATTCGAAGGTAAGTGCATATTTATAGTGTTTTTGTAGCTTTTGTTGACACCAAAATGGCGATTATTTCTTTGGCTGGATTGTGCTCTAAAACGCCGTTCTCAGATTAATCTTTTTCCGTAAAGTTTATTTTGAAATCTGACACAGCGGTTGCACAGAGGATACGTTTATCTTTAATTATGTGAATAACACTTGCATCTTTTATCAATGTTTATTATGAGTATTTCTGCAAAATCACCAGATGTTTTGGAATCAAAACATTACTGCATGTAACGCGCCAATGTAAACTGAGATTTTTTTTATATATATATATATGCACATTATCGAACAAAACATAAATGTATTGTGTAACATGATGTTATATGACTCATCTGATGAAGAATTTCAAAGGTTAGCGATTAATTCTATCTCTATTTGGGGGTTTTGTGCAAGCTACCTGTGCTGTGAAAGAAATGTCTGTGCTTTTTTGTATTTGGTGGTGAGCTAACATAAATATACGTGGTGTTTTCGCTGTAAGACATTTAAAAAATCGGACATGTTGGCTGGATTCACAAGATGTTTATCTTTCATTTGCTGTATTGGACTGGCTAGACAGGTTACTGAAGGTGAACACTCAAAATACAAAAACAACAAATGTGAAAAAACCGAAACAGTACTGTCTGGTGCAGACACAAAAAGACAGAAAACAACCACCCACAAAACAGGCTACCTAAATATGATTCCCAATCAGAGACAATGACTAACACCTGCCTCTGATTGAGAACCATATCAGGCCAAACACAGAAATAGAAAAACATAGATAAACAAATATAGACTGCCCACCCCAACTCACGCCCTGAATATACTAAATAAAGACAAAAAAACAAAGGAAATAAAGGTCAGAACGTGACAGTACCCCCCCGCCCCCCCCAAGGTGCAGACTCCGGCCGCAAAACCTGAACCTATAGGGGAGGGTCTGGGTGGGCATCTGTCCGCAGTGGCGGCTCTGGCGCAGGACGTGGACCCCACTCCACCATAGTCTTTGTCCGCTTTAGTGTCCTCCTAGGAACGGCGACCCTCGCCGCCGACCTAGGATTGGCAACCCTACTAAAGGGGCGCCTCTGGACTGAGGGGCAGCTCCGGACTGAGGGGCAGCTCCGGACTGAGGGGCAACTCCGGACTGAGGGGCAACTCCGGACTGAGGGGCAACTCCGGACTGACGGACGGCTCTGGCGGCTCCTGACTGGCGGACGGCTCTGGCGGCTCCTGACTGGCGGACGGCTCTGGCGGCTCCTGACTGGCGGACGGCTCTGGCGGCTCCTGACTGGCGGACGGCTCTGGCGGCTCCTGACTGGCGGACGGCTCTGGCGGCTCCTGACTGGCGGACGGCTCTGGCGGCTCCTGACTGGCGGACGGCTCTGGCGGCTCCTGACTGACGGACGGCTCTGGCGGCTCAGGACAGACGGGCGGCTCTAGCGGCTCAGGACAGACGGGCGGCTCTGACGGCTCAGGACAGACGGGCGGCTCTGACGGCGCTGGACAGACGGGCAGCTCAGGCGACGCTGGACAGACGGGCAGCTCAGGCGACGCTGGACAGACGGGCAGCTCAGGCGGCGCTGGACAGACGGGCAGCTCAGGCGGCGCTGGACAGACGGGCAGCTCAGGCGGCGCTGGACAGACGGACAGCTCAGGCGGCGCTGGACAGACGGGAGACCCTGGCGGCGCTGGACAGATGGAAGACTCAGGTGGCGCTGGACAGACGGGAGCACCTGTAGTGAGGAGACAGAGAGACATCCTGGTGCGGGGGGCTGCCACCTGAGGGCTGGTGCGTGGAGGTGGCACCGGATAGACCGGACCATGGAGGCACACTGCAGGTCTTGAGCACCGAACCTGCCCAACCCTACCTGGCTGAATGCTCCCTGTAGCCAAGTCAGTGCGGCGAGGTGGAATAGGCCGCACTGGGCTGTGCTGGTGAACCGGGGACACCATGCGTAGGGCCGGTGCCATGTACCCCGGCCCGAGGAGACGCACTGGAGACCAGATGCGTTGAGCCGGCTTCATGGCACCTGGCTCGATGCCCACTCTAGCCCGGCCGATACTAGGTGCTGCTACGTACCGCACCGGGCTATGCCTGCTCACCAGGGACACCGTGCGCCTCACGGCATAACATGGTGCCTGCCCGGTCCCTGTCTCTCCAAGGTAAGCACGGGGAGTTGGCTCAGGTCTCCTACCTGGCTTAGCCACTCTCCTCGTGTGCCCCCCCCAATACATTTTTGGGGCTGCCTCTCTGGCTTCCAACCGCGCCTACGTGCAGCCTCCTCATACCACCGCCTCTCCGCTTTCGCTGCCTCCAGCTCAGCTTTGGGGCGGCGATATTCACCAACCTGAGTCCAGGGTCCCTTGCCGTCCAGAATCTCCTCCCAGGTCCAGGAGTCCTCTGATCGCTGCTGCTGCTGCTGCTGTCCTTTACCACGCTGCTTGGTCCTTTTTTGGTGGGTGGTTCTGTAACGGTTGTCGTCTGGAGGAGAAGAAGAGGACCAAGGTGCAGCGTGGTAATTGTTCATCTTGTTTAATGCAGGTGAACACTCAAAATACAAAAACAACAAATGTGAAAAAACCGTGTGTCTGGTGCAGACACACAAAGACAGAAAACAACCACCCACAAAACCCAACACAAAACAGGCTACCTAAATATGGTTTCCCAATCAGAGACAATAACTAACACCTGCCTCTGATTGAGAACCATATCAGGCCAAACACAGAAATAGAAAAACATAGATAAACAAACATAGACTGCCCACCCCAACTCACGCCCTGACCATACTAAATAAAGACAAAAAAACAAAGGAAATAAAGGTCAGAACGTGACAGACTACCTTTGAAGGTCTCAAACCCAGGCCACCAGCACCAATGACGAACCCCCTAACCACTGACCCAATAAGGGATATATCTCTAGAGCTTGTGCTTATAGACCCTGTCCAGAAGAAACCATAACCCCTCTTTCATAGGCACTAGTGTAAATCTCAAACAACTTTATAGGTGTAACTGTAACCCTTGTTATTCTGGTGCTTTGAGAGATACAGTCCGTATCCTTCCACCCCCTCTCTGACCTCTGATAGTTATGCATCTAGGTCCTAGGTTATGCAAATTAGCTGTGCACGTGTTTTAGGCATGCTGCTAAAACACAGCGGCTGTGTTCCAAATTGCATACTTGCGTTCCACTTTCTCCTGTTCTTTCAAGGGTGATCTTCCAAGAACACCTGAGAGAGCATACCCTCTCAAATGGGAGAACGCAGAGCGCTTAAAATCTGCTAAATTTAAAACGTACTTTGACGTGACCTCTAACCTAAACAGGAAACTGCCCTCATCATACATCTGGTGTCAACAAAGCTAGCTTTTATGCTAGCTAGCTAGGTCTGTTTACATTGTAGCCAATGCAGCAGCGTGAGCATATTATTAAATTACTCTGAGGACTGCTGGTGTTTTATTTCCAATGAGCAGGCTTGCATTGTGAGAAATTCCTACAAAACACAACCATGTCATAGTTCCACCTGTCACCAGAGGATGGGAGAGACCGTCCTAGAGACATTAACGACACTCAGGTGTGTCCTATTTACTCATTATGATTTCCCTTGTGTGCGTTAATCTCCTGAGTGAGTTTTCGAGACTTAGTGTTTGTTGTTTTCCCAGTGTTACTGTGATCCTTCCATTACCGTTTCTCAGTAAAGTATTGTGTATCCTTAAACACTGATTCCTCTTCTGGTCTCTTCTCTGCACCTGGGTCCAACCTCACCATGCCACAGCAAGCTTCAGCGTACAACATGGACCCAGCAGAGATCACCCAGATCAAGGTGGTTGCAACCCAGCAAGCTTCAGCGTACAACATGGACCCAGCAGAGATCACCCAGATCAAGGTGGTTGTAACCCACCAAGGAGCACTGCTGGGGTGGCAGCAAGAACAACTCTTCCATATATCAGAAACCCTCTAGGCACTTACCGAATCCCTCTAACCACAGTCCAACCCCAACCCAGAAGGAGCCAACGCCCAAGTCTCATCACCCATTGCTAAAGGTGTTGCTGTAGTTCCTCCAGGGAATCTGCACCGGGAACCCGAGATCCTAAAGCAGGAAGTACCAGTGACTCTCTCAATACGGAAGTAGTCAGATGATACGGATGCTACACTACAGGTCTGTTTTGCTAGCACAGACTGGAATATGTTCCGGGATTCATCCAATTTCATTGAGGAGTACACCACCTCAGTCATCGGCTTCATCAGATTGACATTGACGACGTCGTCCCCACAGTGACTGTACGTACATATCCCAACCAGAAGCCATGGATTACAGGCAACATCTGCATCGAGCTAAAGGCTAGAGCTGCTGCTTTCAAGGAGTGGACACTTATAAGAAATCCCACTATGTCCTCAAACGAACCATCACACAAGCAAAGTTTCAATACAGGATTAAGATTGAATCCTAATACACCAGCTCTGATGAGCTTCCCAGCTTCCCTACCAGACAAACTAAATGCCTTATGCTCGCTTTGAGGCAAGCAACACTGAAGCATGCACGAGTGCACCAGCTGTTCTGGATGACTGTGTGATAAAGCTCTCGATAGCCGATGTGAACAAAACCTTTAAACAGGTCAACATTCACAAAGCTGCTGGGCCAGACGGATTACCAGGACGTGTACTCTCAAGTGTCTTCACTGACATTTTCAACCTCTCCCTGACCAAGTCTGAAATACCTACATGTTTCAAGCAGACCACCAAAGTTCCTGTGCCCAAGGAAGCGAAGGTAACCTGCCTAAATTATTACCACCCCGTGGTACTCACGTCGGTAGCCATGAAGTGCATTGAAAGGCTGGTCATGGTTCACATCAACAGCATCTTCCCGGACACCCTAGACCCACTCCAATTCACATACCGCCCCAACAGATCCACAGATGACGCAATCTCAATCTCACTCAACACCGCCCTTTCTCATCTGGACAAAAGTAACAACTATGTGAGAATGCTGTTCGTTGACTACAGCTCAGCGTTCAACACCATAGTGCCCATGAAGCTCATCACTAAGCTATGGACTCTGGGACTAAACACCTCCCTCTGCAATTGGATCCTGGACTTCCTGATGGGCCGCCCCCAGGTGGTAAGACTAGGCAACAACACATCTGCCACGCTGATCTTTAACACAGGGGCCCCTCAGGGGTGTGTACTTAGTCCCCTCCTGTATTCCCTGTTCAACCACGACTGCATGGCCAAACATGACTCCAATACCATCATTAAGTTTGCTGACGACACAACAGGGGTAGGCCTGATCACCGACAACGATGAGACGGCCTATAGGGAGGAGGTCAGAGAACTGGCAGTGTGGTGCCAGGACAACAACCTCTCCCTCAATGTGAGCAAGACAAAGGGGCTGATCATGGACTACAGGAAAAGGCGGGCCGAACAGGCCCCCATTAACATTGACAGGGCTGTAGTGGAGCGGGTTGAGAGTTTCAAGTTCCTTGGTGTCCACATCACCAACGAACTTACATGGTCCAAACATACCAAGCATTTCACTGTAAAGTCTACACTTGTTGTATTCGGCGCATGTGACAAATAAAGTTTGATTTGATTTTGATCCCAGCCCCTGAGTGGTAAAACAGCCACGTGGGAGGGTGCAAGGAGTTCCTCACCCAGTGCTCACTGGTGTTGGAGCTACAGTCCTCCTCGTTCCACACCGATCGGGCCATGATCGCCTAAATCATCTCTCTATTCTCGGGCAAGGCCCTGGCGTGGGCAACGGCTGTGTGGGAACAGCAGCCACAATCCTGCAGCTCCAAATTAGCCTTCACTGCCGAGCTGCACCAAGTCCACCCAGTCAGTGGACGAGAATGACTTTGGCACTTAGGGGGGTCCAACGAGGCCAGGCTTTTCTAGTTAATTGGATTAGACTGGTGGCTATTGGTAAGTCTACTCCTCGAGGCCCTGCTATTCTACTGTTAATTATGCATACGGTCATTTTGACCATCATGGGGCTTTGAGGATGAAATACTCAGATCTGTTGAGGTATTTAATAATATTTATCTAAAAGTACTGCTACACACATGTACACATATTTAAGAAAAGTCAGGGACAGGTGGGTTCAAGGTTTTTATTGATTTTAAGTTATTGAAATTACAACATTTAAAAAAGTCAGATTGACTGTCTCGGCGGTTCTAGTGTTAACATGTCTAGAATATTAATATCTTATTTTCTGAGAACATGGCAACCATGTTTTGTGTATTTGTTGGGATGTTGATGGAATATTCTCCTAACGACGCTGGGCTGTATCACAACCAGCCGAGATCGGGAGTCCCATAGGTAGGCACAATTGGCCCAGCATCGTCCGGGTTAGGAGAGGGTTTGGCCGGGGTAGGCCGTCATTGTAAAATAAGAATTTGTTCTTAACTGATTTGCCTAGTTAAATAAAGGCTCATTAAAAAAACAACCCTGGACACCTGATTGAAACATGTCTCAAACATTAATATATTATGTTCTGAGAACATAGCAAACATGTTCTGTGTATGTTTGATGGGACGTTGATGGAATATTCTCCTAACCCACAGAACTGGACAGATGAATATTCCTGCAACATTCCCATGAAACGTGTCAAACAATATTTTAAGTTCTGAGAAAATGGTAACCACGTTCTGGGTAACTTCTATTTGACATTAAGGGAATGGTCTCTTGGAAACATTCTTTGCACATCACGGGAACGTTCCTATGAAAACTTTAGTTAATTACTTTTTAAGGGAACGTTCTCTAAAGTTGGGAACATTTGTTGTTAGCTGTGTAAGTCCGCCCCTGCCTGTCAGTGACAATAACTGCTTATCTTGGGCAAATTTGAGATGGCTAAAAATGTTGGAGCCAGCCAGGCAGGAGGCTGATTGGTTGTCTGGTCTTATGAACATTATTTAGCTTTTGTGTTCCTTTCCTTTTTCTCTCTTCGCATTTGCAATTTTTTCCCCAACGGCATCCAGACTCAAGCATGTCTGGCGCTAAATCCGTCAATGGGAAAATGGGGTCTGTTAAGCGATGCAATGTTTTCGCAAACTCTGTTAGGAAGAGAAGGCCTTCTTTTTCTGCTCTGATGAGAGGTAGAAAATGTGATGCACAGCAGTGTTTTGGTTAAGCTCAGAATGTACAGACTAGAGTACACGAGGAAACAAAACATAGATTGCAGAAGGAATGTGTGGTATAGACTAGGGAGGTGTTGACCAGGTGTTGGCCATACGCCATTCGCAATCCTATCCGTAAATTGACAGTTGATTGTCGGATCGGATGATACTCTGAAAAAATGGAGGTGTTTTATTATGCCAAAATAGATGTTGGCAAAATATCTCGGTGCACATTCGCACTGCAAGAAAGCTGCACATTAGGAGCAGCAAGCGGAGGAGTGGGTCTGTGTGTGTGCCTGTGTCCTCAACTTGCAGCGGACAGCGTTTCATCTTTTTCCCTACCCTTACCCTGCTTGTTAGATATTATGCACATTGAGAGCTTGATAGCAAACGTCCTCACCATGTGATTTATTATAGTAGCAGGCAGCAGCAATCTAAATGATCAGACCAAAAACATGTGAGGAAAAGTGATCGGGTGACAGACATTATGAAGAGAGTGGTCAGAGAAATATAGCTTCACTCTATCCAATCAGAACAGCAGGATCAACGTACAACCAGCCCTTATCTTTACAGTCAGGAAAACTGGCCAGTTGTGATATTTAGACCACATAGAACCTTGCAAATGACTGACTCAAAGACAATGGTTTAAAAATGCTGTTACTGACTGACAAGAGAAAGATGCTTGCTGGCACCTGAAAATAGCATTTTTTCTGATCACAGATAATTACAAAAAAAATACTTTGGTCATAATCGTATACCGAAAATTGCCCATATCCGTTACGATTCTACTCGAGACTTTCTATCAAGCTTGGTTTTTAGATCAGGGATACACTTGAAATATGGGAAATGCTGAGGAAGCGAGCTCTGGGGTCATCCCTGAGAACCTCTGTCAAACATTCAGGGAACTTTTCGAAAACGTAACATTTTATCCTTCTCAGAACATCCCTACTTGCCGTAAATGCCGTAAATTCTGGGGATTTCATGTGTGGTCCCAAAGCCTCAGCAAGCTGACAGCCCAACTGCCCCAGAGGGGCTGTCCTGAGATGGGCCACTCCATGGCATTAATGCACGAGCACCACAGAAGGTCCTTACCATGTGGACAGAGAATTGTATTAATGAAGCTCCTAAAAGCTCCATGGGAACCAATAATCAGCTGACCACAAATGGTAACATACAAACAAACACATGTGCAAACTCTCTCTTTCTCTTTCTCCCGCTCTGTGAACTCCAAACCTGACTAAATATATAATAAAACGGCTACAGTAACAAAATATTATTAATATCTCTCCTTCTGTGAGTAAAACAAAACATTCTGTCATTCATCTTAAATCAACAACCGTTGTCATCTGTATCTATGAGTGTTAATCCGTACATTTCACACGTTCCTATATCAGCCCCACTGTTATGATGTCTGATATTAAAGAACAAATCCCTCTGACTCGGCCGCTAATTTAGTCCATTGTTACAGATTATCTATGCAATGCATGACAGGGATTAGTGTAAATGAAGTGACAATCAAATAAAGGATGCTTATTACAAAGCTCCAGAGATGGAGAGAGATACAGAGAAAAAGCAAGAGAGAGAGAGCTATAGAGAAAGAGAAGAAGAGAGATATCTACAGCCAGTGTCAACAAATGAACTGTTGTAGGCTATACATTTTAATGAAATGACTTACTAAGTCAGACCATAATAGGCTGAGCGAAGTGCCTGTTGGTCATCATGTCATTTCTAATTTAATTCACCATTGACAACCTCTTTAAAATCAACCCTGTGTTACAGAGAACTGCTAACACACATAACACTGTTAAGGAATTGACAAAGGCAGTGGTTCCATGATACACCATTGTACCTATTATGGCTTAAGATGCGAAAACAAGCGTACACTGTTTATATGTGTTTCAATTGGACTGGTTGGTCCAATGTGAAAAAAATACAACTTACACAAGCAACTTTATGATATAGGGCTAAACATAGTTTAATTATAGAGGGTCTGGTAACACTTAACTGCCAACAATATAGATAACGACAACATTTGTGTACCATGATTTACGTTTTAGCCATCTCCAGAGCAAGGAAAGTTAAGTGACTTGTGCAAGGGTACATCGTCAGGTTTTTACTTAGTCCGATCGAGGATTCAAACCAGCAACTTTACGGTTACTGGCCCAATGCGCTTAACCATGATGCCATCATTATGCCTACTGATAAACAATTTATACTTGAATCAGCATCTTGACTCAGAATTTATTTTGGTTGCAACCATAGAAATAAAATAAATCACCCGTTCTACTCGGTCTAGTTCTGTGGTTGCAACCTGCATTATACACTCTAATAATTTGTTATTACCACTTATGACCACATACGACCAGTACATAATTTTCATTGCAGCAATTTGTGACAATGACCACTATATCAAAGCATTCAAAGCAGCCCCCTCTTCCCATCTGGTTTGTTTCCTTCCCTTGCCTTCATGGTCTGTATTAATAAAGGATCAGTTTTGCCTTTTAGATAATAAGGAATAAGATTATATGGGCAGGGGGAACCTGATCCTAGAGCAGCACTTCTACTCTGAGAGTCTTTATGAATTTTGGCCTAGGGGTGGCTTGGGGTCACTGCACAGCATTCAGCTGAGTTGTGGTGTGGGCAAGATCTCCTTTAAATCAAATCAAATGTTAAGTGTAGACCTTACCGTGAAATGTTTACTTACAAGCCCTTAACTTCTTACGGCTGAGATCCCGTTAACGGGATCGACTTGACAACAGCCAGTGAAAGTGCAGGGTGCCAAATTCAAACAACAGAAATCTCATAATTAAAATTCCTCAAACATACAAGTATTTTACACCATTTTAAAGATAAACTTGTTGTTAATCCCACCACAGTGTCCGATTTCAAAAAGGCTTCACGACGAAAGCACACCATCTGATTATGTTAGGTCAGTACCTAGTCACAGAAAAACACAGCCATTTTCCAGCCAAAGAGAGGAGTCACAATAAGCAGAAATAGAGATAAAATGAATCACCTTTGATGATCTTCATCAGATGACACTCATAGGACTTCATGTTACAAAATACATGTATGTTTTGTTCGATAAAGTTCATATTTATATCCAAAAATCTTAGTTTACATTGGCGCGTTATGTTCAGTAATGTTTTGACTCCAAAACATCCGGTGATTTTGCAGAGAGCCACATCAATTTACAGAAATACTCATAATAAACATTGATAAAAGATACAAGTATTATACATGGAACTTTAGATAAACTTCTCCTTAATACAACCGCTGTGTCAGATTTCAAAAACACTCAAAAAGCACACCATGCAATAATCTGAGTACGGCGCTCAGACACAAAAACAAGCCATACAGGTACCCGCCATGTTGTGGAGTCAACAGAAGTCAGAAATAGCCTTATAAATATTCACTTACCTTTGATGATCTTCATCAGAATGCACTCCCAGGAATCCCAGTTCCACAATAAATGTTTGTTTTGTTCGATGAAGTCCATAATTTCTGTCCAAATACCTCCTTTTTGTTCGTGCGTTTAGTTCAAAAATCCAAATTCATGACGCGCAGGCCAGACGAAAAGTCAAAGAATTCCATTACAGTTAGTAGAAACATGTCAAACGATGTATAGAATCAATCTTTAGGATGTTTTTAACATAAATCTTCAATAATGTTTCAAATGGAGAAATCCTTTGTCTTTAGAAAAGGAACGCAGCTACCTCTCACGGGGGTGCGCCTGAGGGAGCTCATGGCACTCTGCCAGACCCCAGACTCAAACAGCTCTCATTCCCCCCTCCTTCACAGTAGAAGCCTGAAACAAGGTTCTAAAGACTGTTGACATCTAGTGGAAGCCTTAGGAAGCGCAATATGACCCCATAGACACTGTAGATTGGATTGGCAAACCTACAAACCTCAGATTTCCCACTTCCTGGTTGGATTTTTTCTCATGTTTTTGCCTGCCATATGAGTTCTGTTATACTCACAGACATAATTCAAACAGTTTTAGAAACTTCCGAGTGTTTCCTATCCAAATATACACTGCTCAAAAAATTTAAGGGAACACTTAAACAACACAATGTAACTCCAAGTCAATCACACTTCTGTGAAATTAAACTGTCCACTTAGGAAGCAACACTGATTGACAATACATTTCACATGCTGTTGTGCAAATGGAATAGACAACAGGTGGAAATTATGGGCAATTAGCAAGACACCCCCAATAAAGGAGTGATTCTGCAGGTGGTGACTACAGACCACTTCTCAGTTCCTATGCTTCCTGGCTGATGTTTTGGTCACTTCTGAATGCTGGCGGTGCTTTCACTCTAGTGGTAGCATGAGACGGAGTCTACAACCCACACAAGTGGCTCAGATAAGTGCAGCTCATCCTGGATGGCACATCAATGCGAGCTGTGGCAAGAAGGTTTGCTGTGTCTGTCAGCGTAGTGTCCAGAGCATGGAGGCGCTACCAGGAGACAGGCCAGTACATCAGGAGACGTGGAGGAGGCCGTAGGAGGGCAACAACCCAGCAGCAGGACCGCTACCTCCGCCTTTGTGCAAGAAGGAGCAGGAGGAGCACTGCCAGAGGCCTGCAAAATGACCTCCAGCAGGCCACAAATGTGCATGTGTCTGCTCAAACGGTCAGAAACAGACTCCATGAGGGTGGTATGAGGGCCCGACGTCCACAGGTGGGGGTTGTGCTTACAGCCCAACACCGTGCAGGACGTTTGGCATTTGCCAGAGAACACCAAGATTGGCAAATTCGACTGGCGCCCTGTGCTCTTCACAGATGAAAGCAGGTTCACACTGAGCACATGTGACAGACGTGACAGTCTGGAGACGCCGTGGAGAACGTTCTGCTGCCTGCAACATCCTCCAGCATGACCGGTTTGGCGGTGGGTCAGTCATGGTGTGGGGTGGCATTTCTTTGGGGGCCCGCACAGCCCTCCATGGGCTCGCCAGAGGTAGCCTGACTGCCATTAGGTACCGAGATGAGATCCTCAGACCCCTTGTGAGACCATATGCTGGTGCGGTTGGCCCTGGGTTCCTCCTAGTGCAAGACAATGCTAGACCTCATGTGGCTGGAGTGTGTCAGCAGTTCCTGCAAGAGGAAGGCATTGATGCTATGGACTGGCCCGCCCGTTCCCCAGACCTGAATCCAATTGAGGACATCTCGAACATCATGTCTCGCTCCATCCACCAACGCCACGTTGCACCACAGACTGTCCAGGAGTTGGCGGATGCTTTAGTCCAGGTCTGGGAGGAGATCCCTCAGGAGACCATCCGCCACCTCATCAGGAGCATGCCCAGGCGTTGTAGGGAGGTCATACAGGCACGTGGAGGCCACACACACTACTGAGCCTCATTTTGACTTGTTTTAAGGACATTACATCAAAGTTGGATCAGCCTGTAGTGTGGTTTTCCACTTTAATTTTGAGTGTGACTCCAAATCCAGACCTCCATGGGTTGATAAATTTGATTTCCATTGATCATTTTTGTGTGATTCTTTTTTTGAGCAGTGTACTAATAATATGCATATCTTAGCTTCTGGGCCTGAGTAGCAGGCAGTTTACTCTGGGCACCTTATTCATCCAAGCTACTCAATACTGACCCCAGCCATAAGAAGTTTTAACCAACAATGCAGTTCAAGAAATAGAGTTAAGAAAATATTTAATAAATAAAATAATTTTTTTTTTTTAAAGTAACACAATAAAATAACGAGGCTATACACAGGGGGTACCGGTACAATGTGCGGGGATACAGGATAGTCGAGGTAATTTGTACATGTAGGTAGGAGTAAAGTGACTATGCATAGATAATAAACAGCTAGAAGCAGCAGTGTAAAAACAAAGGAGGGTTGTCAATGTAATGGGTGGCCATTTGGGTGGCCATTTGATTCATTGTTCAGTAGTCTTATGGCTTGTGGTTAGAAGCTTTTAAGGTGCCTTTTGTACAAGGACAAGGAATGACGCAATGGCCGCCACTCAATCAAAGTCTAAGTTGATGGGTTACTTGTAGTGGTGGTCCATGTGTGTTTGTTGTGTGGGGCTACCAAGCTTGTTTGACTCAGTGCTTTGTCTCAATTTCTCTGAAGTTGTGGAGAGTATTGGGGGCTTGATCCATGGATCCTGTAGTGCAGAGGTTTGAGCACTACTGAGTGTGCCACAAAAGCCCAGTGCCCGTATCCACAAAGCGTCTCAGAGTAGGAGTGCTGATCTAAGATCAGTTTTGTATATTAGTTAGTAATGAATAAGATTGTATGGACAGATCAGCACTTCTACTCTGAGACACATTGTGGATATGGGCCGAGGTCTCAAGAAGAGCCAGTTAGTATTCTCACATACACCATGCTACAGTATTTTCCCTCTCTCAAAATGTCCTAGCATTCACACCAAGCCCCAAACGCCACAAGTACTCGCTCCTACAAAGGCCACCCCACCGCTGATACCAAATACATTTTCAGGGTACATTTTATTATGGTAATGGAGGGTCTTTCTCTCTAATTAGGACTGCTTCAGACCTGGGAAACCAGAGTTGTGTCCAATAGGGAGACAATGTTTCGAAACAGGGAGGTACTACCTGTCCAATATTTTAGTTTCCCCAAAAAATTTGTTTAAAAACTATTGCTACAGTGTGCTCTACATTTACATTTTAGCAGATGCTCTTATCCAGAGTGGCCCACAGTAGTGAGTGCATACATTTTCTTGTCCTGGTCTCCCATGGGAATCAAACCAACAACCTTGGCGTTGCAAGCACTATGCTTTACCAACTGAACCACACAGCCCTACTGACCACCGCCCAGGTGAGTACATTTTGTATGGCCAATACATGACATTATTGACCAATTAACAACAATGGAAAGACGAAACCCATTACAGCATTGGCCCTCAAGGGCAGAAATTCAACATGAATAAATGTACACTTAATGTTTTAATAACTGTTTTCATCCAGTAAAGTGCTCTATTACCATGGAACATCAATTTCCATGGCTTCCTCACGTTCCAGACATTGTGGTATGGTAACGTGAGACTAATGTTACCATGTAACCATTTAACTCATGGATTTAAATGTGAGGATGAAACAGGCTCTGAAAGTGTCAGAACACTAAAGGTAAGTGTGTGTGTGTGTGTGTGTGTGTGTGTGTGTGTGTGTGTGTGTGTGTGTGTGTGTGTGTGTGTGTGTGTGTGTGTGTGTGTGTGTGTGTGTGTGTGTGTGTGTGTGTGTGTGAGAGATTCTAGCTAGCTGTGCTGTGTGGCGTTGTGTTTCAGCCTGCGCTAAAGACTGTAGCTGCCAAAACCCAGATTTATGCCAAGATTAATTATGTGCATGTTGTCCAGATAGGGATGAAAAAAACATGACATCTGCAGTAATCATATTATGGTGTCAAAAAATTGATAGCTGTTCTGAATATTAAACTGTACACATATAGGGAATGATGCCGTGTGATGGGAAATTCCTATGGTGATGGAATAGAGATATGGAAGACTTGGAGAACTATTTCATTCTGTGTGCTTTCAATGTAAACCAAGTGTGCATATTCTAAATACAATGGCATTTTGAAAGTGGTAAACTAACTAAATAATAACACAGAATACACAAACACTTACATGAGAGAAAAGTCCCTTGTGGACTGACAAGATATGACATCTTGTTACACAATGGAGAGGGGGTGGGGAAAGAGAGCGATAGAGAAAGGGGCATTTATCGTAGATACATTCTATAACTATTCTCACATTAATCATATACCTTGCACTGGGTAAGAAATGTAATGTATTTACGTGTAGTTGTCTTTGTTCGTCGTCTCTCTGTTGCAACCAATCAATCCATCCATGGGAAGGGCTCGATGTGTGTAAGGCTCTGGTGGTCCACCAGCGGTCACAATGACCTTCGTAGTTATCTGTGGCTTCAATGATTCACCAGTGATTGTCTGAGGTTAGCTTCTTGCTTCTTTTCTCGGGTAGATAGTCAACGTTCTTGATCCCTTTACATGCACAGCTGCAGACTGTCAAATGTTCTGGTCTAGTCTTTATCTTCTTCACCTCGTGTGGAGCGTCAAGTTCTGAAGATTTTCAGCCAAGTGGTCACAGCTACACATTTTCTGGTTTTAGAGGTTCAACCATTTGTAACGTTTAGCTCACTCTTCACGTTTGCTGATCTGCATGTTCATTCTTAGCGAGTCCTTTTAAGCACTCTGGTCAAAAAGGGCGATTCCATCACACTGACACGCTCTTCTGTCCTCATTCTTAGTTAATGTGCAAGGGACATGAAAACTATGTTCTCGTTAGAAAACTAAAATCACATTCCTATCTTAACAAAAAAAGTTTCAACGTTCTTCATATTTCCTACACAACGTAAAGGATGTAAACCTGACATACACTGTGTGAAAGCTCTACAAGCTACAGTATTTTCCTATTTTCATTATACCGTTTTAAAGATTCTTTAGATCCCCACTGACCATTGTTAACATTCCTATCTTAGAAATGTTGTTTCAAACTTCACTCTTTGGATGTTAGAGTTTTTGGGCGGCAAAATGTCTCTGTAACGAGTTTTTGGGTGGCAAAATGTCTCTGTAACAAAGACATTCCAATCTTGATACTAGAGACCAAAAGGAATCGTCTGCTGCATACAATGTATGATTGATGTGAGGTGTCATAAAACCGGCCCTGCCCCCCCCCCCCCCCCTTCTCCTGTGGGAGAGAGGGGGGTCTGGCTATCTGTCAGACATTTGCCAAGCTGATCTGAGGCCTTGGATCCTCAACCAGGAGTCATGACAGCACTATATAGATCACAGTTTTTTCTGTGATCTAATCAACGTATATCAGACCCTATTCAATGCAACAAACCAAAACAAATCTATCTTCGCAAGATTGAGACTGTGACTTTGTTGTAGGCAGAGTCAGATCGCAAAGGAGTAGAATTTCCCGTGAGTGAATGAGCTTTTCTGATCAATTCAGATTAGAGCTGCAAGTGTTAACATTTGCTGATATTCTTTGCTAGTTAGTGAGTTATTAGCCCAGTTATAGATAAGTGTAGGTCAGCAATGGGGAGTTACTGCTTCCGACAAGAGCACAAAACGTATAGGCTACATTTCAAGCGGTCTTTTCAGGTAAAAAGCTTGTGTCGTAATTAAAGGGGCAGTGCTGTATTTTTGAGACAGGCTTGAATATGCAAATAAGCCTATAGGCAGAGGAGTACCCTACTTTGTATAATTCTCTGCATGGTAAAAATAATGAATTGTATTTTGTAAAGTGGTTTGTGCATCATACAACACAATGCAAAGCAATTTACAGTCACCTATTTGGCCCATGTTGTTACAGACTATGTAAGAAAGTCCTTCATAATGTAAAAATGTTTTTAAAAGTCTCATGCAATGTAGGCCTGCATTAAACACCATATATAGCTATTCCATGTGAACATGTTATGGGATTTGCTAAGTTGGTTTTGATGGTAGTCCTACATTATACTCAAATAACCACAATAGCCTATTGGCTACTGTCTAAAACTGTAAGGGTACAACCTGTGTTCACTGTAAACGCGAGCTGGAAGTTGCACAAAATTCTCACAACGTTCAAGTTTCCGTTCATAAGACCTACAATTTTCTCAATGCCCTAAGAAATTAGAGGGAACATTGCTCACAATGATCCGTGCTTCCGGGCTGAAATACTTTAACGATAGTGTGATTGAGGGAGCACTGCATAACAGAGGCCTGCGTTTATATACTTTTACACCGAGGCAGACTCGGAGAAGGTCATTTATAAAATATGACTATCTAAAAATAAAACCCTATTTTACTAGAACTGCTTTTTAATCTGGGCCAGGGCTTGAATTGTTTGCATCTGTTCATGACAGAGACCTGAGGTAAAGGACTCCTGGTTGTGCATTGAATATGTGCAACTGGACATGTTAATATAGCGGGATAGAACAGCTGTAATGTTGGGTGATCTTGTCAGAGCTGGTCTCAAAACTCAGCATACACCCTAACCACCAGTGGCAGTCAGTGCTGTTTAAGATGAGGGAGGACAATTTTTTTTAATGAGCATGGCCTTATTTCTATTATAGCATATTGGATGACTCTCATTCATATTCCATTCACCCAGTTCAACGTAACAGCGACAGGTTTAAGCAACTACATGATACTTATATTTTCCCTATGGCCATCATGAGGTTGCTACAACCTAGCCTATGAATGAAAGTTTACAACATAGGTTCACACAGGTCGAGAGACAAATTTGAGGTGACAGACATTCAATACTGCCTTGCACACTCTTCCCTCAATCTAGCTGATATAAGGTGTAATCATTAGTCCAACAGTTGCAAACGGGAGTTTCTATTGGACAAATTCAAATATGTTTATCCCTGTTTTGTTCTGTTTGCTTCCGTATAAGAAACATTTTTCAACGGAAATCGGCAGAATGAATACACCCCTGATCACACGAAAACACAATTCGCTTTTATAGCAGCCACATTGTATTCTTTCTCGCATCCATGCGCTCTTCTCCTCTCACCTCTTCCCTTGGGACTTCCCTTGTGGACTCCAATGCACAACACATCAGCTGTATGTGACCAGCCCAAAAAAAACTCTCCAAGCCAAACCACTACACACAGCCTACATCGTTGTCACAATATTAGCTAAAGTAACGTCATAGTCAGCATAGCTAATAGAACTAACGTGTTAGTAAACCTGCTACAATCATGCAATAACGTTACAGTGTAAGCATTTACACCGGCGGGCCCCGGTGGCAATAAATTTGTAATCTCAAAAGATTACCTTGATTTGGAAGAGTTCCAGTGTTGTGTTGGAAAGTCATAGCCAGCTAGCTAACATAGCATTCCTCTGTGTTTCAGTAGGCTAAACCAACAAGCTGCATTTGCTAGCTAAGAAAGTGAAACAGAAAGTTTTAAAACATTTAAAAATCTCTCTTTCTCTCTCTCGCTTCTCCATTTTGGAATAAAATAAATTGTTAACTGTTCAACTATTGTCTTTCTCTCTCTTTGAGTCAATTACTCACAACATTTTATATACTGCAGTGGTAGTTAGCTGTAGCTTATGCTTTCAGTACTAGACTAATTATCTGATCCTTTGATTGGGTGGACAACATGTCAGTTCATGCTGCAAGAGCTCGGATAGGCTGGAGGACGTCCTCCGGAAGCGGTCATAATTACTGTGTAAGTCTATGGAAGGGGGTGAGAACCACCTAGGTTTTGTATTTAAGTCAATGTACCCAGAGGAGGATGGAAGCTAGCTGTCCTCTGGCTACACCATGGTGCTACCCTACAGAGTGTTGTTGAGGCTACTGTAGACCTTCTTTGCAAATTAGTGTTTATCAGTTATTTGGTGACTATATTAAGTATAGTTCATCTAAAAAGGATACAATTTTTTATGTTTTACAATTAAAATGTTTTTGAGATACACTGAGAAGGGAAGGTCCTCCCCTTCCTCCTCTGAGGAGCCTCCACTGCTAGCCACATCACTGGTGACTTGTGACTCAACAAGATTATTCTGCAGTCGTGACTTGTGAATGCTGGATGTCAGCATGTCACAGAAACAAATCCACACAGTAGTAGGGTTCAAAATAAATAAATAAATAATCATATTTTTCTTCTCCATGCTGGCAATAGAAATCCATATCTGCTATGAAGTAGGACTATAAAGATATGACTAATATGAATGGCTAAAATTGCTAAAAACCCTAAACGCCATGTTCATTGTTCAGTAATATTGATGTGAGAATATATGCCATTGAACAGAAAATAGTGCTTGTTTTTTTATTCTCATCAGTTTAACGGAATTGCACTGAGATTTGCCACTTAAATGTATGCCGAACAAAAAACATTGATTTCAAAGTTCAACAAATTATACAACTCTATGCACAAGGACTACTTTTGACAATTTACACTGAAAATTGTACAGAAACACATTTACTGGAGGAACTGTGCAGATACAAAGTTTGGCAACAAAATTTGGCTTAAATATCCCTTCGTTTTTTAAGTGACCACACCACCCCCACAGCCAAATATCTGCTCCAAATTAAGATGTAAAGATGACTGCAGAAAGAATTGGGTGTCAGCTATGAAAAAATCTATTGTTGTTATTGAGAACTACTTAGGTGCGGTGGATTTACCACCGGTAACAGAATTGCGAAGAATTGCTGAATTTTATCATGGGTCCCTGATCTATACTACACAGAAATACACATATTAATTTCATTCTCTTCTTGGTGATGTATCTTAAATAGGTACACAAAGGTAGAACTAGAGAAGTACATTTCTTGAAGAAAATGTGGTGTGCTTGCTAACTGGTTTAAAAATATTTATGGTTTTGAAAAAAGTTATAATTGTGACGTGGTAAAGTTGAACCCTGGTGCAGAGAAGAGACCAGATGAGGAATCAGTGGTTAAGGATAAACATAATACTTTACTGCGATACGGTAGCCACAGGATCACAGTACCCTTGAGAAAACATCTCAAACTCACTGAGGAAACGAACACACACAGTAAACAATTCAATCTTCTTCAAAGGACTACAGAAAACACCTCTTTTACCAGGGACACAATCATGAAATAATAAGACACACCTGAGTCCAATAAAAATGTCTAAGGCGGTCTCTGCCACCCTCTGGTGCCAGGAGGAACCATGACAGTACCCCCCCTCCAGGAGCGGCTCCAGCCGCGGAGCCATGATGACCACCACATAGTTGTTTGAAGTCTCTAACAAGACTCAAATCCAGGATGTCCCGGGCAGGCACCCACGCCCCTCCTCGGGACTGTAGCCCTCCCAGTCCACCAGGTACTGCAGGGTCCCTCGGATCCGACCAGCCTCCAACAGACGTCGAACCATGTAGGCCGAGCGGCAATCCACAAGTCGAGGGGGCAAAGGAGGAGGTGTGGGGGGAGAGAATGGACTGGTCCTTAACAGCTTGAGACGGGAGACATGAAAGGACAGACAGACCCTCATGGACCTAGGAAGCTGGAGACGATAGGTGACCGGGTTGATGCGACTCAGGATCTTGAATGGTCCTATGTAGCGAGGAGCGAGCTTTCACGAGTCCACCTTTAAGGGACTATCACGAGTGGACAGCCACACCCGTTGACCCGGTCGGAGGAGCCGAAGTGGTCTTCGGTGCCGGTTTGCCCGATGTTGGTGTCAGAGGAGCGGAGCAAGGAGGATTGCGCTCTGATCCAGGTGCGGTAACGTCGTCGAATAAACACCTCGGCTGATGGCACCCCCACTTCGGCCTCTTGTTCTGGAAACGGGGTGGGGGGGATGAACCCGAACTGACACTCGAACGGTGACAGTCCAGTAGACAAGTTCGGCAGTGTGTTATGAGCATTCTCCGCCCAGACAAGGAACTTGCTACAGTTGCTGGCCTGAATGGAGATGAAGTATGTCCATTCGACTGAGAGTGGAACCCCGAGGAGAGACGATATGGGGCCCACGATCTGAGACAATGTCCTGAGGAAGTCCGTGTAGTTGAAAGACATGGATAATCATGAGATCAGCGTTCTCCTTCGCTGAAGGCAACTTGGGTAAGGCCATGAAATGGGCTGCCTTGGAGAAATGATCAACGACCACCAGGATAGTGGTAAGCCCTTGAGATGGAAGTAACCCTGTGATAAAGTTTACAGACAGATGAGACCAGGGCCGGCTGGGGATGGGCAGAGGTTGGAGCAACCCGGCCGGTCGCTGATGTGAAGACTTGCTTTGGGCACAGATGGAACAGGCCACAACAAAGGATCTCACATTCTCCATCATGTTGGGCCGCCGGGGTCAGTATCTTGGATCTGGGCTTGTCGGACCGTGGTCTCAATACTCCATATCACAAGGGCCACAATGCGTGACCTGGGGATGATGGGCTTGGGGTCCCTCTCCTCGTTAGAGACGTTTTGGCGGGACAGAGGTTCTGCCTTCAGATTATTGGATCCATAGCGATAGGCTAGTGTGAAATCGAACCTGTTAAAAAACAGAGCCCACCTAGCCTGGTGAGTGTTCAACCTCTTGGCTTCTTGAATGGAGACCAAGTTCTTATGGTCCGTCCAGATTGCGAAAGGATGAGGTGCCCCCTCCAACCAGTGTTTCCAAACCCTCAAGAGCCCACTTAACTGCCAAGAGCTCCCGGTTGCCTACATCATAGTTGCGTTTTGCTGGCAAGAACCACGTGGAGAAAAAGACGTATGGGTGCAGTTTCTTGTCCTCCTCGTTCCGCTGTGAAAGGACAGCCCCTGCACCAGTATCCGAGGCGTCCACCTCTACCACAAAGGGACGAGTCGGATCAGGATGAACAAGGATGGGTCCAGAGGTGAAACGTCCCTTGAGCTCCATGAATGCTCTGTCAGCCTCGGGGACCAGCAAAAACGGGTCTGGGACTTGCGGGTTAGGAGCGTGAGACACTCTGCCACCGCACCAAAGATGCATATAAAACGTCTGTAAAAATTGGCGAACCCGAGGATTAGCTGGACCTTCTTGAGTTGAGGTGGGACGGGGCCAGTCGGCGACCACCTAAATCTTTACGGCGTCCATTTGGACACCTGTGGTAGAGATAAGGTGACCCAGGAAGGAAATGGGATATGTGTAACTCACACTTCTCTATCTTGACATATAGTTGACTCTGCAGGAGGCATCTCAGTGCAGTATGTGTTCCAGAAGGGTCTCAGAGAGGATCAAGATGTCATCGAGGTAAACAAAGACAAACTGATTCAACATATCCCTCGGGATGTCATTGACCAATGCTTGAAAGACTGCCGGTGAGTTCGATAATCTAAAAGGCATGACTAAATACTCATAGTGGCCACTAGGGATGCTAGTGATACATTACATCAAGATGGCAAGCTGCAGTAGATGGTATAGAGTACAGTATATACATATGAGATGAGTAATGTAGGGTATGTAAACATTATATGAAGTGGAATTGTGGCTAGTGATACATTTATTAAATAAATTTTTCCATTATTAAAGTGGCTGGAGTTGAGTCAGTATGTTGGCAGCAGCCACTCAATGTTAGTGATGGCTGTTTAACAGTCTGATGGCCTTGAGGTAGAAGCTGTTTTTCAGTCTCTCGGTCCCTGCTTTGATGCACCTATACTGACCTCGCCTTCTGGATGATAGCGGTGTGAACAGGCAGTGGTTCGGGTGGTTGTTGTCCTTGATGATCATTTTGGCCTTCCTGTGACATAGGGTGGTGTAGGTTTCCTGGAGGGCCAGGTAGTTTGCCCCCGGTGACGCGTTGTGCAGACCTCACTACCCTCTGGAGAGCCTTACGGTTATGGGCGGAGCAGTTGCCGCACCGGGGGGTGATAAAGCCCGACAGGATGCTCTCGATTGTGCATCTGTAAGAGTGTGTGAGTGTTTTTGGTGACAAGCCGAATTTCTTCAGCCTCCTGAGGTTGAAGAGGTGCTGCTGTGCCTTCTTCACCACGCTGTCACGCTGACACATGATGTGTACGCCGAGGAACTTAAAAATGTCTACCCTCTACACTACTGTACCGTCGATGTGGATAGGGGGGTGCTCCCTCTGCTGTTTCCTGAAGTCCACGGTCATCTCCTTTGTTTTGTTGACGTTGAGTGTGAGGTTATTTTCCTGACACCACACTCCGAGGGCCCTCACCTCCTTCCTGTAGGCCGTCTCGTCGTTGTTGGTAATCAAGCCTACCACTGTAGTGTCGTCTGCAAACTTGATGATTGAGTTGGAGGCGTGCATGGCCACGCAGTCATTGGTGAACAGGGAGTACAGGAGAGGGCTGAGAACGCACCATTGTGGGGCCCCAGTGTTGAGGAGCAGCGGGGTGGAGATGTTGTTACCTACCCGCACCACCTGGGGGCGGCCCGTCAGGAAGTCCAGGACCCAGTTGCACAGGGCGGGGTCGAGACCCAGGGTCCCGAGCTTGATGACGAGTTTGGAGGGTACTATGGTGTTAAATGCTGAGCTGTAGTCAATGAACAGCATTCTCACATAGGTATTCCTGTTGTCCAGATGGGTAAGGGCAGTGTGCAGTGTGATTGCGATTGCGTCGTCTGTGGACCTATTGGGGCGTTAAGCAAATTGGAGTGGGTCTAGGGTGTCAGGTAGGGTGGAGGTGATATGGTCCTTGACTAGTCTCTCAAAGCACTTCATGATGACGGAAGTGAGGGCTACGGGGCGGTAGTCATTTAGCTCAGTTAGCTTAGCTTTTTTGGGAACAGGAACAATGGTGGCCCTCTTGAAGCATCTGGGGATAGCAGACTGGGATAAGGATTGATTGAATATGTCCGTAAACACACCAGCCAGCTGGTCTGCGCATGCTCTGAGGACGCGGCTGGGGATGCCGTCTGGGCCTGAAGCCTTGCGAGGGTTGACACATTTAAATGTTTAGCTCAGGTCGGCTGCAGTGAAGGAGAGCCCGCAGGTTTTGGTAGCGGGCCGTGTCAGTGGCACTGTATTGTCCTCGAAGCGAGCAAAGAAGTTATTTAGTCTGTCTGGGAGAAAGACATCCGGGTCTGCGACGGGGCTGGTTTTCCTTTTATAGTCCGTGATTGACTGTAGACCCTGCCACATACCTCTTGTGTCTGAGCCGTTGAATTGCGACTCTACTTTGTCTCTATACTGACGCTTAGCTTGTTTGATTGCCTTGCGGATGGAATAGCTACACTGTTTGTATTCGGTCATGTTTCCGGTCACCTTGCCCTGATTAAAAGCAGTGGTTCGCACTTTCAGTTTTGCGCGAATGCTGCCATCAATCCACGGTTTCTGGTTTGGGAATATTTGAATAAACGCTGTGGGTACGACATCGCCGATATACTTGCTAATAAACCCCGCTCACCGAATCAGCGTATTCCTTGTTGTTGTTCGCCGCTATGTGGAACATATCCCAGTCCACGTGAACGAAGCAATCTTGAAGCGTGGAATCCGATTGGTCGGACCAGCGTTGAACAGACCTGAGCGCGGGAGCTTCCTGTTTTAGTTTCTGTCTATAGGCAGGGAGCAACAAAATGGAGTCGTGGTCAGCTTTTCCGAAAGGAGGGTGGGGGAGGGCCTTATATGCGTTGCGGAAGTTAGAATAACAATGATCTAGGGTTTTGCCAGCCCTGGTAGCGCAATCGATATGCTGATAGAATTTAGAGAGTCTTGTTTTCAGATTAGCCTTGTTAAAATCCCCAGCTACAATAAATGCAGCCTCAGGATATGTGGTTTCCAGTTTACATAGAGTCAAATGAAGTTTGTTCAGGGCCATCGATGTGTCTGCTTGGGGGGGATATATGCGGCTGTGATTATAATCGAAGAGAATTCTCTAGGTAGATAATGCGGTCGGCATTTGATTGTGAGGAATTCTAAGTCAGGTGAACAGAAGGACTTGAGATCCTGTATGTTGTCATGATCACACCACGTCTCGTTAATCATAAGGCATACACCCCCGCCCTTCTTCTTACCAGAAAGATGCTTGTTTCTGTCGGCGCGATGCGTGAAGAAACCAGCTGGCTGTACCGACTCCGATAGCGTGTCTCGAGTGAGCCATGTTACCGTGAAACAAAGAACGTTACAGTCTCTGATGTCTCTCTGGAAGGCTACGCTTGCACGGATTTCATCTACCTTGTTGTCAAGAGACTGGACATTGGCGAGTAGTATGCTCGGGAGCGGTGCGCAATGTGCCCGTCTACGGAGCCTGACCAGAAGACCGATCCGTCTGCCCCTTCTACGGCGTCCTTGTTTTGGGTATGTACACATAGGTAGAGGTAAAGTGACTATGCATGGATAATAAACAGAGAGTAGCAGCAGCGTAAAAATGTGTGGTGGGGTGGGGACAATGCAAATAGTCTGGGTAGTCATTTGATTAACTGTTCAAGAGTCTTATGGCTTGAGGGTAGAAGCTGTTAAGAAGCCTTTTTGACCGCTTGCCATGCGGTAGCAGAGAGAACAGTCTATGACTAGGGTGGCTGGAGTTCTTGTCAATTTTATGGGCATTCCTCTGACACCGCCTGCTATAGAGGTCCTGTATGGCTGGAAGCTTGGCCCCAGTGATGTACTGAGCCGTACACACTACCCTCTGTAGTGCCTTGCGGTTCGTGGCCGAGCAGTTGCCATACCAGGCGGTGATGCAACCAGACAGGATGCTCTCGATGGTGCAGCAGTAGAACTTTGAGGATTTGAGGACCCATGCCAAATATTTTCAGTGTTGGACCATGATAGTTTGTTGGTGATGGGGACATCAACCTGCTCCACTACAGCCCCATCAATGAGAATGGGGGCATGCTCGGTCCTCCTTTTTCTGTAGGCCACAATCACCTCTGTCTTGATCACTTTGAGGGAGAGGTTGGCACCACACTGCTAGGTCTCTGACCTCCTCCCTATAGGCTGTCTCATCGTTGTCAGTGATCAAGCCTACCACTGTTGTGTCGTCGGCAAACTTAATGATGGTGTTGGAGTCATGCTTGGCCATGCAGTCGTGGGTAAACAGGGAGTACAGGAGGGTACTAAGTACACACCCCTGAGGGGCCGCTGTTTTGAGGACCAGCGTGGTCTTGTGATGTGTTGTTACCTACCTTTGCCACCTGGGGGCGGCCTGTCAGGAAGTCCAGGATCCAGTTGCAGAGGGAGGTGTTTTGTCCCAGCTTAGTGATGAGCTTTGAGGGCACTATGGTGTTGGATGCTGAGCTGTAGTCAATGAATAGCATTCTCACGTAGGTGTTCCTTTTTTCCAGGTGAGAAAGGGCAGTGTAGAGTGCAATAGAGATATCTGTGGATCTGTTGGGGCGGTATGCAAATTGGAGTGGGTCTAGTGTTTCTCTTTGTAGTCCGTAATAGTTTGCTGTGCTTCCCTTTGTAGTCCGTAATAGTGTGCAAGCCCTGCCACACCCGACAAGAGTCGGAGCCGTTGTTGTATGGTTCAATCTTGCATTGACGCTTTGCCTCTTTGAGATTGAGATTCCAAAATGAAACCGTTGCTAGGATACTCACTGACACTGAGGGACAAAATGATAATGAGAGAGAAGAGAAAATTACATACCAGAACCACACAACTTCTGACAGCAACTGTAGCGTGGTTCGTTCTGCGTTGTGCACTTTAATGAGGACACTGCCACAACTGGAGGTCTGCTTGTTGGATTTTTACGCGCATGAAAAGACAACGCACAATATGTTAGCCCTTGGCGCAGTCACAGCTCTCAGGCACCTCACTAGTTGAAGATCAGGCAAGAGAGAACAATAGGAGGGTACAGTAACACAGATACCCCACGATGTACCAAACCAAAATATACAAAACTTTTACAATCAAGTGTATTTACAATATAGATATGAAAAAGTGTTTGCACACAAAAAATAACATTAGCTATGCAGCTGTAATTAAATAAAAAACACACTGAATTATTAATATTATTATCAAATTATTAACATCCCCTCTTGACCTGGCCTATTTGAACTGGTCCACACAACTTCTGACCACAACCCCACAACTTCTGAACACACAATGCTTACCACATCTAGTGACCACAACCACACAACTTCTGACCACATCTAGTGACCACAACTACTGAAAACAATCATACAACTTCTGAACACAACTGCTTACCACATCTAGTGACCACAACCACACATCTTCTGACCACAACCACACAACTTCTGACCACAACCACACAACATCTAACTACTGACCATATCCACAGAACTTTTGACCACACCCATACAACTACTGACCACAACTATTGAACCACATAACTACTGACCACTACTACTGAACCACACAACTACTGACCACTACTACTGAAAACAACTTCTGACAAAATCTACTGACTATTGAAGGGAATGAAAAATATTTCACTATTTGAATAATATAATCAAGTACACATCTCAAGCAACCAGATCAGTCTACACCTTATAAACGTTGAATGGCGTGTCTATCTTAAACGGTGTAAGAGGATATATATATAATAATAAATAGTATAATAATAAGTAGTTGTGTGGTCAGTAGGTGTGGTCAGTAGATGTATGGTTATGGTCAGTAGATGTGGTCAGTAGTTTTGTTCAGTGGTTGTGGTCAATAGTTGTGTGGTTGTGGTCTGTAGTTGTGTGGCTCAGTAGTTGTGTATTCAATATTTTTTTGGTTAGTTGTGTGGCTTAGTAGTTGTGTGTTCAATATTTGTGTGGTTGAGGTTAGTGGTTGTGGTCAGTAGTTGATGTCATTAGTTGTGTGGTTATGGTTATTCGTTTTCTAGTTGTGGTCAGAAGTTGTGGTCAGTTGTTTTGTGGTAAGCAGGTGTATGAATGTGGTTGCGGTCAGTAATTGTGGTCAGTCGTTTTGTGGTTGTGGTCTGTAGTTGTGTGGTTAATATTTGTGTGGTTGTGGTCAGTAATTGTGGTCACTCTTCACCCTAGTCATAATTTTTGCACTCTGTCCCTAAGTATCCATAGCAACGACTCCGTTTTGGCTGCTCAATGGTGACTCAGAGAGCTGTTAGTAGATGTCAGCTAGCCACTTTTTCTCACTCTAAACTCCAACAAACAGCTGTAACTTTTTATTCATAGAAACTATTCCTAAATCACTCTATCCAATCAGAGGGGTACAGACCACCCCTCTCTTTAAAGACAGGCAAACTAGCCAGTTTAGTTATTTAGAGCATGGAGCATAATCCTGAAAAGGAGAACGAAGCTAGTAAGCATTAGATATATTATCTTTATCATTCCAGGTCATCCAGAACGGGGAAGCATTCAAAATCTTAGTGCTAGGGGAATTTGAAGAACTATGAAGACATTCTCTCCTGCGAGTCAAGTGTTGCTAGGCAACAGTAGCCTTGGCAACTGTTGACAGTATGTGTGTGCTTTAATATTAACTAAATACTGCACTCCAACCCACAAAACGTATTTGCTAGAATCAAGATAGTTTTGTTAGACAGAGCAAGGATGTAGTTTAATTGGAATTTGCAGCTGTTGTCAGTAAATAATTTATCTGCAAGCTTCTGACATGATGTACTGCAGCTAAAAAGAGAGCAGATGATGGGTTACTAAAACAGCTCTTTCTTCAGATTGGTATACGCTATTACTAATCCGTTTTCAGATTTAACAAGCAGAGAAGATGTCATACCCTCTATGTTTTTGTCTGACATGTTGGGGGATTGGTCAAAACGGCAGTTGTTTACAAAAAAAGTTACAGAAAATATTGTTGTTGCGGTTACTAAAATAACTAACTTTTTATCAAAAATAATATTTTTTGTTCAAACGCCGGATTTTAGTAGCAGAGAAGTAGACGAAGATGTAAACGCTCTAACTTTTTTGTCTAAGTTGTTCAAAAGTGGTCAAAGTAGCTGATATAAGACAGACCAGCTCGATTCGGTCTTATGTAGCTAAATTTGAAATTATGTTTTTTATAATGGATAAAAGTAGAAACTCAGAGCTAGAAAATGGGATATCATACACTACAGTTGAGGAACAATGGGAAAGTAATTCTGCTTTGAAAGTTGATAAACTTGTAACCTCATTTATGAGAAAATGGCCCTTCAATGTTTTGGTAAACCTACTGGAGACACTCAGCATCGTTCACACCCTCTTTTGTTTAGACATGTAGCTAGCTAGCTTGCTAGCTAAACAATGAACCATAATCCCAACTCATAACATTACTACCCTGCATGAATTTGCAGGTAACTAACCAACCAGGTTCAATGTTAGCTGGCCAGCTAACATTTGGCTGTAACTAGCAATGCAAATGGCTCTGTCATACAAATAATATTACTACACAGATCATACATGTAACATTAGCTGGCTGGCTCGCTAGCTAACGTTAGCTAGCTAACAGTATACTTTAACTGGAAATGTAAACGACTTTAGAAATGTGTAAGTATCTGAAAAAATAGATAGGTAGACTATCTTACCCGTATACATAGTTGGACGCTTCTCCCGCTCTGTCACGGATGGCATGGTTGCCCTTAGTTTGAAGATGTAATCCGGAGATAGGTGTTTTATACAACAGCCTTCTGTGTGTTCTCCTTTCGACTCCCTCTGCATAGTTGCAATCAAACGGCAAAATTTTCTCCGTCTATTTAGCTATCATACTCTAAAACCTGGTCCTCAAGATCAACACTTTTGCAGTTCTACTATGTGATATCTTTTAAAAAAAAGCTGCATTAGAAAGGATTACCGACACGTACTGACCAGCTCATGTTATTGACAGAAGGGTGCTACATGGCAGACAAATCCTCACTCATCTCTCAGAATGTCCAGCCCATCATGGCTAGCGGGAAGGTTCCTGTCTTTTCCCGTGACTAAAACAACTAGGCTCGTAATTTAACAAATGTATTTGTATTTACTGATGGCATACAAGTGTGTTATTAAGGCACATGAAAGTTTACGTTCAAATGGCTCTGCTGTGAAGTAGTGACGCGCGACATACGCCTAGTTTCCTGAAACGAGTCACATTTGTGAAAAGATGTATTGTTGCATTTACAGTGAATGGAAGATTGAAATTATGATTTCACAATGTGGCCTTTTAGAATCTGGAGGATATACCCTGTAAGCGGATTGTGGACAAAAAGGAGGACATTTTTCTTTTATAACTTCTAAAGGATAAAATATGTCAAAACGTTTTATACAAGCACTGTAGTCGGGACCGATCTGCACGTTTTAAAGTTTGAACAGCGTTTCTAGCTTCAACGGTGTAGGAGGAGTAGCGTTCCAAATAATAGCTAGATGGTAAGTTCACAAGTAAAGTTGTGGGGCTTGCTAAAGCACTTTTAAAGTATTTATTCTAAATCTCTTTAAAAGTATTTTGTGGTAGTGGTAAAAGTTTGAAATATTTAACTTTCTTTTTTTTTTTACATTGCTCTATGAAATAGAATAACTCTGTGCTTGGAATTGAATCCCTTAGGTTAGTTAGATCATTTTAGATGAGAGTAGCAAAAATTAGCTACAAGTTATCTAAAATTAAAAGACCATTTACAATGTAACATTTTTGTCCTTTCTTAATGTTATGTATTTTAGTGAAGTTGCAAATTCTTGTTCCTGAAGGTATTTAGTTATTTGGTCCTCAAACTTGAACTTGAGATATGCCATTTAAAAATGAGGCATTTCCCGCCAGAATACATGTCATCACACTTCCTCATCTGATTGTTCGGGTAGGTGGACCTTCTGAGCCGGCATACGAGGCATCACACTCCTTCCTCTGATTGGTCGGGTAGGCGGGCCCTCTAACTTTGTGGCTGTGGTAACTACTGAGAACTGAATAACAGCTGAATGGTAGCTAGCTAGCTAGCATAGTTACAGGTACTCTTTTATTTATTTATATTTTATTTGTATTGTTTTTACCCCTTTTTCTCCCGAATTTCGTGGTATCCAATTGGTAGTTACAGTCTTGTCTCCTCGCTGCAACTCCCGTATGGAATCGGGAGAGGCGAAGGTCGAGATTCGTGCGCCCTCAGACACACAACCCAACCAAGCCGCACTGCTTCTGACACAATGCCCACTTAACCCGGAAGCCAGCCGCACCAATGTTTTGGAGGAAACACCGTACACCTGGCGACCTTAAGAATATTTAAAACCAAATACTTTTAGACTTTTACTCAAGTAGTATTTTACTGGGTGGCTTTCACTTGAGTCATTTTCTATTAAGGTATCTTAACTTATACTGAAGTATGACAATTGGATACTTTTTCCACCACTGTCCTGACCCTGGCTGTTTGGTTTGTTTACAAATTGCAAAGTGTGAGCAGTGCCAGAGACCATATGGGCTGTGCACACGGAGGAGATGTGGAGGTGGAGAGGTGCACACCTGATTCATCAATATTCGGAGGTTGGCCAGGTTTATTGCTTCTTTAATCAGAACAACAGTTTTCAGCTGTGCTAACAATTGCAAAAGGGTTTTCTAATGATTAATTAGCCTTTTAAAATTATAAATTTGGATAAGCTAACACAATGTGCCATTGGAACACAAGAGTGATGGTTGCTGAGTTTGTTATGGTTCATGTCCATGTAAAAGGACCCATGAGCACCAACATGTGAAGTTCATAGGAGCATGTCAAATTGGGTGTCAAATTTTGCACAGGTAAAATTTTCATAAATTAAGCAATGACAAATTCATTTGTCAGATATGCAAAATGAGTTGCACATTTTTTTACCATTTGTTTTCTTTAACCTTTATTCAATCAAATTTTATTTGTCACATGCACCGAATACAACCTTACAGTGAAATGCTTACTTACAAGCCATTAACCAACAATGTAGTTAAGAAAATACAAAAAAAGTAAGATATAAGAATAACAAATGATTAAAGAGCAGCAGTAAATAACAATAGCGGGGCTATATACAGAGGGTACCGGTACAGAGTCATTGTGCAGGGGCACCAGTGTCGAGGTAATATGTACATGTAGGTAGAGTTATTAAAGTGACTATGCGTAGTGGAAATTTCAGTACTGAGAGAGACTTGGACAATTATTCAAACAATTCTCTTTCTTCATCATTGATTAATTATTGCAATAATAAAACCGTCGACCGCACACTCTAAGTTGTGTTGCCGAGAGCTTAACGGATAATGAAAAAACAGAGATCTTATATAGGTCCTAAATGCGCAGTCATTAATTTCTACCGTTCCCATAAGCCACCTTGGTCCATCTCCTGGTTATCTGCATGGGATGTTGTTTTATAACTCTCTGTTATTGCAACAACCCGGCTTAGTTTCCCAGATGCCAGGAAGATGAGACAATAAGGCATTGTTCTAAACTCTTCCAGGCTCTCGATCTCTGGTCACACACACCACATCTTGTCTAGAGAATGCCAGCTTTTAGATTTTTATCACCATCAGCTCAAGCGATCCCTAGCAAAACCCATTTCCTTAACCATACTCCCAGACTAACTGCAGGAAGATAGAGTGGACACCATAAAAACTCAGCATTAGCAGGCCAGTCTTACTCTTAATTAAATATATAACCGTTTATTACTAATATCAAACAAATCACGTAAGTATGTAATTTTTCCCTGACAATAGATAATAACAGACAGTAGCAGCAGCGTTCCAGAGGGTGGGGGGGGGGGGGGCAATGCAAATAGTCTGGGTAGCCCTTTGATTAGCCGTTCAGGAGTCTTATGGCTTGGGGGTAGAAGCTATTTAGGAGCCTCGTCGACCTAGACCTGGCACTCCGGTACCGCTTGTCGTGCGGTAGCAGAGAGAACAGTCTATGACTAGCGTGGCTGGAGTCTGACCATTTTTAGGGCCTTACTCTGACACCGCCTGGTATAGAGGTCCTGGATAGCAGGAAGCTTGGCCCCGGTGATGTACTGGGCCGTAAGCACTACCCTCTGTAGTGCCTTGCGGTCGGAGGCCGAGCAGTTGCCATACCAGGCAGTGATGCAACCAGTCAGGATGCTCTCGATGGTGCAGCTATAAAACCTTTTGAGGATCTGAGGACCATGCCAAATCTTTTCAGTCTCCTGAGGGGTAATAGGTTTTGTCGTGCCTTCTTCACGACTGTCTTGGTGTGCTTGGACCATGTTAGTTTGTTGGTGATGTGGGTGCCAAGGAACTTGAAGCTCTCAACCTGTCCACTGCGGCCCCATCGATGAGAATGGGGGCGTGCTTAGTCCTCCTTTTCCTGTAGTCAACAATAGTCTCCTTTGTCTTGATCACGTTGAAGGAGATGTTGTTGTCCTTGCAACACACGGTCAGGTCTCTGACCTCCTCCCTATAGGCTGTCTCATCGTTGTCGGTGATCAGGCCTACCCCTGTTGTGTCATCAGCAAACTTAATCATGGTATTGGAGTCGTGCCTGGCTGTACAGTCATGAGTGTACAGGGAGTACAGGAGGGGACTGAGCACACACCCCTGAGGGGTACCATATTGAGGATTAGCATGGCGGATGTGTTGTTACCTACAGTGGTTCATACTTTAAAAGTTGCAGCGTACTGCAGCATAGCTTGCATGGTGCCGCAGAATTCTATGGCACGCTATTTAAGTGTCAGCCATTGTACACATTAAAGATAGTTAGTGTTAGTTTGACCACCAGAGTGCATCTTTGAGAAGCATTTGATAGCCTTCAATAGTGGCTGTACTAGAGAATTGAAAACCTTTTTTTTTAAGAACATAATATATGGGACTGATTTTAAGTAATTTTGCTTAATTAATTTGAATAATATTATGGTGTTTCTTTTCCAAGAAAAACAAAAAACCCTCTGGGTTTCCGTCAGGATGGAACGGAAAATATGGCGCTGTACAACGTGACGGTCGGGAGTAGGCTACAGTACTGGGCTGTTAATCTAAAGAATCCTTGTGATGTGCAGGCACGCGAGAGACCGGGGTTCAATTCCCTGACGGGGAGGAAGGAGTAGGCTGTCCATGTAAATAAGAATTTGTTCTTAACTGACTTGCTTAATTAAATAAAGGTTACACTAAGATAATAACATTTCTACATCCGAATTGTAGTCTAACCAATACCCAAACAGAGATTCAGTGAAAATAAAAAATCTCATTGATTTACCTGTCCTCATTCTTGTCTCAGAGCAGCGCGAAACGGTGCTAAACAACGACGCCGTAAAAGGGGCAAACGAAGCGGTCTTCTGGTCAGGCTTCGGAGACGGGCACATCGCGCTCCACTCCCTAGCATACTACTCGCCAATGTCCAGTCTCTTGACAACAAGGTTGATGAAATCCGAGCAAGGGTAACATTCCAGAGAGACATCAGAGACTGTAACGTTCTTTGCTTCACGGAAACATGGCTCACTCGAGAGACGCTAACGGAGTCGGTGCAGCCAGCTGGTTTCTTCACGCATCGCGCCGACAGAAACAAACATCTTTCTGGTAAGAAGAGGGGTGGGGGTGTATGCCTTATGATTAACGAGACGTGGTGTGATCATAACTACATACAGGAACTCAAGTCATTCTGTTCACCTGATTTAGAATTCCTCACAATCAAATGTCGACCGCATTATCTACCAAGGGAATTCTCTTCGATTATAATCACAGCCGTATATATTCCCCCCCAAGCAGACACATCGATGGCCCTGAACGAACTTTATCTGACTCTTTGTAAACTGGAAACCACACCCTGAGGCTGCATTCATCGTAGCTGGGGAATTTAACAAGGCTAATCTGAAAACAAAACTCCCTAAATTCTATCAGCATATCGATTGTGCTACCAGGGCTGGTAAAACCTTGGATAATTGTTATACTAACTTCCGCGACGCATATAAGGCCCTCCCCCGCCCTCCTTTCGGAAAAGCTGACCACGACTCCATTTTGTTGCTTCCAGCCTACAAACAGAAACTAAAACAGCAAGCTCCCGCGCTCAGGTCTGTTCAACGCTGGTCCGACCAATCTGACTCCACGCCTCAAGACTGCTTCGATCACGTGGATTGGGATATGTTCCGCATTGCGTCCAACAACAACATTGACGAATACGCTGATTCGGTGAGCGAGTTCATTAGAAAGTGCATTGACGATGTCGTACCCACAGCAACGATTAAAACATTCCCAAACCAGAAACCGTGGATTGATGGCAGCATTCGCGTGAAACTGAAAGCGCGAACCACTGCTTTTAACCAGGGCAAGGTGACCGGAAACATGACCGAATACAAACAGTGTAGCTATTCTCTCCGCAAGGCAATCAAACAAGCTAAGTGCCAGTATAGAGTCAAAGTAGAGTTGCAATTCAACAGCTCAGACACAAGAGGTGTGTGGCAGGGTCTACAGTCAATCACGGATTACAAAAAGAAAACCAGCCCCGTCGCGGACCAGGATGTCTTGCTCCCAGACAGACTAAATAACTTTTTTGCTCGCTTTGAGGACAATACAGTGCCACTGACACGGCCCGCTACCAAAACCTGCGGGCTCTCCTTCACTGCGGCCGAGGTGAGTAAAACATTTAAACGTGTTAACCCTCGCAAGGCTGCAGGCCCAGACGGCATTCCCAGCCGCGTCCTCAGAGCATGCGCAGACCAGCTGGCTGGTGTGTTTAAGGACATATTCAATCAATCCTTATCCCAGTCTGCTGTTCCCACATGCTTCAAGAGGGCCACCATTGTTCCTGTTCCCAAGAAAGCTAAGGTAACTGAGCTAAACAACTACCGCCCCGTATTACTCACTTCCGTCATCATGAAGTGCTTTGAGAGACTAGTCAAGGACCATATCACCTCCACCCTACCTGACACCCTAGACCCACTCCAATTTGCTTACCGA
Organism: Salvelinus alpinus; assembly: GCF_045679555.1. Taxonomy (NCBI): domain Eukaryota; kingdom Metazoa; phylum Chordata; class Actinopteri; order Salmoniformes; family Salmonidae; genus Salvelinus; species Salvelinus alpinus. The sequence goes on along the minus strand of NC_092108.1, from coordinate 51,361,311 downwards.
CCCAATAGGTCCACAGACGACGCAATCGCAACCACACTGCACACTGCCCTAACCCATCTGGACAAGAGGAATACTTATGTGAGAATGCTGTTCATCGACTACAGCTCAGCATTTAACACCATAGTACCCTCCAAACTCGTCATCAAGCTCGAGACCCTGGGTCTCGACCCCGCCCTGTGCAACTGGGTCCTGGACTTCCTGACGGGCCGCCCCCAGGTGGTGAGGGTAGGTAACAACATCTCCACCCCGCTGATCCTCAACACTGGGGCCCCACAAGGGTGCGTTCTGAGCCCTCCCCTGTACTCCCTGTTCACCCACGACTGCGTAGCCATGCACGCCTCCAACTCAATCATCAAGTTTGCGGACGACACTACAGTGGTAGGCTTGATTACCAACAACGACGAGACGGCCTACAGGGAGGAGGTGAGGGCCCTCGGAGTGTGGTGTCAGGAAAATAACCTCACACTCAACGTCAACAAAACAAAGGAGATGATTGTGGACTTCAGGAAACAGCAGAGGGAGCACCCCCCTATCCACATCGACGGGACAGTAGTGGAGCAGGTGGAAAGTTTTAAGTTCCTCGGTGTACATATCACGGACAAACTGAATTGGTCCACCCACACAGACAGCGTTGTGAAGAAGGCGCAGCAGCGCCTCTTCAACCTCAGGAGGCTGAAGAAATTCGGCTTGTCACCAAAAGCACTCACAAACTTCTACAGATGCACAATCGAGAGCATCCTGTCGGCCTGTATCACCGCCTGGTACGGCAACTGCTCCGCCCACAACCGTAAGGCTCTCCAGAGGGTAGTGAGGTCTGCACAACGCATCACCAGGGGCAAACTACCTGGCCTCCAGGACACCTACACCACCCGATGTCACAGGAAGGCCATAAAGATCATCAAGGACAACAACCACCCGAGCCACTGCCTGTTCACCCCGCTATCATCCAGAAGGCGAGGTCAGTACAGGTGCATCAAAGCAGGGACCGAGAGACTGAAAAACAGCTTCTATCTCAAGGCCATCAGACTGTTAAACAGCCACCACTAACATTTAGTGGCCGCTGCCAACATACTGACTCAACACCAGCCACTTTAATAATGGGAATTGATGGAAATTATGTAAAAATGTATCACTAGCCACTTTAAACAATGCCACTTAATATAATGTTTACATACCCTACATTACTCATCTCATATGTATATGTATATACTGTACTCTATATCATCTACTGCATCTTGCCATCTTTATGTAATACATGTATCACTAGCCACTTTAAACTATGCCACTTTATGTTTATATACCCTACATTACTCATCTCATATGTATATACTGTACTCTATACCATCTACTGCATCTTGCCTATGCCGTTCTGTACCATCACTCATTCATATATCTTTATGTACATATTCTTTATCCCTTTACACTTGTGTGTATAAGGTAGTAGTTGTAGAATTGTTAGGTTAGATTACTTGTTGGTTATTACTGCATTGTCGGAACTAGAAGCACAAGCATTTCGCTACACTCGCATTAATATCTGCTAACCATGTGTATGTGACAAATAAAATTTGATTTGATTTGAATTAGTTGTAGGCTATTGCTTCAAATCCTATTGCTTCTAACTTCAATATGCTCTTTAAATAAGTAAGGCCTACACCATTTTTAACAGCACATTACTCAACACTAGTGAGACCCATGTCGCCTATGTCCTAGGCCTAGGCCTACAGTATATCGAAAAAAGAATTTGTTCAATGACATGACCGCAAATAATTACATATGGGTCTCCCAGTGGCGGCTGGCATGGGTATCTAACTTGCATCTGTAAGAATGCATTTTGCATTGTGATGCAGTGTCTTAGATTGCTGTGCCAATCGGGAGGGCTATTATAATACTGTACATGATGACCAGGTTAGGATAACCGAAACATTTCTTTATTAAAAAAACTGTCAGAAAGAATGTTGATACTTGTTTATTTTGATCCAAAGCCATGAATGAGTGAGTACCTCAGCTGAATGTAGGTGCCAAGCTATATGACTGTGCCATCAACTTGATAATATATAATGATATTCTGGAAGTTATTTCGTTTTCAAAAAAACAAAAGTGAGCGATTGCAATCTGAATAAAGGCCAAAATAATATTTGTAAAGGCCAAAACATTTATTTATGTTTTTAGAGGGAGAGAAACCAAAAACCTACAGTCATCTCATGGGTTTCCCAGTCGAGGCTGGCATGGGTATTGAACCAGCAACTGTAGCAGCACAGCGATACCATGTCTTAGACCACTGCGCCATACAGGCACTGTACAACGTGAATGGTCGGGAGTAGGCTACAGTACTACAGAGACACAGTAGCGCCTTGGGACCCAAAAGCACAAATCAGTGCCAAAAATTAAGTAGTGACGCAGGGTACCGAACTAAACAACAAATGAGTCCCGCAGCATAACCGCAAAACTTTTAGTGGACCAACCACTGTACCCTTACCACCTGGGGAGGCCCATCAGGAAGTCCAGGATCCAGTTGCAGAGGGAGTTGTTTAGTCCCAGGGTCCTTTGCTTAGTGAAGAGCTTTGAAGGCACTATGGTGTTGAATGCTGATCTGCAGTCAATGAATAGCATTCTCACATAGGTATTCCTTTTGTCCAGGTGTGAAAGGGGTAATCTGTCTGGCCCTGCGGCCTTGTGAATGTTGACCTGTTTAAAGGTCTTACTCACATCGGCTGCGGAGAACGTGATCACACAGTCGTCCGGAACATCTGATGCTCTCTTGCATGTTTCAGTGATACTTGCCTCGAAGTGAGCATGGAAGTTATTTAGCTCTTCTAGTAGGCTTGTGTCACTGCGCAGCTCTCGGCTGTGCTTCCATTTGTATTCTGTAATAGTTTGCAGGCCCTGCCACAGCTGAAGAGCGTCGGAGCCGGTGTAGTATGATTCGATCTAGGTCCTGTATTGACGCTTTGCCTGTTTGATGGTTCGTCAGAGGGCATAGCAGGATTTCTCATAAGCAAGTTGCAAGTTGCTGTAATAAATTTAAAACAGGTGTGGTCCATCTCAAAGTATGCTACTAAAACAGATTACTCATACCACCATAGGATATTTCATCCTGCCAACATTAGGTCGGGAGGACAGTAGTCTACTTCAGGAATTTTCAAACTGGGGTTCCCTATGGGTCCAGGGCGGTACTGCAGGGGTCTGCAGTTTATTATTTTTGAAAAATGTTTTGGGGGATTTTTTTTATGTGAAAAATAACTATTTTATGAATCTCGCTAGCTGCAATAGAATTCCATCATGAGCACCATTGTTTTGTCTCTGCATCCAGTTTGAAGGAAGTCACAAGCCAATGCTAACTAGCATTAGCGCAATGACTGGAAGTCTACAAGAACAGTTAGCATGTTAGCTGTTCTTGTTCATCTGACTTTGGAGAAGTGGTGAATGGCTTCATTGCCAAAATCTCGAACTATCCCTTTAATATGGAGGAAATTACAGTTATTAGCTAATTACAGGGTTTTTTCTGTTTAGAATGTTCTTAGATGGGCCATCTCATTGGTAATTTTTGGGATGGAAGAACAGTTTCAACTTAAACAACCAGAACTAGATAGCATGCAGAAAAGATATTGAACTTTCTATGTATATTTTTTTATAGTACCATCTTTGAGAACTAACAATGAAATAAAAGCTAGACATTCAGGGAGAATTGGAAATTCCCAAAACTGGGCATTCAGGGAACTTACCCTCTGATTTTGTTATAATGTTTGAGCAGAGGAACACAGCATTAGCCATGGCAAAATGCATAGATTTGCAGGAAATGAGCCTAAAAACTGCAAAATTATCTCTCAGCTCCATGCAAAACTGTGTAGAATTGCCGAAAATTTACTTCAAAACTGCCACATTTTCTCTCATCTCAATGGAAAAATGTGTAGAATTGCAGAATTTTTGCTTCACAACAGCAAAATGTTCTCTACGCCACCAAGATACCTTTTCTAGCTAATAGACTATGAGCTCATTGGAGTAGCGGTAGACTTTCATCTACAGTAAGTGTATTTCGCTTTACCTCTCAAACGAGCACACTGTCTACAAAATCTATGGGCGAGTTGGAATGGTAAGGCGAAAGCAACTGACGGTAGACGAAAGTCGAGGAGTGAAGTCGGGGGACGTGCATCTGCGACAGCCAAAAGTCGGCCACTAATGTGGTTTTCCAACAGCAAGGCTCAGATCACCATGGCAGTTTTGCCATTGTTTATACACGTTTTTCTTTGTAATGTCGAAATAAACATGTTTCCAACCCCCATATCACACACTCACAGACTGAAATCATATGTGTGTAGGCCAGGGATGGGCAACTTTGATGGGATGGGAGCCACAAGAATCTGAACTCATCATGAGGGGCCGTAGTTTCTCGCGGCCCCTCATTGCGAGGAAAGCATTTTAGTGGCCCCCCTCTTGACAGCGGAGATAAATGTTAAATTTTTTAGAGTTCATTTCGTGCAATTCTACGCATTTTGCCATGGGTTGAAGAAAACATGTTGCAGTTTTAAAGCAAGTTAGCTGCAATTCTACATATTTTGCCACGGGACGGAAAGAAGAATTTGCTATTTTACAGCTAATTTCCTGCAATTCTACACATTTTGGCATAGACTGGAGTGAAATGTTTGCTGTTTTTAATATGATAGCTGAGTGAGACTGAATAACAAAATCAATTGGGGCCCACCCGGCCAGTAATTCAACCATGATAACAAGTTTAGATGGCTAAGTTAATTTAACTGCCAGCTATCTAAAACATGTTAGCGGACATGGGCTAATTGACTGACTATCGGTGACTACATAACAAGAGAAAAGTTGCTGATGCACAACCAAATTTCGAAATTGCACCTTGTGTATTCTACTAATCTAACTCGCAACAGTAAGTTGAGACCCGGCTGAGTACCCTAAAAATGTATCAGAGTGCGGGCTGTCAGTTGCCCATCCCTGGTGTAGGCCTACTTTGTACAATCAATTAGTGGGAGAGAGCCTCAAATATACCATTCATTTGTATATATCCAATGTATACATGAATTGCAGCAAAGTTTTGTCACGTTTGCGCGGGTTAAACAAAAACACTCTGATGATTTGTTGACAATAGAGCCCCCCACAATGCAGGTGATGGCTGCAGGATGAAGTTGGTGAAGAGCAACTGCAAAAATGTCCATCGACTGCAGTCAGAACTTCATGATCTTTGACCACATTATTTTTTGTCAAGTTCATGCAGTCTATGGCTATGGTCAAAACACTTAAAAAGACACATCCTCATCCATTTACCCTCGCCTTATGCCCTTGGGGGAAATCCCAGTCGCCATCTTGGAGGTTGGTCCAAATGATTAGCCAAGCAAGGGAAGTTTGCAACATAAGCCCCCCCTGTCCGCGGTGGCGGCTCCGGCGCTGGACGAGGATCCCACTCCACCATTGTCTTTGTCCCCCTCCTTTGAGTGGCGACCCTCGCCACCGACCTTGGCCTAGGAACCTTCACAAAGGTCCCCACTAGACTGAGGAAACTCCTCCGGACTGAGGGACAGCTCATGACAGAGAGGTAGCTTATGACAGAGAGGTAGCTTATGACAGAGAGGTAGCTTAAGACAGAGAGGTAGCTTAAGACAGAGAGGTAGCTCAGGACAGAGGGGCAGCTCCGGACTGAAGGGCAGCTCCGGACTGAATGGCAGCTCCGGACTGAATGGCAGCTCATGACTGGAGGACAGCTCATGACTGGAAGGCAGCTCATGACTGGAGGGCAGCTCATGACTGGAGGGCAGCTCATGACTGGAGGACAGCTCATGACTGGAGGGCAGCTCATGACTGGAAGGCAGCTCATGACTGGAGGGCAGCTCATGACTGGAGGGCAGCTCATGACTGGAGGGCAGCTCATGACTGGAGGGCAGCTCATGACTGACGGGCAGCTCATGACTGACGGGCAGCTCATGAGTGGCGGGCGACTCCGGCCGCTCCTGACTGGCGGGCGGCTCCGGCAGCTCCTGACTGGCGGGCGGCTCCGGCAGCTCCTGACTGGCGGCTCCGGCGGCTCCTGACTGGCGGGCGGCTCCGGCGGCTCCTGACTGGCGGGCGGTTCTGTAACGGTTTTCTTCCCGAGATGAAGGAGAGGACCAAAACGCAGCGCGGCTAGTGTTCAACATGTTTAATAACAAAGAGACGATAACGTGAACACTATACAAAATACAAAATAACAAACGTGAAAACCGAGACAGTCCTATCTGGTGCAGAACACAAAGACAGGAAACAACCACCCACAAACCCCAACACAAAACAAGCCACCTAAATATGATTCCCAATCAGAGACAACACAAAACACCTGCCTCTGATTGAGAACCATATTAGGCCAAACATAGAAACAGACAAACTAGACACACAACATAGAATGCCCACCCAGCTCACGTCCTGACCAACACTAAAACAAGTAAAACAGACAAGAACTATGGTCAGAACGTGACACATGGACGATACATTGGAGATAATATAAGATAATATAAGTACTGGAAACAATAGAACACTATGAAATATCGGGGACACCAGGCCTGGTTTTCATAGCTGATTTTGAAAAGGCTTTTGATAAAGTACGACTGGAGTTTATATATAAATGCCTAGAATATTTCAATTTTGGGGAATCTCTTATAAAATGGGTTAAAGTTATGTATAGTAACCCTAGGTGTAAAATAGTAAATAATGGCTACATCTCAGAAAGTTTTCAACTATCTAGAGGAGTAAAACAAGGTTGTCCACTATCGGCATATCTATTTATTATTGCCATCGAAATGTTAGCTGTTAAGATTAGATCAAACAATAATATTAAGGGATTAGAAATCCGTGGTTTAAAAACTAAGGTGTCATTGTACGCTGATGATTCATGTTTTCTTTTAAAACCACAATTAGAGTCTCTCCACGGCCTCTTAGAGGATCTAGATTCTTTTGCTATCCTCTCTGGATTAAAACCAAATAAATGTACCATATTACATATTGGATCAGTAAATTTTTTTACATTACCATGTAGATGACTAATTAAATGGACTGACGGAGATGTGGACATACTCGGTATACAAATCCCAAAAGAAAGAAATGATCTCACTCCAATACATTTTTATAGAAAGTTAGCAAAAATATATAAGATCTTGCTACCATGGAAAGGAAAAACCTGTCTATTTGTGGAAAAATCACCCTGATTAACTCTTTAGTCATATCACAGTTTACCTATTTGCTTATGGTTTTGCCTACACCTAGTGACCTGCTTTTTAAATTATATGAACAAAAAATATTCCATTTTATTTGGAACGGCAAGCCAGATAAAATTAAAAGGGCCTATTTATATAACGAATATGAATTCGGAGGGGAGAAATTATTAAATATTAAAGCATTAGACCTCTCACTAAAGGCATCAGTCATACAAAAGTTATACTTAAATCCAAACTGGTTCTCTAGTAAATTGGTACGAATGTCTCATCCTATGTTCAAGAAGGGCCTTTTTCCCCTTATTCAGATTACACCTGCTCACTTTCGGTTGTTTGAAAAGGAAATAATCTCCAAAATATATTTATTTTTTAAACAAGCCTTAGAAAGTTGGTTGCAATTTCAGTTTAATCCACCTGAAAGGACGGAACAAATAGTACAAAAATATTGTGGTTAAATTCAAATATAGTAATTGATAAAAAAAACTGTATTTATCGAAGAAATTAAATAAAAAAAAGGTATAATTTTAGTGAATGATATCATAAATAGGACTGGTGGAGTTATGTCACACATGCAGCTAACACAGACATATGGAAATGTCTGCTCTACCCAAAATTACAACCAATTAATTGCAGCATTACCACAAAAATGGAAGGGGAAAAAGTAAGGAACTTGTATGTCGGCCCTGTATTAAAGAACATAAATGGTTAAAGAAAAGTGTGATAAATAAAAACATATACCAATTTCATTTAAGGACCAAAAAACTGACAGCTGTGCCATATAAATTGCAAAATAGTTGGGACGAGATTTTTGATGTACCCATTCCATGGCACATGGTTTATGAATTGATTTGCAAAACAACGGCGGATTCAAAACTTCTAATATTTCAATATAAATTACTATACAAAATTCTTTCAACTAATAGAATGTTATATATAATGGGGGATACAATCTTCCCAGCTCTGCAGATTCTGCTGTGAGGAGGCAGAGTCATTAGATCATTTATTTTGGTATTGTCCATATGTAGCTTGTTTTTGGTCACAGGTCCAGGAATGGCTGAAGAATTGCAACATTTGCCTAGAACTAACGCTACAGATAGCAATACTGGGTGATTTGAAAAGCCATAGTCAATCAATCAATAATATAATAATTATTTTAGCAAAAATGTTTATTTTTAATTTACAATCTGTAGAAGCTATGAGAATAGGAAGGTTCAATTATTTTGTGAAGCATCACAGCACAGTTGAAAAATATATGGCAAATAGAAATCCGAAATGGATGATGTTGGAAGATAGATGGGAAGGGTTGAGTGGAGCTGAAGGGTGGGACTAATAACAAGATAAACAATGTAAAGCATACGGGATCTGTAAAATGTATATAGGTTCGGAACTTTCGTGAAATAGCACAGTAACAAATAGAAATCAAACTGGATGGAAATAGAGGAAGGACTAAGAACAAACAAGAGAGAACTATTGTAAAGTAGACTGTGTCTGTAAAATGTGTATAAGATGTATAAATTGAAGGTAAAAGCAGAAGTGTTTATTAGTTTACTCCAATTGGGGGATCGGTGGTAGGGTTTGCGGGGAATAATAATAAAGGTATATTCTTTAAAAAAGTATGTTTTTATAGGTATGTGTATGTATACATGTGTATATGTATGCATGTGTGTATGGATATATACAGTATATTTACCCAAAAAATATAGGGGATTGGAAATGATGCAGACAATTACATTGAAAGCAACATTCTTTCCGAAATATTAAGCTGATCCACCCCTAAAAAAAAAAGAAAAAAAAGAAAGGAATCTGTGAAAATCATACCCTAAACGTTGTTTGAACGAGTCAAATCACATTCGTATCTATTCCTCAGAGATTATAGAAGGTAACAAGACTTCACTATTTCATTAGGGGTATAGTACATCCTATAGGACACCATATTTGGTCAGAGAGCGACGCCTTCATGGCACGCCAATGACGTGGGCGGCCATCACTTGAATGACTGTATCTTTGTCAAATAAGCACCAATCGGGGGTCAAACAAAGCTAGCTAGATAGCCAATGAGCTGGGCTTTACGGGACTATCCGGAAACCATGTATATGTCGTAAAATGTAGGTACTAACCTTGTACGACAGCATGCCTTATAATTTTTGTCCAAAATGAAAAGGATATTCAGAGTTATGAAGTTATGAAAACTGGTTGTTTTGCAAATGTTGAACTTATAATATGGCTACTAATACTTGGAAAGCTAAATCAAAGTCCACCTATACAGATTTGACAATATTCTTGCAGAAAAATTTAATATTAATGCGAATGACTTTTTCACGATTTGCCCAAATGTACATGGGGACTTCACACTAAACGTCTTGAGGATCAGTCATAATCCAAGTAATCCATCTGAAACTTTGCACATGCACTGCTGCCATCTTGTGGACACTATCGGAATAACAACTAGAGTGATGGCTATAACAGTGACCTTTCTATTGCATTTAAAAAATGGTGGTAAAAAAACACTGGTTGTTTTTTTCTTTGTATTTTCTTCTACCAGATCTATCGTGCTATATTCTCCTACATTCAACATTCTCCACATTTCCACAAACTGCAAAGTATTTCCTTTCAAATGGTACCAAGAATATGCATATCCTTGCTTCAGGGCATGAGCTACAGGCAGTCCGATTTGGGCATGTGATTTAGGCGGAAATTGAAAAAAAGGTGGCTATCGCTAAAATGTTGATTGCTTCTACTTGCCATTATCATTCAACTGATAATACGAACAAAAATGTTGCTAACATATGATGGGGGTCCCTGGGCAAGAAAAGTTTGAATACCCCTGGCTCAAGAAAATATCAAGTCTCACCTTTCAACTCCTTCCTTGAGTTACATGAGCCGTTAACTGCAGGGTTTGAAATCACGTGATATATACTACTTCCAAACCCGAGACGCCATTTTGGAAGAAAGTTTGGAATTTTCTGTCACAGGAAGAAAAGAAGGGACACCAGAAGAAGTTTGAGTCGAAGGAATACAAATGTATTTGCCGAAAAAATGTACAAAGGATAAGTTTGCGAAATAAGTGAATAAGTCGCGGAGGCACGGCCTGAGTTTACATGTGCCACTGAACTGGATTTAGAGTTTGAGTAATTTTAAAGCCCGCACTGCTTGCAAGCTACGTTGGACACCAATGCATGCACGGAATGACTGGTTTTAGCCGACTGAACACACGTTTCTATACTTTGTATGGATTATAACGGGCATTTGGACCTAGTTGGAAAAATACCAACCATTGCATATGTGGTGTCATCACCTCTGCCGCTGTCAGGTTCAAGAAGTGCAGCTGTCAGCTAGCTGGTCGCGTTTTTAGTTTGTACCCGAACGCCCACTCTGTAATGTTACTGTTGTTTCTCATTTTGTATCACAGTGACATCTTTTGCTTGACAATTCGTGGGCAAAATTAAAGCTGAACTTGTGGTTTCATTGCAGAGATTTTCATACCCCTTGGATACCAGGAGAGTGAAAGTGTTCTAAAATATTGCGTGTTCCCATAACATTTATCTGCGCGCGACTGGTGAAAGAGCTAGCTGGCTAGCAAGCTACATATTGTCTCGAGACTGCCTAATCATGCCAGTACGAAAGAAAGGTAAGCGGCTTTAATCTAATTGTAGCTAGTTAGGCTTGCTAGCTAACTGTCAGTTATGCATACTTACCAATATAAACTAGCTGTTATTAGGTATGTAGTAACTGGAAATAACCATTAGGAAATAGTTTCTTGCTAAATATATTGACAGGACCTAACTAGCTTCCTAGTTGCCCTCAGAAGTTCTGACGGGAAAGAAGCCACAAATAGGACCAAGTTGCTTGTAGGGAACTTAACTTGCAAAATACTTTTAACTTAACGTTAGTTCACTAGCCAGCTAACGTTAGATATGTACTGTAACTATACCGTTTCCCAAGCTTGCCTTACTTTTCCATAAGGTAGCATAATGATTGACTCTGTTACATTGCTCAACTAGCTACAATGTCTTCGTGTAACATATCTTCCAATTAAAACAATTGTAGCCAGGATCTCAATCAAATGTAATTGCTTTAAACGATGTTGGCTCCAAAATATAACTATTCAACTTCTCAAGTTCATGCAGCCAATTAATAGTTGTAGCCCTTCAATTGTAACAATTTACAGCAGCTACTGGAGCAATATGGTTACAATTTAAAAGGCCCACTTACTGACACTTCACTTTTTGAGTCAAGATGCAGTTATTCTTTTGAATGGTAAATTGCTAGCGTTTTGGCCAGGGGATATACGTCTTATCTAACACATTCTGATTGTCCAGATGCACAGCGAGCCCTGTCACTCTTGGAGGAATATCGCACTAAACTTAACCACACTGAGGACTGGCAACTGAGACTCTCCATCCAGAGGGTCATCGACATCTTCCAGAGTAACCTTTTCCAGGCACTCATAGGTAAGTGTACAGATGTAATTCTCACCCTTATTCATCTTGCTTTTGAGATATTGGGTAGTCTATTGTTAACCTTGTGTTTATCATGTCTAATGTTGAAGGCCTAATGGGCTATTCCATGCCAGCAGGAGCGGATTTTTTTTTTTTGTATTGCAGATTGTTCTGGCAATTCTCACATAGAAACTTCATTGGGAGAAAGGATTTTAAAAAATGCAATTCTGGTCTTAATTTTGACAGTTAGTTGCAAAAGTAATGTTTTCGTCTTTTAGTAGTACATCTAGCTCTTTTTGCCCGTAGCGGTTAAACTCCCCATCCAACTGACAGTTTGAGAGGATCTGCAGAGAAGAATGGGAGAAAGTATCCAAAAATATGTGCGCCACGCTTATAGCGTAATACCTAAGACTCAAGGCTACTGCCAAAAGGTGATTCAACAATGTACTGAGTAAAGGGTTTGAGTACTTATGTAAATGTAATGTTTTTTTTGTATTTTGTATTTAATTTTTAATGTCAACTTTTTGCTTGGTCATTATGGGCTTTTGTGTGTAGATTGAGTAAAAAAACAATTGAATCCATTTTAGAATACGGCTGTATTGTAACAAAGTGGAAGAAGTCAAGGGGTCTGAATACTCCAAATGCATTGTGTACACACACACACACACCTATTCCTTTTCATTTCAGCATTAGCTTCCCTCATACGCATGCATGCACACTGACACTCCATCATTTCTGAATGTTGCTTATGAAAAATAGATTGGTGCCACAGTTTGCAATCTACCCACCCCATCCAAGATATGTATGCAGAGGGACAGACAAAATGTAATCCGTCTGTTGACATGGTGATTACCCCAAATCCTAATCCCCCTGCTGCTGATTTACCGCATTTTCACTGGATGACAGAGGGTAGACCAAGAACAGAAAGAGTGGATTGCAGAGAGGAGAAAGAGGGTCAAGAATAGACAAAAGCAGAGAAATAGTCAACTAAGACTGCAGCCTCGGTGCCCAGTGTTTTCCATTCATTTGAACTAAAGGTCTCCCTTTAGGATTGGCTTGTAGCCTAGTTAACATCCACTGATTTAGACATAGGCCTACTTTGACTCTCACATACAATCTCCATAATGTGTGATGGTAATAAGCATTTAACAATCTGTACAACTGGTTTGGCAGTTGACATTGTTCTGCATATGGCCTGCTGTGAATCATGCCCCATAACCCTTTATGAATGCCTTACTTTTTTGCATTCAAGCTGAAGTTATACATGGTAATGTACAGCGTAACTAGGTTAGTTGAGCTGAGAACCACTTGCACAACGAGTGACTTTAATAGGCTGTAATCTGTCTCCTAGGACTCTTAAGGGCTCAATTTCATAACATCAAGAGTCCTAATGGGTGCAGTCTTTTTTTTATTTATTATTGGATAATGTAACAGTAACTTTCTGTGGCATACAGCCTTCAAAAGTAGATCTGATTAGGCTGTTCTTACCTCTTTTGATATGGATGGCAGTAACTGCGTGTTTATTAAAAGCTCCAGCCTAAGATAAAATCTAACAGGCTTGTACTGTGAAACGACTTACTATCTTCCACAATGGTCTCATTTTTATTGGCTATCAATACAGTACTTTGTTTAAGGTCGGTCTTTAACTATAGTCTTGTCCCCAGAGGGTTGAACTGCAAACAAGACAGAAACCTAGGAAACCAGCAGCACGAGACCAGCACATGAGCATTTGTTTTCACTGGCTTGATAGCTGTCATGCAGTGACTGGTGGTTGAAGGGGCCTTGTTTGACAGAAAAAAAAGTATTTTTAGTGTATTCGTTTGATCAACTCATGTCGGTGAAGTAGCTTAATCTTTCTCGTCAAGCTTGATCACAAAGTAGCCTGTAATTTAGACCTATTGTACCATAGATGAATATTTTACTTAAGTAGTTTTAGCTAATTGATATTCTTAGTACCACTTTTTTTCCCATACATTCACTCCTTGTTTGGTGCTAGCAAGCGGTTGGACATTACACAGACACATAGTTACTGAAAATCCCATAGTTTTGGTCAAGGTGATCTTTGTATGTTCCCCCAATGCTTGAACATGGCACCCAGTTTCCGTTTGGCTCACTTACTCGCAGGGTGGCAAACGATGAAGGAACCAATTTTTTTCCATTACCCACTGTACAATTTAATTCCCCCACTCTCCCTCCAGTCTGACTCAGTTTTACCTCTTTCGCCTCGTTATCCTTATCACCCCTGTCAACAACTACCTCTTCCCCATGTCCAACTGGAGCCTCATCCAGTCAGTGCCTATGACCTGCAGTAGCTTCCATCTGTTTCAGCAGAGGTGTTTCTGAAGCCGCCCTCTAAATCTCAACAGATGAACCCATAAAAGTAATTAAAAGTTAATCACAAAATTTCTTCTGGTTCGGTTATGTACAGTTGGTAGGTAAAGATTACAAAGGCAATACATTAGCTCCAAATTCTCATTTGTTATTTCCCTGTCTGTAATCCAAAACTGTCCCATGTCTCTTTTGTTAAAGGCCCAATGCAGCAGTTTTTATACAGTACCGGTCAAAAGTTTGGATACCTACTCATTAAAGGGTTTTTATTTATTTGTGCTATTTTCTACATTGTAGAATAATATTGAAGACCTCAACTATGAAATAACACACATGGAATCATGTAACCAAAAAAGTGTTTAACAAATCTAAATATTTTCTATTTGAGATTCTTCAAAGTAGCCACCCTTTGCCTTGACAGCTTTGGACACTCCTGGCATTCTCTCAACGAGCTTCGCCTGGAATGCTTTTCCAACCGTCTTGAAGGAGTTCCCACTTATGCTGAGCACTTGTTGGCTGATTGTCCTTCACTCTGCAGTCCAACTCATCCCAAACCATCTCAATTGGGTTGAGGTCGGGTGATTGTGGAGGCCAGGCCATCTGATGCAGCACTCTCCCTCTTGGTAAAATAGCCCTTACACAGCCTGGAGGTGTGTTGGGTCATTGTCCTGTTGAAAAACAAATGGTTGTCCCACTAAGCGTAAACCAGATGGGATGGCGTATCGCTGCAGAATGCTGTAGTAGCCATGCTGGTTAAGTGTGCCTTGAATTCTAAATAAATCACTGACAGTGCCACCAGCAAAGCACCCCCACACAATCACACCACCTCTATGCTTCACTGTAGGAACCACACATTCGGCTATCATCCGGGTATCATGCGTCTCACAAAGACACGGCAATTGGAACCAAAAATCTAAACTCATCAGACCAAAAGGCAGATTTACACCGTTCTAATGACCATTGCTCGTGTTTCTTGGACCAAGCAAGTCTCTTCTTATTGGTCTCCTTTAGTAGTGGATTCTTTGCAGCAATTTGACCACGAAGGCCTGATTCACGCAGTCTCCTCTGAACTGTTGATGTGTCTGTTACTTGAACTCTGTGAAACATTTTATTTGGGCTGCAATTTCTGAGGCTGGTAACTCTGTTGCAGAGGATAAGTTCATTAGAGGTAACTCTGGGTCTTCCTTTCCCGTGTTGGTCCTCATGAGAGCCAGTTTCATCATAGCGCTTGGTTTTTGCTACTGCACTTGAAGAAACTTTCAAAGTTCTTGACATTTTCCGGATTGACTGACCTTCATGTCTTAAGGTAATGATGGACTGTTGTTTCTCTTTGCTTATTTGAGCTGTTCTTGCCATAATATGGACTTGGGCTGCAGTCCAAACACTTAAGACAGACCCTATCCCCTCAGCCCTCAAATTAAGTGGACATTTCTGATGGCGAGGGAGGGAGGAAGGAAGGAATTTTTTTTAAACGGACCTCCCTTGCCCGGAAATTTGTCACTAGTTCATCCTGCGGCGATTTTTCACCCACCAATCAATTTCAATCAATTTTATTTTATATAGCCCTTCGTACATCAGCTAATATCTCGAAGTGCTGTACAGAAACCCAGCTTAAAACCCCAAACAGCTAGTAATGCAGGTGTAGAAGCACGGTGACTAGGAAAAACTCCCTAGAAAGGCCAAAACCTAGGAAGAAACCTAGAGAGGAACCAGGCTATGAGGGGTGGCCAGTCCTCTTCTGGCTGTGCCGGGTGGAGATTATAACAGAACTATGCCAAGATGTTCAAAAATGTTCATAAGTGACAAGCATGGTCAAATAATAATCATGAATAATTTTCAGTTGGCTTTTCATAGCCGATCATCAAGAGTTGAAAAACAACAGGTCTGGGACAGGTGTCGGTTCCATAACCGCAGGCAGAACAGCTGAAACTGGAATAGCAGCAAGGCCAGGCGGACTGGGGACAGCAAGGAGTCACCACGGGCGGCAGTCCCGACACATGGTCCTAGGGCCCAGGTCCTCCGAGAGAAAGAAGGAGAAAATTAGAGAGAGACAAGATTTTCAAAATGTTCATAAAGGACAAGCATGGTCAAATAATAATCAGGAATAAATCTCAGTTGGCTTTTCATAGCCGATCATTAAGAGTTGAAAACAGCAGGTCTGGGACAGGTAGGGGTTCCATAACCGCAGGCAGAACAGTTGAAACTGGAATAGCCAGGCGGACTGGGGACAGCAAGGAGTCACCACGGCCGGTAGTCCCGACGTATGGTCCTAGGGCTCAGGTCCTCCGAGAGAAAGAAAGAGAGAAGGAGAAAATTAGAGAGCCAAGATTTTCAAAATGTTCATAAATGACAAGCATGGTCAAATAATAATCAGGAATAAATCTCAGTTGGCTTTTCATAGCCGATCATTAAGAGTTGAAAACAGCAGGTCTGGGACAGGTAGGGGTTCCGTAACCGCAGGCAGAACAGTTGAAACTGGAATAGCAGCAAGGCCAGGCGGACTGGGGACAGCAAGGTGTCATCATGCCCGGTAGTCCTGACGTATGGTCCTAGGGCTCAGGTTCTCAGAGAAAAAGAGAGAACGAGAGAATTAGAGAGAGCATACTTAAATTCACACAGGACACTGGATAAGACAGGAGAAGTACTCCAGGTAACCAACTGACCCTAGCCCCCGACACATAAACTACTGCAGCATAAATACTGGAGGCTGAGACAGGAGCGGTCAGGAGACACTGTGGCCCCATCCGAAGAAACCCCCGGACAGGGCCAAACAGGAAGGATATAACCCCACCCACTTTGCCAAAGCACAGCCCCCGCACCACTAGAGGGATATCCTCAACCACCAACTTACAATCCTGAGACAAGGCCGAGTATAGCCCACAAAGGTCTCCACCACAGCACAAACCAAGGGGGGGCGCCAACCCAGACAGGAAGATCACGTCAGTAACTCAACCCACTCAAGTGACGCACCCCTCCTAGGGACGGCATAAAAGAGCACCAGCAAGCCAGTGACTCAGCCCCTGTAACAGGGTTAGAGGCAGAGAATCCCAGTGGAGAGAGGGGAACCGGCCTGGCAGAGACAGTAAGGGCGGTTCGTTGCTCCAGAGCCTTTCCGTTCACCTTCACACTCCTGGGCCAGACTACACTCAATCATATGACCTACTGAAGAGATAAGTCTTCAGTAAAGACTTAAAGGTTGAGACCGAGTCTGCGTCTCTCACATGGGTAGGCAGACTGTTCCATAAAAATGGAGATCTATAGGAGAAAGCCCTGCCTCCCGCTGTTTGCTTAGAAATTCTAGGGACAATTAGGAGGCCTGCGTCTTGTGACCGTAGCGTACGTATTGGTATGTACGGCAGGACCAACTCGGAAAGATAGGTAGGAGCAAGCCCATGTAACGCTTTATAGGTTAACAGTAAAACCTTGAAATCAGCCCTTGCCTTAACAGGAAGCCAGTGTAGGGAAGCTAGCACTGGAGTAATATGATCAAATTTCTTGGTTCTAGTCAGGATTCTAGCAGCCGTATTTAGCACTAACTGAAGTTTATTTAGTGCTTTATCCGGGTAGCCGGAAAGTAGAGCATTGCAGTAGTCTAACCTAGAAGTAACAAATGCATGGATTAATTTTTCTGCATCATTTTTGGACAGAAAATGTCTGATTTTTGCAATGTTACGTAGATGGAAAAAAGCTGTCCTTGAAACAGTCTTGATATGTTCGTCAAAAGAGAGATCAGGGTCAAGAGTAACGCCGAGGTCCTTCACAGTTTTATTTGAGACGACTTTACAACCATCAAGATGAATTGTCAGATTTAACAGAAGATCTCTTTGTTTCTTGGGACCTAGAACAAGCATCTCTGTTTTGTCCGAGTTTAAAAGTAGAAAGTTTTCAGCCATCCACTTCCTTATGTCTGAAACACAGGCTTCTAGCGAGGGCAATTTTGGGGCTTCACCATGTTTCATTGAAATGTACAGCTGTGTGTCATCCGCATAGCAGTGAAAGTTAACATTATGTTTTCCAATAACATCCCCAAGAGGTAAAATATATAGTGAAAACAATAGTGGTCCTAAAACGGAACCTTGAGGAACACCGAAATGTACAGTTGATTTGTCAGAGGACAGACCATTCACAGAGACAAACTGATATCTTTCCGACAGGTAAGCTCTAAACCAGGCCAGAACTTGTCCGTGTAGACCAATTTGGGTTTCCAGTCTCTCCAAAAGAATGTGGTGATCGATGGTGTCAAAGGCAGCACTAAGGTCTAGTAGCACGAGGACAGATGCAGAGCCTCGGTCTGACGCCATTAAAAGGTCATTTACCACCTTCACAAGTGCAGTCTCAGTGCTATGATGGGGTCTAAAACCAGACTGAAGCATTTCGTATACATTGTTTGTCTTCAGAAAGGCAGTGAGTTGCTGCGCAACAGCTTTTTCTAAAATTTTTGAGAGGAATGGAAGATTCGATATAGGCCGATAGTTTTTTATATTTTCCCGGTCAAGGTTTGGCTTTTTCAAGAGAGGCTTTATCACTGCCACTTTTAGTGAGTTTGGTACACATCCGGTGGATAGAGAGCTGTTTATTATGTTCAACATAGGAGGGCCAAGCACAGGAAGCAGCTCCTTCAGCAGTTTAGTAGGAATAGGATCCAGTATGCAGCTTGAAGGTTTAGAGGCCATGATTATTTTCATCATTGTGTCAAGAGATATAGTACTAAAACACTTAAGTGTCTCTCCCGATCCCAGGCCCTCGCAGAGCTGTGCAGATCCAGGACAGCTAAGCCCTGGAGGAATACGCAGATTCAAAGAGGAGTCCGTAATTTGCTTTCTAATGGTCATGATCTTTTCCTCAAAGAAGTTCATGAATTTATTACTGCTGAAGTGAAAGCCATCCTCTCTTGGGGAATGCTGCTTTTTAGTTAGTTTCGCAACAGTATCAAAAATTAATTTTGGATTGTTCTTATTTTCCTCAATTAAGTTGGAAAAGTAGGATGATCGAGCAGCAGTGAGGGCTCTTCGGTACTGCACGGTACTGTCTTTCCAAGCTAGTCGGAAGACTTCCAGTTTGGTGTGGCGCCATTTCCGTTCCAATTTCCTGGAAGCTTGCTTCAAAGCTCGGGTATTTTCTGTATACCAGGGAGCTAGTTTCTTATGACAAATGTTTTTCGTTTTTAGGGGTGCAACTGCATCTAGGGTATTGCGCAAGGTTAAATTGAGTTCCTCAGTTAAGTGGTTAACTGATTTTTGTCCTCTGACGTCCTTGGGTAGGCAGAAGGAGTCTGGAAGGGCATCAAGGAATTTTTGTGTTGTCTGAGAATTTATAGCACGACTTTTGATGCTCCTTGGTTGGGGTCTGAGCAGATTATTTGTTGCGATTGCAAACGTAATAAAATGGTGGTCCGATAGTCCAGGATTATGTGGAAAACCATTAAGATCTACAACATTTATTCCATGGGACAAAACTAGGTCCAGAGTATGACTGTGGCAGTGAGTAGGTCCAGAGACATGTTGGACAAAACCCACTGAGTCGATGATGGCTCCGAAAGACTTTTGGAGTGGGTCTGTGGACTTCTCCATGTGAATATTAAAATCACCAAAAATTAGAATATGATCTGCTATGACTACAAGGTCTGATAGGAATTCAGGAAACTCAGAGAGGAACGCTTTATATGGCCCAGGAGGCCTGTAAACAGTAGCTATAAAAAGTGATTGAGTAGGCTGCATAGATTTCATGACTAGAAGCTCAAAAGACGAAAACGCCATTTTTTTTTTTGTAAATTGAAATTTGCTATCGTAAATGTTAGCAACACCTCCGCCTTTGCGGGATGCACGGGGGATATGGTCACTAGTGTAACCAGGAGGTGAGGCCTCATTTAACACAGTAAATTCATCAGGCTTAAGCCATGTTTCAGTCAGGCCAATCACATCAAGATTATGATCAGTGATTAGTTCATTGACTATGACTGCCTTTGAAGTGAGGGATCTAACATTAAGTAACCCTATTTTGAGATGTGAGGTATCACGATCTCTTTCAATAATGGCAGGAATGGAGGAGGTCTTTATCCTAATAAGATTGCTAAGGCGAACACCGCCATGTTTAGTTTTGCCCAACCTAGGTCGAGGCACAGACACAGTCTCAATGGGTATGGCTGAGCTGACTACACTGACTGTGCTATTGGCAGACTCCACTAAGCTGGCAGGTTGGCTAACAGCCTGCTGCCTGGCCTGCACCCTATTTCATTGTGGGGCTAGAGGAGTTAGAGCCCTATCTATGTTGGTAGATAAGATGAGAGCACCCCTCCAGCTAGGATGGAGTCCGTCACTCCTCAGCAGGTCAGGCTTGGTCCTGTTTGTGGGTGAGTCCCAGAAAGAGGGCCAATTATCTACAAATTCTATCTTTTGGGAGGGGCAGAAAACAGTTTTCAACCAGCAATTGAGTGCTGAGACTCTGCTGTAGAGCTCGTCACTCCCCCTAACTGGGAGGGGGCCAGAGACAATTACTCGATGCCGACACATCTTTCTAGCTGATTTACACGCTGAAGCTATGTTGCACTTGGTGACCTCTGACTGTTTCATCCTAACATCGTTGGTGCCGACATGGATAACAATATCTCTATACTCTCTACACTCGCCAGATTTAGCTTTAGCCAGCACCATCTTTAGATTAGCCTTAACGTCGGTAGCCCTGCCCCCTGGTAAACAGTGTATGATCGCTGGGTGATTCGCTTTAAGTCTAATACTGCGGGTAATGGAGTCGCCAATGACTAGGGTTTTCAATTTGTCAGAGCTAATGGTGGGAGCCTTCGGTGTCTCAGACCCCGTAACGGGAGGAGTAAAGACAAGACTCAGACTCAGACTCGCTACATAATGGGGAGAACCGGTTGAAAGTTTCTGTCGGCTGAATGAGCGACACCGGTTGAGCATTCCAACAGCATTTCCCTCCAGAAGCCATGAGAAAGTTGTCCGGCTGCGGGGACTGTGCGGGGGGATTTATACTAACGTTACTATCTGTACTTACTGGTGGCACAGACGCTGTTTCTTCCTTTCCTACACTG
Organism: Salvelinus alpinus; assembly: GCF_045679555.1. Taxonomy (NCBI): domain Eukaryota; kingdom Metazoa; phylum Chordata; class Actinopteri; order Salmoniformes; family Salmonidae; genus Salvelinus; species Salvelinus alpinus. The sequence goes on along the minus strand of NC_092108.1, from coordinate 51,340,297 downwards.
AAATTACCCTTGCCTAACGATTGCGTCTGAAGCTGGGCTTGTAGCACAGCTATTCTCGCCGTAAGGCGATCGTTCTCCTGTATATTATGAGTACAGCGACTGCAATTAGAAGACATCATGTTAATGTTACTACTTAGCTTCGGCTGTTGAAGGTGTTGACGAACCATGTCCAGATAAAGCGTCCGGAGTGAAAAAGTTGAATGAGGGAAAAAAGTTGCGATGGAAAAACTAAAAATATGAACGGTAATTAAAAACAAAAACAAAACAAAAAAACGTAAAGTTGTCAGCTAGCAAAGTAAAGTAAAGTTGGCAGCAAAACGCACAGCAACAAAACGCACAGCAACACGTCTGCAGATTCAACAGGAAGTGACCCACCGACTAAAAACGAGGGCTGAGGGGCGTAAGTTGCAAACCTCCCTTGCTTGCAACGTAAGCCCCTCAGGCCTCATTTTTAGTCGAGTTTGCGAGTGTACAATTATGTTCACTCCGGGGCCTGAAACTCCCCATAATTCAATTTGCGGAAATTATACGTCCGCTAAGAAAAGTCAGGCAAGACTTAAACATTAACGGAGAAGTCAACATGTGAGTAAAAACAAATGTAAAAAAGGTTAGAAATTGTGCTATATAATGCACATGACAGCACAAACATGTCTCGTAAATGTTTTTGTTTGGTTATCTTTTGGAAATTGTAGAAATAAAATATTTTCCTTCTTCTGAAGTTCCAGCTAGGCAGGCTATCGTCAGTTACCGGTGGCTGAAAACACAATCATCGCGTGATGAACTAGTGACGAATTTCCAGCCAAGGGTGGTCCATTTAAAAAATCATTCCTTCCTCCCTCGCCGCTTGCCCTGCAAGTGTATACTCATCAGACGTCATCAGAAGTGTCCACTTAATTTGAGGGCTTAGCGGATAGGGTGTGTCTTAAGTGTTTGGACTGCTGCCTTGGTCTTTTACCAGATAGGGCTACCTTCTGTATACCACCCCTACCTTGTCATAACGCAACTGATTGGCTCAAACGCATTAACAAGGAAATTCCACAAATTAACTTTTAACAAGGGACAACTGTTAATTGAAATACATTCCAGGTGACTACCTCATGAAGCTGGTTGTGAGAATGGCAAGTGTGCAAAGCTGTCATCAATTTAAAGGGTGGCTACTTTGAACAATCTAAAATATATTTTTTATTTAACACTTTTCGTTACTACCTGATTACCTATGTTATTTCATCGTTTTGATGTCTTCACTATTATTCTACAATGTAGAAAATAATACTAAAATAAAAACCCTTGAATGAGTAGGTGTGTCCAAACTTTTGACTGGTACTCTATATCAAATCATTTTTGGCTCACAATTCAGTCTTACTGTAATAGTTTTCCATTAAAATTTTTAAAATTAAGCTAAACTTTTTCTCAAGCAAGAATTTTGCTTTAAGTTATCCTTTTTAGATTAAACTATACTAAATATAATCATGTCCCCAAATAACTGATTTAAAACACTATTTTGCAAAGGTCTACAGTAGCCTCAACAGCACTTTGTAGGGTAGCACCATGGTGCAGCCAGAGGACAGCTAGCTTCCATCCTCCTCTGGGTACATTAACTTATACAAAATCTAGGAGGCTCACGGTTCTCTCCCCCTTCCATAGACTTACACAGTAATTATGACAACTTCTGGAGGACGTCCTCCAGCCTATCGGAGCTCTTGCTGCATGAACTGACATGTTATCAACTAATTAATCTAGTACTGAAAGTATTAGCTACAGCTAGCTAGCACTGCAGTTTATAAAATGTAGTGAGTAGTTGACTCAAAGAGAGTGAAAGACAGTAGTTGAACATGAATTTCTTCCAAAGTGAAGGAGAAGCAAGAGAAATGGTCATTTTTTCCAGTTTAACTTAGTTAGCAAATTCAGCTGGCTAATTTAGCCTACTGAAACACCCTGTTCAGAGGGATGCTATGTTAGCTAGCTGGCTATGGCGTTCCAAGACAAAACTGGAACTCTTCCAAGTCAAGGTAAGCTTTGGGTTTTACTAATTTATTGCCACCGGGGCCCACCGGTGTAACTGCTTACACTAACATTACTGCATGATTGTAACGGATTTACTAACGCGGTAGTTTCTTTTAGCTATGCTGACTGACGTTACTTTAGCTAATATGGTGACAATGTAGGGGGTGTATTCATTCCACTGATTCTGTTAAAATGTTTTTTCAAATGGATCAAAATGGGGATAAACATACCTGAATTTATCCAAAAGAAATTCTTGTTTGCAACTGTTGGACTAATGATTACACCCTATATCAGCTAGATGCAGGGAAGAGTGTGCAAGGCTGTATGGAATGTCTGTCGCCTCAAATTAGTCTCTCGAACTGCGAGTGCCTACGTTATAAACTTTCATTCATAGGCTAGGTTGTTGCAACCTCACGATGGGTATAGGGAAGATTTTAGTATCATGTAGTAGCTTAAACCTGTTGCTGTTACATTGACCTGGGTGAATGGAATATGAATGAGTCATCCAATATGCTGTAATAGAAATAAGACCATGCTCATGAAATAAAAAAAATCATACTCCCTCATCTTAAACAGCACTGCCCGCTACTGAGGTCTACATAATATTCACTGTTTATAGAAGTTTTTTGGGACATAACTAGTTAGCATGGTATTGATGAATGTTAAGACATTTAGGATCTACACTTCATGAACAAAAGTATGTGGACACCTGCTTGTTGAACATCTTATTCCAAAATCATGTGCACACTTCAGGGAAGGCTTTCCACTAGATGTTGGAACATTTCTGCAGTGACTTGCTGCCATTCAGCAACATGCATTAGCGGTTTTGGGATGTCTCATGGTCTGACGAACACCGTTCTAGCTCTGCCACTTTTCACCGCAGATGCGGAAGTGGCACATCGGCGGATGCTGTGGACTGAGACGAAGACAATGCATATCTCTAGCTTAGATTTGTGGATTTTTATGGGGATTTTTGTTATGGTAATTTGATTTCTGTTGATGTGGACATCTACTCTTGGGGATATTTGGCTCTAAGTGTGACTGTGACATAGAAGTCCGTCACTGGCCGTGGGCAGCATATGGTACTTTAACGCACGCACACATTCATCACTCCTCCCCGCTCCATTATCAGATAAGTTAACAATGTGGGTCGACACACAAGTTAACTTTTCTATCTTAGTACATTTCACACTTACTTCAGTAACCGGTTATGGGATAAAGAAATAAACAGACAAGTGTTCATATTTAATATAAGCAATATTTATTATACTTATCGATGTTATGGATGAGTGCGTTTGTTTGTTCTGTTCCTCTCTCTCTCCATTTACATTTAAGTCATTTAGCAGACGCTCTTATCCAGAGCGACTTACAAATTGGAAAGTTCATACATATTCATCCTGGTCCCACAACCCTGGCGTTGCAAGCGCCATGCTCTACCAACTGAGCCACACGGGAACTGAGCCACTCCATCTCTGTAGCTTCCGGGTATGCTGGATAAGGACCCGAGCTAAGGGAATGGGCTGACTTTGTAGTGCCTGTCCCGAATGGCTCATTAATGTAAATGGGCATATTGAAAGACACTGTCAGTAGTGATGACATTTTGTAAATGTTATATTGTGATATTGTTTCATAAACGTGTTGCAATGTATATACTTTAGTATGTTTATTTCAATTGAAAATTTAGATTTGTATAGGTAATTGCTCAATTAATTAGGGTTAATTGTTCTGAGGGGAGGGGTTAGCCCTACAAAAGGAGCCTCTCTTTCAGTTCATGGAGAGGCATTTTGGATTGAGCTGTGGATGGGGCAGCATTGTTTTTAGCTGTCCCATAAGGTATACGTTTGATGGCAGTACGGTTGTTTTTGTTCCGGAATCACTATGTAAATAAACACCCTTGCACAGAATAACTTTTTGCGGCTCCGCCATCTTTTTATTTTGATAGAGGTTAGGTTTTCCAGTTTAGCCTTCTGGCCTACTCTACGTGACAATCATCAATTGTCAAATAATATAACCATTTAGTATAGGCATTAGCTCTGGAAAACACTTTACCAAAACAAAAGCCCATGTTCGTTGTTGACAAAGATTAACGTCCTGTTTCATTGAATTGGCAATCTGTGACCTAGACTGCACCCCTTGGAACTGGTCAGTGGTATATTTGTGGTCTGTCTGATACAGTTTGGAAGTCATAACCCTGTCTGATATGGCACAGATTTAGCCTACTCTGGAGATCAGATTATGACATGGAATTATTGGAGCTACTCCATTTGGTCTGTATACTACCCATCGTTCACATTCCGCTGTAACCATATCCCCTAGAAAGAACAAGAGGTCAGCCATTTACCAATATAAAAAAAGCTTGGGGAGATTTGATTAGATTTGAAGGCCCAGTGGAGTTTTGTCATCCTAGTTATGAATATCATTTTGAATTGAGATTGAAGTGGTGATCTGAGTACATCTGTGGTCGGTTGTTTTTCAAAGACAAAGAAAGCACAGTTATTTGGGATTTTCCCGTTCTCTTTAAGCCCCCTTCAAATTGTGCACCTGAGAATGTTTGTTTATAAGAAGTGTGAACATTGGTGGACGTATGTGGAACACCATTCAGTTGGGGCGGCAGGTAGCCTAGTGGTTGGGCCAGTAACCAAAAGGTTCCTGGATCGAATCCTCGAGCTGACAAGGTAAAAATCTGTCGTTCTGCCCCTGAACATGGCAGTTAACCCACTGTTCCCCAGTAGGTCGTCATTGTAGTTAAAAAAATATATAATTTTTTTGGGGGGTTGTGCAGTTTACAGATTTTCATAGTCATTTCGTCCTCTCATCCTGGCATTTACGGTTCCAACAAATGCAAAAAAGACCAGTAGGGCATCTGTTAGCATTCTAGTAACACAATTATTTCAAATAATCACAAGTTGCCATGGAGGCTGCTAGCTAAATATGCTAAGGAGCGCAAACAAACAAATTGCAAAGACGGGCAATCCAACTCGTAATGTCTCAATCCAACCAAATATATAATTTTTGGTGAGTTTGGACATTTTACAAGCGAATATGAACGAGACATTTTGCAATTCAAGAATGTTTTGGCGCATGCTTGTCTTCTCTGAAGCAGCAGGAGTGCACGCTGTGTCTGAAGTCTGGAGTCGCTAGGACAATTGTCCTGCCTGCTCTGATCGGAGAAGATGGGGGAGGAGCAGATGGGTTGAGAAATGAGGGGAAAAACACAAGGAAATCAAAAGAGAGCCGTGGCAGCTGTACAGATACTCATCCAAAGGTCTTTGACTTTTCAAACACGGCAGAAAGCTTACACAATATGATGCCCCGTCACCTTTTAATTCAGTAACTTTGATAACGAGCAAGTTAAACTTAGTGGTCTTGTTAGCGTAGAATACATTCTTCGCGCTGGAAAAAAAGATGAAAGCATAAATCTCTTATTGCTTTTAGTAAACGCAGATCTAAAATGCTTCTTATTGTAATTTCTGCTCAGCATCAGACTAATTTTGTGCTTCAGTTGCACTTCTCCACTTGGATGAGAATGCCTGTTCATGAATTCTCATCCATCAGCAGACAGCGTTCTGTTTAGATTTTCTTTCTCCAGTACTTTTCTCAGTGTAGCCAGTATTTTCTCCAGTAAATTCAACTTGAACTATAAGCATAACATTAGGGAAGGTAGCTGGATACATTCTTTCTATGACAAACATTAGAAATATGGTGGCCATGCATCATTTTTTGCAAAAAATACATTTTTCGTTGGAAACTAATTTGCTTGTGTGGCTGCCAGCCAAAAGCGTTGCACTTCCATCTGATGAATTAAGCTATTTTCTGATGGATGTGTTGTACTAATGTATTTTCTGGCAAAACTATAGGAAAACTATAGTTGCACGTCCCTGATCACTCTATTGATCACACAACTTTAAATATAAAACGCAACCCCTGTCAGTACACAGCTACACTCACCTGTTCCCACTTTATCCCATTGGTATATTTACCAACAAACCGATGACTGGCTCAACTGTTCTGTGGAACGAAGGTAATCTTCATAATGTGACCAGTAAAATGAACGCAATAACATATTGCACAAGTTGACTGCAGGTATTTACTTAAAAAGTAGCTACAAATATTAACCCCCTAAAGGTCAATGTCTGCGCCCCCTGTGGAAATCTAATTGGCATAATAAAATGTCAAATGTTTCAGCTAGAGATCTGTTTTTTTTGCATAGGATGTGTCTCAATCTACCGCATGCGCCTACATTGCATTTCTGCATCTGCGGTGACAGCTAGAGCAGTGTTTGTCAGACCATGAGACATCCCGAAAATCGGTCTTCGCACATTCGTCTGTAGTGTCCGAATAGTTTGGCTACAAACTAATATGATCCCTCTGGAACGATGACGATGGTGTTCTCTGTTTTGCTCTACTACCCCCACAAGCATCTTGGGACTCGTCTGAAATTGGTACACTGATCTGCCAACTTCTGTCTGTTGGCAGAAGTTGCTGTTTGGGCTACACACTAATATGACCCCTCTATGTTGTTTTGCTTGGGGATGCCCACAGGCCTCAAGACTCATCTGAAAGTCCCCCGGTACCAGTTGAACAAAAATTCATGGAAGTATGTGAGATTTATATAGCCCTTCTTACATCAGCTGATATCTCAAAGTGCTGTACAGAAACTCAGCCTAAAACCCCAAACAAGCAATGCAGGTGTAGATGCACGGTGGCTAGGAAAAACTCCCATGAAAGGCCAAAACCTAGGAAGAAACCTAGAGGGGAACCAGGCTATGAGGGGTGGCCAGTCCTCTTCTGGCTGTACCGGGTGGAGATTATAACAGAACATGGCCAAGATGTTCAAATGTTCATAAATGACCAGCATGGTCAAATAATAATATTCACAGTAGTTGTCGAGGGTGCAACAAGTCTGAACCTCAGGAGTAAATGTCAGTTGGCTTTTCATAGCCGATCATTAAGAGTATCTCTACCGCTCCTGCTGTCTCTAGAGAGTTGAAATCAGCAGATCTGGGACAGGTAGCACGTCCGGTGAACAGGTCAGGATTCCATAGCCACAGGCAGAACAGTTGAAACTGGAGCAGCAGCACGGCCAGGTGGACTGGGGACAGCAAGGAGTCATCATGCCAGGTCGTCCTGAGGCATGGTCCTAGGGCTCAGGTCCTCCGAGAGAGAATTAGAGAGAGTAAACTTAAATTCACACCGGACAGCGGATAAGACAGGAGAAGTACTCCAGATATAACAGACTGACCCTAGCCCCCCGAGACACAAACTACTGCAGCATAAATACTGGAGGCTGAGACAGGAGGGGTCAGGAGACACTGTGGCCCCATCCTGTTTGGCCCTGTCCGGGGGTATCATCGGAAGGATATAACCCCACCCACTTTGCCAAAGCACAGCCCCCACACCACTAGAGGGATATCTTCAACCACCAACTTACCATCCTGAGACAAGGCCGAGTATAGCCCACAAAGATCTCCGCCACGGCACAACCCAAGGCCGGGGCGCCAACCCAGACAGGAAGATCACGTCAGTGACTCACCCCTCCTAGGGACGGCATGAAAGAGCACCAGTAAGCCAGTGACTCAGCCCCTGTAATAGTGTTAGAGGCAGAGAATCCCAGTGGAGAGAGGGCAGGCAGAGACAGCAAGGGCGGTTCGTTGCTCCAGAGCCTTTCCGTTCACCTTCACACTCCTGGGCCAGACTACACTCAATCATATGACCCACTGAAGAGATGAGTCTTCAGTAAAGACTTAAAAGTTGAGACCGAGTCTGCGTCTCTCACATGGGTAGGCAGACCATTCCATAAAAATGGAGATCTATAGGAGAAAGCCCTGCCTCCAGCTGTTTGCTTAGAAATTCTAGGGACAATTAGGAGGCCTGCGTCTTGTGACTGTAGCGTACGTGTAGGAATGTACGGGAGGACCAAATCGGAAAGATAGGTAGGAGCAAGCCCATGTAATGCTTTATAGGTTAGCAGTAAAACCTTGAAATCAGCCCTTGCCTTAACAGGAAGCCAGTGTAGAGAGGCTAGCACTGGAGTAATATGATCAAATTTTTTGGTTGTAGTCAGGATTCTAGCAGCCGTATTTAGCACTAACTGAAGTTTATTTAGTGCTTTATCCGGGTAGCCGGAAAGTAGAGCATTGCAGTAGTCTAACCTAGAAGTAACAAAAGCATGGATTAATTTTTGGACAAAGTTTCAGATTTTTGCAATGTTATGTAGATGGAAAAAAGCTGTCCTTGAAACAGACTTGATATGTTCGTCAAAAGAGAGTTCAGGGTCCAGAGTAATGCCGAGGTCCTTCAGTTTTATTTGAGATTACTTTGCAACCTTCAAGATTAATTGTCAGATTCAACAGAAGATCTCTTTCTTTCTTGGGACCTAGAACAAGCATCTCTGTTTTGTCCGAGTTTAAAAGTAGAAAGTTTGCAGCCATCCACTTCCTTATGTCTGAAACACAGGCTTCTAGCGAGGGCGATTTTGGGGCTTCACCATGTTTCATTGAAATGTACAGCTGTGTGTCATCCGCATAGCAGTGAAAGTTAACATTATGTTTTCGAATGACATCCCCAAGAGGTAAAATATATAGTGAAAACAATAGTGGTCCTAAAACGGAACCTTGAACACCGAAATGTACAGTTGATTTGTCAGAGGACAAACCATTCACAGAGACAAACTGATATCTTTCCGACAGATAAGATCTAAACCAGGCCAGAACTTGTCCGTGTAGACCAATTTGTGTTGATCTATGGTATCAAAGGCAGCACTAAGGTCTAGGAGCACGAGGACAGATGCAGAGCCTCGGTCTGACGCCATTAAAAGGTCATTTACCACCTTCACAAATGCAGTCTCGGTGCTATGATTGGGTCTAAAACCAGACTGAAGCATTTCGTATACATTGTTTGTCTTCAGGAAGGCAGTGAATTGCTGCGCAACAGCTTTTTCTAACATTTTTGAGAGGAATGTAAGATTCGATATAGGCCGATTTTTAGTTTTTTATATTTTCTGGGTCAAGGTTTGGCTTTTTCGAGAGGCTTTATTACTGCTACTTTTAGTGAGTTTGGTACACATCCGGTGGATAGAAAGACGTTTATTATGTTCAACATAGGAGGGCCAAGCACAGGAAGCAGCTCTTTCAGTAGATTAGTTGGAATAGGGTCCAGTATGCAGCTTGAAGGTTTAGAGGCCATGCTTATTTTCATCATTGTGTCGAGATATAGTACTAAAACACTTGAGTGTCTCTCTTGATCCTAGGTCCTGGCAGAGTTGTGCAGACTCAGGACAGCTGAGCTTTAGAGGAATATGCAGATTTAAAGAGGAGTCCGTAATTTGCTTTCTAATGATCATGATCTTTTCCTCAAAGAAGTTCATGAATTTATTACTGCTGAAGTGAAAGCCATCCTCACTTGGGGAATGCTTCTTTTTAGTTAGCTTTGCGACAGTATCAAAAATTAATTTTGGATTGTTCTTATTTTCCTCAATTAAGTTGGAAAAATAGGATGATCGAGCAGCAGTGAGGGCTCTTCGATACTGCACGGTACTGTCTTTCCAAGCTAGTCGGAAGACTTCCAGTTTGGTGTGGCGCCATTTACGTTCCAATTTTCTGGAAACTTGCTTCAGAGCTCGGGTATTTTCTGTATACCAGGGAGCTAGTTTCTTATGACAAATGTTTTTAGGGGTGCAACTGCATCTAGGGTATTGCGCAAGGTTAAATTGAGTTCCTCAGGTGGTTAACTGATTTTTGTCCTCTGACGTCCTTGGGTAGGCAGAGGGAGTCTGGAAGGGCATCAAGGAATCTTTGTGTTGTCTGAGAATTTGGGGTCTGAGCAGATTTATTTGTTGCGATTGCAAACGTAATAAAATGGTGGTCCGATAGTCCAGGATTATGAGGAAAAACATTAAGATCTACAACATTTATTCCATGGGACAAAACTAGGTCCAGAGTATGACTGTGACAGTGAGTAAGTCCAGAGACATGTTGGACAAAACCCGAGTCGATGATGGCTCCGAAAGCCTTTTTGGAGACTTTTCCATGTGAATATTAAAATCACCAAAATTTAGAATATTATCTGCTATGACTACAAGGTCCGATAGGAATTCAGGGACCTCAGTGAGGAATGCTGTATATGGCACAGAAGGCCTTTAAACAGTAGCAATCAGTTTTATGTAGCAGCATTTGAAATAGTTTTTTTAAACTTTGGATTAAAGTAGACTCGGAGATAGAAAATTGTATATCATACACTACAGTTGAGGAACAATGGGAAAGGAATTCTGCTTTGAAAGTTGATGAAATTGTAAACTCACTTTTGAGGAAATGGCCTTTGAATGTTTTGATACTACTGGAGAGCCTTCCTTTGTCTACACCCATTCAGCATCGTTCACACTCTCTTAAGCTTTAGCCCCCCACCCATCTCTTTAAGGGTTGATCCGAAAGCACTAACAGCAGTCAAGCACCCAAGCTAACTTGCTAGCTACTTCCAGACAAGTTTTAGAAACTTCAGAGTGTTTTCTATCCAATATTAATAATAATATGCATATATTAGTAACTGGGACTGAGGAGCAGGCCATTTACTTTGGGCACCTTTCATCCAAGCTACTCAATACTGCCCCTGCAGCCATAAGAAGTTAAGGGTTAAGGGCATTTCACATTTAAGGTCTACACCTGTTGTATTCAGCACATGTGACAAATCAAATTCTCCCTCTCATTTGTGTCTGGAAGAAGCTAGCAAGCTAGCCAATGTTAGCTTGGGTGCTTGACTGCCGTTGTGAGTAGAGGTCGACCGATTAATCGGAAAGGCCGATTAATTAGGGCCGATTTAAAGTTTTCATAACAATCGGAAATCGGTAATAAAAATTACACCTTTATTTAATCTTTATTTAACTAGGCAAGTCAGTTAACTTCTTATGGCTGCAGGGGCAATGAGTAGCTTGGATGAGAGGTGCCCATAGTAAACTGCCTGCTCCTCAGTCCCAGTTGCTAATATATGCATATTATTATTCGTATTGGATAGAAAACACTCTGAAGTTTCTAAAACTGTTTGAATGATGTCTGTGAGTATAACAGAACTCAAAAACCTGAGAAGTTCCACTTCCTGTTTGAATTTTTTCTGAGGTGGCAGATTTTCAACCAAGATCTCATTGTAATTACAGCGAGATATTGATGAGTTTTCACTTCCTACTGCTTCCACTACATGTCAATAGAACTTTGTCTGATGACTCTAATGTGAAGGGGGGCCGAAGGAGACAGGGATTAGTCAGGTCTGCCACGAGCTGACCATGCTTTCACATGCGCGTTCACATGAGGAGGACCTCCGTTCCACCGCTCTTCTGAAGTCAATTTAATTCTCCGGTTGGAACGTTATTCAAGATTTATGTTAACAACATTCTAAAGATTGATTCAGTACATCGTTTGACATGTTTCTACTGACGGTTACGGAACTTTTGGACATTTCGTCACGTTTTAGTGAACGCGCTTTGTGACTTTGGAATTGTTTACCAAACGCGCTAACCAAAGTAGCTAATTGGACATAAATAACGGACATTATCGAACAAATCAAGCATTTATTGTGGACCTGGGATTCCTGGGAGTGCATTCTGATGATCATCAAAGGTAAGGGAATATTTATCATGTAATTTCTGGTTTCTGTTGACTCCAACATGGCGGCTAATTTGACTCTTGTTCTGAGCTCCGTCTCAGATTATTGCAAGTTTGGCTTTTTCCGTAAAGTTTTTTAAAATCTGACACAGCGGTTGCATTAAGGAGAGGTATATCTATAATTCCATGTGTATGATTTGTATTATCATCTACATTTGATGAGTATTTCTGTTGAAACGATGTGGCTATGCAAAATCAATTGATGTTTTTGCAACTAGTGAATCTAACGCGCCAATGTAAACTCCGATTTTTTTATATAAATATGAACTTTATCAAACAAAACATACATGTATTGTGTAACATGAAGTCCTATGAGTGTCATCTGATGAAGATCATCAAAGGTTAGTGATTCATTTTATCTCTATTTGTGCTTTTTGTGACTGCTATCTTTCGCTGAAAAAATGGCTGTGCTTATTGTGGTTTGGTGTGACCTAACATAATCGTTTGTAGTGCTTTCTCTGAAAAGCATATTTGAAATCGGACACTGTGGTGGGATTAACAACAAGATTACCTTTAAAATGGTATAAGACACATGTATGTCTAAGGAATTTTAATTATGAGATTTCTGTTGTTTTCAATTTGGTGCCCTGCACTGTCACTGGCTGTTGTCATATCATCCCGTTACCGGGATTGCAGCCAACAATGCAGTTAAGAAAAATACCCCCCAAAAATGAAGGACAAATAATTAAACCGCAGCAGTAAAATAACAATGGCGAGGCTATATACAGAGGGGTACCGGTACAGAGTCAATGTGCGGGGGCCCTGGTTAGTCGAGGTAATATATACATGTGGGTAGAGTTATTAAAGTGACTTATGCATAGATAATAACAGAGTAGCAGGGTGGGCTATGTTCCTAGTGATGTACTGGGCCGTATGCACTACCCTCTGTAGTGCCTTGCAGCCCTACACGAGATTTGTTTAACGCTTCCTAAATGTTTGTCATTGTAGGCACACAGAGCATTTTACACAGGGTAGTCTCTCTTGCCAAGTCCAGTTGTTGCTCAGACAAGAATAAGCAACTGACCTCTGTGCCACGCTCGAGTGTAACCTGATGAAAGTTGTAACAGCTGTGCATGTCCTTTACAGCCCCTCCTCCCCTTTACAGCCCCTCATCCCCTTCCAAGCTCACTGCAGCTACCGTGTCTATCTTGGGTGGTTCATTCCAGTTTACATAACTATTTATAACATACAACAACACAGGTAATCAACTCCGGTTTAGGACGGGTAATCATGTCAGTTCCTTTCCTCAGAATGTTAGTCTGAATATGCCTACAGCTATGGCAGGATTCCTCGCGGATGTTCCTGGAGATCATAATTTTAAACTGACTGCTGACCCCAGCCAACTCAGATCCTGCTTCCCAATAATTAAATTCAGTTATCAGTTTATTACACCAGTATACTGAGAAGTATTAGTTCTCTAGTTGGGTGTATTTGGTAGCACTTGGTCTCTCTCGTTGAGTTGCCATATTACTGAAGACATGGCTGTTGTGAGTTGTAATGAGCCAAAAAGTTGATGTGATGCAGAATAACACCAGAGGAAAGTAATAGAGTACTACACAGACTAACAGGGAGTAATGAATGCCAGCATAAACACATCACACATTTGTCCTTTTCTTGCTATATGTTTAAAAACAACTTTGTTTTGAATGCTCTTTTTTTTCTGTCCAAATAAGCAAACTAAATAAATGTAACTAAACTGTCTCTCCTGTCTTGCTGCAGATATCCAGGAATTTTACGAAGTGACCTTATTGGATAATCAGAAATGTGTGGAGTCCCCGAAGACGTCGGAGCCCATGCCCCCGGTCAACCTGTGGGATTTCTCTAGCCTCCAAAGCACAACGGTGACCTCAGACACTCTGCCAATCCTTAGCACCAGCATAGAGGTAAGAGGGAACGATTCATGGTCAGCGATGGTATATAGAGTATGTAGCATCATGGGTCACTTGGGGATAAGAAATGTGGAATTGTTTTTGTTTGTATTTTGTATAGGGCCCTTGCCCCCATCTCATGTCAGGGAGGTGCTTCACATGTGAAATAGAGGAATTGCCCTTCATCTAACAGAATTACGCTTTGACTCAGACATGCCAAACAAAACCCATTTATTTCACAATGGCACATTTTAATGGAAGAGCTGTGCAGATGCAAACAATTACAGTAAAAATTGTTTTTTATGCGACCATGTATTCCTAAAACGCTTAAATATATGCCCCTAATTATGTTTCATAATCTCTGCAGAACATGACACCTAAAGTTAGATTTTTTTTTGTTTTGGTTATTGAACTACAGTAGGTGAAGTGTGTTTACATCCGGTTCCGGAATTACGGTAACCTGAAGGGTCCCTAATCTGTACTACACAGAAATGCTTAATTATGGTTATCCGTATCATTCTCTTCATGGTGTAAGTCAATGTTTCAAAAGCTGGGCCTTAAATGGTGTATAAAATATAAAATATTTTGCTGTGACTCTTATGTGGATGATGATACAAATATTTGTTGGTCTGATGTGATTAATAAGGAGCATCCAGACGCTGCACTTGATTCATTTAAAATTGCTTCTAATTATTGATAAACATGCACCTGTTAAGAAACTGACTGTTAGAACTGTTAAGGCTCCATGGACTGATGAGGAATGGAGAAACTATATGGTTTAAAGAGACGGGTCAAAAGGAGTGGCTAATAAGGCTGGCTGCACCTCTGACTGGCTTACTGCCTGCAAATTGAGAAATTGTGACTAAACTCAACAATAAGAAGCTATTATGAAGCCAAGATCAATGATATAAAGAATTATGGAAAATAATGTTGGAGTACTTTAAATGGAATTATAGGCAAAAAGACATTCAACTCCATCTTTCATTGAATCAGATGCCTTATTCATCACAACCATTTGACGTTGGCAATTATTTTAATGATTACATCATTGGCAACGTGGGCGAACTGAGGCAGGACATGCCAACGCATTGAGCCATCGTACTCGAGCATAGAAAATCATAATGTAAGAAATGCATTGAAAGTTAGTATGGGAGAGGTGGATTATTTTTATCGATCAATAATGATAAACCTCCTGGCATTGACAATTTACATGGAAAGCTGCTGAGGATGGTAGCTGATTCTAGAGCCATTCCAAGCTGTCATATCTTTAGAGGAAAGTCTTTTGTCCTCAGGCTTAACTTCAACAGGTATACAAGCCCTCAGTCCAGCCTCTTTCAGCCTATTGCGGACAGTCTGAGCACTGATGGAGTGATTGTGCGTTCCTGGTGTAACTCGGGCAGTTGTTGTTGCCATCCTGTACCTGTCCTACAGGTGTGATGTTCGAATGTACCGATCCTGTGCAGGTGTTGTCTCAGAGTCAGTAGAAAGGCCTTTAGTGTCCTACGTTTTCATAAACCCTTTGCAATGAAGATACAGTTGAAGCCGAAAGTTTACATACACTTAGGTTGGAGTCATTAACTCGTTTTTCAACCACTCCACACATTTCTTGTTAACAAACTATAGTTTTGGCAAGTCGGTTAGGGCATCTACTTTGCACATGACACAAGTAATTTTTACAACAATTGTTTAGACAGATTATTTCACTCATTCACTGTATCACAATTCCAGTGGGTCAGAGGTTTACATCCACTAAGTTGACTGTGGCTTTAACTTCTCTGCGCTACGGATCCCTTTTACGGGATAATTTTCCTAAACAACCGCTGAATTGCAGGGCGCAAAATATTACAAAAAATATTTATAATCATGCAATCACAAGTGAAATATACCAAAACACCTGCAGAATCAGTTTTGTTATACTCACAGACAATATTTTGACAGTTTTGGAAACTTTGGAGTGTTTTCTATCCTAATCTATAAATTATATGCATATTCTACGATCTGGACCTGAGAAAATAGTCTGTTTACCTTGGGAACGTTATTAAAAAGAAAAAAGAAATCAGACCGTTAGCGTCAAGAGGTTAACTTCTCTAGGATATTTGGGACGCTAACGTCCCACTTGGCCAAAAGCCAGTAAAAATGCAGAGCACCAAATTTAAATATATTACTATAAATTTCAAACTTTCATGAAATCACACATGAAAGACACCAAATTAAAGCTACACTTGTTGTGAATCCAGCCAACATGTCTGATTTCAAAAAGGATTTACGGTGAAAGCACACCAAACGATTATGTTAGGTCAGTACATAGCCACAGAAAAACACAGCCAAAGAGAGGAGTAACAAAAAGCAGAAAGAGAGAGAAAATGAATCACAAACCTTTGATGATCTTCATCAGATGACACTCATAGGACTTCATGTTACACAATACATGTATGTTTTGTTCGGTAAAGTTCATATTTATATGCAAAAATCTGAGTTTAGGCGGGACGCTACTGTCTCACTTGGCAAAAAGCCAGAGAAAATGCAGAGCGCCAAATTCTAATTAATTACTATAAAAATCTAACTTTCATTAAATCACACATGAAAGATACCAAATTAAAGCTACACTGGTTGTGAATCCAGCCAACATGTCAGAATTCAAAGGCTTTTCGGCGAAAGCAAACTATGCTATTATCTGAGTTTGCACCATTGTAAAGAAAGAGATAAGCATATTACAACCCTGCAGGCGCAACACAAAACGCAGAAATAATGTCCCGTAAACATCACAAATGGTCCATTTGTTCGATTAATTCCGTCTATATACAGTGGGGAGAACAAGTATTTGATACACTGCCGATTTTGAAGGTTTTCCTACTTACAAAGCATGTAGAGGTCTGTAATTTTTATCATAGGTACACTTCAACTGTGAGAGACGGAATCTAAAACAAAAATCCAGAAAATCACATTGTATGATTTTTAAGTAATTAAATTGCATTTTATTGCGTGACATAAGTATTTGATCACCTACCAACCAGTAAGAATTCCGGCTCTCACAGACCTGTTCGTTTTTCTTTTAGAAGCCCTCCTGTTCTCCACTCATTACCTGTATTAACTGCACCTGTTTGAACTTGTTACCTGTATAAAAGACACCTGTACACACACTCAATCAAACAGACTCCAATCTCTCCACAATGGCCAAGACCAGAGAGCTGTGTAAGGACATCAGGGATAAAATTGTAGACCTGCACAAGGCTGGGATGGGCTACAGGACAATAGGCAAGCAGCTTGGTGAGAAGGCAACAACTGTTGGCGCAATTATTAGAAAATGGAAGATGTTCAAGATGACGGTCAATCACCCTCGGTCTGGGGCTCCATGCAAGATCTCACCTCGTGGGGCATCAATGATCATAAGGAAGGTGAGGGATCAGCCCAGAACTACACGGCAGGACCTGGTCAATGACCTGAAGAGAGCTGGGACCACAGTCTCAAAGAAAACCATTAGTAACACACTACGCTGTCATGGATTGAAATCCTGCAGCGCACGCAAGGTCCCCCTGCTCAAGCCAGCGCATGTCCAGGCCCGTCTGAAGTTTGCCAATGACCATCTGGATGATCCAGAGGAGGAATGGGAGAAGGTCATGTGGTCTGATGAGACAAAAATAGAGCTTTTTGGTCTAAACTCCACTCGCCGTGTTTGGAGGAAGAAGAAGGTTGAGTACAACCCCAAGAACACCCTCCCAACCGTGAAGCATGGAGGTGGAAACATAATTCTTTGGGGATGCTTTTCTGCAAAGGGGACAGGACGACTGCACCGTATTGAGGGGAGGATGGATGGGGCCATGTATCGCGAGATCTTGGCCAAAAACCTCCTTCCCTCAGTAAGAGCATTGAAGATGGGTCGTGGCTGGATCTTCCAGCATGACAACGACCCAAAACACACAGCCAGGGCAACTAAGGAGTGACTCCGTAAGAAGCATCTCAAGGTCCTGGAGTGGCCTAGCCAGTCTCCAGACCTGAACCCAATAGAAAATCTTTGGAGGGAGCTGAACGTCCGTATTGCCCACCGACAGCCCCGAAACCTGAAGGATCTGGAGAAGGTATGTATGGAGGAGTGGGCCAAAATCCCTGCTGCAGTGTGTGCAAACCTGGTCAATAACTACAGGAAACGTATGATCTTTGTAATTGCAAACAAAGGTTTCTGTACCAAATATTAAGTTCTGCTTTTCTGATGTATCAAATACTTATGTCACGCAATAAAATGCAAATGAATTACTTAAAAATCATACAATGTGATTTTCTGGATTTTTGTTTTAGATTCCGTCTCTCACAGTTGAAGTGTACCTATGATAAAAATTACAGACCTCTACATGCTTTGTAAGTAGGAAAACCTTCAAAATCGGCAGTGTATCAAATACTTGTTCTCCCCACTGTATATCCAAAATGTCCATTTATTTGGCGCATTTGATCCAGAAAAACACCTGTTCCAACTTGCTCAAACGTGACTACAAAATATCTCAAAGGTTACCTGTAAACTGCCCAAAAATTTCAAACTACTTTTGTAATAGAACTTTAGGTATTTTTTAACGGTAATAATCGATAAAATTGAAGACAGGATTAAGGTCTGGGGAGTTTCCTGGGCCATGCACCCAAAATATCTATGTTTTGTTCCCCGAGCCACTTAGTTATCACTTTTGCCTTATGGGAAGGTGCTCCATCATGCTGGAAAAGGCATTGTTCGTCACCAAACTGTTCCTGGATGGTTGGGAGAAGTTGCTCTCGAAGGATGTGTTGGTACCATTCTTTATTCATGGCTGTGCTGTGTTCTTAGGCAAAATTGTGAGTGAGCCCCACTCCCTTGGCTGAGAAGCAACCCCACACATGAATGGTCTCAGGATGTTTTACTGTTGGCATGACACAGGACTGATTGTAGCGCTCACCTTCTCCTGACAAGCTTTTTTCCGGATGCCCCAAACAATCGGAAAGGGGACTCAGAGAAAACTACTTTACCCCAGTCCTTAGAAGTCCAATCCCTGTACCTTTTGCAGAATATTAGTCTGTCCCTGATGTTTTTCCTGGAGAGAAGTGGCTTCTTTGCTGCCCTTCTTGACACCATCCTCCAAATGTCTTCGCCTCACTTTGCGTGCAGATGGCCTGCTGCCATTCCTGAGCAAGCTCTGTACTGGTGGTGCCCCGATCCCGCAGCTGAATCAACTTTAGGAGACAGTCTAGCAAGCGCCAGGACCTTCTTGGGCGCCCTGAAGCCTTCTTCACAACAATTGAACCGCTTTCCTTAAAGTTCTTGATGATCCGATAAACGGTTGATTTAGGTGCAATCTTACTGGCAGCAATATCCTTGCCTGTGAAGCCCTTTTTGTGTGGAAAGCAATGATGATGGCACATGTTTCCTTGCAGGTAACCATGGTTGACAGAGGAAGAACAATGGTTCCAAGCACCACCCTCCTTTTGAAGCTTCCAGTCTGTTATTTGGACTCAATCAGCATGACAGAGTGCTCTCCAGCCTTGTCCTCTTCAACACTCACACCTGTGATAACGAGAGAATCACTGACATGTCAGCTGGTCCTTTTGTGGCAGGGCTGAAATGCAGTGGAAATGTTTTTTTGGGGATTCAGTTCATTTGCATGGCAAAGAGGGACTTTGCAATTAGTGGCAATTCATCTGATCACTCTTAATAGCAAATTGCCATCATACAAACTGAGGAAGCAGACTTTGAAAATGAATATTTGTGTCATTCTCTCAACTTTTGGCCACGACTGTACATTTCAGCTAACTTAAAAGCAAATATGCTATGCATTTTTCTGTTAAATCAACTTGGATGCTGGCCTGCTAGTGGTTGCTGGCCTGCTAGTGGTTGCTGGCCTGCTAGCGGTTGCTGGCCTGCTAAGCTACATTAAAGTAAACCAAAGTTCTGGAAATATATAACGCATTCTTACCAGTTGTCTTAGCCAGCCAGCTAATGTTAGCTATTTAGCCAACTATCTATTAGCCGAGCCAGCCTAGCCAACCACCACGGTTATGGTCAGCAAGCCAAAGCCTAACAACTGGAGACTAGCTAGAACACTTACACAACTAAAACATAACCGCAGATCAAAATCAAAGAGAGCAGAGACTTAAGAGTTAGCTAGCAAAGCAAGGGGGAGGCGGGTGCTTCATCGGGCCGAGGGAGAATCAGTGAAGGAAATCCAATAGCTACAGTGCCTTGAAAGTATCCGTACCACTTGACTTATTCCACATTTTATGTTACAGCTTGAATAGAAAATGTATTAAATGTTTTTTTCTCACCCACCTCTACACAGTACCCCATAATGACAATGTGACAGCATTTATTTCAGCAAATGTATTGAATATGAAATATGTAAGTCTCTAATAGCTTTGCACACATGGATTGTAAAATCTTTGCACATTATTCTTCAAGTTCTTTCAAGTTGGTTGTTGATCATTGCTAGACAGCAATTTTCAATTCTTGCCATAGATTTTCAAGTAGATTTAACATGTCTAGGACTGGTTGGCCAACAGCCAATGAAATTGCAGGGCACCAAATTCAATCAACTGAAATGTCATAATTCAAATTTCTCAAACATACAAGTATTAGACACCATTTTAAAGATAATTCGTGTTAATCCAATCACAGTGTCCGATTTTCAAAAGAGCTTTTCGGCGAAAGCAGAACATATCATGTTAGGTCAGCAACTAGTCATAGAAAGCATACAGCGATTTTCCAACCAAAGAGAGGAGTCACAAAAAGCAGAAATATTGATCAAATTAATCACAAACCTTTGATCTTCATCAGATGACACTCATAGGACTTCATGTTACACAATACATGTATGTTTTGTTCGGTAAAGTTCATATTTATATCCAAAAATCTGAGTTTACATTGGCGCGTTATGTTCAGTAGTTCCAAAACATCCGGTGATTTTGCAGAGGGCCACCTCAATTTACAGAAATATTCATATTAAACATTGATAAAAGATATAACTGTTATGCATGGAATTTTAGATACACTTCTCCTTAATGCAACCGCTGTGTCAGATTTCAAAAAAACTTTACGGAGAAAGCACACCATGCAATAATCTGAGTACGGCGCTCAGACGACAAATCAAGCCAATCCGCCATGTTTTATAGTCAACATAAGTCAGAAATAGCATTATAAATATTCACTTACCTTTGATGATATTCATCAGAATGCACTCCCAGGAATCCCAGTTCCACAATGTTTGATTTGTTCCATAAAGTCCATTTATGTCCATTCCTCGTTGTTCGCGTGTTCAGTACACAATCTAAACTCACGATGCGCGTGCAAGTCCAGCGGAAAGTACGGACGAAAAGTCCAAAAAGTCCCGTTACAGTCCGTAGAAACATGTCAAACGATGTATTGAATCAATCTTTAGAATGTTTTTAACAAATCTTCAGTAACGTTCCAACCGGAGAATTACATTGACTTCAGATGTGCGATGGAACAGAGCTCCCTGTCATGTGAACGCGCATGGTCAGGTCAAGGTAGACCTGACTAATTCCTGTCTCCTTTGGCCCCACTTCACAGTAGAGGCATCAGACAAGGTTCTACAGACTGACATCTAGTGGAAGCCGTAGGAAGTGCAAACTCATCCATGTCCCACTGTGTATTCAATAGGGTCTTGGTTAAAAATCGACCAACCTCAGAATTCACACTTCCTGTTTGGATTTCTTCTCAGGGTTTTGCCTGCCATATGAGTTCTGTTATACTCACAGACGTCATTCAAACAGTTTTAGAAACTTCAGAGTTTTCTATCCAATACGAATAATAATATGCATATGCAACTGGGACTGAGGAGCAGGCAGTTTACTATGGGCACCTCTGGGCAGCTTTAATCCAAGCTACTCAATATGGCCCCTGCAGCCATAAGTTAATGCTCTTGTGGCTGAATGGAAGCAAGTCCCCACAGCAATGTTCCAACATCTAGTGGAAAGCCTTCCTAGAAGAGTGGATGCTTTTATAGCAGCAAAGGGGAGACCAACTCCATATTAATGCCAATGATTCCGCAATGAGCAGGTGTCCACATACTTTTGTCGTGGTGTATATCACCACGACACAAAGTTTATAGATGTATTATGTCTTGAACTTTGGTGTTAAGAATGTCAGCGTTTGTGGTCTTAAGAAATAAAATATTAAAATGGCTTGTGAAGTGTGTGTGTGTAATAAATACAAATATTAAAAATAAAAAGGGTTTTGAAATGGTCTGCGGGTGGGTTCTGCATTTGTTTTCCAGCAGTTGATGCGACTGAGGATATAGCGTATTGTGTGGGTTTATGCACCCGCACAATACTTACACTAAGCGCACAATCCACGCCGAACACGAGTGAATGTTGTACTGTGTGTTTCAACTAAGAGCATTCTTCAGTAGCAGGAAAGAAACATATATTTGACAAGTGTTGACTAATGTGGAACTCATTTCTCTTTTGGCTTAGATTGAATGTTGTCTGCTAACGTCCAATAAACCACAGGATTGAGCTGGTTTGGTTCTGGCAGAGCGGGTCTCGGTCGGACATGTTGGTAGGGGCTGGAGATGTCTGGCTCAACTGAAATGGTATAGGGTGCCATTTGGGAGACAGACTACCACTCCATGCTGTCAGGAACACAGAAAGGATTAACATGCCACAGCCTGACATCCTCATCAGTCTTAATAACCTGTGGGAGACCTGGGAGTCCCTATTAGGCTGTGTTCAATTTCCAGACACACACATACCAGGGTATCCGTTAGCCGATAATAATGGCTTTTTGCCTATACATTTTTTGGAAAAGTCAACATAAACATTTTCACATGTGAATTGCCCGGGAGAAGAAAACATTCCATTGCGAACTAATGCTTTTTAGCCTATTAATTGAAAATACCAGTCGATCGAAATACTTTTGACTGGTCATGCTTATAGGTCTATAGGTTATTTTGCATAATTTTCTGGAATTTAATTGCCAAGTGTGTAGACTACACTATATTCTTTATGTATCTTTATAACACACGTATAGCATACAGAGCCTTTGAACAAAAAAATCTGTCAGATCGCATGAGAGCTTTTGACAACGGCGTTTCCCACTAATTGTATTATGGATGGAACATTTGCACGTAGTTTACTGCGTTGCTGTGCTTATAATGTGAAGAAATAAGTTATCAACATTTTAAGCTGAACATTCTGATCTGTTGCATCATACTAATTACAACTTTTTAATGTTTATTTTAATGTGTCCTAGGCCTCCTTGTTGAATGAATTTGCGATCTTTTCTACTATGGGGGAAAGTAGATTGACATAGGCTATTGATTTTGCTGTTCGTTTACTGTCTTGTTGGCTGTGGAAGAGTAAATGTGGACAGTTATTCTAACATCTTCAAAGTGCGCATCAGAATTCTGTAAGACGGACCTCACATCGTTGCATCCTAGACTTGCATGTTCTGTTAATATGAGTTACCATATTCTAAATGTGGTTTCTGTCATTCTGAGCACTGTGGGTGGGTTTACATGAATGTCCTAATGTCAAATGTCCTAATCAGGTTACGGACCCATAACACCAATGCATATGGGTCCGGCAGATTTCTTAAATGTTGCATGTCAAATGTCCGGCGGCACATTTTCCTAATGTAAGCCCTGACAAACAATGCACGGGGGGAGCATGTACAGTGGATGTCGGAAGTTTACATACACTTAGGTTGGAGTCATTAAACTTGTTATTCAACCACTCCACAAATTTCTTGTTAACAAACTATAGTTTTGGCAAGTCGGTTAGGACATCTACTTTGTGCAGGACACAAGTCATTTTTCCAACAATTGTTTACAGACAGATTATTTCACTCATTCACTGTATTACAATTCCAGTGGGTCAGAAGTTTACATCCACTAAGTTGACTGTGCCTTTTAACAGCTTGGAAAATTGCAGAAAATGATGTCATGGCTTTAGAAACTTCTGATAGGCTAATTGACATAATTTGAGTCAATTGGAGGTGTACCTGTGTATGTATTTCAAGGCCTACCTTCAAACTCATTGCCTCTTTGCTTGACATTATGGGAACATCAAAAGAAATCAGCCAAGACTTCAGAAAAAATATTGCCAAATTCTAAACAGAAATCCAATAATTAAAATTCCTCAAACATACAAGTATTTTAGACCATTTTAAAGATACACTTGTTGTAAATCCAGCCACAGTGTCCGATTTAAAAAAGGCTTTACGACGAAAGCACACCAAACGATTATGTTAGGTCAGAGCCAAGTCACAGAAAAACACAGCCATTTTTCCAGCCAAAGAGAGGAGTCACAAGAAGCAGAAATATAGAACATTTGTCATTAACCTTTGATCTTCATCAGATGACACTCATAGGACTTCATGTTACACAATACATGCATGTTTTGTTCGGTAAAGTTTATATACACTGCTCAAAAAAATAAAGGGAACACTTAAACAACACAATGTAACTCCAAGTCAATCACACTTCTGTGAAATCAAACTGTCCACTTAGGAAGCAACACTGATTGACAATACATTTCACATGCAGTTGTGCAAATGGAATAGACAAAAGGTGGAAATTATAGGCAATTAGCAAGACACCCCCAATAAAGGAGTGATTCTGCAGGTGGTGACCACAGACCACTTCTCAGTTCCTATGCTTCCTGGCTGATTTTTTGGTCACTTTTGAATGCTGGCGGTGCTCTCACTCTAGTGGTAGCATGAGACGGAGTCTACAACCCACACAAGTGGCTCAGGTAGTGCAGCTCATGCAGGATGGCACATTAATGTGAGCTGTGGCAAGAAGGTTTGCTGTGTCTGTCAGCGTAGTGTCCAGAGCATGGAGGCGCTACCAGGAGACAGGCCAGTACATCAGGAGACGTGGAGGAGGCCGTAGGAGGGCAACAACCCAGCAGCAGGACCGCTACCTCCGCCTTTGTGCAAGGAGGGGCACTGCCAGAGCCCTGCAAAATGACTTCCAGCAGGCCACAAATGTGCATGTGTCAGCATATGGTCTCACAAGGGCTCTGAGGATCTCATCTCGGTACCTAATGGCAGTCAGGCTACCTCTGGCGAGCACATGGAGGGCTGTGCGGCCCCACAAAGAAATCCACCCCACACCATGACTGACCCACCGCCAAACCGGTCATGCTGGAGGATGTTGCAGGCAGCAGAACGTTCTCCACGGCGTCTCCAGACTCTGTCACGTCTGTCACATGTGCTCATGTGCTCAGTGTGAACCTGTTTCATCTGTGAAGAGCACAGGGCGCCAGTGGCGAATTTGCCAATCTTGGTGTTCTCTGGCAAATGCCAAACGTCCTGCACGGTGTTGGGCTGTAAGCACAACCCCCACCTGTGGACGTCGGGCCCTCATACCACCCTCATGGAGTCTGTTTCTGACCGTTTGAGCAGACACATGCACATTTGTGGCCTGCTGGAGGTCATTTTGCAGGGCTCTGGCAGTGCCCCTCCTTGCACAAAGGCGGAGGTAGCGGTCCTGCTGCTGGGTTGTTGCCCTCCTACGGCCTCCTCCACGTCTCCTGATGTACTGGCCTGTCTCCTGGTAGCGCCTCCATGCTCTGGACACTACGCTGACAGACACAGCAAACCTTCTTGCCACAGCTCGCATTAATGTGCCATCCTGCATGAGCTGCACTACCTGAGCCACTTGTGTGGGTTGTAGACTCCGTCTCATGCTACCACTAGAGTGAGAGCACCGCCAGCTTTCAAAAGTGACCAAAACATCAGCCAGGAAGCATAGGAACTGAGAAGTGGTCTGTAGTCACCACCTGCAGAATCACTCCTTTATTGGGGGTGTCTTGCTAATTGCCTATAATTTCTACCTTTTGTCTATTCCATTTGCACAACAGCACTTGAAATGTATTGTCAATCAGTGTTGCTTCCTAAGTGGACAGTTTGATTTCACAGAAGTGTGATTGACTTGGAGTTACATTGTGTTGTTTAAGTGTTCCCTTTATTTTTTTGAGCAGTGTATATATCCAAAAATCGCAGTTTACATTGGCGCTTTGTGGCCAGAAATGCATTGTCTCTAACATCCGGTGAAAGTGCAGAGAGCCACATAAAACATTGATAAACTATACAAGTGTTATTCATGGGAATATAGATAAACTTCTCCGTAATGCAACCGCTGTGTCAGATTTCAAAAACGCTTTACGGCGAAAGCACACTTTGCGATTATGTTAGCTAGCCACAATCGCATACAGCCATTTTCCAGCCAAGGAGTGTCACAAAAGTCAGAATTAGCATGAAAATTAATCACTTACCTTTGATCGTCATCTGGTGGCACTCCCAGGTCTCCATGTTAGACAAATGTTTGTTTTGTTCGATAATGACCCTCTTTATGAGCAAAAACCTCCTTTTTGTTTGTGCGTTTTGTCCAGTAATCTTAATGCAGAAGGCGCGTGCACTAATTCCAGGATGAAAAGTAAAAATAAAAAAAAGTACAATAAAAGTTAGTAGAAACATTGCAAACGATGTTTAAAATCAATCCTCTGGTGTTTTTCGTCATAAATAATCAATATTTCAACCAGACAAAAGCTTCGTCAATGGGAAAGGAGAAACAAGAAAGGCAAGTTCACGATCAGGGCGCATGGCTGAAATTTCCACTGGTCACTGATTGAAAGGGGTGTATCTCCATCATTTTTCAGAGTAAAAGCCAGAAACAATGCCTAAAGACTGGTCACATGTAGAGGAAGGCACAGAGCTTGTGAACTGGGTCCAAAGTCTTTGTATGGTGGATAGGCTTTCAATGGAAAAACAGCCTTTCATAATAATAGTTCTTCCTGGTTGGATTTTCCTCGGGTTTTCGCCTGCCATATCAGTTCTGTTGTACTCAGACATTATTTTAACAGTTTTGGAAACTTTAGAGTGTTTTTCTATCCAAATCTACTAATTATATGCATATCCTATATTCTGGGACTGAGTAGCAGACAGTTTAATTTTGGCACGCTTTTCATCCAAAATTCCGAATGCTGCCCCCTACCCTAGTGAAGTTAACTTGGATTAAATGTCAGGAATTGTGAAACTCAGTTTAATTGTATTTTGCTAAGGTGTATGTAAACTTCCGACTTCAACTGTACATGACTCGGCCAGTCACAGCCTGACTCATGCCTTGATTATAAAGCTGACATACAGCCTAACAAATGGGGTAATTGTTGCAAATGAAACCATTACAGTATCTTGTGGCTCTAAAAAAATATTTGTATCGATTTAAAAAAAAAATCATCTAAATCAATCCATTGCGCGAGGTCTTATTGATATACCTTGCAGATTGTAGGCTGTCAGTGTAAGCTCTGCAAGTCTTGTTATCAGAAGAGGAAGGGAATATAAAGGTTTCCGAATGGCAATGTCATAATATTTCAGTACCTCCTTTAGTCTCTCATTCGCCTGGCAATATGCTACTTAGATTAAAATAGTAATTTGTTAAACTAAAGGCCAAAACGGCAACTGTTTTGATGGAAATGGATCGCCTTGGTCTTTGGCTGTGGGAGATATCCGTTATTCAATGGGCGATATGCTTTTTCAGTTATGACACATTTTCAGATACTTTGAAGCACCCCGTGCACTCCATATTTTACTGTTTGACTTTTCCTGACACAAATCGAGGCATGGAGTGATTCAGTAGTACTAGTCTTTAATGCCTTTTATTGGCCCAGCTCCGGTCACTGGCCCAACTTCAGGAGACAGAGGGAACCCTCAAGGACCATGTCTGCATCCCAAACATACCTTATTCCCTATATAGTGCACTTCTCTTGACCATCTTCCATACGGCTTTGGTCAAAAGTAGTGCGCTATGTAGGGAACAGGGTAAAATTTGGGACATAACCATTGCTGCCCCCCTCCCCTAGAGGAAGGCCAGAGTTGTGTGTTCTGTGTCCACAACAGCTGGGGCATGTGTCTTCCTGGAGGCCTGGTAGGGTGTGTGTTTGTCCGGGAGTGTGTTTAGCCTGGCTTTTCGTGTGTGTGGGCCCTGAGCAGTGCAGGGTCCATCCCATCCCCACAGTCCCACCACCAGCTGAATGGACTGATGTTGATGTAACCCCTCATTCAGGTGACTTACTGAGGAGACTGACAGACTGCATGAAATTGCAGGAGAGGGAGGAATGGTGTGTGCATGAGAAACGTTGACAAACAAAAACCTCAGACTATTTTATTCTCCATACATGTTGTCTGACTTGAGAGGATTCATCGGGGATCAATCTCTGAAGCTAGTTTCTTTCACCACCCATCATTATCATAACATCAAGTCCCTCAACAAACCACTCAGGAAGTGCATTTGGCTTAGTGTCTGAAAATATCAAGACAAACTCAAAGTAGCCTAGTTGTATTGTATCTGCTATGATCGAGGGGGAAAACTGCTCAAAATACTCCTTTGTATTTCAAAGTTTAAATAGTTGCAGTGTTGTGTGCATTTCTGGTCAGTCAATGCTAATTTGATGTTTTTGCAACTCGTTGCAAAGCGAGAGGGGGTGATTTCCTTAGAGCGAAAGCAGCTCAGGCCCTATGTGTCATCGCATGCAGATTTGCATTACCATCACCCGAAAGGGACGAGGTGCCGTTCGCATTATTACGTGCCCCCCCACTTGCGGAGCAGCAACGCTGTTGCTGATTTAAATGGAAGAACAAAAGAAACCTGACACATTTCTGAAGGCAATTTGGAGCTACAATGGTGAATAATTCTGTAGTACATTTGACCATTTCCATTGAAGGGATATGTCTTCATTCTTATCTTTGTCCCAAATGCATCCATGTTCTTTTGGGCAGGGAGAAACTACATCGCCTGTGAACATCAAAAAGGTCACAGCCAGGGCCGACCAATTAGCTGCCTTGCTGTCCATCAGTCAGTGCTTTCCCCTCCCCCACATTTTAATTGCATTTCTTCCTCAGTCTACCCCCCCTCCCATCTCTCTCCCTCCATCTCTCCCACGGTGTAAACACACAGTGGAGATTTCACCATTAGCTCATACTCATCTCTCCACAAATCCGCTTAGGAAACTGTCCTTTCTCTACTAGCACTCCACCCCGCTCCATATCTACCCTCTCCCACAGGAGGTACACTCCTCTCACAAATGCTCCCTAACCCGTCCCATATATCCCCATCTCCCTTCACTGCTACCCTCAGGATACGGCCCCTTCCCTTCGCTGACCCTCTGCTGTTAGCCAACCCCTTCTCTCCCCCCCCCCACTCATCGCACCTCAGATATTTAGGATTTGCTCACTAACCCGCCCCATGTCTCTTATGGTCCCATTAGGATACATATTTCTCTCTCACTTTCCCGCTCTCTCTTCACAAATGCTCCTTTTCGCCATCGTCTCCCGCCCCATCTCCACACTGCCTTCCCATGTGGTGAACGTCCTTTTCCTCGCTCAGCAGAGCCATGTGACAAACCCCACGCTGCTACTGTGCAGCGCTCCCCTCTCTCCACCTCTCTGCTCGCAGCAGTATTCTCAGTGGCGCTCTCTTCATCAGCCCCCCACATCTGACAGATTTACTGTGAGTCTCTCTTGCCTTCCTTCCCTCTCTCGCTCTCTTTCCCTCATCCATCTGCCCCCCACAGACAGTTTCCCTGCAAGACTCTCTCGCTCGCTCTCCTGCATCTGCTCAAGAGGCGTTTTGACAGACGCGGTTCAGCTGAAGGTACACTCTTAAAGGTGGCAACCTCCCTTGAATCCTCCCACTCGAAAAACGAGCAACCTTAGACCACCTCCCTACACCACCTCACGCCTTTCCCCAGCGTCCAATCAGACCCCCACAGAGGACAGCTTAGCACGCACACATACTCGCATTCTCCTTTTCCTCCTCTCTCTCTCATATTTGCACACCATGGTTCCACTGTGGCTCTCCAGTGGACCTCGGCTCTGCAACGGAGCGTGTTGACTGTCAAGGAGGATAAGCGCGGGCGCACAACAGAGAGGAGAGTCAGCCAATTGACAGAAGGACGAGAGGAAAGGAGGGGGTGGAGGAAGAGGGGCAGCTGAAGGAGAGGGGCAGGCCCGCTGGATGAAGGTAGAACACTGGGTGTCTTCCCCCCCCCGCGACGATGGAGTGATGCAAGGAATGAGGGCGGATGGTGAGAGCAGGCAGCAGCAGTGGAGGAGCGGGTGGTGGTGCTGGCAGCAGAGGGGGAGCAGGGGGCAGCCGGAGAGGCCGAAGCAGGCACCGCTCTCGGAGGAAACGCGTCTCGGTCAACTGCTTCAGCGCCGTCGAAAATATGTCTCCCAGCGTGAAACACTTAGACTGCTTCTCCCCCATGCTGTGCCACTGCAAAGTAGCATGCACCAACAGCACCATATCACTCATGTTTGGGTGCAAGGTGGGTGATGACACCCTCGGAGCGTGTCTGTATTTAGTCTGTCTGTTTAGTCAGTTTAAAAAAAAAATGTATTTAGCAAAGTCTGAGGCATACAAAACTAAGGTAAGATATGAAAGCACAGTTTGTTTACCATTCCACCTGAGAGTACATGATAGGTTGACGGAGTTGCCTGTCATCTCCGGTTCAGTGAACTGGCCAATTAGGAGGTCCGATTATTGAGCATTCATGCGGAATTTGGTAGCAGGGTGACTCGGTGACAGACAGTTCAGTGGGCATGTGTGCCTTAACATGTGCTCTGTAGTAGAGAGCGGCATTCCCGCGGGACCTGCGAGCCCTGACAGCATTATTTTGTGCTGTGGTCCGGAGCGGGGGGTCAGACGACAACTTTGGGATGAAAATGTGTTTTAGTCCCGCATATTATTTAGAATGGTTGTCTTTCTGTTTTGTATGTGTTATCGGTTGTATTAAAATAACCTCTGTACCAGTATTCACACACTCTGAAGGATAATTCTGGTTCAATTTCAGTAGCCTACCTCTCCTCTCCTGTGTGAGAGATCAAATGTGCTTGTGTGGGCCCAATTAAATAGCCTGTAGGCTATACGCATGGGCGGAGAAGCATAAGCAGTTTTCTTTCCATGGAAATTAACTTCCTAAATACGATTGGCTATAGTAGAGTTTAGGCTCCGACATTGACTGGAAATAAATATTGATAACACATTTGTCTCCCTGCAAATTGTCCTGCTGTCAGTTATGCAAGATTATTTCAAAAA
The DNA here is from genome assembly GCF_045679555.1 of Salvelinus alpinus. Taxonomy (NCBI): domain Eukaryota; kingdom Metazoa; phylum Chordata; class Actinopteri; order Salmoniformes; family Salmonidae; genus Salvelinus; species Salvelinus alpinus. Next base: position 51,309,703 of record NC_092108.1, on the reverse strand, counting down.
GTTTATTTTGTTTAGTAGGCTATTCGTTATCTATTGTATTAAAAGCACCATTGTCACAATATTCACCAACTCTAATAGCCTAATTCTTGCTGATTTATGTTCAGTAGCCTACCTTTTTTGCTGGGCGTGCAAGATCAAGTGCTCCTATGTGTGGTCTCAATTAGACTGTGGTCTAGGCTATATGGGTGGAGAAATATGGGCAGTTGTCTTTAACTTGCCAAATATGATAGGCTATATTTTAGACTCCAACATTGACTGGTAATCTATATTAACAACACATGTATTTTACTCTGCTTACAAAACGTCCCACTCCTAAAAGTTATGCAAAATGTAGCTCAAGTGAAGTGTCCACTCCTTTCAAAATATGTCTGCCTTATTGGCTGATATAGCCCAATAATACCAATAGCCTAATATAATGGGCCATTTGAGAATTTCTGTTTTTTAAACTATTTCTTAGGCTATTTTTGTGCATTTTCATCTTGACTAGGGTGGAAAATTGCTAGGAAGGGGGCTCCAAAGAGAGCTGAGTCACATGCTCCTAAAATAACATTGCAGGACTGTGGTCAGGTTCAATACAAGTTCTTACGGGAGCTGGTGGGATTCAGGCAATAAGTCAGCAGAAGCTTGCAGGCGTGATATGAAAAATAGCTGGAGCGGGATGAAGAAATCAGTTCTGTGCACACCTCTACTCTGTAGCAAGCACCACAGGCAGCCAGTTGAGACCAGGCCTGATGCTTATGTCTGAGACATTGGTCAGTTTTGTAAGCCTTCCATATATTACATTATACTGTTTTTTAGTGCCAGAGGAAAGTAGTGACAATAAATAAATAAAATGACAAGCTATGAAAACAGTCATGCTACACAATGTCTCATTGGTCATTATCGTAGGTTTCTTCACGGTTGCTGGAAATACTTATTCACTGGTCCCGTGTTGCTCAGTTGGTAGAGTATGGCACTTGCAACGCCAGGGTTGTGGGTTTGTCAATCTGGATAAGAGTTGTGGGTTAGTCAATCTGGATAAGAGCATCTGCTAAATGACTAAACTATCAATTGTAAATGATCCAATATGTTATGCCATCAAATTATTAAATTTGTTATGCCATACAGAGATTAACAAAACCCAATCCATCGAAAGAGACATGACTAATAATCCCAGAGTTCATTCTGTTCAAGTGTTCAAAGGTTAAGGTCATATGTAGAAGAGTGGTAGTTCTGATGTAATGTTGCTGGGTGTTTCTGTGAGCTTGGCACATACACTGAGTGTACAAAATATTAGGAATGCCTGCTCTTTCCATGAGACTATCCAGGTGAAAGCGATGATCCCTTAATGTCACTTGTTAAATCCACTTCAATCAGTGTAGATGAATGGGAGGAGACAGGTTAGAGGGATTTTTAAGCCTTGAGACAATGAAACATGGATTGTGTATGTGTGCAGTTCAGAGGGTAAATGGGCAAGACAAAAGATTTAAGTGCCTTTGAACGGGGTATGGTAGTAGGTGCCAGGCACACTGGTTTGAGTGTGTCAAGAACTGCACCGCTGCTGGGTTTTTCACGCTCAACATGTTTCCCGTGTGTATCAGGAATGGTCCACCACCTTAAGGACATCCAGACAACTTGACATAACTGTGGGAAGCATTGGAATGAACATGGGCCAGCATCCCTGTGGAACGCATTCTACGCCTTGTAGAGTCCATGTCCTGACGAATTGAGGCTGTTCTGAGGGGAAAAGGGGGTGAAACTCAGTATTAGGAAGGCTTTCCTAATATTTTGTACACTGTATATTGGGTGAGAATCATCGCTCTCATATATGGTCTTCACCATGTGGTCTTAACCTTTTGAACTCTGGGATTATTAGTCGTCTGTCTTTCAATGGATTGGGTTTTGTTTAGAATCCATCGTTAATCTTTTACCTAATTCACGTAGGATTGTAGGTTTCCTGAAAAAATGATTTGGTAATGTTTATGGTGCCCTTTAAAACAGCTACATTTGTCGGCATTTACCTTTTCCATAGCCATTTTTTTTTTTTTATTTATTTATTTAACCTTTATTTAACCAGGAAGGGCTCATTGAGATTTAAAATCTCTTTTTCAAGAGCGTCCTGGCCAAGATTGCTTAGTCGCTACTGAGCAAAAGACATTCAACTTTGAACCTGTTGTCAGGTTACCATGTCAACGGTCACATCACGTCTAGAAAGTTGTCTAGAAAGTTGCTTTTAGTTGCCTGGCTTTCTAGATTGACACATCCTAATACATTTTTAAACATTTTTTTGGGGTGCAAAAAATAGTGTAGTTAACGTTGCTATTTGGGCTCCCGAGTGGTGCAGTGGTCCAAGGTACTGCATCTCAGTGCAAGTGGCGTTACAGCAGTCCCTGGTTCGAATCCAGGCTGCATCACATCCGGCCATGATTGGGAGTTCCATAGGGTGTACAATTGACCCAGCGCTGTCCGTGGTAGGCCGTCATTGTAAATAAGAATTTGTTCTGAACTGACTGGCCTAGTTAAATAAAGGTTACATTAATTAATATATATATATATATATATATATATATATATATATATATATATATATATATATATATATATATATATATATATATATATTTGGACAAGGCTGCTGCAATGTCAGTCTGCCATTTTTATGTTATACTTTTTCTTAATGACAAGGATGAGTTTCATGTCGTACAACAACAATAGAATGTTTGATTTAATGCATGCCAAAGACTATAAGATGAAAGGCAAAATTTATACTGAGTGGTTGGCAGGACTTTTAAATACATTACCTCAATCATGAATAGGTTGCTTGGTGGAAATAAAAGTACAGGCTTTGTCACTGGCAATACCTTTCGTATATTAAGAAAAGTCGGGAGAAAGCGGGTTTTTCATGTCTCGTTTGAAACTACAATTTCATCACAAAATTGACTGCTTGGTTTGTAGCACTGGAAAGAATGGTTCCTGTGTCCCTAATTGTAACCAATCTCAACGCAGCTTCTGATTTTTTTACAACAGTGGTTCATTTCCAAGTCTATTGGTCAAATACATAGATTTGCAAATGTTATCGCAGGTGCAGCAAAATGCTTGTTTTTAACTCCAACAGTGCAGTCATAATACCTAGCAATACAAAACAAAATCTAAAATATCAGAAAGAGCCATGTTAAGAGTCTGGAATATATATATATATACATTTCAGCAAAAAAATAAACTTCCTCACTGTCAACTGCGTTTATTTTCAGCAAACTTAACGTGTAAATATTTGTATGAATATTAAGATTCAACAACTGAGACAATCTAAACAAGTTCCACAGACATGTGACTAACAGAAATTTAATAATGTGCCCATCATGAACAAAGGGGGGGGGGTCGTCAAAATAAAAAATAACAGTCAGTATCTGGTGTGGCCACCAGCTGCATTAAGTACTGCAGTGCATTTCCTCATGGTCTGCACCAGATTTGCCAGTTCTTGCTGTGAGATGTGACCCCACTCTTCCACCAAGGCACCTGCAAGTTCCCGGACATTTCTTGGAGGACTGGCCCTATCCCTCACTCTCCGATCCAATAGGTCCCAGACGTGCTCAATGGGATTGAGATCCTGGCTCTTCGCTGGCCATGGCAGAACACTGACATTCCTGTCTTGCAGGAAATCACGCACAGAACGAGCAGTATGGCTGGTGGCATTGTCATGCTGGAGGGTCATGTCAGGATGAGCCTGCAGGAAGAGTACCACATGAGGGAGTATGTCGTCCCTATAACACACAGCGTTGAGATTGCCTGCAATGACAACAAGCTCAGTCCGATGATGCTGTGACACACCTCCCCAGACCATGACAGACCCTCCACCTCCAAATCGCTCCCGTGTACAGGCCTCGACGTAACGCTCATTCCTTTTGACGATAAACGCGAATCCGACCATCACCCCTGGTGAGACAAAACCGCGACTCGTCAGTGAAGAGCACTTTTTGCCAGTCCTGTCTGGTCCAGCGACGGTGGGTTTGTGCCCATAGGCAACGTTGTTGCCGGTGATGTTTGGTGAGGACCTGCCTTTACAACAAGTCTACAAGCCCTCAGTCCAGCCTCTCTCAGCCTATTGCGGACAGTCTGAGCACTGATGGAGGGATTGTGCGTTCCTGGTGTAACTCGGGCAGTTGTTGCCATCCTGTACCTGTCCTGCAGGTGTGATGTTCGGATGTACCGATCCTGTGCAGGTGTTGTTACGTGGTCTGCCACTGAGAGGACGATCAGCTGTCCGTCCTGTCTCCCTTCACACATTTTTTTGTTGTATTGCTAGGTATTATGACTGCACTGTTGGAGTTAAAAACAAGCATTTTGCTGCACCTGCGATAACTTTCTTGTAGTGCTGTCTTAGGCGTCTCACAGTACGGACATTGTAATTTATTGCCCTGGCCACATCTGCAGTCCTCATGCCTCCTTGCAGAATGCATAAGGCACTTTCACACAGATGAGCAGGGACCCTGGGCAACTTTCCTTTGGTGTTTTTCAGAGTCAGTAGAAAGGCCTCTTTAGTGTCCTAAGTTTTCATAACTGTGCCCTTAATTGCCTACCCTCTGTAAGCTGTTAGTGTCTTAACGACCGTTCCACAGGTGCATGTTCATTAATTGTTTATGGTTCATTGAACAAGCAGTGTTTAAAACTTCTTATGGCTGCAGTCCCGGTAACGGGACCGATATGACAACAGCTAGTCCACGTGCAGGGCGCCAAATTCAAAAACCAAAAATCTCATAATTAAAATTCCTCAGATATTCATGTGTCTTATATCATTTTAAAGGTAATCTTGTTGTTAATCCCACCAAAGTGTCCGATTTCAAATAGGCTTTTCAGCGAAAGCACTACAAACGATTGTTAGGTCACCACAAAACCACAATAAGCATAGCCATTTTTCCCAGCTAAATATAGCTTCACAAAAACCAGAATAGAGATAAAATTAATCACTAACCTTCGATTATTTTCATCAGATGACACCCATATGACTTCATGTTAAACAATACATGCATGTTTTGTTTGATTAAATTCATATTTATATCAAAAAATCTGAGTTTACATTGAGGCGACTAGATTCACTAGTTGCAAAAACATCAAGTGACTTTGCATAGCCACATCGTTTCAACAGAAATACTCATCATAAATATAGATGATAATACATATATACACATGGAATTATAGATATACCTCTCCTTAATGCAACCGCTGTGTCAGATTTAAAAAAAACCTTACGGAAATATAAACCATGCAATAATCTGAGACGGAGCTCAGGTGATTAGCCAAATTAGCCACCATGTTGGACTCAACAGAAACCAGAAAATACATGATAAATGTTTCCTTACCTTTGAGGAATTCATCAGAATGTAGTCCTATGAATCCCAGGTCCACAATAAATGCTTGATTTGTTCGTTCATGTCCGTTATTTATGTCAAATTAGCTTTCGAATTGTTTACCAAATACCCTAACCAAAGTCTAAAAGCGCGACCACTATAACGTGACGAAATATCCAAACATTCCGTTACAGTCAGTAGAAACATGGCAAACGATGTACTGAATCAATCTTTAGAATGTAGTTAACATACATCTCGAATAACGTTCCAACCGGAGAACTATAACGACTTCAATTGAGAGATGGAACACAGCTGCCTCTCACGTGAACGCGCGTGTTGAATGCATGGTCACCTCATGGGACCTCATACTAAATTCTGTCTCATTCGACCCCCCTTCACATTAGAGTCATCAGACTTAGTTCTGTTAATTGCTGACATCTAGTGGAAGCCGTAGGAAGTTAAAACCCATCCACAAGTCTCTGTATTTTGAATAAGCCCTTGGTTGAAAATATGGCACCCCTAGAAAAAATACAAACAGGAAGTGGAACTTCTCAGGTTTTTGCCTGCCATATGAGTTCTGTTAATCTCACATATACACTGCTCAAAAAAATAAAGGGAACACTTAAACAACACAATGTAACTCCAAGTCAATCACACTTCTGTGAAATCAAACTGTCCACTTAGGAAGCAACACTGATTGACAATAAATTTCACATGCTGTTGTGCAAATGGAATAGACAACAGGTGGAAATTATAGGCAATTAGCAAGACACCCCAAATAAAGGAGTGGTTCTGCAGGTGGTGACCACAGACCACTTCTCAGTTCCTATGCTTCCTGGCTGATGTTTTGGTCACTTTTGAATGCTGGCGGTGCTTTCACTCTAGTGGTAGCATGAGACGGAGTCTACAACCCACACAAGTGGCTCAGGTAGTGCAGCTCATCCATGCACATTTGTGGCTGGAGGTCATTTTGCAGGGCTCTGGCAGTGCTCCTCCTTGCACAAAGGCGGAGGTAGCGGTCCTGCTGCTGGGTTGTTGCCCTCCTACGGCCTCCTCCACGTCTCCTGATGTACTGGCCTGTCTCCTGGTAGCGCCTCCATGCTCTGGACACTACGCTGACAGACACAGCAAACCTTCTTGCCACAGCTCGCATTGATGTGCCATCCTGGATGAGCTGCACTACCTGAGCCACTTGTGTGGGTTGTAGACTCCGTCTGTTGAACAATGTTCAACATTGTAGAATAATAGTTAAGACATCAAAACTATGAAGTAACACACATGGAATCATGTAGTAACCTAAAAAGTGTTATATCTCAAAATATATTTGAGATTCTTCAAATAGCCACCCTTTGCCTTGATGACAGCTATGCACACTCTTGGCATTCTCTCAACCAGCTTCATGAGGTAGTCACCTGGAATCCATTTCAATTAACAGGTGTGCCTTGTTAATTGTTAGTTTGTGGAATTTCTTTCCTTAATTGAAACACATTTCAGGTGACTATCTAATGAAGCTGGTTGAGAGAATGCCAAGTGTGTGCAAAGCTGTCAAGTCAAAGGGTGGCTACTTTGAAGAATCTCAAGTAGAAAATATTTTGTTAACACTTTTTTGGTTACTACATAATTCCATATGTGTTATTTCATAGTTTGTTTTCACTATTATTCTACAATGTAGAAAATAGTAAAAATAAAAACCATGGAATGAGTAGGTGTGTCCAATCTTTTGACTGATGCTGTATACATTTAGACTCCGACATTGCTCGTCCTAATACTTATATTTTAATATCTAATTTTAATATATTAAAAAAATCTTAATTCAGTTATTTTACTTTTAGATTTGTGTGTATTGTTAGATATTACTGCGCTGTTGGAGCTAGGAACACAAACATTTCGTAACAACCACAATAACATCTGCTAAGTATGATTTGGGAACTGCATATCCTGAGGCTGCTTGTATTGTAACTGGGGACTTTAATAAAGGTGATTTGAGAATCTCTACCGATATTCTATCAACACATCTTCTGTGCTACACGCTTATCTCAAACTCTTGATCATTGTTACTCTCCCTTCCGGGACAGCTACAAAGCCCTCCCCCGACCTCCCTTCGGCAAATCAGATTACATCTTCATTCTGCTCCTTCACACATATAGGCAGACACTTAAACAGGAAGCACCTGTGGTAAGAACTGTTCAACTTTGGTCCAACCAATTGGAATCTATGCTTCAACATTGTTTTGATTACGCGGACTGAGAAATGTTCCGGGTTGCCTCTGATAATAGTGTAGACGTATACACTGACTGTGACTGGGCTCATCAGGAATTGCTTAGAGTATGTTGTTCCCACTGTGACGATTAGAACTTATCCAAACCACAAACTGTGGATAGATGGCAGCATTCGCACAAACCCCTTCAAGGAAAACAACATTGAGCCCCTGATGCAGACCCCCTCTGTTCAGTTTGGTTTGAGCTTTTCAGCCAGTATGATTTCATCACAACCAGTCTTAATTTAGCCACTCATCAGTTCATTGTCTATCTTTGGCTATAACCAACTCAATGTTGCCTACTGTAAGTTGTAAGAGAAGTTCTATCAGAATCCCATTTAACCTAATTGTGGACGCTTTTTGTTCGGATTAGACTCATCATAACAATAATATAGGCTAGGCCTACTTACTTGGGTCATATTGTCTTTTTTATGTTGTAGGTTTTTGTGTGAGTTAGGACAATACGTAGTTACTCGATTTGAAATGTGCACTTGGGAAAATGTGTTTTGAATGAAATGCCCTTGTGCACACCACCCTCCCTGGCCACTCATCTGGAATGATCTGATGTGCTAATTCTAGGTTGTGAAAGACATGTTTCCCATGTTTGTCGAACACTGTGTTGCCTTGTGTGGAAGCTTTGTCTAATCACAATTCGCCTCCAAAGCAGATTGGCTGACGGAAATGGGGCGGGAGACATGCCATTAATCAAAACCATTGATTCATCTAATGCTATGTCAGAGCTCGTGTAGTGTGCATATTATGACGATGTATCTTAGGCTATACCTTATTCGGTATAGTCATCTTGTTTCACAGGCTGTCAACTTGTTTCATACACTGCTAAAAATGAGGCTTTGCGGTTCTCTATAGAACCTTTGAGGGCCATATATGAAAGGACAAGCGAGTCATTGAACCCTTTTTATAGGGAGGCTGAAAACTATTTCACAATTAATATAGTCTTCATGATTGAGTTTTGCATAGCAAGCTCATTGTTTCCCTCCGTAAAATGCTAATTACCTAGTCAATCCTCCTTTCCCTCAACATCTCTGAACATCCACGCTGTGGCTCTCTGTGTATGACGCCACTCGCTCACTTGCTCCTATTTTTAGCATCTTTGGCAGGCAGGAGTCGGGGCTCGCTTTGCCTCGGCCAGCCCTGCTGCTCCCAGCGCTCCAGTATGATGCATCGATTTAACCGCGGCCAAGGCAGAGGGAGAGGGAGGGCTATCACTGCATGCCTCTTCAGGCGGAGGTTGTCATACATTGATGCTACTGCCTTTTGGCATTTCATTTAATCCATTCCTCTTCATAACTGTCTGAATAAAGCATCAAAATACAGAATACTGCAAATGTGAGTTAGTGACAATGGTGGACACAGTGATTGAACCCCGGTCTCCTGGGTCCTATATGTGTCAAGTCGGGAGTGTTGGGCTACCACTCCACCACAGGCTCTGCACCTGCTACCTCTTACTTTCTGCCTCTCTTACCTCGTTCAGTGCTTGGTTTTCATTGACGGGTCTGGGTCACGCTGTGACAGAATTAACTCTAGCCTAGAGGTTCCTGATGTTACATCTGCCTTTTATGTTATTTTGAGCAGAGATGGGCTCCTAAATTAATTGTGTTGGTAATTGATAGTATGTGAGAGGGTGTAATGTCTCGACCAATTCATTTACAAGTTGGGGCCACCAAAGAGGACAGTTGCTCCATTAAAAGCTTATTTTGACTTGATTTGTGTGTGTGTATTGACTGCAGCTTAGTCTTTACCCACTCTTAACAAGGGGCATTCAGAGGCCATAAGGGTCAATGTCATTATGATTCAATTGTATAAAGCACCTTTTACAATGTCATTTCTTTGCCGCAATAAATAGCTTGTGGGATGAAAATTGGACAAAATTATCCCAAAGAGCATACCGCTTCCATTTGGCTTATCTTCCTTCTGATGAGCACATGCCAAGTTTGGTGCGTCCAGTACCAACTCCCAGCTGTCAATATCAGACTTCCAGAACACTGTGTGGGTTTAGTTGTCTCCAAAGATTTACACCATTAATCTGTGGTCCGTGTTAATCTGCCTTCTACTTTGACGTGAATGGAAAGAAACCCCCCATGTCGTCATGAACAGCAATTGAAGCTCTTTCGCTCCAGACAGTGACTTAATCCAGGATCATTAGGACTGTCATTCTCTTTCCTAGGGATGGGAGTAATATAAGAGAAATGCTACAAAAATAGGCCTAGCTAAATCATGTGAAGTTTTTTTTAAATCAGTCTAGAAGTTGTTTTAAAAGTTAACTACACTTGCGGTTTGTTAATTGATCAGAATTGACTTCGAGCACCTTTTTTTTTTTTTTCATACAGTAAGAACAGACAAAATCGACTGAATGCCTTATGCAGAAAGTCAATAATGAAGATAGCGTTTCAAATTAGACATTCTGTTTTGCGGACTACTGTGGCCTCAGAAGTGGGAGGGGGACCCCTTTCTGAACACTGGCAAACCAGCCAGTAACACGAACACCATCCACTCGCATGATTGCAGAAAACGTGAAAAACAGCTTAGAGACCTATGGAGATCAAAGACTTAAGGGGTAGATTACACCCTTTGATTATTGTTGACAGCACTAACGGCAACAATTCTTGGAACAATTTAATTTCCTTTTTGATATGTTGCTAGTCAATCAGCATGTCCAATACCTGCTCTGAATTCTGTTTAATCTAAAAAGATGTGAACTTTGCAGGTTCCAAATCTGTGGCAAAGCACTGGAGATGACGATGGCCGTCATAACCTATCCTTTAGACTTGTCCCAGATCTGTTTTCTCTATTTAGCCAGTTACTATGGTTGTTGTCAAACATGACAACATATTTGGCAACATGACAAGACAATGATCATAGGAGTTGGCAAGACTGCACAAAGCGATCTGCCACCAGGTTACCTCTAGACATCACTGAGGAGAATTGTTATTGTGATGATCATAACTAATGACTGTTATTTACTGTCCTGTCAGTAGAATAAATGGTCTCCCAATACCCATTCAGATAAGGTTTGTGATTGTATTATTTGTTGTGTAGATACAGCAGCACTCTCTTAATGCTTTTGGGAAGTTGTGTATCATAGACTCTTTTACCTTTTAACTGAAAAGCTCCGGAACAGATAATCCAAGTTGGAGAGGGTCGTGACTTCACATTGCGTTATTCTAGCGGTTGCTAGGAGATTCCTTTTTGTCCATCACAGAAGTCCGCTAGCTTAGCTTACCTGCCTGTTGACAGGCTGACTGTAGCTCGTCGCTAACGCTGCATACATTATAGCATGCACCACCAGCACTGAGAGGAGACAGTAAGAGTTTAAGCCCTCGGTTAACTGACTGGTAATTCCTTGGCTTCAGCTTAATTATTGGCAGTAACGTGTTAGTAATAACTTTTTGCGCTAACGAATAATATAATGGATTACTGTTCCAATTTGATTAATAATATTACACTTACTGATCAAAGATGGGCTGATGTTACTTCATTACTTTTATTATTCCCGTCCTATTGCTGTTATTGATCCAAATAAATATTTGTGGTGATTATTTGTCCTTCTATTGGCGCAATATAAAAAAAAAAACTCCCCACCTCAGATTCTAACTGTTTTTGTCCTGAGTCTGACATCCTCTCACCAAGTTCTTGTTTACGCACCCACGCACTACGACTAAATGCTTTAGTGAGAGAGATGAAAAATGGCAGAAGTGTCTAGAACATTGAATTTCTCAGCGTGGAAGTACTCACATTACTTTGATTTGGTAGGATGAAAAAATTACAAGAATATAACCGTTTAATCTAAATTGTGCCCAGTCGAGAAACAACTCTCCACTGCCAGAAACACAACTTCCAGTCTCTTGAAGAACATGCAATAGCAACACTCCAAGACAACTTGCAGTGTTGGTGTATAGGCCTACGTAATGTAACGTTGAGTGAGGGCGCGCAACACAAAAGTAATATAACGAGTAGTGTAATTTATACATTTTCCCAGTGAGTAATAAGTAAATTAATGTTGTTACTGTTGAAAGAAGTAGCGCGTAATGTGTAATATAACTTTTGCTGAGTAACGACCCTGTTTACGGATGTTATGCATCGAAATGTTTGATCAACCTATCTCTCTAGAATGGTAGACTGACATGAAACAACAGATGTATCTGTCTCTGTGTCAGCAGTCTGTTTTCTCAAATCAGCTACGGTGCTGGGCTACATCGTTTGGTTGGTATGAGGTCGAAGGAATTGTCTGTAGAGCTCTGAGACGGGATTGTGTCGAGGTACAGATCTGGGAAAGGGTACCAAAACATGTCTGCGGCATTGCAGGTCCACAAGAACACAGTGGCCTCCCTCATTCTTAAATGGAAGAAGTTTGGAACCACCAAGATTCTTCCTTGAGCTGGCCACACGGCCAAACTGAGCAATCGGGGGAGAAGGGCAGAGCTCACACTCTGACAGAGCTCCTCTGTGGAGATGGGAGAACCTTCCAGAAGGACAACCATCTCTGCAGCAATCCACCAATCAGGCCTTTATGGTAGAGTGGCCTAACAGAAGCCACTCCTCGGGAAAAGGCGCATGACAGCCCGCTTGGAGTTTGTCAAAAGGCAACCATGAGAAACAAGATTCTCTGGTCTGATGAAACCAAGATTGAACTCTTTTATCTGAATGCCAAGCGTCATGTCTGGAGGAAACTTGGCACCATCCCTACGGTGAAGCGTGGTGGCAGCATCATGCTGTGGGGATGTTTTTCAGCGGCAGGGACTAGTCAGGATCGAGGCAAAGATTAATGGATTAAGGTACAGAGATCCTTGATGAAAACCTGCTCCAGAGCGCTCAGGACCTCTGACTAGGGTGAAGGTTCACCTTCCAACAGGACAACAACCCTAAGTACACAGCCAAGACAACGCAGGAGTGTTTTTGGGACAAGTCTCTGAATGTCCTTGAGTTACCCAGCCAAAGCCCGGACTTGAACCCAATCGAACATCTCTGGAGAGACCTGAAAATAGCTTCGCAGCAACGCTCCCCATTCAACCAGACAGAGCTTGAGACGATCTGCAGAGAAGAATGGGAGAAACTCCCGAAATACAGGTGTGCCAAGCTTGTAGGTTCGTACCCAAGACAACTCTAGACTGACAGCGATTACAAAGGTGCTTCAACAAAGTACTTAAGGGTCTGAATACTTATGGAAATATGTTTCAGCTTTTTATAAAGTTGCTAAAAATTCTAATTGTGCGTAGATTGATATATACAGTGGGGAGAACAAGTATTTGATACACTGCCGATTTTGCAGGTTTTCCTACTTACAAAGCATGTAGAAGTCTGTAATTTTTATCATAGGTACACTTCAACTGTGAGAGACGGGGGGAAAAGAAAATCCAGAAAATCACATTGTATGATTTTTAAGTAATTAATTTGCATTTTATTGCATGACATAAGTATTTGATACATCAGAAAAGCAGAACTGAATATTTGGTACAGAAACCTTAGTTTGCAATTACAGAGATCATACGTTTCCTGTAGTTCTTGACCAGGTTTGCACACACTGCAGCAGGGATTTTGGCCCACTCCTCCATACAGACCTTCTCCAGATCCTTCAGGTTTCGGGGCTGTCGCTGGGCAATACGGACTTTCGGCTCCCTCCAAAGATTTTCTATTGGGTTCAGGTCTGGAGACTGGCTAGGCCACTCCAAGACCTTGAGATGCTTCTTACAGAGCCACTCCTTAGTTGCCCTGGCTGTGTGTTTCGGGTCGTTGTCTTGCTGGAAGACCCAGCCACGACCCATCTTCAATGCTCTTACTGAGGGAAGGAGGTTGTTGGCCAAGATCTCGCGATACATGGCCCCATCCATCCTCCCCTCAATACGGTGCAGTCGTCCTGTCCCCTTTGCAGAAAAGCATCCCCAAAGAATTATGTTTCCACCTCCATGCTTCACGGTTGGGATGGTGTTCTTAGAGTTGTACTCATCCTTCTTCTTCCTCCAAACACGGCGAGTGGAGTTTAGACCAAAAAGCTCTATTTTTGTCTCATCAGACCACATGACCTTCTCCCATTCCTCCTCTGGATCATCCAGATGGTCATTGGCAAACTTCAGACGGGCCTGGACATGCGCTGGCTTGAGCAGGGGGACCTTGCGTGCGCTGCAGGATTTTAATCCATGACGGCGTAGTGTGTTACTAATGGTTTTCTTTGAGACTGTGGTCCCAGCTCTCTTCAGGTCATTGACCAGGTCCTGCCGTGTAGTTCTGGGCTGATCCCTCACCTTCCTCATGATCATTGATGCCCCACGAGGTGAGATCTTGCATGGAGCCCCAGACCGAGGGTGATTGACCGTCAACTTCAACTTCTTCCATTTTCTAATAATTGCGCCAACAGTTGTTGCCTTCTCACCAAGCTGCTTGCCTATTGTCCTGTAGCCCATCCCAGCCTTGTGCAGGTCTACAATTTTATCCCTGATGTCCTTACACAGCTCTCTGGTCTTGGCCATTGTGGAGAGGTTGGAGTCTGTTTGATTGAGTGTGTGGACAGGTGTCTTTTATACAGGTAACGAGTTCAAACAGGTGCAGTTAATACAGGTAATGAGTGGAGAACAGGAGGGCTTCTTAAAGAAAAACTAACAGGTCTGTGAGAGCCGGAATTCTTACTGGTTGGTAGGTGATCAAATACTTATGTCATGCAATAAAATGCAAATAATTTCCTTAAAAATCATACAATGTGATTTTCTGGATTTTTGTTTTAGATTCCGTCTCTCACAGTTGAAGTGTACCTATGATAAAAAATTACAGACCTCTACATGCTTTGTAAGTAGGAAAACCTGCAAAATCGGCAGTGTATCAAATACTTGTTCTCCCCACTGTATATCAATATCAAAAAATGTTTATAAATTTTAGAATAAAGCTGTAATTTAACAATGTGTAAAAATTCAAGGGGTCTGAATACTTTCTGAATGCACTGTAAATGTATTTAAATTACAGACTAAACTACTGAACGCAATTGGATATTTTGGACTGTACTAATTTGCAGCTTCTGTTAATCTCACTGTCAAGCCTATACAACATCGGGCTTTGACTACATTGACGTCTTTAAATGCTACGATGTCCACAATGATTGAACATCAGGCTTTGCATTGACCAATATTACTGATCTGCTTCATAAGTTGACCTCACTGGTCGGCCTTATAAGCTCACCTAACTGATCAGCCTCAGGTTGACGATTGCAGTCACATGCTTGCCATCCTCATCTGATACCTACAATGGGCATTTGTTGTATATATTGTCTGACATCCACTTACTCTGCTCTACCCTGCCCCTCCAGAAATACAGGCACCACGATGAGGACACGTCCCCCCAGGAGCAGAACTCCCCCCAGCTCACTGACGAGGTCCCTGGCCCCGAGCTGGTCCAGGTGGCCGAGAAGAACCTTTCCCAGATTGAGAATGTCCACGGCTACGTGGCCCAAGCGCACATCTCACCCATGAAGGTAGGATGGACACCTTCACACGGCGGCAACACATACACACACACACTTTCCCACACTTGTTTATTTATTTTGCATTCCTATTCACATTCACAAACAGAATTTCACATACATTAAATGCATTTTCATACAAAGGGAGGATGGGAGAGAATTTTATCATACAGTACGTTCCCCTGTTGCCCATATTGCCCTCATTCGCTTCATTGTGAAACTGTGTACAAGAATCACAATCACACATGGTGCCCTGCAAAAGTATTTAGTCCCTTTGATTTCATCACATTTTGTGTTACGAAGTGGAATTAAAATGTATTTAATTGTCATTTTTTTTTCAACAATCTATACAAAATACTGTCAGTGGAAGAAAAATGCTAATATTTTTTAAAGATTAAGACTAATTAAATAACTAAAATACTCATTGCATAAGTATAGCTCTCTGAGTCAGTACATGTTAGAAACACCTTTTGACATCGATTACAGCTGTGAGTCTTCTTGGGTACGTCAAATGGCACAACACTTAACAACCTGTGTAACGAGGGAGAGCTCGGTTTGGTTTGGAAAGGTTATTGAAAACTTTAGTTACTTTGATCCTGTGATGTGATTGGCATCAGTTGCTGTAACCGCTACTATCTGTACAGTGGTTCCTCTTTTAAAAGTTGCGAGCTTATACCGCGGGACTTAGAAGTACCCTGCGTCATGGCTTCACTGCTCCAGATCACCACAAGCACCACAAGGGGAGGTAGAGCACTCATTATGCATTTGGGTCCCAAGGTTTTTATATGACCAATCATATAGAGTGGTTCCAATGACGAATTTGTCGCGAGCCACCTCCCTGGTGACTTTCTATAGCTAAGATGGCTGACAAAACATTACGGGGAGGCAAATGTAAGTAGTTATAACATAACAAGTTAAGCAAAAAAATTATAAATTGAGAGGAATATGTTACAAACATTTGTGCATATTTTTTTGTCATAAAGTTAATTTACAAAAATCGCTTTTTTGCTAATGTTTTTTCTGTCATATCCAATACCAGGTGTATCAAACTCCATTCTGTGAATGATGCTGTGTCTGCATGTATGTATTCAAATTATACACTTCAACAGTGTTTACCACTCCTTCTCCTGGGAAATCAATGATTACACATTGTAACTATGCAATAGACTAGAAAAACATGATTTAGTAATTCATATATACAGAATAAAAAATGTATATCCTGCCAGCACGCCCACAAGTGTGCTGATTGACGCGTGGAAGAGAGCGAGGAATGAGATGGGAGTAACAATCCAGACTATTTGCTCTGAGACCTGCATAATAATTTAATGAAACAAGCAGGGAGCAGGTTTCGAACCCTCACCATTCTATAATACATCAATAAAATCAATTTAGCCTCAAATAAATAATGAAACATGTTCAATTTGGTTTAAATAATGCAAAAACAAAGTGTTGGAGAAGAAAGTAAAAGTGCAATATGTGCCATGTAAGAAAGCTAATGTTTAAGTTCCTTGCTCAGAACATGAGAACATATGAAAGCTGTGGTTCCTTTTAACATGAGTCTTCAATATTCCCAGGTAAGAAGTTTTAGGTTATAGGAATTATAGGACTATTTCTCTCTATACGATTTGTATTTCATATACCTTTGACTATTGGATGTTCTTATAGGCACTTTAATATTGCCAGTGTAACAGTATAGCTTCCGTCCCTCTCCTTGCTCGAAACAGGAACACATCGACAACAGCCACCCTCGAAGCAGCGTTACCCATGCAGAGCAAGGGGAACAACTACTCCCAAGTCTCAGCGCGAGTGGCGTTTGAAACGCTATTAGCGCGCACCCCACTAACTAGCTAGCCATTTCACATCGATTACACCAGCCTAATCTCGGGAGTTGATGGGCTTGAAGTCATAAACAGCGCAATGCTTGAAGCATTGCGAAGAGCTGCTGGCAAAACACAGGAAAGTTCTGTTTTGAATGAATGCTTACGAGCCTGCTGGTGCCTACCATCGTTCAGTCAGACTGCTCTATCAAATCATAGACTTAATTATAACATAACACACAGAAATACGAGCCTTAGGTCATTAATATGGTTGAATCCGGAAACTATCATCTCAAATGTTAATTCTTTCAGTGAAATACAGAACCGTTCCGTATTTTATCAAACGGGTGGCATCCATAAGTCTAAATATTCCTGTTACATTGCACAACCTTCAATGTTATGTCATAATTACGTAAAATTCTGGCAAATTAGTTAGCAACGAGCCAGGCGGCCCAAACTGTTGCATATACCCTGACTCTGCAAGAGAAGTGACACATTTTCCCTAGTTAAAATAAATTAATGTTAGCAGGCAATATTAACTAAATATGCAGGTTTAAAAATAAATACGTGTGTATTGATTTTAAGGCATTGATGTTTATGGTTAGGTACATGTTGGAGCAACGACGTCCTTTTTCGCGAATGCGCACCGCATCGATTATATGCAACGCAGGACACGCTAGATAAACTAGTAATATCTTCAACCATGTGTAGTTAACTAGTGATTGATTGTTGAAAGATGTGAAAGTGAAAGATAAGTTTAATGCTAGCTAGCAACTTACCTTGGCTTCTTACTGCATTCGCGTAACAGGCAGGCTCCTCGTGGAGTGCAATGTAAGGCAGGTGGTTAGAGCGTTGGACTAGTTAACCGTAAGGTTGCAAGATTGAATCCCCCGAGCTGACAAGGTAAAAATCTGTCATTCTGCCCCTGAACAAGGCAGTTGACCCACCGTTCCTAGGCCGTCATTGAAAATAAGAATGTGTTCTTAACTGACTTGCCTAGTTAAATAAAGGTGTAAAAAAAAAACGATTTCCGATTGTTATGAAAACTTGAATTCGGCCCCAATTAATCGGCCATTCCGATTAATCGGTCGACCTCTACTATTGACTGTGCCCAAATTTATTAATTGGGGTTGGGGCCGATTGTTGCTAAAAACACTATCTATTGGAATATTTAACATGTGGAAAGGGGAAAAATTATTATTATTCGTTTTTCACAAGCGTAGCAGGATGGGCTACTAGCTAAACAATAGACTATTCAACCTTTACTAAAGATTTTTCTAATAGCCAAGCTAGGTGTGAAACCCCCCTCCGCAACTTGCAACAAATCATTTGTATCTATCTTTCCACATCTACCTACACACGTATCTACCTACACACAGTTAATGTTCTGAAAAAATTATATATATACAGTTAGTTGTAAGTTTACATACACCGCAAAGAGGTACTGAGTTTGAAGGTAGGCCTTGGCATACTTTCACAGGTACACCTCCAATTGACTCACATGATGTCAATTAGCCTATCAGAAGCTTCTAAATCCATGACATAATTTTCTGGAATTTTCCAAGTTGTTTAACTAGCGTCCCACCTAACCAACAACCAGTGAAATTGCAGGGTGCCAAATTCAAAACAACAGAAATATCATAATGACAATTCCTCAAACATACAAGTATTATACACCGTTTTAAAGATAAACTTCTCGATAATCCAGCCACAGTATCTGATTTCGAAAGGATTTACGGCGAAAGCACACCTTGCGATTATGTTAGGTCAGTACATAGCCACAGAAAAACACAGCCATTTTTCCAGCCAAAGAGAGGAACAAAAAGCAGAAATAGAGTTAAAATTAATCACTAACGTTTGATGATATTCATCAGATGACACTCATAGGACTTCATGTTACACAATACATGTATGTTTTCTTCGGTAAAGTAAATATTTATATCCAAAAATCTGAGTTTAGGCGGGACGCTACTGTCTCACTTAAAAAGCCAGAAAAAATGCAGTGCGCCAAATTCAAATAAATTACTATAAAAATCTAACTTTCATTAAATCACACATGAAAGATACCAAATTAAAGCTACACTGGTTGTGAATCCAGCCATCATAAGCTTTTTGGCGAAAGCAAACGATGCTATTATCATCTATTATCATCATGTCTCGCTCCATCCACCAACGCCACGTTGCACCACAGACTGTCCAGGAGTTGGCGGATGCTTTAGTCCAGGTCTGGGAGGAGATCCCTCAGGAGACCATCCGCCACCTCATCAGGAGCATGCCCAGGCGTTGTAGGGAGGTCATACAGGCACGTGGAGGCCACACACACTACTGAGCCTCATTTTGACTTGTTTTAAGGACATTACATCAAAGTTTGATCAGCCTGTAGTGTGGTTTTCCACTTTAATTTTGAGTGTGACTCCAAATCCAGACCTCCATGGGTTGATAAATTTGATTTCCATTGATAATTTTTTTGTGATTTTGTTGTCAGCACATTCAACTATGTAAAGAAAAGTATTTAATAAGAATATTTCATTCAGATCTAGGATGTGTTATTTTAGTGTTCCCTTTATTTTTTTGAGCAGTGTATATCCAAATGTCCTTTTATTTGGCGCGTTTGATCCAGAAAAACACCGGTTCCAACTTGCTCAACGTGGCTACAAAATATCTCAAAGGTTACCTGTAAACTTTGCCAAAAAATGTCAAACTACTTTTGTATTACAACTTTAGGTATTTTTTAACGTAAATAATCGATAAAATTGAAGACGGGATGATCTGTGTTCAATACAGGATTAAAACAAACTGTAGCATGCTTTCTGGTTACGCGCCTCTAACAAACAGTACACTTCACTCGACAATCAGTCTGAACAGGGCTACTTCTTCATTACACAAAGGAAAAACCCTCAAACAATTTCTAAAGACTGTTGACATCCAGTGGAAGCGGTAGGAACTGCAAGAAGGTCCCTTAGAATTCTGGATTCCCAATTAAAATTCATTGATAAGAGTGACCTCAAAAAAAATAAAAAAATAATTCTGAATGGTTTGTCTTCGGGTTTTCGCCTGCTAAATAAGTTCTGTTAGGCTCACACATGATTCAAACAGTTCTAGAAACTTCAGTGTTTTCTATCCATCTAGTATTAATATGCTTATCTTATCTTCTGGGGATGAGTAGCTGGCAGTTGAATTTGGGTATGCTTTTCATCCAAATGTGAAAATGCTGCCCCCTATCCTAGAGATGTTAAAGGCACAGTCAACTTAGTGTATGTAAACTTCTTACCCACTGGAATTGTGTTACAGTGAAATAATCTCTGTTAACAATTGCTGGAAAAATTACTTGTCATGCACAAAGTAGATGTCCTTACCTACTTGCCAAAACTATAGTTAACTTCTTGCCGCACGGATCCCTTTAGCGGGATCATTTTCGTAAACAACCGCTGAATTGTAGAGCACCAAATTCAAAAATAATACTAAAAATATTTATAATCATGAAATCACAAGTGAAATATACCAAAACGCAGCTTAGCTTGTTGTTAATCCACCTATCGTGTCAGATTTTGAAAATATGCTTTACAGCGAAAGCAATCCAAACGTTTGAGTTTATCAATCACTAGACAAAACAGTAAGAACAGCTATCCCCAAATTAGCGTGGTCACGAAAGTCAGAAAAGCAATAAAATGAATCGCTTACCTTTGATAATCTTCGGATGTTTGCACTCACGAGACTCCCAGTTACACAAATGTTATTTTTGTTCGATGAAGATTAGGTTTATAACCAAAAACCGCCATTTGGTTTGCGCGTTATGTTCAGAAAACCACAGCCTCGTTCCGGTCCTGAAAGGCAGACAAATTCCAAAAAGTATCCGTAATGTTCGTAGAAACATGTCAAACGTTTTTTATAATCAAACCTCAGGTTGTTTTTAACATACATAATACATCGATAATATTTCAAACGGGCGGTCACCTATTCAATACTACAGAGAAAGAAAATGTCGAGCTACATCTCTCACGCGCAGGATCTAATCAAAGGACACCTGACGCGTTTTGAAAAATCTCGCTCATTTTTCAAAATAAAAGCTTGAAACTATGTCTAAAGCCTGGTCACGGCGTAAGGAAGCCATTGGAAAAGGAATCTGGTTGATACCCCTTTAAATGGAGTAGGGGCAGGCAACGGAAAAGGGATTTTTCCAAATAAAAGGCACATCCGGGTTGGATTTCCTCAGGTTTTCGCCTGCAAAATCAGTTCTGTTATACTCACAGACACTATTTTGACAGTTTTGGAAACTTTAGAGTGTTTTCTATCCTAATGTGTCAATTATATGCATATTCTAGCATCTGGACCTGAGAAATAGTCAGTTTACCTTCGGATTGTTATTTTTCCAAACATAAAAATTCTGCCCCCTAGCTGAAAGAAGTTAACAAGAAATTTGTAGTGTTGTTGAAAAACGAGTTTTAATGTATATATGTAAACTTCCGACTTCAACTGTATATCTATGGTTCGAATTCAGGCTGTATCACATCCGACCGTGATTGGGAGTGCCATAGAGCGGCGCACAATTGGCCCAGCGGGTTTGGCCGGGTTAGGCCTTCATTAGCCGGGGTAGGCTGGTGCTGAAAATATTGCCAGCTTGTAATGCAAGTGTTGCACACCAGCAGATGGAGATAACCTACACCAGTCTAGCAATTCATTTTAATTTGACTTTACAAACAACGAGGGCTTAATTGGAGTCTATCTTCTGAGCCTTGACCGATATAAAAAAACTTAGCTTACCTCAGCCAGTTATGAGGCTTTATAGACCTATTTACTATTGCAGCTGGGCAAAAATGTAGCATCCTACATAAAACAATAATTTAAAGAAAAAGTCTGCACTTTCGAACTAAAACAATGTAACTAATAATTAAAAGCGCACATTTGTAAATCCCAAGCTCTAAAAGTAATTGGAAACGTAGATATAAATTATGTGTGACAAAATGAAGAATCTTAACAAGATGCTGTGTTTTTATTTACAATAGTGATGGACAACTGGAGGCATTTTGAAAATAGGTTTTCATACACTTGTTTTTCACAACTGTAGCAGGTGTGTAGCCCATCATGCAAATATTTCCTATTAGACTTTATATAGACTTTGTATATCCCGGCTACTGTTGTGAAAATCCCTCAACTTGCAATGTATTCGATGCTTAAGTACTCTAAAGTGTTAAATTTCTAACTCAAAACAGCAGTACAGTATTTATTCAGCAACATCTTTATGCTTTTGTTAAATAAAATAATGAGAAAATAGAAATTCAAATGCGGATGTTTATATAAACTACATTTTAGTTGTGCTTCCACTCAGCTCCACGACCACAGGTTAAACCTTGCTGAGATGATCAATGTACAGTCGTGGCCAAATGTTTTGAGAATGACACAAATATTAATTTTCACAGTCTGCTTCCTCAGTTTGTATGATGTCAATTTGTATATACTCCGGAATGTTGTAAAGAGTGATAAGATGAATTGCAATTAATTGCAAAGTCCCTCTTTGCCATGCAAAAAAACTGAATCCCCCAAAAAACGTTTTCACTGCATTTCAGCCCTGCCACAAAAGGACCAGCTGACATCATGTCAGTGTCTCTCTCGTTAACACAGGTGTGAGTGTTGACGAGGACAAGGCTGGAGATCACTCTGTCATGCTGATTAAGTTCGAATAACAGGCTCGAAGCTTCAAAAGGAGGGTGGTGCTTGGAATCATTGTTCTTCCTCTGTCAACCATGGTTACCTGCAAGGAAACACGTGCCTCCATCATTGCTTTGCACAAAAAGGGCTTCACAGGCAAGGATATTGCTGCCAGTAAGATTTCACCTAAATCAACCATTTATCGGATCATCAAGAACTTCAAGGAGAGCGGTTCAATTGTTGTGAAGAATGCTTCAGGGTGCCCAAGAAAGTCCAGCAAGCGCCAGGACCGTCTCCAGCCAAGGGAGTGGGCTCACTCACAATTTTGCCTAAGAACACAGCACAGCCATGAATAAAGAATGGTACCAACACATCCTCCGAGAGCGACTTCTCCCAACCATCCAGGAACAGTTTGTTGACGAACAATGCCTTTTCCAGCAGGATGGAGCACCTTGCCATAAGGCAAGTGATAACTAAGTGGCTCGGGGAATAAAACATTGATATTTTGGGTCCATGGCCAGGAAACATCCCCAGACCTTAATCCGATTGAGAACTTGTGGTCAATCCTCAAGTGGTGGGTGGACAAACAAAAACCCACAAATTCTGACAAACTCCAAGCATTGATTATGTAAGAATGGGCTGCCATCAGTCAGGATGTGGCCCAGAAGTTAATTGACAGCATGCCAGAGCGGATTGCAGAGGTCTTGAGAAAGAAGGGTCAACACTATTGACTCTTTGCATCAACTTCATGTAATTGTCAATAAAACCCTTTGACACTTATGAAATGCTTGTAATTATTCTTCAGTATTCCATAGTAACATCTGACAAAATATCTAAAGACACTGAAGCAGCAAACTTTGTGAAAATTAATATTTGTCATTCTTAAAACTTTTGGTGACGACTATTTGTTGTATCAATTTCTCTAGACAAAACATCTTGATGGCCTTTACCAGTTCATCTTTGCTTCTCGGCTTGGCAGACTTACGGATTAATGTTTTCAGTTGATGCCAAACAAGTTAGATCGGGTTTAAATCAGGAGATCTACATGTAGAGATGAACAAAAATATTTTTAGATATACTGTAGGCCTACCAAAGTTGTTGTAGGTATTTTATTTTACTACATAAAGGTCTACTTACTCTGCTGGCGTCTTGACCCAGTGTATGCCTTCATTTGCAACGCAAACCCGGGCGGCAGTGTGTTTTGGGTTATTGTCTGCTTTTGGAAATATTTAAAAAAAAATTGCCTAACAGCCAAAATTTGGTACAATAATAGAAATATGCATGTAAATAGGCCTAAACGTAACAAAATATTGCTATAAATCGATGTGTACCCAGAAACACCTCTGACATAGGGTCCAGTATATTTATTGATGATTTCTTCCTCAAAGAAATCTCAAGCCATGATACCTGAAAAAGGAGGCAAGAGTGAATTATTGTTTAACACATAAGTCTGTGAGGTAGGCTACAATATTTTATGTACCTTTTGCTTTGTAAATAGCCAAATTTACCATAAAATATGGGCCTGGTCCCTGGTGAGAATTTGCCCTCCATGGAGTTTGAGCGGATGCTTGGGACTTGGCTTGCTTGATATTCTTTTTTTCTGTAGCAATTTTCAGCGAATTGCTCAAGGGCCACGTCTGTAAAGATGACATTATTGAATGTCTCGCCAGCTTTGATCCATGCCTGGGGCATGGATCAAAGACGAGCAGTCGATTTTATTTAAGCATTATTTTTTGTATTATTAGGCCTACATTAAAGTATCGTAGCCTACTGTACCTGTTCATTTTCCTGGGCTTTCGAGTTCGGCGTAAAACAGGCATCTGATGATAGTGTTTGCGAATAGCACTGTTCGTGACACAAATCCCCAAGTCTACCAGTTTAAAAAAAATGTCTACAGTAGATTTTCCATTCCTCCTGAAAGCACTAATCTGCTCACTTAAATTAATAGTGATCCTGGTCATGGTGCTACAGTATAATCAAAGTGAGGACAATCAGCAATCTGCTGTATACTTATAGCCTATTGTAACCTGAAAGTCACACCTTTCCTCACCCCGCCCAAAACACCACCCATAAAACTTATTTGGGATAGGGGGCAGCATTTTCATATTTGGATGAATAGCGTGCCCAGAGTGAACTGCCTCCTACTCAGTCCCAGATGCTAATATATGCATATTATTATTAGTATTGGATAGAAAACACTCTGAAGTTTCTAAAACTGTTTGAATGATGTCTGTGAGTATAACAGAACTCATATGGCTGGCAAAAACCTGAGAAAATCCAAACAGGAAGTGGGAAATCTGAGGTTTGTAGTTTTTGAACTCAGCCCCTATCAAATTCACAGTGAGATATGGGTTATGTTGCACTTCCTAAGGCTTCCACTAGATGTCAACTGTCTTTAGAACGTTGTTTCAGGCTTCTCCTGTGAAGGGGGGCCGGATGGGAGCTGTTTGACTAAGGGGTCTGCCAGCAGCCTCGTTCTCAGTCACGCGCATTTCACAGGAGAGGTATCTCTTGTTCCATTGCTTTTCTACAGACAATGGATTTCTTCGGTTGGAACATTACTGAACATTTAAGAAAAACATCCTAAAGATTGATTCTATACTTAGTTTTACAGGTCGAAGAAACTTGTCATATAACTTTTTGATGTTTTCGTTCGACTGGACCTGAACACGCTTTTGGATTTGTTTATCAAACGCCCTAACAAAAGAAGCTATTTTGACATAAATGGACATAAATGTTGGACATTATCGAACAAAACAAACATTTATTGTTTAACTGCGATTCCTGGGAGTGCATTCTGATGAAGATCATCAAAGGTAAGTGAATATTTATAATGTTATTTCAGTCTAATGTTGACGGCGCAACATGGCGGATATTTCTTTTGGCTGCTTTGGGCTCTTAGCGCCGTTCTCAGGTTATGCTTTTTCCGTAAAGTTTAAAAAAAAATCTGACACAGCGGTTGCATTAAGGAGAAGTGTATCTAAAGTTCCATGCATAACACTTGAATTTATCAACATTTATAATGAGTATTTCTGTGAATTCATGTGGCTCTCTGCAAAATCATAGCATGTTTTTGAACTACTGAACATAACACACCAATGTAAAATGAGATTTTTGGTTTTAAATATGCACTTTATCGAACAAAACATACATGTATTGTGTAACATGAAGTCCTATGAGTGTCATCTGATGAAGATCATCAAAGGTTAGTGATTAATTTTATCTTTATTTGTGCTTTTTGTGACTCATCTCTTTGGCGGGAAAAATGACTGGGTTTTTCTGTGACTTGGTGGTGACCTAACATAATCGTTTGTGGAGCTTTCGCTGTAAAGCTTTCGCTGTAATCCACTGGCTGGATTAACGAGAATTTTATCTTTAAAATGGTGCCTAATACTTGTATGTTTGAGAAATTAGATTTATGAAATTTCTGTTGATTTGTATTTGGCGCCCTGCAATTTCATTGGCTGTTGGCGATGGGTTCCGCTAGTGGAACGGGGTTAACAGTTACCATTCAAAAACGAGCTGTTAATTTAAAAAAATCACATTACGACCAAAGAGAACAGACCAAATGGATGTTGTTTTCATCAAGCCAGCTTCTTTCTATGGTGCTACCCGTTCCAGGGTTAGGACTGTAACCACCAGAGGACTTGAAAATGAGCTGGAGCTGAGAGGATCACCAAAACTAAAGGTATTTTGGTTTCAGAGCATTTTATATTAAAAAAGAAAAGGTATATAGCCTATCAATGTGTAGGCATACTGTATAATACAATTGATAATTGTGTACTATAAACCTGAATGTGTTTTTCACAGAGCTTTTGCAGAACTGGTTACCAACGTAATTAGAAGAGTACAAATAATTGTTTTGTTATACCTGTGGTATATGGTCTGACATACTACTGATATCAGCCAATCAGCATTCAGGGCTCGAACCATCCACCTTATGATTACAAATAATTTGTATACTGCAAATTAACTACAAGAACCCCAAACAGATATGTTTGACTCAAACAGTCATTTTAAACCTAGCTTACATTTGTATATGATCACGTCTCTTTTATGCTTGGGAATACTTGGGAAGAGATTTCATAAATTCAAATTACTTCGAGCTCATTTCCACAATGGAAAAAGAAATACAAAACGCGCATGCGATGTATGTGATGTAAACAGAGATCTACTTTCTTTGGGACCTGAGTATTGACTGGTTTTCATCAAGCTGTCTGCTCAAGAGGAAGCTTTTCACTGTAACCAGTGCCTGTAATTGGATTCAGATTATTAATCAACCTACCATGGTGTTTACAAACACTACAAGAAGATGATCATCCACGTGTCGATCATATTTTGTTCTGAAGCTGTGTCCGTACCCATTGGATGCAGTGATCACAATATAGTGGCTTTATCCAGGAAAGCCAAAGTTCCACAAGCTGGGCCTAAAATAGTATATAAGAGCTCATACAAAAGATTTTGCTGTGATTTATGTGGAATATGTTAACTATTTGTTGGTCTGTGATTAATAAGGAGCACTTGATGAATTTATGAAATTGCTTTTTCCAATTACTGATAAACATGCACCTGCTAAGTAACTGACTGTTAGAACTGTTAAGGTTGCATGGTTTGATGAGGAATTAAAAAACTATGGTTGAAAGAGATGGCTGCACATTTGACTGGCTGCCTTATCAACTATTAAATCAACTATTATATGAAGCCACGATCAATAAAATAAAGAATGAGGGGAAAACTTGTAGTTTAAATAAGATAAATTCAACTCCGTTTTTCATCAAATCAGATGTCTTATTCATCACAACCATTTGATGTACCAATACTTTTGATGATTACTTCATTGGCAAAGTAGGCAAACTTTGGAGGAAATGCCAACAACGAACAGTGAGCCATCGTACTCAAGCAAAAAAATAGATGAAGTGCTTTTCTTTCCTTAAGTTAGCGAGAGGTGGAAGAATGATCGATCAATAATGAAAAACCTACTGGCATTAACTTAGATGGAAAGCTGCTGATGATAGGAGTGGCTCGAGTCAGCTACCATCTGTCATCTTTAATCTGAGCCTAGAGGAATGTCTTTGTCCTCAGGCCTGGAGGCACGCCAAAGTCATTCTGCTTCACAAGAGTGGTAAAAGCGGCCTTGACTGGTTCTAACAGCAGACCTATCAGCTTGCTGGTTTATTTATATATTTTTTGTACTTTTACCCTTCTCCCCAATTCTGTGATATCCAGTTGGTAGTTAGTCTTGTCCCGTCGCTGCAACTCCCCTATGGTCCTCGGTAGAGGCAAAGATCGAGAGCCATGCGTCCTCTGAAACACAACTCTGCCAAGCCGCACTGCTTCTTGACAAACTGCTTGCTTAACCCTGAACCCAGACGCACCAATATGTCGGAGGGGACACCGTCCAGCTGGCGCCCTAGTCAGCTTGCAGGCGCCCGAGTCAGCTTGCAGGCGCCCGAGTCAGCTTGCAGGCGCCCGAGTCAGCTTGCAGGCGCCCGAGTCAGCTTGCAGGCGCCCGAGTCAGCTTGCAGGCGCCCGAGTCAGCTTGCAGGCGCCCGAGTCAGCCACAAGGAGTCGCTAGAGCGTGATGGGACAAGGAAATCCCGGCCAACCAAACCCTCTAACACGGACGACGCTCTGCCAATTGTGCGGCGCCTCATGGGTCTGCCGGTCACGGCTGGCTGTGACACAGCCTGGGATCGATCCTTGGTCTGTCGTGACACCTCAAGCACTGCAGTGCCATAGATCGCTGCATCCACTCGGGAGGCCCCAGCCTATTGGTTTAAAAAATACAATAAAGCAACACCCGACGGCCCAACGCCTCTCCCACATTACCTACTTGTTGTGTGTATACCGACAAGTATGTGTAAATGATAGATGCGCACACACACACTACATGTTCATGTTTTTAAATGTATGCAAAGTTTTTTTGTTGTCGGACCCCAGTAAAACTGTGTTAATTGGGATCCTAATAAATCAAATATAAGCGCTTTGCACACCTGGATTGTGCAATATTTTCCCTTTATTCTTTTCAAAATTCTTCAAGCTTTTTCAAGATGTTGGCTAGATAGCAATTTTGTCAGATATTATTCTTCAGATATACTACATATTTTATCAACATACTGTCCATTTATTTTTTCAGTATATAAAATGTTATGTATAAACGCAAAATGCAACAATATAAACGATTTTACCGAGTTACAGTTCATTTAAGGAAATCAGTCAATTGGAATAAATTCATTAAGCCCTAATCTATGGATATCACATGACTGGGCAGGGGCACAGCCATGGTGGGCCTGGAATGGCATAGGCTCACCCACCGGGGAGCCAGGCGCAGCCAATCAGAATACGTCATTCCCCACAAAATGGCTTTATTACACACAAATACTCCAGTTTCATCAGCTGTCCGGGTGGCAGTTCTCAGACGATCCCGCTGTTAAGATATTGGATAAAGATGCCCTTTGCTGCTGTGCTTACACAAGGTTTGCGGTTGGATACACAGCCAAATTCTCTAAAACAACGTTGGCGGCAGTTTATGGTAGAGAATTCTCTAGCAACAGCTCTGGTGGACATTCCTGCAGTCAGCATGCCAGTTGCACGCTCCCTCAAATTGAGACATCTGTGGCGTTGTGACAAAATGGCACAATTGAGTGGACTGTTGTCCCTAGCACAAGGTGCAGCTTTGTAATGATCATGCTGTTTAATCAGCTTATTGGTATGCCACACCTATCAGGTGGAAGGATTATCTCGGCAATGGGGAAATGCTCACTGACAGGGATGTTAACAAATTTGTGCACAACATTGGTACCAAACCTTTACATGTTGCGTTTATTTTTATTCATATTGTATGTATTTATGTGTCAAAATCAAATTTTATTGGATGTCGCGAAATGCTTGTGTTCATAGCTCCAAAAGTGCAATAGAATCTAACAATTCACAACACAAATCTCAAAGTAAAAGAATGGAATTAAGTATATAAATATCAGGACGAGCAATGTCGGAGTGGCATTGTCTAAAATACAGTAGAGTAGAATACACTAAGTGGTTGCTCCTTTAAAAGTTGCGTCATACTGCAGCACACCTTGCGGGCTGCTGCAGCATTCTGTGGAACGTTATCTAATTGTCAGCCGTTTTTTCTGTTAATGCCAAGTTAGTGCTAGTTTGACCACCAGAGGGCATCTTTGAAAAGCATTTGATATTCTTCCATATTGGCATTACCAGAGAATTTTTGTTTTGTTTTTGTAATAACAGTGTATGAGATTAATTTGAGTAATATTATGGGGTTTCTATTCCGAGTAAAACGAAACCCTCAGGGTTTCCGTTAGGATGGAATGGAAAATAGGGCGCTTTACAACGTGCTGGTCGGGAGTAGTAGGCTACAGCATAAGAGGATTGGAGGATTCTAAATTGTTTGCCTTCATTAGACAACTTTGTTCCAATATTTCTGTATATCAATGATATTTATTCCCATAGTAATTTATGGATCCATAACTAAATCATCATCTGCATTTTGAAAGACAATGTTTTTATCATTTTATTAACGTTAGCATAAAGATGCTGAAGAAATACAGTACTGTACAGTATATGCTTTTACGTTTGGATAATAAAGCATTTAAAGCATTTTGAAGATATAAGCCACCTGTATTTGTTTATTAGGCTACTGTGCAGTCTGACAAGTAAACAGCCTACAATACATACTGTACAAACTGTAGTAAATATGGGAAAGTGCCTAATTCCATACATAAGGAAGAGCAGGCCATGTATGTACTACAAAATGCAGGCACGCGTGAAACCGGTGTTCAATTCCCCGACGGGGAGGGAGTAGGCTGTCCTTGGAAATAAGAATATGTTTTAAGGCAAATCTGGTCTGTGATGGGACGTTTTATTTTCACACATAGCTCAGCTATTAGGCTGTTCTTTAGTAAAGGTTGAATAGTCTATTGTTCAGCTATTAGCCCCCCTCCCCAACTTGCAACAAATGGTTGTTACTCCCATCACAATCCTCGCCCTTTTCCACGCTTCATTCTCCGCCTGAGTGGCTTGATTTTGGGTGTGCTGGCAGGATATGGCAGCATCTTCGGTTGTGCGTCAAGAATTCTGCGTAGCAAGTTTGTATGAAGGTCTTGTTATTCACAGGCAAATTGTTATATGTTATTCACAGGCAAATTGTTATATGCTATGGAGGTACATTTGTGTCTTGTTGAGGGCAAAACCTTTTTATTTTCAAGCCAAAAAAATGTTTTGAAAGCAAAAACAAGGCTATCAAATATTTTGTAATAGAGCGCACAACTTTATGCATTTTATTCCCAAAGTATTTCGGGAACAAACAATGTATTTGAAAACAAAACTAAATTTTTGCCATTTTTTGAGTGTCAGTTTGGCTACAACCAACATTTTTCAGCCTTTCTTTCCGTCACAAAGGAAGTCATAGCGGACACCTACGAAGGACTATATGATGATGGCATCTCAGGTAAGCAGTACTGGGCGTTCTTCCGTCCAACTTCTACATAGTTAGTAGCTAGCTCCTATGATTCAGTGTCGGTTCATAACATTCTACTATATTACATAAATACACTGCTCAAAAAAATGAAGGGAACACTAAAATAACACATCCTAGATCTGAATGAATGAAATATTCTTATTAAATAATTTTTTCTTTACATAGTTGAATGTGCTGACAACAAAATCACACAAAAATTATCAATGGAAATCAAATTTATCAACCCATGGAGGTCTGGATTTGGAGTCACACTCAAAATTAAAGTGGAAAACCACACTACAGGCTGATCCAACTTTGATGTAATGTCCTTAAAACAAGTCAAAATGAGGCTCAGTAGTGTGTGTGGCCTCCACGTGCCTGTATGACCTCCCTACAACGCCTGGGGATGCTCCTGATGAGGTGGCGGATGGTCTCCTGAGGGATCTCCTCCCAGACCTGGACTAAAGCATCCGCCAACTCCTGGACAGTGTGTGGTGCAACGTGGCGTTGGTGGATGGAGCGAGACATGATGTCCCAGATGTGCTCAATTGGATTCAGGTCTGGGGAACGGGCGGGCCAGTCCATAGCATCAATGCCTTCCTCTTGCAGGAACTGCTGACACACTCTAGCCACATGAGGTCTAGCATTGTCTTGCATTAGGAGGAACCCAGGGCCAACCGTACCAGCATATAGTCTCACAAGGGGTCTGAGGATCTCATCTCGGTACCTAATGGCAGTCAGGCTACCTCTGGCGAGCACATGGAGGGCTGTGCGGCCCCCCAAAGAAATGCCACCCCACACCATGACTGACCCACCGCCCAAAACGGTCATGCTGGAGGATGTTGCAGGCAGCAGAACGTTCTCCACGGCGTCTCCAGACTCTGTCACGTCTGTCACGTGCTCAGTGTGAACCTGCTTTCATCTGTGAAGAGCACAGGGCGCCAGTGGCGAATTTGCCAATCTTGGTGTTCTCTGGCAAATGCCAAACGTCCTGCACGGTGTTGGGCTGTACGTCGGGCACTCATACCACCCTCACGGAGTCTGTTTCTGACCGTTTGAGCAGACACGTGCACATTTGTGGCCTGCTGGAGGTCATTTTGCAGGGCTCTGGCAGTGCTCCTCCTGCTCTTCCTTGCACAAAGGCGGCGGTAGCGGTCCTGCTGCTGGGTTGTTGCCCTCCTACGGCCTCCTCCACGTCTCCTGATGTACTGGCCTGTCTCCTGGTAGCGCCTCCATGCTCTGGACACTACGCTGACAGACACAGCAAACCTTCTTGCCACAACTCGCATTGATGTGCCATCCAGGATGAGCTGCACTACCTGAGCCACTTGTGTGGGTTGTAGACTCCGTCTCATGCTACCACTAGAGTGAAAGCACCGCCAGCATTCAAAAGTGACCAAAACATCAGCCAGGAAGCATAGGAACTGAGAAGTGGTCTGTGGTCACCACCTGCAGAACCACTCCTTTATTGGGGGTGTCTTGCTAATTGCCTATAATTTCCACCTGTTGTCTATTCCATTTGCACAACAGCATGTGAAATGTATTGTCAATCAGTGTTGCTTCCTAAGTGGACAGTTTGATTTCACAGAAGTGTGATTGACTTGGAGTTACATTGTGTTTAAGGGTTCCCCTTAAGGGTTTGAGCAGTGTACATGCAACCATGGAATGATAAATCATGCAATTATTATTCTCAAGCTAACTAAAAACATTTAGCTATGAATGCCTATTCTTGCCTTTTTCAGGTGAATTCATCTAACTTTCTTTCATTGCAACTCATAAGCATGCCATGTCCTATTTGTTTCATAGTCGATATGTAATCATATTTTATGATTGTAACGGTTAGCTTTTTTTTTTACAGAAGGATGAAAGAACACTGTCTGTCAGGGAATGCTATTCTGATATGTCAGATGAAGAGTTAGACCAGAAAGTCAGGGCCATGAAGTCCAGGATGCTCCATGGGGCTTTAAAATGGTCAAAGGAAGTCTCCAAGCAATGGGCTATCATGTACAATGGCGAAGAGTTGGAGTCTTTGCAGCGTGTAGATGGTGCAGGTATCATTGCCAGAATGATTAAGCTTCGTTGCATTGCTCGGCAAAAATACTCTGTTCCTCCTCCCCTATCTCTCATCCACACTGATACAAATCATAAATTGACAAGGTACTAAGATGTATAATGTCTCCATCAAATCTAGGAAGTTATTTAAACTTTATTCTTATTCGTAGACAAATTTTCAATGATGTATGAAATAGGAGTTGTTCTTCAACTGGTAATTCATAAATAATAAATAATACATAAATAATGATTTCACTTAATTCCAATGCTTTTTTTCAAGATACAACATTGTCATCTTGGGCGGTATAGATGACATTATCATGGAAGGTAAGTATATTATTTTGTATGCATATTGCATATTTCCATCACATAATGAACAACCACAATACCAGTCTGATGTTAAGCTTTCTGTGCTGTATTGACGTATCCTGAAAATGACATCTGCTGCTTTAGATTGAACGGTCATATCTCAGTTATTGTTTCCATATCTACAACATTTTTTTTTCTTCTTTACTTTCAGAGTGCGAGCTGATCAAGGGGTTGAAAATGTAGATATTGCCAGATGTATGTTCCCTGTCTGAGAAACAGGCTGGCAAAAGTGTCCATAACCAGAGGTAATTAAACTTTTCTGTGTTCTTTTTCTATCTTCCTGCCTTGATGTACATGGAACCTGTCTCACAAGCATTAATTAAAAAACCCTTAAGATGTCAGCTGCTAATTTTCAGATGTACACCACATAAACACAGCCATTTTCACTGGACTATCAAGACCCATTTGCTGCCAAGTCATGATTTCCCTGGGGGTTAGCCTTGTAATAACCAAGTGGTGAGGTGCTTCTACACCTGCATTGCTTGCTGTTTGGGGTTTTAGGCTGGGTTTCTGTACAGCACTTTGAGATATCAGCTGATGTACGAAGGGCTATATAAATACATTTGATTTGATGTGAGAGACACAGCCCTCTATTTAAATGTTTCAGGTACACTCAGATGAGTGTCTGCGTCACATAGTCTGTAACTACTCAGAGGCACACACAACTTGCATTTCTATAACCTCGGACCCACCTCAGTGTTCACTATTCATGGAGGAATACCACAGAGATTAGGTTCCTCCCTCCCATAAAACCTTTTCTTTCTCTCTTAGAGTGGAATGCTTATGGAGAGATGTTTGGAGTGCTGTGACATGCCAGTACTTAAACTTGCTGCACAGTTTGGAGCAAGACGGCTACCTTGACCTGTCGAATTCTATTCACCTCTTCTGTGTGGGATATGTGTTCCTACCTCGTCTGCGGCAGATCTGCAGAATTTCACAGAGTTGGAATAATCACCCTTTAAGTACAGAGGCGAACCTGACACCTCACCAGCTGTTGCCTTAGCACTACACAATGGATACAAATGATCAAGTCATCATCAAGCTTCAAGTGGTATTTATGTATTAATTTGTGATCTGGTAATGTAAAAGTCTAATGACATTTTCTTCTGTTTTTAAGTATAAAGTACTCTGTAGCCACTTAGCGTGGACACGAGGTGATACTACACACACAGTTATATCAGCTGTGTTGGTGAACCCCTCCTGCATCTGAACTGGCTGATAGAGGGCACAGCATGATCATAGGTGAGAGGCCACTTGGTCGGGTCAACAGGAAGTATTATTAAGGAGAGGCTTTACATTGAAATATAGATAGAGATCTAGTAGTCCCAGAGTTAATGATCCAAGGTCAGTTTTGCATTTCACCTCCTGATGATTATGATGACTGACCGTGTTAGAATAAAACAAAAACAAAGCTTAATCATGCTCTCTCTCTATCCATCTGTCTCTTGGCTGCAGGTATGTTTTGATGTGGGAGGGGAAGCCAGTCCCGTCATCGCCACCTCACCCGCTCTTAACCTCTCTGGGATATGTGGGATGCTAGTGTCCCAACTGGCCAACATCCAGTGAAAATGCAGATCGCCAAATTCAAATAAATTACTATAAAAATTAAATTTTCATGAAATCACACATTCAATATACCAAATTAAAGCTACACTTGTTGTGAATCCAGCCAACGTGTCAGATTTCAAAAATGCTTTACGGCGAAAGCAAACACTGATATTATCTGAGAATAGCACCAACCAACCAAGCAAACACAGACCATCATATTTCAACCCTCCAGGCGTGACACAAAACGCAGAAATAAAGATATAATTTTGCCTTACCTTTGACGAGCTTCTTCTGTTGGCACTCCAATATGTCCCATAAACATCACAAATGGTCCTTTTGTTCGATTAATTATGTCGATATATATCGGAAATGTCCATTTATTTGGCGCGTTTGATCCAGAAACACACCGGTTCCGACTCGCACAACATGACTACAAAAGTTACCTGTAAGCTTTGTCCAAACATTTCAAACTACTTTTGTAATACAACTTTAGGTATTTCTTAACGTAAATAACCAATAAAATTGAAGACTGGATATACTGTGTTCAAGTGTAGCTTGCTTTCAGGTCACACGCCTCTAACAAAGAGTACACTTCCCTCGAGCCTCATTCTGAACATGGCTACTTCTTCATTTTTCATTGGAAAAACCTCAAAGCTGGTTAGGCACCGCTAGAGACACTATGTAATTGTGATGAACTGAGAGAATATTAGGGTAGCACTGTAATTCATTAATCATGCTGTCTTCCCTGCTCCTCTGTTTTACCTCTTTCCTTTTCTGTCTTCTACACCTCTCTCCCCACCTCTTTGTTCCTATTTTTTAATAATTAACACCATATGTGCATTGAAGTACAGATTTAACTTGTATTTATAATATCATATTATAATATTTATAATGCATGTATTTGTAACACCTGGATAATGAACTTTCAATAAAGCGTTTCACATTCTCCACTGGTTGAAATGAAGTATCTCATTGAAATACTACACCTATCCTTTGTCCTCAGATTAATGCAGATGAAGGGAGTTAGATATGCGTAGGAAGTGTACTGTTTTGTTTCTGTATATATGAATTACAAATCAGCCTTCTAGTCTATTACATAGTTACAATATGTAATCATTGATGTCCCAGGAGCAGGAGTGGTAAACACTGGCGTGTATAATTGTAATGCATACATGCAGACACAACATCATTGAAATAATGGAGTTTGATACACCTATTATTGGATATGACTGAAAAATAATGTCTCAGAGATTCATACCTGAACTGCACCTTTATTTGCCAAGGAAGAGTATATATTCAATGTGGGGATCTCATGCGTGGTAATAACTACAGTACATGTTTATAGGACTTGCATCCTTGGCACAATAAAGTTATTTTATCCTACTCGATCCATAGGCTTCATTAATGCCATTCAGACTTGAAGCCGATACAACTATGATAGCTGAGGTTCATAGGTTCTGAACTAATATTCATACCAAACGTTTTAGGGTCAATACACAGATCGGCAACATACTGTTTTGTTAATATTTTTATATTTTTTTATAATTAAAAAAACAATCAGGCACCCAAGCTAACTTGCTAGCTACTTCCAGACACAAATGAGGGAACAGCTCACTGAACATTACTTACCCTACCAGAGCTGGTTTGGCTGTTATGTTATCCAGAGCGTTGGTGACTGGAACTGTGCTGTCATTGTCTGTTCGTAAATTCGGAACGTTTCGCTCTTGGAGCATTCAAGCGCTCACTGGATTCTGGCCGAGGAGTTAGGGTAGATCCGAGCCTTCTGACCTCACAATGCCAGTCAAGCACCCAAGCTAACGTTGGCTAGCTTACTAGCTACTTTCAGACACATAATGAGAGAACACCCCACTCTGACCATTTTACTCGCCCTAGCAGAGCTGGTTAGGCTGTTTTCATGTTATCCAGAGCATTGGTGACTAACTGTGCTGATGGCAACAATTTAATTATGCTTATTTGCCGACGTTTACTGACACCGGCCATATTCAACCGTGGTTGAGCATTTGTAAATTCATCAGTTATTCTGCGCTCTGGCACACTCAGATGTGTTTTTTGTTATGAAATGTAGCTAGCTAGCTAAGTAAACAATGAACCATAATCCCAACTCATGAAGTTACTACCCTGTATGAATCTGTAGGTAGCTAAGAAACTAGGTTCAATAGCAAACGGATCTGAGATACAAATAAGATCATACACGTAACTTTAGCTAGCGAGCCAGCCCGCTAACGTTAGCTAGCTAACAGTACAATTTAACTTGAAATTAAACCACTTTCTGTCAAATTTAGAAACTTATAATATCTGAAAATAGCTAGACTATCATCGATGGGCTTGTCTCCTGTCGGATGCCATGGTTGCCCTTAGTTTGAAGATGTAATCCGGAGACAGGTGTTTTCTCCATCTCCTTAGCTCTCCACTTTCTGGAGGACAGAGTTTATGCAAATTCCACTGATTTTTAAAACTCTGTCCTCCAGAAAGTGGAGAGCATACATGTAACATAAGCTAGCGAGCCAGCCAGCCAACGTTAACTAGCTAACAGTACACTTTAACTTGACATTAGGCTTATTCAGTTTTGCTACATGGTGCAATAAAAATAAGCTGCGTTTGAGAGGATTACCTAGACATAATGACCAGCTCAAATAGACAAGTGTGCTATATGACAGACCAATCCAAACATCTCCCGGCATGTCCAGCCCACTCATTATCTCAGCCAATCATGGCTAGCGGGAAGGTTGCTGTATTTTTCTGTAGCTAAACCAACTTGGCTCTTAATTTTAACAGTTGTATTTACAGATGGCATACAAGTTTGTTATTAAGGCACATGAAAGTTCACATGTTCGAGAAGGCATTTCTGCCCAAAAACAAATTTTGATAGAAAGTCAGCATCCAGGAGTCGCATCTTCACTGTTTACATTGAGACTGCTGTTTTGCAAGTACTATTTAATGAAGCTGCCAGTTGAGGACTTGAGGCGTCTGTTTCTCAAACTAGACACTCTAATGTACTTGTCCTCTTGCTCAGTTGTGCACCGGGGCCTCCCACTCCTCTTTCTATTCTGGTTAGAGACAGTGTGCTCTGTTCTGTGAAGGGAGTAGTACACAGCGTAGTACGAGATCTTCAGTTTCTTGGCAATTTCTCGCATGGAATAGCCTTCATTTTCAGAAGGCCGATTTTGAGCCTGTAATCAAACCCACAAATGCTGATGCTCCAGATACTCAACTAGTCTTAAGGTCAGTTTTATTGCTTCTTTAATCAGCACAACAGTTTTCAGCTGTGCTAACATAATTGCACAATGTTTTTCTAATGATCAATTATCCTTTTAAAATTATCATCTTGGATTAGCTAACACACCGTGCCATTGGAGAACAGTAGTGATGGTTGCTGATAATGCGCCTCTGTACGCCTATGTAGATATTACATAAACTATTTGCCGTTTCCAGCTACAGTAGTCATTTACAGCATTAACAATGTCTATACTGTATTTCTGATCAATTTTCTGTTATTTTAATGGACAAAATATTTGTTTTTCTTTCAAAAACAATGACATTTCTAAGTGACCCCAAACTTTTGAATGGTTGTGGTTGTGTGTGTGTGTGTAAAAAGCATTCCAGGTGAAGCTGGTTGAGAGAATGCCAAGGGTGTGCAAAGCTGTCAAGACAAAGGGTGGCTACTTTGAGGAATATAAAATATGTTTTGATTTGTTTAACACTTTTTTGGTTACTACATGAATCCATATGTGTTATTTCATAGTTTTGATGTCTTCACTATTATTTTACAATGTAGAACATTTAAAAAATAAATAAAAACTCTTGATTGATGTGTGTGTGTGTATATATAATATGATTTTTTAATTTTGTCATAGATTTCAAGCAGATTTAAGTCAAAACTGCAGCTTGGCCACTCAGGAACATTCACTGTCTTATTGGTAGGCAACTCCATTGTAGATTTGGCCTTGTGTTGTAGGTTATTGTCCTGCTAAAAGGTGAATTCCTTTCCGAGTTTCTGGTGTAAAGCAGACTGTTTATTTTATCCTGAAATAATCCCCTGTATTTGCCAATGTCAAGCATACCAATACCATGATGCAGCCACCACCATACTTGAAAATAAGGAGGCAGTTACTCAGTGATGTGTTCGATTTGTTAAAGCTGCAATATGTAACTTTTGGGTGACCTGACCAAATTAACATATACATGTAAGTTATTGATCTGCAATTATCATTGAAAGCAATTCTAAGAATCGGTAGATCTTTTCTATGTGCACCATTTCTCTGCTTCCCCTTAAGTGTTGTTTTTGCTTCTTTTAATTTAGTTTTTTACACCAGTTCAAACAGCTGATAATATTTTTGCTTATTGAAAATATATTTCACAGCAGTTTAGATGGTACAATGATTCTCTACACTGGATTGTTTTGTCACATAAATTTAAATTAGGCTATTAGAACTTTAGCAAACCGGATATGGTTGAGGGATTTCTGCATATTGCACCTTTGAGCCAATTTTTACTTCTGAACTAATTTAGGGTAGCCTAAACAAAAGGGTCTGAATTCTTAATCAAACCTATTTTAATCCCCTTTTGTAACACAATACAATTTGAAGAAATCCATAAATACTTTGTCAAGGCACTGTACATGTACTAATACATACTTGTCTTCGCTCATGTTCACATGTGAGATTCCCCTGCAGTGCATTAACCAGACAGACATAGTCCAACTTCCTAAAACTCAGTTCTAAGTTGCAACATATTCAAAATATGTTCAAACTATGTTGATCTCATCTACTCTCAGCATTTGCATCAATAGCGCCATTCATGAATTTGAGTTACATTTCCGCAGACCAATCTCTCAGCTTTATACCAAACCAAGTTGATGGGGCTGCCGTTGGGCAGAAACACCCTTACAATTATGGCTTTAAAAACTACATTCTAAACTTATTCCGTTTAGTCTTGATATTTATTGGCAAAAATAAATGTGACCGACCGGCTCAATTCGGTCTTGTGTAGCAAAATTTGAAATTGTGATTTTTACATTCGGTAAAAGTAGAGACTCAGAGCTAGAAAATGGGATATCATACAATATAGTTGAGGAACAACGGGAAAGTAATACTGGTTTGAAAGTTGATAAACTTGTAATCCCACTTTTGAGAACCTACTGGAGAGCTCTTCTTTGTCTACACCCATTCAGCATCACACCCTCTCAAGCCTTAGCCCCACCCATCTCTTTAAGGATTCATATGTGAGGCCATGTACTAAACAACCAAAGATATCAATACTAAATGCTGGTTTATACTGCATCTATCAACAATTGTCGCAGTGACATGAACATTCTATTGTCGTCCGACATCAAACTTGTCATTAAGTTTAAACACACAAACTACAGGCTGCATGACATCAGCAGCCTGGTGGTCCAAAATAGCATAACTTGTGTATTTTAAGACCAATAAACCCACCCGTTTTTAAAAATGTCAATTTAGCAAACCAGGCAACTAAAAGCAACTTTCTAAACAATGTTTTGGTTTGTTTCTAGCTTGTTAGCCAGCTAATTTTAAGTTGGCTGGCTAGCCAGTTAAAATAACGACCATATCATATCACTGACAGTCTTCACTTTTGCTAATTTGTCTTCATTATTACAGGAAAATAAACTCACAACAAGATCATTGTTTACAAGTTAATGGCACGTCAATTACAGAAAATAGCTTATGGTTGTGTGACGAAATAAAAGCAGGGCATTCCACCGGAGGATTTTAGAACTTGGACACTGTCTCGTTGGCCTAAAGTTATTTCCTAATTTGACTTTGGTGCAGGTCATGTTCTTCAAATTACCGTCTCTGGTCAACACATACTATATCAAATAAAATCGGGAGTTTATTTGTCACATGCACAGGATACAGAAGGTTTAGTGAAATGGTTACTTGCATAGTGGAGTCTTTTGTTTGGACATGTAGCTAGCTAAACAATTAACCATAATCCCAACTCATAACGTTACTGCCCTGCATGAATCTGCAGGTAGCTAACAACCAGGTTCAATGTTAGCTAGCTAACATTCAGCTATAACTAGCAATGCAAATGGCTCTGAGATACGAATAATATTACTACACAGATCATACATGTAACGTTAGCTAGCCAGCCAGCCAACTAGCTAACACTACGCTTTAACTTGAAATGAAAACGACTTTCTGACAAAATTATAAACGTATAATATCTGAAGTTGTAGCTAGCTAGACTATCTTACCTGTATATATGGATGGACGCTTCTCCCCTCTGTCATGGATGCCATGGTTCCTTTAGTTTGAAGATGTAATGTGGAGCAGGTGTTTTATACAACAGACTTCTATTTGTTCTTTTCGACTCCCTCTTCATATTTGCAATCAAACTGCAGAATTTTGTTAATCTCTTTAGCTATCATTCTCTAATTCCACCGGGCATTCCACTGATTTCAAAACTCGGAGGGAGAGCAACACTTTTTCAGTTCTACTACGTGATATCTTTCAAAAAAGCAGCATTAAAAAGGCTTGCCTACACATACTGACCAGCTCATGTTATAGACAGAAGCATGCTACATGGCAGACCAATCCGAACTCATCTCTCGGCATGTCCAGCCCACCCATTATCTCAGCCAATCATGGCTAGCGGGAATATTCCTGTCTTTTTCCGTGGTTAAAACAACTAGGCTCGTAACTTAACGATTGTATTCGTATTTACAGATGGCATGCAAGTTTGTTATTAAGACACATGAAAGTTCCAGAAGGCATTTCTGCCAAAAAATGCATTTTGATCAAAATAAAAACAAAGTTTACATTCAAATGCCTCCTGTGAAGTAGTGACGTGCGCCATATGCCTAGTTTCCTGAAACGAGTCACATATTGTTTCCAAATTGAGCAAAATTACAAGAAAAACGATACAAAAGTGTTCAAGTTAATTGTAGATTAGTTTTATAGGTTGTACATCGTCACATATTTGGGTATGTATCTTCAGCTCCTACCTTATGCATTGACATTGAAAAACGTTAACTGAAGCATCAAGCTAGAGTTTCTGCGTCATTTGCCCAATTCCAGCCATATAGCTGTCTCCAGTTCATCTCAGTGAGTATTCTTGCTTTTTTTAGCAATTGCTGTAGCATCTATTGACACTATTTATTGCCATGTACTTTTTTGTAGCTCTAGATTTGCCCTCGCCTAGCATAAATTGCGATAGTGCCTATGACTGTACGGTTCTTCATCTGCTCTGTGTGTGTTTTAGTGTAGAGTCTCTTTCTAATGTTTATCGCCATCATTTGGAGCACGACTTAGACCTGGAGGTGCAATGGCTGCTTGATGGCATCTTAGGCCTGTAAGCCTATAACACTGTTTGGACTCAGTTTAACTTAACATCCAAGGTAGCTCCATGGTAGCATGCTTTACTATTGTATGCCCTGTTCCCCTTAGGCACTTACAGCAGATTTCTTTATTTAACCTTTATTTAACTAGGCAAGTCAGAAGTTAAGAACATATTCTTATTTACTCCGGCCAAACCCGGACGATGCTGGGCCAATTGTGCGCCGCTCTATGGGACTCACAATCACGGCTTGTTGTGATACAGCCTGGAATCGAAGTAGTAGTAGTGACGCCTCAAGCACAGAGATGCAGTGTCTTAGACTGCTGCGCCACTCAGGAGCCCAAAGGATTGGATAGGTATAAGCCAGCAAGGCAAAAAAACAACTTTAATCTGTAAGAAGGACACGTACAAATCAAATCAATCAAATCAAGTTTATTTTATATAGCCCTTCGTACATCAGCTAATATCTCGAAGTGCTGTACAGAAACCCAGCCTAAAACCCCAAACAGCAAGCAATGCAGGTGTAGAAGCACGGTGGCTAGGAAAAACTCCCTAGAAAGGCCAAAACCTAGGAAGAAACCTAGAGAGGAACCAGGCTATGAGGGGTGGCCAGTCCTCTTCTGGCTGTGCTGGGTGGAGATTATAACAGAACTATGCCAAGATGTTCAAAATGTTCATAAGTGACAAGCATGGTCAAATAATAATCATGAATAATTTTCAGTTGGCTTTTCATAGCCGATCATTAAGAGTTGAAAATAGCAAATACAACTCCTACCATATTGCTTATACCTATATCATTCTTTCAAATCTACATGAAGTGTATGGATAAGGCAAGGGGTTGTTTCTGGACTGGGCCATAGTCAGTCTACCTGCTGGTTGATGGCTCTTTGCTGCCATCCAGAGATCAAATCAAGCCATTACGTTGTTTCCACCATATTGTCATCTATTGAATTGTTTGCACATTTCTGCCTCCAGTTTAAAGCATTGATCGTTGTTAAATGGTCCTGTTTCTTGCTCATAAGGCTTACAGTCTGTCTTTGATTGAGATCATACAGATGAACTGTTGATCATGCATCTTATCTTACATTGCATTGTCCACTCCTGTTGGCGGAGCCAGTGGCGGCGACAGTGAAGTCATTTTGTCATAAACATACATAGCCTGGTCAGAAATTGTTATGGCAGGTGTGTCATGCCATGTTTTAATGACCCATTGTGAGAAAAAAAAGTGTCCATTCGTTCAAAGAAACCTTTGTTATGAGTCTGCTCAGACAACACTCTTGGGTGTTTATTCAATGTGCTGTTAAGATGCTCAATGTTTTGTCTAGAATTGTCAAAGGAGTTAAGTGACTTGATGTTTTGTCTAAAGCTCAACAGCTCTATGCCATTTCTTGTAACCTCTACATTATCTAAGGTTAATAACGGTACAATCAATTATGGTTCTGGAGAGCTTATGGGTTAGCCAGTATTTATCCTTGCCTTGTTCTGACTGAGTTAATTAAGTAGACTAATTGCTTAAAGTTAAATCGGTGTTGCCCAAGTGCTCAACGTACAGTGCATTTGGAAAGTATTCCCGACCCCCTTGACTTTTTCCACATTTTGGAACAGCCTTATTCTAAAATGGATTTGAATGTCCCTCATCAATCTACACACAAACCCCCATAATGACAAAACAAAAACAGGTTTTTGATTTTTTTGCAAAAAAATAAATAAATAAACTTATCACATTTATAAGTATTCAGACACTTTACTCAGTACTTTTGGCAGCA
Organism: Salvelinus alpinus; assembly: GCF_045679555.1. Taxonomy (NCBI): domain Eukaryota; kingdom Metazoa; phylum Chordata; class Actinopteri; order Salmoniformes; family Salmonidae; genus Salvelinus; species Salvelinus alpinus. The sequence continues at coordinate 51,265,669 of NC_092108.1, read as the reverse complement.
ATTTCAGCCTCAAGTCTTCTTGGGTATGACGCTACAAGCTTGGCACACCTGTATTTGGGGAGATTCTCCCATTCTTCGCTGCAGATCCTCTCAAGCCCTGTCAGGTTGGATAGCTATTTTCAGGTTCAAGTCCGGGCTCTGGCTGGGCCACTCAATGACATTCAGAAACCTGTCCCGAAGCCACTCCTGCATTTTTGGCTATGTGCTTAGGGTCGTTGTCCTGTTGGAAGGTGGACCTTCGCCACAGTCTGAGGTCCTACGTGCTCTGGAGCAGGTTTTCATCAAGGACATCTGTACTTTAATCTGTTCATCTTTGCCTCAATCCTGACTAGTCTCCCAGTCCCTGCCGCTGATACACATCCCCACAGCATGCTTCACCGTAAGGATGGTATTGGCCAGGTGATGAGTGGTGCATGTTTCCTCCAGACATGACTCTTGGCTTTCAGGCCAAAAAGTTCAATTTTGGTTTCATCAGACCATAACATTTTGTTTCTCCTTTAGGTGCTTTTGGCAATCTCCCAAGTGGGCTGTGATGTGGCTTCTGTCTGGCCACTCTGCTCGAGATGGTTGTTCTTTTGGAAGGTTCTGCCATCTCCACAGAGGAACTCTGGAGCTCTTGGTCACCTCCCTGACAATCCCTTCTCCCCCAATTCCTCAGTTTGGCCGGGCGGCCAGCTCTAGGAAAAGTGTTGTTGGTTCCACATTTCTTCCATTTAAGAATCATTGAGGCCACTGTGTTCTTTAGGACCCTTCCCCAGATCTGTGGCTCGACACAGTCCTGTTTCAGAGCTCTTCCTCCGAAATCAAATCAAAGTTTATTTGTCACGTGCGCTGAATACATTTAATTTCACCTTACAGTGAAATGCTTACTTACAGGCTCTAACCAATAGTGCAATTTTTAGGGCCTTCCTCTGACACCGCCTGGTGTAGAGGTCCTGGATGGCAGGCAGCTTAGCCCCAGTGATGCACTGGGCCGTACGCACTACCCTCTGTTGTGCCTTGGGGTCAGAGGCCGAGCAATTGCCGTACCAGGCAGTGATGCAACCAATCAGGATGCTCTCGATGTTGCAGCTGTATAACCTTTTGAGGATCTGAGGACCCATGCCAAATCTTTTTAGTTTCCTGAGGGGGAATAGGCTTTGTCATGCCCTCTTCACGACTGTCTTGGTATGTTTGGACCATTCTAGTTTGTTGTTGATGTGGACACCACTACAGCCCCGTCGATGCGAATGGGGGTGTGCTCGGTCCTCCTTTTCCTGTAGTCCACAATCATCTCCTTAGTCTTGGTTACGTTGAGGGATAGTTTGTTATTCTGGCTCCACCCAGCCAGGTCTCTGACTTCCTCCCTATAGGATGTCTCGTCGTTGTCGGTGATCAGACCTACCACTGTTGTGTCGTCTGCAAACTTAATGATGGTGTTGGAGTTGTGCCTGGCCATGCAGTCGTGGGTGAACAGGGAGTACAGGAGGGGACTGAGCACGCACCCCTGGGGAGCTCCAGTGTTGAGGATCAGCGTGGCAGATGTGTTGTTACCTACCCTCACCACCTGGGGGCGGCCCGTCAGGAAGTCCAGGATCCAGTTGCAGAGGGAGGTGTTTAGTCCCAGGTTTCTTAGCTTAGTAATGATCTTTGAGGGTACTATGGTGTTGAACGCTGAGCTGTAGTCAATGAATAGCATTCTCACGTAGGTGTTCCTTTTGTCCAGGTGGGAAAGGGCAGTTTGGAGTGCAATAGAGATTGTATCATCTGTGGATCTGTTTGGGCGGTATGCAAATTGGAGTGGGTCTAGGGTTTCTGGGATAATGGTGTTGTGAGCCATTACCAACCTTTCAAAGCACTTCCTGGCTACGGACGTGAGTGCTACGGGTTTGTAGTCATTTGGGCAGGTATCCTTTGTGTTCTTGGTGGTCTGCTTGAAACATGTTGGTATTACAGACTCAATCAGGGACATGTTGAAAATATCAGTGAAGACACCTGCCAGTTGGTCAGCACATGCCCGGAGCACACATCCTGATAATCCGTCTGGCCCCGCAGCCTTGTGTATGTTGACCTGTTTAAAGGTCTTACTCATGTCGGCTACGGAGATCTTAATCACACAGTCGTCCGGAACAGCTGATGCTCTCATGCATGCCCCAGTTTTGCTTGCCTCGAAGCGAGCATAGAAGTGATTTAGCTCATCTGGGCAGCTCGCTGCTGTGCTTCCCTTTGTAGTCTGTAATAGTTTGCAAGCCCTGCCACATAAGACGAGCATCGGAGCCGGTGTAGTATGATTCAATCTTAGCCCTGTATTGACCCTTTGCCTGTTTGATGGTTCGTCGCAAGGCTTAGCAGGATTTCTTGTAAGCTTCCGGGTTAGAGTTTTTGTTCTGACATGCACTGTCAACTGTTGGACCTTATATAGACAGGTGTGTGCTTTCCAAATCATGTCCAATCAATTTAATTTACCACAAATCTCAAGGATGATGGAAAAAGGACACACCTGAGCAATTTCGATTCTGTCCCCTCCTATATATATATATATATATATATATATACACTGCTCAAAATAATAAAGGGAACACTAAAATAACACATCCTAGATATGAATGAATGAAATATTCTTATTAAATAATTTTTTCTTTACATAGTTGAATGTGCTGATAACAAAATCACACAAAAATTATCAATGGAAATCAAATTTATCAACCCATGGAGGTCTGGATTTGGAGTCACACTCAAAATTAAAGTGGAAAACCACACTACAGGCTGATCCAACTTTGATGTAATGTCCTTAAAACAAGTCAAAATGAGGCTCAGTAGTATGTGTGGCCTCCACGTGCCTGTATGACCTCCCTACAACGCCTGGGCATGCTCCTGATGAGGTGGCGGATGGTCTCCTGAGGGATCTCCTCCCAGACCTGGACTAAAGCATCCGCCAACTCCTGGACAGTCTGTGGTGCAACGTGGCGTTGGTGGATGGAGCGAGACATGATGTCCCAGATGTGCTTTGGATTCAGGTCTGGGGAACGGACGGGCTAGTCCATAGCATCAATGCCTTCCTCTTGCAGGAACTGCTGACACACTCCAGCCACATGAGGTCTAGCATTGTCTTGCATTAGGAGGAACCCAGGGCCAACCGCACCAGCATATGGTCTCACAAGGGCTCTGAGGATCTCATCTCGGTACCTAATGGCAGTCAGGCTACCTCTGGCGAGCACATGGAGGGCTGTGCGGCCCCCCAAAGAAATGCCACCCCACACCATGACTGACCCACCGGTCATGCTGGAGGATGTTGCAGGCAGCAGAACGTTCTCCACGGCGTCTCCAGACTCTGTCACGTCTGTCACGTGCCACTGAGCCTGTGAACCTGCTTTCATCTGTGAAGAGCACAGGGCGCCAGTGGCGAATTTGCCAATCTTGGTGTTCTCTGGCAAATGCCAAACGTCCTGCACGGTGTTGGGCTGTAAGCACAACCCCCACCTGTGGATGTCGGGCCCTCATACCACCCTCATGGAGTCTGTTTCTGACCGTTTGAGCAGACACATGCACATTTGTGGCCTGCTGGAGGTCATTTTGCAGGGCTCTGGCAGTGCTCCTCCTTGCACAAAGGCGGAGGTAGCGGTCCTGCTGCTGGGTTGTTGCCCTCCTACGGCCTCCTCCACGTCTCCTGATGTACTGGCCTGTCTCCTGGTAGCGCCTCCATGCTCTGGACACTACGCTGACAGACACAGCAAACCTTCTTGCCACAGCTCGCATTGATGTGCCATCCTGGATGAGCTGCACTACCTGAGCCACTTGTGTGGGTTGTAGACTCCGTCTCATGCTACCACTAGAGTGAGAGCACCGCCAGCATTCAAAAGTGACCAAAACATCAGCCAGGAAGCATAGGAACTGAGAAGTGGTCTGTGGTCACCACCTGCAGAACCACTCTTTCATTGGGGGTGTCTTGCTAATTGCCTATAATTTCCACCTGTTGTCTATTCCATTTGCACAACAGCATGTGAAATGTATTGTCAATCAGTGTTGCTTCCTAAGTGGACAGTTTGATTTCACAGAAGTGTGATTGACTTGGAGTTACATTGTGTTGTTTAAGTGTTCCCTTTATTTTTTTGAGCAGTGTATATATATATATAAAAAAAATATGTATTTCTTTATCCTTTATTTAACTAAACAAGTCAGTTAAGAACAAATTCTTATTTTACAATGACTACTTACCCTGGCCAAGCTTTCCGCTAACCCGAACGATGCTGGGCCAATTGAGCACGCCCTTTGGTACTTCTGATCACGGCTGGTTGTGATACAGCCCGGGATCAAACCAAGGTCTGTAGTGATGCCTTTAGCGCTGTGATGCAGTTCCTTAGACCGCTGGTTTTTAAAACATTAGCAAAAATGTCTAAACCTGTTTTCGCTTTGTCATTATGGGGTATTGTGTGCAGCCTGAGGGGGAAAAAACCGATTTAATCTATTTTAGAATAAGGCTGTAACAAAGTGGAAAAGGTGAATGTGTCTGAATACTTTCCAAATGCATTGTATGAATCAGTTGCTAGATATTGGCAGTCCACTACAAGAAACTGCAGACACAGTAGCTCTCCAGGACGCTGCTATGCTAGGTGATCTCAGTGTACGCAGACAACCCATCATATTCCTTTCCCTTAACCCCCCCCTTTTCTTACCTTCTCTTCTATACCTTCTACTTTCTTTCTTCTCACATCTCCCCATTTTGCTCTGCAGTTTATTTTTATGTATTGCCCCCCCCACCCGTCTCTTTCCATCCCCTCTTGCTTTCTCTTTTGTCCTTTTATTGTACTGTATGGTAACCCTTTGAGTTCCGTGCCCCTACTTCCCTCTGTAGGTAGCTTCTCTGGAATGCATCTTTGACAGGCTGCCCACTTTAGGGCAGCAGGAGCTACGTCCCCCCTTGCCCACCGCCCCATACTCCCAAAGCCACGAGGCGTCCCTCCTTCCCACCTCCTCAACCTCCTACCCCAAAAGCCAGGCACCATTCCAGGTAACCCACCTTCTCCCAGCTTCACCCTTAGATGCTCCGCTGACTTTTGAGGTAGGGTTATGAGTTGCGGTTGGCGTTGAGCTAATTAGCTTTTTATTAGTATGGCTGATATTTTGCACAATCTTTTTGTCTTTTGACTGGACAAAGTTGCCGATCACCAACATCAAGAGGCTGTTTGTTTATGTGTTGCAACGCAAGATGGCTGACTCTATACTGTGAATGAGCTTCCCAGACCAACATCTGCACACCTTTTCTTTAAGTAGAGCATGGCTGTGCTCCAATTAAGAGACATTTTCAGATAAAATGGCAAACAATGCTCTTTGTACTGAAGCTCATGCTCATGCCATATAATCTTGGTTTGGCTAATGTCTGCGCAGTCATGCGCATGTTTGTGTGACCTCAGTCTTTTCCTGTCGGATTCCTTGATTGATATCAATAGATTTTTGATTATCTCAATTGTCAAAAGATGGCGCATGGTGTGAATATAGAATTGATCCTCCCGACCCTGACACAAACAGCTGCCTATTTTTGCTATGTTCACCCCACATCCGCTGACACTTGAACATTTATTTGAGAAATAATACTTTATTAATCCATGTGAGATGGAAATTCTTCTGATCTTTCCCTTAGAATGAGCTTTTCAGACGTTTGCAATTTAGGCTACAGTTTACTCTGCTTGTCATGAAATGAGAGGTGATTTGAACTTCGTAGGTGAGTGGATAAAATGTACAAGTGGTAAATTGACTGCCAAGCAAGATAGATGTATCCTCTGCTCACATCCTTTTTACACAAGCCCACCATATAATACAGAGACATGGCACATACAGTACCAGTCAAAAGTTTGGACACCCCTGCTCATTCCAGGGTTTTTCTTTATTTTTACTATTTTATACATTGTGGAATAATAGTGAAAACATCAAAACTATGAAATAACACACATGGAATCATGTAGTAACCAAAAAAGTGAGATTCTTCAAAGTAGTCACCCTTTGCCTTGACAGCTTTGCACACTCTTGGCATTCTCTCAACCAGCTTCATGAGGTATGCATTTCAATTAACATGTGTGCCTTGTTATAAGTTAATTTGTTGAATTTCTTTCCTCAATGCGTTTGAGCCAATCAGTTGTGTTGTGACAAGGTAGGGGTGGTATAGAGAAAATAGCCCTATTTGGTAAAAGACCAAATCCATATTATGGTAACAGCTCAAATAACGAAAGAGAAATGAGAGTCCATCGTTAAATCTCATCGTTGTCGGTGTTCAGGCCTACCACTGTTGTGTCGTCGGCAAACTTAATGATGGTGTTGGAGTCGTGCTTGGCCATGCAGTCATGGGGGAACAGGGAGTACAGGAGGGGACTGAGCACGCACCCTTGTGTTACATACACTTACCACCTGGGGCGGCCCGTCAGGAAGTCCAGGATCCTGTTGCAGAGGGAGGTGTTTAGTCCCAGGGTCCTTAGCTTAGGTGATGAGCTTTGAGCGCACTATGGTGTTGAATAGCATTCTCACATAGGTGTTCCATTTTTCCAGGTGGGAAAGAGCAGTGTGGAGTGCAATAGATATTGCATCATCTGTGGACCTGTTGGGGCGGTATGCAAATTCAAGTTGGTCTAGGGTTTCTGGGATAATGGTGTTGATGTGACCCATGACCAGCCTTTCAAAGCACTTCATGGCTACAGACAGTACACGTCCTGGTAATCCGTTTTGCTCTACGGCCTTGTGAATGTTGACCTGTTTTAAGGTCTTATTCACATGGGTTACGGAGAGCGTGATCACACAGTCATCCGGAACAGCTGATGCTCTCATGCGTGCTTCAGTGTTGCTTGCGTCGAAGCGAGCATAGAAGTTATTTAGCGCATCTGGTAGGCTCATTACTTTACGACATGAAGACAGTCAATACGGAACATTTCAAGAACTTTGAAAGTGTCTTCAAGTGCAGTCACAAAAACCATCAAGCGCTATGATGAAACTGTCTCTCATGAGGACCGCCACAGGAACGGAAAACCCAGAGTTACCTTTGCTACAGAGGATAAGTTACCAGACTCAGAAATTGCAGCCCAAATAAATGCTTCACAGAGTTCAAGTAACAGACACATCTCAACATCAACTGTTCAGAGGAGACTGTGTGAATCATGCCTTCATGGTCGAATTGCTTCAAAGAAACACTACTAAAGGACACCAATATTAAGAAGAGACTTGCTTGGGCCAAGAAACAAAAGCAATGGACATTACACCGGTGGAAATCTGTCATTTGTGAAATCTGTCCTTTGGTCTGATGAGTCCAAATTTGAGATTCTTGGTTCCAACAGCTGAATCCTTTTGAGACGCATAGTAGGTGAATGGATGATCTCTGCATATGTTCCCACCGTGAAGCATGGAGGAGGTGGTGTGGGGGTGCTTTGCTGTTGACGCTGCCAGTGATTTATTTAGAATTCCAGGCACACTTAACCAGTATAGCTACCACAGCATTCTGCAGCGATACGATATGGGACTATTATTTGTTTTTCAACAGGACAATGACCCAACACACCTCCAGGCTGTGTAAGGGCTATTTAACCAAGCAGGAGAGGGATGGAGTGCTACATCAGATGACCTGGCCTCCACAATCACCCGACCTCAATCCAATTTGAGATGGTTTGGGGTGAGTTGGACAGCAGAGTGAAGGAAAAGCAGCCAGCAAGTGCTCAGCATTTGGAATCATGTAGTAACTTTTTCGGTTACTACATGATTCCATATGTGTTGTTTCATAGTTTTGATGTCTTCACTATTGTTCTACAATGTAGAAAATAGTAAAAAATTAAGATAAAACGTTAAATGATTAACTTTTGACTGGTACTGTAGATCATTGAATATATTTTGCAGGTTTTATATGGCATTAGAAAATATGATGAACCTCCATTCTCTTGAATAGATTTTCAGATTTGTCTATTGGCCATACATCCCTTTAGCCGATACCCAATAAACGTGTGTGCACGTATGCTGTACGTTGATAATGAGGACTGTAATGCCAGCAGGTGGCTATACGCAGAGAAACCTTGGCAATGCAATTTCCCATCCCTCAGTCTATTGTTCTCTCACAATTCATCAATGGCATTACCGCGAGCTGCCCTTTCCCCATCAGTGACGTCAGTGGCCGCTGTCTTCGCTACTGATAACAGAAATGAATGGAATTGCACGTCCCGGAAAGACACTGAAAGCAGGGAAAAAGTGATGGCACAGCGGAGGAGAGTAGAAAAGGGAGTACTGTATGTTTCTCTCCCTCTACAGGCCTCCCTCTCTAGTTCAAGCAGCGCCATGGCAACGCAAAAGATGAATGCCAATGCGGACCAAAGGAAAAACTGACACCAAGAAAATGGAGGTCCTTGGATGAGCTATTGAAGGAGAAGAAAAAGGCAGGGGGAGAGAGTGCTTAACCTATGAAAAGGACATATCTAGTGAGGCTTTCTATTACAGAAGGAAAGTGGGATAGACCTAGTATAGGTCCCATCTCACCCCTGAGATTTACAACCCAGTCAGTACATGTGCTGAATTAATATCTGTATTCATTCAGCATTCAGTGATATCCAAAGTGAACTCAGTAATTTGTTATTAGTAAAAAACACTATCGCCAAAGAAAATAATTTGTATTAGTTTGCATTTCTTCACTATGCTGTAGTGACTGTTGCACATACTTTCCATTTCACACCAGGGTTATGTGAGCCAAATACGAAACAATGCCAAATGAAAACCCATGCACATCAATGTCTTGCACTGTTGCAATAAGCCACTGTAAGCGTTGGCAATGTGGTGAAGACTTCTAGAATCGAGACTATAGACGTTAATGCTTTCTTGGATGAGACTCCTGAGAAATCTCCAGAGTATTCTGCTCCCCTTGTGGTGGAATGCTGGGCTCAATACTGTCATCCCATTTCCCTCCCCCCTCTCCCCGGTCCATCACTGGAGCGTTAAGTCAGCGTTATCCGAATGTGAGCTTCCCCTGCTGACTCATTTTTAGAATGTGAAAACGACATCGAACACATCTGGATCTGACCAAGCACGAACCAGTTGAGATTGTGAGGGAGGGTGGGAGGGAGACTGAAGAGAGGAAAGCTGGAGGGGAAGAAGAGGTTAATAATGCACTATTTCAGAGATGAAGATTTGGACACAGCTATCTTCCTAGCTCACTCTCTCTCACACGCACACACACACACACAATCCTTTCTCTCTCGCCATCTCCCATCCCCTGCACCAGTCTGTCATTCTCTGTGCACCAGGACAGACACTCGTCTCCTCATCAGATGAACATGCTGCTCTTTCCTTCTCCACAGGTTAATCCTCCCCAAGAGGGTGCTTTGGTTCTCCCGTCACGTCCAGAGCCTGCTTTCTAATTTGGACGACTGCGCAGACTTAAGTGCCTATTAAAGAGCAAGTGAAAGCGAGAAGCAGCCTCTATGCTCCTCTGGACTCCCTCAGACCCTCCCGTCTGTGGGGTAAAAAGGTGAAGTCCATACGTCCTTCCTATTGCGACCTTGGTCAAGAATCCTACTCTTGCTTTCTCCAGCACCCACCGACGCTGCCTCTGCAGCCTCCGTTGTGTTTGTGAGTGAGGGGGAGGGGGAGGGTAGGGCGGATGACACGAGCTAGAGTGAAGCTGGAGTGAAGCCCCACCTTCCTCCTGTCCTGTCCTCTCCCCTCCAACCACCACCACCCCTAAGCCTGCAACAGCGGTAGCAGCGTCGACACAGCACCTACACACAGCAGCAGCAGCAGTGGCAGCAAGCAACAGCATGCTCAACTCGGTGTGGTACGCCAAAAAGATGGGCCGCCGCATCATGGGCACCCTGCGGAGGACCAAGAGGCTACACCAGCACCTGCTGGTAGGTCCAGCCTCCCTCCGAATGCTTTGCTGGGCTGCGTGAGTCATTTCATACGACGCATTAGGGAGGGAAAACAAAACCTGTGTGTGTGTGTGTGGTAAGCTACACTATCCTACTCTCATGGCATGCTCAGTGTTTCCCAGCTTAGGCCATTTAGTTTGAAAGAAGGTTGAGAACAGCAGCTTAATTCCCTTCGATAATGTTTATCGCTGATGCTGTATACATTTAGATTGATGTTGTCCTAGGGGGTTCTGTGGGAACACTTGTGTATGTTAGGGTGTCGTGTAGTACATCCGGTGCCTGTTTCTGTGTTGCTGCTTTGGGCAGCGAGTTGAAATTTAAGTCTCAACTGACTCGGCATAGTAGATACATTGAGGTGTATGTATGCTCACTGATCTTTGATGTGGAAAAAAGGACTGAACAATACCTATTTGAGAGCTAACACTGCGTCATGTGTAATTGGACACATCCTATAGGTGGGTCATTCTCACGAAACTGACATTTGACTCAAATTCTGAATGAAATTTTTACAAAATTTCCTCTTGGATCACTGAGATTAGGATCTGTACTTATCTATTTTAGAATTATTATAAGTTTTTGATCATATCATACATTTTACCACAATTTCCACAATTCTCATTATTGCAACAGTCCAAAAAATTAACTAATCAATTTAAAATATTTTTAACTTTGCTCCCCTAATGAAAAGGACTTAGTTAAACATAACGCTGACATTTCATTAAAACATTTTTTTTTTTTTTTTTTAAAGGATCAAATTTAAATCTTACTTTTTCCCTAATTTGAGCTTTTTAGACATTTCGGTATTGAGAAGGCCAAGTGGGGTAAACGGGTGTTTGAAAATAAGAACCTAATTCTGAAGACATAGAAGCGAATAAATTAACCTAACTTGTGCTCATCTAATGCCTACTCTAGATGATGCATCATGGGGGAATAAAACTTTACAGGAACTTGAAAAAGTGTTACGTAATGAGACACTGTTTTATGTAATAAATATATTTTTATCTAAACATCAACTAGTATACCTTTATGATTTATGGACAAACTACAGCGACATATATAGTTTTATTGTGTTAGGTTTCTCGAAAGTAAAATAGTATAAAATGACCCGACAATTTAATCCGGACGCATTTCGGTAATGAGAATTTGGGGTGAAAATAAAAAATTCTGGCAAATGTGAAATGTATTTAAAATAAGACACTTTGCCAAAAAATAGACATCTTAGTCCTCAGAATTATTTTAGATTTTTGCTGATGCGTCATGAGAATCACCCAGGTGTAAAAACACAGTTTAAGAAAAACCTAGGACTGCTCTTAGTCATGAGAGCAGTCATCACCAGCACTGAAACGCCCTGCCAGAAAAGCCTTGAGTCATATCAACACGTCGTAGACACAGACCCTATGTTAGAGAAGATTTGGTGGTAGCAGCGTCGAAGGCACAGAAATGTGATGACTCAGTGGCACCTTGTAGTTGCGGGAAGCATCCGAGCGCCATAGAAACATGTCAAACCAATGTTTTGTTGTGCCTAAAGAATCCAAGGTAATGTGATAAGGGTGCAGAGTTCATTGGCAGCTTAACTCTTGACTCCTTTCAGTCACGTTGTCTTTTTACCCCAGAGTGTCAAAATACCCAGCTTACCCATGAGAGGGATTGGGGTTGGAGGGTGGAACAGTAGAGGACAAACTGTTCTCATGTTTTTTTTATACAGATTTTCATTCCAATGCCTTGGCATCTCCTAGTGCACACTCATTCATACAATTGCGTCAAGGATGTTTAAATGAAGGATGATGACTAAGAGGCCACCAATAGATTGTAGTGAATTGGTGAAAACCTGCAGTAACACACAGATAGTTGAGGGCTGATGTTGGGAACCCCTGCAGTAGCACATGCCTTTCCCAGCGTTGCCTAGCAACCTCCAGGCTCCTGACACGCAGCACTAACCCGCCCTCCCTATTTACTGCATCTAAAACAGGGACCCTGCTTGCACTAGCCAATATCGCTCTCACACACACACACACACACACACACACACACACACACACACACACACACACACACACACGCACATTTCAGAGGTCTGTCATCTGAAAGGTTTTCCGCATAAGCCTCATCTCCACTGTTACTTAGTATTTGGATGGACAAATGGAACCTGTTCAAATTCTGTATCTGATTACTGGTCGGGCACATATATCTAATTAATGTCAGGCGCCAGTGCAACGTCCAAATTCACTTTTCACTAATTACTCTTTAGAATGGCCTATTCGAAGAACTAGAATTTGGATCTGTGCGAGAAGCAATAGAGGCATTTTTAAAAAAGTGATAAGATGATAATGCATTGCTTTTATGGATTTTGTGTGCGCATCTGTAGCTCATATAAAAGTGGTGGCTCGTCTTGTTCTCCCTTCTGTCAATATTAGTGGATCAGGTACACCATACAAACCAAATTTCATATGTACTGACTCGAACAGTGTATGAACCAATTATTTATATTTACACTAGATGACTGCAAAGGGGTGCTGTTTTGAAGCCACCACACATCCAACTTGGTACTCCCCCACCATTGTAAAACATTTTGGAAGCTATATAAATCTATTTATTAATATCTACGTTTCCTCTGACAGACACCTTAATGCATACTTTTACATTGTATGAGCTAAACATAAAAACATGAAAATATATTTAAAATAATTTTTGAATTTTTGAATTTCACCTTTATTTAACCAGGTAGGCAAATTGAGAACACGTTCTCATTTACAATTGCGACCTGGCCAAGATGAAGCAAAGCAGTTCGACACATACAACAACACATGGTTACACATGGAGTAAAACAAACATACAGTCAATAATACAGTGAAAAATAAGTCTATATACAATGTGAGCAAGTGAGGTAAGGGAGGTGGAAGGCAAACAAAATATATATATAAATAAAAAAATATATAAAAAGGCCATGGTGGCGAAGTAAATACAATATAGCAAGTAAAAAAAAAAAAACACTGGAATGGTTGGTTTGCAGTGGAAGAAAGTGCAAAGTAGAGATAGAAATAATGGGGTGCAAAGGAGCAAAATAAATAAATGAATACAGTAGGTAAAGAGGTAGTTGTTTGGGCTAAATTATAGATGGGCTATGTACAGGTGCAGTAATCTATGAGCTGCTCTGACAGCTGGTGCTTAAAGCTAGTGAGGGAGATAAGTGTTTCCAGTTTCAGAGATTTTTGTAGTTCGTTCCAGTCATTGGCAGCAGAGAACTGGAAGGAGAGGCGGCCAAAGGAAGAATTGGTTTTGGGGGTGACCAGAGAGATATACCTGCTGGAGCGCGTGCTACAGGTAGGTGCTGCTATGGTGACCAGCGAGCTGAGATAAGGGGGGACTTTACCTAGCAGGGTCTTGTAGATGACCTGGAGCCAGTGGGTTTGGCGACGAGTATGAAGCGAGGGCCAGCCAACGAGAGCGTACAGGTCGCAGTGGTGGGTAGTGTATGGGGCTTTGGTGACAAAACGGATGGCACTGTGATAGACTGCATCCAATTTATTGAGTAGGATTTTGGAGGCTATTTTGTAAATGACATCACCGAAGTCGAGGATTGGTAGGATGGTCAGTTTTACAAGGGTATGTTTGGCAGCATGAGTGAAGGATGCTTTGTTGCGGAATAGGAAGCCAATTCTAGATTTAACTTTGGATTGGAGATGTTTGATGTGAGTCTGGAAGGAGAGTTTACAGTCTAACCAGACACCTAGGTATTTGTAGTTGTCCACATATTCTAAGTCAGAGCCGTCCAGAGTAGTGATGTTGGACAGGCGGGCAGGTGCAGGCAGCGATCGGTTGAAGAGCATGCATTTAGTTTTACTTGTATTTAAGAGCAATTGGAGGCCACGGAAGGAGAGTTGTATGGCATTGAAGCTCGCCTGGAGGGTTGTTAGCACAGTGTCAACAGAAGGGCCAGAAGTATACAGAATAGTGTCATCTGCGTAGAGGTGGATCAGAGAATCACCAGCAGCAAGAGCGACATCATTGATGTATACAGAGAAGAGAGTCGGTCCAAGAATTGAACCCTGTGGCACCCCCATAGAGACTGCCAGAGGCCCGGACAACAGACCCTCCGATTTGACACACTGAACTCGATCAGAGAAGTAGTTGGTGAACCAGGCGAGGCAATCATTAGAGAAACCAAGGCTGTCGAGTCTGCCGATGAGGATGTGGTGATTGACAGAGTCAAAAGCCTTGGCCAGGTCAATGAATACGGCTGCACAGTATTGTTTCCTATCGATGGCGGTTAAGATATCGTTTATGACCTTGAGCGTGGCTGAGGTGCACCCATGACCAGCTCTGAAACCAGATTGCATAGCGGAGAAGGTATGGTGGGATTCGAAATGGTCGGTAATCTGTTTGTTGACTTGGCTTTCGAAGACCTTAGAAAGGCAGGGTAGGATAGATATAGGTCTGTAGCTGTTTGGGTCAAGAGTGTCCCCCCCCTTTGAAGAGGGGGATAACCGCAGCTGCTTTCCAATCTTTGGGAATCTCAGACGACACGAAAGAGAGGTTGAAAAGGCTAGTAATAGGGGTGGCAACAATTTCAGCAGATAGTTTTAGAAAGAAAGGGTCCAGATTATCTAGCCCGGCTGATTTGTAAGGGTCCAGATTTTGCATCTCTTTCAGAACATCAGCTGACTGGATTTGGGAGAAAGAGAAATGGGGAAGGCTTGGGCGAGTAGCAGAGGGGAGGGCAGTGCTGTTGACCGGGGTAGGGGTAGCCAGGTGGAAAGCATGGCCAGCCGTAGAAAAATGCTTATTGAAATTCTCAATTATAGTGGATTTGTCGGTGGTGACAGTGTTTCCTATCTTCAGTGCAGTTGGAAGCTGGGAGGAGGTGTTGTTATTCTCCATGGACTTTACAGTGTCCCAGAACTTTTTTGAATTTGTGTTGCAGGAAGCAAATTTCTGCTTGAAAAAGCTAGCCTTGGCTTTTCTAACTGCCTGTGTATATTGGTTTCTAGCTTCCCTGAAAAGTTGCATATCACGGGGGCTGTTCGATGCTAATGCAGAACGCCATAGGATGTTTTTCTGTTGGTTAAGGGCAGTCAGGTCAGGAGAGAACCAAGGGCTATATCTGTTCCTGGTTCTAAATTTCTTGAATGGGGCATGCTTATTCAAGATGGTGAGGAAGGCATTTAAAAAAAATATCCAGGCATCCTCTACTGACGGGATGAGATCAATATCCTTCCAGGATACCTCGGCCAGGTCGATTAGAAAGGCCTGCTCGCTGAAGTGTTTCAGGGAGCGTTTGACAGTGATGAGTGGAGGTCGTTTGACCGCTGACCCATTACGGATGCAGGCAATGAGGCAGTGATCGCTGAGATCTTGGTTGAAAACAGCAGAGGTGTATTTGGAGGGCAAGTTGGTTAGGATGATATCTATGAGGGTACCCGTGTTTACGGAATTGGGGTGGTACCTGGTAGGTTCATTGATAATTTGTGTGAGATTGAGGGCATCAAGCTTAGATTGTAGGATGGCTGGGGTGTTAAGCATGTTCCAATTTAGGTCGCCTAGCAGCACGAGCTCTGAAGATAGATGGGGGGCAATCAGTTCACCTATGGTGTCCAGAGCACAGCTGGGGGCAGAGGGTGGTCTATAGCAGGCGGCAACGGTGAGAGACTTGTTTTTAGAGAGGTGGATTTTTAAAAGTAGAAGTTCAAATTGTTTGGGAACAGACCTGGATAGTAAAACAGAACTCTGCAGGCAATCTTTGCAGTAGATTGCAACACCGCGCCCTTTGGCCGTTCTATCTTGTCTGAAAATCTTGTAGTTAGGGATGAAAATGTCAGAATTTTTGGTGGTCTTCTTAAGCCAGGATTGAGACACGGCTAAAACATCCGGGTTGGCAGAGTGTGCTAAAGCAGTGAACAAAACAAACTTAGGGAGGAGGCTTCTAATGTTAACATGCATGAAACCAAGGCTATTACGGTTACAGAAGTCATCAAAAGAGAGCGCATGGGGAATAGGAGTGGAGCTAGGTACTGCAGGGCCTGGATTCAATCAATCAATCAATTTTATTTTATATAGCCCTTCGTACATCAGCTAATATCTCGAAGTGCTGTACAGACACCCAGCCTAAATTCACCTCTACATCACCAGAGGAACAGAGGAGGAGTAGGATAAGGGTACGGCTAAAAGCTATGAGAATTGGTCGTCTAGAACGTCTAGAACAGAGAGTAAAAGGACGTTTCTGGGGGCGATAAAATTGCTTCAAGGAATAATGTACAGACAAAGGTATGGTAGGATGTGAATACAGTGGAGGTAAACCTAGGTATTGAGTGATGATGAGAGAGATATTGTCTCTAGAAACATCATTGAAACCAGGTGATGTCATCGCATATGTGGGTGGTGGAACTGAAAGGTTGGATATGGTATAGTGAGCAGGGCTAGAGGCTCTACAGTGAAATAAGCCAATAAACACTAACCAGAACAGCAATGGACAAGGCATATTTACATTAAGGAGAGGCATGCTTAATCGAGTGATCAATAAGGGTCCAGTGAGTAGAGGTTGGTTGGGGTCACGGCGTTCCAGACAGCTAGCCGGGTAGATGGCTATCGGTAGCAAGATAGCATAGGATGGAGGTCTATTTTTAGACACCTCGTGCGTTTCCGTCGGTAGATTAGTGGGGTTCCGTGTGGTAGAGGGGATCAATCCAATTGGCAAAATAGATATAGTGACCCAAGAAAAAAAATTGTCCGATATACTTATTCAGATAGCAGCCGATAAGACAGCTAACGATTAGCGGGCCCCAGATGAGCTTTCAGGTAACGTCGCGACGGAGGTGCCAGTTGGATAACTCCCTCGGGCAGATAACGTCAGATAAAGTCAGTCGTGAAGGCCCGGTGGGGCTCCGCATCTGCAGCAAAAAAAAAACGGGTCCGGATAGGTGACTGTAGCCCAGGAATGGCTGATGGAACTCCTCAGCTGGCTAGCTCCGGAATAATTTAAGTTTGCTCCGGGATCGACGTAAGCCAATAGTCACACGGTTTGCAGCTAGAAAGTTGCGAAATCAAGGTGCAAATGTCCAGAGCCTGAGGCTGAAATCCGGGTACACTGAGAAAAAAAGGCCCGGTATGCTCCGGTCCGAGTCGCGTTGCACAAAAGTGCCGGTAGATTATCGAGCTAAAGGAATAGCTGATGACCACAAAACGTGGGCAGCTGAAACACCAACGGTAGCCAGCAAACCGGCTAACTTCTGGGCAGCTTCAGATTAGCTTCTGGCTAGCTTCCGGCTAGCTTCTGGTTAGCTTTCTGGCTAGCTTCTGATTAGCCTCTGGCTAGCTTCCACTGTGGATTTTCAGATTTGAGGTAAATAATACTTTTTTTTTGTAATTGGTGAGGCGGGTTGCAGGAAAGCTTTTGTAGTTGAGTTCTTGGATAATAAAATAGATAAAAGATATGCGAAGAAAGGTGTAAATACATATATACAGGACACGACAATACGAGGACAAAATGACGTCTGAACTGCTAAGCCATCTTGGAACACAAAATACCAATGTGCCAATAATACCTTAAACTATGAAAAAACTATGAAATAAAATGTATGGACTCATGCAGTGGTGTAAAGTACTTCAGTAAAAATATTTAGAACTACTACTAAAGTAGTTTTCTGGGGTATCTGTACTTTACTATTTCTATTTTTGACCAATTTTACTTTACTACATTCCTTTAAAAAATATTGTACTTTTTACTCCATACATTTTCCTTGACACCCAAAAGTACTTGTTACATTTTGAATGCTTAGCAGGACAAGAAAATGAACATCCCTAGTCATCCTTACTGCCTCTGATCTAGCGGACTCACTAAACACATATGCTTCGTTTGTAAATTATGTCTGAATGTTGGAGTGTGCCCGTGACTTTTCATGAAATAAAAAAAAACAAGAAAATGGTGCCATCTGGTTTGCTTAATATAAGGAATTTGAAATTATTTATACTTTTACTTTTGATACTTAAGTATATTTAAACCAAATACTTTTATACTTTTACTCAAGGCGAATTTTACTGGGTGTCTTTTACTTTGACTATTAAGGTATCTTTACTTTTACTGAAGTATGATAGTTGGGTAATTTTTCCACCACTGGGATCATGTAGTAACCAAAAAAGTACAATATATTTTATATTTGAGATTCTTCAAATGAGTCACTCTTTGCCTTGATGACAGCTTTGCACACACTCGGTATTCTCTCAACCAGCTTCATGAGGTAGTCACCTGGAATGAATTTCAATTAACAGGTGTGCCTTGTTAACTTCACTAGGGTAGGGGGCAGCATTGGGAATTTTGGATGAAAAGCGTACCCAAATTAAACTGCCCGCTACTCAGCCATAAAAGCTAGAATATGCATACAATGTGTAGATTTGGAGTAGAAAACACTCTGTGAGTCTGTGAGTAAAAATGTCTGTGAGTATAACATAACTCATATGGCACGCAAAAACCTGAGAAAAAATCCAACCAGGAAGTGGGAAATCTGAGGTTTGTAGTTTTTCAACTCATGGCCTATCGAATACACAGTGTCTATGGGGTCATATTGCGCTTCCACTAGATGTCAACAGTCTTTAGAACCTTGTTTGAGGCTTCTACTGTGAAGTGGGTGCGAATGAGAGGGGGATGAGTCAGAGATCTGCCAGAGAGCCACGAGCTGGCCACGCGCCTTCACGTGATAGTTAGCTTGTGTTCCATTACATTTCTGAAGACAAAGGAATTCTCCGGTTGGAACATTATTGAAGATTTATGTTAAAAACATCCTAAAAATGTATTCTATACATCGTTTGACATGTTTCTACGGACTGTAACGGAACTTTTTGACTTTTCGTCTGCACCTAGTGACATGAATTTTGATTACTGGGCTAAACGTGCGAACAAAAAGGAGGTATTTGGACATAAATTATGGACATTATCGAACAAAACAAACATTTATTGTGGAACTGGGATTCCTGGGAGTGCATTCTGATGAAGATCATCAAAGGTAAGTGAATATTTATAATGCTATTTCTGACTTCTGTTGACTATACAACATGGCGGATATCTGTTTGGGTTGTTTTGGTCTCTGAGCGCTGTACTCAGATTATTGCATAGTGTGCTTTTTCCGTAAAGTTTTTAGAAATCTGACACAGCGGTTGCATTAAGGAGAAGTGGATCTAAAATTCCATGCATAACAGTTGTATCTTTTAGCAATGTTTATTATGAGTATTTCTGTAAATTGATGTGGCTCTCTGCAAAATCACCGGAGGTTTTGGAACTACTGAACATAACGCGCCAATGTAAACTCATATTTTTGGATATAAATATGAACTTTACCGAACAAAACATACATGTATTGTGTAACATGAAGTCCTATGAGTGTCATCTGATGAAGATCATCAAAGGTTAGTGATTAATTTTCTCTATTTGTGCTTTTTCTGACTCCTCTCTTTGGCTGGAAAAATGGCTGTGTTTTTCTGTGACTTGGCTCTGACCTAACATAATCGTTTGGTGTGCTTTCGCTGTAAAGCCTTTTTGAAATCGGACACTGTGGCTGGATTCTCAACAAGTGTATCTCTAAAATGGTGTAAAATACTTGTATGTTTGAGGAATTTTAATTATGGGATTTCTGTTTTGAATTTGGCGCAGTTTCACTGGCTGTTGACGAGGTGGGACGCTACTGTCCCACATACCCTAGTTAGGTTAAAAGTTAATTTGTAATTTGTGGAATTTCTTTCCTTCTTAATTGTGGTTTGAGCCAATGTAGGGGTGATATACAGAAGATAGCCCTATTTGGTAAAATACCAAGTGCATATTATGGCAAGAACAGATCAAATAAGCAAAGAGAAATGACAGTCCATTACTTTAAGACATGAAGGTCATTCAATCCGGAACATTTCAAGAACTTTGAAAGTTTTTTCAAGTGCAGTCGCAAAAACCGTCAAGTGATATGATGAAACTGGCTCTCATGAGGAACGGCACAGGAAAGGAAGACCCAGAGTTACCTCTGCTGCAGAGGATAAGTTCATTAGAGTTACCAGCCACAGAAATTGCAGCCCAAATAAATGGTAGACAGAGTTCAAATAACAGACACATCTCAACATCGGCTGTTCAGAGGAGACTGCATGAATCAGGCCTTCATGGTCGAATTGCTGCAAAGAAACCACCACTAAAGGACTCCAATAGAAAGAGACTTGCTTGGGCCAAGAAACACGAGCAATGGACATTAGACCGGTGGAAATCTGTCCTTTGGTCTGAAGAGTCCAAATTTGAGGCGCAGATTAGGTGAACGGATGATCTCTGAATGTAAAGTTCCCACCTTGAAGTATAGAGGAGGAAGTGTGGGGGTGCTTTGCTGGTGACACTGTTTGTGATTCATTTAGAATTCAAGGCACACTTAACAGCATTCTGCAGCGATTCGCCATCCCATCTGGTTTGCGCTCAGTGGGACTACCATTTGTTTTTCAACAGGACAATCACCCAACACACCTCCAGGCTGTGTAAGGACTATTTGACCAAGCAGGAGAGTGATGGATTGCTGCATCAGATGACCTGGCCTCCACAATCATCCGACCTCAACCCAATTGAGATGAGTTGGACTGCAGAGTGAAGGAAAATTAGCCAATAAGTGAACTCTTTACTAGTCAACTTAACAAGTCAGTCAAGAACAAATTCTTATTTACAATGACGGCCTACCGGGGAACAGTGGGTTAACTGCCTTTTTCAGGGCTGGAACGACAGATTTGGAACTTGTCAGCTTGGGGATTTGATCCAGCAACCTTTCGGTTAATGGCCCAGCGCTCTAACCACTAGGCTACCTGCCACCCCCAAGGCAAAGGGTGGCTTTGAAGAATCTCAAATATAAAATAAATGTTGATTTGTTTAACACTTTTTTGTTTACTACAGTACATGATTCCATATGTCTTATTTCATAGTTTTGATGTCTTAACTATTATTCACTATTATAGTAAAAAATTAAGAAAAAACCTTGAATGAGTAGGTGTGTCCAATAGGTGTGTCCAAACGTTTGACTCGTACTGTATATGTATTACTTTTTTTGTCCTTCAAACATTTAATTTAAATCTCTAGAATTCCATTCAATCCTATGGAGGACTGGCTGACCGGTAGCTTCAAAGCCTTTCATTGGCCAATACATAGCATCAGCAACCCAGAGTTTATATACAGTTGAAGTCTGAGGTTTACATACACTTAGGTTGGAATCATTAAAACTCGTTTTTCAACCACTCCACAAATTTCTTGTTAACAAACTATAGTTTTGGTTAGTCGGTTAGGACATCTACTTTGTGCATGACACAGGTAATTTTGCTAACAATTGTTTACAGACAGATTATTTCACTTATAATTCACTGTATCACAATTCCAATTGGTCAGAAGTTTACATACACTAAATTGACTGTACCTTTAAACAGCTTGGAACATTCTCGAAAATGATGTCATGACTTTAGAAGATTCTGATAGGCTAATTGACATCATTTGAGTCAATTGGAGGTGTACCTGTGGATGTATGTCAAGGCCTACCTTCAAACTCAGTGCCTCTTTGCTTGACATCATAGGAAAATCAAAAGATATCAGCCAATACCTCAGAAAAAAATTGTAGACCTCCGCAAGTCTGGTTCATCCTTGGGAGCAATTTCCAAATCCCTGAAGGTACCACGTTCATCTGTACAAACAATAGTTCGCAAGTATAAACACCATGGGACCACGTAGCCGTCATACCGCTCAGGAAGGAGATGCGTTCTGTCTCCTAGAGATGAACGTACTTTGGTACCGAAAAGTGCAAATCAACCCCAGAACAACAGCAAAGGACCTTGTGAAGATGCTGGAGGAAACCGGTACAAAAGTATCTATATCCACAGTAAAACGAGTCCTATATCGACATAACATGAAAGGCCGCTCAGCAAAGGAAGAAGCCACTGCTCCAAAACCGCCATTAAAAAAAGCCAGACTACGGTTTGCAGCTGCACATGGGGACAAAGATCGTACTTTTTGGAGAAATGTCCTCTGGTCTGATGAAACAAAAATAGAACTGTTTGGCCATAATGACCATCGTTATGTTTGGAGGAAAAAGGGGGTGGCTAGCAAGCCGAAAAACACCATCCCAACCGTGAAGCACGGGGGTGGCAGTATCATGTTGTGGGGGTGCTTTGCTGCAGGAGGGAGTGGTGCACTTCACAAAATAGATGGAATATTGAGGAACGAAAAGTATGTGGATATATTGAAGAAACATCTCAAGACATCAGTCAGGAAGTTGAAGCTTGGTCGCAAATGGGTATTCCAAATGGACAATGACCCCAAGCATACT
This sequence comes from Salvelinus alpinus, assembly GCF_045679555.1. Classification (NCBI taxonomy): domain Eukaryota; kingdom Metazoa; phylum Chordata; class Actinopteri; order Salmoniformes; family Salmonidae; genus Salvelinus; species Salvelinus alpinus. The sequence continues at coordinate 51,243,495 of NC_092108.1, read as the reverse complement.
TCCAAAGTTGTGTCAAAATAGCTTAAGGACAACAAAGTAAAGGTATTGGAGTGGCCATCACAAAGCCCTGACCTCAATCCTATTGAAAATTTGTTGGCAAAACTGAAAAAGCGTGTGTGAGCAAGGAGGCCTGCAAACCTGGCTCAGTTACACCAGCTCTGTCAGGAGGAATGGGCCAAAATTCACCCAACTTGTAGTGGGAAGCTTGTGGAAGGCTACCTGAAACGTTTGGCTCAGTTACACCAGCTCTGTCAGGAGGAATGGGCCAAAATTCACCCAACTTGTAGTGGGAAGCTTGTGGAAGGCTACCTGAAACGTTTGACCCAAGTTAAACAATTTAAAGGCAATGCTACCAAATACTAATTTAGTGTATGTAAACTTCTGACCTACTGGGAATGTGATGAAAGAAATAAAAGCTGAAATAAATGATTCTCTCCACTATTATTTTGACATTTCACATTCTTAAATGAAGTGGTGATCCTAACTGACCTGAGACAGGGAATTTTTCTAGGATTAAACGTTAGGAATTGTGAAAAACAGAGTTGAAATGTATTTGGCTAAGGTGTATGTAAACTTCCAACTTCAACTGTACATCATAGGTACAAGCTCTGTGTACAGTGGTGCTTCTTCCAGTATTTGAAGGATATTGAAATGAATTAACATGTATGTGGTTGTTAGGAATTTCTAATTTACTTATTGAAGCCACTGTCTATAAGGTGTGCGTACCATCCGTGGGCCACCAACCAACCAAAACCTATGGATCAAATGCATCCAATGACATTTTTTTGCAAGTAAAGCAATTTCAATGTTATATTTAAAGAAATATATATATTTTACCTTAATTTAACTAGGCAAGTCAGTTAAGAACAAATTCTTATCTATAGCTAGTGCTCGAGGAATGATGTTCCATGAGAGCAACATTACTTTTGTAAAGGTAATTTGAAGCTATACATGATTTGTTTACGTAGTCCCATGACAAGAAACACATACTCAATCAATGAATATGCCTTCAGTTTTATGGTACAAGGTAACAGTCATACTAATATATTTACACATTTTCCAGTTTATTAGGTACACCCATCTAGTACCAGGTCGGATCCCACTTTGCCTCCAGAACAGCCTGAATTCTTCAGGGCAAGGTGTCGGAAATGTTCCACAAGGATGATGGTCAATGGTGATGCGATGGCATCATACAGTTCCTGCATATTGGACAGCGGTACATTCATGTTGCAAACAGCCCATTACATCTGATCCCAAAGATGCTCGATTGGGTTGAGGTCTGGGGACTGCACAGGCCACTCAAATAAACTGAGCTCGCTGTCATGTTCCTGGAACCATTCAAAATGTGCTTTGTGACATGGCACATTATTCTGCTAGAAGTTTCCATGTGACGAAGGGTAAACTGTAGCCATGATGGAATGCACCTGGTCAGCAACAATGTTCAGATACGCTGTGGCTTTCAAGCGTTGCTCAATTGGTATCAAGGGACTTTACGTGTGGATAGGAAAAAATTCCCCACAGCCTTACACCACCGCCACCAGCCTGTACTGTTTATACCAGGCAGGATGGGGCCATGGACTCATGCTGCTTACACCAAGTCATGACTGCCATCAGCATGTTGCAACAGGAACCGGGATTCGTTGGATCAGGCAATGTTTTTCTATTCCTCAATTGTCCAGTTTTGGTGCTTGCATGCCCACTGGAACCGCTTCTTCTTGTTTTTAGCTGATGGGTATGGTGCCCAGTGTGGTCATCTGCTGCAATAGCCCGTCTGTGACAAGAACCGACAAAAGCACTGTGCCGTTATTTGCCTGTTTGTGGCCCACCTGTTAGCTTGCACAATTCTTTCCATTTTCCTTCGACCTCTCTCATCAACGAGCTGTTTTTGTCCACAGGACTGCCACTGACTGGATGTTTTTTGTTTGTCGCACAATTCTCTGTAAACCCGAGACATGTGCGTGAAAAGCCCAGGAGGGAGGCCGTTTGAGATACTGGTTCTGGGGCGCCTTACACTGACTTTCATAGTATGGTCAAAGTCGCTTAGTTACCTATTCCTTGGTTCCATGGGCTACCAAAACGCTGGAGACGAGGTGGAGTCCTGGTGAAGTTGAGGCAAAGAGAAAACTGAATGCCGATCCCCTCTATTCTATTGGCAAATGTCCAGTCACTTGAGAATAAGATGGATGAGCTTCGTTCTAGTCTCCTATCAGAGAGACTTGAAAAGCTGCAATATTATGTCTTACTGAAACGTGGCTGGATGATGAAGTTATACATGTAGTACTCAGTGGATTCTCCATGCAGCGGCAGGATGGGACGGCGGCTTCGGGGAAGTCGAAAGGAGGAGTGTGTTTTTTATAAATAATAACTGGTGTGCTGCTTCCAGTGTGAAGGAAATCTCAAGCTTTTGCTCACTTGATATAGAATACCTCATGGTAAGCTTCTAGACTATTGTATCTACCAAGAGTTCTCATCCATAATTATGACGGCTCTCTGCATCCCACCACAAGCCAACACCTCTTTGGCACTCAAACTGTATGGGGCCATAAACAAACAAGAAACCGCTCACCCAGAGGCAGCGTTTCTGGAGGGAGGAGACTTTAACGCAGGGAGGCTTAAAACCATCCTACCGCACTTTTACCAACACATCTCCTGAGCCACTAGGAGCGCTAAAACTCTAGACCACTTTTATTGTACTCCCTCATCCGGCATATCTGACCATGACTCCATTTTCCTGCTTCCTGTCTACATAACAAAAGCTCAATTAGGAAGTGCCAGTGATGCACTCAATACAGAAGTGTTCGGATGAAGCAGACGCGAGGCTACAATACTATTTTGCTAATACAGGCTGGGATATGTTCCAGGATTCATCTGATGATATTGAGGAGTTTACCACAATTCACAGGCTTCATCAATTAGTTCATAGACGATGTTGTCCCCACAATGACTATAAGAAAGGCAATATCTTCGATGGGCTTACAAGGGACAGGACACGATCATGGATGGATTTAAGAGAGCCCGCTACGACATCAAACATGCAAAAGGACAATATAGGATTAAGGTGGAATCCTATTACACCGGCTCCAATGCTCGTCGTATGTGGCAGGGCTTGCAAACTATAACGGATTACAAAAGGATTCCCAGCCATGAGTTGCCCAGCGACGCAGAACTCCCAAATGAGCTAAATGTCTTTTATGCTCGATTCGAGGAATATATAACACTGTGACTTGTGCGACAGCCTCTGTTTTTCCAGATTACTATATGATCTCGCTCTTCGTGGCTGATGCGAGCATAACATTTAAACGGGTTAACATTCACTGAATACCAGAGCGCGTTCTTGAAGCATGCACCCAACATGTTTCAAGCTGACCATCATTGTCCCTGTTGTCAAGAACTCCAATTTAACCCACCTAAATGACTCGCCCTGTAGCACTCACATCTGTAATTATGAACTGCTTCTAAAGGCCGGTCATGACACATCAACACCATCATCCCAAACACCGTAGACCCACTCCAATTCGCATACCTCCACAACTGATCCACAGATAACTCAATCTCAATTGCACTTCACACTGCCATCTCCCAACTGGGCAAGAGGGGAAATAACTAGGTGAGAATGCTGTTCATAGACTACAACTCAGCATTCAACACCATAGTCCCCTCAAAGCTCATCACCAAACTAGGGACCCTGTGACTGAACCCCTCCTTCTGCAACTGGATCCTGGACTGACAGGCTGGCCCCAGGTGGTGAGGGTAGGCAACAACACACCAACCCTCACTACGGGGGCCCCTCGGAGGTGTGCGCTTAGTCACATTCTGTACTCCCTGTTCACCCACAACTGCGTGGCCACGCACATCCAACACCATCATCAAGTTTGCTGATGACACAACGGTGGTAGGCCTGATCACCAGCAGTGGTGAGACAGCCTACGGGGAGGGGGCCAGAGACTTAGCAGTGTAGTGCCAGGACAACAACATCTCCATCAACGTCAGTAAGACCAAGGAGCTGATCGTGGACTATAGGAGAAAGAGGCGGAGAGCACGCGTCCATTCACATCGGCAGGGTTGTTGTGGAGCGGGTCGAGAGCAAGTTCTTTGGCGTTCTCATGAATAGGGCACGGCAGTGGGCCCTATGATCCTCAAAAAGTTATACAGCTGCACCATTGAGAGCATCTTGACTGGCTGCATCGCCGCTTGATATGGCAAATGCACTGCCCTTGTCCGCAAAGCACTACAGAAGGTGTCCCGAAAAATTGCCAAAGACAGGAGCAACATGTTTCAAGATAGCTTCTACCCTAAATCCATAAGACTGCTAAATAGTCAATTAATGGTACCTAGCTATCTGCACTGACTCTCCTGCTCACTCCGTAGACTATACACTGAGTGTACAAAACATTAAGGACTAATATTGAGTTGCACCCCCCCACCCTCTGAATGGCACACATACAAAATCAATGTCTCTAGACTTAAAAATCCTTATTTAACCTGTCTCATCCTCTTCATAAACACCGATTTTAAATGGATTTAACAAGTGACATCAATAAAGGATCATAGCTTTCACCTGGTCAGTCTATGGAAAGAGCAGGTGTCCTTAATGTTTTGTACATTCCGTGTATATACACACTCACTCACACACACTACATTGACACTCCCACACAAAATAGCCACACACATTCACATACACTACATACGTATTTGCACGCACATTTGCTTCTGCTACTGTTTATTTTACTCATATTATAATCTATCCTGATGCTTATTTACTTTACCCTGCCTTCATGTAAATCTCTACCTCAAATACCTCTTACCTCTGCGCATTGATCTGATACTGGTACAAGCATTTGTGACTGACCGGCTCGATTTGGTCAGTAGAGACTCAGAGCTAGAAAATGGCATATCATACACTACAGTTGAGGAACAAGGGGAAAGTCATTCTTTGAATGTTGATAAACAATGTACTCACTTTTGAGAAAATAGCCCTTGAATGGTTTTGTACATACTGGAGAGCTCTTTGTGTACACACATTCAGCATCGTTCACACTAGAGGTCGACCGATTATTCGGAATGGCCGATTAATTAGGGCCGATTTCAAGTTTTCATAACAATCGGTAATCGGTATTTTTGGACACCGATTTGGCCGATTTAAAAAATATATATTCTATTTATTTTTTTGTTACACCTTTATTTCATCTTTATTTAACTAGGCAAGTCAGTTAACACATTCTTATTTTCAATGACGGCCTAGGAACGGTGGGTCAACTGCCTTGTTCAGGGGCAGAACGACAGATTTTTACCTTGTCAGCTCGGGGGATTCAATCTTGCAGCCTTACTGTTAACTAGTCCAACGCTCTAACCACCTGATTGCATTGCACTCCACGAGGAGCCTGCCTGTTACGTGAATGCAAAAGAAGCCAAGGTCAGTTGCTAGCTAGCATTAAACTTATCTTATAAAAACAATCAATCAATCAATCATAATCACTAGTTAACTACACATGGTTGATGATATTACTAGTTTAGCTAGCGTGTCCTGCGTTGCATATAATCGATGCGGTGCGTATTGTTGCTTCAATGGGTACCTAACCATAAACATCAATGCCTTTCTTAAAATCAATACACAGAAGTATATATGTTTAAACCTGCATATTTAGCTAAATGAAATCCAGGTTAACAGGAAATATTAACCAGGTGAAATTGTGTTACTTCTCTTGCGTTCATTGCACGCAGAGTCAGTGTATATGCAACAGTTTGGGCCGCCTAATTTGCCAGAATTTTACGTAACTATGACATAACATTGAAGGTTGTGCAATGTAACAGGATTATTTAGACTTATGGATGCCACCCGTTAGATGAAATACGGAACGGTTCCGTATTTCACTGAAAGAATAAATGTCTTGTTTTCGAGATGATCGTTTCCGGATTCGACCATATTAATTACATTTACATTTAAGTCATTTAGCAGACGCTCTTATCCAGAGCGACTTACAAATTGGTGCATTCACCTTATGATATCCAGTGGAACAACCACTTTACAATAGTGCATCTAACTCTTTTAAGGGGGGGGGTTAGAAGGATTACTTTATCCTATCCTAGGTATTCCTTAAAGAGGTGGGGTTTCAGGTGTCTCCGGAAGGTGGTGATTGACTCCGCTGACCTGGCGTCGTGAGGGAGTTTGTTCCACCATTGGGGTGCCAGAGCAGCGAACAGTTTTGACTGGGCTGAGCGGGAACTGTACTTCCTCAGAGGTAGGGAGGCGAGCAGGCCAGAGGTGGATGAACGCAGTGCCCTTGTTTGGGTGTAGGGCCTGATCAGAGCCTGAAGGTACGGAGGTGCCGTTCCCCTCACAGCTCCGTAGGCAAGCACCATGGTCTTGTAGCGGATGCGAGCTTCAACTGGAAGCCAGTGGAGAGAGCGGAGGAGCGGGGTGACGTGAGAGAACTTGGGAAAGTTGAACACCAGACGGGCTGCGGCATTCTGGATGAGTTGTAGGGGTTTAATGGCACAGGCAGGGAGCCCAGCCAACAGCGAGTTGCAGTAATCCAGACGGGAGATGACAAGTGCCTGGATTAGGACCTGCGCCGCTTCCTGCGTGAGGCAGGGTCGTACTCTGCGAATGTTGTAGAGCATGAACCTACAGGAACGGGTCACCGCCTTGATGTTAGTTGAGAACGACAGGGTGTTGTCCAGGATCACGCCAAGGTTCTTAGCACTCTGGGAGGAGGACACAATGGAGTTGTCAACCGTGATGGCGAGATCATGGAACGGGCAGTCCTTCCCCGGGAGGAAGAGCAGCTCCGTCTTGCCGAGGTTCAGCTTGAGGTGGTGATCCGTCATCCACACTGATATGTCTGCCAGACATGCAGAGATGCGATTCACCACCTGGTTATCAGAGGGGGGAAAGGAGAAGATTAATTGTGTGTCGTCTGCATAGCAATGATAGGAGATACCATGTGAGGATATGACAGAGCCAAGTGACTTGGTGTATAGCGAGAATAGGAGAGGGCCTAGAACAGAGCCCTGGGGGACACCAGTGGTGAGAGCACGTGGTGCGGAGACAGATTCTCGCCACGCCACCTGGTAGGAGCGACCTGTCAGGTAGGACGCAATCCAAGCGTGGGCCGCGCCGGAGATGCCCAGCTCGGAGAGGGTGGAGAGGAGGATCTGATGGTTCACAGTATCAAAGGCAGCCGATAGGTCTAGAAGGATGAGAGCAGAGGAGAGAGAGTTAGCTTTAGCAGTGCGGAGCGCCTCCGTGACACAGAGAAGAGCAGTCTCAGTTGAATGACTAGTCTTGAAACCTGACTGATTTGGATCAAGAAGGTCATTCTGAGAGAGATAGCAGGAGAGCTGGCCAAGGACGGCACGTTCAAGAGTTTTGGAGAGAAAAGAAAGAAGGGATACTGGTCTGTAGTTGTTGACATCGGAGGGATCGAGTGTAGGTTTTTTCAGAAGGGGTGCAACTCTCGCTCTCTTGAAGACGGAAGGGACGTAGCCAGCGGTCAAGGATGAGTTGATGAGCGAGGTGAGGTAAGGGAGAAGGTCTCCGGAAATGGTCTGGAGAAGAGAGGATAGGGTCAAGCGGGCAGGTTGTTGGGCGGCCGGCCGTCACAAGACGCGAGATTTCATCTGGAGAGAGAGGGGAGAAAGAGGTCAAAGCACAGGGTAGGGCAGTGTGAGCAGAACCAGCGGTGTCGTTTGACTTAGCAAACGAGGATCGGATGTCGTCGACCTTCTTTTCAAAATGGTTGACGAAGTCATCAGCAGAGAGGGAGGAGGGGGGAGGAGGGGGAGGAGGATTCAGGAGGGAGGAGAAGGTGGCAAAGAGCTTCCTAGGGTTAGAGGCAGATGCTTGGAATTTAGAGTGGTAGAAATTGGCTTTAGCAGCAGAGACAGAAGAGGAGAATGTAGAGAGGAGGGAGTGAAAGGATGCCAGGTCCGCAGGGAGGCGAGTTTTCCTCCATTTCCGCTCGGCTGCCCGGAGCCCTGTTCTGTGAGCTCGCAATGAGTCGTCAAGCCACGGAGCAGGAGGGGAGGACCGAGCCGGCCTGGAGGATAGGGGACATAGAGAGTCAAAGGATGCAGAAAGGGAGCAGAGGAGGGTTGAGGAGGCAGAATCAAGAGATAGGTTGGAGAAGGTTTGAGCAGAGGGAAGAGATGATAGGATGGAAGAGGAGAGAGTAGCGGGGGAGAGAGAGCGAAGGTTGGGACGGCGCGATACCATCCGAGTAGGGGCAGTGTGGGAAGTGTTGGATGAGAGCGAGAGGGAAAAGGATACAAGGTAGTGGTCGGAGACTTGGAGGGGAGTTGCAATGAGATTAGTGGAAGAACAGCATTTAGTAAAGATGAGGTCAAGCGTATTGCCTGCCTTGTGAGTAGGGGGGGAAGGTGAGAGGGTGAGGTCAAAAGAGGAGAGGAGTGGAAAGAAGGAGGCAGAGAGGAATGAGTCAAAGGTAGACGTGGGGAGGTTAAAGTCACCCAGAACTGTGAGAGGTGAGCCATCCTCAGGAAAGGAACTTATCAGGGCGTCAAGCTCATTGATGAACTCTCCAAGGGAACCTGGAGGGCGATAAATGATAAGGATGTTAAGCTTGAAAGGGCTGGTAACTGTGACAGCATGGAATTCAAAGGAGGCGATAGACAGATGGGTCAGGGGAGAAAGAGAGAATGTCCACTTGGGAGAGATGAGGATCCCAGTGCCACCACCCCGCTGACCAGAAGCTCTCGGGGTGTGCGAGAACACGTGGGCAGACGAGGAGAGAGCAGTAGGAGTAGCAGTGTTATCAGTGGTAATCCATGTTTCCGTCAGTGCCAAGAAGTCGAGGGACTGGAGGGAAGCATAGGCTGAGATGAACTCTGCCTTGTTGGCCGCAGATCGGCAGTTCCAGAGGCTGCCTGAGACCTGGAACTCCACGTGGGTCGTGCGCGCTGGGACCACCAGGTTAGAGTAGCAGCGGCCACGCGGTGTGAAGCGTTTGTATGGTCTGTGCAGAGAGGAGAGAACAGGGATAGACAGACACATAGTTGACAGGCTACAGAAGAGGCTACGCTAATGCAAAGGAGATTGGAATGACAAGTGGACTACACGTCTCGAATGTTCAGAAATTTAAGCTTACGTTGCAAAAAATCTTATTGACTAAAATGATATAGTACTGCTGGCTGGTGAAATAGGCTAGCTAGCAGTGGCTGCGTTGTTGACTTTGTTTGAAAGTGTAGCTGGCTAGGTAACCTCTAACTGGCTAGGTAACCTCGACAATTACTCTAGACTACACAATTATCTTGGATACAAAGACGGCTATGTAGCCAGCTAAGATCAAACAAATCAAACTGTTGTACTGTAATGAAATGAAATGTAATACTACCTGTGGAGCAAAGCGGAATGCAACTACTCGCTCCAACCCGGAAGTGCGTATCGTAGAGGGAGAGGCAATAGAAGTGTTGTTTCTTGTATTATTGTCTTTTGTGTCTTTAGAGGACTGCTTCACCTTAATGTCCCCTTTCCCTTTTCTTCTGTCCTTATTTTGTCCCACTTTGTCCCTTCTTTGTCCCTTCTTTAATTAATGACCTAAGGCTCGTATTTCTGTGTGTTATTATGTTATAACTAAGTCTATGATTTGATAGAGCAGTCTGACTGAGCGGTGGTAGGCAGCAGCAGGCTCGTAAGCATTCATTCAAGCAGCACTTTCCTGCGTTTTGCCAAAAGCTCTTCGCTGTGCTTCAAGCCTATCAACTCCCGAGATTAGGCTGGTGTAACCGATGTGAAATGGCTAGCTAGTTAGCATTTCAAACGTCACTCGCTCTGAGACTTGGAGTAGTTATTCCCCTTGCTCTGCATGGGTAACGCTGCTTCGAGGGTGGCTGTTGTCGTTGTGTTCCTGGTTCGAGCCCAGGTAGGAGAGGGATGGAAGCAATACTAAAGTGCCTATAAGAACATCCAATAGTCAAAAGTTAATGAAATACAGATGGTATAGAGAGAAGTAGTCCTATAATTACTATAATAACTACTACCTAAAACTTCTTACCTGGGAATATTGAAGACTCATGTTAAAAGGAACAACCAGCTTTCATATGTTCTCATGTTCTGAGCAAGGAACTTAAATGTTAGCTTTCTTACATGGCACTTTTACTTTCTTCTCCAACACTTTGTTTTTATTATTTAAACCAAATTGAACATGTTTCATTATTTATTTGAGGCTAAATTGATTTTATAGATGTATTATATTAAGTTAAAATAAGTGTTCATTCAGTATTGTTGTAATATTGTTGTCATTATTACAAATACAAAAAAGAAATTGGCCGATTAATCGGAATCTGCCTTTTTTGATCCTCCAATTATCGGTATTGGCGTTGAAAAATCATAATCGGTCGACCTCTAGTTCACACCCTCTTAAGCTTTAACCCTACCCATCTTTTTAAGGATTCACGTGAGAATATTTACTAAACAACCAAAGATTTCAAGACTAAAGGCTAGTTTATACTACGGGTATGTTCGTAAATTTAATCTGGAATGCCAGAGTGTGCTCTGGACGTTCGTAAACTCAGAGCGTTGTCAGATTGTCCGTTCGTACATTGAGTGTTTTGATTTTGGATCGTTCAGAGCGCACACTGGACGCTCTGGCCGAGGAGTATGGTTGATCCGAGCGTTCTGACCTATTAGCAGTCAAGCACCCAAGCTAACTTGGGCTAGCTTGCTAGCTACTTCCAGACACAAATGAGAGAAGAGCTCACTGATCATTTTACTCGCACTAGCAGAGTTGGTTAGACTGTTTTTATGTTATCAAGAGCGTTGGTGACGCAACTGTGCTGCTGGCAACAGTTGAATGACAATTTTTTTGCCGATGTTTAGTGACACTGGCCATATTCAACAGGTGTTGAGCGTTCGTAAATTCGTCAGTTATTCTGCGCTCTGGCACACTCAATGCTCTGAAATTGTAGTAGATAGCCAGAGTGAATTTACCAGCTACATCTATCGACAGTTGTTGCAGTGACATCATAAACATTCTATTGAAATAGTTACTTGCCTATTGGAGTCTTTTGTTTAGACATGTAGCTAGTTAGCTAAACAATGAACCATAATACCAACTCATACTAGCAATGCAAATGGCTCTGAAATATGAATATTACATCACATATCATACATGTAACGTTAGCTAGCTAGCCAGCCAGCCAGCTAACTTTAGCTAGCTAACAGTACACTTTAACTTGAAATGAAAACAACTTTCTGACAATTAGAAATGTGTAATATCTGAAAATGTAGCTAGATAGACTCTCTTACCCATGTACACGGATGGACGCTTCTCCCTCTCTGTTACGGATGCAATGGTTGCCCTTAGTTTGAAGATGTAATCAGAGGACGTGGTTTATACATTAGCTTTCTGTGAGTTCTCTTTTTTACTCAATCTACAATCAATGGCTATCATACTCTAATTCCACCGGGCATGCCACTGATTTCAAAACTCGGCCCTCTAGAAAGTGGAGCGCAACACTCTACTGCGTGATATCTTTCAAAAAAGCTGCGTTAGAAAGGATTACATACACATACAGACCAGCTCATATTATAGACAGAAGCGCGCTCCTTGGGAGACCAATCTTAACTCATCTCTCGGCATGTCTAGCCCACACATCTCAGCTAATCATGGCTAACGGGAAGGTTGCTACCTTTTTCCGTGGCTAAACCAACTAGGCTCGTAATTTTTGTGTGAACAGGGTGGTGTACTTAATAAACTGGTGTATGTCATTGAGTCATTCTTCAACATCATTAGATATATTTCACTAATGGAAATTGCTGCAAGTTTAAATCTTAGGCAGTGGCTTTAACAGCAATAGCTAAATAGTTCGGGAGAAGATGAGGTTTAAATCACCAAAGGGCCTATCAGAATTGAATGTTGAGTATAATTCAGTACTTTTTTGGTGGTTTCTGAACAATGGTCAGCTATGGTCAACTAACAGTGTGCCGAAGGGTTTTGTCAGCAGTGTTGGGTTAGGTAGATGTCACGTTTTAATATAATTCATTATTAAAATGCTGCATAAATGTGTTCCAATGCGTTGCCTGTAAATGGTGCTGAAGATGCACTGCTTTGACATCAGAGTCGAAGGGGCACTAACCCTAATCCTCCCCAGCAGATCCCCAGCGTAATTTGGCATTATACTTTTCATTATATGAACCTTCATGTTTTAGATTAGACAACCCATGGCTGTCTTCATGTCACAGAAAGGCTAAAGTGTCTTTCTGTTGATTTGAGTTCTTCATAATGGATATCGAAGCACAGTAGGCTAATTGACACTGTCACACTGAGTCTTTTATTACAGTATGTGCGATTAACATACACTTGTCTTTCCAGCTACAGGGCTGTGTGTTCAGAATAACATAAGATGTGTCCCATTAATGTAGTCATGTATGTAGGATAATCACTTTAATCATGTATACAGTTAATAAAGCGTTACAAACCGCAGTGTATTGATACATGCATTCCTATCAATAAATGATTAAAGCCTGTCTCTGCCATCAGAATGCGCATGAAGAGGTTGTTACACATATACGTTTATATTGGTTTGTGGATGGGGCACAGCAGTAGCTTCTATTTGGGCTGGGACAGTGCTGCTCATTACAAAGGCCCGCTATATTGGTATATATGTGTGTGTATATATATGTATGGACACATAGATGGTTTATAGACACGTATAGATAAAATTTTAGAGGCCAAGGATATATTGGCGTTTGTGTGCAGCAAAGGAGAGCACCAGCTCTGAATGCTAAAGAGGGTGGGTCTGAAAGCTCTCTCCCCGACCAAGCTCAGTCAGTCCTGCGGCTTGCTTGCTCCATGTAAATCCACTTATGAAATCAGGCCTCAGTCCAACGGCAGAGCTGTAGTTGTCATGTCAACGCTATGTGAGTTTTTCTTAGCCCTTCCCTTTTTTCCGTGTAAACAATTACATCCATTCATAATTTACAGAATGTAAAGGCTGCATATGTCCGCATGCATACATATAGCGCCTTCAGAAAATATTCATACCCTTTGATTTACCCCACATTTTGTTGTTACAGCCTGATATCAAAATGGACTAAAATTCACCTATCTACACACACCCATAATGACAAAGTGGAAAACATATTTTTTGAACGTTTTGCACGTTTATTGAAAATGGCATACAGAAATAATTCATTGACATAAGTATTCATACCCCTGAGTCAATACTTTGTAGAAGCACCTGTGGCAGCGTTTACAGCTGTGAGTCTTTCTGGGTAAGTCTCTAAGAGCTTTGCACACCTGGATTGTGCGACATTTGCCCATTTTATTATTTAAAAAATTCCTCAAGCTCTGTCAAATTGGTTGTTGATCATTGCTAAACAACCATTTTCAGCTCTTGCCATAGATTTTCAAGCAGATTGAAGTCAAAACTGTAACTCAGGCACATTCACTCTCTTCTTGGTAAGCAACTCCAGTATAGATTTGACCTTGTGTTTTAGGTTATGTCCTGCTGAAAGGTGAATTCACCTCCCAGTGTCTGGTGAAAAGCTGAACCAGGTTTTCTTCTAGGATTTTGCCTGTGTTTAGCTCCATACAGTAAAAAAAATGTATCCTGAAAAACTCCCCAGTCCTTAACGATTACAAGCATACATATACATTTATTTGTATGTACATATTGTTCATTCCTTTACACTTGTGTGTATAAGGTAGTTGTTGTGAAATTGTTAGGTTAGATTACTCGTTGGTTATTACTGCATTGTCGGAACTAGAAGCATTTCACTACACTCGCATTAACATCTGCTAACCATGTGTATGTGACAAATAAAGTTTTCTCCTATCACAGCCAATAAACTCAAACTGGTTTAAATTCACCATTGGCCTTATGGTGAAATCCTTGAGTTAGGAACGACGCCTGTATCTTTGTAGTGACTGGGTGTATTGATAAACCATCCATAAATGTATTTAATAACTTCACCATGCTCAAAGGGATATTTACAGGTTGACTGAGGGACCTTACAGATAATTGTATGTGTGTGGTACAGAGATTGAGATGGTCATTGAAAAATCATGTTAAACACTATTATCATTATTATGACTTGTTAGGCACATTTGTACTCCTGAACCTATTTAGTCTTGCCATAACAAAGTGGTTGAATACATTCAGATTTTCATTTTTAATTAATTTGTAAACATTTTGAGAAACATATTTCCACTTTGGCATGATGGGGTATTGTGTGTAGGCCAGTGACAAAACAATCGCAATTTAATCAATTTTAAATTCAGGCTTAAACGCAACTAAATTTGGAAAAAAATCAAGGGGTGTGAAAACTTTCTGAAGGCGCTGTATACCAGATACTTTGGGAAACATGGAGTTAAAACAGTAGATTTTGAGAGTTGAGTTACACATGTAATACTTACAGAATGCTGAGACCCTCATCTCTCCAACAACCACAACAGTAGTTGCTTTCAAAACTTTTTTTTAAACATTGTACAATCAGAACAAATTAATCTCACTATTCTTCTCTCCCTTTACTCGGAGTGCAATGGAGCAGAGCAGACACTTTCAAGCAGGAATCAGTATATTAATGGGCTTTATGCTACTGTTTGACCAGCTCATGGTTTTAGCTGCTCCCAAAATAGAACGTTTTGAGTAAAGTGATCAGCTTGAGTTTTCAGCTCCCACCTATGCAACCAATACAAATGTAACTTGCCAAGTCAAAGGGTCACACTCAGGATCTCTGTACATGGTTTTTCAAACAATCCCTGCATTGTTAAAATCAAAGGGTATGTTTTGAGTCATCACTGGCAGGAATCCCATAAGCAGCGGATGCTTCTTCATTCAAAAACAGAAAGGATTAGCAACCTACACAAACATAACTTGGAGGAGGATTTACAAAAAATTTGAACACAACCTAAAAATATTGAAATTGAATTTGGCTTTAACCAATTGAGGATTACACTTATCAAAACAGCTGTGTTTTGAAATACAGAAGATGGATTATGTTGGTCTCAATGGATTGTGATCATGCTGAAATAGCTCTTCTCTACTTACCCAGCCAAACGATTACAACAAACACTTATCTATTTAATACAGTTTAAAAAAGGAGCCCTCCCTAAAAATTGGATGTTGTATTACAAGACCATAAGACTAGATCACAAAACCTGAGCTTGAGCAGTTTCAAGAACATCTTATTTATGTACACTACCGTTCAAAAGTTTGGGGTCACTTAGAAATATCCTTGTTTTTGAAAGAAATGCAAAAATGTTTGTCCATTAAAATAACATCAAATTGATCAGAAATACAGTGTAGACATTAATGTTGTAAATTACTATTGTAGCTGGAAACGGGGCTGATGAGGCTGACGAGTTTCAGAAGAAAGATATTTGTTTCTGCCCATTTTGAGCCTGTAATCGAACCCACAAATGCTGAAGTTCCAGATACTCAACTAGTCTAAAGAAGGTCCGTTTTATTGCTTCTTTAATCACAACAGTTTTCAGCTGTGCTTACATAATTGCAAAATGGTTTTCTAATAATCAATTAACCTTTTAAAATGATAAACTTGGATGAGCTAACTCAATGTGCCATTGGAACACAGGAGTGATGGTTGCTGATAATGGGCCTCTGTACGCCTATGTAGATATTCCATAAAAAAATCTGCCGTTTCCAGGTACAATAGTCATTTACAACATTGACAATGTCTACACTGTATTTCTGATCAATTTGATGTTATTTTGATGGACAAAAAATGTTGCTTTCTTTCAAAAACAAGGACATTTCTAAGGGACCAAAAACTTTTGAACGGTAGTGTATTTCACAAAAGTTACCAGCCACAGCAGGTGCTTTTATGAAATGTAAATTAATGCTATGGATCCCTTCCCCCCCTGCTTGCAACAGGGACTCCTCGTCGCATTCCCGGGCTGCTGACGATGACATGTAGGGCTGTGTATCCGAATCCGGGGGCGACATTGATTATTCATGCCAGGAGAGGGCCCCCTCTGTGCTGACATGTGCCACGCTCACTGGAGCCTATTAATTGGCATGAGAATGAGAGGAGATGAGAGGGTGTGAGTAATAGGAAGAGAGAAAGATACTGTAGAGGGGTGAATGTGCAAGTTAAGAGAACTATTGAGAAAGAGAGGGAGTATTGAAACAAGGCAGTGATGGAGATGGTTGAGGGGGCTGAAACCCGAGAAATAGGATTGGGTTTTGTCTGTTGCCAGCACGAAGCTTAACAGGAACAATTTCACTCCTCCCGAGCAGTAACGAAAGATCCCTCATCCTCGAGACTCTTCATCTCATTCTCCAACCGGGAAACTTCAGTTCCACATCCTCTGCTCGGTTTCAGAAAATGACTACGTACTACCCGATGCACGAATACGGCTCCAAGGCCCCGAATGGTAGTGGCGAGAGGGGCCCAGGCAAGATATCCTGTCAACCATGGGTCAACCTGAACCTCCAGGAGTCCCTCGCTCACCTGCACCCCCTTCAAAGGCAGCACGCCATCGAGCTGCACCAGCAACAGCAGCAAATGCAGCAGCAACAATTGCAGCATCATCAAATGCAGCAACAACAAATACACCAGCAGAAACAACAACTACAGCAACAACAGCTACAGCATCAGCCTTACCGGCCACCTCAACATCCGCCAGCTCACTCGTCCCTGGCCACCTTTACCTCCTGCACGCTCCCGGCATCGTGCAAAGCCAGGAGCCGCTTCATCAACCTCCGAGACAGCGTCAAGAAGAGCCCCACCAAGAGCACGGCCAAAGTCATCGGAGGTATCGGTGGCACCCTCAGGCCCGACATGGGTCTCGGTTCCCATGGTTTCCGGGTCCCATGGGTTCCGTTCTCCTTTGAGAAGGTACGTATTACCTCCTTTCCCAGCAGTGGTTGCTTTCTCCATTTTTTTTGATAAATGTGTCAAGGATATCTTGCACGATATGGTGTACTTTGAGAAGGTATGTCTCCCTCAGCAGTGCTACTGTAAGTGTCCCCATTTGTACTTGACAAATGTTGTGTCAACGATATCTTGCAAGTTATTGAGTCAGCTGTTCCCAGCTTTGCTAAGCATTTTGTAATTTTTTGTAAGAGCTGCATATCCTAGGCAAATATTATTATTTGAAGCTGCAAAAGGGAGAAAGACTTAATTTTTGCATGGGGAATCTATAAGCAGTATAGTTATCCAGTGCCCTAGGAATTGGGGATACTGTACAAAGACATATTGCTAGGATGTTGAATGTTACTTGAATGTTCTTCTCGTCTGAGGATTGTCTTCTACCATGGCAAGGTCTAAACAGTGTTTTTGGCTCAATGATTCAGAATAATCAGTCAATAAAGATGAAAAAATTGCTAAATACAGAAGATACTGTTTCATAACACTCCTATAGTTGTTATTTCACAGCTTGTCAGTCTTATTCCATTGAAATCTAATCTCTGCTCTTTTGTACGTTGTATTATGGAGATACTTTTTTATTCATTTTGAGCAATTAAGCCCTATTGTTAAAGGATTTTGAAGCAGGAGTTCTGAAACTAGGGCTTGCGGATCAATGTTGTCAATGTGGGCTAATTTTAGCACTTTCGCTCCAGCGCTGTTTTCCAATAGGGTATTGCTGCGACAACGGCAGCAGCACAACAGCAATTAAGCCTCTATATCCAAATACTGCTGCACTTACCTCATACAGCCAACAGCAGGCTTCATGAGATGGATCTCTTACATAATTAAGGTGACAGGACTGAGTACTTACTACTTCAGTTGCTTGCTCGCAATTTGAACTTTCACATGTATCGATGTCAATGGAAGATTTGTGGGAACGTTTGAGTTGTCTCAAGTTAGTATAGCACCATATGTGAATGGCTTGCAACTGATTGTGTGTGAATGAATCCTGCTTGTAATAATGTTTGATAAGGTCACCAGGCAGACCAAAACTCCATCCCACCATAATGGGCTGAAATAATTTTTTTATTAAAAAAAAATGTTGCTAAAAGGGCATTATCATAATTTAAAACATTTCAAAGAATTATTCCAACTTCATATTATGGAAATGTATTTTAAACACATGAAAAGCACCTTTTTGACTGCACTCAGTCTTTAACTTCTTATGGATCCCTTCGCGCGCCAATCCCTGAATCAGATTTCAACCAGGCAGGTGCTACATAAAAGTCAGAAATAACGATATAATTCATGCCATACCTTTGAAGATTTTCTTCTGTTGGCACTCCAAAATGTTCCATAAACATCACAAATTGTATTTTTCTTCGATAAATTGCCTCTTTATATCCCCAAAATGGCAATTTATTTGGCGCGTTTGATTCAGAAAAACACCGGTTCCAACTCGCCCACTCGCCCAACATGCCTGCAAAGTATCTAATAAGTTACCTGAAAACTTGGTCCAAACATTTCAAACAACGTTCCTAATCCAAATTTATGTATCCTAAAACGTAAATAATTGATAAAATTTAAGACGGGAAATACTGTGCTCAATACCGGACGAAAACAAAGTGAAGCACGTTCCAGGTCGCGCACACCAAAACATTAGTGTGCACCTGGAGTGACACATGGAAATTACAGGGCTACTTCTTCATTTCTCAAAGGAAAAACATCAACCAATTTCTAAAGACTGTTGACATCTAGTGGAAGCCATAGGAACTGCAAGCATATTTCTATTAAAAAGGGATTGCCATATAAAACTAATGGAAAACAGATTGAGCTCAACATTTTTTCCCCCGGGATGGATTGTGCTCGGGGTTTTGCCTGCCAAATCAGTTTTGTTATACTCACAGACATTATTCAAACAGTTTTAGAAACTTCAGAGTGTTTTCTATCCAAATCTACTAATAATATGCATATCCTAGCTTCTGGGCCTGAGTAGTAGGACGTTTACTTTGGGCACGCTTTTCATCCGGACGTGAAAATACTGTCCCCTAGCCCAAAGAGGTTCCTTTTGAATGAAATCCATGAATCATCATTGAATAATTTCAGTCGGGTTTGTGGTGAGTCACAAGGTATTGAGTGAATCGGGTCACAAGGGTGTTAATTGATTCACATTGGGAAAGCCTCCTGATGTCTTCGCTGACGGAAATGTAACAGAAGGCTACCATGCCATAATACAAGAAAAAGACTGCCAACTTCCCTCAGAGCAATAGATGTACGCACTGTTATACAAACTCCATAATGGTATATGGGACAGGTATCACTTGCTGCTACAGTTGAATTATGTATGGAAATGTATTATTTTGCTGTCCCAGTACAATTGCTGCGACAGAATGAGACACACTCTTAGAGGACACTGTTCGGTCTTTCGCTGACATGGATAACGGTGCTTCTGTGTATATTGATTACTGCATTGTTGTCTTTGGAGCTCGTAAGAAAGACATTTCACTGTACTTGTGCATGTGACATTAAAACTTGAAACTGAAACTTGGATGCGTTCACTGCAGGGGAACTACTACATAACGTGATAGGGTTTCTCTTCTGAGAACGATGCATTGAGACACACAATGTGTATGCTAGTTCAACTCCACAATACTTTTAATCATATGCTCTGTGCCCCGCTTTCGATGAATGCTACAGCTTCTGTAAGAATCACAATCAAATCAGGCAACATCACAATCAAATTTGGCAACATTTATATTTCAGCAGGCACTGTACTATGCCTGTGGAGTTCTTTAACCCCTAAAATCACCCCTCACAAAGTGAGAGAGGTTTTAGGGGTTAATATTGCATCTAGCTACATTTGGAGATTGACATTTCTATATTTTTCAATAAGCACGAAACGGGCATATGTTGAGGCCAACCCCCCACTGTGCCTCATTGTCCCATGTGGATTTGGAGATTGTGTACATACACACACACCTCCATCCTTTCATCCTCCCTCCCACATCCACATTCCATTGGCTTGCATCCCAATTGGCACCCTATTCCCTTTTTAGTTCACTTCTTTTAAACAGAGCCCTGATTAAAAGTATTGCACTATGTAGGGAATATGGTGCCATTAGGGAAGCAGCCTATGGTGTTCATCTGTGTTGCACTGTTTTTCTGACCTCTGACCCATCCCCTGCTATTGTTTAGCAGACAGATGCCGCCCCGCCTTCCTCTCCCATAATCCCCGTGATCCCAATCTCGTCCATCCCAGCTGAGACCGCTCCTGTCATCCTTCCTCCGACGTCACAGGTTTTTTTCTCACTTTTTTTTTCTTCCACAAGCACCCGTCAATTATTTTTCTGTAGTTGGTCATTTTGTGTTGTATATGTTTTTTTAATCCCTGCCATTCCACTGTTTGCTTTGATGGAGTTAGGAGATTACAGTGAGGACAAGTGAGTGAGGGAGAACTACGCATACAGAGCGAGCGAGTGATGGATTGTTCCACACTTTCCCCTTTTGACTCTAAACAACCCATTTGCGTGCCAGCCAGCCAGGCCGGGGTGGGGGGGGGGGGTGGGTGGGGGGTGGTGAGCACCACCGACACAAGCCTGGAGGACTTAATTTGATTTATTTAGCCTTTATGCTTCAGCATTGCATATTCCGCAGTGTAAAATGCAATGTACGTATGCTCCTCTGCCCTAGTAATCTCTGATGAAAGGCAGTCGCTATCCTTTTTTACTCATTTGTTTCTGTAGCAACATGAGGAGAGTAAGTGACTGATGCCTTCTCTTTCTGTATGGTGGATATGGGACGTTACATTTTATTTTATTGTACATTTCTATGTGAATTTACATTGTATCCCCAAGTGTAATGGAAATGGCAGATTTTTGGGAATTCTTTGGGAAATGTCTCGGGACATGCAATCCTGAGGTCCTAAGGTCTTTTTCCCCCTCTTTTTAGGCGAACCCTCCCCCTGTCGTGGTTAATACAGACAGTTTGGACACGCCTCCATATGTAAGTTCAAACCTTTTTAATGAAATACACAATTATATTATTTTGATGTAAATCTTCACCACCATGTCTGGGTTGTCTGTTGGATACTTCTAATAATGGTGGATGATGTAGTTAGCTATCATTCAAAATCCCCAAAAAGGTCTGTTTTGTTACTCTTCCCTGAGGTTACAGTGAGCAAAACAATAAGGATTTTGATTAAATAAGGTGTTGAAATTTGACATGAAGCGTGATCGCATGCTTTTAAGAGGTAAATAATTCGGTTTTTGTCTAACTGTATCATTCAAAAATGCTAATATAATTTTGTTGTAATCTAAAATTGAATGCTGTTTGAAAGTATGCTTTGTGTGTGTGTCAATGTGTATACACACATACAACAAGTATATACACTGAGTATACCAAACATTAGGAACACCTTCCTAATATTGAGTTGCACATATACATAATCCATGTCTCAGTTGTCTCAAGGCTTAAAAATCCTTCTTTAACTTGTCTCCTCCCCTTAATATCTACTGATTGAAGTGGATTTAACAAGTGACATCAATAAGGGATCATAGCTTTTACCTGGATTCACCTGGTCAGTCAATGTCATGGAAATAGCCTACACACACATACTCCTGTGTGTTTGTAGGTACTGTATGTGTGTGTGGACGGCAATCAAATCTGCTTCTAACACAATTGCAGTATGACAGCACCGGGGCACACATCCCCCCCTGAACGCAACTCACAAGTCAAAGGTTAAGGCTCTCCATTAATCGGGCCACTCAAGATGGTGGTGATTTCGTCACTTTCCAAACATGCAGAGTTTTCATTTTGGGGAGAAACAAAAGCATCACACTATGAAAGTAGAAAAAAAAAAAAAAAGTACAGTAGCCACCTGGCATACATTTACATTTAAGTCATTTAGCAGACGCTCTTATCCAGAGCGACTTACAAATTGGTGCATTCACCTTATGATATCCAGTGGAACAACCACTTTACAATAGTGCATCTAACTCTTTTAAGGGGGGGGGGGGGAGTTAGAAGGATTACTTTATCCTATCCTAGGTATTCCTTAAAGAGGTGGGGTTTCAGGTGTCTCCGGAAGGTGGTGATTGACTCCGCTGACCTGGCGTCGTGAGGGAGTTTGTTCCACCATTGGAGTGCCAGAGCAGCGAACAGTTTTGACTGGGCTGAGCGGGAATTGTACTTCCTCAGAGGTAGGGAGGCGAGCAGGCCAGAGGTGGATGAACGCAGTGCCCTTGTTTGGGTGTAGGGCCTGATCAGAGCCTGAAGGTACGGAGGTGCCGTTCCCCTCACAGCTCCGTAGGCAAGCACCATGGTCTTGTAGCGGATGCGAGCTTCAACTGGAAGCCAGTGGAGAGAGCGGAGGAGCGGGGTGACGTGAGAGAACTTGGGAAGGTTGAACACCAGACGGGCTGCGGCGTTCTGGATGAGTTGTAGGGGTTTAATGGCACAGGCAGGGAGCCCAGCCAACAGCGAGTTGCAGTAATCCAGACGGGAGATGACAAGTGCCTGGATTAGGACCTGCGCCGCTTCCTGTGTGAGGCAGGGTCGTACTCTGCGAATGTTGTAGAGCATGAACCTACAGGAACGGGTCACCGCCTTGATGTTAGTTGAGAACGACAGGGTGTTGTCCAGGATCACGCCAAGGTTCTTAGCACTCTGGGAGGAGGACACAATGGAGTTGTCAACCGTGATGGCGAGATCATGGAACGGGCAGTCCTTCCCCGGGAGGAAGAGCAGCTCCGTCTTGCCGAGGTTCAGCTTGAGGTGGTGATCCGTCATCCACACTGATATGTCTGCCAGACATGCAGAGATGCGATTCGCCACCTGGTTATCAGAAGGGGGAAAGGAGAAGATTAATTGTGTGTCGTCTGCATAGCAATGATAGGAGAGACCATGTGAGGATATGACAGAGCCAAGTGACTTGGTGTATAGCGAGAATAGGAGAGGGCCTAGAACAGAGCCCCGGGGGACACCAGTGGTGAGAGCACGTGGTGCGGAGACAGATTCTCGCCACGCCACCTGGTAGGAGCGACCTGTCAGGTAGGACGCAATCCAAGCGTGGGCCGCGCCGGAGATGCCCAACTCGGAGAGGGTGGAGAGGAGGATCTGATGGTTCACAGTATCAAAGGCAGCCGATAGGTCTAGAAGGATGAGAGCAGAGGAGAGAGAGTTAGCTTTAGCAGTGCGGAGCGCCTCCGTGACACAGAGAAGAGCAGTCTCAGTTGAATGACTAGTCTTGAAACCTGACTGATTTGGATCAAGAAAGTCATTCTGAGAGAGATAGCAGGAGAGCTGGCCAAGGACGGCACGTTCAAGAGTTTTGGAGAGAAAAGAAAGAAGGGATACTGGTCTGTAGTTGTTGACATCGGAGGGATCGAGTGTAGGTTTTTTCAGAAGGGGTGCAACTCTCGCTCTCTTGAAGACGGAAGGGACGTAGCCAGCGGTCAAGGATGAGTTGATGAGCGAGGTGAGGTAAGGGAGAAGGTCTCCGGAAATGGTCTGGAGAAGAGAGGAGGGGATAGGGTCAAGCAGGCAGGTTGTTGGGCGGCCGGCCGTCACAAGACGCGAGATTTCATCTGGAGAGAGAGGGGAGAAAGAGGTCAAAGCACAGGGTAGGGCAGTGTGAGCAGAACCAGCGGTGTCGTTTGACTTAGCAAACGAGGATCGGATGTCGTCGACCTTCTTTTCAAAATGGTTGACGAAGTCATCCGCAGAGAGGGAGGAGGGGGGGAGGGGGAGGAGGATTCAGGAGGGAGGAGAAGGTGGCAAAGAGCTTCCTAGGGTTAGAGGCAGATGCTTGGAATTTAGAGTGGTAGAAAGTGGCTTTAGCAGCAGAGACAGAAGAGGAGAATGTAGAGAGGAGGGAGTGAAAGGATGCCAGGTCCGCAGGGAGGCGAGTTTTCCTCCATTTCCGCTTGGCTGCCCGGAGCCCTGTTCTGTGAGCTCGCAATGAGTCGTCGAGCCACGGAGCAGGAGTGGAGGACCGAGCCGGCCTGGAGGATAGGGGACATAGAGAGTCAAAGGATGCAGAAAGGGAGGAGAGGAGGGTTGAGGAGGCAGAATCAGGAGATAGGTTGGAGAAGGTTTGAGCAGAGGGAAGAGATGATAGGATGGAAGAGGAGAGAGTAGCGGGGGAGAGAGAGCGAAGGTTGGGACGGCGCGATACCATCCGAGTAGGGGCAGTGTGGGAAGTGTTGGATGAGAGCGAGAGGGAAAAGGATACAAGGTAGTGGTCGGAGACTTGGAGGGGAGTTGCAATGAGATTAGTGGAAGAACAGCATCTAGTAAAGATGAGGTCAAGCGTATTGCCTGCCTTGTGAGTAGGGGGTGAAGGTGAGAGGGTGAGGTCAAAAGAGGAGAGGAGTGGAAAGAAGGAGGCAGAGAGGAATGAGTCAAAGGTAGACGTGGGGAGGTTAAAACCTTTTCTCAATACAGGGGGTGCTGTTTCCACTTTGGAAAATATCGTCTCCAAATTAAACTGCCTCATACTCAATTCTTGCTCGTACAATATGCATATTATTATTACTATTGGATAGAAAACAATCTCTAGTTTCTAAAACCGTTTGAATTATGTCTGTGGGTGAACCAGAACTCTTTCTACAGCGAAAATCATGACAGGACATGCGAAGCTCTGAAAAATAGTCTCTGATCTCGGATCAGTTTTAAGCTCTGTGTGTGCCCTATGGATCGAAATGAACTGCACCCGCCTTCCCCTGGATGTCAGTAACCAATGAGAAGTGGAATGGCGTCTCTACGTGTTTCTCAGAGTTTATAAAAGGCAATGGAGTGAGATGTCCCTTCTTTTGGACGCTCGCCAGGACGCAAGGGAGGACATCAGAATGGCATGCTCAAAAGCTCTCGTTATTGACCAAAGATCTATCCGTCTGTGATTTAATTCGATATAGGTGTTAGAAACATCATAACGAAGTTATTTGAAACCGATTTATATCAGTTTATGCGAGTATATTGCTATTTTTCGGAATTTCCTTAGTATTGCGTTTGAGGATTTGGACATGTGTGTGCCGTGTAGCTATCGTTAGCTGCTAGTTCCGAAGTTGAGGAGGTCGTTTTACAACAAAGCAACGATTCTTTTGGACAAAGGACACATTGCCCAAGATACTGATGGAAGCTCGTCCAAAAGTAAGAGTTATTTATGATTTTATTCCGTATTTATGTGGAACAATGTAAACGCAGTTGTCGGCCATTTTTTGCGGCACTAGTCTGGCTGTAACTCACAATGTATGTCTAGTAACGTTAATTTAAAAAATCTAAATCAGCGGTTGCATTAATAACCAATGCATCTTTCATTAGCTGTCCAACCTGTATTTTTTTAGTCAATCTAATCGATAAATAATCGTAAACATACAGTGGGGAGAACAAGTATTTGATACACTGCCGATTTTGCAGGTTTTCCTACTTACAAAGCATGTAGAGGTCTGTCATTTTTATCATAGGTACACTTCAACTGTGAGAGACGGAATCTAAAAAAAAAATCCAGAAAATCACATTGTATGATTTTTAAATAATTTATTTGCATTTTATTGCATGACATAAGTATTTGATCACCTACCAACCAGTAAGAATTCCGGCTCTCACAGACCTGTTAGTTTTTCTTTAAGAAGCCCTCCTGTTCTCCACTCATTACCTGTATTAACTGCAACTGTTTGAACTCGTTACCTGTATAAAAGACACCTGTCCACACACTCAATCAAACAGACTCCAACCTCTCCACAATGGCCAAGACCAGAGAGCTGTGTAAGGACATCAGGGATAAAATTGTAGACCTACACAAGGCTGGGATGGGCTACAGGACAATAGGCAAGCAGCTTGGTGAGAAGGCAACAACTGTTGGTGCAATTATTAGAAAATGGAAGAAGTTCAAGATGACGGTCAATCACCCTCGGTCTGGGGCTCCATGCAAGATCTCACCTCGTGGGGCATCAATGATCATGAGGAAGGTGAGGGATCAGCCCAGAACTACACGGCAGGACCTGGTCAATGACCGGGAGAGAGCTGGGACCACAGTCTCAAAGAAAACCATTAGTAACACACTACGCCGTCATGGATTAAAATCCTGCAGCGCACGCAAGGTCCCCCTGCTCAAGCCAGCGCATGTCCAGGCCCGTCTGAAGTTTGCCAATGACCATCTGGATGATCCAGAGGAGGAATGGGAGAAGGTCATGTGGTCTGATGAGACAAAAATAGAGCTTTTTGGTCTAAACTCCACTCGCCGTGTTTGGAGGAAGAAGAAGGATGAGTACAACCCCAAGAACACCATCCCAACCGTGAAGCATGGAGGTGGAAACATCATTCTTTGGGGATGCTTTTCTGCAAAGGGGACAGGACGACTCTACCGTATTGAGGGGAGGATGGATGGGGCCATGTATCGCGAGATCTTGGCCAACAACCTCCTTCCCTCAGTAAGAGCATTGAAGATGGGTCGTGGCTGGGTCTTCCAGCATGACAATGACTCGAAACAGACAGCCATGGCAACTAAGGAGTGGCTCCGTAAGAAGCATCTCAAGGTCCTGGAGTGGCCTAGCCAGTCTCCAGACCTGAACCCAATAGAAAATCTTTGGAGGGAGCTGAAAGTCCGTATTGCCCAGCGACAGCCCCGAAACCTGAAGGATCTGGAGAAGATCTGTAGGGAGGAGTGGGCCAAAATCCCTGCTGCAGTGTGTGCAAACCTAGTCAAGAACTACAGGAAACGTATGATCTCTGTAATTGCAAACAAAGGTTTCTGTACCAAATATTAAGTTCTGCTTTTCTGATGTATCAAATACTTATGTCATGCAATAAAATGCAAATTAATTACTTAAAAATCATACAATGTGATTTTCTGGATTTTTGTTTTAGATTCCGTCTCTCACAGTTGAAGTGTACCTATGATAAAAATTACAGACCTCTACATGCTTTGTAAGTAGGAAAACCTGCAAAATCGGCAGTGTATCAAATACTTGTTCTCCCCACTGTATGTGCCTTTCCAAGATGGCGCCGGCCAGAATGCATGCCATGTTTTGACAGATTACATTGCATAACCACGATTTGTGATGCTAAATATGCACATTTTCGAACAAACTCTATATGCATTGTGTAATATGATGTTACAGGACTGTCATCTGAAGAATTCTGAGAAGGTTAGTGAAAAAATTTATATATTTTGGTGGCGATAACGTTATCGCCCCTTTTGCCTTGATTCAATGCTGGGGTGATGTTAGCTCATGTGGTATGCTAATATAACGATATATTGTGTTTTCGCTGTAAAACACTTAGAAAATCTGAAATATTGTCTGGATTCACAAGATCTGTGTCTTTCAATTGCTGTATGCTGTGTATTTTTCAGAAATGTTTTAGGATGAGTATTTTGATAATTGACGTCGGTCTCTGTAATTATTCCGGCTGCTTCCAACGCTATTTCAGATTGCAGCTGCAATGTAGAACTGTGATTTATACCTGAAATATGCAAATTTTTCAAAAAAAACATATGCTATACCATAAATATGTTATCAGACTGTCATCTTATGAAGTTGTTTCTTGGTTAGTGG
This sequence comes from Salvelinus alpinus, assembly GCF_045679555.1. Lineage (NCBI taxonomy): Eukaryota > Metazoa > Chordata > Actinopteri > Salmoniformes > Salmonidae > Salvelinus > Salvelinus alpinus. Next base: position 51,216,108 of record NC_092108.1, on the reverse strand, counting down.
CTATATATATCTTTATTTAGTCGAATTAGTGATAGCTACTGATGCAGGAAAAAAATGGTGGAGAAAAAAAGTTGTGTCTTTTGCTATCGTGGTTAGCTAATAGATTTACATATTGTGTCTGCCCTGTAAAACACTTAGAAAATCTGAAATATTGTCTGGATTCACAAGATCTGTGTCTTTCAATTGCTGTAGGCTGTGTATTTTTCAGAAATGTTTTAGGATGAGTATTTTGGTAATTGACGTCGGTCTCTGTAATTATTCCGGCTGCTTCCAACGCTATTTCAGATTGCAGCTGCAATGTAGAACTGTGATTTATACCTGAAAAATACACATTTTTCTAAAAAAACATATGCTATACCATAAATATGTTATCAGACTGTCATCTTATGAAGTTGTTTCTTGGTTAGTGGCTATATATATCTTTATTTAGTCGAATTAGTGATAGCTACTGATGGAGTAAAAAAGTGGTGGAGTAAAAAAAGTGGTGTCTTTTGCTAACGTGGTTAGCTAATAGATTTACATATTGTGTCTTCCCTGTAAAACATTTTAAAAATCAGAAATGATGGCTGGATTCACAAGATCTGTATCTTTCATCTGGTGTCTTGGACTTGTGATTTAATGATATTTACATATACTTGTATTTACTTGTGACGCTATGCTAGGCTATGCTAGTCAGCTTTTTTACTGTGGGGGGTGCTCCCGGATCCGGGATGAGTACTAAGTAGAAGTTAAAGTCACCCAGAACTGTGAGAGGTGAGCCATCCTCAGGAAAGGAACTTATCAAGGCATCAAGCTCATTGATGAACTCTCCAAGGGAACCTGGAGGGCGATAAATGATAAGGATGTTAAGCTTGAAAGGGCTGGTAACTGTGACAGCATGGAATTCAAAGGAGGCGATAGACAGATGGGTCAGGGGAGAAAGAGAGAATGTCCACTTGGGAGAGATGAGGATCCCAGTGCCACCACCCCGCTGACCAGAAGCTCTCGGGGTGTGCGAGAACACGTGGGCAGACGAGGAGAGAGCAGTAGGAGTAGCAGTGTTATCTGTGGTAGTCCATGTTTCCGTCAGTGCCAAGAAGTCGAGGGACTGGAGGGAAGCATAGGCTGAGATTAACTCTGCCTTGTTGGCCGCAGATCGGCAGTTCCAGAGGCTGCCGGAGACCTGGAACTCCACGTGGGTCGTGCGCGCTGGGACCACCAGGTTAGAGTGGCAGCGGCCACGCGGTGTGAAGCGTTTGTATGGTCTGTGCAGAGAGGAGAGAAGAGGGATAGACAGACACATAGTTGACAGGCTACAGAAGAGGCTACGCTAATGCAAAGGAGATTGGAATGACAAGTGGACTACACGTCTCGAATGTTCAGAAAGGTAAGCTTACGTTGCAAAAAATCTTATTGACTAAAATGATACAGTAGGCTAGCTAGCAGTGGCTGCGTTGTTGACTTTGTTTGAAAGTGTAGCTGGCTAGGTAACCTCGATAACTGGCTAGGTAACCTCGATAACCTCGATAATTACTCTAAACTACACAATTATCTTGGATACAAAGACAGCAAAGACAACTATGTAGCTAGCTAACACTACACTAATCAAGTCGTTCCGTTGTAATGTAATAGTTTCTACAGTGCTGCTATTCGCATACTTCATCCCAACTAGCCTAGCCCTTTTCTTGTTGCCCTTCTAACTGGGTTGTGATTAGTAGGGCACACCATAGAAAAAAGTTTTGAAATGGAAAATAAAAAATCTGTGTTTTTTATTGGATAGGTCCAGATAGTCCTTCCCTGTTTGTCCCTTATCTTACCTTTGGTGCCTAATGAACACGACCCAGGTCAAGCTGGCCTCCATCAGAGTTATGGAATGGAGCTACCTACTGTATGTAGGTCTTTAATAACACGTTTAGCTCAAATTTAGATAATTCACACAAAACTTTTCTTATTTGATTATCTTTTTTACAATGAAGCCAATTTTGGGCTGTAATTTCCTGCACCACAATTGAAAGAAGCATGGTGATCTGCGTGTTGATATTTAATCTCATTCATATCAGCTAATAGTACAGTATATTCACAAAAATATCCCAATTTTTCCGTAGAAATGTTGAGAAAGAGAACCATGAGCCTAGACTACAGCAGCTCTTGTGTGCCATTGTTCCTCAGTACTGCTGGGAAGAAAGCTGGTTGCGGTCCAATGTGTTAGCATCTCAGGCCCTATTCAATCGAATCAAGTCAAAGCAACATTCTTCTTGAACTGCGGCAATGCACATTTGGATTCAAATGCTCCACAAAAACAATGCTTACAGTGTAAAGCAAAAACAAATTCAACTGAATAATAATTAAATCTCATAGGGCTCTGCTCAAAAGTAGTGCACTAAATAGGGAATAATACAAGGTGCTTTGACTTGTTTAGAGCTATAGCTCTGCTCCTGTAGGGTACATAACACATGGAGTCTAATGATGGTTGGTGAAAGAGTGCTTGGTCTGTAAATGACTTGCTAACAGGAAATATGTTTATTGCCATGACATAATTAAAAAGTCATTTTGGATTGACCAATGTAGATGGTTTCAAATACATGCAATTTAAAAGTTACATATCACGAAATGTTGATTATAATTGTTTTTTAAAACAGAGCAACCTTCATGGAATCTTATTTGAGTCTGAAAAGGATGTTCATATGATAGGGAAGATATACAAAACCTTGCAGAGTATATCCAACTGACCAAAAGTATAAACTATTGGAACCAAAACTTAAAAGGAACTGATGTTGCCATAAAATCGAGGGGAAGTTGGAGCATAACTAACAAAATTAGTTTATGAAAATGGACGCTTAATCCAGTATGAACTAATGTATATAGATGTCCAAGATGGCTTAGCAGTTCAGACGTCATTTCTGTTTCGTATTGTCGTGTCCTGTATATATATATATTTACACCTTTCTTCGCATATCTTTTATATATTTTATTATCCAAGAACTCAACTACAAAAGCTTCCCTGCAACCCGCTTCACCAATTACAAAAAAGTATTATTTACCTCAAATCTGAAAAACCACCGTGGAAGCTAGCCAGGGGCTAATTCAGAAGCTAGCCAGAAAGCTAACCAGAAGCTATCCGATAGCTAGCCAGAAGCTAATCTGTAGCTGCCCAGAAATTAGCCGGTCTGCTGGCTAGCGTTGGTGTTTCAGCTGCCCACGTTTTGTGGTCATCAGCTATTCCTTTAGCTCGATAATCTACCGGCACTTTTGTGCAACGCGACTCGGACCGGAGCATTCCGGGACTTTTTTTCTCTCAGTTTCCCCGGATTTCAGCCGCAGGCTCTGGACATTTGCAGCTAGCTAGCTGCAAACCGTGTGACTACTGGCTTACGTCGATCCCGGAGCAAACTCAAATCATTCCGGAGCTAGCCAGCTGAGGAGTTCCATCAGCCATTCCTGGGCTACAGCCACCTATCCGGACCCGTTTTTTGTTGTTTTGTTGTTGCTGCAGATACGGAGCCCCACCGGGCCTTCACGACTGACTGCTGACGTTATCTGCCCGAGGGAGTTATCCAACTGGCACCTCCGTCCCGACGTTACCTGAACGCTCATCTGGGGCCCGCTAACCGTTAGCTGTCTTATCGGCTGCTATCTGAATAAGTATATCGGACAATTATTATTATTATTTATTTATTTTTTATTTTTTTCTTGGGTCACTATATCTATTTTGCCAATTTGGATTGATCCCCTCTACCACACGGAACCCCACTAACCTACCGACGGAAACGCACGAGGTATCTACAAATAGACTTCCATACTATGCTATCTTGCTACCGATAGCCATCTACCCGGCCAGCTGTCTGGATCGCCGTGACCCCAACCAACCTCTACTCACTGGACCCTTATTGATCACTCGATTAAGCATGCCTCTCCTTAATGTAAATATGCCTTGTCCATTGCTGTTCTGGTTAGTGTTTATTGGCTTATTTCACTGTAGGGCCTCTAGCCCTGACCACTATACCATATCCAACCTCACAGTTCCACCACCCACATATGCGATGACATCACCTGGTTTCAATGATGTTTCTAGAGACAATATCTCTCTCATCATCACTCAATACCTAGGTTTACCTCCACTGTATTCACATCCTACCATACCTTTGTCTGTACATTATTCCTTTAAGCTATTTTATCGCCCCCAGAAACTTCCTTTTACTCTCTGCTCTAGAAGTTCTAGACGACCAATTCTCATAGCTTTTAGCCGTACCCTTATCCTACTCCTCCTCTGTTCCTCTGGTGATGTAGAGGTGAATCCAGGCCCTGCAGTACCTAGCTCCACTCCTATTCCCCAGGCGCTCTCTTTTGATGACTTCTGTAACCGTAATAGCCTTGGCTTCATGCATGTTAACATTAGAAGCCTCCTCCCTAAGTTTGTTTTGTTCACTGCTTTAGCACACTCTGCCAACCCGGATGTTTTAGCCGTGTCTGAATCCTGGCTTAGAAAGACCACCAAAAATTCTGACATTTTCATCCCCAACTACAAGATTTTCAGACAAGATAGAACGGCCAAAGGGGGCGGTGTTGCAATCTATTGCAAAGATTGCCTGCAGAGTTCTGTTTTACTATCCAGGTCTGTTCCCAAACAATTTGAACTTCTACTTTTAAAAATCCACCTCTCTAAAAACAAGTCTCTCACCGTTGCCGCCTGCTATAGACCACCCTCTGCCCCCAGCTGTGCTCTGGACACTATATGTGAACTGATTGCCCCCCATCTATCTTCAGAGCTTGTGCTGCTAGGCGACCTAAATTTTAACATGCTTAACACCCCAGCCACCCTACAATCTAAGCTTGATGCCCTCAATCTCACACAAATTATCAATGAACCTACCAGGTACCACCCCAATTCCGTAAACACGGGTACCCTCATAGATATCATCCTAACAAACTTGCCCTCCAAATACACCTCTGCTGTTTTCAACCAAGATCTCAGCGATCACTGCCTCATTGCCTGCATCCGTAATGGGTCAGCGGTCAAACGACCTCCACTCATCACTGTCAAACGCTCCCTGAAACACTTCAGCGAGCAGGCCTTTCTAATCGACCTGGCCGAGGTATCCTGGAAGGATATTGATCTCATCCCGTCAGTAGAGGATGCCTGGACATTTTTTAAAAATGCCTTCCTCACCATCTTGAATAAGCATGCCCCATTCAAGAAATTTAGAACCAGGAACAGATATAGCCCTTGGTTCTCTCCTGACCTGACTGCCCTTAACCAACAGAAAAACATCCTATGGCGTTCTGCATTAGCATCGAACAGCCCCCGTGATATGCAACTTTTCAGGGAAGCTAGAAACCAGTATACACAGGCAGTTAGAAAAGCCAAGGCTAGCTTTTTCAAGCAGAAATTTGCTTCCTGCAACACAAATTCAAAAAAGTTCTGGGACACTGTAAAGTCCATGGAGAATAAGAACACCTCCTCCCAGCTTCCAACTGCTCTGAAGATAGGAAACACTGTCACCACCGACAAATCCACTATAATTGAGAATTTCAATAAGCATTTTTCTACGGCTGGCCATGCTTTCCACCTGGCTACCCCTACCCCGGACAACAGCACTGCCCTCCCCTCTGCTACTCGCCCAAGCCTTCCCCATTTCTCTTTCTCCCAAATACAGTCAGCTGATGTTCTAAAAGAGCTGCAAAATCTGGACCCTTACAAATCAGCCGGGCTAGATAATCTGGACCCTTTCTTTCTAAAACTATCTGCTGAAATTGTTGCCACCCCTATTACTAGCCTTTTCAACCTCTCTTTCGTGTCGTCTGAGATTCCCAAAGATTGGAAAGCAGCTGCGGTTATCCCCCTCTTCAAAGGGGGGGACACTCTTGACCCTAACAGCTACAGACCTATATCTATCCTACCCTGCCTTTCTAAGGTCTTCGAAAGCCAAGTCAACAAACAGATTACCGACCATTTCGAATCCCACCATACCTTCTCCGCTATGCAATCTGGTTTCAGAGCTGGTCATGGGTGCACCTCAGCCACGCTCAAGGTCATAAACGATATCTTAACCGCCATCGATAGGAAACAATACTGTGCAGCCGTATTCATTGACCTGGCCAAGGCTTTTGACTCTGTCAATCACCACATCCTCATCGGCAGACTCGACAGCCTTGGTTTCTCTAATGATTGCCTCGCCTGGTTCACCAACTACTTCTCTGATCGAGTTCAGTGTGTCAAATCGGAGGGTCTGTTGTCCAGGCCTCTGGCAGTCTCCATGGGGGTGCCACAGGGTTCAATTCTTGGACCGACTCTCTTCTCTGTATACATCAATGATGTCGCTCTTGCTGCTGGTGATTCTCTGATCCACCTCTACGCAGACGACACTATTCTGTATACTTCTGGCCCTTCTTTTGACACTGTGTTAACAACCCTCCAGGCGAGCTTCAATGCCATACAACTCTCCTTCCGTGGCCTCCAATTGCTCTTAAATACAAGTAAAACTAAATGCATGCTCTTCAACCGATCGCTGCCTGCACCTGCCCGCCTGTCCAACATCACTACTCTGGACGGCTCTGACCTAGAATATGTGGACAACTACAAATACCTAGGTGTCTGGTTAGACTGTAAACTCTCCTTCCAGACTCACATCAAACATCTCCAATCCAAAGTTAAATCTAGAATTGGCTTCCTATTCCGCAACAAAGCATCCTTCACTCATGCTGCCAAACATACCCTTGTAAAACTGACCATCCTACCAATCCTCGACTTCGGTGATGTCATTTACAAAATAGCCTCCAAAACCCTACTCAATAAATTGGATGCAGTCTATCACAGTGCCATCCGTTTTGTCACCAAAGCCCCATATACTACCCACCACTGCGACCTGTACACTCTCGTTGGCTGGCCCTCGCTTCATACTCGTCGCCAAACCCACTGGTTCCAGGTCATCTACAAGACCCTGCTAGGTAAAGTCCCCCCTTATCTCAGCTCGCTGGTCACCATAGCAACACCTACCTGTAGCACGCGCTCCAGCAGGTTTATCTCTCTGGTCACCCCCAAAACCAATTCTTCCTTTGGCCGCCTCTCCTTCCAGTTCTCTGCTGCCAATGACTGGAACGAACTACAAAAATCTCTGAAACTGGAAACACTTATCTCCCTCACTAGCTTTAAGCACCAGCTGTCAGAGCAGCTCATAGATTACTGCACCTGTACATAGCCCATCTATAATTTAGCCCAAACAACTACCTCTTTACCTACTGTATTTATTTATTTATTTTGCTCCTTTGCACCCCATTATTTCTGTCTCTACTTTGCGCTTTCTTCCACTGCAAACCAACCATTCCAGTGTTTTTAGTTTTATTTTACTTGCTGTGTTGTATTTACTTCGCCACCATGGCCTTTTTATATTTTTATTTATTTATACATATATTTGTTTGCCTTCACCTCCCTTATCTCACCTCACTTGCTCACATTGTATATAGACTTATTTTTTTTCACTGTATCATTGACTATATGTTTGTTTTACTCCATGTGTAACTATGTGTTGTTGTATGTGTCGAACTGCTTTGCTTTATCTTGGCCAGGTCGCAATTGTAAATGAGAACGTGTTCTCAATTTGCCTACCTGGTTAAATAAAGGTTAAATAAAAATAAATAAATAAAATAAAATAGAATTTATTATACATGAGACATAATTCACAAATTCTACAGCACAATGGCAGAATCATGTCAAGTGTAGAATGACTCAATAATCCATGGTTTCTGGGAATGCTATGAAGTCCGGTAGTTGTGGGTCGAAGTTAGAAAGTTGGCTGTCAAAAGTATTACAATGTAAACTTTTAATCCGTCTGTCTGCATATTTCAAGACATGGTATATGGCGGTGTAGTGAGATACCCAATGGGCTTGACGATTCTCTTCTCATCACTCATCTTGACAAAAAATGTAATAAAAACTTGGAAATGATGAACACAATCGAAAAATCGAATTTATTATTGAAATATTGAAATAGCATGGGCGACCATGGAAAGACAAATTGATGCAAATGGCAAACTAATGCAGACACTAGGGATGGGGGTGTGAGCATGCAGGTCTGGGCAGATGAGATGTTTGAGTCTAAGTTGTTCCTATGTATAAGTTTGTATATATCTAAAAATACAAATAAAATAAACAAATATACTGAACAAAAATATAAAAACAACATACAACAATTTCAAAGATTTTACTGAGTTACAGTTCATATAAGAAAATCTGTCAATGAATGTAATTCATGAATGTATTTCATTAGGCCCTAATCTATGGATTTCATAACTGGGAATACAGATATGCAAATGTACCAGAAAACCAGTCAGTATCTGGTGTGACCACCATTTGCCTCTATTGGCAGGAACTGGAACACGCTGTTATACACATCGATCCAAGGCATCCCAAACATGCTCAATGGGTGACATGTCTGGTGAGTATGCAGGCCATGGAAGAAGTTGGACATTTACAGATTCCAGGAACTGTGTACAGATCCTTGCAACATGGGGCTGTGCATTATCATGCTGAAACATGAGTTGATGGCAGCGGATGAATGGCAGAATAATGGGCCTCAGGATCTCGTCACGGTATATCTGTGCATTCAAATTGCCTTCAATAAAATGCTATTTTGTTAGTTGTCCGTAGCTTGTGCCTGCCCATACCATAATTCCACCACCACCATCGGGCAATCTGTTCACAACGTTGACATCAGCAAACTACTCATCCACACAACGCCATACACGTGGTCGGCGGTTGTGAGGCCAGTTGGACATGCTGTCAAATTCTCTAAAACGACATTGGAGGCAGCTTATGTTAGAGAAATGAACATTCAATTGTCTGGCAACAGCTCTGGTGGGCATTCCTGCAGTCAGCATGCCAATTGCATGCTCCCTCAACTTGATATCTGTGTTATTTGACAAAACTGCACATTTTAGTGGCCTTTTATTGTCCCAGCACAAGGTGCACCTGTGTAATGATCATGCCGTTTAATCAGCTTCTTCATATGCCACACCTGTCAGGTGGATGGATTATTTCTTGGCAAAGGAGAAATGTTCACTAAAAGGGAGGTAAATAAATTGTGCACAAAATTTGAGAGAAATAAGCTTTTTGTGCTTATGGAACATTTCTGGGATCTTTTATTTAAGCTCATAAAACGTGTTGCGTTTTTTTTTGTGTAGTTTTTTTTTTTTTTTTGAATGTGCATCGACTCACCGAACTCTCACTCAGGCAGGTCTCTATGCACAGGAACATTAGAGTGCGAAGTGGCAGCGTTCAAAGTCTTTGGCACCCTATTTAGTGCAGTACTTTTGGTCAAAGGTAGTGCACTATACAGGGAATAGGGTGCCATTTGGGACGCAGACGTTGGCAATTCCAGTACTAACACCGTGACGTCAATTATTTATATACACACACATATATATATATATATATAGCTCAGACGTGCAGTTTTTCCCCTTATGTTCAGTATTTAGCACATTCCACATGAATGTTTCAGTAGTTTGATACAAGCAACTAGACCGTCCTGCCAACCTGTTATGTCACCTCATGAATTAAAATGTGTGATTGTGTTCAGATTTTAAACACACAGACTAAAAAGCTTCAGATGGCTTCAGAGCGCAAATTGACTGCAGAATGGGGCCTTCTATCTTATACTCTTCCGCCCCTAAAACCTCTTACTAGACTTTCTATTATGATATTGAACTCAAACTCTAGAGTCTAGACCAGTGGTTCCCAAACTTTTTATAGTCCAGTACCCCTTCAAACATTCAATCTCCAGCTGCGTAACCCCTCTAGCACCAGGGTCAGCGCACTCTCAAATATTGTTTTTTGCCATCATTGTAAGCCTGCCACACACACACACTGTACGATACATTTATTAAACAAATAATGGGTTTGAGTTTTTGTCACAACCCGGCTCGTTGGAAGTGACAAGTAATAATAATCAATAATTTTGTTCTTTTTTTAGCCGTCTTACATATAAAACCGTATTTGTTCATTGAAAATGGTGAATAACTCAACACGGGTTAATGAGAAGGGTGTGCTTGAAAGGATAACTCTGCAATGTTGGGTTTTATTGGAGAGAGTCTGTCTTAAATCATTTTCCACACACCTGTATTTAGTTTTCTTGCTAGTGAGGGCCGAGAATCCACTCTCACATAGGTACGTGGTTGCAAAGGGCATCAGTCTCTTAACAGCTCAATTTGCCAAGGCAGGATACTCTGAGCGTAGCCCAATTCAGACATCTGGCAGTAGCTTCTGATTAAATTCAATTTTCACAGAACTGCTTGTTGCAATTTTGATGAGGTTCTCTTGTTCAGATATCGGTAAGTGGACTGGAGGCAGGGCATGAAAGGGATAACGAATCCAGTTGTTTGTGTCATCCGTTTCAGGAAAGTACCTGCGTAATTGCAAACCCAACTCACTCAGGTGCTTCACTATATCACATTTGACATTGTCCGTAAGCTTGAGTTCATTTTCACACAAAAAAATCATACAATGATGGAAAGACTTGTGTGTTGTCCTTGTTAATGCAGACAGAGAAGAGCTCCAACAATAGCCTCAATTTTGTCCCGCACATTAAATATAGTTCGGAGAGTCCCTGTAATCCTAGTTTCAGATAATTCCGGCAAGAAAGAACATCACCAAGATAGGCCAGTCTTGTGAGAAACTCGTCATCATGCAAGCGGTCAGACAAGTGAAAATTATGGTCAGTGAAGAAAACTTTAAGCTTGTCTCTCAACTAAAAAAAATGTGTAAATACTTTCCCCCTTGATAACCTGCACACTTGTGTATGTTGTAAAATCGTTACATAGTTGCTGCCCATATCATTTCATAATGCAGAAAATACACAAGAGTTCAGGGGCCTTGCTTTAGCAAAGTTAACCATTTTCACTGTAGTGTCCAAAACGTCTTTCAAGCTGTCAGGCATTCCCTTGGAAGCAAGAGCCTCTCGATTAGTGCTGCAGTGTACCCAAGTAGCGTCGGGAGCACCACTCCACTATATCTCCCTGTCATGGGATACCAACACATCTTGACCACCAATGTCCATTTGATGTCACAAGGCTGTCCAGTACTTAAAACATATTGTCTCCTGTTGTCCTGGTTTCCAGTGGTTTGCAGAAGAGGATGTCTTCCTTAATTGACCCCCCCATCAACGTAACTGACATATACTGTGCTGCGCCACGTCTGACTTATCCAGCTGTAACGCATATAATTCACTGGCTTGTATGTGAAGCAGTAATTGTTTCAAAACATCTCCTGCCATGTCACTGATGCGTTGTGAAACGGTGTTGTTTGATGAAGGCAATGTCTGTATATATTTTTTGTCCTATTCCCCCAGCATTGTCCCAGCCATGTCTGCGGCAGCAAGAAGAATTAAGTCCTCCACAATAGTATGGGGCTTGCCTGTCCTAGCAAATCAAATCAAATCAAGTTTATTTTATATAGCCCTTCGTACATCAGCTAATATCTCGAAGTGCTGTACAGAAACCCAGCCTAAAACCCCAAACAGCAAGCAATGCAGGTGTAGATCTCCCGGGTGGCGCAGTGGTCTAGGGCACTGTATCTCAGTGCTAGCTGCGCCACCAGAGTCTCTGGGTTCGCGCCCAGGCTGGGCTGGGTTCGCGCCCAGGCTCTGTCGCAGCCGGCCGCAACCGGGAGATCCGTGGGGCGACGCACAATTGGCATAGCGTCGTCCGGGTTAGGGAGGGTTTGGCCGGTAGGGAGGGTTTGGCCGGTAGGGATATCCTTGTCTCAGTATGTAAAAATTTAATAAAATGTATGCACTCTACTGTAAGTCGCTCTGGATAAGAGCGTCTGCTCTTGGCCGGTAGGGATATCCTTGTCTCAGTATGTAAACATGTAATAAAATGTATGCACTCTACTGTAAGTCGCTCTGGATAAGAGCGTCTGCTAAATGACTAAAATGTAAAATGTAAATGTAAAATGTAGAAGCACGGTGGCTAGGAAAAACTCCCTAGAAAGGCCAAAACCTAGGAAGAAACCTAGAGAGGAACCAGGCTATGAGGGGTGGCCATTCCTCTTCTGGCTGTGCCGGGTGGAGATTATAACAGAACATGGCCAAGATGTTCAAAATGTTCATAAGTGACAAGCATGGTCAAATAATAATCAGGAATAAATGTCAGTTGGCTTTTCATAGCCGATCATTAAGAGTTAAAAACAGCAGGTCTGGGACAGGTAGGGGTTCCATAACCGCAGGCAGAACAGTTGAAACTGGAATAGCAGCAAGGCCAGGTGGACTGGGGACAGCAAGGAGTCTTCATGCCCGGTAGTCCTGACGTATGGTCTTAGGGCTCAGGTCCTCCGAGAGAGAGAAAGAAAGAGAGAAGGAGAGAATTAGAGAGAGCCAAGATTTTCAAAATGTTCATAAATGACAAGCATGGTCAAATAATAATCAGGAATAAATGTCAGTTGGCTTTTCATAGCCGATCATCAAGAGTTGAAAGCAGCAGGTCTGGGACAGGTAGGGGTTCCATAACCGCAGGCAGAACAGTTGAAACTGGAACAGCAGCAAGGCCAGGTGGACTGGGGACAGCAAGGAGTCATCATGCCCGGTAGTCCTGACGTATGGTCCTAGGGCTCAGGTTCTCCGAGAGAGAGAAAGAAAGAGAGAAGGAGAGAATTAGAGAGAGCATACTTAAATTCACACAGGACACTGGATAAGACAGGAGAAGTACTCCAGATATAACCAACTGACCCTAGCCCCCCGACACATACACTACTGCAGCATAAATACTGGAGGCTGAGACAGGAGGGGTCAGGAGACACTGTGGCCCCATCCGATGATACCCCCGGACAGGGCCAAACAGGAAGGATATAACCCCACCCACTTTGCCAAAGCACAGCCCCCGCACCACTAGAGGGATATCTTCAACCACCAACTTACAATCCTGAGACAAGGCCGAGTATAGCCCGCAAAGATCTCCACCACAGCACAAACCAAGGGGTGGCGCCAACCCAGACAGGAAGATCACGTCAGTAACTCAACCTACTCAAGTGACGCACCCCTCCTAGGGACGGCATGAAAGAGCACCAGTAAGCCAGTGACTCAGCCCCTGTAATAGGGTTAGAGGCAGAGAATCCCAGTGGAGAGAGGGGAACCGGCCAGGCAGAGACAGCAAGGGCGGTTCGTTGCTCCAGAGCCTTTCCGTTCACCTTCACACTCCTGGGCCAGACTACACTCAATCATATGACCTACTGAAGAGATAAGTCTTCAGGAAAGACTTAAAGGTTGAGACCGAGTCTGCGTCTCTCACATGGGTAGGCAGACCGTTCCATAAAAATGGAGATCTATAGGAGAAAGCCCTGCCTCCAGCTGTTTGCTTAGAAATTCTAGGGACAATTAGGAGGCCTGCGTCTTGTGACCGTAGCGTACGTGTAGGTATGTACGGCAGGACCAACTCGGAAAGATAGGTAGGAGCAAGCCCATGTAACGCTTTATAGGTTAACAGTAAAACCTTGAAATCAGCCCTTGCCTTAACAGGAAGCCAGTGTAGGGAAGCTAGCACTGGAGTAATATGATCAAATTTCTTGGTTCTAGTCAGGATTCTAGCAGCCGTATTTAGCACTAACTGAAGTTTATTTAGTGCTTTATCCGGGTAGCCAGAAAGTAGAGCATTGCAGTAGTCTAACCTAGAAGTAACAAATGCATGGATTAATTTTTCTGCATCATTTTTGGACAGAACATTTCTGATTTTTGCAATGTTACGTAGATGGAAAAAAGCTGTCCTTGAAACAGTCTTGATATGTTCGTCAAAAGAGAGATCAGGGTCAAGAGTAACGCCGAGGTCCTTCACAGTTTTATTTGAGACGACTTTACAACCATCAAGATTAATTGTCAGATTTAACAGAAGATCTCTTTGTTTCTTGGGACCTAGAACAAGCATCTCTGTTTTGTCCGAGTTTAAAAGTAGAACGTTTTCAGCCATCCACTTCCTTATGTCTGAAACACAGGCTTCTAGCGAGGGCAATTTTGGGGCTTCACCATGTTTCATTGAAATGTATAGCTGTGTGTCATCCGCATAGCAGTGAAAGTTAACATTATGTTTTCGAATAACATCCCCAAGAGGTAAAATATATAGTGAAAACAATAGTGGTCCTAAAACGGAACCTTGAGGAACACCGAAATGTACAGTTGATTTGTCAGAGGACAAACCATTCACAGGGACAAACTGATATCTTTCCGACAGATAAGATCTAAACCAGGCCAGAACTTGTCCGTGTAGGCCAATTTGGGTTTCCAGTCTCTCCAAAAGAATGTGGTGATCGATGGTGTCAAAGGCAGCACTAAGGTCTAGTAGCACGAGGACAGATGCAGAGCCTCGGTCTGACGCCATTAAAAGGTAATTTACCACCTTCACAAGTGCAGTCTCAGTGCTATGATGGGGTCTAAAACCAGACTGAAGCATTTCGTATATATTGTTTGTCTTCAGGAAGGCAGTGAGTTGCTGCGCAACAGCTTTTTCAATTTTTTTTGAGAGGAATGGAAGATTCGATATAGGCCGATAGTTTTTTATATTTTCCGGGTCAAGGTTTGACTTTTTCAAGAGGCTTTATTACTGCCACTTTTAGTGAGTTTGGTACACATCCGGTGGATAGAGAGCCGTTTATTATGTTCAACATAGGAGGGCCAAGCACATGAAGCAGCTCTTTCAGTAGTTTAGTTGGAATAGGATCCAGTATGCAGCTTGAAGGTTTAGAGGCCATGATTATTTTCATCATTGTGTCAAGAGATATAGTACTAAAACACTTAAGTGTCTCTCCCGATCCCAGGCCCTGGCAGAGCTGTGCAGATCCAGGACAGCTAAGCCCTGGAGGAATACGCAGATTTAAAGAGGAGTCCGTAATTTGCTTTCTAATGATCATGATCTTTTCCTCAAAGAAGTTCATGAATTTATTACTGCTGAAGTGAAAGCCATCCTCTCTTGGGGAATGCTGCTTTTTAGTTAGCTTTGCAACAGTATCAAAAAGAAATGTTGGATTGTTCTTATTTTCCTCAATTAAGTTGGAAAAGTAGGATGATCGAGCAGCAGTGAGGGCTCTTCGATACTGCACGGTACTGTCTTTCCAAGCTAGTCGGAAGACTTCCAGTTTGGTGTGGCGCCATTTCCGTTCCAATTTTCTGGAAGCTTGCTTCAGAGCTCGGGTATTTTCTGTATACCAGGGAGCTAGTTTCTTATGACAAATGTTTTTCGTTTTTAGGGGTGCAACTGCATCTAGGGTATTGCGCAAGGTTAAATTGAGTTCCTCAGTTAGGTGGTTAACTGATTTTTGTCCTCTGACGTCCTTGGGTAGGCAGAAGGAGTCTGGAAGGGCATCAAGGAATTTTTGTGTTGTCTGAGAATTTATAGCACGACTTTTGATGCTCCTTGGTTGGGGTCTGAGCAGATTATTTGTTGCGATTGCAAACGTAATAAAATGGTGGTCCGATAGTCCAGGATTATGAGGAAAAACATTAAGATCTACAACATTTATTCCATGGGACAAAACTAGGTCCAGAGTATGACTGTGGCAGTGAGTAGGTCCAGAGACATGTTGGACAAAACCCACTGAGTCGATGATGGCTCCGAAAGCCTTTTGGAGTGGGTCTGTGGACTTCTCCATATGAATATTAAAATCACCAAAAATTTGAATATGATCTGCTATGACTACAAGGTCCGATAGGAATTCAGGGAACTCAGAGAGGAAC
This sequence comes from Salvelinus alpinus, assembly GCF_045679555.1. NCBI lineage: Eukaryota > Metazoa > Chordata > Actinopteri > Salmoniformes > Salmonidae > Salvelinus > Salvelinus alpinus. Next base: position 51,200,422 of record NC_092108.1, on the reverse strand, counting down.
GCTGTATATGGCCCAGGAGGCCTGTAAACAGTAGCTATAAAAAGTGATTGAGTAGGCTGCATAGATTTCATGATTAGAAGCTCAAAAGACGAAAACGTCATTTTTTTTGTTGTAAATTGAAATTTGCTATCGTAAATGTTAGCAACACCTCCGCCTTTGCGGGATGCACGGGGGATATGGTCACTAGTGTAACCAGGAGGAGAGGCCTCATTTAACACAGTAAATTCATCAGGCTTAAGCCATGTTTCAGTCAGGCCAATCACATCAAGATTATGATCAGTGATTAGTTCATTGACTATAACTGCCTTTGAAGTGAGGGATCTAACATTAAGTAACCCTATTTTGAGATGTGAGGTATCAAGATCTCTTTCAATAATGGCAGGAATGGAGGAGGTCTTTATCCTAATGAGATTGCTAAGGCGAACACCGCCATGTTTAGTTTTGCCCAACCTAGGTCGAGGCACAGACACAGTCTCAATGGGGATGGCAGAGCTGACTACACTGACTATGCTAGTGGCAGACTCCACTAAGCTGGCAGGTTGGCTAACAGCCTGCTGCCTGGCCTGCACCCTATTTCATTGTGGAGCTAGAGGAGTTAGAGCCCTGTCTATGTTGGTAGATAAGATGAGAGCACCCCTCCAGCTAGGATGGAGTCCGTCACTCCTCAGCAGGTCAGGCTTGGTCCTGTTTGTGGGTGAGTCCCAGAAAGAGGGCCAATTATCTACAAATTCTATATTTTGGGAGGGGCAGAAAACAGTTTTCAACCAGCGATTGAGTTGTGAGACTCTGCTGTAGAGCTCGTCACTCCCCCTAACTGGGAGGGGGCCAGAGACAATTACTCGATGCCGACACATCTTTCTAGCTGATTTACACGCTGAAGCTATGTTGCGCTTGGTGACCTCTGACTGTTTCATTCTAACATCGTTAGGATGAAACTCGGTAGCAACTCGGTAGCTCTCCATATAAGACGCTTCTAGCCCCTTCTTATTAATGGTATCTGTTGCTTTTATACATGTCTTACTACTTGAACGTCGTCTTAATTCTTGCAAAAAAAAACTCCTGTGGCTTATTTTTCAAATTGGCATGTTTTGTTTCTAAATGTCTGCGCAAGAGTGAAGGTTTCATCGAGTTGTGAGATAGTACTTTTGCACATATAACACACCGTGGCTGAGGAAAGGCACTACTCCCAATATAAGTGAACCCCAAATCAATGTAGTTCTCATCATATTTGAGCCTCTTCGATGGTCCAACGTCCCTGTCTGTTGTTCGGTGCTTTCCCGGGTAAGGGGGCAGTAGCTCTTCGGCTACATCAGATTCACAACTGTCAGTGTCCATGCTAGCTGGGCTAACAACAAATGTAGAATTACTGATGCTAGCATTGGATGTGCTCGTGGAAGCAGAACAACTTGTGTCGTCGACAGGTGCAGGTGTAGTACTGCTGGTAGTAGCAGTACTACCAGTAGAGCTGGTATGTGTCTCTATGGATGCGGGCCTTACTTTTTTTAACCATTCATTAATTTTAGAGCAAATGGAATGCGCAGCAGCTACATACGGACCGTTAGTGGTATTCCCGCGAGAGAGTAACTGTTAATGTAAAGATTCTTAGGTCTTCCAGAAGTCTGTGTTGGAATATTCCTGATTTTCTACTTATTCACTCCTGATTCTGGGGAAAGTTACTGGAATATTGCCACTCTAATAAATCACTTTTTGGGCTGTCTTCTTGATTTCGTAAATCTTACTTATAGGGTCTCTATGGGTCATACTAGCAAGTCTAACGAAAGCTTTACCCTTTGACGAACCCAAAGTCAGTCAAGGAAATGCTGTTGCTCGAGGTACTTTGCTGGATGGAGTCCTCCTATTTTTCCGCAATAACAGTGGGCAACCGTCTATGTGGCTCTTCATGTGAATGACTTAAAAAATAAAGTACTTCACATAGGTCATATATACGTGTAAGAGGGCATAAATAGCTACTAATATGCACACTTATTATACATGGATGAACACTGTATCTGTAATATTATCTAAGTATGTATGTTACTGGATGCACAGCATGGATGAATATGTGTGTGTGTGTGTGTGTGAGAGAAGCTCAGGGGGGATAGCTGAACAGTGGGAGTGGACCAGACATGGCTTTGGAAATACTATTGACACTGTATTGTCCATTTGGTTGAATGGAAATTATTCTGCCTACACATGATAGTTAGCTACATAGTTCCACAGACTCCAGAAGCTATTCTTTATCAGTTCCAAAGACTGTACTAGGGACTGTAATTTCAATTTCAGATGCCTTTTTTACACGTATTTTCCCCTTCAGCATATCAGTTACGTCAATTTAAACTTAACCACATTCATTCTAGCCATTTCTGACTTAGGGGACACTTACAGAGTAAAGGTTGGTGACTTACTAGCTCAGTCTTAACCTTACCGATACAGTTAAGTGCCTCGCCAAGGGCACAACACACAGTATTCCCCACACGTTTACCACTATCAATGTATCCTACCTGTTTACCAGTCCACTCATCTGACTGGGTAGCAGGAGTCAATACAGACAGTTGTGGTCTTGGTGTTTTGAGATGGTGTAGGGTGAAATTGTACCCTAGATGCTGGTCTTGGGTCAGTTTAGCATTTTCTCCCAAAATATGGTCAGGATTGGGGGTGAGGAAGCTGATCCTAGATCTGTACCTAGCGGAAACTTCACCCTGGAGAGTTTGAGATGGACTATTGTACATGGCGGTCGGGCTGTGCAGGGAACAGCTGTGCTGCTGTGCAGCAGACTATTATAGCATTCTGAAATACTTAAACACTATGCAGCCTGACTGGAATATAGTCAATCTCAAACACAACCTGGCTTTCTCACTGACTAAAGCACAGGATAAGTAACATCAAATGTTGCAGATTTTTTGGTGGTCTGCCTTTTGAACATTCTGTATTTCCAGAGCTCGAGTGCATCTCACTTGAATTGTGGTACAGAAGAGGAAAGGCCTTTGTCTCATCTTTTTTTAAATTTTTATTCCACTTCAACATACAGTACCTTTTATGAGGACATAAAGGTTTTGAACTTGAAAACACAAACAGGTTCCAAAAGTGCTCAGTTTGGGAGAGGAAATGTCTTGTTCTGAAAGATGTGAAACCTTCATTGCTCTGCATTGACTCACTAGGAGTCACTGTTAGTTACTAGTAGTAGTCACTTGTTAAAAGTAGTCACTAGTAGCTAACAAACGTCAGCAGCTAAAATGTGTCATTCCCTTTCCCCCTTCCAGGTAAACGGAACAGAAGCAGATTATGAATATGAGGAGATCACGCTCGAACGGGTAAGGGGACTGTCTCTTTCTTTAAAACATTTTTTTAAATTCACAACTGTTGCTTCCTAAATGGCCCTATGGGCCCTGGTCAAAAGTAATGCACTATATAGGGAATAGGGTGCCATTTGGGAAACACCCACATTCTTTGCACAGCAGCAACACAGGTCCTCTTCTGTCACTATATTGAAGTGGTTCAGTACAAGATACATACAGTAAAGTACTTTTATGTACTCACAATGGAAGTACTACAGTCCTTTCGATTGTATTAGAAAGTAGCGTGTGTGTAATGTTCATGTCTGACATGGTATGCCCTCCAAATTGGTGGTGGGGGGGTGGTATCTTACACTTTGAGGGCCGTTGTGGGTGCAGGCTTTTGCTTCGGCCAAGCAATAACAGACTACGTTTTACAAATCAGTCTTTATTGTAGACTATGATTGAGGATATGGTCAAATCGGGTGCGTTTTTGCTTGCCTGAAGAAAAGGCCTGCACCCACGCTGGCCCTCAAAGGGTACAGTTTGCATATCTATTGTATTATACAAACTCACAGCTAGCACTGTGGCGTTCATAAAATGTTGTCAAGCAAATAACTGCCGGTCTCACGATAATGAACATAAACACATTTAGCATCTCCTGGCTTCCACACAGAACCTACAAGTCACTGATACAGACCTTTGGAATATCCACATTTAAAAAAGTTTAAGTCCATTTAATATAACCTACACCATTCACAATAAATCCATTATTTATTTTAAACAGGTCTAAACAAACAGGATATGAAGAAAATGTAGTCTATTTCAGTTAGGCCCTGATCTGGCTATGTTATATGGCTGTGGGCTACACTAGTTCATTTAGCAGACAAGATTTACTTAGAATTCCGTGTCATTATTTTGTAGTATGAAGAATACAATTGAACATAGCTGAAAAATATCGAAAGGACATTTTCTCCAAAACAATTTGAGGGAGTGCGCACATGCGGCTATTTTGTGTTGAGCGCTTAACAAAGACACAGGTACTCCTATGTGCTTAATGTAGAGTTATTAATGTAACTTTATTTGTGATACAAGTGTTGGGCTATATGTTTTGATTTTTAATAAGGCTGCGTGATGCAACTAATGAGGATTTGAAAAAATTTGATGAACGGCATGATCTCTGCTTTGTTTTTTGGGCAGGCTGTACCCACTTCATCAGTCTCTCACTCACAATTTGACAAGCACTTGACAATGCCTCAAATATCCCGGCTGCATCCCCTTTGTGTGGCCGTAATGCCCCATAAAAAAAGTCCATGTATTTTGCGGAAAGTGACTGTTGTGCCCTTATAACAATTATAATTCCCTTCTCCCGGATGGCTCTCCGTCACGTGATAGGGTCTTTCTCACAGGCTACAAGTGAAGATGGACACATCGGGGACACAACTGCGCACGTACTTATACAATTCCGAGACGCATATTGAAGATATTAGAAGAACTGTCCACAATTACATTTCGTAAGCCAACAAGATGAGTTGGTCGAACGAACAGCAAAAGCGCTAGCCTATGTCAATCTACTATCCCCATAGTTCAAAAGTTGACCTACTCTATTCTGTGCGAGAAATAAATATTCCGAACATAGTCTAGGACAGTTGTGGGATGCGATAGATTACAAATGAATACCTCCACTAGCATCAAAAAACTTGTTTTAAGCAGTGAGCCTGACGCAACAGATGAGAACGTTTAGCTTAAAATATTGATGAAATATTAGGCTATTTTTTCAAATAAAGGCAGTAGGCTACAAGTGCGAATGTTCCGTTAGCAGGACAACACCATTCTCAAAAGTGACCACAAATGTGATTATGCATGTATTGCTTTTATTATAAAGGTGCTTTTCTAAATCAATTATCATGCACATGCACCTGTATCAAAACAGGGGCAGCGTAAAACAATACATGTCATCTATGCACTTAAATAGTAAATGGAGTATGCTTTTCGCGGGGTTAATTTTCATGCCAGCCAGGTAGACTATACTCCTGTTGTAAAAATAATCATTGTGCTTAATGTTAAGAAAGTTGAGAAATAAATATAGTAGGCCTAGCCTATAGAAAGCTGATGGTATCCTCCTCTTTTAAATAGAGGTTCCCAGGCAATTGCGTAGCCTATGGAAATGTTGCACAATATGAGCTAATGGGTTCTCAACACGGAACCCAAACCGGCTGCGCGCGTGCGCCATCGTGCAGAAATGTGTTTTGTGCCCCCACACCAAATGCGATCACGACACGCAGATGAAAATATCAAAACAAATTCTGAACCAATTACAATAATTTGGGGACAGGTCGAAAAGCATTAAACATTTATGGCAATTTAGCTAGCTAGCTTGCACTTGCTAGCTAATTTGTCCTATTTAGCTAGCTTGCTGTTGCTAGCTAATTTGTCCTGGGATAAAAACATTGAGTTGTTATTTTACCTGAAATGCACAACGTCCTCTACTCTGACAAGTAATCCACACATAAAACGGTCAACCGAATCGTTTCTAGTCATCTCTCTTCCTTCCAGGCCTTTTCTTCTCTGGACTTTTTATTGCGATTGGTAACTTTCCTAAAATAGGTGCATTACCTCAACCGACCTCGTTTGTCTTTCAGTCACCCACGTGGGTATAACCAATGAGGAGATGGCACGTGGGTACCTGCTTCTATAAACCAATGAGGAGATGGGAGAGGCAGGACATGCAGCGCGATCTGCGTCACAAATAGTACTGACTTCTGTTTTAGCCCTTGGCAACGCAGACGGTCATTGGCGCGCGCGATCAGTGTGGGTGCAGTAATTGAATAATATAGATTTCTACATTTATTTTGCAACGCGAGCGGTGTAGTCAGGGTATAAGTGTTTGATTCGATTTTCAGTGACATTTGCATTGATGTCAGAGTGATTAGAGGGACAATATAGTGCAGTACCAGACAGTTAGCAAGTTTGGTGGGTGACTAATGACCATCAGCAGCATCAGATCTTGGAGAAGCCTAATTACCATGACTAAACGGTCATGTGGAATTTGACTGTTGTCTAGACTCGTGACCGCTGGTGTGGCGGTAATACGGTCTCCGTAACAGCACTACTCACAGCTCGAGTATGCAGGGTTTGTATGAATTCCATTTTTCTATTCAGATAATTCAGGGGATTCATTAAATTTGGTAATTACATTGCAATTTGTCTCTCGGAATTGAGTGGATATGGAACTGACCCCAACACTGCTCGTATAATACAGCACCATCAGGACCATAATGTTCTCTCCTCTCAAGTTATCCTGTATCAAACAGCCAGCTCTCTTGTGTAGTACACTCCTCCAGTCTCTCCAATGTTCCACTCAAGTCTGACACACTCCAAGGTTGCATCCCAAATGGCACCATATTCCCTATATATGAGCACTATAAAGGGAATAGGGTGCCATTTAGGACTCAGACTCAGTCTCTGGCATTATACGCATTTTGTTGCTTTGTGCACTCTTGCATTATGTAGCCATGTCTTAATCCTCCCAATGCACCCGTGGTGATGTATTTTTGTTATGTTCCTTTTTTTATTTTGCGTGACCCATTTCAGCTGTACTCTCAAGTGCACGGTATTATTAGCGTAGCGTAAATAAAAAATGCTCGCCTCTCCGCAAGCTGTCTCCCTGGGAGCTCTTTTCCCCTGCGCCCACTGCCATTCCTAAGTAACAACGCACTCTGTGTGCTCCTACTGGCTTTGTGTGTTTTATCGTGTGATAATACTGCGACTTTGTTGTAAATGCTTGTTGACCATTTGGAAATTAGCCTGGTCCCAGATCTGGTTTGTGCTGTCTTGCCAACTCGTCTTGCATGACCGTAAAACTTGGTAAGACCGCACAAACAGTGGCGTAACAATAAACCTTAGGAGTAGGCAAGATTGCACAAACAAATCTGTTGTATGCAGTAGCAGTTTGTAATTGTTGTTATATTTGACATGTTAATGTATGAATAATAATAATACATGGGATTTATATAGCGCTTTTCAAAGACCTAAAGATGCTTATGGAGAAAGTGTGTTTGTGTCTTTGAAAGTAGTGAATTATGTTTTGTTTGATTTCTCCAGGGTAACTCTGGGCTGGGTTTCAGTATCGCGGGGGGAACGGACAACCCCCACATCGGTGAAGACCCCAGCATCTTCATCACCAAGGTCATCCCTGGGGGGGCGGCGGCCCAGGACGGACGACTCCGGTGAGTGAGGAACACACTCAGTGTTGTAACATTAGTAAGAGATATGCATCTTTCAAATTATTATATAAAGCTCTCTGCACGCCATCGGTGTTAAGTTGGAAAAATGGTAGCGAAAGGCATGCGACAGCAGCAAAGTCCTGTATGGCAATACTTTGAGAAGTTAAATGAAGTGGTGAAATGCAAACTTTTCCAGATGGAATTGAGGTACAGAAATGGTGGTACCAGGGACGTCACCTGGATTCACCTGTTCAGTCTATGCCATCCTCATGTTTTGTACACTCAGGGCCCTATATTCCACTAGGGCTGGGAATTGCCAGGGACCTCACGATATGATGTTATCACAATACTTAGGTGCTGATACGATTTGTATTTTAATTATTGCGTTTGTATATGTATTGATTCTGCCATTTTATTGCCATTTGTACAGAATGTACTGAAAACATGTTGGGTCACTATTTCAAAAGAATATGAACAAGCTTTAGGATGAAAAATACCAGTGTTGGTACAGCTGACTAGCGCTAAATAAATATTGCGATATTGTCAAAAGGATATGGTACGATATAGCGTCAAAAATAATATTTCAATATGAAACTACCTATTTCCCCCCCCCCATCAATATATTCCACCCTCAGGCAATGTCACACATGCAGCAGATTTTATCACATCATGTGTGCAGCGCATAGTCAAATCACCGGACTCCCCTGTATTAATACTGGGTGATTTCAACAGCTGTACGCACAAAAAGGTGCTGCCTTCGAATCAGCAATTTGCTACATGTTATCAGCAATTTGCTGCATGTGCTACAAGGGGTAGTAAAACTATTTATTTTATTCAGCAATATTAACCTGCCTACAAGTCTACAGAGGGAGGGAGTGTTCTATAACAGTCAAACATTGGAATGACACCTCCAGCGCAGGACTGTGAGACTGCGTTGACAGTACTGATTGGCCAGGGCAACATCAGCAACCATGTTCTGAAATCCTGTCACAATGAATTGTCAGGTTTGTTCTCTGAGCTTTTCAATCGCTCACTGAGGAAGCACACAATACCAGCTCTGTGGTAATGTTCCATCGTATGCCCAGTGCTCAAGAAGAGCAGCCTTGCTGTTCTCAATGATTACCGCCCTGTTGCATTAACACCTCTCATAATGAAGCGTTTTGGGCGCCTGGTCCACTCCCACATACAAAACAAGGTTGGAGACATTGTAGACCCCCTTCAATTTTCCTACAAGCAACAGAGGAGTGGACGATGCTCTTGTGTACTCACTACACCTGGCTCCTTCCCATCTTGAAAAAAGTGCAATGCCCAGTTGGTGGTTGTGGACTTTTCCAGTGCTTTTTAGCCAATACAGCCACTTTTAATGGACAAGAAACTTTGCATATGAACCAAGTCCGAACCTCATTCTGTGGATTTTATATATTTTTTGTCAAATAGACTACAATGGGTGAGAATCAACGATGAGTGAAGCACAAAGAAAACCATCTCATTGCTTGACATTAACTTTATATGTCTACGGTTTAAAACACTCAGGGACAGTTCTGGGACAACAAATCCAAAATTCATACAACCACTGCACATGAAATATCACAATCTCCTGCTCCTCCCCTCCAGCATTTGATGTTGCCGGTTTACTAACCACCGGTCCTGGGAACCATCATTATGCGCACCTGGCATTCATTGTTACGCGCACCTGCGCTTCATCATTAGGTACACCTGGACCTCCCCTTTATCTGGCACTCCCTTAGGTTCTTTCCCCAGTCAGTATTGTTTTCTGTTCATGTCGAGACGCTAATCCTACGTTGTATCGTTCCATGTTTCTTGTTATATTAAACTTACCACCTGCTTCTCGACTCCCAGTGTCTACGTTACATTAAACAATGTAAAAAAGCAATGAGGCTGATGCATCAGATCAGACCGTTTATCTTAAAATTGTTATAAAGTTTTATTTCTTCATATTATGAACTCAAAATGTGCGCATGGCTGTAGGCTATGGGCATATGTTCCAAAATGCAATTAGCGGGAAAACACTGTTCTCAAAAGCGCACCACATGCGCAATCAGTTTCATGTGACAGAGATTAAAATATTGGTTAGAATATAAAAAAGGGGAAATCGAAAGATGCATCAACTACTATGGGTTGTTAGGGCTACTAATATGACTAGGGTTGTGCCTTTGGCTGCTGGACCATAAAATAACTTTGATTTTGAAAATCAATAGAACATGAGAAAAATGCTAGTTTCAATGGCCTATTAAGTGTTCATGAAATAATTCCCTCAACATTCTATGGTTGTATTTTAGCTAGGCTACTTTGAAACAAGGTAAGACATCCTTCATAAAATTTGATAAAACGTCCAGGTTTTAAACAATTAAGATGATGGTTAAATAGTTTAAAATGCTGACTGCCTCTGCTCATGTTCAAGGTGGGTGATGTGAGGTGCGCTTCGGGCACTGTCCTTCAGGCACTGTCCTTCACTCTCTGGTCTTGTGACCATTTGATCTGAACGAACCACGCCTTGAGTATGTCGACAGAATCAAGCCTTTAGACGTTATCGTTAATTATTATCTAACATGACTGGTGTTTATCCTATATTTATGCAATTAAAAGTTTAACTAAAGTTTGGCTACATTTTCTGGAGCCTCCCTCATATCAGCATCAGTTTGGACATGAAGATGTAGCCAATACACATAATATCACCTACACTTCGACATGTAGGCGTTTTTATTTACACTGAACAAAAATAGAAACGCAACATGCAACAATTTCAAAGATATTTACTGAGCTACAGTTCATATAAGGAAATCAGTCAATTTAAATAAATTCATTAGGCCCTAATCTATGGATTTCACATGACTGGGAATATAGATATGCATCTGTTGGTAAGATACCTTAAAGGTAGGTGCATGGATCAGAAAACATGTCAGTATCTGGTGTGACCACCATTTGCCTCATGCAGAGCTACACATCTCCTTCGCATGTTGCAAGGATATGTACACAATTGCTGGATGCTGAAAATGTCCCAGTTCTTCCATGGCCTGCATACGCACCAGACATGTCACCTATTGAGCAAGTTTGGGATGCTCTGGATAGGCGTGTACAAGAGCGGGTTCCAGTTCCCGCCAATATCCAGAAACTTCGCACAGCCATTGAAGAGGAGTGGGATAACATTCCACAGGCCACAATCAACAGCTTGATCAACTCTATGCGAAGATGTCACGCTGCATGAGGCAAGTGGTGGTCACATCAAATACTGACTAATTTTCTGATCCACGCCCTTACCTTACATTTTTTTTAAAGGTATCTGTGACCAACATGCATATCTGTATTTCCAGTCATAGATTAGGGCCTGATTTATTTATTTCAATTGACTTATTTCCTTATATGAACTGTAACTCAGTAAAATGTTGAAATTGTTGAATATTGCATTTATATTTTTGTTCAGTCTATGTATAGTATATCTACACACGTATGTATCTAGACACATGAGTACACATGTGAACTCGGTACATAATCAGACACTGGTATAGTTTCAACAAAATAAATAAAAGGTTTCCATGTCTTTATAAAATAAAGTTTTTGATCCACGTAGTGTATATTTCATTTTCTCCAGAGTGAGGCTTTGCAACGTGCTATTAACAAATTGATTGTAAGATGGTTAGTTTTTTTTCCAGTGTCAAAATCAGGTGTCTGGCAATCAGACCAGCATTTACTTATATCTTTGCTATTCCAATCAGTGGGTAAGGACTTATACCGTCTGTTTCACCAGCTGTCATCATCGGCAGCTCTATGGTGATAAACATCTCGGTTCCCAGCGCAAAAACCCTGTGCTACCCAGGAGCACGAGTACAGGACATTACACGGCTGCTTCCGACCATTCTATGACAAATGCCGAGAGCTGACACTGTCGTAGTCCATGTGGGGTCAAACGACATCAGGAGGGCTAGCTCAGAACGTCTGGAAATTGATTTTAAATAAATTATTCAAGCGTTGAAAGATTTAAAAAAGCGGCCAATCATTTCACGTATGATTGTACCAAAATTACTGTAGCTCTGTTGGATGCGGAAGACACATTTCAGTTGAATGCATTCAGTTGTACAACTGACTAGGTATCCCCCTTTCCCTAGTTGGAAGTCCACTGTGTGCAGCTCACCGTGCACTATCAGCTCCAATATAAATAACATGAGCAAGTCTACTTCTGATAAGATTCCCAGTAAAGCATTAAAAACAATAAAGCAACCCAGAAAAGTGCTAGAAAATAGCCCATAGTAACATATGTAGCCAAAGAAATAAGGTTTATGAAGTCAATAACTTTATTGTAACAGATGACATTCATATTCTGACTGTCTCTTGAACTCACATAGATAATAGCTTTGATACAATGGTAGCAATACATGGCTATAACATCTACCGAAAAGACAGAAATGTCAACGGGGGCGATGTTGCGGTCATCGCAGCAACATATTCAGAACCACTTTTTTTTTATATGGCTAACAGGTTCATCTGCCTCACCTAAAACCCATTCTTGTGGGTAGCTGCTATAGACCACCAAGTGCTAACAGTCAGTATCTGGATAATATATGTGAAATGCTTGATAATGTATGTGATATCAACAGAGAAGTATATTATCTGGGTGATTTAAATATTGACTGGCTTTCATCAAGCTGCCCACTCAAGATAACTTCAAATTGTAACCAGTGCCTGCAACCTGGTTCAGGTTTTAAGTCAACCTACCAGGGTAGTTAAAAATAGCAAAGGAATTAAATCATCAACATGTGTATTGATCACATCTTTACAAATGCTGCAGAAATTTGCTTTAACCAAGTATATCTGACCAAATTATGAAAGACAAGCATTGTACTTTTTGAATGATGTCAAATGAATGTGGAAGAGAGAGTTCTTAATGATATGACCATACAGGATTTAGATTCTGTGATTGCCCACTCTGGAGTTAGTCTTGAGGCTGAATCCAAAACAAGTGAGAGGTCCAAACCCCCTAGTTCTTTTGGTTTTTGCTGTATGGCTTTATAGATTTTTTTATTTTATTCCGTAAGCTCTATCATTGTGTCCAGTGCCTTTAAAAAAAACGTTGTAGGTATAGCAATTGGGATACACCAGATGGGGGGGAGGGTTAAAATGACCTTACATCATTTCATAAATAGTTTCATCTTTACTCATTCATTTTTTAAATAATTACACACAAACCTCATAACAGAGGTACCTGTATAAACAGTAATATGGTAATGTGGCTGTATTGTCTTTCATCCTGGCAGACTACAACTTGTTCAGAATGAGTCTGATGTAATCAGGTAATTTTCAGGTCAATCCCTGGAGGTCAGTCTGAATTGGTGTCGAGGGTGTCTGTAGTGGTTTTGACTAAGTTGGATGAAAAGTCATCAGCACTCATTGTTAACGAGGACAAGGCTGGAGATCACTCTGTCATGCTGATTGAGTTCGAATAACAGTTTTTCACAATTTTGCCTAAGGACACAGCCATGAAAAAAGAATGGTACCAACACATTCTCTGAGAGCAACTTCTCCCTACTATCCAGGAACAGTTTGGTGACGAACATTGCCTTTTCCAGCATGATGGAGCAGCTTGCCATAAGGAAAAAGTGATAACTAAGTGGCTCGAGGAAAAAAAAACATTGACATTTTGGGTCCATGGCCAGGAAACTCCCCAGACCTTATTCCCGTTGAGAACTTCCTCCTCAAGAGGCGGGTGGACAAACAAAAACCCACAAATTCTGACAGACTCCAAGCAGCAGACTTTGTGAAAATTAATATTTGTCATTCTCAAAACTTTTGGCCACGACTGTACACACATACAGACACTGACACATTGTGTAATTGTTTGTTATATACTCTCTGAATTGGCTGATTTGGCTTACATTTACATTTACATTTAAGTCATTTAGCAGACGCTCTTATCCAGAGCGACTTACAAATTGGTGCATTCACCTTATGATATCCAGTGGAACAACCACTTTACAATAGTGCATCTAACTCTTTTAAGGGGGGGGGGGGGGTTAGAAGGATTACTTTATCCTATCCTAGGTATTCCTTAAAGAGGTGGGGTTTCAGGTGTCTCCGGAAGGTGGTGATTGACTCCGCTGACCTGGCGTCGTGAGGGAGTTTGTTCCACCATTGGGGTGCCAGAGCAGCGAACAGTTTTGACTGGGCTGAGCGGGAACTGTACTTCCTCAGAGGTAGGGAGGCGAGCAGGCCAGAGGTGGATGAACGCAGTGCCCTTGTTTGGGTGTAGGGCCTGATCAGAGCCTGAAGGTACGGAGGTGCCGTTCCCCTCACAGCTCCGTAGGCAAGCACCATGGTCTTGTAGCGGATGCGAGCTTCAACTGGAAGCCAGTGGAGAGAGCGGAGGAGCGGGGTGACGTGAGAGAACTTGGGAAGGTTGAACACCAGACGGGCTGCGGCGTTCTGGATGAGTTGTAGGGGTTTAATGGCACAGGCAGGGAGCCCAGCCAACAGCGAGTTGCAGTAATCCAGACGGGAGATGACAAGTGCCTGGATTAGGACCTGCGCCGCTTCCTGTGTGAGGCAGGGTCGTACTCTGCGAATGTTGTAGAGCATGAACCTACAGGAACGGGTCACCGCCTTGATGTTAGTTGAGAACGACAGGGTGTTGTCCAGGATCACGCCAAGGTTCTTAGCACTCTGGGAGGAGGACACAATGGAGTTGTCAACCGTGATGGCGAGATCATGGAACGGGCAGTCCTTCCCCGGGAGGAAGAGCAGCTCCGTCTTGCCGAGGTTCAGCTTGAGGTGGTGATCCGTCAACAACACTGATATGTCTGCCAGACATGCAGAGATGCGATTCGCCACCTGGTTATCAGAAGGGGGAAAGGAGAAGATTAATTGTGTGTCGTCTGCATAGCAATGATAGGAGAGATCATGTGAGGATATGACAGAGCCAAGTGACTTGGTGTATAGCGAGAATAGGAGAGGGCCTAGAACAGAGCCCTGGGGGACACCAGTGGTGAGAGCACGTGGTGCGGAGACAGATTCTCGCCACGCCACCTGGTAGGAGCGACCTGTCAGGTAGTACGCAATCCAAGCGTGGGCCGCGCCGGAGATGCCCAACTCGGAGAGGGTGGAGAGGAGGATCTGATGGTTCACAGTATCAAAGGCAGCCGATAGGTCTAGAAGGATGAGAGCAGAGGAGAGAGAGTTAGCTTTAGCAGTGCCTCCGTGACACAGAGAAGAGTAGTCTCAGTTGAATGACTAGTCTTGAAACCTGACTGATTTGGATCAAGAAGGTCATTCTGAGAGAGATAGCAGGAGAGCTGGCCAAGGACGGCACGTTCAAGAGTTTTGGAGAGAAAAGAAAGAAGGGATACTGGTCTGTAGTTGTTGACATCGGAGGGATCGAGTGTAGGTTTTTTCAGAAGGGGTGCAACTCTCGCTCTCTTGAAGACGGAAGGGACGTAGCCAGCGGTCAAGGATGAGTTGATGAGCGAGGTGAGGTAAGGGAGAAGGTCTCCGGAAATGGTCTGGAGAAGAGAGGAGGGGATAGGGTCATAAGACCTTTAGGTATACAGTACCAGTCAAAAGTTTGGAAACAGCTACTCATTTGTGTTTTTCTTTATTTTTGCTATTTCCTACATTGTCGAATAATAGTGAAGACATCAAAACTATGAAATAACACATGGAATCATGTAGTAACCAAAAAAGTGTTAAACAAATCAAAATATATTTACATTTACATTTAAGTCATTTAGCAGACGCTCTTATCCAGAGCGGGAACGTTTGTAGGGGTTATATATCTTGATTGTTCAAAGTAGCCACCCTTTGCCTTGATGACAGCTTTATACACTTGCCATTTTCTCAACCAGCTTCACCTGGAATGCATCTCCAACAGTCTTGAAGGAGTTCTCACATATGCTGAACTCTTGTTGGCTGCTTTTCCTTCACTCTGCGGTCCAACTCATCCCAAATCATCTCAATTGGGGTCGGGTGATTGTGGAGGCCAGGTCATCTGATGCAGCACTCCATCACTTTCCTTCTTGGTCAAATAGCCCTTACACAGCCTGGAGGTGTGTTGGGTCATTGTCCTGTTGAAAAACAAATGACAGTCCCACTAAGCGCAAACCAGATGGGATGGCGTATCGCTGCAGAATGCTGTGGTAGCCATGCTGGTAAAGTATGCCTTGAATTCTATATAAATCACTGACAGTGTCACCAACAAAGCATCCCCACACACCATCACACCTCCTTCATGCTTCAGTGGGAACCACACATGCAGAGATTATCCATTCACCTACTCTGCGTCTCACAAAAACATGGCTGTTTGAACCAAAAATATCAAATTTGGACTCAGACAAAAGGACAGATTTCCACCGGTCTAATGTCCATTGCCTGTGTTTCTTGGCCCAACCAAGTCTCTTCTTCATATTGGTGTCCTTTAGTAGTGGTTTCTTTGCAGCAATTCTCCCATGGAGGCCTGATTCATGCAGTCTCTTCTGAACAGTTGATGTTGAGATGTGTCTGTTACTTGAACTCTGAAGCATTTATTTGGGCTGCAATCTGAGGTGCAGTTAACTCTAATTAACTTTATCGTCTGCAGCAGAGGTAACTCTGGGTCTTCCTTTCCTGTGGAGGTCCTGATGAGAGCCAGTTTCATCATAGCGCTTGATGGTTTTTCCCACTGCACTTGAAACTTTCAAAGTTCTTGACATTTTCCGGATTGACTGACATTCATGTCTTAAAGTAATGATGGACTGCCGTTGTTCTTTGCTTATTTGAGCTGTTCTTGCCATAATATGGACTCGGCCTTTTACCAAATAGTGCTACCTTCTGTATATCACTCCTACCTTGTCACAACACAACTGATTGGCTCAAATGCATTAAGAAGGAAACATGGCACACCTGTTAATTGAAATGCATTCCAGGTGACTACCTCATGAAGCTGGTTGAGAGAATGCCAAGAGTGTGCAAAGCTGTCATCATGGCAAAGGGTGGCTACTTTGAATCAAAATATGTTTTGATTTGTTTAACCTCTTGACGCTAGAGGTCAGATTTATTTTAATTTTAAAATAACGTTCCCAAGGTAAGCGGACTATTTCTCAGGTCCAGATCATAGAATATACATATAATTTACAGATTAGGATAGAAAACACTCCAAAGTTTCCAAAACTGTCAAAATATTGTCTGTGAGTATAACAAAACTGATTCTGCAGGCGAAAACCTGAGGAAATCTAACCCGGAAGTGATTTTTATTTTATTTTATCTGTGTTTCCTTGCCCGTCTTTCTTCCATTTAAAGGGGTATCAACCATATTCCTTTTACAATGGCTTCCTCAGGCTGTGACCAGGTTTTAGACATAGTTTCAGGCTTTTATTTTGAAAAATGAGCGAGATTTTTCAAAAGTAGTCAAATGTCCTTTGATTAGTTCCTGCGCGCGAGAGGGGTAGCTCTCCATTTTCTTTCTCTCTTTTATTGAATAGGTTACGGTCCGGTTGAAATATTATCGATTATGTTTGTTAAAAACAACCTGAGGATTGATTATAAAAAAACATTTGACATTACAGATTACAGAACATTACGGATACTTTTTGGAATTTTCATCGAACGGAACGAGGCTTTGGTTTTCTGAACATAACACGCAACCCAAATGGCGTTTATTTTGTTATAAAAGTAATATTTATCGAACAAAAATAACATTTATTGTGTAACTGGGAACCTCGTGAGTGCAAACATCCGAAGATTATCAAAGATAAGCGATTCATTTTATTGCTTTTCTGACTTTCGTGACCATGCTAATTTGGGGCTAGCTGTTCTAGCATTGATTGATACACTCACAAAAGCTTGGATTGCTTTCGCTGCAAAGCATATTTTCAAAATCTGACACGATAGGTGGATTAACAACAAGCTAAGCTGTGTTTTGGTATATTTCACTTGTGATTGCATGATTATAAATATTTTTTGTAATATTTTGCGCCCTGTAATTCAGCGGTTGTTTAGGAAAATGATCCCGCTAAAGGGATCCGTAGCGCAGAGAAGTTAACCTCTCTGGGGTAGGGGGCAGTATTTTGACATGCGGATGAAAAGCGTGCCCAAAGTAAACTAACTGCCTGTTATTCAGGCCCAGAAGCTAGGATATGCATATAATTGGTAGATGTGGATAGAAAACACTCTAAAGTTTCTAAAACTGTTAAAATAATGTCTGTGAGTATAACAGAACTGATATGGCAGGCGTAACCCCGAGGACAAACCATACCAAAAAAAAATAAATCAGCTTACCACTTTTTTCAACTTTAATTATAAGGCCAAGTCCTCCCGGATTGCAGTTCCTAGGGCTTCCACTAGATGTCAACAGTCTTTAGAAAGAGTTTCAGGCTGTTTTTTTGAAAAAGGACCCAGAAAATGTAGTTTTTCTAGGTGGCTCCCGTTTTGGCTGTAGTGTTTCCAAGCGCGTGGAAGAAAGCGCAATAACAATACAATAACGATTCTCCCTCTTAAATGTTATCATTTATTTGCGTATTAGGATACCTAAGGTTTGATTATAAACGTTGTTTGACTTGTTTGGAAAATTTTATTAGTAACGTTTGGGATTCATTTTGTATGCATTTTGAAGGAGGGAAAATGGGTGGATTATTGACTGAAGCTCACCAGCTAAACTGAGTTTTTATGGATATAAAGGACATTATCGAACAAAAGGAACATTTGTGATGTAACTGGGACCTTTTGGATTGCCAACAGAAGAAGATCATCAAAGGTAAGGCATTTTTTATATCGCTATTTCTGACTTTTGTGTCGCACCTGCCTGGTTGAAATATGATTTTCATGTGTTTGTATGCGGGGCGCTGTCCTCAGATAATCGCATGGTTTGCTTTCGCCTTATTGCCTTTTTGAAATCTGACATGACATGGAGGCTGGATTAACAAGAAGTTAAGCTTTATTTGGATGTATAACACATATTTTCAAGAATGTTAAATATTTGAATTTAGTATTTTTGAATTTCGCGCTCTGCAATTTCACTGGATGTTGGCCAGGTGGGACGCTATCGTCCCACCTACCCTAGAAAGGTTAACACTTTTTTGGTTACTACATGATTTTTTACTATATTCTACATTGTAAAAATAAAGACAAACCCTTGCATGAGTCGGTGTGTCCAAACTTGTGACTGGTACTGTATGTCTGTCTGTCTCATCTTTTGGATCTATAGGCTGCGCACTTCCAGATCCACTGCTTAAACGTGTAGCATACATGTGCACATCCGTCAGTTTTGCATCCCTAAATGATCCCAGATTGTCTGGGGTCTTAGAAGAGTAATACGTTTGTGTGGATAGGACCCAGGATATTACTCACACAGCCTACTAGCACAGCATAGAAAGAGGAGCATTGAGAGGGTGACTGTCGCAAATTGCAGACCTGGGTTCATATTGTGCCCGAATGAACACGACCCTGAACAGTAACACCCTGGCAGGTAACATAATTCATTATCCCGACAGTCACTGACAGACACAAGCTTCCCTGTGGACCCCACAGACACAACCACAGGGTCAGAGTGCTTGGGTGCTTTCATCACCTCATCAATATTACACTAGTCCCCGGCAGAAGAACTTAATACAGCCATTGACAAGTGTCAAGATAAGCCAGAGTCACAATAGCGGACGTGAGCCAGTGTGACGTTCTCCATCGACGGGGGGGGGTCAAATATGGCGCCTGATGTCGGTTTTGGTTGCGCAAGTTTGAGAAAGCTCAAAGGGGTATAGGGTCAGTTCCATTTCATCTAGTCAATTTGGAAAGGTAAAGAGAGATCTGAGATATTTCCTGATGTTCTTGGTCATTTTCAAGTCATTTTATATACATACATGCACGTAACTGCCAAAATAAAGGAAACCCCCAACATAGTGTGTTAATAGGGCATTGGGCCCTTACCAGCTGCCAGAACAGCTTCAATGTCTCTTGGCATAGATTCTGCAAGTGTCTGGAACTCTATTGGAGGGATGCGACACAATTCTTCCACAATAAATTCCATCATTCAGTGTTTTGTTTATGGTGCTGGAAAACAGTCTCAAGTGCCGCTCCATAATCTCCCATAATTGTTTATTTGGGTTGAGATCTGGTGACTGAGAGAGACACCGTTTTTAAACCACCTATGCTCCTTTGAGACTCCTCTCAAAGTCACTGAGAATGTTACAAAGCATTATACCTGCATCATAATGCATTACACCTGCAGGCTTTAAAAGTGAAGTTAAATTTTTCGCAACATGATGGTTCCCCACCCTGAAAGTATTATATGGGCCAATAGAAACTGTAATCCATGGTTCGAACAGCCACTACAAACTGAGGAACCAATTGACTTTAAGTTGTAAAATACTGAATTTATCCTTTGAGTAATTTTTTGGCTGAAATTATGATGGGATTATGGGACCCCATCCTGGCTTTAACTGTCATTCCTCTTCACCCCGGTGAAGGGTCAACGATGTCATCCTGCGGGTGAATGAGGCAGACGTGCGGGACGTGACCCACAGTCGGGCGGTGGAAGCTCTGAAGGAGGCCGGGTCGCTGGTGCGCCTCTACGTCCGCCGGAGGAAGCCTGTCTCCGAGAAGGTGATGGAGATCAAGCTAGTGAAAGGACCCAAAGGTACACAGCAACATCACAAGTGTTAAATCAACTAACACACTTACCCACACTACAGAGTTAATGCTACATTAAGCTTTTTTAGAGTGCCCAAAGGTAGTGTAGGGGAGACTATTTTGGAGTTGTTTCTTAAAATCGTTTTTTCTTTAACTCTGTTTGTAGTGATTTCAAAATGTCACACAAAAAATGTACATTTGTAACGTGCTCTATCATTATCAGTTGTTGTTGTTGCATTTGCTAATTAGCATTAAAAACTGATTTGTTTTAATCTCTAAATCAAAGTATAATTACACTTTTAAAGCCTCAGATGATAAGATGTAGCTATCAAAACAAGTATTTTGGCTAGCTAACAGTCAACTGACAAGCTAGCTAACAAGCTGTTTGGCTTGCTAGCCAGGCCTCGTATTTCCCGGTGCCACCAACGACCATGGTTAGTTGTATATGGGACAGTTGTAACACTGTCTTCAATGGTAAAAATGTGGTGTAATTGAACAATTAGGATTTTTTTAAACTGATATTTGGATGAAAATACACTAAGTCGACATTTTCCTTTTATCTGTTAGGCATGTAATATTGCCCAGAACTGAGTATCCAAAATATAATATTTTGCATTAGCGTTTAATAAAGTGTAAATTTTTCTGAAGTATTATCTTGGTTGCACAACCAAAGTTGATGTAAATAAGTTACATTTTATATAAATATGTGAATGTGTCTTTGTAATTGCATATATAATTTTAAGTAAGGGGTGACGTACAGCATTGCGTTACACCTAACCCCAAGCATAGAACTCTTTCCAAATTAGTCTTGTGAGAACATACAACAATAATTGTCATCAACTATACCTCATCTTACTGATAAAAAATTATATATGTTTAGATACATGCATAATGTTCTACAGGTCAATAATCAAAACTGAGAGGTGGCAAAAAAAGTAAGGCTTCCTCAAATTAAATAATTGATGGATTACAATTGACCAGTGTTACAATTGTCCCCGGTCTCCCTTACTTCTCTATAGGGCCCAAGGGTAGTGTACTCCATACATTTCAGGGCAAAAGGTAGTGTGATCCATACATTTCCGGGCCAAAAGGTAGTGTACTCCATAGGGGTGTGAACGTTAAAATGTTTAAGCCCTTAGATCACAATATCTACTAAGCTAACATGGATTTTTTTTAGATGGTCATAAAATTGATAATTTAGCCATTTGATTTTGAATTTTAGGACTCCTGTAGGTATAAAAATAAAATATTTAACATTGAATTTGGCCTTTACTGCTATAGCCCATAGAAACTCATTGAATAGCACATTTGTACATTGCAACACAGATGGTCAAAAATAAAGTTTTGAAGTGCCTGTCCTATATCTGAGAGAACTCTGGAGAAAAAAAAAAAAAACTTTTTAGACTGATGTTTGGTACCGTTATTCGTGACACCTTTGTTTTTTTCCCCATATGCACGTTGTGCCATTTCTACAGCCTGGTACTAGGTTACCTTCAGACGACTCCCCTGAAGCGTGTGTGCTTTGTAGAGCAAAACAACCAACACTTTCATATTTGTGAGAGCCTACCCTTTTTATTGGTGACATATTAGTTTGTAGCTCCAACAGTTCAGTCTGGACAGTTGGTTCTGGGAGAACACCTCTTCGAAATTACGACATCCGAGACAGTTCTGCTGTAAAGCTTGTGGATGTTGTAGAGCAGAACAACCGACACTGGTGCTCGTGAGAGTCATCTTTTATTGGTGGGGACTTATTCGTTTGTAGCTCAAATGGTTCAGGTTTTACAGACAATTTCGTGACATTTTCTTGTCCGGATCCTCTCGTGTAGAAAAATACCGCTTTCACAAGATTTATGTCGTTGTAAAGAGGGGATTGAGCTGCAGCTGCTACGAGAAACGTTTCTAGCATAAACACATGGGGAGCTATTCAATATTCAAAATGGTATCACCGTGTGACGCTAGGGAGTGTCAATCGACTTTAGGGGTTTAAACAAAATTGGGATCCTTAACGTTAAGAAAAATATCTAACCGAAAAACAAAGAATTCACCTTTCAGCCGGACAATAACCTAAAACACAAGGCCAAATATACTCTGTAGATGCTTACCAAGACGACATTGAATGTTCCTGAGTGGCCTAGTTAGTTTTCACTTAAATTGGCTTAAAATCTATGGCAAGACTTGAAAATGGCTGTCTAGCAGTGATGAACAACCAACGTGAAGAATTTTAAAGGATAATGTGCAAATATTGTACAATCCAGTTGTGCAAAGTTAGATTTAAGCAGGAAGACTCACAGCTTTAATCACTGTTAAAGTATTGAATACTTATGTATCCTTTTTTAATTCCAGCTGTAACACAACAGCATGTGGAATAAGTCAGTATGAACACTTTCTGAAGGGACTGTAGGCCTAGTGCACCTTTCTGTCTGCCTGCTTGGTGGCCTGCCTGCCTATACTGTGCGCCTCCGCTCTCTCTCCGTCCCTCGCTCGCTCGCTATGAAAGATGTGAAGGGTTTGTTCTCAGAAGTACGGCAACTAATAAGTCTCCTCCGTTCCAAAAATCCAGAATCTTAGCAGTCTATTCTTAGTGGAATTGAATCTTGACACTCAGAATTGGGTGTCGACATCGGGAGTCGATATGCAAGGAGTCAAGGATAATTGTCATCATCGATAACAGTTGGAAAAATGGCAGAGAAAGGCAAGCACAGCAACAAAGTCCTGTATGGCAATACTTTGAGAAGTTAAATGAGAAGGAAGTGCTAACTTAGCGAGGTGCAATTGAGGTACAGTAATCGTACAACGGGTGCAATGCTTAACCATCTGAATGGGACGCACCGTGAGACCCAAACTGTTTCTGGCAGCAGCATTGTAAATTCACGTGGAATTTTATGAATTTGTCTTATAGTTTGAGCTGGAAACCCATAAAGGCAGTTTAAACATTAAGAAATGTTTTCATTTGTCACATCCGTAGTACTCCACACATTTCAAGGCCCAAAGTAGGGCCCAAAAGTAGACTGTTAAGCGTTAGCTAGCTACCTGAATACTCTAACCAGCTACCTTGCTAGCCACGTGGAAAAGTTAGCTAGCGCTAGCTACCTGATAAGCGCAATCATTATTAGTAAGGCCTAGATAGAACCATGCTAAAATAAGGTCATTCTACTGCCAATGTTTTATCTATGGAGATTGCATGGCTGTTTGCTAAATTTTATACGTCAGCAATGGGTGTGGCTCAAACTTCCGGCACCGACAGAGATGGCCGCCTCGCTTCGCATTCCTAGGAAACTATGCAGTATTTTGTTTATTTATGTGTTATTTATTACATTGGTACCACAGGTAATCTTAGGTTTCATTACATACAGTCGGGAGGAATTACTGAATATAAGAGCAACGTCAACTCAC
Organism: Salvelinus alpinus; assembly: GCF_045679555.1. Lineage (NCBI taxonomy): Eukaryota > Metazoa > Chordata > Actinopteri > Salmoniformes > Salmonidae > Salvelinus > Salvelinus alpinus. Next base: position 51,176,931 of record NC_092108.1, on the reverse strand, counting down.
CATCATTACAACCAGGAATATGACTCTCCCGAAGCGGTTCCTGTGTTTTGCCTTCCACCCAGTACAATGGATCTGATCCCAGCCGGCGACCCTAAACAACGACGCCGTAAAAGGGGCAAACGAAGCGGTCTTCTGGTCAGGCTTCGGAGACGGGCACATCGCGCTCCACTCCCTAGCATACTACTCGCCAATGTCCAGTCTCTTGACAACAAGGTTGATGAAATCCGAGCAAGGGTAACATTCCAGAGAGACATCAGAGACTGTAACGTTCTTTGCTTCACGGAAACATGGCTCACTCGAGAGACGCTGACGGAGTCGGTGCAGCCAGCTGGTTTCTTCACGCATCGCGCCGACAGAAACAAACATCTTTCTGGTAAGAAGTGGGGTGGGGGTGTATGTCTTATGATTAACGAGACGTGGTGTGATCATAACAACATACAGGAACTCAAGTCATTCTGTTCACCTGATTTAGAATTCCTCACAATCAAATGTCGACCGCATTATCTACCAAGGGAATTCTCTTCGATTATAATCACAGCCGTATATATTCCCCCCCAAGCAGACACATCGATGGCCCTGAACGAACTTTATCTGACTCTATGTAAACTGGAAACCACACACCCTGAGGCTGCATTCATCGTAGCTGGGGATTTTAACAAGGCTAATCTGAAAACAAAACTCCCTAAATTCTATCAGCATATCGATTGTGCTACCAGGGCTGGTAAAACCTTGGATCATTATTATACTAACTTCCGCGACGCATATAAGGCCCTCCCCCGCCCTCCTTTCGGAAAAGCTGACCACGACTCCATTTTGTTGCTTCCAGCCTACAAACAGAAACTAAAACAGCAAGCTCCCGCGCTCAGGTCTGTTCAACGCTGGTCCGACCAATCTGATTCCACGCTTCAAGACTGCTTCGATCACGTGGATTGGGATATGTTCCGCATTGCGTCCAACAACAACATTGACGAATACGCTGATTCAGTGAGCGAGTTCATTAGAAAGTGCATTGACGATGTCGTACCCACAGCAACGATTAAAACATTCCCAAACCAGAAACCGTGGATTGATGGCAGCATTCGCGTGAAACTGAAAGCGCGAACCACTGCTTTTAACCAGGGCAAGGTGACCGGAAACATGACCGAATACAGACAGTGTAGCTATTCCCTCCGCAAGGCAATCAAACAAGCTAAGTGCCAGTATAGAGACAAAGTAGAGTCGCAATTCAACAGCTCAGACACAAGAGGTATGTGGCAGGGTCTACAGTCAATCACGGATTACAAAAAGAAACCAGCCCCATCGCGGACCAGGATGTCTTGCTCCCAGACAGACTAAATAACTTTTTTGCTCGCTTTGAGGACAATACAGTGCCACTGACACGGCCCGCTACCAAAACCTGCGGGCTCTCCTTCACTGCAGCCGAAGTGAGGAAAACATTTAAACGTGTTAACCCTCACAAGGCTGCAGGCCCAGACGGCATTCCCAGCCGCGTCCTCAGAGCATGCGCAGACCAGCTGGCTGGTGTGTTTACGGACATATTCAATCAATCCTTATCCCAGTCTGCTGTTCCCACATGCTTCAAGAGGGCCACCATTGTTCCTGTTCCCAAGAAAGCTAAGGTAACTGAGCTAAACGACTACCGCCCCGTAGCACTCACTTCTGTCGTCATGAAGTGCTTTGAGAGACTAGTCAAGGACCATATCACCTCCACCCTACCGGACACCCTAGACCCACTCCAATTTGCTTACCGACCCAATAGGTCCACAGACGACGCAATCGCAACCACACTGCACACTGCCCTAACCCATCTGGACAAGAGGAATACCCATGTGAGAATGCTGTTCATCGATTACAGCTCAGCATTTAACACCATAGTACCCTCCAAACTCGTCATCAAGCTCGAGACCCTGGGTCTCGACCCCGCCCTGTGCAACTGGGTCCTGGACTTCCTGACGGGCCGCCACCAGGTGGTGAGGGTAGGTAACAACATCTCCACCCCGCTGATCCTCAACACTGGGGCCCCACAAGGGTGCGTTCTGAGCCCTCTCCTGTACTCCCTGTTCACCCACGACTGCGTGGCCATGCACGCCTCCAACTCAATCATCAAGTTTGCGGATGACACTACAGTGGTAGGCTTGATTACCAACAACGACGAGACGGCCTACAGGGAGGAGGTGAGGGCCCTCGGAGTGTGGTGTCAGGAAAATAACCTCACACTCAACGTCAACAAAACAAAGGAGATGATTGTGGACTTCAGGAAACAGCAGAGGGAGCACCCCCCTATCCACATCGACGGGTCAGTAGTGGAGAAGGTGGAAAGTTTTAAGTTCCTCGGTGTACACATCACGGACAAACTGAATTGGTCCACCCACACAGACAGCGTCGTGAAGAAGGCGCAGCAGCGCCTCTTCAACCTCAGGAGGCTGAAGAAATTCGGCTTGTCACCAAAAGCACTCACAAACTTCTACAGATGCACAATCGAGAGCATCCTGTCGGGCTGTATCACCGCCTGGTACGGCAACTGCTCCGCCCACAACCGTAAGGCTCTCCAGAGGGTAGTGAGGTCTGCAGAACGCATCACCGGGGGCAAACTACCTGCCCTCCAGGACACCTACACCACCCGATGTCACAGGAAGGCCATAAAGATCATCAAGGACAACAACCACCCAAGCCACTGCCTGTTCACCCCGCTATCATCCAGAAGGCGAGGTCAGTACAGGTGCATCAAAGCAGGGACCGAGAGACTGAAAAACAGCTTCTATCTCAAGGCCATCAGACTGTTAAACAGCCACCACTAACATTTAGGGGCCGCTGCCAACATACTGACTCAACTCCAGCCACTTTAAAAATGGGAATTGATGGAAATTATGTAAAAATGTACCACTAGCCACTTTAAACAATGCCACTTAATATAATGTTTACATACCCTACATTACCCATCTCATATGTATATACTGTACTCTATATCATCTACTGCATCTTGCCATCTTTATGTAATACATGTACCACTAGCCACTTTAAACTATGCCACTTTATGTTTACATACCCTACAGTACTCATCTCATATGTATATACCGTACTCTATACCATCTACTGCATCTTGCCTATGCCGTTCTGTACCACCACTCATTCATATATCTTTATGTACATATTCTTTATCCCTTTACACTTGTGTGTGTATAAGGTAGTAGTTGTGGAATTACTAGGTTAGATTACTTGTTGGTTATTACTGCATTGTCGGAACTAGAAGCACAAGCATTTCGCTACACTCGCATTAACATCTGCTAACCATGTGTATGTGACTAATAAAATTTGATTTGATTTGATTTGACCAGCTGGCTGGTGTGTTTAAGGACATATTCAATCAATCCTTATCCCAGTCTGCTGTTCCCACATGCTTCAAGAGGACCACCATTGTTCCTGTTCCCAAGAAAGCTAAGGTAACTGAGCTAAACGACTACCGCCCCGTAGCACTCACTTCTGTCGTCATGAAGTGCTTTGAGAGACTAGTCAAGGACCATATCACCTCCACCCTACCTGACACCCTAGACCCACTCCAATTTGCTTACCGACCCAATAGGTCCACAGACGATGCAATCGCAACCACACTGCACACTGCCCTAACCCATCTGGACAAGAGGAATACCTATGTGAGAATGCTGTTCATCGACTACAGCTCAGCATTTAACACCATAGTACCCTCCAAACTCGTCATCAAACTCGAGACCCTGGGTCTCGACCCCGCCCTGTGCAACTGGGTCCTGGACTTCCTGACGGGCCGCCCCCAGGTGGTGAGGGTAGGTAACAACATCTCCTCCCCGCTGATCCTCAACACTGGGGCCCCACAAGGGTGCGTTCTGAGCCCTCTCCTGTACTCCCTGTTCACCCACGACTGCGTGGCCATGCACGCCTCCAACTCAATCATCACGTTTGCGGACGACACTACAGTGGTAGGCTTGATTACCAACAACGACGAGACGGCCTACAGGGAGGAGGTGAGGGCCCTCGGAGTGTGGTGTCAGGAAAATAACCTCACACTCAACGTCAACAAAACAAAGGAGATGATTTTGGACTTCAGGAAACAGCAGAGGGAGCACCCCCTTATCCACATCGACGGGTCAGTAGTGGAGAAGGTGGAAAGTTCCTCGGTGTACACATCACGGACAAACTGAATTGGTCCACCCACACAGACAGCGTTGTGAAGAAGTGCTTGCCTACGGAGCTGTGAGGGGAACGGCACCTCCGTACCTTCAGGCTCTGATCAGGCCCTACACCCAAACAAGGGCACTGCGTTCATCCACCTCTGGCCTGCTCGCCTCCCTACCTCTGAGGAAGTACAGCTCCCGCTCAGCCCAGTCAAAACTGTTCGCTGCTCTGGCACCCCAATGGTGGAACAAACTCCCCCACGACGCCAGGTCAGCGGAATCAATCACCACCTTCCGGAGACACCTGAAACCCCACCTCTTTAAGGAATACCTAGGATAGGATAAAGTAATCCTTCTAACCCCCCCCCCCTTAGAGTTAGATGCACTATTGTAAAGTGGTTGTTCCACTGGACATCATAAGGTGAATGCACCAACTTGTAAGTCGGTCTGGATAAGAGCGTCTGCTAAATGACTTAAATGTTAAATGTTAAGAAGGCGCAGCAGCGCCTCTTCAACCTCAGGAGGCTGAAGAAATTCGGCTTGTCACCAAAAGCACTCACAAACTTCTACAGATGCACAATCGAGAGCATCCTGTCGGGCTGTATCACCGCCTGGTACGGCAACTGCTCCGCCCACAACCGTAAGGCTCTCCAGAGGGTAGTGAGGTCTGCACAACGCATCACAGGGGCAAACTACCTGCCCTCCAGGACACCTACACCACCCGATGTCACAGGAAGGCCATAAAGATCATCAAGGACAACAACCACCCGAGCCACTGCCTGTTCACCCCGCTATCATCCAGAAGGCGAGGTCGGTACAGGTGCATCAAAGCAGGGACCGAGAGACTGAAAAACAGCTTCTATCTCAAGGCCATCAGACTGTTAAACAGCCACCACTAACATTTAGTGGCCGCTGCCAACATACTGACTCAACTCCAGCCACTTTAATAATGGGAATTGATGGAAATTATGTAAAAATGTAACACTAGCCACTGTAAACAATGCCACTTAATATAATGTTTACATATGTATATGTATATACTGTACTCTATATCATCTACTGCATCTTGCCATCTTTATGTAATACATGTATCACTAGCCACTTTAAACTATGCCACTTTATGTTTATATACCCTACATTACTCATCTCATATGTATATACTGTACTCTATACCATCTACTGCATCTTGCCTATGCCGTTCTGTACCATCACTCATTCATATATCTTTATGTACATATTCTTTATCCCTTTACACTTGTGTGTATAAGGTAGTAGTTGTGGAATTGTTAGGTTAGAATAGTTGTTGGTTATTACTGCATTGTCGGAACTAGAAGCACACGCATTTCGCTACACTCGCATTAACATCAGCTAACCATGTGTATGTGACAAATACAATTTGATTTGATTTGATTTGAAATAGCCGAATCTACTAATTTGAAGGGGTGTCCACATAGTTTTGTGTATATACAGTGCCTTCGGAAAGTAATCAGACCTCTTGACTTTTTCCACATTTTGTTAGGTTAACAGCCTTTTTCTAAAAATAATTTGTTTTTTCCCTCATCAATCTACACACAATACCCCACAATAACAAACTAATACTTTTTTTTTTTTACTTTTTTTTAAAAATGTGTACATTTTATAAAATAAACTGATCACAAAAGTATTCAGACCCTTTACTCAGTACTTTGTTGAAGTTTGGCTCACCTGTATTTGGGGAGTTTCTCCCATTCTCTGCAGATCGTCTCATGCTCTGTCAGGTTGGATGGAGAGCGTTGCTGCACAGCAATTTCTAGGTCTCTCCAGAGATGTTAGATCAAATTTAAACCTGGGCTCTAGTTGGGCCACTCAAGGACATTGAGACCTGTCCCGAAGCCATTGCCTTGACTGTGTGCTTAGGGTCGTTGTCCTGTTGTAAGGTCCTGAGCGCTCTGGATCAGGTTATCATCAAGGATCACTATGTACTTTGCTCCGTTCATCTTTGCCTCAATCCTGACTAGTCTCCCAGTTCCTGCCGCTGAAAAACATCCCCACAGCATGATGCTGCCACCACCATGCTTCACCGTAGGGATGGTGCCATGTTTCCTCCAGACTTGACGCTTGGCGTTCAGGCCAAAGAGTTCAATCTTTGTTTCATCAGACCAGAGAATCTTGTTTCTCATGGTCTGAGTGTCTTTAGGTGCCTTTTGGCAAACTCCAAGCAGGCTGTCATGTGCTTTTTACTGAGCAGTGGCTTCCGTCTGGCCACTACCATAAAAGCCTGATTGTTGGACTGCTGCAGAGATGGTTGTCCTTCTGGAAGGTTCTCCTATCTCCAGAGGAACTCTGGAGCTCTGTCCTAGTGACCATTGGGTTCTTGGTCACCTCCCTAACCAAGGGCCTTCTCCCGCGATTGCTCAGTTTGGCCCGGCGGCCAGCTCTAAAAAGAGTCTTGGTGATTCCAAACTTATTTCCTTCACCTTCTTAGGGCTGCAATCCCGGTAACGGGATCGATATGAGAACAGCCAGTGAAAGTGCAGGGCGCCAAATAAAAAAAACAGAAATCTCATAATTAAAATTCCTCAGACATACATGTGTCTTATACCATTTTAAAGGTAATCTTGTTGTTAATCCCACCACAGTGTCCGATTTCAAATAGGCTTTTCAGCGAAAGCACCACAAACGATTGTTAGGTCACACCAAACCACAATAAGCACAGCCATTTTTCCAGCCAAAGATAGGAGTCACAAAAAGCACAAATAGAGATAAAATGAATCACTAACCTTTGATGATCTTCATCAGATGACACTCATAGGACTTCATGTTACACAATACATGTATGTTTTGTTTGATAAAAGTTCATATTTATATAAAGAAATCTGAGTTTACATTGGCGCGTTACATTCACTAGTTCCAAAAACATTGATTTTGCATAGCCACATCGTTTCAACAGAAATACTCATCATAAATGTAGATGATAATACAAGTTATACACATGGAATTATAGATATACCTCTCCTTAATGCAACCGCTGTGTCAGATTTCAAAAAACTTTACGGAAAAAGCAAACCATGCAATAATCTGAGACGGCGCTCAGAACAATAGTCAAATTAGCCGCCATGTTGGAGTCAACAGAAACCAGAAATTACATGATAAATATTTCCTTACCTTTGATGATCTTCATCAGAATGCAATCCCAGGTCCACAATAAATGCTTGATTTGTTCGATAATGTCCGTTATTTATGTCCAATTAGCTACTTTTGTTAGCGTGTTTGGTAAACAATTCCAAAGTCAAGAAGCGCGCTCCCTAAAAGCTGATGAAATGTCCAAAAGTTCAGTAACAGTCAGTAGAAACATGTCAAACGATGTATTGAATCAATCTTTAGAATGTTGTTAACATAAATCTTGAAGAACGTTCCGACCGGAGAATTACATTGACTTCAGTTGAGCGATGGAACAGAGCTCCCTCTTATGTGAACGCGCATGGTGAAAGCATGGTCAGGTCATGGCAGACCTGACTCATTTCTCTCTCATTCGGGCCCCCCTTCACAGAAGAGGCATCAGACAAAGTTCTACAGACTGTTGACATCTAGTGGAAGCCGTAGGAAGTGAAAACTCATTCATGTCTTGCTGTAAATTCAATGGGATCTTGGTTGAAAATCGACCAGCCTAATCATTTCCACTTCTGATTTTTTCTCAGGTTTTTGCCTGCCATATGAGTGCTGTTATACTCACAGACATAATTCAAACAGTTTTAGAAACTTCAGAGTGTTTTCTATCCAATACTAATAATAATATGCATATATTAGCAACTATGACTGAGGAGCAGGCCGTTTACTCTGGGCACCTCTGTGCACCTTTCATCCAAGCTACTCAATACTACCCCTGCAGCCACACGAAGTTAAGAATAATGGAGGCAACTGTGTTTCTGAAGACCTTCAATGATGCAGAAATGTTTTAGTCGTTGCTCGACACAATCCTGTCTCAGAGCTCTACGGACAATTCCTTTGACCTCATGGCTTTGTTTTTGCTCTGACATTCACTGTCAACTGTGTAGGACCTTATATAGAAGGTGTGTGCCTTTCCAAATAATATCCAATCAATTGAATTTACCACAGGTGGATTCCAAGTTGTAGAATCATCTCAAGGATGATCAATGGAAACAGGATGCACCTGAGCTCAATTTCCAGTCTCATGGCAAAGGGTCTGAATACTTATGTAAATAAGGTATCTGTTTTTTATTTGTAATAAATTGGCAAAAATGTCTAAACCTGTTTTCGCTTTGTAGTTCTGGGGTATTGTGTGTAGATTGAGGAACATTTTATTTAATCCATTTTAGATTAAGGCTGTAACGTAACATTGTGGAAATAGGGAAGGGGTCTGAATACTTTCTGAATGCACTGTATATGAAAAATTCAGTCACTAATCTCGGTTAACTCGAACAAAAATGTCTCATTGTTGGAAATTCAGATTCAATGTCTCCACTCTCGCAAACGGAAAAGCCCCCCTTCGAAATTGTCACCAAAATAGCATTTTTTTGCATTATACAATAGCTATTATTAATATCTATTATCAATTTCATTTCCATGATCATTGCAGAATAAATTCTTTACCTTTTCTAACTGTGATGGTTTCATACTCGTGATGTAGCCTACTTTACAGTAGTAAATAGATACACTAATTCAAGTATTTTGCTCTAACATTGCAGCATATTTTGTTTCTGGAAAAAGTCAACGCAAACGTTATAGAATTCAAATGATCTGTTTACAGGTCCACAACATTTTGCAATTGTTGTTTTTTTAAATTCTGAAAATGTCGCAGTTAAAGTTATCAAATTTGGCAACACTTCCAGAGACGTTTGATTAAGTTCGCCATTGCTATTTCCTTTAGAAACTGCCATGGCCTAATTCCAATACTTTTTGTCACCATAAAAGATGAATGCTGGGTGTTTTTCAAGCAAAGTTTTTATACTTATTCATGCCCGCACAGTTTCAGGACAGGTCTGATTTATAACTGTAAACATGTTATTTTGATAACACTATAGCTTATGATTGTCAGCCCAACATCCTTTTTTACTCTAGTTTAGTGTCTGGTGAATGTCTGTTTAAATGTCACACCACGTTTTATTCTTTATCAAGTTAAATATATATGTAATGGCGACTGTTGCGCCTCACCTTCTTATTCATTACTTTAGTTTAACACCAGCTGTCATGTGTATTCATGCTTTTATTGAGGTTAACCTGGTCAAAGGAATGTAGCATGAGTACTGGCAGTGTGGATGTGTTTTGTTTCTTTCCTCTTTTTAGCAAAGTAGCTTTAGTTAAAATACCTCATTGCCATATGATTATACAGGCAATAGAACAATGCCTTGGATTCCTAGGAAACATATCATTGTTGTTTGCTGGTGATGGGAATTTCATTATTGTTATGCTAATACAGTGAGTGTGACTTTTTTTCAGCATACATATTTATTTTCAGAGATTGGTTAACGTTATAAAAATTCTCCTCTTGTCTCATCCAGGTCTTGGTTTCAGTATAGCAGGGGGAGTGGGGAACCAGCACATCCCAGGGGACAACAGCATCTACGTCACCAAAATCATCGAAGGAGGAGCTGCGCACAAAGACGGGAGGCTACAGATAGGAGACAAACTTCTGGCTGTAAGATCACTATTTCCATTTCCATCGTCCTTCATTCCACTCATTTAGTTACATGGTCATTATTACAGATACATCAACGAGTAACTAATTAAGTACCTCAGAGCCCTTGCATTAAGGCTTCACCATTTCAATGAGACAGGATTGGTGAGTGTTTTGACACATTTGTGTTTTTTATGTTACTGTTACTGTTGTGTGTTTCCATATTTGAGTGTGCAGCTCCCTGTAATATAAAGTTTGTATGATATGTTTTGAGGGTGCACCTTTAACCTCTCTGGGATATGTGGGACGGTAACGTCCCACCTGGCCAACATCCTATGAAAATGCAGAGCGCCAAATTCAAATAAATGACTATAAAAATGTAACTTTCATGAAATCACACATGCAATATAACAAATTAAAGCTACACTTGTTGTGAATCCAGCCAACGTGTCAGATTTCAAAAATGCTTTACGGCGAAAGCAAACAATGCTATTATCTGAGGATAGCACCCCAGCTAACATTCACAGACCATCATATTTCAACACTCCCGGCGCGACACAAAACGCAGAAATAAATATATAATTCATGCCTTACCTTTGACGAGCTTCTTCTGTTGGCACTCCAATATGTCCCATAATCATCACAAATGGTCCTTTTGTTCGATTAATTCCGTCGATATATATCCAAAATATCCATTTATTTGGCGCGTTTGATCCAGAAAAACACCGGTTCCAACTTGCACAACGTGACTACAAAATATCTCAAAAGTTACCTGTAAGCTTTGTCCAAACATTTCAAACTACTTTTGTAATACAACTTTAGGTATTTTTTATCGTAAATAATCGATAAAATTGAAGACGGAATGATCTGTGTTCAATACCGGAGGAAAACAATGCTAATGTCGTGTCTTTGCTATCGTTAAATTGAAGACTTATAGTTTTTATCAAAGATTCCTGTAATTAGGGATTACGCGATCACTTGAGTAATAACGTAACTAATTAACTATGAATTCGAGGGCACCAGGGAAAGTTATTAGATTACAAAGTTATAATTTCCCAATATAACCTTTCAGATATTTTCATATCTGATCAATAGTCTTCTAATTAATGATTTATTTACTTTACCTCACGTTAGTCTCATTCCAAACGTCGTAAATTGTTGATTATCTGCACGAACCCAGTCTTCACTATGAGTCATCCATACATCAATTGTCTTAAATCATTTATTTATTGCTAACTAATTAATTCACAGAAATGCACAAACAAACAAACAAACTTAAAATAGTTACATGAAATGATGGGAGAAATATGCCCTAGGGGGCTAAACCGGCATGCCGGCTCGTTAGACAAAAGGGAGAATGGGGGGTCGATTCAGAAGTCACTACAGAGTATACTCTTTATAACAATTGACATGCTAATCCTTACACTGGATGTCAACAGTCTTTAGAAATTGGTTGAGGTTTTTCCTTTGAGAAATGAAGAAGTAGCCATGTTCAGAATGAGGCTCCAGTGAAGTGTACTGTTTGTTAGTGTCATGACGTCGCCTGCTTGGGTATTGCAAACCCCATCCCCCCCTCCCTGCCTTTCCCTGCCCCTTCAACCCATGCTGTGGTCACAGAGAGGTCGTAAATTCCTGAGAATCTCCTCATGGCCCAACAGTATTAGACAGAGGGTAAACTTTCAGGACAAAGGAATTTTCTCCCACCTCACAGAACTTGAGGTACGAACATATTTCATGTTCCTGCAAAAGTATAAAAGATCGGTGGAGAGTCCAGCTATTAACATGCCCATTGGCGACCACGTGGGAAACTCATGAGAGACTGTGGGACTACATTACCATACCGCTGTTTATATAATAACCTCAGATATGAGGTTTACATCTGTTTGTTGTATAAAATGAATGAGTGAGTATGATACTGTTTGTATAATTGTGTAATATGATTTTGGACTGTTTAATTAAGAAAAATACAAATCCCTTTTTGATTTGAACTAAACCCGAGGACCCGCCCCTGAGCCAGTTGGGTCAGACATCCAACGACAGCCCCTTCCTGCTATCTGAATAAAAGCCAACTCTGAGAAATTACCATTAGACAAAGGTTGAGTACCATTGCTGAATCTTTAACCATACCATGTGGTTAAACTCTTAGCCGATTAAGAACAAGTCTTTGATATTGACTACTAGTCTGCAGCTAGGAATTCGGTATCATTGAAAAAGGAACTCCAACCAAAACGAACTTCTCTCCAACGATCAAGACGACACACACAGAGCGTAACTATATATATATTGATTGCAATTGTTCCCGAATGAGTGAGCGTTCATGTGTAAGCGATAGGAACTGCAGGAAGGTCCCTTAGAAATCTCGATTCCCAATGAAAACCCATTGAAAAGAGAGTGACCTCACAAAAAAGAAAATCAGAATGGTTTGTCCTCGGGGTTTTGCCTACCAAATAAGTTATGTTATAGTCACAGACATGATTCAAACAGTTTTAGAAACTTCAGAGTGTTTTCTATCCAATACTAATAATAATATGCCTATATTAGCATATGGGACTGAGTAGGAGGCAGTTTACTCTGGGCACGCTTTTCATCCAAACGTGAAAATGCTGCCCCCTACCCTAGAGAAGTTAAAGTAGATATCTGCACTTGCCTCATCATTTTTTTAACTTCTGAATTAATTCAATGTTCCCCTTTATTCTTGAAGAATATAACTTAGAAATGCCTCATGAACTTTAGTTCAACTGCCATCAGAACCCAAAATATAAGCTTATTCAACCCATAAGAGTCTAAGCCCTGCTCCATTCGGACCCTACAGACAATTTTGTGAGAAGAGATTTTCGAGATGTCTCATGGTATGACAAACACCACTCTAGCTCTGTCACCTCTTATCGCAGATGTGGAAGTGCGACATCAGCGGATGCGTTTGGATTGAGACGCATCCAATGCAACAACAAAAAATATTTGTATTTATTTTGCTAACTAGATTCCTGCAGGGGTGCAGACACTGACTCTAGGGGGTTAACTCCAATGTTGATAAGTAAATGGAAACAAGCACTTTATACCCCTCAAAACATGGTTAAAACTATAATGTTAATATCATGAATGCTCAGTACTTGCATCCATAGTGTCTATGAATTTCAGTGGTTACATTTCTCCAGCCCTATCCCTCAGCTTTTTACCAAAACGGGTGGGGAGTTCGCTTCGTTTCAACTGCTGATTGCCGTTTTAACTGTGTTTTACAAATGTGTACATTCACGTCTGATCTCACATCAATAAGTGTAAACTTGTCCGAATGGTCCATACAACGTGTGTGTATATCTGTCTCTGTGCAGGTGAACAGTGCTTGCCTTGAGGAGGTGAGCCACGAACACGCTGTGACTGCCTTGAAAAACACCCCCGACGTGGTTTACTTGAAAGTAGCAAAACCCAACAGTGTCTTCATGAATGACAGTTTCGCCCCGCCTGACATCACCAACTGTGAGTTTCCACTTTGTGAGTTTCCACTGTCTTTCCCCTTTGTGACTTTCTACTTTGACTTTCCACTGCGAGTTTCCACCTAGTGAGTACATCCCCTTTGTGAGTTTCCACATTTGATAAATTGTTATGAGGGTCGTCCACCTCACTCCTCAGGTGAAACCTCTGCCTCAATATATACACTATCCTGCTGCCTACAGAATGGTATTCTAAAACAACTTAACCTTGTGAGTAGGAATTGGTATTGTAATCTGAGGGTTATTCCAATTCCCTCATATTTAAGTGAATCTCTGACTTCATTCCAACAAAAAAATGGAAATAGCCAATAGCCTGTGTCAGAGAAAAGTTTGAACAACAATCCCTGTAGTGACATTAACAGCTATTCCCCTAATCACATATTGTGGGGGGAAAAGGAGTCCCCAAATGATCAAAAACCAATTTGCGAAAATGATGAAATGTGGAAAAGAGAATAGCAGCACCCTGTCGTTTTCCCAGTACAGGGTCGGTAGGAGAAAGTGTGTCAGATGGCTGACGCCCAATGGGAGGCGGTGGCTACAGCACCAGGCACCATATTGATTGGCGCTGCTGGCTAGCGGCAGAGCCCGCGGGGGCACTAACAACCCACTAGAAGAGAGGGCTCAAACTCATATCGATTGGACACATCTGAACAAACCACCCCCTCACAGGACAACTCACATGCCCCCTGCAGCCATCAGGCCAGGGCCTAGCAAAGTGATTTTCTGAGTATTGACTATGACAATTCCATGTCAATTCTATCAACCCGGGAGTTTCATTGATATCCCAATTTAGAAATTGATGGGAAAAAATAAAATAAAATAACTGGCTCTTTAGTTCTGGAACTGGAATTCATAATTTAATTCATTTCCTGAAATCAGTTTAATTGGAATTGAATTGAGCCCTGTCTTTTTTAACACATACATCCTTCAGTATTCTTTGAATGGCTTGTTTCAAAGTCAAAATCAAGGTGACGCACTACAATCCCTTCAGTGCAAATAAGTGGTAGAGGACTACTTCGGTTTGCTTCTGAATGTTTGATTGTGATCCAAGGACAGAAGGTGAATCCTTGGTCAGATTACTGCTGGATTCAGTGTTGTGACACAAGGGCAGTTTGAACTACCTGAGACTGAAGATGTAACATTGGTGGTTGGATCAGTGTCTGTCTAAAGGCAGACCAAAACCATGTGGCAATGTGGTGAAGAAAGGGACCTTGCACTTGCACCTTTCACTTAGCTAGTATTGCTTCAGTAGACATCTAGCTGTGTAGAATGTAAGCAGTCTTAAAGTGATCAAAAGCACAACATGGTTAATCATCTTCTGTAGCAAAAGCAGTGTTGCCTCAAAAGATTAGCCAAAGACACCTACGATAAGGCCGTCAAGCACCATCACCAAGTTGATATTCTCAAGGGACCGTTGGAATCAGTGACTGCATCCACCTTGGTGCTCCGCTCTCTAAAAACCTTCTAACTAGAGCCTAACTGATCCATCCAATACTATCATAGATTCCCACTGACAAGGATTCTGTAATGTTGCATGCGTCCCAAAAAGCACCCTATTCCCTATATAGTGCAGTACTATTGACCAAGTCACATGGGGCCCTGGTCATGAGAAGTGCACTACGAAGTTGCTGTCATGAAGCACAGGCTTAGAGGCGTGAAGGGCGAACAGCAAAATGAAATCACGTGGTCACCGCTGCTTTCTCCGTCCCCACCCCCCACGCTAATCCAGACGGCAATACACTAATGCAGAGGACAGGAGGGGAGTGCAGCAATATGTATAATGATGTCCTGCCAGGACGCGTGGTGGAAGATCTGAGCCGGAGTTAATGAATGAGAAATAATTATGTTTAGTGTCGCACAATAGCTCAATCATGGGAGGCTTTAGGAAAAAGGGGAAATAATTGTGCAGATGGGCCCTATGGTGCGCTACCGCATCCCCTCAACCTCTTGTTCCTTGTTATCATAAGCACCGATTGCGCTGATTGGATCAGAGAATAGGAGGGTGGGAGGGGGACACACAAATGAAGTGGTCATCGAAGTGACGGTTTATTTCCTGTTGCCTTTGAGAAAAAACGACAGTATATGCCGTGCAGTGTTCAATCGCTGTCTGTGTATTGAGGCCTACTGAATATTTGATATGAAGGGCAAGCACAAAACGTTGATTATGTCTACTGTTAGTGGGTCTTTGTTTTACCCAGTATTTCAATGAAAAATATGACTTCATGTAGGTAATTTTGTCACTAGATAGATTTCTATTAATGCATAATTTTAATTTCGGGCCTTTGCGCTTTAAACCCTCAAGGGATTTGGCAGAATTAGCACAGCACTTAACTACAATATTTTTTGGTGTTGATAATGAATTCTATCACAAAGTCATTCTTACACTTATTCATGTCTTCATTCTTTTTCGATGTACACTACATTACCAAAAGTGTGTGGACACCTGCTCGTTGAAGCCCTCTCTTTTATTGGGTAACACTTTATGTGACACCCAGCATCATAACATGTTATGACACGATCATAACCATGTCAGAGTATGTTATAACAGCTTGCATAACTTGTCATAAACTATTTTAACATGGTCATAACACTTTCATGACCCATATATTTAGACCTGTTGTGACATATATTGTGTTGTTTTATGGCTGTTTATGACACATTTGTCAAACCTACCACACAAGGGAAAACATTCCATTACACCATAGCCTACGTGTCAACAGAATGTTTGTTTTATTTTTTATTTACCATCATTTCCCATTTTAGCCAATTCTATTGCGGTCATTCTGTTGCTGATTTTTCAGTCATTCTATTGCGGATTTTGTAAGAGTGTATTTTCTACAAGGTAAAAAAAAATAAAAAAAATGACTGTAAATAATTAATTTCAACAAAGGATTTAAGAAACAAACTTTCAAACGAAAAGGAAACTTCTTGACATGGAGGAAACTCATTTGAATAAGTGTGGGTTTTGACACTTCTGTAGGTTTCATAACCAGCCATAAAATAACACAATA
The DNA here is from genome assembly GCF_045679555.1 of Salvelinus alpinus. Lineage (NCBI taxonomy): Eukaryota > Metazoa > Chordata > Actinopteri > Salmoniformes > Salmonidae > Salvelinus > Salvelinus alpinus. The sequence continues at coordinate 51,160,673 of NC_092108.1, read as the reverse complement.
TACAGTGCATTCGGAAAGTATTCAGACCCCTTCTCTTTTTCCACATTTTGTTACGTTTCAGCCTTATTCTAAAATTTATAAAAATATTTTATTCCTTATCAGTCTACACACAATGCCCCATAATGACTAAGCGAAGAACTGTTTTTTAGAAATTTTTGCTAATTTATAAAGAACAACTTTAAAAAAACATACCTTTTAGTAGTGTATTAGATAAGTATTCAGACCCTTTGCTATGAAACTCAAAATTGAGCTCAGGTGCCTCCTGTTTCCATTGATCATTCTTGAGATGTTTCTACAACTTGATTGGAAAACAACTGAGGTTAAATTCAATTGATTGGACATGATTTGTAAAGGCAGACACCTGTTGAGAGTGCATGTCAGAGCAAAAACCAAGCCATGAGGTCGAAGGAATTGACCGTAGAGCTCTGAAACAGGATTGTGTTGGGGAACAGATCTGGGGAAGAGTACCAAAACATTTCTGCAGCATTGAAGGTCCCAAGAACACAGTGGCCTCCATCATTCTTAAATGGAAGAAGTTTGGAACCACCAACACTCTTCCTAGAACTGGCTGCCCGGCCAAATTGAGCAATCGGGGGAGAAGGGCCTTGGTCAGGGAGGTGACCAAGAACCCGATGGTCACTCTGACAGAGCTCCAGAGTTGCTCTGTGGAGATGGGAGAAACGTCCAAAAGGACAACAATCTCTGCAGCAGTCCACCAATCAAGCCTTTATGGTAGAGTGGCCAGACAAAAGCCACTTCTCAGTGAAAGGCATGTGGTAGCCCGCTTGGAGTTTGCCAAAAGGCACCTAAAGGACTCTGACCATGAGAAATAAGATTCTTTGGTCTGATGCAACCAAGATTGAACTCTTTGGCTTGAATGCCAGGCGTCATGTCTGGGGGAAACCTGGCACCATCCCTACGGTGAAGAATGGTGGTGGCAGCAGCATGCTGTGGGAATGTTTTTCAGCGGCAGGTACTGGGAGACTAGACAGGATCAAGTGAAAGATGAACTGAGTAAAGTACAGAGAGCCCAGACTTTAACCCGATCGAACGTCTCTGGAGAGACCTGAAAATAGCTGTGCAGCAAAGCTCCCCATCCAACCTGACAGAGCTTGAGAGTATCTGCAAAGAAGAATGGGAGAAACTACCCAAATACAGGTATGCCCATCTTCTAGTGTCATACCCAAGAAGACTCGAGGCTGTAATCGCTGCCAAAGGTGCTTGAACAAAGTACTGAGAAAATGGTTCAATCATAGCTAGCTAACATTAAGCTATAGCTAGCCAAGCAAATGGCTCTGAGATATGAATAATAGGATCATACACGTAACGTTAGCTAGCTAGCTAACAGTACACTTTAACTTGAAATGAAACCACTTTCTGTCAAAATTAGAAATGTATCTTACCCGTATACATCATTCATGGATGGACGTGTCTCCTGTGTGATGCCATGGTTGCCCTAGGTTTGAAGATGTAATCCGGAGACAGGTGTTTTCTCCATCTCCTTACTCGAATTCCACTGATTTCAAAACTCGGTCCTCCAGAAAGTGGAGAGCAACACTTATGCAGTTTTACTACATGATACATTTTTAAAAGAAGCTGCTTTAGACACGATTACTAAGACATACTGACCACCTCAAATAGACAGAAGCGTGCTCTATGACACACCAATCCAAGCTAATCTCTTGGCATGTCCAGCCCACTCATTATCTCAGCCAATCAAGGCTAGTGCGATGGTTGCTGTTTTTCTGTGGCTAAACCATCTAGGCTGGTAATTTAACAATTGTATTTCTATTTACAGATGGCATACAAGTTTGTTATTAAGGCATGTTAAAGTTCACATGTTCGAGAAGGCATTTCTGCAAAACGCATTTTGATAAAAAAATAAAATGTTAATGTTCAAACTGCTCTCCTGTGAAGTAGTGACCCGCGACATACGCCTAGTTTCCTGAAACAGGTCTCAAATGGTTTCATAGGTAGACAGAAGAGCAACAATGACAGCATCTCCGTTCAGTTAATAAGATGTTTTAACTGTGCAAGAGGTTAAGAGCATGGTCTGGCCAACTGACTTTGATGACATGACAAACGTGTTAGTAGGCGGTCATGAGAGAGATGACATAGTGCCTTCAGAAAGTATTCACACTCCTTGACCTTTTCCACATTTGTGTTACAACCTGCATTTAAAATTGATTACAATTAAATTTTGTCACTGATCTACACACATTACCCCATAATACCCCGAAGTGGAATAAATTATTAGGAATTAATACAAAATAAAGCTGAAATGTCTTGAGTCAATAAGTATTCAGCCCCTTTGTTTTGGCAAGCCTAAATAACTTTGAGTTAAAATATGCTTAACAAGTCGCATGGACTAACTCTGTATGCAATAATGGTGTTTAACATGATTTTTGAATGACTACCCTATCTCTATACCCCACACATACAATTATGGAGTTTTTCAGGATAAAAAAAGAAACAAAATATAGCTAAGCACAAGGATAATCTGGTTATCTGCATTTCATCATACACTGTGAGATGAATTCACCTTTCAGCAGGACAATAACGTAAAGCACAAGACCAAATCTACACTGGAGTTGCTTACCAAAAACACAGTGAATGTTCCTGAGTGGCCGAGTTACAGTTTTGACTTTCAATCGTCTTGAAAATCTATGGCAAGACCTGAAAATGGTTTTGTTCCAATGATCAACAACCAATTTGACAGAGCTTGAAGAATTTTGAAAAGAATAATGGGCAAATGTTGCACAATCCAGGTGTGGACAGCTTTTAGAGAATATATTAGTGTTACATTTCTGATGTAATAAAAAATGTTTTACAAATTAAGATTTTGCTTGCCCCTAAACAGCTGTTTGTCATAGGAGGTGAAGACAGAGATGAGCTGTAAGTGTCTTCACATTAAAAAAAATCTAATGTATTGGTCACGTACACATATTTAGCAATGTTATTGCAAGTAGCGAAATTGTGTTCCAACAGTGCAGTAATATCTTAACAATTCACAACAATATACACAAATCTAAAAGTAAAAGAATGGATTTAAGAAATATCTAAATATTAGGACGAGCAATGTCAGAGTGGCATTGAATAATATACAGTAGAATACAGTATATACATATGAAATGTGTAAAGCAGTGTGTAAAAATTAGTAAAGTGACTAGTGTTCCATTTATTAAAGTGACCAGTGATTCCATGATTCCATGTCTATGTACATAGGGCTGCGGCCTCTAAGGTGCAAGGTTGAGTCACCAGGTGGTAGCCGTGGTAGCCGGATAGTGATGGATATTTAACAGTCTGATGGCCTTGAGATAGAAGCTGTTTTTCAGTCTCTCGGTCCCAGCTTTGATGCACCTGTACTGACCTCGCCTTCTGAGGTGAACAGGCCGTGGCTCGGGTGGTTGATGTCCTTGATGTTTTTTGGCATTCCTGGCCACACAGTCATGGGTGATCAAGGTGTACAGGAGGGTGCTGAGCACGCACCCTTGTGCTGAGAATCAGCGTAGTGGAGGTGTTGAATCGTACCATCACCACCTGGTGGTGGCCCGTCAGGAATTCCAGAACCCAGTTGCAAAGGGCAGGGTCAGTCTGGGAGCAAGACATCGGTGTCCACGACGTGGCTTGTTTTCCCTTTGTAATCCGTGATTGTCTGTAGACCCTGCCACATACGTCTCGTGTCTGAGCCGTTGAATTGCGACTACACTTTCTCTGTACTGAAGTTGTACCTGTTTGATTGCCTTACTGAGTGAATAACTACACTTTGCCGTGGTTAACTATGGTGGTTTGCACTTTCAGTTTTGCGTGAATGCTGCAACGATTTTTGGTTTGGGTAGGTTTTAATAGTCACAGTGGGAACCATATCCCCTTTCCACTTCCTGATGATTTCAGTCACCGTGTCCGTGTATACGTCAGTGTTATTCTCAGAGGCAACCTGGAACATATGTGACCCGTTTCAGGAAACTAGGCGTATGTCGCGGGTCACTACTTCACAGGAGAGCCGTTTGAACCTAAACTTTTTTATTTTTTTCTAATTTTTTTGGGGGGGACAGAAATGCCTCCTCGAACATGTGAACTTTCATGTGCCTTAATAACAAACTTGTATGCCAAATTACGACCCTAGTTGGTTAAGCCACATAAAAAGTCAGCAACCTTCCCACTAGCCATGATTGGCTGAGATAATGAGTGGGCTGGACATCCCGCGAGATGAGTTTGGATTGGTCTGCCATATAGCATGCCTCTGTCTTTGAGCTGGTCAGTATGTAAAGGTAATCCTGTCTAACGCAGCTTTTTTTTTTATGTATCGCGTGGTAAAATTTTACAAAAGACTCCACTGTGCAAGTATCCATTTCAATAGAAAGTCACTGCAACAGCTGTTTTAGGGAACTCTGGTCTGAGTGTGCCAGAGTGCAGAATAACTGATGAATTTACGAACGCTCAACACCGGTTGAATATGACCGGTGTCAGCAAAAAAGCATAATTCAATTGTTGTCAGGAGCACAGTTAGTCACCAACGCTCTGGATAACATGAAAACAGCCTAACCAGCTCTTCTAGGGCGAGTAAAATGGTCAGAGTTTTAGTGGGGGCTAAAGTTTAAGATAATTCTTATGGCATTGCACACGGTTAGTGTGAACCAGAGTGACTTGACACGACAATGGGCCAAGCAACGGAAACGACACAGGACGTCTTATTTAATGAAAGGGGTTGCAGTCTGCCGTGAAGCATTCGTCTATGTATACGGGTAAGAGTCTAGCTACAGTTTCAGTTATTATACGTTTTGAATTTTGTCAGAAAGTTATTTTCATTGCAAGTTAAAGTTTACTGTTAGCTAGCTAGCTGACATTGAACCTATTTGGTTAACTTTAGCTAGCTATGATAATTGGTTTGTATTGCTAGTACTCTATGGATTAGGATTATGGTTCATTGTTTAGCTAGCTACATGTCTAAGCAAAAGACCCCAAGTTAAAGCTTACTGTTAGGTAGTTAGCTGACATTAGATGGCTGGCTCGCTAGCTAACATTACGTTTATGATCTGTGTGTAGTAATGTTATTTGAGAATGCCATTTCTCATTGCTAGTTATATCCTAATGTTAGCTAGCAAACTAACTAACATTGAACCTATTTGGTTTACTTTAGCTAGCTATGACAATCGGCTTCTATGGCTAGTACTCTATGGATTAAGATTATGGTTCATTGTTTAGCTAGCATGTCTAAACAAGACTCCATTTTGTCAGATGATTACATGACCCATCAAGTTAGCCAGGTGTGTCTGACGGTGATTACGGCTGTCTATGTATAATAATGCCAAAATATTTGTATCTGGAATTTTTCTTTCAGCATCAGTAGAACACGCTTGAGAGTGGTCAAGAGTCACACAAGGAGAGTGGTCTAATGCTTCCCATCAAAAAGAGAGCTGGCCCAAGCAAGCACAGGTTACACCTGAATCATGAGGACTTGCAGCGAGTGGTGAACTTCATCAACAACTACGCAGAGGATAATGCAATAGTATTACCAGGATGCCACCCAGGACATAAACACTTTGGTGGAAAGCTGCTGCCATCCCATTGTGACAAAAGCAGCAGTGTTGCGTCTCCACAAGCAATCGATGACGACACTTGGTAGGTAAAGCATTTTGATTATTTAATTGACCAATGTGATTGGCACTACTTTTATTGATCTCATATTATTTCTGTATTTTCCAGAGGTACGTATAGACGGGCAATGTGTTATCATTTTAACTTCCACTTTCCAAGATGATGTTTCTGTATGCAGTGCTGCTGCTCTGCACATTTGTAGATAAGTGAGTGCTGCTGCTCTGCACATTTGTAAGTATGTGAAACTTACCTGATAATGATGCATTAAAAAATGCATCAACGTTTTACATTACATTTTCTTTTCATCAACTTACCTTGATGTTCTTTTGTTGTTTGCAGGTGCACTATCCTTCTGACCCTATGCAGCAAAGTCCCATCTACTTTTTAACTCCTCGCACGTGTGGCTTGTTTGAGGTCTGCTGTGAAGGAATACCACAACAAGTCAACCACTCAGTCTTCCAGAGATTTGAGACTGGGACAGAGATTCACCTTCCAGCAGGACAATGACCCTAAGCATACTGCTAAAGCAACACTCAAGTGGTTTAAGGGGAAACATTTAAATGTCTTGGAATGGCCTAGTCAAAGCCCAGACCTCAATCCAAAAGAGAATCTGTGGTATGACTTAAAGATTGTTTCAGAACCCATCCAACTTGAAGGAGCTGGAGCGGTTTTGCCTCGAAGAATGGGCAAAAATCCCAGTGGCTAGATGTGCCAAGCTTATAGAGACATACCCCAAGAGACTTGCAGCTGTAATTGCTGCAAAAGGTGGCTCTACAAACTATCGACTTTGTGGGGGTGAATAGTTATACACGCTCAAGTTTTCAGTTTTTTTGTCTTATTTCTTTGTTTGTTAAACAAGAAAAAGTATTTTGCATCTTCAAAGTGGTAGGCATGTTGTTAAAATCAAATGATACAACCCCCCCCCCCCCTGCCCCAAAATATACTGTATACCCTTCTGTAGCTTTGAGTCTCTACTTTTATCCAATGTAAAAAATTAAATAAAACACAATTTATATTTTGCTACATAAGACTGATTTGAGCCGGTCGGTCACATATCCCAATCTGCGTGATCAAAACCATCTTGAAGCATGGATTCGGATTGGTCAGACCAGCGTTGAATAGACCTTAGAATGGGTACTTCCTGTATGAGCTTCTGCCTATTGGGAGGAGCAAAATTGAGGGCGGCGGAGGGCCTTGTAGACATTCCAGAAGGGGGAGTAACAATGGTTGAGAGTTTTTGAAGCGTGAGTCCAATGGTTGTTCCAATAAAAGTTTTGTGATTATGCTGCGGTAATTTGTGGTTTAGAACAGTACCCTGCGTCACCACTTTATTGCTCCAGACCAGCGCAAGGGGGAGTTAGAGCACTGATTATGCTTTTGGGTCCTACTGTGTCACTGACAATGAATGGGTGACCTAAACCTAAATAGAAACTGATAATTGTGCACGGCTTCAGTATTACTTACTAAAACTGTTGTTACACACTAAGGTTTTTATTATTTTATTTTATTAGGATTATTTTGGTTTCTCTTCCTCTAAAAACAGAAATAAATAATTCAAAATTACAAGCTGACTTCATTTACAAAGTAGTAACAATGTCTCACCCCATGTTCAAGAATAGCCTTTTTGTCGCTCATTTTACATTATTTGAAAAGGAAATCATCTCCAAAATATTGTTATTTTTTAAACAAAGTGATTATTATTATTATTAATTTAGAATTTTATAAAAGCCCCTTGGATATTCTCACAGATATATTATTAACCCTCTTATTAGCAGGACAACGCAGAGCGGCGCACAGAAGACAGGAGGGGGGGGGTTCACTCCCTTACCGGAGAGTTCACCCAGCCACACTAGGTAGCACTGAGCAACACTTTAACCCTGTTAAAGTGTTGTCTTAAGGGTCAAAATGACCCACCACTATGTTTAATTAACAGCAGAGAAAACCCCGTAAATTATTTTTTTTCAACTTGAAATTTGATGACTTTCCCCAAAATTAGAAAAAGTGAAACATTGCCTTTGTTCATATGTCCATGAAAGCTGTACACCACCAGGGTACAAAGATTGTCTGAGGGTCATTTTTGACCCGGCAGTTAGAAAATAATTTACACACCACAAAAACCACAAAGACACACACACACAAAATGAGAAATTGAGATTGTGTGCTACTGATTGAACTCAGACAAAACTAAAACATTATTGTGCATGTGCAGCATCTCCCCTCCACGACCCCACACATGGGAGAAGACTAGTATTTTGTAGTTAAATTACTTATTGTACTGTATATAAGAATATATCACTATCTTGACAAAAAAAGTTGAAGACTGTTATTGTTTCCCTTCAATAAAATGCATTCAAAACTACTTCTGCACATTTCTGCTACTTCCTTAGGCTATACAAGTGCTATCTCTTGCTAAAAAAATTATGTTTACACCAATGCAGTACCTTTAATAATAATATGTATCACCAATCCGACCGTGATTGGGAGTCCCATAGGGCGGCGCACAATTGGCCCAGTGTTTATCTCTAAAAACAGAAATAAATGTTTTGACCTTTATTGAGATTACAATCGCTCACTTTTTTGTTTTTGGAAATATAAACCAATATCCAAAATATAATTATATATTTTCAAGTTGATGACACAGTAATATAGCGGTACCTACATAAAGCTGAGTGACTCACTCATTCATGGCTATGGATCAAAATAAATACAGTGGGGAGAACAAGTATTTGATACACTGCCGATTTTGCAGGTTTTCCTACTTACAAAGCATGTAGAGGTCTGTAATTTTTATCATAGGTACACTTCAACTGTGAGAGACGGAATCTAAAACAAAAATCCAGAAAATCACATTGTATGATTTTTAAGTAATTAATTTGCATTTTATTGCATGACATAAGTATTTGATCACCTACCAACCAGTAAGAATTCCGGCTCTCACAGACCTGTTAGTTTTTCTTTAAGAAGCCCTCCTGTTCTCCACTCATTACCTGTATTAACTGCACCTGTTTGAACTCGTTACCTGTATAAAAGACACCTGTCCACACACTCAATCAAACAGACTCCAACCTCTCCACAATGGCCAAGACAAGAGAGCTGTGTAAGGACATCAGGGATAAAATTGTAGACCTGCACAAGGCTGGGATGGGCTACAGGACAATAGGCAAGCAGCTTGGTGAGAAGGCAGCAACTGTTGGCGCAATTATTAGAAAATGGAAGAAGTTCAGGATGACGGTCAATCACCCTCGGTCTGGGGCTCCATGCAAGATCTCACCTCGTGGGGCATCAATGATCATGAGGAAGTTGAGGGATCAGCCCAGAACTACACGGCAGGACCTGGTCAATGACCTGAAGAGAGCTGGGACCACCGTTTCAAAGAAAACCATTAGTAACACACTACGCCGTCATGGATTAAAATCCTGCAGCGCACGCAAGGTCCCCCTGCTCAAGCCAGCGCATGTCCAGGCCCGTCTGAAGTTTGCCAATGACCATCTGGATGATCCAGAGGAGGAATGGGAGAAGGTCATGTGGTCTGATGAGACAAAAATAGAGCTTTTTGGTCTAAACTCCACTCGCCGTGTTTGGAGGAAGAAGAAGGATGAGTACAACCCCAAGAACACCATCCCAACCGTGAAGCATGGAGGTGGAAACATCATTCTTTGGGGATGCTTTTCTGCAAAGGGGACAGGACGACTGCACCGTATTGAGGGGAGGATGGATGGGGCCATGTATCGCGAGATCTTGGCCAACAACCTCCTTCCCTCAGTAAGAGCATTGAAGATGGGTCGTGGCTGGGTCTTCCAGCATGACAACGACCCGAAACACACAGCCAGGGCAACTAAGGAGTGGCTCCGTAAGAAGCATCTCAAGGTCCTGGAGTGGCCTAGCCAGTCTCCAGACCTGAACCCAATAGAAAATCTTTGGAGGGAGCTGAAAGTCTGTATTGCCCAGCGACAGCCCCGAAACCTGAAGGATCTGGAGAAGGTCTGTATGGAGGAGTGGGCCAAAATCCCTGCTGCAGTGTGTGCGAACCTAGTCAAGAACTACAGGAAACGTATGATCTCTGTAATTGCAAACAAAGGTTTCTGTACCAAATATTAAGTTCTGCTTTTCTGATGTATCAAATACTTATGTCATGCAATAAAATGCAAATTAATTACTTAAAAATCATACAATGTGATTTTCTAGATTTTTGTTTTAGATTCCGTCTCTCACAGTTGAAGTGTACCTATGATAAAAATTACAGACCTCTACATGCTTTGTAAGTAGGAAAACCTGCAAAATTGGCAGTGTATCAAATACTTGTTCTCCCCACTGTAAGTACCAACATTCTTTCTGATGGTCTTTAATAAAGAAATGTTTTGGTTATCCTGACCTGGATGGGGCCTCCCCAGTGGCACAGCTGTCTAAATGCAAAATTCCAGAAAATGATGTCATGGCTTAGAAGCTTCTGATAGGCTAATTGACGTCATTTGAGTCAATTGGAGGTGTACCAGTGGATATATTTCAAGGCCTACCTTCAAACTCAGTACCTCTTTGCTTGACATCATGGGGAAATCAAAAGAAATCAGCGAAGACCTCATAAAAAAAATGTGTAGACCTCCACAAGTCTTGTTCAACCTTGGGAGCAATTTCCAAACGCCTGAAGGTACCACGTTCATCTGTACAAACAATAGTATGCAAGTATAAGCACCATGGGACCACGCACCTGTCATACCGCTCAGGAAGTAGACGCGTTCTGTCTCCTAGAGATGAACGTACTTTGGTGCGAAAAGTGCAAAGCAATCCCAGAACAACAGCAAAGGACCTTGTGAAGATGCTGAAGGAAATAGGTACTAAGTATCTATATCCACAGTAAAACGAGTCCTATATCGACATAACCTGAAAGGCCACTCAGCACGGAAGAAGCCACTGCTCCAAAACCGGCATAAAAAAGCCAGACTACGGTTTGCAACTGCACATGGGGACAAAGATTGTACTTTTTGGAGAAATGTCCTCTGGTCTGATGAAACAAAATAGAACTGTTTGGTCATAATGACCATTGTTATGTTTGGAGGAAAAAGGGGGAGGCTTGCAAGCCGAAGAACACCATCCCAACCGTGAAGCACGGGGGTGGCAGCATCATGTTGTGGGGGTGCTTTGCTGCAGTAGGTGCTGGTGCACTTCACAAAATAGATGGCATCATGAGGTAGGAAAATGATGTGGATATGTTGAAGCAACATCTCAAGACATCAGTCAGGAAGTTAAAGCTTGGTCGCAAATGGGTCTTCCAAATGGACAATGACCCCAAGCATACTTCCAAAGTTGTGGCGAAATGGCTTAAGGACAACAAAGTCAAAGTATTGGAGTGTGCATCACAAAGCCCTGACCTCAATCCCATAGAAAATGTGTAGGCAGAACTGAAAAAATGTGTGCGAGCAAGGAGTTACACCAGCTCTGTCAGGAGGAATGGGCCAAAATTCAGCCAACTTTTGTGGGAAGCTTGTGGAAGGCTACCCGAAACGTTTGACCCAAGTTAAACAATTTAAAGGCAATACTACCAAACACTAATTGAGAGTATGTACACTTCTGACCCACTGGGAATGTGATGAAAGAAATAAAAGCTGAAATAAATAATTCTCTCTAGTATTATTCTGACATTTAACATTCTTAAAATAAAGTGGTGATCCTAACTGACCTAAAACAGGGAATTTTTACTAGGATTAAATGTCAGGAATAGTGAAAAACTAAGTTTAAAGGGCTAAGGTGTATGTAAACTTCCGACTTCAGCTGTACTATGTTCTTACTAAAACTTTTAAAGTTCTCTATTACAGCCACTATTGAAGGCTATCAAATGCTTCTCAAAAATGTCCTCTGGTGGTCAAACTAGCACTAACTAGCATTAACGGTACCAGTGGTTTGCACTTAAATAACGTGCCGTAGAATTCTGCCTCACCATGGTACTACAGGCAATGTGTTGATAGAACTTCGGTAATGTTTTCCTCAAATTTGCTTTGTTGAAATCCTCATCTACAAAAAGTCCAGTGTAGTTCCTTAAAACTTCTTATGGCTGCAATCCCGTCAACGCGATGGATATGACAACAGCCAGTGAAAGTGCAGCGCGCCAAATTCAAACAGAAATCTCATAATTAAAATTCCTCAAACATACATGTATCTTATACCATTTTAAAGATAATCTTGTTGTTAATCCCACCAAAGTGTCCAATTTCAAATAGGCTTTTCAGCGAAAGCACCACAAACTATTGTTAGGTCACCGCAAAATCACAGACAAACACAGTCATTTTTCCAGGAGTCACAAAAGCAGAAATAGAGATAAAATGAATCACTAACCTTTGATGACACTCATAGGACTTCATGTTACACAATACATATATGTTTTGTTCGATTAAGTTCATATTTATATCCAAAAACCTCAGTTTACATTGGCGCCATGTTCAGAAATGCCTCCAAAATATTCGGATATATTGCAGAGATAACAAATAACATAAATACTATTCAAATAGTATATTCAATAATATTCAAATAACATAAATACTCATCATAAACTTTGATGAAAGATACATGTTTTACATAGAATTAAAGATACACTTGTTCTTAATGCAACCGCTGTCAGATTTCAAAAAGCTTTACGGCAAAACACAATATTCAATAATCTGAAAACAGCGTTCAGCCACAAAGCAAGCTATAGTTACCCGCCAAATTGTGCAGTCAACAAAACTCATAAAAAGCATTATAAATCTTCACTTACCTTTGCTGATCTTCGTCGGAATGCACTCCCAGGACTCCAACTTCCACAAGAAATGTTCGTTTTGTTCGGTAATGTCCATCATTTATGTCCAAATAGCTATTTTTGTTAGTGTGTTTGGTAAACAAATCCAACGTCAGGAAGCGCGTTCACTAAAAGCTGACAATGTCCAAAAGTTCAGTAACAGTCAGTAGAAACATGTCAAACGATGTATTGAATCAATTTTCAGAATGTTTTTAACATAAATCTTGAATAATGTTCCAACCGGAGAATTACGTTGACTTCAGATGAGCGATGGAACAGAGCTCCCTCATGTGAACGCACATGGTTAGAGCATGGTCAGGTCATGGCAGACCTGACTAATTCCCCTCTTATTCGGCCCCCCTTCACAGTAGAGGCATCAGACAAGGTTCTACAGACTGTTGACATCTAGTGGAAGCCGTAGGAAGTGCAAACTCATCCATATCTCGCTGTGAATTGAATAGGATCTTGGTTGAAAATCGACCAGCCTCAGAATTCCCACTTCCTGTTTGGATTTTTTCTCAGGTTTTTGCCTGCCATATGAGTTCTGTATACTCACAGACATCATTCAAACAGTTTTATAAACTTCGGAGTGTTTTCTATCCAAATCTACTAATAATATGCAAATCTTTGTTGTGGTATCAGCTTGAGTTGGAATATACACTGCTGTGACTATAACCGAAGAGAATCCTCTATAGAGGTAACAAGGTTGGCATTTGAGGCATTCTAGGTCGTGTGAACAAAACGACTTGAGTTCCTGTACGTTATCACAATCACACCATGAGTAGTTAATCATGAAACATGCACCTCCGCCTTTCTTCTTACCGGAGAGTTCTTTATTCCTGTCTGCGCAATGTATTGAGAACTCAGCTGGCTGTATGGACAGGGACAGTATATCCGGAGGGAGCCATGATTCCGTGAGAGTATGTTACAGTGCCTGATGTCTCTGAAAGGAGATCCTCGCTCTGAGCTCGTCTACTTTATTGTCCAGGGACTGAACGTTGGCGAGTAATATGCTCTGAAGCGGTGGATGGTGTTCGCCTCCTGAGTCGGACTAGAAGTCCACTCTGAATACCTATTCTCCGCCGGCGGGTTTTGGAGCAGCCTCTGAGATAAATTCAATTGCCCGGGGGGGTACGAACAAAGGAGCCAATTCGTGAAAGTCTTATTTCTGATCGTAATGCTGGTGAGTTACCACCTCACTGATATCCAGCAGTTTTTTTCCGGCTGTATGTAATAACACAACAAAAAAACGTTCTGGGCTAATAATTTAAGAAATAACACAAAAAACGAAATACTGCAAAGTTGCTTAGGAGGTAGAAGCAGAGCTGTCATGTCTGTCGGCGCCATTTTGGAGCACAGCTCATTCCAGTTCAGAGAATTGAAGCTCTGTGCATATTGTCAGTATAAAGTGCAGTTTGCCAGTACTACAGAGACATTCACTATGGTAGTACCAGTTTCAAGCATAGCTGCTTTTTAGGCATTAGGATGCTTGGAGATGAAACTATGAAAAATCAAGTGTCCTAGCAATGAGAATTTGAGAGCAAAGCTAATGTTTATTTCTTAAATTGTAGCGGTAAAAAAACATTGATTATTCATAATTGTTTGTTTATTTCATAAAGTGTGTGGTATTTTTTTATACTGTACATTTTATTATCAGTTTTTGATATGGAACTTTGTATTGTACTGTGAAACTGCTTGAGGTGTTAATTCCATTTGTCAACCAGCCTTTTTAGCTTGTCCTTTAATCCATGATGCCTTTGTTTTATGGTCTTTGATAACATTTGATCTATTTTGTTGAAATTATCATTTTTTCATTTTATTGTTTTAAGTGTGTTCAATTTAATATTGGAACTTTAATTGATTGTATGAATATAGATTCCATTAACTTTATTATTTTTAAGACATTTTTTTAATGTATGAACTAGGTTATAGGCCTGTTGACCTGATCTGGGGTGTAATATGAGGAAAATAGACAAGGTGTTAGAGGCATGTGTACAGATCCTTGACCTTCCGGAGCCGACTGGTCAAGCTTTGTTTTTATTCTGACTTCTCTGTACTGAGCTTCTACTTCTGATCAATAAAGATATTCTGACTTGCAAGTACACACTCGGAAACAGGCCATTTTACCAGTGGTGGAAAAAGTACTCATTTTTCATACTTGAGTAAAAGGAAAGATACCTTAATAGAAAATGACTCAAAAAAGTGAGTCACCCAGTAAATACTGCTTGAGTAAAAGTCTAAAAGTATTTGGTTTTAAATATACTTAAGTATCAAAAGTAAATGGAATTGCTAAAATGTACTTAAGAACCGAAAGTAAAAGTATAAATTATTTCAAATTCCTTATATTAAACCAGACGGACCAATTATTTTATTTGTATTTTTATTGATGATAGCCAGGGCCACAACATATTTACAAACAAAGCATTTGTGTTTAGTGAGTCCGCCAGATCAGAGGCAGTAGGGACGTTCTCTTGATAAGTGTGTGAATTGGACAATTTTCTTGTCAAAATGTAACGAGTACTTTTGTGTGTCAGGGATAATAAATGAAGTACATTATTTTCTTTAGGAATGTAGTGAATTACAAGTTGCCAAAAATAAAAATAGTAAAGTACAGATACCACAACACCTACTTAAGTAGTACTTTAAAGTATTTGTACTTAAGTACTTTACACCACTGCATTTTACACAGTGTTACAGTTGGTTGTTTTCTTTTTTAATTTTTAAAATTTTATCCCCTTTTCTCCCCAATTTTCGTGGTATCCAATCGCTAGTAATTACTATCTTGTCTCATCGCTACAACTCCCGTACGGGCTCGGGAGAGACGAAGGTCGAAAGTCATGCGTCCTCCGAAGCACAACCCAACCAAGCCGCACTGCTTCTTAACACAGCGCGCCTCCAACCCGGAAGCCAGCCGCACCAATGTGTCGGAGGAAACACCGTGCACCCGCCCCCCTCGGTTAGCGCGCACTGCGCCCGGCCCGCCACAGGAGTCGCTGGAGCGCGATGAGACAAGGATATCCCTACCGGCCAAACCCTCCCTAACCCGGACGACGCTAAGCCAATTGTGCGTCGCCCCACGGACCTCCCGGTCGCGGCCGGCTGCGACAGAGCCTGGGCGCGAACCCAGACTCTGGTGGCGCAGCATAGCACTGCGATGCAGTGCTCTAGACCACTGCGCCACCCGGGAGGCCCACACAGTTGGTTGTTTTCAGGCACTTGCACACACTGTCCCCTTCCCAGATGTCGGATCTGGGTTGCATTACCGAATGACCCCCTCAAGGTCTTGCCTCACGCAATCACATCGGTAACAGTAGCCTCAATGCACAGAGAGACAGAGGTGAGCGAGAGATGCCGAGACAGGAGCCTCATTCACCCACTGCATTCGGCACAGAGTGGGATTGGATGTGTTGATAACTGTTTCACAGACATAATATCTTAGAAAACACTATCAGCATCCGGGGCCTTTTTCGGAGGTGGACAAATGCCCTGTCGGTCGGCTTTTCTCTTCCGGTGGTGCACTAGGTAATTACCTCGCGGTATTTGGTTGGTGTTAGTGGAGTTTAGGTTAGGTTTCTTGTTAGCTACTCTGTCTGAGCTGGCTTTTTTTTTCTCTCTATCAGCCTACTCCCAACACATGGAGAACCATATCAGCCCTCCCAGCTACCTGGGCCAGCCCCTTCCCCCTGAGGCCCCATCAGGACGCTACTCGCCAACCCCCAAGAGCATGCTGGGAGAAGAAGTCACCAGGTAAGGCTAATTCGGTGCCTCCCCATTCTGCGTGTGTGCGCATGTGCATTCAGGTTTTTTGCTGTCGCTCAGTAGTGTATGATGAAGGGATAAAGAGGACTGGAAGGGGGTGGAATGTTAGGATAAATGAAGGATGGGATGATCAATGGGGTATGGAAGGTGGATTGATTGATGGAGGGAGGGAGGGAGGTTTGCAGAGGGGGATGGATGGAAGCAATAAGGAGGCAGGTTGGAGGGAAAGGCTTGGAGGAACCGTGCGGCTAAACTCTAACCCTAAACTTAACCAAACCCCTAACCCTAGTCATGACCAATTAGGTAATTCAACATAGGTTTTCTAGTCAGTCATACGTCTTTAGTTTTCCCTGTGGGGGAATGGGTGACGGGGAGTCCCTGAGCGTTTGCTAACCTTTTTTCCCCACCGAAGCCAGTCTGACAGGACAAGGATTTATTGAAAATGTCTACGATGCCAGCCGGCCAAAAGCTGCAATCGCGTGCCACATTCCCCCGGCGAGAGTTCTGTCTCCTCCCTATCTCCCCTCACTCTCCCTAGCTCTCTCCCTCCATCGCTCTCACTAGCTCACCATTCCTCTCTCGCTAGCTCTCTTTCTCGCTAACCAAGTTTCCATCCAGTTTTTATGCGAGTAAAGTCATATAAAAAATAATCACGACAGCTGTGATGGAAACAGGAAGGTTCGGTACAATTTTATAAATGCAGACAATTTGTTCGTTCAACGTAGTGGGATCTTTTTGTGTCTGTAAATTAATAATGTGCAAAATAGTGGTGGAAACGCCTTGATGCTCCAAATATTTATATAATATCCATCAAATCGAAGTAAACTTGGAGTAACGCGATGATATGGTGTTTACAGTGGTTGCTCAACTAAAAGTTTTGCAATTATGCTGCGGGACTTAGAGGTAATTTGTGGTTTAGTACATTACCCTGCGTCACTACTTCATTGCTCCAGACCAGCGCAAGGAGGAGTTAGAGCACTGATTATGCTTTTGGGTCCCAAGGCGCTACTGTGTCTATAACTGACAATGAATGGGTGACATAAACCAAATAGAAACTGATAATTGTGCACTTAGACTACAATTAGAGTGTGGAAATGTTAGGATTATTTTGCTCTTACTATAGTATTCTAGCCAACTCCCGACCGGTCATGTTGAAACAGCGCCCGAGTGGTGCAGCGGTCTAAGACACTGCATTGGAGTGCAAATTGCTTTGCTACAGATACTGGTTCGATACCCGTGCCGGCCGCGACCGGGAGACACATGAGGCGACGGTGGGATTTTGGTTTCTCTCCCTCTAAAAACATAAATAAATAATTCTAAATAACAAACTGTCTTTATTTACAAATTAGTAAGAATGTCTCACCCTATGTTCAAGAATGGCATTTTTCTCGTTCACTTTAGGTTATTTGAAAACTAAATTATCTACAAAATTTGTTATTTTATTTTTGTTATTGTTATTTTTTAAACAAAGCAATTATTATTCTTATTAATTCATTTAGAGTTATATAAAAGCCCCATAGATATTCTCACAGATCAGATATGCCCTAACAAAAATGCCCCTTAGATATTAATTTAGAATCCTCCAATCCTCTAAATCTAATTGGCTGAGAGTCACGTCATTGAAAAATATATTTTCCGATATACTGTAGGCCTTCTGTAGGCGACATGAGTCTCACTAGTGTTGAGTAATGTGCTCTTAAAAGTGGTGTAGGTATTATTTATTTAAAAAGCATGTTGAAGTTAGAAGCAATAGGATTTTAAGCAATAGCCTACACGCTGTGGTCAACTATTTCAGCACCGTTTTGCGCTGCTCTGAGACAAGCATGGGGACTGGTCTTGATAAATCAATTTGATTTTGATTTTCACTGAATCTCTGTTTGGGTATTGGTTAGACTACAATTAGGATATGGTAATGTTATGCTCTTAGTACTGTAGCCTACTCCCGACCGTCACGTTGTACAGGGCCATATTTTCCTTTCCATCCTAACGGAGCCCTGAGGGTTTTGTTTTTTTGGAATAGAAACACCATAATAATAATCTAATTAATTAAGCTACATTTCTTAAAATCAATCCCATATACTATGTTCTTACAAAACAAAGGTTTTAAATTCTGTAGTACAGCCAATATCGAAGGTTATCAAATGCTTCTCAAAGATACCCTCTGGTGGTCAAACTAGCACTAACTAGAATTAACTTCTTACGCCGCCTGAGACCCCGTTAACGGGATCGATATGACAACAGCCAGTGAAAGTGCAGGGCGCCAAATTCAAACAGAAATCTCATAATTAAAATTCCTCAAACATACAAGTATTTTACACCATTTTAAAGATAAACTTGTTGTTAAGCCCACCACAGTGTCCGATTTCAAAAAGGCTTTACGACGAAAGTATACCATGCGATTATGTTAGGTCAGCACCTAGTCACAGAAAAACACAGCCATTTTTCCAGCCAAAGAGAGGAGTCACAAAAAGCAGAAATAGAGATAAAATGAATCACTAACCTTTGGTGATCTTCATCAGATGACACTCGTAAGACTTCATGTTACACAATACATGTATGTTTTGTTCGATAAAGTAAATATTTATATCCAAAAATATGAGTTTACATTGGCGCGTTACGTTAAGTAATGTTTTGCTTCCAAAACATCCGGTTGTTTTGCAGAGAGCCACATCAATTTACAGAAATACTCATAGTAAACATTGATGAAAATACAAGTGTTATGCATGGAACTTTAGATAAACTTCTCCTTATTAATGCAACACTGTGTCAGATTTAGAAAAAGCACACCATGCTATAATCTGAGTACAGCGCTCAAAGACCAAAACAAGCCATACAGATACCCGCCATGTCAACAAAAGTCAGAAATAGCATTATAAATATTCACTTACCTTTGATGATCTTCATCAGAATGCACTCCCACAGTTCCACAATAAATGTTTGTTTTGTTCGATAAAGTCCATCATTTATGTCCAATACCTCCTTTTTGTTAGCGCGTTTAGTTCACAAATCCAAATTCACGACGCGCAGGCCAGACGAAAAGTCAAGAAATTCCATAACAGTTCGTAGAAATATGTCAAACGATGTATAGAATCAATCTTTAGGATGTTTTTAACATAATTCTTCAATAATGTTTCAACCGGAGAATTACTTTGTCTTTAGAAAGGAAAAGGAACGCAGTTACCTCTGACGGGCGCGCGCCTGACTGAGCTCATAGCATTCTGCCAGACCTCTTACTCAATCAGCTCTTATTCTCTCCTCCTTCACAGTAGAAGCCTGACACAAGGTTCTAAAGACTGTTGACATCTAGTGAAAGCCTTACGAAGTGCAATATGACCCCATAGACACTGTATATTGGATTGGCAAACCTACAAACCTCAGATTTCCCACATCCTGGTTGGATTTTCTCTCAGGTTTTTGCCAGCCATATGAGTTCTGTTATACTCACAGACATCACAGTTTTATAAACTTTGGAGTGTTTTCCAAATCTACTAATAATATGCAAATCTTAGCTTCTGGGCCTGAGTAGCAGGCAGTTTACTCTGGGCACCTTATTCATCCAAGCTACTCAATACTGCCCCCAGCCATAAGAAGTTAATGGTAACAATGGCTGACAATTAAATAACATGCCATAGAATTCTGCGGCAGCCCGCAAGGTGTGCTGAAGTATGATGCAACTTTTAAAGGAAGAACCATTGTAGTCCTCCTCCCACTGCTACTCGGGAAACCATGCAGTTTATTAGGTCACAAATGAAATAAGGGTAAAACTTTCCAATGTTCCATTTGTAAAGGGTTTATTAAGGGTTTAATTACAATATTAATGGTTATTTAATCACTTAAAAATGCATTATAAAGCATTCTTTTCTCAATATAGGGGGTGCTGTTTCAACTTGGAAATAATCGTTCCCAAATTAAACTGCCTCGTACTCAATTCTTGCTCATACAATATGCATATTATTATTACTATTGGATAGAAAACAATCTATAGTTTCTAAAACCGTTTGAATTATGTCTGTGGGTGAAACAGAACTCGTTCTGCAGCGAAAATCATGACAGGAACTGCGAAGGTCTGAAAACGAGGCTCTGTTCTCAGATCAGTTGAAAACTCTATGTATCCTATGGGTCGACATGAACTGCACCCGCCTTCCCCTGGATGTCAGTAACCAATGAGAAGTGGAATGGAGTTTCTACGTAGTTCTCAGAGCTTATAAAAGGCCAAGGAACGAAGGGACCGCTCTTTTTGTCGTTCGTCATGACGCAAAGCAAGACCTCAGGATGAAATTTTGGAACGCTCAGTTATCGGCCTTAGATGTATCCGTCTAATTTAATTCGATATAGGTGTTAGAAACATCATAACGAAGTTATTTTAAACCGAGTTATATCAGTTTATGCGAGTATATTGCTATTTTCGGAATTTCCTTAGTATTGCGTTTTGAGGATTTGGGCATGTTGTGGCCACATAGCTATTGTTAGCTGCTAATTCCGGAGTTGAAGACGACGTTTTACAACCAAGCAACGATTATTTTGGACAAAGGACACCTTGCCCAAGATTCTGATGGAAGCTCGTCCAAAAGTAAGAGCTATTATTGATTTTATTCCGTATTTATGTGGAAAAATGTAAACGGATTTGTCCGCCATTATTGCGTCACTAGTCTGGCTGTAACGCACACTGTATGTCTAGTAACGTTAATTTTAAAAATCTAACTCAGCGATTGCATTAATAACTAATGCATCTTTCATTTGCTGTCCAACCTGTATTTTTTAGTCAAGTTTACGATTATTTATTGATTAGATTAGGTGCCTTTCCAAGATTGCGCCGGCCAGAATGCATGACCTGTTGCCACTGATCACATTGCATAACGACGATTTGTGCTGCTAAATATGCACATTTTCGAACAAAACCTATATGCATTGTGTAATATGATGTTACAGGACTGTCATCTGATGAAGTATATCAAGGTTAGTCCAAAATTATATATCTTTTGCTGGATTGTTACGATCGCTAACCTTTGCTGCTGGTAAATTGCTTGTGTTTCTGGCTATGGTGGTAATCTAATATAATGCTATATTGTGTTTTCGCTGTAAAACACTTGAAAAATCTGAAATATTGGCTGGATTCACAAGATGTTGGTCTTTCATTTGCTGTATGCTGTGTATTTTTCAGAAATGTTTTAGGATGAGTATTTAGGTAATTGACGTCGGTCTCTGTAATTATTCCGGCTGCTTCCAACGCTATTTCAGATTGCAGCTGCAATGTAGAACTGTGATTTATACCTGAAATATGCACATTTTTCTAAAAAAACATATGCTATACAATAAATATGTTATCAGACTGTCATCTTATGAAGTTTTTTCTTGGTTAGTGGCTATATATATATCTTTATTTGGTCGAAATTGTGATAGCTGCCCATGCAGGAAAAAAATGGTGAAAAAAAAAAAGTTGTGTCTTTTGCTATCGTGGTTAGCTAATAGATTTACATATTGTGTCTTCCCTGTAAAACATTTTAAAAATCAGAAATGATGGCTGGATTCACAAGATCTGTATCTTTCATCTGGTGTCTTGGACTTGTGATTTAATGATATTTAGATGCTAGTATTTACTTGTGGCGCTATGCTAGGCTATGCTAGTCAGCTTTTTTTACTGATGGGAGTGCTCCCGGATCCGGGATGCGTAGCAAGTAGAAGTTAATAAACAGGGTATAACTAATTGGTAAAAATAGTGTGACAACCAGTCAGTGCTTGCTAAATAGAGCCACTTTTTACCTCCAACTATTAACCAATTAGAACCAGGAACAGATATAGCCCTTGTTTCTCTCCAGACCTGACTGCCCTTAACCAACACAAAAACATCCTATGGCGTTCTGCATTAGCATCGAACAGCCCCCGTGATATGCAACTTTTCAGGGAAGCTAGAAACCAATATACACAGGCAGTTAGAAAAGCCAAGGCTAGCTTTTTGCAACACAAACTCAAAAAAGTTTTGGGACACTGTAAAGTCCATGGAGAATAATAACACTTCCTCCCAGCTGCCCACTGCACTGAGGACAGAAAACACTGTCACCACCGATAGATCCAGTATAATTGATAATTTCAAGAAGCATTTTTCTACGGCTGGCCATGCTTTCCACCTGGCTACCCCTATCCCGGTCAACAGCACTGCACCCCCAACAGCAACTCGCCCAAGCCTTCCCCATTTCTCCTTCTCCCAAATCCAGTCAGCTGATGTTCTGAAAGAGCTGCAAAATCTGGACCCCTACAAATCAGCCGGGCTAGACAATCTGGACCCTTTCTAAAATGATCTGCCGAAATTGTTGCAACTAGCCTGTTCAACCTCTCTTTCGTGTCGTCTGAGATTCCCAAAGATTGGAAAGCAGCTGCGGTCATAACCCTCTTCAAATGGGGGGGGGGGCACTCTTGACCCAAACTGCTACAGACCTATATCTATCCTACCCTGCCTTTCTAAGGTCTTCAAAAGCCAAGTCAACAAACAGATTACCGACCATTTCAAATCCCACCGCACCTTCTCCGCTATGCAATCTGGTTTCAGAGCTGGTCATGGGTGCACCTCAGCCACGCTCAAGGTCCTAAACGATATCCTAACCGCCATCGATAAGAAACAATACTGTGCAGCCGTATTCATTGACCTGGCCAAGGCTTTCGACTCTGTCAATCACCACATCCTCATCGGCAGACTCGATAGCCTTGGTTTCTCAAATGATTGCCTCGCCTGGTTCACCAACTACTTCTCTGATAGAGTTCAGTGTGTCAAATCGGAGGGCCTATGGGGGTGCCACAGGGTTCAATTATTGGACCGACTCTCTTCTCTGTATACATCAATGATTTCGCTCTTGCTGCTGGTGAGTCTCTGATCCACCTCTACGCAGACGACACCATTCTGTATACTTCTGGCCCTTCTTTGGACACTGTGTTAACAACCCTCCAGACGAGCTTCAATGCCATACAACTCTCTTCCATGACCTCCAATTGCTCTTAAATACAAGTAAAACTAAATGCATGCTCTTCAACCGATCGCTGCCTGCACCTGCCCGCCCGTCCAACATCACTACTCTGGACGGTTCTGACTTAGGATATGTGGACAACTACAAATACCTAGGTGTCTGGTTAGACTGTAAACTCTTCTTCCAGACTCACATCAAACATCTCCAATCCAAAGTTAAATCTAGAATTGGCTTCCTATTTCGCAACAAAGCATCCTTCACTCATGCTGCCAAACATACCCTTGTAAAACTGACCATCCTACCGATCCTCGACTTCGGCGATGTCATTTACAAAATAGCCTCCAATACCCTACTCAACAAATTGGATGCAGTCTATCACAGTGCCATCCGTTTTTTCACCAAAGCCCCATATACTACCCACCACTGCGACCTGTACGCTCTCGTTGGCTGGCCCTCGCTTCATACTCGTCGCCAAACCCACTGGCTCCAGGTCATCTACAAGACCCCGCTAGGTAAAGTCCCCCCTTATCTCAGCTCGCTGGTCACCATAGCAGCACCCACCTGTAGCACGCGCTCCAGCAGGTATATCTCTCTGGTCACCCCCAAAACCAATTCTTCCCCCAAAACCAATTCTCCTTCCAGTTCTCTGCTGCCAATGACTGGAACGAACTACAAAAATCTCTGACACTGGAAACACTTATCTCCCTCACTAGCTTTAAGCACGAGCTGTCAGAGCAGCTCACAGATTACTGCACCTGTACATAGCCCATCTACAATTTAGCCCAAACAACTACCTCACCGCCTACTGTATTTATTTATTTATTTTGCTCCTTTGCACCCCATTATTTCTATCTCTACTTTGCACATTCTTCCACTGCAAATCTACCATTCCAGTGTTTTACTTGCTATATTGTATTTACTTCGCCACCATTGTCTTTCTTTTGCCTTTACCTCCCTTATCTTACCTCATTTGCTCACATTGTATATAGACTTATTTTTCTACTTTATTATTGACTGTATGTTTGTTTTACTCCACGTGTAACTCTGTGTTGTTGTATGTGTCGAACTGCTTTGCTTTATCTTGGCCAGGTCGCAATTGTAAATGAGAACTTGTTCTCAACTTGCCTACCTGGTGAAATAAAAATAAATAATAAATAAATAAAATCTATGGACAAGTTCTGGGTGGGCTGAAAATAGGTCTTGCAGGCCTCTCAACCATGCTGGGGTAGAGAGGTTTGATTTTGCAGAGCCTGTCAAACCTTGTGGTGCCTCTCCTCTTGTCATTGTCCTCATCAACTTTTTGGTCACTGATGTGAAGAGCCCGTGAGATAGTTAGAAACCTTGTACAGGACATGACAGTGGAGGGGAAATGCAGTTGATAGAGTTGGGATGTTTTCCAGTAATCCTTGAGGTTTTTAACTCAGCCCCATGTAAATGACCAGTGAAAGGTAGCAGAAAAGGTCTGACATGGAAATGCCTCTTTCTTTCCTGCTTGCGTCTTAGCCCCATACTTGTTTGTATTAGACACCAGGGAATCAACAACTGACGGGGTGAAAAACAGTTGAAAAAGTTGCATGGGGCTGTACTTTGAGGTCATGTCCAGCTGAGGTCCTGGTGGCCTTTTTGGTCTGAATATTGGAGGACGTGGCTCCACATCCTCCTCCAGCACAGTGCCATTGCCCCTCTGCCTCTCTGGTTCCACACTTCCCTTCCTCCGCTACATTGTTAGTGTCTTCACACCTCTAGATGGCCGGGCAGGGGTAGGTGTGGAGCCAGAGACAGCAGGGGTCCGGCTGGATGAACCAGCTTCAGTGGGGGATGGGCTCCCAGTCGGAGTCGCTCTCACTGTGAAAGAAAACATTTCAAAAAATATTTGTTATGTATGAGCTTTGTATCATACATACATACATACATACATACATACATACATACATACATACATACATACATACATACATACATACATACATACATACATACACACACACACACACACAGGTTATGGGTCATACACATACATACACTATGTATAGCCAATGTGTACTTTACACATTTCATCACACATTTCATTACTGATTATATTTCTATAAATTGCAACAACAAAAAATATATATATTTTTGCCAAAAAATGTCTAATTAATTATATTTCAAACAAGGGCATTAACACTTACTAGTCCAGAATTATGTCCTCTTCTTGCAGAAACATCTCTTTGGTCTGTGAGTCAAAACTATGCACACTCAAAGATTCATCTTCTAGCAACAAATCTGTCTCACTTTCCCTATCTATTTCTTCTCAAATTTGGTGCAAATCTGTATACTTAGACTTTGACTTTGCTTTTCCTGATTTATTCGCCATGATGTTTTCTATAAAATCGTTGAAAATACTCTTCATAAAATACTGCTGTGCGTAACGCGTGTGCCTGCAACAAGTCTGATCGTCAATGGTGAATGAAGCTCGTTACGCGTGCGTTTACTAACAAGGACTGGTGTTCCAACCCATAACCATCACATACTGGCGTTTACCTCAGCTCATTGGCTATCTACCAAGCTAGATTTCAAGAAGATCATTGGGCAGAAATACAGTCCATCAACGAAACTTCGCTAATATTATTGGTGCGCAATGAGGTCATTGCTCATTGTCTTCAAATCAGTTCATTTCGGTCAATACGCCCCGCAAAAAGAACCATCAAGTATGGCTGTGTTACAAACATCCAGAGGATTGCAATGAAACCAACCATGACTAGATAAACGTATGTTTAGTGTGTGTAATTACATCGAATGCTTCGTCAAAAGTTGATAGAGACGGAATTCACGACACAAGCGGTTTACAAAATGTTTCATGATAGGCTATAAAAATGGATTTTATCAAAGAAACCGGCACTTCATTTGATCACTGGGACCCTCAGGAGGAGAAATAAGAGCAAGATATCAGAATGTAAGTCATAATTTTACCTTCAGATTTGAATGTGTCAAACCTGTCATGGCAGGAAAAAGTTTGTTGTTGTTGATCGCTCTTCTCAAACAAAAGCATGGCATTTTTTTCTGTAATCGGTATTTTAAATCGGACAATGCAGTTTGATTACCAACATTCTAATCTTTTGAAGGATGTAAGACACTTGTATTTTCAAGAATGTTTAATGTTACGATGTTGTATTTTTAGTTTGTCGCTCTGAAATTTCCCCGGATGTTGTCAAATCGATCCCGTTGACAGGATCTCAGCCATAAGAAGTTTTTAAACACTAACTAGCTATTATTATTAGCTAGCAGTGGATAACTTAACTAGCTAAGCCTAAATGGTAGAAAGCATGCTAATGATACTAGAACTATGTGTAGCTAGAGTTTCTATGTTAAATTTGCATAAATTCCTCTTCTCTCCCACAGATTCACATAATGTCTCATACTCCAGGATGGGAAAATGCTTAACAAGAAAGAAACAGATGAGACCCTATCTTGTATTTGAAATAGTTAATCTGTTGTACATTTCTATTCTGACTTGTAATGTTAATAAATGGAGATAAACCAGGGGTGTCTTTATCTGAATTAGGTAGGCTACTCACTATACCAATGACAGGCTACAGATTTGAGTCAATGCAATTAAAATTGTTTTCCCAATGTTTCCTTCTATTCAATTACATGTTGTTCTTACTATGTATTGCATGTTTGAAGACATATGCTGTCATATGTTTGCAACTCATTAAATGGACAGAAAGTTTCCACTTTTAAGTTATATTTTCAGAAGTTATAAATGTTGGTAACTCATTTGTTAATGGTCAGTGTCACTTTAAAATAAGGTATAATTTTAGCAGTTATAAATGTTCATAGGTCTTTCACTTTAAAATATAGTATACCCTTAGTTTTTGTGACAAAACTATCAGTTGAAAATGCAATGGAAACACTGAATTTGAGATTTTTATTAGGTACATAAAAAAAGTAAGCGAAAAAGTACATTTTGTGTGCACTACGTCATCACGCACTGCTTTTTGTCTGCAAAAAGTCAATTTCGTGGAAACACTGCTGGTGGTAAAATGCACATATTTTCTTTATGCGGATTGTAGAGTGCTTGAAAATCTGTCGCCAATTGATTGGAAAATTAGCTACTGTCTCTCCCTTTTCCTCCCTTCTTTTTTCTCAATATAGGGAGGGGTTGTTTGGCATGCATGGCAAAGAGGGCCTCATTATGAGGGGAGCAAAATCAGAGGACATCACTCCAGCCCCTGAAAATAAAACTGAGTTGTATTCATTAGTGCACACCATAGTAAATTGTATCAAACCGTAATGAAAACATTTATTGGACATGTCAAGTCTATCTTCAGTTTGGTTCCTAATTAATACGACCCTGATCTGACAAGAGCATACAGCATGACCCAAAGTAGATAACCTCTAGTCTTTGGAATGCCAATAATGTTTAACAGATCTGTTGTGTATGGTGTAGTCACGACATAGTCAAGTTTTTGAACCATTTGACAGGTTTTTAGAAATGTTTGCAAAAGTATGTGTGTGTATATGTATATATATATTTTTTTAACATACCTTATTTACATAAGTTTTCAGACCCTTTGCTATGAGTCTCAAAATTGAGCTCAAGTGCATCCTGTTTCCATTGATCATACGAGCTAAATCTACCAGACAAGCTAAATCACTTCTACGCTCGCTTCGAGGCAAGCAACACTGAGGCATGCATGAGAGCATCAGCTGTTCCGGACGACTGTGATCACGCTCTCTGTAGCTGACGTGAGTAAGACCTTTAAACAGGTCAACATACACAAGGCTGCGGGGCCAGATGGATTACCAGGACGTGTGCGCCGGGCATGTGCTGACAAACGGGCAGGTGTCTTCACTGACATTTTCAACATGTCCCTGATTAAGTCTGTAATACCAACATGTTTCAAGCAGACCACCATAGTCCCTGTGCCCAAGAACACAAAGGCAACCTGCCCAAATGACTACAGACCCGTAGCACTCATGTCTGTAGCCAGGAAGTGCTTTGAAAGGTTGGTAATGGCTCACATCAACACCATTGTCCCAGAAACCCTAGACCCACTCTAATTTGCATACCGCCCAAACAGATCCACAGATGATGCAATCTCTATTGCACTCCACACTGCATTGCACTCCACACTGCCCTTTCCCACCTGGACAAAAGGAACACTTACGTGAGAATGCTATTCATTGACAACAGCTCAGCGTTCAACACCATAGTACCCTCTAAGCTCATCCCTAAGCTAAGGATCCTGGGACTAAACACCTCCCTCTGCAACTGGATCCTGGACTTCCTGACGGGCCACCCCAGGTGGTGAGGGTAGGTAGCAACACATCTACCACGCTGATCCTCAACACTGGAGCTCCCCAGGGGTGGGTGCTCAGTCCCCTCCTGTACTCCCTGTTCACCCACGACTGCATGGCAAGGCACGACTCCAACACCATCATTAAGTTTGCAGACGACACAACAGTGGTAGGCCTGATCACCGACAACGACGAGACAGCCTATAGGGAGGAAGTCAGAGACCCAAGAAGACTCGAGGCTGTAATCGCTGCCAAAGGTGCTTCATCAAAGTACTGAGTAAAGGGTCTGAATACTTATGTAAATGTAATATTTCCGTTTTTTATTTTTTATTATTATAAATGGGTAAAAAAAATATCCTGTTTTTGCTTTGTTGTTATGGGGTATTGTGCGTAGATTGATGAGGGAAAGAACAATTTATTCCGTTTTAGAACAAGTCTGTAACCTAACAAATTGGAAAAAGTCAAGGGGTCTGAATAATTCCGAAGGCACTGTACTTTTTTGTTGAGTAGTGTATATTCTTCAAGAATCAATTGGTATGTATAACTAATTTATAAGTGAAGAATTGGATGTAGCAACTGCAGATGGCCCCTTTTAACACTAGAACTGCTAAAGCAGTCATTTTGACTGCTCCTGAATAAAAAAAGTTGTTACTCTGCCATTTTTAAAGTCATGTTCCCTTCCGTTGGCTTTTCCTAAATAAGTCTATTTAACACACTGTCGGTGTTAAAATCTTAAAATCACAAACAGAACTGGAGTTATAACCAGTTTTAGGAGGGTATGTAATTTTTATAATGGTGTTCTCCCGTAGCTACTCCTTCCCCCGACAGTAGGGCCTTCTCCACTCCTTCCGACAGTTGAAAGTGCAGTGCCCAGCTGATGATCACCCCAATAATTGCATCAAAAATTAAACTAAACAATACCACAAATTTCACACACACAACATATTAAATAAATTATGTAAATTATGATGCAGAGAATGGGTGAGTTGATGAGCGAGTGGAAGCGAACAATCCATAATTGTGTAATTACCAATTGTGAATGAAGAACAGGGCGGGCCATTCTATTGTCTTGATCTGTTCTAATTATAATATCAAAGTGGAATGTATCCAAAAATCAGTCTCATTAGTCTACTCTGGCCTACTTGGAGTAGGCTACACAGTGAACGCGTGCGTAATTGTACATGCTGGCTTTCAATGTCTGGGAAAAGATCCACATCGGGCAGCTGGTGAGCAACTGCCAGAGAATGTGGTGATGAGGCTTGAGGCAAGGGGAGAAATGTGACCATGGACAATTGGCCGGCACCATGAACAAAGTGAGACGGGAGCTCCCTCTGCGCAAAAATAAGGCACCTGCACAGCGGTGCTGAAAAATGACAAGACAAAGGGGACTCAATAAAGAGAGAACCGGAGACTGTTATGCACTACAACTAAACAAAGGTCTGTCAGTGTGTCAAGCAAGTGAAAGTTACAAAGATTTGTGTCAACTGTTAGGACAAGGGATAACCGCTAAATTAAATCCAACTGATGCCGTTGTGTGAAGACGCACTGGCACGAGCTCGATTGCTGTCATATCGACACTTATATTCATTATATAGGCATTATTGCGTTTGTGCAGATTTTCACTTTATCAAGGCTACTTGCCGCTTATGTTTAGGCTAGTGATGTTTTCATATTTGACGAGACGTCTTGCTGACTGTGGGTGTTGGTAGTTGGGGTATTTGTTTTATTTTGTCATAAAAATAAGCTATTACCGTCTTCCAGCACTGAAGTTCTGTTTCATAGTTGTAACAGGCATTCCACAAACAAAATTGATTGAACAGATGATTTTGTTTGTTTTTGTTGTTACGTATAGCCTACAGTAACCTAAACGAATGAAATGTTAGAATGTTGCAGTCAGAATGACTTGAGGCCAAGTGGTTCTAGCGGTAAAAAATCAATGGGTAATATATAATAGTGATTGAAACAAGATTTAAGCATTTAAGAGATGAAGAACCATCCAGATTGTGCCTAAGTAATACATAGTAAAATGTCATCTCTCCAGCCTTGTATCCGCACATCACGAGAATTAACATGGCCATTTTCCCCCTAGTGGTTGTATATTAAAATGACATGTATTGGTTCAATAGTTCAAAATATTGATGTTATAGCGCAGTTATAATGACCCGTGCCCTTTTAGCTACAAAACAATATTTTCAGTGTCAAACAAATAGAAACTCGACAGCGTGGGAACTTTATTAATGTTTTATTCTGGAGACAAGGTGGGCCTTTGGTGTGTTTGTCGGGCAATGGCATGCTCCTTTGGGAGAGTTCTCTGGTCTACTCCTCAGAGAAAAACTTGTAGTAAAAGCTCATTGCAAAAATACCAATACAGTACCAATAATTGTTGGAATGCTTCCAATGAAATTGCCAGATTTACAGTATGTAGTGTGAGAGGGGTGAATCAAGCACTGTAGTAGCAATAGCAGTATTGTGTGTATTGTTTTGTAATATGTTAATATGATGTTGTTACTACTGTGACTGTTACTACACAGGTATAAGAGCATACTTAATATAAAATGTTACCTTTTGATGTTTTTGTTTTTTAATCTATGGACTTTACTACGAGGATTCACAACCACCACCATATTCCTTTGGAGAAATAATCTGACTGAGGACTTTGTCCATTATTCTTTGTCGTGTCTTCCCAGAGAGCCCAGGAAGGTGGTGCTCCACAGAGGGGCGACGGGCCTGGGCTTCAACATAGTGGGTGGAGAGGACGGAGAGGGCATCTTCATCTCCTTCATCCTGGCAGGGGGACCTGCAGATCTGTGTGGCGAGCTGAGGAAAGGAGACCGCCTCGTCTCTGTAAGGATAACCTGCCATAGACGCACAAGTGCACACTCATGCTGGCACTCGAGCACACACACACACACCGCCATACACTGTCTCTGTAAGAACATCTTCAAACACACTATTGCACTTACACACATGGGCACAGACATGCTACACTAACACACACAAAATGGAATGTGCAAATACAATCTTCAATCCATTCGCACAGATATTTCCATCATCGCCAGTCGTGTGTAAGTCACTGTACCCAGCGGGCCAAGCTCGTCGCAATGTCGTCATTACAACCAATTTCGCCTACTGGGTGTCAGGTTTTGGCCAGGACTGTTCAGGTTTTGGTCACTAGATGTCCCCATTGCACCTTTTTTGTACCTTTTGTTTTTTCCTTGCTCTAATTATTGTTTGCACCTGTGTGTCGTTCCCTTGTTAGTATTTAAACCCTGTGTGTTCCTCAGTTCTTTGCTCAGTGTTTGTATGTTAGCACCCAGCCCCAGCCTTGTTGTGAACATATATTTCTCTTATTGGATTTTCCAGAGGTTCTCTGGTTTAGTGCTTGTGTATTTTTGAGTAGTCTTTTGAGGTTTGTTTTTCCCTGCTGTTTTTACCACTTTGTGGAGTTTCTTTGTATTTTGGAGGATATCCATTTTGTGCCTCTTGGCTTTATTTTTGGACGTGGTGGATTTATATTCTTTGCCTGAAGATCTTGTCCTTTTATTAAACCACCATCTCTAGTACTGCTGAGTCTGCCTCATCTTCTGGGTTCTGCCGACTATTAGTGACTGTTTCTCTCACCGGGTCCTGACACTGGGGATAGTCAAAATGAGCTCCAGTCTTACCTGTTTGAACAGTTTTTTTAGTACCACTTGTGTCCCATTGTGTTTTTAATGCTCTGTGTTACACCCTATTCATGTTGTCTGCTGTATACAGTGCCTTCAGAAAGTATTCACAACCCTTGACTTTTTCCACATTTTGTTTGTTACAGCCTTTATATCAAATGTTTTTGTTTTTTTTTAAGTGTAAAAAATGTCTTAACACAATTTGAAAAATGTTCACTTTTTCATAGTTGGGTATTGTGTGTAGATGTGTGAGATTATTATTTTTTTTAATACATTTTGAATTCAGGCTACAATAAAACAATGTGAAATAAGTCAAGGGGTATGAATACTTTCTGAAGGCACTGATATTTTTCTTTTTAAGTTTAGCTTTTTTCTCCATTTGTCTGCTTTGCTACACTTGATCAGGTCGATATTGTAAAATATAATGTGTTCTCGAATACTTGCCTGGTTGACTAAAGTCTTGTGAGAGTGAGGTTGCTTGATTAGCATGAACATGAACCTGATGACTTGTCTCCTTTCTGCTTTTCCCGCTTGCAGGTGAACGGGGTGGACCTCCGCAGCGCCACTCACGAGCAGGCGGCGGCGGCACTGAAAAACGCTGGGCAGACTGTCACCATCGTGGCCCACTACAGACCAGAGGGTGAGTCATTATGTGATGTCATCAGCGGGGGGCATCACTGTCATGTTTTTCTTCGTATTTATACTTATGTATGCGGTTCTGAAGGTGTGAGTGTCACTGCTAGACTAGAGTCCGGGCCTCAAAGTAAGTTAACTCCTTTATTGCTCCCACTGAACACAACACTGGGGCATATTCAGGTAGTTCACACAGCTAGAGATGCAGCGTAATAAAGCAGACATGATTGTTTTACCATGTGGAGAAGCGCTCTCTGATTTCACTCGACTGACTGGGCATATTACTGCAGTGTGGCTAACTGCATCAGGAGTTGGACTACTATTGGATCAAACATCTGCTTTGATATACTAGTATGGTGCTCTTGTGTAATTGAATTACCACAGAAGATATCTGCTTATAGCAAGCTTCACGACATTCGATGAGAATTTGGTGAGAACAATTATAATCTAATGTCAGCAAGCTTGCTTTAAGCAGACATTTCCATATATGTATATCTACTGAGCCTTATTGCAAGCTTGAATGCCATATGTAATGTTTTACCAATGGCTGCTAAAACCACGTACGGCAAGTAATCACCTTGTGTTCTGTGGAGATGCTAAATAGCCTACTGTAAGCCAATTGTTATCTGCACTTACAGTACCAGTCCAAAAGTTTGGACACATGTACTCATTCAAGGGTTTTTCTTTATTTTGACTACTATGAAATAACACATATGGAATCATGTAGTAACCAAAAAAGTGTTAAACAAATCAAAATATATTTTATATATATTTTTGATGACAGCTTTGCACACTTGGCATTCTGTCAACCAGCTTCACCTGGAATGCTTTTCCAACAGTCTTTAAGGAGTTCCCACATATGCTGAGCATTTGTTTGCTACTTTTCCTTCACTCTGCGGTCCAACGCATCCCAAAACATCTCAATTGGGTTGAGGTCGGGTGATTGTGGAGGCCAGGTCATCTGATGCATTACTCCATCACTCCTTCTTGGTCAAATAGTCCTTACACAGCCTTGAGGTGTGTTGGGTCATTGTCCTGTTGAAAAACAAATGATAGTCCCACTAAGCACAAACCAGATGGTTTGACAAATCGCTGCAGAATGTTGTGGTAGCCTTGCTGGTTAAATGTGCCTTGAGTTCTAAATAAATCAGACAGTGTCACCAGCAACGCACCATCACACCTCCTCCACAGTGGGAACTACATATGTAGAAATCGTCCGTTCACCTACTCTGTGTCTCACAAAGACACGGCGGTTGGAACCAAAAATCTCAAATTTGGACTCATCAGACCAAAGGACAGATTTCCACTGGTAAAATGTCCATTGCTTGTGTTTCTTGGCACAAGCAAATCTCTTCTTCTTATTGGTATCCTTTAGTAGTGGTTTCTTTGCAGCAATTCTCCCATGAAGGCCTGATTCACGCAGTCTCCTCTAAACAGTTGATGTTGAGATGTGTCTGTTACTTGAACTCTGTGGAACATTTATTTGGGCAGCAATTTCTCAGGCTGGTAACTCTAATGAACTTTTCCTCTGCAGGAGAGGTAACTCTGGGTATTCCTTTCCTGTGGCGGTCCTATTGAGAGCCAGTTTCATCATAGCGCTTGATGGATTTTGTGACTGCACTTGAAGAAACTTTCAAAGTTCTTGAGATTTTCCGGATTGACTGACCTTCATGTCTGATATGGACTGTCGTTTCTCTTTGCTTGTTTGAGCTGTTCTTGCATAACAAAATAGGGCTATCTTCTGTCTACCACCGCTACCTTGTCACAACACAACTGATTGGTTCAAATGCATTAATAAGGAAAGAAATTCCACAAATTAACTTTCAACAAGGCACACCTGTTAATTGAACTGCATTCCAGGGGACTACCTCATGAAGCTGGTTGAGAGAATGCCAAGAATGTGCAAGCTTTCATCAAAGCAAAGGGTGGCTACTTTGGAGAATATAAAATATGTTTTGATTTGTTTAACAGTTGTTTTATTACAATATGATTCCATTTGTGTTATTTCATAGTTTTGATGTCTACACTATTATTCTACAATGTAGAAAATAGTAAAACTAAAGAAAAGCCCTTGAATGAGTAGGTGTGTCCAAACTTTTGACTGGTACTGTACATGGGTTACATCATGCTCTGTTACTCTGCAGATTTTATTTTTATTTTTATTTTTCCGTTATTTTACCAGGTAAGTTGACTGAGAACACGTTCTCATTTGCAGCAACGACCTGGGGAATAGTTACAGGGGAGAGGAGGGGGATGAATGAGCCAATTGTAAACTGGGGATTATTAGGTGACCGTGATGGTTGAGGGCCAGATTGGGAATTTAACCAGGACACCGGGGTTAACACCCCTACTCTTACGACAAGTGCCATGGGATCTTTAATGACCTCAGAGAGTCAGGACACCCGTTTAACATCCCATCCGAAAGATGGCACCCTACACAGAGCAGTGTCCCCAATCACTCCCCTGGGGCATTGGGATCTTTGTTTAGACCAGAGGAAAGAGTGCCTCCTACTGGCCCTCCAACACCACTTCCAGCAGCATCTGGTCTCCCATCCAGGGACTGACCAGGACCAACCCTGCTTAGCTTCAGAAGCAAGCCAGCAGTGGTATGCAGGGTGGTATGCTGCTGGCAGCATGTGATGTGTTTGTGATGCCACTGAATGAGAACTCATTAATTAAAACTGGATCGATAGAAATGCTATTGATGCAAATATTTCAGAGGACATGGTTGGAACATGACTCAGGGTTGAGAGAGGGAGAGATGGGGAATAGAAAGATAGAAGGATAGATGGGAAATAAAAAATTATATTTGAGAGGACAGGGGCTACTAAGAGGGGTTGAATTATTGAGTGGGGGTTTTCAGAGAAAGAGCTAACTCTGCAAATATTAACTCTGCTGGTTAATTTGAAAAGTCATAGTCAATCGATCAATAATATAATAATACTTTTAGCAAAAATGTACAATATGTAGAAAAACTATGAGAATAGAAAGGTTCAGAACCTTTGTGAAACATCACAGCACAGTTGAAAATATATGGCAATTAAAAATAAAAAATGGATGGTGTTAAGACTTCAAAGACATTAAGAAGGAAAGAAGAAAAAAGGAAACACCTGTTAATTGAAATGCATTCTAGGTGACTACCTCATGAAGCTGGTTGAGAGAATGCCAAGATTGTGCAAAGCTTTCATCAAAGCAAAGGGTGGCTACTTTGAAGAATCTAAAATCTAAAATATATTTTGATTTGTTTAACACTTTTTTGTTTACTACATGATATTGATTACTACATGATTCCATTTAGTAGTTGCATAGTTTATGTTAAGAGATAGATTGGGAGGGGTAGAAGGGAGATGAAGGGTGGGGCAAAAAAACTACGAGGTAACTAAGGTAAAATATACTGTGTCTGTAAAATGTTTAGAACGTTTGTGAAACAGCACAGTTAAAAATATAAGGCAAATAGAAATCAATCTGGATGGTCTTCAGAGATAGATGGGAGGGGTTGAGGGTAGATGGAGGATGGGATTAAAAACAAACAAAAGATAACTATTGTAAAATACAGTCATTGCCAAAGGTTTTGAGAATGACACAAATATTAATTTTCACAAAGTCTGCTGCCTCACTTTGTATGATGGCAATTTGCATACACTCCAGAATGTTATGAAGAGTGATCAGATGAATTGCAATTAATTGCAAAGTCCCTATTTGCCATGCAAATGAACTGGATCCCCCAAAAAACATGTCCATTGCGTTTCAGCCCTACCACAAAAGGACCAGCTGACATCATGTCAGTGATTCTCTCGTTAACACAAGTTGTGAGTGTTGACGAGGACAAGGCTGGAGATCACTCTGTCATGCTGATTGAGTTCAAATAACAAACTGGAAGCTTCAAAAGGAGGGTGGTGCTTCGAATCATTGTTCTTCCTCTGTCAACCATGGTTACCCGCAAGGAAACACGTGCCGTCATCATTGCTTTGCACAAAAAGGGCTTCACAGGCAAGGATATTGCTGCCAGTAAGATTGCACCTAAATCAACCATTTATCGGATCATCAAGAACTTCAAGGAGAGCGGTTCAATTGTTGTGAAGAAGGCTTCAGGGCACCCAAGAAAGTCCAGCAAGCGCCAGGACCGTCTCCTAAAGTTTATTCAGCTGCGGGATCGGGGCACCACCACTACAGAGCTTGCTCAGGAATGGCAGCAGGCAGGTGTGAGTGCTTCTGCACGCACAGTGAGGCGAAGATTTTTGGAGGATGGCCTGGTGTCAAGAAACGCAGCAAAGAGCCACTTCTCTCCAGGAAAAAAATCAGGGACAGACTGATATTCTGCAAAAGGTAACAGGATTGGACTGCTGAGGACTGGGGTAAAGTCATTTTCTCTGATGAATCCCCTTTCTGGTTGTTTGGGGCATCCGGAAAAAAGCTTGTCAGGAGAAGACAAGGTGAGCGCTACCATCAGTCCTGTGTCATGCCAACAGTAAAGCATCCTGAGACCATTCATGTGTGGGGTTGCTTCTCAGCCAAGGGAGTGGGCTCACTCACAATTTTGCCTAAGAACACAGCCATGAATAAAGAATGGTACCAACACATCCTCCGAGAGCAACTTCTCCCAGCCATCCAGGAACAGTTTAGTGACGAACAATGCCTTTTCCAGCATGATGGAGCACCTTGCCATAAGGCAAAGTGATATGTTTTGGGTCCATGGTCAGGAAACATCCCCAGACCTTAATCCCATTGAGAACTTGTGGTCAATCCTCAAGAGGCGGGTGGACAAACAAAAACCCACAAATTCTGACAAACTCCAAGCATTGATTATGCAAGAATAGGCTGCCATTAGTCAGGATGTGGCCCAGAAGTTATTTGACAGCATGCCAGAGCGGGTTGCAGAGGTCTTGAAAAAGAAGGGTCAACACTGCAAATATTGACTCTTTGCATCAACTTCATGTAATTGTCAATAAAAGCCTTTGACACTTATGAAATGCTTGTAATTATACTTCAGTATTCCATAGTAACATCTAACAAAAATATCTAAAGACACTGAAGCAGCAAACTTTGTGAAAATTAATACTTGTCATTTTCAAAACTTTTGTCCACGACTGTATATTTATTCCGTAAAATGTATATAGTATGTACAGTATAAGCTGGAAGTAGAGGCCGAAGTGGTGTTGTCCATTAGTTTACTCAAATTAGGGGAGGGGTGGTAGGGTTAAGGGAAAATCATAAAGGAAAATATATACAGTGGGGAGAACAAGTATTTGATACACTGCCGATTTTGCAGGTTTTCCTACTTACAAAGCATGTAGAGGTCTGTAATTTTTATCATAGGTACACTTCAACTGTGAGAGACGGAATCTAAAACAAAAATCCAGAAAATCACATTGTATGATTTTTAAATAATTAATTTGCATTTTATTGCATGACATAAGTATTTGATCACCTACCAACCAGTAAGAATTCCGGCTCTCACAGACCTGTTAGTTTTTCTTTAAGAAGCCCTCCTGTTCTCCACTCATTACCTGTATTAACTGCACCTGTTTGAACTCGTTACCTGTATAAAAGACACCTGTCCACACACAATCAAACAGATTCCAACCTCTCCACAATGGCCAAGACCAGAGAGCTGTGTAAGGACATCAGGGATAAAATTGTAGACCTGCACAAGGCTGGGATGGGCTACAGGACAATAGGCAAGCAGCTTGGTGAGAAGGAAACAACTGTTGGCGCAATTATTAGAAAATGGAAGAAGTTCAAGATGACGGTCAATCACCCTCGGTCTGGGGCTCCATGCAAGATTTCACCTCGTGGGGCATCAATGATCATGAGGAAGGTGAGGGATCAGCCCAGAACTACACGGCAGGACCTGGTCAATGACCTGAAGAGAGCTGGGACCACAGTCTCAAAGAAAACCATTAGTAACACACTACGCCGTCATGGATTAAAATCCTGCAGCGCACACAAGGTCCCCCTGCTTAAGCCAGTGCATGTCCAGGCCTGTCTGAAGTTTGCCAATGACCATCTGGATGATCCAGAGGAGGAATGGGAGAAGGTCATGTGGTCTGATGAGACAAAAATAGAGCTTTTTGGTCTAACTCCACTCGCCGTGTTTGGAGGAAGAAGAAGTATGAGTACAACCCCAAGAACACCATCCCAACCGTGAAGCATGGAGGTGGAAACATCATTCTTTGGGGATGCTTTTCTGCAAAGGGGACAGGACGACTGCACCGTATTGAGGGGAGGATGGATGGGGCCATGTATCGCGAGATCTTGGCCAACAACCTCCTTCCCTCAGTAAGAGCATTGAAGATGGGTCGTGGCTGGGTCTTCCAGCATGACAACGACACGAAGCACACAGCCATGGCAACTAAGGAGTGGCTCCGTAAGAAGCATCTCAAGGTCCTGGAGTGGCCTAGCCAGTCTCCAGACCTGAACCCAATAGAAAATCTTTGGAGGGAGCTGAAAGTCCGTATTGCCCAGCGACAGCCCCGAAACCTGAAGGATCTGGAGAAGATCTGTAGGGAGGAGTGGGCCAAAATCCCTGCTGCAGTGTGTGCAAACCTAGTCAAGAACTACAGGAAACGTATGATCTCTGTAATTGCAAACAAAGGTTTCTGTACCAAATATTAAGTTCTGCTTTTCTGATGTATCAAATACTTATGTCATGCAATAAAATGCAAATTAATTACTTAAAAATCATACAATGTGATTTTCTGGATTTTTGTTTTAGATTCCGTCTCTCATAGTTGAAGTGTACCTATGATAAAAATTACAGACCTCTACATGCTTTGTAAGTAGGAAAACCTGCAAAATCGGCAGTGTATCAAATACTTGTTCTCCCCACTGTATTTTTCATATTATATATATATGTATATATATATATACACAGACGGACAGTATATACGCTACCGTTCAAAAGTTGAGTCAAAAACAAGAAATGTCCTTGTTTTTGAAAGAATAGCACATTTTTTAGTCATTAAAATAACATCAAATTGATCAGAAATACAGTGTAAACATTGTTAATGTTGTAAATGACTATTGTAGCTGGAAACGGCTGATTTTTAATGGAATATCTACGTAGGCGTACAGAGGCCGATTATCAGCAACTATCACTCCTGTGTTCCAATGGCACGT
Organism: Salvelinus alpinus; assembly: GCF_045679555.1. Classification (NCBI taxonomy): domain Eukaryota; kingdom Metazoa; phylum Chordata; class Actinopteri; order Salmoniformes; family Salmonidae; genus Salvelinus; species Salvelinus alpinus. Next base: position 51,120,894 of record NC_092108.1, on the reverse strand, counting down.
TGTGTTAGCTAAGTGATAAACTTGGATTAGCTAACAAAATGTGCCATTGGAACACAGGAGTGATGGTAGTGTATATATGTATATATATAAATATATGTATATATATATATATATATATATATATATATATATATATATATATATATATATATATATATACACATACATACATATATACATACATATATATATGTATATATACAAAGAAATATATGGGTGATTGGAAATGATGCAGACAATTCTATTGATGGAAGCTACAATCTATCTGCAATATTAAAGCTGATCTCCTCCCCACCCCGCTGTTCTACTGTATCTCTTGGCTCGAGCTGGTTTAGTCAAGGCTCTGCTTCACACACTGCTAGGACCATGGACTACACCAACTATCAGGAGTAGAATTAGTTAGCAATCGGAGTCATAGCCTTGTCCCCCCCTCCGGCCTCACTTGGAATGTTCCAGGGAGCATTATGTAAGTACTAAATAACATCAAGGAGGAACAGAGAAAAGATACAAATTAGTTATGTTATTATTGACATAGTGTTAAGAAGTCATACTGTGCTTTAGTAGTTAGCAGTGCAGTTTATGCGCGAAAGAGTCTGGGTTTGAGTTTTTTATTTTTTTTATTTATTGTTGCAGTGTTTTATGAATGAATTAGCTTTTGGATTGATTATATTGATTTTGTTTTGGTGTAATCTCAATCTGAAAATAAATGCTATAAATGAGGCATTTCTTGTTGGGGGTTTTGGAGAAGGTACAGGGTTTATTGCATTACAGGGAGTGTCTTCCACCTTATGTTTGTCTCTTTCTAGACCTGGGGCCTGTTGCACAAAACTAGGATAAGGGATTAAGCCAGGATATCTTGGTGATCCTGGCTCAATTGATCCGTAATCCGGTTGCACTAAAGATGGATAGGGGGCAGGAGGATATGTTATGGTATAAATTACCATGGAGATTTATTCTGTGGAGCTAGCCTGCTCCAGACCAGGCTAAATTCCAGGATCTATTTAATCTCATCCCTAATGTCAGTCAGCAGTCACCACAAATGGAAACCAATAGTTATTTCACTGCTCACTATACATTGTTATCACATATAACTAGACCCACTGTTATTATTTAAACGTTTGTGATCATTAATTTCAATGATTTTGGATAAAAAATGATTTTTAGATGATGTTGCTATCATTAGATAATTTACAGTTTCCCATAGACTATAAGGCTATATATAAAATGATAGAATATTAGGGCCACAGAGGGGAAAAAAACACAAGTCATAATATTGTAACCAGTTGTTTTAAAGGAGGACAGTTGTTAAAATGACAGATGTGGGGCATTTCGTGAAATTGTACTTCAGTATGGTTTCATAAACAAAGACATGCTGATGTGCCAGAATATTAAGTATCACATTGTCATAAGTATCAAAACTGTAAAAACAATATGTAGCTTTTCTGCAGAAAGAACCAGCCTCATAAATGTATGACTTTATCCTTTTTCTTCAGTGTGGCCCTAGTACTCTGTCATATAAACAAATACACATTCCATATGAATATAAAAACACAATGTGTAACATTATGTTCCTTTATTGAATAAGGACAAAACAAAGCAGGTAAACCATCAGCTCCTTTCGAAACTGAAGTCACAGTGACTCTACAAGATGGAAAGCACAGAATCCAAGCATATTATACAAAATGATACATACACATTCAAAGGTCTGTATATAACACACCCTGCATGTCTGCACACTAAAATAAATGCAGGACAAATCCATACACATCAACTGAACAGACAAATGAATGGATGCAGTAGCCTCCCTGCAGCCTTGTATTACACACAGTATACCGCACAAACATCATAAGAGGCCAAATTCGTCAAAAAACGAACCCAAAAAAAACCAAATTCCTCTGCCACCGCAGGACATATTTAACCAAAATTGAAAGCACACATACTAACTAAAATAATTCAACACATATTGGTCCCTCAGCAGCCGACCACTGTCGTCATCAGGGAAGATTGCCGGATTGTCCCAGTCCATGGCTGGTGGCACTCTGGGGGCCCTCTCCTTCCTCAGGCAGGCCACATTGTGGAGGACAGCACAAGCCACAGTAATATCACATGCCCTAACAGGGCTGACCCTTAATTTGTGAAGGCAGTGAAAGCGTGCCTTCAGGAGGCCAAAGGTCATTTCAACTCTGGCCCTGGTCCTGGCATGGGCATGGTTGTAGGCCTGCTGTGCTTCCTGGGGGTCTGTGAAAGGTGTCAGGAGAAAAGGCTGGCAGCCATACCCCCTGTCTCCCAGCAACACACCAGAGAATTCACCTGTCAACACAAAATCTCATCATTACTACCTCATAAACACAGTGATATTCTTGACACAGCCATGATGGTTATAAATAGGGGTTGTGTGGCTTACCTTGTGATAGGCACTGATAGATTTCAGAGGCCCGAAAGATTCTGGAGTCATGGACTGAGCCAGGCCATTTTGCCACAACATTGCTGATCACACAGTCAGCATTGCAGACCATCTGAAATCATAAGATGAGGAATATTACACCAATCAATGCACATCACTGGCAATGCAGAGTGTTCGTCAATGGACAATATCAAAAAATGTATCATAGCTTTATACAGTGTGATGGAGTTACTTTACACAATTTCACTCATATCTGCAGTGCATTTCAATTAAAAATTTAACCGTTTCATAATTACAGTACAACTGCATTTTTGGAGATGTGAATTAAATATTTGAATTGTAATTGTGATGTTTCAGCGGAGCGGTGAGTGTGTAATTGTGCACTACTTACGCATTCAGGCGGTCTGCAATACTTTGCCACGCTTTTTCTCTTTGCTTTATCACTGTGGCGGTGTTGCCTTTCTTCTTAATTATATATTTTACCTCCTCGTATGCCTCCATGAGGATTTGTGCTTCCGACGGGGAAAAGTACGCGGCTCTAGTTGCCATGGTAAATCAGTTAATCTGTGATCTGTGGCGGGGTCTATTTGAGTGAGCCGTGAGCGCGCGCCTATCCAGGATTGGTTTCACCTGGCTTAATGAATCCGTGTCTGCTCATCCTGGCTTGGTCTTTGTGCAACCAATTAAGCCTGGACGCACATGTTTTGGCTTCATTGAGCTCAGCTGAGTCATTTATCCCGGATGTCTTAATTCTACTTTTGTGCAACAGGCCCCTGGGTTCAAATACTATTTGAAATCATGTCAAATACTTAAGCTGGGCCTGATTGAGCTTGCATGGCGCAATGGAACCAGTTGAATAGTCGCAAAACGGCAAACCCCGCCCACATGGCACTCCAGACAGGCTAAAGCAAATGCTAAACGTTTTGAAAGATTTCAAATAGTATTTGAACCCAGGTCTGTCTTTTCTTATCCATATTATAATGGTGCATTATTACATTACAAACCAATCTCCTTCATGATAAGTGAGTCCATTATACGGTTGGAAAGTGGGTAATGTCACGTTACAAATGGTAAAATGTAACAGTTGCTTACTAACGGAACTGCTTTCCAACTGTGAACCTGCGGATCTTTGTCAAATATAATGACTTTCTAATTAATCTCCCACCAGACAGACCTAGGTTCATACACTATTTGAAATCATTTTAATTCTTTGACCGTTTGCCTTAGCCTGCCTGGAGTGCCAGGTGGGCAGGGTTTGCACTTGTCAATTGGTTCCATTGCAACAGGCAAGCTCAATCAAACACAGCTGGTGTATTTGTATTGATTTAGAATAGTATCTGAACCCTGGTCTGTTTCCAACCATGAGCGCATTCAGTGGAGTGCAACGTCACAATGTGTTAGAAATACACTGTGTAGAACATACTTGTTTTTCTGTTATGTAGAATAGGGAACCATGTCAGCTCTTTGCATGGTATTTGTAACTGCAACATCAGGCCTTCTTGAATGTCTTTATCCTGATGGGACTTGTTATGACATCACGTGAATCCCATATCATATTTCCACGGGAGGTTTTGTGGTCACTTTTTCCACTTGCAGTGAAACGGGATCCGCAGTTTAAGATGACATTCCATTGCTGAGCACAACGGTCCACTCAAGCTAAATGGGGGAGATTTCACCCTGCCATTCCCTCAATGTCATTTAAGAACTAGTATGCACTTCAATGCATTCCCCTTTTATTGTATATTTTCATGTTTACTTAAAAAAATAAAACAATGAATAGCTCAGCTGATCTACAGTATTTTGTCTACCTTCATTGTTTAAGATATTTTGCTTTCTCTGGCCATGATTGCCAAAACTATTGTTAATACATACAGTAGATGCGGAAAAGTTCATTGATTCAACTGACTTGAGGGTTTATTTTTAGTCTAGGTGTAAGGAAATGCTGATGAATGCAATAAACATTGTAAGATGTGATCGATATGTCTCAACTTGAAGTTCAAAGTAAATGTGTTATGGAGATTATGAGATGGACCTTGCCCCTGACACAATTTTTTATGTATTGTTAGTTTCGCTCTTGTTTTTTCTAAACGGAATGTATACGTCAGGTAAGCGCTCCCTTTATCACCTACCTGCACATGTACAGTGGGATCTGAAATTATTGACACCCTTGATAAAGATGACCAAAAATGACTGTTAAAAAATAAAAATCGAATATTGAGCTATATTGTATGCTCACAAAAAATGGGAAATTATATTATTTTTTACTTATACAATTGCACAGAGAAGTAAGTCATACTTTTTCTCTCAAAAGGGTAGTGGTCAAAATTATTGACACCCCTGTGTTCAATACCTTTTAATACCTCACCTCGCGAGGATAACGGCACTGGGCCTTTTTCTAAAATGTTTTATGAAAACATTGGGAGTGATCTTAGACCATTCCTCCTCCATATAGAATTTTTCCAGATCCTTGATATCATTTGTCTGTGCTTATGGACTGCCCTCTTCAATTCAAGCTATAGATTTTAAATGGTGTTAAAGTCCGGAGACTGAGATGGCCATTGCAAAATGTTGATTTTGTGGTCAATTAACAATTTCTTTGTGGATTTTGATGTGTGCTTGGGGTTATTGTTTTGCTGGAAGATCCACTTTTGGACAAGTCTCAGCCTCCTGGCACAGGCAAACAGATTATTGCCTAAAATGTCCTTTTACTGGGTAAAGTCCAGGACCAGTGGAAGCAAAATAGCCCCATAACATTAAAGACCCACCACCATATTTTACACTAGGTGTGGGGTTCTTTCAAAGCAAAACCCACCACTGGTGTGCATCACCAAATACCTTTATGTCATCCAACAAATGTAAACACCTGGGGTGTCATTTATCAATATTGCGTAAAAACTATTCTAACGTACTACTTACTAACGGAATTTAGAATGGTCGTACGCATAGAAAAAGTGTGATTTATCAAACAATCCTACGAGCGTCATATGCACACCGGTAGGAGATAACATTGATAAATACCAATTGTTCATGTGCTCGTGCATGACTTTGATGTTTGCATTTCAAAACTACTCTAATTAACCATATCGTCAAAATCATCCCTTTAAAGCCGTGTGGAAAATACAACACCGTACCCCACGAAACCAAAAAAAGCGAAGGAAAAAACTTTCAGAGACTGGAAGAGGTGCTAGTGTCAGAGATTGAGTACAGCCAAAAGGTTTTATTTGGCTTGCTCAGTTGTGGCTTGACCAGTAAAAATAAAAACATTGCTATGAAGAGAGGAGCATTAGGACAATTTAAGTTGCTTTAGCAATGGAAAATATACTTCAAATGTGTAGGCAACACTCACCAACAACACTCACCAACAAGCCATCCATCCTCAACAGCTTTTCAAAATCTTTCAAAACCTATAGGCTAACATTGCTGTTCTGTAGAATGAAAGAGTTGTGCGTTCCACTTTGCCACCATACCACCACATTCAGCAGGGTCTATTGCGCATCACATAACCTATCACCTGCACATAAATAGTGGAAGCCTTTTTCTGTTCACATAGTTGAAATCATTTTGGGATGGTAATTTTTTGCGATGTGGGTGCTGTCTATTGTTCTGTTCTTATTTGGGAACCCAAAGAAACCCCTATTGACTTCAACCTGTTGTTGTAAATTGTATGTAACTGGTCGCTTTGCTAATGATTACATTGACTCATCGAGAGCTGTGACATGCCAATCGGCAAACTCCCGCTGAAAAGTGCCCGTTGCCAAAAACCAGAGGGTGGAGAGTATTTGGATGTGCTCCGGAATGGCATGTGTTTACCTTTTTAAAGTAGGTTCTCTGCGAAATGGATTGCGTTCCAAATCTTCTAACAGAGCAGGATCAGATCAATCAATTTTCCATTATCTCAGTTTTTATAGTATTTCAACAATGGTTTCACCCTCACACGTACCTCTAATTTAACAAATTACTGTACTTTATATGGATTATTATCGTAACAAATGCACTGGAGGTCAAATTATGGGGTCATGGCTGTGAGTGAATTTACGCACACTCTCAATCAAACATTCTTATTGATGAATCTCACACTTTGCGTGGAAATGAGCCCACATATAAATCAAATCACATTTTATTTGTCACGTGCCGAATACAACAGGTGTAGTAGACCTTACAGTGAAATGCTTACTTACAAGCCCTTAACCAACAATGCTTTAATAAGTTAAGATAAGTGTTAAGTAAAAAATTGATGAATAGAAAATAAATAATAATAATAATAATTAAACAGATGCAGTAAAATAACAAGCAAGGCTATATACAGGGGGTACCGGTAGAGTCATTGTGCGGAGGCACCGGTTAGTTGAGGTAATATGTACATGTAGGTCGCGTTAACTTGACTATGCATAGATAATAAACAGAGAGTAGCAGCTGCGTAAAAGAGGGGGTTTGGGTAGCCCTTTGATTAGCTGTTCAGGATTCTTATGGCTTGGGGGTAGAAGCTGTTAAGAAGCCTTTTGGACCTTGACTTGGCGCTCTGGTACGCTTACCGTGCGGTAGCAGAGAGAACAGTCTATGACTAGGGTGGCTGGAGTCTTTGACAATTTTTAGGGCCTTCCTCTGACACTGCCTGATATAGAAGTCCTGGATGGCAGGAAGCTTGGCCCCAGTGATGTACTGGGCCGTACGCACTACCCTCTGTAGTGCCTTGCGGTCGTAGGCCGAGCACTTGCCACACTAGGCAGTTATGTAACCAGTCAGGATGCTCTCGATTGTGCAGCTGTATAACCTTTTGAGGATCTGAGGACCCATGCCAAATTTGCGCCTATTGATAAATTACGCCCTTGGAGTTTGCTAAACGGCATTGGCACTTCGATTGGAACCGGTAGTCCCTTGTAGCTCAGTTGGTAGAGCATGGTGCTTGCAACGCCAGGGTTGTGGGTTCGATTCCCATGGGGGATCAGTATGAAAATGTATGCACTCACTACTGTAAGTTGCTCTGGAGAAGAGCGTCTGCTAAATGACTGAAATGTAAACCGGTGCTAGGCTTAGATGACATGAAAATAGAGCTCTTTGGCCACACACACCAGTTGTGGGTTTTGCATTTAAGAAAGATGCATATACAGAAAAGAACCACGTACCTACTGTAAAATATGGTGGTGGATCATTGTTATGGTGCTATTTTGCTTCTACTGGTCCTGGGGCGCTTGTTAACGTCAACGGCATCATGAACTTTACCCAGTACCAAGACATTTTAGCCAAAACCTGGTTTCTCTGCCAGGAGGCTGGAACTTGGCCACACAGAAATTGTTAATTGACAACAAAATCAACATTTTGCCAGTAGCGATGCTTGGGTAAAATCACCAGGGAAGCCAAGCGAGGGAAAAAAAGCCATATTACAACCTATGTGAAACCGTGATAATATTCTAAAATTGATGACATAGTTTTTTCCCCTCATCAATCTACACACAATACCCCATAATGACAATGCAAAAACAGGTTTTTAGAAATTGTTGCTAATTTATTACAACAACAAAAACAGATCACATTTACATAAGTATTCAGACCCTTCACTCAGTACTTTGTTGAAGCACCTTTGGAAGCAATTACAGCATTGAGTCTTCTTGGGTAAGACGCTACAAGCTTGGCACACCTGTTTTTGGGGAGTTTCTCCCATTCTTCTCTGCAGATCCTCTCAAGCTCTGTCAGGTTGGATGGGGAGCGTTGCTGCACAGCTATTTTCAGGTCTCTCCAGAGATGTTCGATCGGGTTCAAGTCCGGGCTCTGGCTGGGCCACTCAAGGACATTCAGAGACATTCAGAGACTTGTCCCTAAACCACTCCTGTATTGTCCTGACTTGACTGTCATTGTCCTTTTTGGAAGATGAACCTTCGCCCCAGTCGGAGGTCCTGAGTGCTATGGAGCAGGTTTTCAAGGATCTCTCTGTACTTTAATCTGTTAATCTTTGCCTCGATCCTGACTAGTCTCCCTGTCCCCGCTGAAAAACATCCCCACAGCATTATGCTGTCACCACCATGCTTCACCGTAGGGATGGTGCAGGTTTCCTACAGACGTGACTCTTGGCATTCAGGTCAAAGATTTCAATCTTGGTTTCATCAGAACAGAGAATCTTGTTTCTCATGATCTGAGAGTCTTTTGGCAAACTCCAAGCGGGCTGTCATGTGCATTTTACTGAGTGTCTTCTGTCTGGCCACTCTACCATAAAAACCTGAAAGGTGGAGTGCTGCAGAGATGGTTGTCCTTCTGGAAGGTTCTCCCATCTCCACAAAGAAACTCTGGAGCTCTGTCAGAGGGACCATCGGGTTCTTGGTCACCTCCTTGACCAAGGCCCTTCTCCCCCGATTGCTCAGTTTGGCCGGGCGGCCAGCTCTAAGAAGAGTCTTGGTGGTTCTTCTTCCATTTAACAATGATGGAGGCCACTGTTTTTTGGAGACCTTCAATGCTGCATAAATGTTTTGGTACCTTTCCCCAGATCTCGGCACAATCTTGTCTAGGAGCTTTACAGACAATTCCTTTGACCTCATGGCTTGGTTTTTGCTCTGACATGCACTCTCAACTGTGGGACCTTATATAGACAGGTGTGTCCAATCAATTGAATTTAACCCCAGGTGGACTCCAATCAAGTTGAAGAAACATCTCAAGGATGATCAATGGAAACAGGATGCACCTGAGCTCAATTTTTCATCTCATAGCAAAGGGTCTGAATACTTATGTAAGTATGGTATTTCATAATTGTTTTACAAAAATGTTTTTTTTTTAACGGTTATTTCTTTGTCATTATGGGGTATTGTGTGTAGATTATATATTTTTTAATACATTTTAGAATAAGCCTGTAACGTAGCAAAATGTGGCAAAAATCGGAACTCTACAGACAATTCCTTCGACCTCATGGCATGGTTTTTGCTCTGAAATGCACTGTCAATTGTGGGACCTTTGATATCAAAGTTAGATATTCAGCGCTACGGGTGGCAACAATGTCATACTCTTTTTGACTATCAGATAGTGGGCTACACATACTGAGACAGAGGGGCGCTGTTTCGTTCGCTCAGATGCTTTCTCTGTTTAGATGCATTCAGCTTCTTGCGAATTGAAGGATATTTATTTTCTTGGTCAATTTTTTGGGGAAGCCTGGCTTCCCTTGGCATCCATAAATGCACGACACCTCAATTTGCAATGGCCATTTTAGTCTCCGGACATGAAGATCATTAAAAACCTGTGGTTTGAATTGAAGAGGGCAGTACATAAGCGTAGACAAAGGATATCAAGAATCTGGAAAAATTAATTAATGGTGTAAGATCACTCCCAATGTGTTCCCCAATCTCATAAAACATTTTTGAAAAAAGCTCAGTGCCGTTATCCTCACCAAGTGAAGTATTGAATGGTATTAAAAACAGGGGTGTCAATAATTTTAACCCTTACCTTATTTGAGAAAATAAATATTACTTGTTAAAATAAATATTTTTCTCTGGGGAATTGTATTAATATAAAATAATATAATTTCCCTGTTTTTATATATTTATTTTATATAGTCATTTTTTCTCATCTTTATCAAGGGTGTCAATTTTGGACCCCATATTATAGGGTGTGTCCCAATAATATCTTCTTTCTTAAGTTTACTCTCGTTCACTACTTCCCACAAATGCATTGGATTGGTAGAGGAATGGGCTTGGGGGAGTTTCTACTATATTTCTTACACCAGTCATTTACTTTCAAATCAGTGAAGGGAACAAGTGAACACTTTGGGGGGAAAGAGAGATTATTGGGACGAGGCCTTTTTGTTTCTTTTAGTACATTTTTTATACATTTTTTGATTTTTCTTCTTAATGAATTAAGCCAATATTGTGTCTATTTTGCTTATGTTTTCCTTTCAGAGTACAGTCGATTTGAAGCCAAGATCCACGACCTGCGAGAACAGATGATGAACAGCAGCATCAGCTCGGGGTCAGGCTCGCTGCGGACCAGCCAGAAGAGGTCACTCTACGTTAGGTAAGACCTAAAGAGGTTCTCCAAAAATGTAAATGACCATTAGCTTTAACATCTGTAGGTCTAAGCCCTTAGATCGCAATATCTACTAAGCTAACATATGGAATTGTTTTAAAATGGTCGTAAAATGTAACATTTAGCAACTTGATTTGGAATTTTAGGACCCTTGTCGGTATACAAAAAATATATAACAAAATATTTTTATGAAACATTGAATTTGGCTTTTACTTTCCAACAAGTCAGTTCGTAAAATTCATGGCCTGCTAGAGCTGCCCCAGTCAACTGTAAGTGCTGTTATCTTGAAGTGGAAACATCTAGGAGCAACAATGGCCCACCGTTGAAGTGGTAGGCCACACAAGCTCACAAAACGCGACCGCCGAGTCCTGAGGCACTTAGCGCCTTAAATCTTCTGTCCTCGGTTGCAACACTCACTACCGAGTTCCAAACTGCTTCTGGAAGCAATGTCAGCACAACAACTGTTCGTCGGGAGCTTCATGAAAGGGTTTCCCATGGCTGAGCAGCCGCACGGACACAAGCCTAAGATCACCATGCACAATGCCAAGGGTCGGCTGGAGTGGTGTAAAGCTCACTGCCATTGGACTCTTAGCAGCAAAGGGGGGACCAACTCTATATTAATGCCCAGGATTTTGGAATGAGATGTTCGAAGAGCAGGTGTCCACATACTGTTGATAATGTAGTGTATAAGAAAACTTAGGGAAAAATATTTAGACCCATGTTTGGTCACATTATTTTGGGCACATTTTGCCCCCTTTGCACTTTTTGCAATTTCTACAGCCTGGTACTGGGTTACATTGACGACTCCCTTGAAGCTGGTGTGCGTCTTAGAGCTAAACAACCAGCACCTTTGTGTTTGTGAGAGTCTCCGCTTTCGATATTGGTGACATATTGGTTTGTAGCTTACACGGTTCAGATTTTACAGACAATCTCGTGGTGATTTTCTTGTCCAGATCCTCTCATGTGTAGAAAAAATCTGCTATCACAAGCCCCATGTGGAATTGGCAGAAACTTTATAACGGCGGAAAAAAGGGATTGATGTGCAACAGTAATTCACTAGCATAAACACACGGAGAGCTATTCAATATTCAAAATGATGTCACCGTGTGATGCACAGGTGCATGCATCAGTCAACTCTAGGGGGGTGGAGATGACTCCAAAACAAACTAAAAGACATCACCACCTCTAAATAGATTGAAGGTCTACAGCTTAACGTTGCACTCAGGGCTATAAATTAAAATGTTTCATTGGTAGCACAGGTGCTCCTAACTTGAAAAAATTAGGAGAGGCCTCACGAGTGGCGCAGCTGTCTAAGAGTTGTGGTGTCACTACAGCTTGGGGTTCGGTCCCAGGCTGTGTCACAACCGGCCGTGACCGAGAGTCCCATATGACGGCACACAATGAGCCCAGCGTCGTCTAGGTTAGGGGAGGGTTTGGCCGGGGGGGCTTTACTTGGTTCATCGCGGTCTAGCGACTCCTTGTGGCAGGCCGGGTGTCCGCAGGCTGACTATGGTCGTCAGTTGAACGGCATTTCCTCCGACACATTGGTGCAGCTGGCTTCCGGGTTAACTTCTTATGGCTGCAGGGGCAGTATTGAGTAGATTGGATGAAAGGTGCACAGAGGTGCCCAGAATAAACGGCCTGCTCCTCAGTCATAGTTGCTAATATATGCATATTATTATTGGTATTGGATAGAAAACACTCGGAAGTTTCTAAAACTGTTTGAATTGTGTATGTGAGTATAACAGAACTCATATGGCAGGCAAAAACCTGAGAAAAAATCCAAACAGGAAGTGGAAATTCTGAGGCTGGTAGATTTTCAACCAAGCTCCCATTGAAATTACAGCGAGATATGGATGAGTTTTCACTTCCTACGGCTTCCACTAGATGCCAACAATCTGTAGAACTTTGTCTGATGACTCTACTGTGAAGGGGGGCCGAAGGAGACAGGAATGAGTCACCACTGCCATGAGGTGACCATTCTTTCACCATGCGCGTTCACATAAGAGGGAGCTCCGTTCCATCGCTCAGCTGAAGTCAATGTAATTCTCCGGTTGGAATGTTATTCAAGATTTATGTTAAAAACATTCTAAAGATTGATTCAATACATCGTTTGACATGTTTCTACGGACTGTTACATTTCGTCAGGTGTTAGTGAACGCACTTTCCTGACAATGGATTTGTATACCAAACACGCGACAAAAATAGCTATTTGGACATAAATGATGGACATTACCGGAACAAAACGAACATTTCTTGTGGAAGTGGGATTCCTGGGAGTGCATTCCGACGAAGATCAGCAAAGGTAAGTGAAGATTTATAATGCTTTTTATGAGTTTTGTTGACTGCACAATTTGGGCGGGTAACTGTATGGCTTTCTTTTGTGGCTGAACGCTGTTTTCAGATTATTGAATATTGTGTTTTGGTCACTTTTGAATGCTGGCGGTGCTTTCACTCTAGTGGTAGCATGAGACAGAGTCTATGCACATTTGTGGCCTGCTGGAGGTCATTTTGCAGGGCTCTGGCAGTGCTCCTCCTTGCACAAAGGCGGAGGTAGCGGTCCTGCTGCTGGGTTGTTGCCCTCCTACGGCCTCCTCCACGTCTCCTGATGTACTGGCCTGTCTCCTGGTAGCGCCTCCATGCTCTGGACACTACACTGACAGACACAGCAAACCTTATTGCCACAGCTCGCATTGATGTGCCATCCTGGATGAGCTGCACTACCTGAGCCACTTGTGTGGGTTGTAGACTCCGTCTCATGCTACCACTAGAGTGAAAGCACCGCCAGCATTCAAAAGTGACCAAAACATCAGCCAGGAAGCATAGGAACTGAGAAGTGGTCTGTGGTCACCACCTGCAGAACCACTCCTTTATTGGGGGTCTTGCTAATTGCCTATAATTTCTACCTTTTGTCTATTCCATTTGCACAACAGCATGTGAAATTTATTGTCAATCAGTGTTGCTTCCTAAGCGGACAGTTTGATTTCACAGAAGTGTGATTGACTTGGAGTTACATTGTGTTGTTTAAGTGTTCCCTTTATTTTTTTGAGCAGTGTATTATCGATTATATATTTTAAAAACAACCTGAGGATTGATTATAAAAAACGTTTGACATGTTTTTGTGGCCATTATGGAAACTATTTGGAATTTTCGTCTGCGTTGTCGTGACCGCTCTTTCCTGTGGATTTCTGAACATAACGCGCAAAACAAACGGAGGTATTTTGGATATAAAAATAATCTTTATGGAACAAAAGGAACATTTGTTGTCTAACTGGGAGTCTCTTGAGTGAAAACATCTGAAGATCAAAGGTAAACGATTAATTTGATTGCTTTTCTGATTTTCGTGACCGAGCTACTTGATGCTAAGTGTACTTAATGTTTTGTCGAGCGATCGATAAACTTACACAAACGCTTGGATTACTTTCACTGTAAAGCATAATTCCAAAATCTGACACGACAGGTGGATTAACAAAAGGCTAAGCTGTGTTTTCCTATATTGCACTTGTCATTTCATGAATATAAATATTTTTAGTAATATTTATTGAATGTAGCGCTTAGCCTTTTGTTATTCAGCGGTTGTTGATGACACTTATCCCGTTAACGGGATTGCAGCCATAACAGGTTAACCCTTTTCCTTTCTGTGCCCCCAAATTGAGGCCTCTGCTTAAATAAAGGTTAAATAAAAAAAATATACATATTTTTTTTTTGGGGGGGGGGTGTTCTGGTAAAGTTACTAGGTTGATAGCTAGCTAGCTAATGAGTTAACAAACATGACTGAACAAGGTGTAAAACAAATGCGACCCACGAGTAGTTTTATAGCGGCCCGCAGCATGGTTTCTGTGACAGGAAGATAAAAAGGTTGTGCCAGTAATACGGGTCAGATTTTTTTTGGGTTAGAAACTAGCAGTTTTTGTTGTATTAATGGTGCATGATGTTAAATAATCTGCGCTCAGGAAACAGTGATACAAGGAAGCCTTATCATTACGACAGTTATTAGAAATAAAAATTAAACCAAAAATGTGGATTATTTTTTGGGTCGCATTGGTGGTCCCCAATTAAAATTCCTGGTTGCACAGCTAAATATTTTGTTGCATATGCAACCAAATTATTCTCACTTTAGAGCCTTGCTTAAGGAGAAGTATATCTTTAATTCTGTGAATAACACTTTTATCTTTTATCAATGTTTATTATGAGTATTTCTGTAAAGTGATGTGGCTCTGTGCAAATTCACGGGATGTTTTGGAAGCAAAGCCAAATGTAAACTGCGGTTTTTGGATATAAATATAAACTTGATCGAACAAAACAGACATGTATTGTGTAACATGTTGTCCCGGGAGTGTCATCTGATGAAGAATATCAAAGGTTAGTGATTCATTTTATCTCTATTTCTGCTTTTTGTGACTCCTCTCTTTGGTTGGAAAATCGCTGTATACTTTCTGTGACTAGTTGCTGACCTAACATAATGATATGTTCTGCTTTCGCCGAAAAGCCTTTTTGAAATCGGACACTGTGTTTGGATTAACGAGAATTGTATCTTTAAAATGGTGTCTAATACTTGTATGTTTGAGAAATTTGAATTATGAGATTTCTGTTGATTGAATTTGGCGCCCTGCAATTTCATTGGCTGTTGGCGAGGTTGCCGCTAGCGGAACCCCGTTCCTAGACAGGTTAACCTGTTTGGGCCAGGGGGCAGCATTTTCACGTTTGTGCCCAGAGTAAACTGCCTGCTACGCAGTCCCAGTTGCTGATATATGCATATTATTAGTAGATTTGGATAGAAAACACTCTGAAGTTTCTAAAACTGTTTGAATGATGTCTGTGAGTATAACAGAACTCATATGGCAGGTGAAAACCTGAGAAAAATCCAACCAGGAAGTGGGAAATCTAAGGTTTGTAGTTTTTCAACTCTTGGCCTATCGAATACACAGTGTCTATGGAGTCATATTGGACTTCCTAAGGCTTCCACTAGATGTCAACAGTCTTTAGAACCTTGTTTGATGCTTTTACTGTGAAGTGGGGGCGAATGAGAGGGGATTGAGTAAGGTCTCTCCCCGAGTGCCATGAGCTAAGAATGCGCTTTCACGTGATAGTTAGCTTGCGTTCCTTTGAATTTCTGAAGACAAAGGAATTCTCCGGTTGGAACCGGAAGATTGAAGATTTATGTTAAAAACATCCTAACAATTGATTCTATACTTCGTTTGACATGTTTCTACGGACTGTAACGGAACTTTTTGACTTTTCGTCTGCTCCTAGTGATCGCCCGTCATGCATTTGGAATACTGGGCTAAACGCGCGAACAAAAAGGAGGTATTTGGACATAAATGATGAACTTTATCGAACAAATCAAACATTTATTGTGGAACTGGGATTTCTGGGAGTGCATTCTGATGAAGATCATCAAAGGTAAGTGAATATTTATAATGCTATTTCTGACTTCTGTTGACTCCAACATGGCGGATATCTGTTTGGGTTGTGTTGGTCTCTGAGCGCCGTACTCAGATTATTGCATGGTTTTCTTTTTCCGTAAAGTTTTTTTGAAATCTGACACAGCGGTTGCATTAACCTCCGAAAATCGAAGTTTGTCAGATGTTTAGAAGTTTGCCAAAATGTATTCATCTGTTGAGTTAATTCCATGTCTCAGGCCATCTGTTTTGTAGATTCAGTTATATTCTGCAATCTAAAATGAATGGTAAAGATAAGCACTGTATGATTTCAAAATTTGCAGTGGTCATATTTCCATTCATTTAGTTGAGGCATATAGCAGGATCAACACAACCGTGGCGTGGGATGTGGACTCATTTTAACATTGTACTAATTTTGTGATCTTGAAGCATCTGACAAACTGTAGTTGTATAATGTTTGGTTACTACACATTATAGTTTACTGTTAATCAAGTATTAGCCATATGCCATCCAGATGACTACATCTAAATGATCAAACTCACTTACTGAATGTGACTTGTTTCCTACTCTTTCCAGAGTCCTATTCGACTATGACAAGACAAAGGACTCAGGGCTCCCCTCTCAGGGGCTCAACTTTAAATTCGGGGACATCCTGCATGTGGTGAACGCCTCAGACGACGAGTGGTGGCAGGCGCGGCAGGTGACCCCGGAGGGCGAGGCAGAGGAAGTGGGTGTCATCCCCAGCAAGAGAAGGTAAACCCCCTCCTGTTTTTCTCTTCTAACTCGTAGTTAGTTGTACTCTTGATGTCCCAGTTCTGAATCAGTCCTTGATTAGACAGAGAGAATAAAAAACAAAAGTGTTTCGGACCTCCTCGACAAGTTACCTATCCCTGCCATAGTCCGCAGCTCCTACACAATTAATGCTGTGACTTCAAAACACTTTTACCTTTGAAGAACTTGCCGTTCTAAAATAGATTTGGCACATTCAGGTACATATTGGGTTCCTCCCTGCCGAAGCTTTGGTTTCCATTAGACCGTTTCTGAATATTTATCCATAGCCTCTGAGTGGTCTGGATATAGATACTTCTCTGTGTCCGATGTCCTGTATGTCAGGGCCACAAATGAATGGAAAAGTACTGCAAATCTAGAAATTGCATGGTGCTTATTTTAACCAATCATATTGGATTGTTGCATACAGTAGGATTTACAAAATAGTTCACTCAATAGAAGACTACTTTTGAGCTATGAAAACGTCTAACAAACATTGAATTTTGAATTCCTGGAATCAGGAAAGAGAATAAGCAGGGAGGGAATCTTCCAACTCGGAATCCTCGAACAGGGAACGCTCCAAACCAGGAATTTTGGGAACGTTTCTTGAATATTTTTTACTTTACTTTTTTTTTTATTTAACTTGGCATGTCAGTTAAGAACAATTTCTTATTTACAATGACAGCCTACCAAAAGGCCTCCTGTGGGGATGGGGGCTGGGATTTAAAAAAAAAAATATATATATATATACAGTGGGGAGAACAAGTATTTGATACACTGCCGATTTTGCAGGTTTTCCTACTTACAAAGCATGTAGAGGTCTGTAATTTTTTATCATAGGTACACTTCAACTGTGAGAGATGGAATCTAAAACAAAAATCCAGAAAATCACATTGTATGATTTTTAAGTAATTAATTTGCATTTTATTTCACGACATAAGTATTTATTTATATATATATATATATATGAAAAAACACACATCACGACAAGAGAGACACCACACCACTTCATAAAGAGAGACCTAAGACAACAACATAGCATGGCCGCAACACATGACAACACATTATGGTAGCAACACAACATGGCAGGAGCACAAAACATGGTACAAACATTATTGGCCACAGACAACAGCACAAAGGGAAAGAAGGTAGAGACAACAATACATCATGCGAGGCAGCCACAACTGTCTGTAAGAGTGTCCATGATTGAGTATTTGAATGAAGAGATGGAGATAAAACTGTCCAATTTGAGTGTTTTTTTGCAGCTCGTTCCAGTCGGTTGCTGCAGCGAACTAAAAAGAGGGGCGACCCATGGATGAGTGTGCTTTGGGGAACTTTAACAGAATATGAAAGTGTGTTGTATGTGGAGGATGAGGGCTGCAGTAGTGAGTGAGGCGTAAGCATCAACCAGCGGGTCTTGTGACGGGTATACAGAGATGAGTGCAGTGATGTGTCCTATAAGGAGCATTGGTGGAAAATCTGATGGCTGAATGGTAAAGAATATCTAGTCGCTCGAGAGCACCCTTACCTGCCGATCTATAAATTACATAATCTTGCAACCCTCAATTGTGTTACTGACATATTTTATCAGGTTAACGACCTCTAATGAACTTTCATGACCTTAACCCTCAGGGTGGAGAAGAAAGAGAGGGCGCGGCTAAAGACGGTCAAGTTTAACTCCAAGTCGCGAGACAGAGGGGTAAGTAACATTTCTGTCTCGTTATGAGGAAGGAGGACATTAGATTTAGTGTTTGATCTGATTAATGAGTATTGTGACACTTTAAAGCAATACTTGCATTGTGTTTAATTAGGGTTTGAAGTGTATGATTATAGAATTAATCATGTAGTCTGCATACAGGATGACCTCACCATTTGGAATATATAGTGGGGTCTGAAATGATTGACACCCTTCATAAAGATGAGCAAAAATGGCTGTAAAATAATTAAAATACTGAGCTAAAACATTTTAAAATAATATATTTTTTTATCCTTTTTTCTCCCCAATATGATATCCAATTGGTAGTTAGTCTTTTCCCATTGCTGCAACTCCTGTACGGGTCAAGAGTCGTGAGCGCTTGAAACACGACCACGCCAAGCCGCGCTGCTCGCTTAACCCGGAAGCCAGCCGCACCAATGTGTCGGAGGAAACCCCGTACACCTGGCGACCGTGTCGGCGTGCATGCACCCAGCCCGCCACAAGAGTCGCTAGAGTGCGATGGGACAAGGACATCCCAGCCGGCCAAACCCTCCCCTAACCCGGACGACGCTGGGCCAATTGTGTGCCGCCTCCCGGTCAGCTGCGATACATCCTCGTATCGAACCAGGATCGCTAGTGACGCAGCTAACACTGCGATGCAATGCCTTAGATCGCTGCGCCACTCAGGAAGCCCAAATGATATTATTTTATACTAATAAAATACTCCGAGAAAGGTATTTTGTTTAACAAGTAATACTTTTTTTCTCAAAAAGGTAGGGGTCAAAATGATTGACAATGTGGTTTTCAATTGATATTTCAGTCATTTAAAGGGGCGTATCCTCTTATATATTTTTTTACATTTTCGCCTAAAATGACATACCCAAATCTAACCTAATGCCCTGAAGCAAGGATATGCATATTCTTGGTACCATTTGAAAGGAAACACTTTGATGTTTGTGGAAATGTGAAAGGAATGTAGGAGACTATAACACAATAGATCTGGTAAAAGATAATACCATCATCTTGGAAATGCAAGAGAAGGCCTTAATGTATTATTCCAGCCCTGGTGCAATTTAGACTTTGGCCACTAGATGGCAGCAGTGTATGTGCAAAGTTTTAGACTGATCCAATGAACCATTGCATTTCTGTTCAAAATGTTGTATCAAGACTGCCCAAATGTGCCTAATTTGTTTATTAATAACTTTTCATGTTCGAAATTGTGCACTCTCCTCAAACAATAGCATGGTATTCTTTCACTGTAATAGCTACTGTAAATAGGACAGTGCAGTTAGATGAACAAGAATTTATGCTTTGTGCTAATATCAGATATGTCTATGTCCTGGGAAATTGTCTTGTTACTTACAACCTCATGCTAATCGCATTAGCCTATGTTAGCTCAACCGACCCGGTTGAGCCAATCCCGAAGATGTTTTAAGGAAAATCGGTGCTAGTTATTTATTTTTGAGGGCGGGGGGGGGAAGACTGAGATATTTAAAATGGTCTTCAAAGAGGTTCGGTTTCAGACGTTTTTGGAAAATGGGCAGGGACTCTACTGTCTTAGCATCAGGGGGAAGCTGGTTCCATTGGTGTGCCAGACAGAGCTTCGACAGGACTGAGAAATACCTCACCTTCAGGGCTCCAGACCAACATGTTAGTCAAAAAACGTTTTTTTTAATTAATTAATTCCCTTGCACTGGGTAAATTATTGGGTAGATTATTGACTAAAATGTCCTTGTACTGGGTAAAGTCTAGGACCAGTGCAAGAAAAATTGCCCCATAACATCAAAGATCCACCACCATATTTTACAGTAGGCTCTTTGGCTATACACACCAGCAGTGGGTTTGGCATCTAAATGAGAATGCATGAGCAGAAAATAAATCCATACCTACTGTAAAATATGGTGGTGGATCTTTGTTATGGGCATGCCGGGAATCTCGGGCATTTAGGGACAAGGCCATTTGGCCTTCAAGAGGTTCTTGAAAAATATCCAATTACATTTTTTATCCAAAAAATAGTAGCTATTCTTTAAAGAAAAACATAAGTGTATATAGATGTACATAAATAATTAGCCTACATGTCGAAGTGTAGGTTATAGCCTATGCGTATTGGCTACAGCCTGTCATGTCCAGACCGATGCTGACGTGAGGGAGGCACCTGAAAATGTAGCCAAACTTTAATGAGACTTTTAATTACAAACATTTGCAGTAGAATGGCCCTTAATGAAGAGCTCAGGGACTTTCAATGTGGCACCATCATAGGTTGAGTTATTAAAGTCAGTTCATAAAATGTCTGTCCAGCTAGAGCTGCCCTGGTCAACTGTAGATGCTGTTATTGTGGATGTGTCTAGGAGAAACAACAGCTCAGCCACGAAGTGGTAGGCCACACAAGCTCACAGAATGTGACCGGCGAGTGCTGAAGCGCGTAGCGCATAAAATTGCCTTTCCTCGATTTTAACACGCACTACAGAGTTCCAAACTGCCTCAAGAAGCAATGTCAGCCCAATAACTGTTCGTTAGGGAGCTTCATGAAATGGGTTTCATGGCCGAGCAGCTAGGAGAATGCTACCTTCCCAAATGCAAAGTTTGGTGGAGGATTAATGGTCTGGGGCTGTTTTTCATGGTTCAGGCTAGGCCCCTTAGTTCCAGTGAAGGGAAATCTTGACGCTACAGCATACAATGACATTCTAGACGATTCTGTGCTTCCAACTTTGTGGCAACAGTTTGGAGAAGGCCCTTTCCTGTTTAAGCATGACAATTCCCCCGTGCGCAAAGCGAGGTACATACAGAAATAGTGTTTCAAGATCGGTGTGGAAGAACTTGAGCCCTGACCTGCACAGAGCCCTGACCTCAACCCCATCGAACACCTTTGGGATGAATTGGAACGCTGACTGCAAGCCATGCCTAATCACCCAACATCAGTGCCTGACCTCACTCATGGTCTTGTGGCTAAATGGAAGCAAGTCCCCGCAGCAATGTTCCAACATCTAGTGGAAAGCCTTCCCAGAAGAGTGAAGGCTATTTTAGCAGCAAAGGGGGGACTAACTCTATATTAATGTCCATGATTTTGAAATGATCGCCCGACGAGCAGGTGTCCACATATTTTTGAAACTGCTAGCATTTGCGCTGTTTTCCTGGTAATTGCATTTTGGAATATTAGAGTTTATAGCCTATTTCTGTATGCACATTGCTGCACTTATTATGTGAAAAATTGCCTAATAGTTTATCAACATTTTAAGATAATCTGTTGCATCAGCTTCATTTGTTTTTTAAAGTTTTTTTGATCTATCACGTCCAACAACTGTCCCAGAGTATATTTGGAATATTTATTTCTCGCACAGAAGGACAGCTGACCCATAGAATAGGTTAACTTTTGTACTATGGGGGATAGTAGATTGACATAGGCTTGTGCTTTTGCTGTTCATTAGGCCTACTCATCTTGTTGGCTGACGAAAAGTAAATGTGGACAGTTATAACATCTTCGATATGCGCCTCGGAATTCGAAAAGGACGCACGTCGTTGCATTTCTGATATGTCTGTCTTCACTTGTAGCTTGTAGTCAGGCATTGGCTATTAATAATTTAGGTATCTGAGAGAGCCATGTGAGTGACAGGTGCTTCGGGCACGGCGATTGGCAGCCGGGAGAATGTTCGATTTTTTTATTTAACCTTTATTTGACTTGGCAAGTCATTTAAGAACAAATTGTTATTTACAATGACGGCCTACCCCGGCCAAACCCGGACGACGCTGGGCCAATTGTGCGCTGCCCCAAGGGACTCTCAATCACGGCCGAATGTGATTCAGCCTTGATTCGAACCAGGGACTGTAGTGACGCCTCTTGCATTGAGATGCAGTGCCTTAGACCGCTGCGCTACTCGAGAGCTCATAAATAATTTAGGGAAGGGAATTTTCAACTCATAGAACATTTTAGGAAAAGGCTCAGTGCCGTTATCCTCACAAGGGGAACTATTGAAAACGGGGTGTCAATAATCTTTTGACCTACACTTTTGAGATTTCTGTATTTATTACTTATTAAACAAAATCTCTTTCTCTTATTTTTTTGGGAGCATTCAATATAGCTCATTATTTCAATTTTTATTTCATTTTTGCTCATCTTTATCAAGGGTGTTAATAATTTCAGGATCCAGTATTTTACAGCAGAAAATGTAATTTGCAGAATTTCAAATTGTGTGTATAGTTTTAGTCCAATGATTAGTACTTTCTGCTGCCACTTGAATTACAAATACTAATCAATCTGATTGTGACTAATGTTTGGAAATGCTAGACAGCTCTTTAACAGCATGTCTGTCGACAACCTTTTGACTGACGCTGCCTCAAGTCTAGCTGTCATTCATTTCCCTTTTTTAATAACTTTTAATACAACTACATTGACAAACCTGAGTGGGCGAGCCCATAGACTAGATGTGTTACCATCCAAAAAGTATCCCGCACGCCAACCGAAACACCCCAGTGCCGCCGACTCCTAACAAGGCAAACCGAAAAAGACAAAACGTGCATGAGTGGAAAAGGAGGGAGAGATACGCTTGCCATTGACGTCTGACCGTCTGCCACTTCTGCCACTACCTCCACCACCCGACTCTTTTCCTTGCTCTCACACTCCCCCTCTTTCTCTCTCTCTCTGTTTATCTCAATAGTCTTCAACTTTACTCGCTAGGTGCAGCATGGCCCTGGATGCAGTGAAATAACCCAAAGCAGGTTGGACTGAATTGGCCCCCAACCAGTAGACACTACTGATGTCACTAGATCAATCTAAAGCTTGGGAAAGATTGGGAATGGGACGATATTTACAGCTAATCTTGTTAGCATTATAGGGGATAAGAAAGCACTGAAACAAAAGCAGTGAAATTGCTACTCTTGGCATGTGTATGCACAAAAAGCTAGCTTTGGGGGTTTTCCCTTCTCTGCATCCCATTTTGCATGCAAATCAATTGCCTCTTAAGAATTATGACGTAGGTCACCTCGTTTTTCTTCCCAAGCTTTCTCCGAGGCCTCCTCACCACTCACTCATCTTTGCTTTGCACATGCTCACTTTGTGATGGGGTGGCATTATCAGCCTACTGGCAGCCAATGAGTGATCTTGGCTCTCCACATACGATTGGTGATTGACAGAGCGGTAGAATCTCGCCCATCGTGTTCCGATACATCATTTTCCTTTAGTGTTTTGGTGATACAGAATACTTTTATTTTGTGGCTGACAAGGATTTTTTTCAGGGATTTTTTTAACAATTTGAGGCTTTCTTTTTCTTGTGTAAGATATGTACTGTATTTTATATTAAAATATGTATTACTAATCAACCATAATTCCTAAAATTGCACACCTTGTCACACATTGAACTTGATTAGCAAGCACTATGGAAATCAATATCTAACCCCAGTATTGATGAGCATTAATTACACTGAGTATACCAAAATATAGAAACACATTCCTAATATTTAGTTGCACCCTAACCCTAACCCTTTTGCCCTCAGAACAGCCTCATTTCGTCGGGGTATGGACTCTACAAGGTGTCGAAAGCGTTCCACAGGGATACTGGCCCATGTTGACGCCAATGCTTCCCACAGTTGTATAAAGTTGGCTAGATGTCTTTTGGGTTGTGGACCATTCTTGATACACATGGGAAACTGTTGAGCGTGAAAAGCGTAGCAGTGTTGCAGTTCTTGACACAAACTGGTTCGCCTGGCACATACTACCATTCCCCGTTCAAAGTCACTTAAATATTTCCCTTTCACCCTCTGAATGGTGCACATACACAATACATGTCCCCATTGTCTCAAGGCTTAAAAATCCTTCTTTAACCTGTATCCTCCCCTTCATCTACACTGACTGAAGTTGATTTAATAAGTGACATCAATAAGGGATCATAGCTTTCACCTGGATTCAACTGGTCACTCTGTCATGGAAAGAGCAGTGTTCTTAATGTTTTGTATACTCAGTGTATATACTGTTTAGCCTTTTGCCTGATATATTGGGTCTTGAAGTGGCTGATTAGCTTAATAAATACAGCTCTGAAATGTGGCTTGACGATTGTGCCAGTATCTGGATTTTTTTTACTTTAGCTTCATGCTTACCCTGCTACAGGGCTAGCCACATTGTCAGAGTATAAATCAGCATTTAACTCTCATGCAAATCTTGCTTCAGGTCTAGCTACATTGTCAATGTAGCTCTCATGCCAACCCCGCTAAAGCCTTTAGCTCTCATGTTAACCTTGCTACAAGGCTAGCCACAGAGTCAAAGCACCAGGTGGTGAGGGGCTTCTATATTTTCTCCATACCGACATTAGACATTCTCCATACCTTCTGCCCACCCCCCCTTCCTTTCGTTTTCTTCCTCAGCAGTCACTCAATGACAAGCGTAAAAAGAACCTATTTTCCCGAAAGTTCCCTTTCTACAACAAGGATGCAAGCGAGCAGGAAACGAGCGATGTTGACCGTAAGTACAGCGAGATCAAGAGACCGTTTACACCCGGGCATTCTGGGTTGTCAATGGTAGAGATCAGGCACGGGAGGAGAGAAGAGGCCAGTGAAGGCACACCGGACACAGTGGGGCAGTGTTGGCAACAGGGGCCGAACCATGACCCCAGCCCACAAGAGAAACATAAAATTCACCCATGTAACACTTGGAAAAATGGGCCAGTGCAACTTTGGACACGAACCAGTCCAGCATCCTTCTCGTAAGAGCCGGTTTATAGTCAATTTCCCTATATAATATTGGACAGAGCTGCAATGTAGCCTATCACAAACAACATGAAGTCCGTGTATCAGCCTGTTTTCTCTCCTGTTGAGCCAAGATGGCCACCCTGTTGCATTGCCACAGCAGTGTCCGGTGGTAGTCCTCCCCCACTCGTCTCTTTCTCTCTGTGACTCCAGTAACATTTTGTCCTTGTGGTTGTTCTTTCCTTGTTTGGCTTGCTCTCTGCTGACTGCTCCACAGGACAACCCTGATGACATGCTATCCAAAAGCCAGAGTAAGTCCCCCCAGTCCAGCTACCCACCGCCACCCATACACAACACTCCATCTCTTCACAATCTTTATAATTTTCTCACTTCTCCTGACCTTATATCAGTGATATCAAGTGAAATATGCCCCCAGAGCATATATAATATAATTTGAACATTCAGTGTCCCCTCTCCCCCTCTCTCGGTTTCATTCTCCACACTGTTCCTCCAGTGGTTTCTCAGCAATGCTTCATGCTCATCTCAACCCCAGTCTCTCTTCCATCCAATAACTGAGCTGACCGAAGGCTTACAGCTGTCTCGTGTCTTTGTTTGTACTTTAAAGGGATAGTTTACTTACTTTTTTTGCTCATCGTTTTATTTACAAAACGATTAAATGAAAACATCTGAGGTAAGTTAAAGATGAGCTAAAACTTTTAACTTTTTAAAGTTTTAGCTTATCTTTACCTTGCTTAGGATGTTGTAATTTCATCGTTTTGGAAATAAGCAAAAACTTTTTATTAAACCAGGTAAGTCCATCCAGATCACATTTCCATCCAGAGCCTATTTTTATCACCTCATACAACATCTGCATGTATTTTTGGCTCATACAACATCTACATGTATTTTTCTAATAAAACATCTACACTGATACCACTAGAAATATGCCCATACATGAAACAATCATGTGTGGATGCTCTTGAACTGGGCAGAGCTGGCTTGGATTAGTTGACTTGCAAAAGACGAAGAGTCACTTTGGGATGTGTTCTGCCTATTTGTGAAGCCATACAAGGGCTCAATTGTTTGAAAAAATATAAAAATCGGAGAATGAGCATGCTCTGTGTGTACATGTGTACGCGTGCCCCAGAATAGTGATATATTTTTGTTTGTATGTATAGGTTAACAGTGAAGTATCTTATTTTCCATTGTGTGTAACCTTAAAAAGTGATGTAATTTTGATGGGTGTGAGGGTCACTTCTTTTGTAACCATGCAAAGTGTTGTCAATTGATCACAATGACACGACCTAGCTCATTTTACACTAGCATCTCCTATCTGTTTCTCTTACTTCTGTATTGTTGTGACCCATAAGGAATTTGTACCAAAAAGCCACTCATTTCAATCACTGTATCATTGCCTCCATTGTGGCTACTTAGCTGTGACATTTTCCAGATTTCTTTTAAAGTTTCCGGAATTTTGCAACTCTAGGCTACTTACCCATACGTTGCTGCTTTGTTCTAATTCCAGAACACGTCACTTCCAATGCCAGTGATAGTGAAAGTAGTTACCGTAAGTCTACAAGTAGTTTTCCACTGCCCAATTAATGAATGCCTGCTTCTCTGCCTTGCGCCACAACACAGTATAATACTGCACTGGCAGTGCTAATGTGAGCTACCAAATCAGTACGTTAAATGTGTCCGTGTGTGAGGCAACATTTGCCCAGTGATCAGCTAGCTAATGCTTTACTGATGGCCACGCTGTGTGAGTGAATGGCTGGTTCTGATGATTTGTCCACATAACAAAGGATCCTAACACCTTTAATGCTTTGTTTTTTACTTTGATGTACGTATCAAATGGCACTGCATAGGGATATGGTCAATAGTAGTGCACTATATAGAGAATAGGGTGCCATTTGGAACGCACCCATGGAGAAGACTCCAACGTTAGCCTCAAACAACTGACCAATTAATTGTAGCATGCCCCTCACCAACATGCCATACACGGGTCCCGTGTGGCTCAGTTGGTAGAGCATGGCGCTTGCAACGCCAGGGTTGTGGGTTCATTCCCCACGGGGGGACCAGGATGAATATGTATGAACTTTCCAATTTGTAAGTCGCTCTGGATAAGAGCGTCTGCTAAATGACTTAAATGTAAAAATGTAAAAATGCCAGAGTGTACTACTGTATATCTAAAATGGACTATAATGCTCTTGTGCTTTGCTTGTTCAGTAGCTAACTCAGTTAACCCTCTCTGATTAAGCTTATGGCAATGATGGCTCGTGAGGCTTGAATTGGATGAAGTACTCAGGTGCTGCATGTACACTCGTGTTGCTGTGTGTGCATGTGTGTATTAGAGGTCTTCACGGGTCCACCAGACCCGAAATTCCAAGATTGAACCCGGGACCGGTCCTCTGTTAATTTAATTGGTGAGGTGATGAACAACTTTGCAAGCTTGTTATCTGTGTCAACCAATTGCAACTTAAAACGTATTGCTTAGGCTGACCAGGTCCAGCTGAAGCTGGTTCCGGCCGCTCACCTCGTGCACCTGTTGCTGAGAAGAGAAGAGAGGGGAGCCTTGGCCTGAAGTAAAACGAAAGTTAGAGGAGAAAGAGTATAGTGAAAAGAAGCCAAGAAGGGGAATGCCCTCCATGGGGACACGTTTTAATATTCTAGTGGACAGGTCGCTAGTCAGGTTTGATGCAATTTTCTATCTTTTATTTATTTACTTTCCATGTTTATCATTTGTTTTATCATTATATTATTGTATATTATTATGATTATTGTAGGCCTATTTATCCTCATCTAAACCAGTTCTTTAAATGTGCAAAAAGTGTTTTGTTTCATTCTGTTGAGACAATTTCGTTGGCTAAATTAATTTCCAACTGTAGGCTAATCCTAGTGTTCGCTGCAATATACAGTTGAAGTCAGAAGTTTACATACACTTAGGTTGGAGTCATTAAAACTTGTTTATCAACCACTCCACAAATGTCTTGTTAACAAACTATAGTTTTGACAAGTCGGTTAGGACATCTACATTATGCATGACACAAGTCATTTTTCCAACAATTGTTTACAGGCAGATTATTTCTCTTATCATTCACTTTATCACAATTCCAGTCGGTCAGAAGTTTACATACACTAAGTTGACTGTGCCTTTAAACAGCTTGGAAAATTCAAGAAAATTATGTCATGGCTTTAGAAGCTTCTGATAGGCTAATTAACATCATGTGAGTCAATTGGAGGTGTACCTGTGGATGTATTTCAAGGCCTACCTTCAAACTCAGTGCCTCTTTGCTTGACATCATGGGAAAATCAAAAGAAATCAGCCAAGACCTCAGAAAATAAATTGTAGGACTCCACAAGTCTGGTTCATCCTTGGGAGCAAATGCCTGAAGGTACCACGTTCATCTGTACAAACAATAGAACGCAAGTATAAACACCATGGGACCACGCAGCCATTATACCGCTCAGGAAGGAGACGCGTTCTGTCTCCTAGAGATGAACGTACTTTGGTGCGAAAAGTGCAAATCAATCCCAGAACAACAGCAAAGGTCCTTGTGAAGATGCTGGAGGAAATAGGTACAAAAGTATCTATATCCACAGTAAAACGAGTCCTATATCGACATAACCTGAATGGCCGCTCAGCAAGGAAGAAGCCACTGCTCCAAAACTGCCATAAAAAATACAGACTACGGTTTGCAGCTGCATATGGGGACAAAGATCGTACTTTTTGGAGAAATATCCTCTGGTCTGATGAACCAAAAATAGAACTGTTTGGCCATAATGACCACCGTTATGTTTGGAGGAAAAAGGGGGATGCTTGCAAGCCGAAGAAAACCATCCCAAATGTGAAGCACGGGGGTGGCAGCATCATGTTGTGGGGGTGCTTTGCTGCAGGAGGGAGTGGTGCACTTCACAGAATAGATGGCATCATGAGGATGGAAAGTTATGTGGATATATTGAAACAACATCTCAATACATCAGTCAGGAAGTTAAAGCTGGGTCGCAAATGGGTCTTCCAAATTGACAATGACCCCAAGCATACTTCCAAAGTTGTGTCAAAATGGCTTAAGGACAACAAAGTCAAGGTGTAACGCTCATTCCTTCGACGGAAAATGTGAATCTGACCATCACCCCTGGTGAGCCAAAACCGCGACTCATCAATGAAGAGCACTTTTTGCCAGTCCTGTCTGGTCCAGCGACGGTGGGTTTGTGCCCATAGGCGACATTGTTGCCGGTGATGTCTGGTGAGGACCTGCCTTACAACAGGCCTACAAGCCCTCAGTCCAGCCTCTCTCAGCCTATTGCGGACAGTCTGAGCACTGATGGAGGTATTGTGCGTTCCTGGTGTAACTCGGGCAGTTGTTGTTGCCATCCTGTACCTGTCCCGCAGGTGTGATGTTCGGATGTACCGATCCTGTGCAGGTGTTGTAACATGTGGTCTGCCACTGCGAGGACGATCAGCTGTCCGTCCTGTCTCCCTGTAGCTCTGTCTTAGGCGTCTCACAGTACGGATAATGCAATTTATTGCCCTGGCCACATCTGCAGTCCTCATGTCTCCTTGCAGCATGCCTAAGGCACATTCACGCAGATGAGCAGGGACCCTGGGCATCTTTCTTTTGGTGTTTTTCAGAGTCAGGACACTAAAGAGGCCTTTCTACTAAGTTTTCATAACTGTGACCTTAATTTTCTACCATCTATAAGATGTTAGTGTCTTAACGACCGTTCCACTGGTGCATGTTCATTAATTGTTTATGGTTCATTGAACAAACATGGGAAACAGTGTTTAAACTCTTTACATTGAAGATCTGTGAAGGTATTTGGATTTTTACTAATTATCTTTGAAAGACAGGGTCCTGAAAAGGGAACAGATTTTCAATGTACCGATTCCATGGCACATGGTTTATGAATTGACACGCAATTTTCTGTTTCCTGCTGCAGGCCTAAAAACTATGGGTTTAACATTATGAATTAATGTTTACATTGAAAATAGAAGCCGTCTCTTAATGAGTTCCGAGAGCCGATCTGTTATCCAACGATTATTATTATTACTGGATGACAGAGCATGGGGACTGGTCTTGATAAATCAATCAGATTTTTATTTGGAAATGTTAGGATTATTTTTCTCTTCACTTGCTGTCACTTAGTAGTTTTGGCCTACAGTACTCTCGACCGGTCCCGTTGTACAGCGCCATATTTTGAACTGAAACCCTTAATTAAATCGGTTTAGCCGGGATTGTAAAATGAATCAGTTGATGCATTGGTCCAGAGCCAGGTGTTATTTGCGGAGAGTCACATCAGGCGGCATTGGCGGAGAGTCAGGCAGAGAATGATGCTTTGAAGAGGGCGAGGAACGAGATGGAGTCACAATCCATGCCAGGCTCACCTGTGAGCTCTGGAACTCCACCTCCTGTTTGTGGACTCTGCAAACAATGTGTCCTTGATGAAAATACCTATCTATTTGTGGAAAAAGCACCCTAATTAACTCTTTAGTCATATCACAGTTTACCTATTTGCTTATGGTTTTGCCTATACCTAGCGACCTGTTTCAATTATATGAGCAAAAAATATTACGTTTTATTTAGAATGGCAAACCAGACAAAAATAAAAGGGTGTATTGTCTCACCCCATTTCAAGAATGGCCTTTTTCCCTTTATTCAGATTACAACCACTAACTTTCTGTTATTTGAAAACAAAATTGTCTCCAAAATATTGCTGATCTATCAGTAGTCTAAACTGTGGCACAAATTGACTATCTGTTCATAAATGAACGGAGGAGTTTTCAGTCTGATAGTCTTTAACCTCTCTTGGGTACGTGAGCAGCCAGTGAAACTTCAACAGCCAGTGAAACTGCTGTGTGCCAAATTCAAATACAGAAATACTCATTGTAAAAATTCAGAAAACAAAACATATTTTACATAGGTTTAAAGATTCACTTCTTGTGAATCCAACCACGGTGTCAGATTTTAAAAATGCTTTACGGCGAAAGCATACCTTACGATTATTTGAGAACATAGCCCAGCAGACAAATCATTACAAACAGTAACCAGCCAAGTAGAAGAGTTACACAAGTCAGAAATAGAGATTAAATTAATCCCTTACCTTTGATGATCTTCATATGATTGCACTCAGCAGACATTAATTTACTCAATAAATGTTCCTTTTGTTCGATAAAGTCTCTTTATATCCAAAAACCTCCGTTTTGTTTGCGCGTTTTCTTCAGTAATCCACAGGCTCAAACGCAGTCAAAACAGGCAGACAAAAAATCCAAATTGTATCCGTAAAGTTCATAGAAACATGTCAAACAATGTTTATATTCAATCCTCATGTTGTTTTTAGCCTAAATAATCGATAATATTTCAACCGGACAATAACGTCAATATAAAAGGTAAACAAGAAAGGCACTCTCTCGGTCGTGCACATGAAAAAGCTCTGTGACACTTTAGGGTCCACTCATTCAGACTGCTCTTACTTCCTCATTTTTCAGAATACAAGCCTGAAAAATTTGAGTCCTAAATCAATGGATACTGTAATGGCATTGAATAGAAAACTACAACAAAAAAACTACTTCCAGAATGGATTTTTCTCAGGTTTTCGCCTGCGAAATCAGTTCTATTATACTCACAGACACTATTGTAACAGGTTTGGAAACTTTAGAGTGTTTTCTATCCAAATCTACCAGTTATATTCATATCATATATTCTGGGCCCGAGAAGCAGGCAGTTTAATTTGGGCATGCTTTTCATCCAAAATTCCGAATGCTGCCCCCTACCCTAGAGAAGTTAATATATACATTTTTTGACCAAGTTAATCTGCTCATGTTGTGTGTGTTCAATTATTTGTGACATTGTGGTTACAACGAAGAATGTAAACAAATCAAATAAATCCTATTCATAATGAATAATCAGATGTGTGATCCAAGTTTTTATTTTTTTACTTGCTATATTACGTACTGTATCACTAAAAAAACTTTTACATTACCATGTAGTACCAATTAAATGGACTGACGGGGAGTGTTGTGCAGACTCAGGACAACTGAGCTTTGGAGAAATACGCAGATTTAAAGAGGAGTCATGTTGTAAAGCTCCATATTTTCCTGACGGAAACCCAGGGGGTTTTGTTTTTCTTGGAATAGAAACACCATAATATTAATCAAATTAATTAAGCTACTTAAAATCTATCTCATATACTATGTTATTACAAAAAAACTGTTTTAAATTTGCTAGTACAGCCAATATTTAAAACAGTCAAATGCTTCTCAAAGATGCCCTCTGGTGGTCAAACTAGCACTAGCTAGCATTGATGGCAACAACACTTAAATAACGTGCCATAGAATTCTGAGGCAGTCCGCATGCTGTGCTGGAGTACGACGCAACTTCTAAAGGAAGAACCACTGTAGCATGCACAACGCAGAGGATGGACACTTCTTACATGTAGTGTGTATACTTTTCAAGTAACAGTATTTCCTTTTTAACATTTTGAATGACATCACAAAATAACAACCAAACCGATATTAGTGTTATTTTAGGTCGCCTCTGACCATTCCCCACGTTCTATGTTAGAAATATTGTTCCAGTATTCCCCCCACCAGCGGTTGGTGTTGGTGTCCGAGGCACAAACGAAAAAGTTGGACCCTTTGTACAAGTTGTCAGCAGCCGTGTTGTTAGTAGATTGGCTGTAACTTTTAAACCAAATCTCCTGGTGTTTGTGCTTCAAAACGCTCAGTGGCTGTCATGGCCTGCCATTCACCACAACGTCCACGTGTGGCTACTGTTCCAATACCTGCAAACTGAGATGAGGATATCTTTCGCCGATATCGCACAGTGTTTCACCAGCTGGAGTCAATGGGTCAGTGGCGGACCTGACACCGTTCATTTGAAGGGATTTCAGTCCCCCTCAAAGCGCAAAATGTATCATTGGAAGCAGAGTCCACTCTAAACGTTGATGCTTTGTTTCCTTAGACGAGTGCAGTGCTTGAGGAAGTGTTTGAAGGACAAAATAAGTTAATCTCAGCTACAGTATCGCATGACTCCAAGGAGGCGGGAAGTTGCTCACTCGAAATGAAAAGAATAGTATATCAGGTTTGCTGATTGAATTTGACAAGATATCATAATATCTGCTTGAGTCAGACTCTGTACCAAGAGGTATCGAAATAAATTTTTCCCAAGGGGTCCTGTCTTCAGATACTCCTTGTGGATGACTGTGTTGCAGTCAGAGTTAGGAGAAGGCAATGTGGTCAGTGGAGACGGCACGGTTACTTGTGATCACAATTGGTTGTTTTTCCAATCCATCAGTGCGACCAAATGATCCATCAAGTCTGCTCCGAGTAGCAGGGGTTCAGTTTCGAGGCTGGTAACATACAGTGAACAAGCGATACATTTGGAAGTGTAGTTTCAGCATGAGTCTCATTGTGAGAGGCGAGGTAATCGAGTGAAACCTCGAAGTTTAGTGTCGCAGCGTTCCATTTTTAACTTAAAGGGCTGGGTTCACAGCCCTTTTGAAATCATTAAATAATGTTTGAGAGATGATCGATATTGTCGAGCCCGAATCAATTAGCGCATCATGGGTTAAGCAGTACTCCAGGACTGTTTCCAGGTAGCGACTTTCAGAGATGCGTTTTGTGGTCATAATCTCCACAAAGTGGAGTGATTGTTCGCAACGGCGTGATGTGTTATTTGTATTCATGGTGAAAACAGATCGACTTATCGGAGTTTGAGTGGAATTGGCTTTTGCGATGTTTGCCTTGTCGCAACACTGGTATCTGAGTCTAAAGTCAAAGCCCGTGGGCTTGTTTCTTGATCGAGTGGGCCCTGGATAGGGTTTTGAGTGATAGTTTACATCCTCGCTAGTGGTGTTAATTTTGGTGGAGCTGTTCTCCGGAAAATCCAAGCCTAGTCATGGCGACTTATCTTTTTCCTCTTTCTCAAAATGTTTGCGTTTCTGTACTTAACAGAATTTTTTGAGAACATTTGTCTTCAGTTTGATCGTCATTGAACCCTTTGTTACCTTTTACTTTGTGTGGGTTGGGTGTAGGAACGTAGCGATCAGGTTGATTGTAGTGGTAGTCATTTCGCTTGCGACGTTGTTGGTATTGTGATTTTGTGGTAGATACCGTTGTTGTGCATCATCTCTCAACTTTCCTATCCCTGATAATGCACCCTCTAACTGGAGTGAGTGCTCCTGTTCAATATTGAAAACTGAGATGTCAGGGCTCTTCGCGCGGCTCAATTTTGATGCATCAAAAGCTGTGCTTGCAAGCTCTCTGAGTTCTGAGATTGGCAAACCAACGTGGGCTGTAGGGCCCAAGTAGTTAATGAAGTTGGGATACATGTTCGACAGAAACATTTGTTTGAATGGTAATAGCTCTTACATTTCTGTTTCAGTGAGTAGGCCAAAGTAAGCTGAACGAAGCCTACGCTTGTGGTAGTTCATTCCGAGCTTGTTTGACAGTCTTAACCAGCGAGCTGTCGTGTTTGCGAATTGGAAACCACTGAATTCTATTTTCAAAACTGTGGCAAGGTTTGCGTAGTCGTTTGGCACGTGTTGCTGTTTTAGACGGATTAACCTTGTCACGTGTCTATTCGACATTCGCTTCAACAGGTGAAGCCTGTCAGTATCTGTAGCGTTCGAGTAGCCATTCAAGGCGTACTCTATGTCTGCTAATAATGTCTGTGTCTTTTGACTTCCCTGAAACGTGGCCAAAGGTGCGGAAGTTGGGCCTTCCTCTGACACCGCCTAGTATATACAGTGCTTGCAAAAGTATTCAACCCCTTGGCATTTTTCCTATTTTGTTGCATTACAACCTGTAATTTAAATGTATTTTTATTTGGATTTCATGTAATGGACATACACAAAATAGTCCAAATTGGTGAAGTGAAATGAAAAAAATTACTTGTTTCAAAAAATTCCCAAAAATAAAAAACGGAAAGTGGTGCTTGCATATGTATTCACCACCTTTGCTATGAAGCCCCAAAATAAGATCTGGTGCAACCAATTACCTTCAGAAGTCACATAATTAGTTAAATAAAGTACACCTGTGTGCAATATACAGTGGGGAGAACAAGTATTTGATACACTGCCGATTTTGCAGGTTTTCCTACTTACAAAGCATGTAGAGGTCTGTAATTTTGATCATAGGTACACTTCAACTGTGAGAGACGGAATCAAAAATCCAGAAAATCACATTGTATGATTTTTAAGTAATTCATTTGCGTTTTATTGCATGACTGCTAAAGCAACACCCAAGTGGTTTAAGGGGAAACATTTAAATGTCTTGGAATGGCCTAGTCAAAGCCCAGACCTCAATCCAATTGAGAATCTGTGGTATTACTTATAGATTGCTGTACTCCAGCGGAACCCATCCAACTTGAAGGAGCTGGAGCAGTTTTCCTTTGAAGAATGGGCAAAAATCCCAGTGGCTAGATGTGCCAAGCTTATAGAGACATACCCAAGAGACTTTTAGCTGTAATTGCTGCAAAAGGTGGCTCTACAAAGAATTGACTTTGGGTGGGTGAATAGTTATGCACGCTCAAGTTTTTTGTCTTATTTCTTGTTTGTTTCGCAAGAAAAAATATTTTGCATCTTCAAAGTGGTAGGCATGTTGTGTAAATCAAATGATACAAACCCCCCAAAAATCTATTTTAATTCCAGGTTGTAAGGCAACAAAATAGGAAAAATGCCAAGGGGGTGAATACTTTCGTAAGCCACTGTAGGTCTGGATTGGCTGGAAGCTTGGCCCCAGTGATGTACTGGGCCATACACACTACCCTCTGTAGCGCCTTACGGTCGGATGCCAAGCAGTTGCCATACCAGGCGGTGATGCAACCGGTCAAGATGCTCTCAATGGTGCAGCTATATAACATTTTGTGGATGTGGGGACCCATGGCAAATCTTTTCAATCTCCTGAGGGGGAAAATGTGTTGTCGTGCCTTCTTCACGACTGTCTTGGTGTGTTTGAACCATGATAATTTATTGGTGATGCGAATTGGAGTGGGTCTAGGGTTTCCGGGATGATTGTGTTGATGTGTGTCATAACCATTCTTTCAAAGCACTTAATGGCTACCGATGTGAGTGCTACAGGGCGATAGTAATTTAGGAAGGTTACCTTTGCTTTCTTGTGCACAGGGACTATGGTGGTCTGCTTGAACCATATAGGTATTACAGACTCGGTCAGGAAGAGGTTGAAAATGTCAGTGAAGACACTTGCCAGTTGGTCCACGTATGCTCTGAGTACACGTCCAGGTAATCTGGCCCCGTGGCCTTGTCTGGCCCCGTGGCCTTGTGTATGTTGTCCTGTTTAATGGTATTTCTCACATCGGCTATGGAGAGCGTGATCACACTGTCGTCCGTAACAGCTGGTGCTCTCATACATGCTTTAGTGTTGCTTGCCTCGAAGCGAGCATAAAAGCCATTTAGCTCGTCTGGTAGGCTCGCGTCACTGGGCAGCTTGCGGCTGGGTTTCCCTTAGTAGTCAGTAATAGTTTGCAAGCCCTGCCACACCCGACGAGTATCAGAGCCGGTGTAGTAGGATTCAATCTTAGTCCTGTATTGACGCTTTGTCTGTTTGATGATTCGTTGGAGGGCATAGCGGGATTTCTTATAAGCATCCGGAGTAGTGTCCCACTCCTTGAAAGCCGCAACTCTAGGTGGTCTAGAGTTTTCTTTCCTCTGGTTGCACATGTGACATGCTGGTCGAAATTAGGTAAAAATGGATTTAAGTTATCCAGCATTAAAATTCCCGGACACTAGGAGCGCCGCTTCTGGATGAGCATTTTCTTGTTTGCTTATGGCCTTATACAGCTCATTGAGTGTGGTCTTAGTGCCAGCATGGTTTTGTGGTGGTAAATAGACGGCTACGAATAATATAGTTGAAAACTCTCTTGGTTAATAGTGTGGTCTACAGCTTATCATGAGGTACTCTACCTCAAGCGAGCAATACCTTGAGACTTCCTTAATATTAGATATCGTGCACCAGCTGTTATTGACAAATAGACACACACACTCCCACCCCTCTACTTACCAGACGTAGCTGTTCTGTCCTGCCGATGCACGAAAACCCAGCCAACTGTATATTATCCGTGTCGTCGTTCAGCCACGACTCGGTGAAACATAAGATATTACCGTTTTTAATGTCCCGTTGGTAGGATATTCTCAAACGGAGATCATCCAGTTTATTCTCCAGTGATTGCACATTGGCCAATGGAACAGATGGTAGAGGCGGGTTACCTACTAGCCGACTAATTCTCACAAGGCACCCAGATCTCCGCCCTCTGTATTTCCATCTTTTCTTAATGCGAATGACGGGGATTTGGGCCTGGTCTCGGAGAAGCATATATCCTTCACCTCGGACTCATTAAAGAAAAAAATGTTGTCCAGTTCGAGGTAAGTAATCGCTGTTCTGATATCCAGATGCTCTTTGCGGTCATAAGAGATGGTAGCAGCAACATTATGTACAAAATAAGTTGTATGGCATAGTTGTTTAGGAGCCCGTAAAATGGCAGCCATACCCTCTGGCGCCAAACTGGAGCTGATTAATGAATTGTCAATACATTTAGTTGATTCTCTGCTAAGTTCAATACTGTTTTTAATATTGTTGAATTCCGTTTAAATGTCTGGATTCCGTGATTCCGTCCACCTTCTCCGCACCGCAGATTTTATAGAGCCTCATATGTGTAGGCTATAAGAGTAGTAGGATAAAGAAATGCATGTCGTGTCTGGAACATGCCGCCGGCATATCTCCATCTCTTTCTCTGTCTCGCAAAGGCACACAAAATTACTTCTTTACTTATTTTATGTTTAAGGAAGTGTGTAGGTCGCATTCTTTATCGTAGAGCTGTGAAAGCTATGTATTTAGATCCGCCTGCCCGAGACAAATTCAGCGATTGCTTTGGCATGTCTGTACCGTGAAGCAGTCGAGCAGGATAAATATTTTCCTAAGGACCGCCCTTTTGACGTAATGTTGCAGTGAAGTGATATAAATCGTTGTAACACTTAGGAGAAAAAACAATCAGTGTTTTGTGTGATGATGTAGGCTAATCTTTATAGTTGCTGCCATATCGTAGGTTCCTGAAAAAAATAAGACTATTTGACTGCCTGTTTGCCCGCTGCGCAGCATAGCCAATGATTGCTGTCTTGCTGCGTTCCACCTATGGGTAGCTGAAGATTCTAGGCAGTCGAGCATGTATCCGGACCAGAGAAAATAGTCTGACAATGGGCGAGTTCGTTTTGCATTGCCTGGTTCCATAGTTATGCCATATATGCTGATATCGTGGCGAGAGTAAATAGCTGCATGTAACTCCGCAGCTAAGAAGAACATGAAATCGCTGCACTGCCTGTGTCACACACAGTTTGTATGAACATGTCAATAATGTATTTTGTGTAAAACATGTCAATAGATGCATGATTTTTAAAGGAACCGGTTGACTGTCTTTTAGCTAACGATTCTTAGTGCAAATTCAGACCATAAAAAATATCTAGCTAGCTAAAAGACAGTCAACCGGTTCCTTTAAAACTTGCAGTTCATTTGACATGTTTTACACAAAATACATTATCGACATGTTCGTACAAACTTTGTCAGTATTGCAAACAAGCATGACACAAACAGGCAGTCTAGCGATGCAAGTTTTGAAAAAAAGAATTAACCTAATCTTCATGACTAATGTTCAAACTTAGATGTCAAACAGTATCAAGGTTCTGGTCTAAGGCTTCTAAAAATGTTAGGTCATGCCTACTCCCCTCCTGAAAAAAGAACATGAAATCGCGCTTATGCTTACTGAGGCATGAAATGCTTTAGTTCGAACAGCTTTGTGTAAAACATGAGGTTTGTAGGAAATCGTGCTTATGCTTAATAGGCTAATGAGAGAATGCAATAGATTTGTGTACAACATGAAGTTTGTATGCAACACCAGTGACCAGACAAAGATGATCAAGAAGGTGGGGAACGGCAGCGTAGCACTCAGCACAGCAAGTACGTAAGGCGGAGTGGGCACTCAGCTAGGTAAAAAAATTATCCTGCACATGCGCAGAATTATCCATATTTTTTGCCAGAACTCTGTATCCGTTGCCACTCAGATTTTTTTAAATCCCTAAGCTTCTCTTCCTTTATATTTATTTTCTGAATATTAATATCATACAGTGGACATCTAAGCCTATGCACCCTGACGCATTTAGCGCTCAGATCTCTGACAGATGGACAATTAATATTTTAGGAAAGTATAAACAATAGGCTGTAACGTTTTGAATATGCTAGACATCGAAATACAAGGAACAGTTTTAATTTATTTATAACTTTTTTTTTACTGGCCTTTTTGTAACGTGTGTGACTGTTCTCGGGTCCATTTGGAAAAACAGGTCTCAGGTTTTTTTTATTAATTTATGTATATGCGGTCGGATGGGAAAGCCATTGATCCATTTCCAACTTTTTGGACCCGTAAAGACCTCTAGTGTGTGTGCGTGTCATTTTGAATGTGCTCATGTCTAATCTGCTATTTTAATCTTCTGAACACATTGTGTATGAACATAAATGTTGGTCAGACTCATAACACAGGAATGTTGTAGCCATATCCTGGACCATTGGACCCATCTACCAGTTTTTATAGCTTGCATTATTCCTGGACATTACATTTCACTGCGACACTGCTGGTGTTCTCTACTTTTTCAGAAGAGTTTGAAAAAAGCAAGTCTTGGCCGAGGTCATGAATTCCCAATATAGTGCACTACTTTTAACCAGGGCCCTTAGGGCAAGTAGTGCACTATGTAGGGAATAGGATGTCATTTGTGGTGCAACCATTGTTTTGCGGAATTAAAGAGATCACTTACTGCTCAGCTCTTGTGTACTTTAGCCATATGTTCGTTCAACATGACCTCCAACCAAATATATTTGAATAAAGTCAATGATCCTCTGATCAAACTCTCGCCCATACCATTGCTCCAAACCTCTCATTCTAGGACCAAGGAAAATCATTCTAGGATCAAGAGCTACAGTGGGGCAAAAAAGTATTTAGTCAGCCACCAATTGTGCAAGTTCTCCCACTTAAAAAGATGAGAGAGGCCTGTAATTTTCATCATAGGTACACTTCAACTATGACAGACAAAATGAGAAAAAAAAATCCAGAAAATCACATTGTGGGATTTTTAATGAATTTATTTGCAAATTATGGTGGAAAATAAGTATTTGGCCAATAACAAAAGTTTATCTCAATACTTTGTTATATACCCTTTGTTGGGTACAGGTCAAATGTTTTCTGTAAGTCGTCACAAGGTTTTCACACACTGTTGCTGGTATTTTGGCCCATTCCTCCATGCAGATCTCCTCTAGAGCAGTGATGTTTTGGGGCTGTTGCTGGGCAACACGGACTTTCAACTCCCTCCAAAGATTTTCTATGGGGTTGAGATCTGGAGACTGGCTAGGCCACTCCAGGACCTTGAAATGCTTCTTACGAAGCCACTCCTTCGTTGCCCGGGCGGTGTGTTTGGGATCATTGTCATGCTGAAAGACCCAGCCACGTTTCATCTTCAATGCCCTTGCTGATGGAAGGAGGTTTTCACTCAAAATCTCACGATACATGGCCCCATTCATTCTTTCCTTTACACGGATCAGTCGTCCTGGTCCCTTTGCAGAAAAACAGCCCCAAAGCATGATGTTTCCACCCCCATGCTTCACAGTAGGTATGGTGTTCTTTGGATGCAACTCAGCATTCTTTGTCCTCCAAACACGACGAGTTGAGTTTTTACCAAAAAGTTATATTTTGGTTTCATCTGACCATATGACATTCTCCCAATCTTCTTCTGGATAATCCAAATGCTCTCTAGCAAACTTCAGACGGGCCTGGACATGTACTGGCTTAAGCAGGGGGACACGTCTGGCACTGCAGGATTTGAGTCCCTGGCGGCGTAGTGTGTTACTGATGGTAGGCTTTGTTACTTTGGTCCCAGCTCTCTGCAGGTCATTCACTAGGTCCCCCCGTGTGGTTCTGGGATTTTTGCTCACCGTTCTTGTGATCATTTTGACCCCACGGGGTGAGATCTTGCGTGGAGCCCCAGATCGAGGGAGATTATCAGTGGTCTTGTATGTCTCACATTTCCTAATAATTTCTCCCACAGTTGATTTCTTCAAACCAAGCTGCTTACCTATTGCAGATTCAGTCTTCCCAGCCTGGTGCAGGTCTACAATTTTGTTTCTGGTGTCCTTTGACAGCTCTTTGGTCTTGGCCATAGTGGAGTTTGGAGTGTGACTGTTTGAGGTTGTGGACAGGTGTCTTTTATACAAGTTCAAACAGGTGCCATTAATACAGGTAACGAGTGGAGGACAGAGGAGCCTCTTAAAGAAGAAGTTACAGGTCTGTGAGAGCTAGAAATCTTGCTTGTTTGTAGGTGACCAAATACTTATTTTCCACCATAATTTGCAAATAAATTCATTAAAAATCCTACAATGTGATTTTCTGGATTTTTTTTCTCATTTTGTCTGTCATAGTTGAAGTGTACCTATGATGAAAATTACAGGCCTCTCATCTTTTTAAGTGGGAGAACTTGCAGAATTGGTGGCTGACTAAATACTTTTTTGCCCCACTGTATAGACGGGTTGGTTGTTTAGCAACAAAACCGAGGCTTGCGCAGCTAAGGGCCAAAACAGACTGGGCTGGCTTAGATTGTTGACAACATTTAAGCTATATTTCTATGTTTTTGAAAACATAAATACATTTTTACAATGAGTGCTTGTCTCTCAAATACATTGTTACAGTTGTTTGTTAGCTAGCTAGCGAATTCTAGCCATATTAGCATTGACACAAAATCCGTTAAAACACCTCAGAACAAGGCATGGTATCAATAACAAGCTGAAACGAGCCACTAATGATTTCTCACATGGCAGTTTCTTGTCATTCTTGCTAGCAACCTAACCATCCAGAATCAGAACAGCACAATGACGTTTGCCCCATGGAAGAGTGCACATCTTTTTTGACGTTGTCAGCTAACACACATATATATATATACCAAGCTTGTGGTTTCAAATAGTAATTTCAATACCGTGTGAAAGTGACGCATTCCTATGTCGTACTTTCATTTTCATGTCCCTGATCTATTGAATGGGCTTGACGATTATATTATCAAATTCTTGAAAACACGGTCATATAAGATATATAACAAATTATAGTCGTGTTTGTGGATAAATTTTCTTCTGCCAGATACCTTTCATTAAGTTTTTGAGCTGGAGACCATTCAAAAAGCCTACAAATGTTTAAAAAATAAAAAATAAAAAAAAATGACAAAGCTACTTGCTACGTCACTTGCATAGCATAAAACAAACAACATAGATATATACAGAACAGTATCAAAGTGGAATTATTTTCTGTACTCTTGTGTGATGGAAAGCATGGTTCTTCTGTGGTCACTCGTTGTTCTCAGGTGGTCAAGAGGAGTACGTGCTGTCGTACGAGCCAATCAGTCAACAGGAAGGTGAGCTTCTTTTTCTCCATCACAGTCAAATACCTTTGGTGCCTTGTTAATATTTAAATTACATTTGATTTCAATGTGTAAAGCTTCAGGAGGCGTTGGTGTGTGAAAACACAATTTACGTCAGTTAGAAGTGTGATGTTTTTCCAAATTGCTGGACTGTGTTTGGATTTTTCAAACACAATGTTAGCGGTTGGGTTTTTGTTCTCCCATCAGTGAACTACACCCGTCCAGTGATTATTCTTGGTCCCATGAAGGATCGGGTAAACGACGACCTGATATCGGAGTTCCCCGACAAATTTGGGTCCTGTGTTCCCCGTGAGTGTAATGTTACTTGTCTTACGTGTTTGCCGTGGTAAAAGACAGCGCTTTTACAGGTTATTTATTTCCTCAAACACAAGTTGTGGCTGAGAAAACGTGCACCATTCATTACAATGGTAATTTTCTCTTTATACATTGTTCATGGTAAAAATAGGAAATGTTTCTACTTGCAGGCCAACCATTTGGTCACGCAGTCTGATTAACGCAGTCATCACAGTCTGAGTTGATCTCTTCTCATTAATTCTCACAAAATATGCATCCCAAATGGCACTCTTTTATACTCTGTTCAAAAGTAGTGCAATATAGAGTGCAATTTGGGACTTTTGCACTCTTCCCCACACATTTAAAAGCATTGGATTAATGTAAAGATGGGAAAGAGGGAGTTCCCGCCATACGTCTAACACTGGTCCTTTCCTTTCCCCCCAGACACAACCAGACCTAAGCGGGACTATGAGGTGGACACCAGGGACTACCACTTTGTGGTGTCCAGGGAGCAGATGGAGAAGGACATCCAGGACCACAAGTTTATCGAGGCGGGCCAGTACAACAACCACCTGTACGGGACCAGCGTACAGTCGGTGCGTGAGGTGGCAGAGAAGGTACGTGAACAGAATAGAAGGCCATCCTTAACGGAACTTCTTCACTGTCTGCAGTCCCACCACAGCAGGCAAAACTGGTTGAAAAAAACAGCCGTTTCTGGTTGTATTGACGTACTTTCAACCAAGGCGGTTTTTTTCCCACCCTGGATGTAACAGGCTTGAGTGTGTTCAGCCTTAAAATCAACAGTCTGTAAGATGCCCAGTAATTTCCAGTTGATAAATATGCCCTTAGATTTTTAGGAATATGCATAGACACACTAGCGGTAAATGTTTTAGAAAACCTACTCATTCAAGGGTTTTTCTATATTTTTACTATTTTCTACATTGTAGAATAATAATGAAGACATCAACACTATGAAATAACACATATGGAATCATGTAGTAAACAAAAAAGTTAAACAGATTCTTCAAATAGCCACCCTTTGCCTTGATGACAGCTCTGCACACTGTTGGCATTCTCTCAACCAGCTACACCTGGAATGCTTTTCCAACAGTCTTGAAGGAGTTCCCACATATGCTGAGCACTTGTTGGCTGCGTTTCCATCACTGTGCGGTCCGACTTATCCCAAACCATCTA
This sequence comes from Salvelinus alpinus, assembly GCF_045679555.1. Lineage (NCBI taxonomy): Eukaryota > Metazoa > Chordata > Actinopteri > Salmoniformes > Salmonidae > Salvelinus > Salvelinus alpinus. Next base: position 51,077,009 of record NC_092108.1, on the reverse strand, counting down.
AATTTGATTGAGGTCGGGGGATTGTGGAGGCCAGGTCATCTGATGCAGCACTCCATCACTCTCCTTCTTGGTAAAATAGCCCATACACAGCCTGGAGGTGTGTTGGGTCATTGTCCTGTTGAAAAACAAATGATAGTCCCACCAAGCCCAAACCAGATGGGATGGTGTTTTGTCTGCAGAATGCTGTTGTAGCCATGCTGGTTAAGTGTGCCTTGAATTCTAAATAAATCATAGTGTGTCACCAGCACGGTGGGAAATACACATGCGGAGATCATCCGTTCACCCACACCGCGTCTCACAAAGACACGGCGGGTTGGAAACAAACAGCTTTGCACACTCTTGGCGTTCTCAAAACTAGCTTCATGAGGTAGTCACCTGCATTTCAATTAACAGGTGTGCATTCTTAAAAGTTAATTTGTGGAACTTCTTTCCTTAATGCGTTTGAGCCAATCAGTTGTGTTGTGACAAGGTGGGGGGGGGGGGGGGGATATACAGAACATAGCCTTATTTGGTAAAAGTCCATATTATGGCATGAACAGCTCAAATAAGCAAAGAGAAATGACAGTCCATCATTACTTTAAGACATGAAGGTCAGTCAATACAGAACATTTCAAGAACTGTGAAAGTTTCTTCACGTGCAGTCGCAAAAACCATCAAGCGTTATGATGAAACTGGCTCAAAATCCGCTGTTCAGAGGAGACTGTGTGAATCAGGCTTTCATGGTCTGCTGCAAAGAAACCACTACTAAAGGACACCAATAAGAAGAAGAGAATTGCTTGGGCCAAGAAACACGAGCAATGGACATTAGACTGGTGGAAATGTATCCTTTGGTGTGGAGGCCAAATTGGAGATTTTTGGTTCCAACCGCCGTGTCTTTGTGAGACGCGGTGTGGGTGAACGGATGATCTCCGCATGTGGTGTTATGGTGTGGGGGTGCTTTGCTGGTGACATTTATTTCGAATTCAAGGCACACTTAACCTGCATGGCTACCACAGCATTCTGCAGCGATACGCCATCCCAACTGGATTGGGGTTCGTGGGGACTATCATTTGTTTTTCAACAGAACAATGACCCAGTACACCTCCAGGCTGTGTAAGGGCTATTTTACCAAGAAGGAGAGTGATGGAGTGCTGCATCACATGACCTGGCCCCCACAATCCCCCAACCTCAACCAAATTGAGATGTTTTGGGATGAGTCAGACTGCAGAGTGATGGAAACGCAACAAACAAGTGCTCAGCATATGTGGGAACTCCTTCAAGACTGTTGGTAAAGCATTCAAGGTGAAGTTGGTTGAGAGAATACCAAGATTGTGCAAAGCTGTCGTCAAGGCAAAGGGTGGCTATTTCAAGAATATCAAATATATTTGGATTTGTTTAACACTTTTTTGGTTACTACATGATTCCGTATGTGTTATTTTATAGTTTGTATGTCTTCACTATTATTCTTCACTATAGGAAATAGTACAAATAAAGGAAAACCCTTGAATGAGTAGGTGTTCTAAAACTTTTGGCCGCTAGTGTACATGTACCCTAGGTAGCTAAAAGGGGTCACCATTGTTTAACTTTAGGTTCACTCACTAAGCAAAGGTGCTCATTCAGGTCTCTGTGAAATCCTGCTCCAGTTAATAGGAGAGTTATGCCTTATGTTGTCACCCAAAGTCATGTCTTTTATTTTCCAAGCTACAGCACATAACAAAAACAAATATTGGGACAGTACAGTGGGAAATGTAGAGGGAGACCGATAGTATAGACAGAAGGTGGCCAAGACAGAGCTCGAACCCCCATCGCCAGGGTGCATATGTGGTCCAGAGTCGGAAGCTTAGGCAACTTCTCCTGACTCCGGCACAGCAAACAATATTTTACATAAAGCATATCATAGAGTTCAGTCTGGTTTGTGTTTCTGTATCGTGACAACACTGCACCCACCAGATTTCTCTGTTCCCCTCCCTAAGGGCAAACACTGCATCCTGGATGTGTCAGGCAACGCCATCAAGAGGCTGCAGCTGGCCCAGCTCCATCCCATCGCTGTTTTCATCAAACCCAAGTCTGTGGAGAACATCATGTGAGTGGGAGCTGATTCTCTGTCAGCTTTAGATGCTTATCCACCTGGTACAACTGTCAGCTTAGTTTAGCAGACTTGATGGTTGCTGCTACTAGCTCTGTCGGTTTGGAGCTTAACTGGCACAAAAGCCTGTGTCATGCAATCTGCAAATAACATTTTTAAAATAAGAAAGAAGTTTAGGTCTGGTATCGGTGTATCTTTCTACATTTGTTTTGGATTGCTAGTTGTTCTTGCCAGAATTAGTACCTGGATCTAGACACTGTTGTGTACAGGGTTTTCACTGTGCTGTTCTCTCCCTTTCTATCAGGGAGATGAATAAGAGGCTGACGGAGGAGCAGAGCAGGAAGACCTTTGACAGAGCCACCAAGCTGGAGCAGGAGTTCACCGAGCATTTTACAGGTGAAAAACTAACCCATTTCTCTGTGATCTTGGCATGACATGGGACGGTTAGTTTAACATTTAATTGTTTACTTTATTTCTATGTGTGTATCACCCTTTTTTAACACAGGGAATTCTTAAGGGGCTTCACAGGCAAATAAATTACAATTAAAGCAACAGAGTAGACACAGCATTGCAAGTAGATGCATATAAAGGCTATTGGATGATAAGCCTTTTTTGTGTCTGTTTCAGCCATTGTTCAAGGAGACACCTTGGAGGAGATCTATGAGCAAGTCAAGCAGATCATAGAGGAACAGTCTGGCCCGTTCATATGGGTGCTATCCAAGGAGAAATTATGAAGAGGTCACAACACTTTCTACTCCCCTGTCGTCCTCCTCTCCTTTTTATTTATGATTTATGCCCTGTTCTGCTGAAACTGGAAACACTACCCTACCACCTCCAAAACAGCCCGAACCTTATCACCCCCCTTTTCCTCAATCCCCCTCCTCTGCCAGGCTTCTCTCATGACCTAAGTCTGTGACCGAGAAGTGACAGTGACGGCCAGTGATGTTGACAACGAATAGCCAGACCAGCAGAGCAAAGCACAGAGGGGCAGATGATGTTGTTCAAACGGTACAGTCCCTTAATGTTTAAAGGAGGTGACTTTCTAAGAAAAAAGGAAAGTGAAAGAACTTTTTAGTGGCTCACGGCTTAATAGTACCTCTTATTTAAGTCGTTTTTTTTCGACCGAAGACGAAGGAAGTTCAGGCATTAGGTTATAAGTAGCGGAAACACAAAGCAAAACGTTGCACGTGATAGCTTTAACAGCATGTCTTTTTAGTACCTTTTTTCCACTTTCTTTTACCCTCCAACCGTCATCCTTCAACATATTTATCATAGTACTCGTATTTTTTTTGAACACAGTCGTATTCACTTTCCCCCCCGCTCCTTACCAGTGTATCCATGTTAGAAAGCCATTGAATTGTGTGTCTTTGAGCGGCACACAGATGTTTCTTGTGCGGCACTTGATTGAATAGGGTTCTTCAACTCAAGTCCTGGAGGGTAGAGTGTATGTAGTGTGTCCATTCAAAGGGTTTAACGCTGACCTCTGCTCTTAACAAGAACTGTGTGATGCAAACAGCATTACTGTTTGTACAGTTGTAATTCTCGTTTGCATCCTACATGTGTGTTTGATTCTTGGAATAATATTGACATTTTCATGAGCAAAATGTGATATCGCTTCTACTAAAACACATACTTCCCTCTAGAACTTGAGTTTGAGACCAGATCAGTGCAAGAACTATGGAGAGTTTTTAAGATGTGTCTTGCTGTTTAAATGACCGTCTTTGATCGTTTGAATTGTTTTTGAGAGTGCTTTTACAGATGCAAAAGTAAGGAACTGCCATTTTTAGGTGTCCTTAGGTTTGTCAGCAAAATGCAGATGCAAAAATGTAACAACTTTATTGTACAATGAGATTTTAACATATATTTAACCCTCCGTAAACTGCCTATTTTGTTATAATAAAAGTCTATATTGAACTTTACTTAAACACTAATACTATGGGAATTATTTTGATTGCATTTTTAATCATATATAAATAAAAAAGTATAAAAGATATTTAAATATAAATATATATTTTTTTGTTTTCTTTTACCACCACTTCCTTTAAAAATGTTTTTTTAAAGAAATTATTAGTCTACATCAGAAAAACAATTATTCTAATACAGTGCTCCCTTATTGTGGTTCTAAAGAACCTATGGGTATGCTCTTTTCCCCCACAACTAATACCTCAATTATTGATTAAACTGTGAAATTATGAACAGGGTGTCACTATTGTGAAACATTATCCCTGTTTCAAGTTTGAGGTGTAAGGTGAAGTTGCCCCTAGACTCTGATCTTGGGTCAGTTTAGCATTTTCTCCCCAATGGTGAAGGTTAGGATTGATGGAGGGGAAGCTGATCCTAGATCTGCACCTGGGGGAAACTTCACCCCAGAGCAGTTAGTCTCTACTGTACCAGGACTAGAGACCTCTTCCCCTGCCCAGGTAAAACCCATGTTTTAGATTAGAGAGCAGTCTCAGAAAGGGCCACTATGGCAGCTAGAATCCTCCCGTGTCCTATTATAGTAACCGACTAGTTGTCTTTACATCATGTGATAACCTACACGATTTTGAAAAAAACGATGTAACCCATAAAACTACAGATGACTAGAAGTAATATAGCAAAAATATTAAATAACATAACATTTGTTTATTACACCTGCCAAATGTTTAAAGGCCCTCACTTGAAAACAACACAGCTTCACGTGAGGAATGTACTGGCTATTCTTGAGTGTTTTTTTTCCAGAATGCAATGATGCCGGTTCTATAGTAGATATGGGAACTGAAGGTCCAGACTTGACCCATTGGACTTTTTTTGATAGACTTCGTTCAACGGAGGGCTCTACACATGGCTTGTGTCCCTCAGCGAGGCCTCCCCCGTCCTCGCCTTCAAGATAATGGCTTTTTCTACACTACAAAACTGCTTCTTCTATCACCTCACCACCTCCACTTTTCTTCAGAATTTTGGGGGACTGTCTGGAAACATGTAAATAACCTACCGATTCTCATTCATTCCATTAATCAGAGAGGAGAACGGCTCATAATTGAATAAAAAAATAAAACATTTCTCATACAACCTACTGTGGTGTGGGTGCGAGTATTGTCTTTCTGTTGTGTGTGTGTGTAGTGCCAGATCGTAAACCCTATTTCAATTGACCACCCCTCCAATTGTTTGTTTGTTTGTGTGTGTATTGTAGAAATATATGTGGGTCTGAAGATGGCTGTTGATGATTGTTGAGATATCCAATGACATTTTCATGTGCAAATTGCGCTTGATTTCAAGACATCTGTAGGCTGGTGCTCAAGGAATGACATTCCCATGAGCGCAACATTACTTTTTTAAACATTTGAAGATGTACATCATTAGGTCATTGCAACAAACAAGCACACTCGGCCTATTGGGGAAGTCAGACAGAGGCAGCAAGAGTCAAAAGCCACCCCAAACTGGTAACAGCAATATGGTTGGATGCCTCTTATAGGAGCCAGTTTCCTGGACCCTGGTCAAGCCTTCTCTTGGACTAAAAAGCATGCTCTATTCAGTCTATTGAGAATCTAATTTGTAAGGGTTTATTCTTTTCCACATACTGTTATGCTCACAACACTCCACTACACTATTGAGAAAAGCACTCAATAATAGCCCATAAGGGGGGAAACAGATCAAATATATTTTTTAGGATACGTGAAATATTTAAAATTGGATTACGGAATGTATGGAAAGGGTATACTGAACAAAAATATAAACGCAACATGTAAAGCTTTGGTCCCATGTTTCATGAGCTGAAATAAAAGGTACCAGAAATGTTCCATATGCACAAGAGCATATGTGCAAAATTTCCCTCCAATTTTGTTTACATCCCTGTTAGTGAGCATTTCTCCTTTGCAAAGATAATCCATCCACCTGACAGGTGTGGCATATCAAGAAGCTGATTAAACAGCATGATCATTACACAGGTGCACCTTGTGCTGGGGACAATAAAAGGCCACTCTAAAATGTGCAGTTTGGCCACAGATCTCTAAAGTTTTGAGGGAGTGTGCATTTGGGATGCTGATTGCAGGAATGTCCACAAGCTGTTGCCAAATAATTTAATGTTAATTTCTCTACCATAAGCCGCCACCAACGCCGTTTTAGAGATTTGCAGACCACGCCAGCCCAGGACCTCCACAATCAGCCTCTTCTCCTGCAGGATCCTCTAAGACCAGCTACCCAGACAGCTGATGAAACTGAGGAGTATTTCTGTCTGTAATAAAGCCCTTTTGTGGGGAAAACTCATTCTGATTGGGTGGGCCTGTCTCCCCAGTTAGTGGATCTATGGCCTCCCAGGCCCAACAATGGCTGCGCCCCTGCCCAGTCATGTGAAATTCATAGATTAGTGCCTAAATTAATAACTGATTTCATTATATGAAATGTAACTCAGTAAAATTGTTGCATGTTGCGTTTTACATTGTTTTTCAGTATATGTCACAAATATATGTATTTATTGATATATTTGGTAAATATATATTAAAATGTATTAGAAAATGTTTTGTAAAATATATTCCAACATCCATATCAATGTATCTGTAAGATATACAGTACTAGTCAAAAGTTTTAGAACACATACTCATTCAAGGTTTTTTCTTTATTTGTACTATTTTCTACATTGTAGAATAATAGTGAAGTCATCAAAACTATGGAATCATGTATTTAAACAAATCAAAATATATACACTGCTCAAAAAAATAAAGGGAACACTTAAACAGCACAATGTAACTCCAAGTCAATCACACTTCTGTGAAATCAAACTGTCCACTTAGGAAGCAACACTGATTGACAATAAATTTCACATGCTGTTGTGCAAATGGAATAGACAACAGGTGGAAATTATAGGCAATTAGCAAGACACCCCCAATAAAGGAGTGGTTCTGCAGGTGGTGACCACAGACCACTTCTCAGTTCCTATGCTTCCTGGCTGATGTTTTGGTCACTTTTGAATGCTGGCGGTGCTTTCACTCTAGTGGTAGCATGAGACGGAGTCTACAACCCACACAAGTGGCTCAGGTAGTGCAGCTCATCCAGGATGGCACATCAATGCGAGCTGTGACAAGAAGGTTTGCTGTGTCTATCAGCGTAGTGTCCAGAGCATGGAGGCGCTACTAGGAGACAGGCCAGTACATCAGGAGACGTGGAGGAGGCCGTAGGAGGGCAACAACCCAGCAGCAGGACCGCTACCTCCGCCTTTGAGCAAGGAGGAGCAGGTGGATCACTGCCAGAGCCCTGCAAAATGACCTCCAGCAGGCCACAAATGTGCATGTGTCTGCTCAAACGGCCAGAAACAGACTCCATGAGGGTGGTATGAGGGCCCGACGTCCACAGGTGGGGGTTGTGCTTACAGCCCAACACCGTGCAGGACGTTTGGCATTTGCCAGAGAACACCAAGATTGGCAAATTCGCCACTGGCGCCCTGTGCTCTTCACAGATGAAAGCAGGTTCACACTGAGCACGTGACAGACGAGTCTGGAGACGCCGTGGAGAACGTTCTGCTGCCTGCAACATCCTCCAGCATGACCGGTTTGGCGGTGGGTCAGTCATGGTGTGGGGTGGATTTCTTTGTGGGGCCGCACAGCCCTCCATGTGCTCGCCAGAGGTAGCCTGACTGCCATTAGGTACCGAGATGAGATCCTCAGACCCCTTGTGAGACCATATGCTGGTGCGGTTGGCCCTGGGTTCCTCCTAATGCAAGACAATGCTAGACCTCATGTGGCTAGAGTGTGTCAGCAGTTCCTGCAAGAGGAAGGCATTGATGCTATGGACTGGCCCGCCCGTTCCCCAGACCTGAATCCAATTGAGCACATCTGGGACATCATGTCTCGCTCCATCCACCAACGCCACGTTGCACCACAGACTGTCCAGGAGTTGGCGGATGCTTTAGTCCAGGTCTGGGAGGAGATGCCTCAGGAGACCATCCGCCACCTCATCAGGAGCATGCCCAGGCGTTGTAGACAGGTCATACAGGCACGTGGAGGCCACACACACTACTGAGCCTCATTTTGACTTGTTTTAAGGACATTACATCAAAGTTGGATCAGCCTGTAGTGTGGTTTTCCACTTTAATTTTGAGTGTGACTCCAAATCCAGACCTCCATGGGTTGATAAATTTGATTTCCATTGATAATTTTTGTGTGATTTTTTTGTCAGCACATTCAACTATGTAAAGAAAAAAGTATTTAATAAGAATATTTCATTCATTCAGATCTAGGATGTGTTATTTTAGTGTTCCCTTTATTTTTTTGAGCAGTGTATATTTTTGAGGTTCTTGAAATAGCCACCCTTTGCCTTGTTGACAGCTTTGCACACTCTTGTCATTCTCTCAACCAGGTTCACCTTGAATGCTTTCCCAACAGTCTTGAAGGAGTTCCCACATATGCTGAGCACTTGTTGGCTGCTTTTTCTTCACTGTGGTCCGACTCATCACAAACCGTCTCAATTTGGTTGAGGTCGGGGGATTGTGGAGGCCAGGTCATCTGATGCAGCACTCCATCACTCTCCTTCTTGGTAAAAATAGCCTTTACACAGCCTGGAGGTGTGTAAATAAATCACAGAGAGTGTCACCAGCGAAGCGCCCTTTTAACTACATGATTCCAAAAGTGTTATTTCAGAGTTTTGATGTCTTCACTATTATTCTATTAGAAAATAGTAAAAATAAAGAAAACCCTTGAATGAGTAGGTGTTCTAAAATGTTTGACCAGTAGTGTATATGATTATAATGTACAGTATTTAGATGTGACAGATTGCAGAAAGGGAGAAGTGGCCATATATGCAAAATCAAATTTCATGGAGGCCCGATCTTTAAATATTTCTGTTCTCAAGAAATGTGATCTCTTGGTTGTAGATACAGTGCCGTCTTTAAGTATTTAGACGCCTTTACTTTTCCCACATTTTTTTTACGTTACTGCCTTTTTTCTAAAATATATATATTTTTTTAAATTCATCATGAATGTACACACAATACCCCATAATGACAAAGCAAAAACTGTTTTTTTTTTATGTTTGCTAATTTTAATATATATATATATTTTTTTTACTGAAATATACATTTACATAAGCATTCAGATCCTTTACTCAGTACATTGTTGAAGCACCTTTGGCAGCGATTACAGCCTCGAGTCTTCTTGGGTATGACGCTACAAGCATGGCACACCTGTATTTGGGGAGTTTCTCCCATTCTTCTCTGCAGATCCTCTCAAACTCTGTCAGATTGGATGGGGAGCGTTGTGTGCCTTTCCAAATCATGTCCAATCAATTGAATTTACCACAGGTGGACTCCAATCAAGTTGTAGAAACATCTCAAGCATGATCAATGGAAACAGGAGGCACCTTAGCTCAATTAAGAGTCTCATAGCAAAGTGTCTTAATACTTAAGTAAATACGATATTTCTGTTTTTTATTTTTAATACATTTGCAAAAAAAATGTAAACCTGTTTTCGCTTTGTCATTATGGGGTGTTGTGTGTAGATTGCTGAGGAAAATGTCTAATTTCATCCATAATTTAATAAGGCTGTAACGTAACAGCATTTTTTTTAAGTCAAGGGGTCTGAATACTTTCCAAAGGCACTATATGTCCATAAACCAGAATACATGTCACGTTCGTTTGTAGAAACGGACCAAAGCGAATGTTGAGTTCCACATAATTTATTAGGAGTGAAACTAAGAAAAAACAATAAACTAATAACGAAACGTGACGATAATGGAGTGCTGACATACAACTACCCATAAACAATATCCCACAAACACAAGTGGGAACAAACACTATCCCCAATTAGAGACAACGATTACCAGCTGCCTCTAATTGGGAATCATACAAATCACCAACATAGAAACATGAAAACTAGAACACCCACATAGAAATAATAAACTAGACTAACCACCCAGTCACGCCCTGACCATAGAAAATAACGACTCTATGGTCAGGACGTGACAATACACATTTATTTGTTGCTGAGATTTACCGCCCCCTGCTGCCATGATGAATGCTACTGGTGCTATAGTGTATCTACAGTTGAAGTCGGAAGTTTACATACACCTTAGCCAAGTACATTTAAACTCAGTTTTTCACAATTCCTGACATTCAATCCTAGTAAAAATGCCCTGTCTTAGGTCAGTTAGGATCACCACTTTATTTTAATAATGTGAAATGTCAGAATAATAGTAGAGAGAATTATCTATTTCAGCTTTTACTTCTTTCATCACATTCTTAGTGGGTCAGAAGTTTACATACACTCAATTAGTATTTGGTAGCATTGCCTTTAAATTGTTTAACTTGGGTATACCATTTCGGGTAGCCTTCCACAAGCTTTCCACAATAAGTTGGCCCACATTTTTTGGCCCATTCCTCCTGACAGAGCTGGTGTAACTGAGTCAGGTTTGTAGGCCTCCTTATTCACACACACTTGTTCAGTTCTGCCCACAAATTTTCTATAGGATTTAGGTCAGGGCTTTGTGATGGCCACTCCAATAACTTGACTTCGTTGTCCTTAAGCCATTTTGCCACAACTTTGGAAGTATGCTTGGGGACGTTGTCCATTTGGAAGACCCATTTGCGACCAAGCTTTAACTTCCTGACTGATGTCTTGAGATGTTGCTTCAATATATCCACATAATTTTCAATCCTCATGATGCCATCTATTTTGTGAAGTGCGCCACTCCCTCCTGCAGCAAAGCTCCCCCACAACATGATGCTGCCACCCCCGTGCTTCACATTTGGGATGGTTTTCTTCGGCTTGCAAGCATCCCCCTTTTCCTCCAACCATAATGATGGTCATTATGGCCAAACAGTTCCATTTTTGTTTCACCAGACCAGAGGACATTTCTCCAAAAAGTACAATCTTTGTCCCCATATGCAGCTGCAAACAGTAGTTTGATTTTTTTATTGCGGATTTGGAGCAGTGGCTTCTTCCTTGCTGAGCGGCCTTTCAGGTTATGTCGATATAGGACTCGTTTTACTGTGGATATAGATACTTTTGTACCTATTTCCTCCAGCATCTTCACAAGGTCCTTTGCTGTTGTTCTGGGATTGATTTGCACTTTTCGCACCAAAGTACGTTCATCTCTAGGAGACAGAACGCGTCTCCCTCCTGAGCGGTATGACGGCTGCGTGGTCCCATGGTGTTTATACTTGCGTACTATTGTTTGTACAGATGAATGTGGTACCTTCAAGTGTTTGGAAATTGCTCCCAAGGATGAACCAGACTTGTGGAGGTCTACAATTTATTTTCTGAAGTCTTGGCTGATTTCTTTTGATTTTCCCATGATGTCAAGCAAAGAGGCTCTGAGTTTGAAGGTAGGCCTTGAAATACATCCACAGGTACACCTCCAATTGACTCAAATTATGTCAATTAGCCTATCAGAAGCGTCTAAAGCTATGACATCATTTTCTGGAATTTTCCAAAATGTTTAAAGGCACAGTCAACTTAGTGTATGTAAACTTCTGACCCACTGGAATTGTTATACAGTGAATGCTAAGTGAAATAATCTGTCTGTAAACAATTGTTGGAAAGATTACTTGTGCCATGCACAAAATAGATGTCCTAACCGACTTACCAAAACTACAGTTTGTTAACAAGAAATTTGTGGAGTGGTTGAAAAACAAGTTTTAATGACTCCAACCTAAGTGTATGTAAACTCCCGACGTCAACTGTATACTACTCTATCCTATGCATTCTTCAGATATACTACATATTCTATCCGCATGCTGTCCATAATGTCTATACTGTACATCCCATCACATACAGTATATATATATATAGGGCCAAACCCTCCCCAAACCTGAACGACGCTGGGCCAATTGTGCATCACCTCATGGGTCTCCCAGTCACGACCGGCTGCGACACTGCCCCGGGATCGAACTCTTGTCTATAGTGACGCTTCTTGTCTATAGTGACGCCTGCGATGCTGTTCCTTAGACCGCTGCACCACTCGGGAGGCCTTAACAGCTTCTACCCCCAAAGCCATAAGACTGCTGAACAATTAATCAAATGGCCACACGGATTATTTGCATTGAACCCCCCCCTTTGATTTTACAATGCTGCTACTCGCTGTTTATTATCTATGCATAGTCACTTTACCCATACCTATGTCACGGCTGTCTTCGTCCTCCTCATCTGATGAGGAGAAGCGAGAAAGTAAGTGTTCGTCATTTTAATGGAAAAACTGAACACTACAAAACAACAAAGTGACAACCGTGAAGCTAATGAACACTCGTGCTGACACAAACACTACGCATAGACAATCACCCACAACGACAAAACAGGCTACCTAAATATGGTTCCCAATCAGAGACAACGACTAACACCTGCCTCTGATTGAGAACCATATCAGGCCAAACACAGAAACAGACAAACTAGACATACAACATAGAATGCCCACTCAGATCACACCCTGACCAAACAAAACATATAAACATACAAAGCAAACTATGGTCAGGGCGTGACAACCTACATGTACAAATTACCTCGACTAACCTGTACCAGACTCGGGGCACCCTGTATATAGCCTTGTTATTGTTATGTCATTGTAATTATTTATTTTTTTATATATATTTTCTTAACTTTTCTCGTAAAACTGCATTGTTGGTTTAAGGTCTTGTAAGTAAGCATTTCACGGTAAGGTCTACTGTCACGCTCGTCATAATGAGTGGACCAAGGTGCAGCGTGGTAGGCGTACATTTTCCTTTATTAAATGAACACCGAACAAAAACAACAAAATACCAAACGAAAAGTGAAGCTAAATAATAGTGCTAACAGGCAACTATCCGTAGTCAAGATCCCAGAAAGAACAATGGGGAAATGGCTGCCTAAATATGATCCCCAATCAGAGACAACGATAAACAGCTGTCTCTGATTGGGAACCAGGCCAACATAAATCACTAATCACCTAGATGACCCACCCTAGTCACTATCACGTCCAACCAACATAGAGAATAAACAGCTCTCTGTGGTCAGGGCGTGACAGTCTACACCTGTTGTATTTGGTGCATGTAAAAAATACAATTTGATAATAATTAGAAAAATGCCATCTATTTCCTATTATTTCTTTCATTTCCATGATCATTGCAAAATAAATTCTTCACCTTTTCTGACTGTGGTTTCATAGTCACGAAATAGCCTATAGGCCTACAACAAATTAGGATAGGCTACCATTCATCCCATCTCTCATTTATTTGGAACCACTTCACAGTAGTACAGAGATATGCTATTTCAAGTATTTTGCTCTATGTAATCCGATTTTAGTTTAACTGTAGAACAGACATTTAATTTTTCCATTGACATTTGTAGGCTACGTCTGAATACTGTAATGTCAAATTTCTTGAGTAGACAATATTTAATTTATAAACATAATACATATAACCATTGCAGAATAAATTCAAAAAAAATTCTGGCCATGACGAGTTCATGTTCCAGAAGTAGTCATACAATAACTTACCAACTTAACGCTTCTCTCATTTACTGTAATTGGGCCTATTAGATAGGCTATTAGAAATTAAAGTTTTTACTCTATGCATCCCGAAATGGAGTACCGTTTATAACATACAGTAGAATTTAAAGGTGCACAATGCAGAAATAACTCCGCCAATTCATGGTTGCGAAATTTCGAGTAGTTAGCTTAATTCCACTTTCTGACAAAACAAGCAAGTAGTGATGAGCAGGTAATCACAAACTGGGGTACGTGCAATGCAGTCGGGGGTCTGCCAAACAAAAAATGTATTTTTTTATTTTTATTTTTTTCTTCACATTTTCAAACAGTTCATTTAGATTTTCCAACGGGGCTATACATTTGGGTGAGGTTTTTTTCTCGCCTGAGTAGCCTCGTTTCACTGACAAAAATATAATTAAACCATCTAGTGTTCAGCAAAATAACCACACAATGTCAAATGCAGGTAGCCTAGTGAAATAATTAACATCCAATCACATTAACCATTACTCTCTCGCGGGAATTCCACTAATGGTCCGTATGTAGCTAAACGTAGCTGCTGCTCATTCTGTTTGCTCGAAAATTGATTAATTGATTAATGTCCATAGAGACACATACCAGCTCTACTGGTAGTACTGCTACTATCAGCGCAATACTACACCTGCACCTGTCGATGGCACAAATTGTTCATCTTCCACAAGCACATCCAATGCTAGCATCAGTAATTCTACATTTGCTGTTAGCCCAGCTAGCATGGACACTGACAGTTTCTGAATCTGATGCATCCGAAGACCTTCTGCCCCCTTACCCGGGAAAGCTCCAAACAACAGACGTTGGACCATCGAAGAGGGGCAAATATGACGAGAACTACATTGATTTGGGGTTCACCTATTGGGAGTAGTGCCTTTCCTCAGCCACAGTGTGTTATATGTGCAAAAATACTATCTCACAACTCAATGAAACCTTCCCTCTTGCAGACATTTAGAAACAAAACATGCCAATTTGAAAAATAAGCCACAGGAGTTTTTTGAGCTAGAATTAAGACGACTTTCGATGTATAAAAGCAACAGATACCATTGATAAAAAGGGGCTAGAAGCGTCTCACTTCCCACGAGCCGGGTTGTGACAAAAACTCACACTCATTCTTATGTTTAATAAATGTATCGTATTGTGTGTGTAGCAGGCTTACAATGATGGCAAAAAAAACAATATTTTAGAGTGTGCTGACCCTGGTGCTAGTGGGGGTACGCAGCTGGAAGTTGAATGTTTGAAAGGGTACGGGACTATAAAAAGTTTGGGAACCACTGGTGTAGAGAATCTAAACTGCTGTGAAATATCGTTTCCATAACCAAAAATATTTGAATTTTTGCTGTTTGAAGCTGGTGTACAAAGCAGAAAATAAAAGACGCAAAAACAAAATTTAAGAACGGGACGCACAGAAATAGCGCACATAGTTCTTAGACTTGCTTTTATTTTTTTACCCCCTTTTTCTCCCCAAATGCAATCTTGTCTCATCGCTGCAACTCCCCAATGGGCTCGGAGGAGGCGAAGGTCAAGTCATATGTTTTCCGAAACATGATCCGCCAAACCACACTCCTTAAAACTTCTTGAGGGCAGGGGGCAGCATTTTCACTTTCGGAAAAAATAGCATGCCAAAATTCAACTGCTTGCTACTCATCCCCAGAATATAAGATATGCATATTATTAGTAGATTTGGATAGAAAACACTCTGAAGTTTCTAAAACTGTTTGAATCATGTCTGTGAGAATAACATAACTTATGTAGCAGGCAAAACCCTGAGGACAAACCATTCAGAAGTTGTATTTTTTTGATGTCACTGTCTTTTCAATGAGTTTTCTTAGAGACACCAGATTTCTAATGGACTTGCTTGCAGTTCCTACCGCTTCCACTTTCACCAGTCCTTGGAAATCGGTTGAGGTTATTCCTTTGTGTAGTGAAGAAGTAGGGCTATCGTAAATGAGGGTCATATGAAGTACATTTTTTGAGAGAGTCACGTTACGAAAAAAGTTGCGTCAGTTTGTTTTCTTTTTGTATTGAACACAGATCATCCCGTCTTCAAATTGATTGATTATTAACGTTTAAAAATACCTAACGTTGTATTACAAAAGTAGTTTGAAATGTTTTGGTAAAGTTTACATGTAACTTTTGATATATTTTGTAGTGACTTGGCGAAAGTTGGAAGCTGTGTTTTTCTGGATGAAACGGTCCAAATAAATTGACATTTTGGATATATATCGACGGAATTAATCGAACAAAAGGATCATTTGTGATGTTTATGCGACATATTGGAGTGCCAAAAAAATAATTTCGTCAAAGGTAAGGCATGATTTATATTTTATTTCTGCGTTTTGTGTCGTGCTTGCAGTGTTGAATTATGCTACTCTGTTTGTTTACTGTTGTGCTATCATCAGATAATAGCATCTTATGCTTTCGCCGAAAAGCCTTTTTGAAATCTGACATGTTGGCTGGATTCACAACGAGTGTAGCTTTAATTTGTTATCTTACATGTGTGATTTAATGAAAGTTTGATTTTTATATCATGTTATTTGAATATGGCGCGCTGTATTTTCCCTGGCTATTGGCCGGTGGGACGTTTGCGTCCCACCTGTCCCAGAGAAGTTAACACCCACCCACTTAACCCAGAAGCCAACCGTACCAATGTGTCGGAGGAAACACTGTGCAACTTCATTGCAGGCGCCCGGCCCGCCACAAGGAGTCACTAGAGCGCGATGAGCCAAGTAAAGCCCCCTCGGCCAAACCCTCCCCTAACTCGGACAACGCTGGGCCAATTGTGCGCCGCCCTATGGGACTCCCTGTCACGGGCGGTTGTGACACAGCCTGGGATCAAACCCAGGTCTGTAGTGACACATCAAGCACTGCCTTAGACCTGTGTGCCACTCGGGAGGTCCCTTAGACTTGCTTTTAATGAGAATGACAGATCTTTAATTCACATTTCTATGTGCATTTTGTCAGGTCGCCCAAAAAGTTACATATTGCAGCTTTAGCAGGTGAACAGACAATTGATATTTTGCAATGAAGTGTGTAGGCTACCTCTGTAAGTAGGTCTACTGTAGTTAAAACAAATTTAGAGTGGACAACGTTTCAGAATTCGCAGGCAGCGCAGCATATTTAGGTTTGGGAAAAAGTAAATGCAAAACATTATTGAATTCAAACGATCTGTTTATAGGTCCACAACAATTTGTAATTGTTTTTGTCTTTTAGAAATGTTCAGATAGGCTACAGAAAATGTCACTGCAAAATAAAACATTCTGCCAACACCTCCAAAGACAGTTGATCATGTTTGCCATTGCTATTTTCTTTAGGCATTATTGACACCATAAAGGTGAATGGTGGGCGTTTTTAATTTACAATGCTTGTTCACGTGCACAGTTTCAAGACAGGTCTGATTTATAAATGGAGTCTTGCGTCAAGTTTATAAATCTCAATATTGTTGTGTGTGCGCAGTTTTTTCAGAAATGGCGCACGCATATATTTAGTGTAAAACTTTAGCAATATTATAAATGAGGCGCCAGGCCATTAGTGCAGTTTTGGAGAAGCCTTGTTACCATCACGTGGAATTTGACTGCGGTCATGACTCGTGACTACAGGTGTGGCGGTAATATCGTCACAGCCCTACCCTCGCTCAAAGTTGAATTGGAACAACACTCTGACTTGATGCGGCTCGTAGAATTGCGCAAAACGGAGGGAGGGCTAAGTTATTGGGTATTGGGATTTATCTTATGACTACAGTTCATTTCAAACAATGGCTGCCTAAAGAAGAAAACACATCGCACCAAATGACGATTCTAGATGTAGAATGGGTTTCCACTCGGTTTGCAAATGATGGCAAGCACTCTGTTCAGATGTGCTAAGTACTCCAGCAATGATACCAATGTGTCTATGCCTTAAAATGCTGTGGTGCTTACAAACACAATAGGTAAGGTTGTGGTAGATGTGATCCATCACAGGTGAGTTCACAGCTCCATCCACTCCAGAGGGTCTGTTTTAGTCGATACCACTCATACTCAGAGTATAACGAGGATAAGGTCTCATGAATGGACAGCACTCTCCACGCTTACACCTGATGGTGTACGATAATGAGATACATTATGATGACTCCGGAATAGCAGCCTAGGCTAGGAGCTCTTGTAAATTTGTAAATATTTAATAATTTTGAAGTACTTTTGATTACATTTTTGTTTTTCTTAGCTAATTTGTTAGCGATTGGCATCGGGTTGACTGGCAAGTCAGTTGGTTTCGCCTAACTAATGTGTCACTGTAAGCTCGCTAACTTGCTCGCAAACTAGCTAGCTAGCTATATTTTGATTCAAAGTAAGGGGATGTGGTTGGGAGATGTCCGACTTTGAAGATGTTGAAGTTTTGAGCAGTTTTCTCCAGTGGTTAGCTCCAAGGTGGACTATTCTGGACTAATGTGCAGTGTGCTTTTTTGGCACCTTCGTGGCTTCACCCAGGTGGGTGCTACTCAATGGTAGTGGGGGAGTTCTACCCATGGAGTCTGACTTCAGAGACTACTCATGAGAAGCGCTGCTTCAGTGATGGCAAGGGCCAGAGTGCCCTGATAAACGGTTCGGGACCAGTCTGAAACCCCCTGGATGTGACGCCCCTCCATTTCATCTCCAAACTCTCTCTAGCCTTCCTCCTGGCGCTGACTGCTTAAGCCATTAATGAACTACCCTGCCTGCCATGCTCGTCCATAAACTATTACTTTTTCAAAATTGCATGTCTATTTTTTTGTTGTTGCTTAAAGCGCTTTGAGATTGTAATGAAAAGTTCTATTAAAGTTAAATGTATTATTATGTGCCATGAGTCAGCTGTTTTGGAGCAGCAACTGTTGGAGCGACGTTGCTGTCGTGTGTTCCACTACCAAGTCATGCTCGGGCAACGGGCACCATCAAGTTGGCACAGAGGATGTCAGTGAAGTGAGTATAGCGCTAGGCAAGGGTCCGCTCATCCACGGGCACGGGCACGGCACGGGTTACACAAGCCTTTTATAGATTTTACGCAGCACAAGAGACACAGAGGGACAAATTATTTATTATATAGTACAAATAATAAGCAACTAAAGAATGTATAACAACAGGGGAAAACATAGGAGGGGAATCAACAACAGTAAATTACACTACTCTGCAGATTCTCGTCTCCCAAAATGAACAACTTATGTTATTAGTTGGCCAGAGTTCGCAATTATAAAGTGTTCGGTAAAATTTTACTTGAAGGTTATAGGAGAGAGTGGTGTAAGTTGAGACATTTTTACCTTCAGCATCACCCCGTCAAGGGTGATGTAACCATATTCTTTCTAACAAAGAAAGTATGGTTACATAAGACGAAAGGTTACTAAAGGTGAATGGGTGGGTATATCACGCAAACATCTAGCAACCCAAAGGTTGTGTGTTCGAATCATATCCCTGACAACTTTAGCATTTTAGCTAATAAGCAACTTTGCATCTACTTAGGCTACTACGTTTAAGCTTCTTTGAATCTACTTAGCATGTTAACTAATCCTTCCCCTAACCCAAAAACCGTAACCCCTAGCCTAGCTAACTTTAGCCACCTAGCTAACGTTAGCCACAACAAATTGGAGTTCGTAACGTATCATACATATTGCAGATCGTGTATGAATTGGAATTTGTAACATATCGTATGAATTTGAGAACGTAACATATCATACTCAATAGATGATGGAAATCCACAAATTAATACATATCATACTACATGTAATATATCATACTAAATGGAGGGACACACATTTACCTTTACTATGTTACGTCAACCCCTGAGTCCAGGTTGAACCACCAGAGGGTGATAAAGGTGTATGCTGTCAAAGCTTCAGGGGAAGAGGGCGCCTTGAGGAAGTCTTCAATCAAACCAATGAGGTTGACTGAAGGAGTGCGTTCTATGTGGAGCTAGGATATGTACGAAATGTGGTGAGTGTGTTCGTGACCAAGCCATAACAATGTGAGAACTGCAAAGGATATGGTTATGTAGAAAATGTTTGCAGACGGTTAAGGTAGGAAGACCGGAATAAAGAAGATCAATGACGCAACTGTGGTGGGGACCACAATCCTGAGTTCCCGGAGTACCCTATAAGGGTAAAGGAGGTTGAGGAGGCAGAGATCAGGTCTATCCATCAGATATCTTATGCAGAGGCAGTGGAACGGGTTAAAGGAGAAAGTGCCATTAAAGAAGCTATGTGGTGAATGCACCGCAGCCTGATCTGAATGTTTTTCATCAGTCAAGCGAACCAGATACTTTTATTGTAAAGAAGGTGGGTTTTGTGGCATTTATTGCTACTGTTATAAACTGTACAGCACAAGTACCAACATTGTGGCAGTGGCCCAAATGTGTTTGGGACTTCAAGACCTCACAGCGGAGTCACTGTAGCCTGTGTAGGTATCTGATTTGATTTTTACATTTTTAAAGAAAGTAGGTTGATTTTAATTTTAATAAAAACATTGTAGTTTGTGTGAATATTCTTACCCTGCCCAGATCGTTCCTGATTTTGGGATATTTTTTCCATCCGGCACAGTAGGTGGCGGCATGCACATTAAAATTGTGCGAATGCCATTATACCAAAGAAGAAGCATTATATATATAGAAGAAGAAGACATTGTGATAGCCCTTCAACGGCGCTGCTCATGTTGTCACCAAAGTGAATTGTCAAAGAAATGGGTGAGCTCCCTTTGGCTGCAGTGTACCAGCAAAGGAAAGTAGCTTAGTGTTTTTATTTGTTCAGGCCTGGTTTTTATATGAGAAATGCATTTGTATAAAATAATTCTGAAATCATCACATTTGATTGGCGGTACCAGGATTATTCACTTGTACCCTTTACACACTATCATGCCAAACAGTACTGGGCTGGCTCAGATATTTTCCTTTCACATTGTCCTTTTCAGCATAGTTTCAGCAACTATCATGGATGTGTAACCAGGCCAGCTCAGCACAGTTTGACTTGGTTTGGCTCAGCACAGTGCAAATGGTACTAAATATCTGTTAAAGGGGAAGCCAAAATAATATTCTGCTAACTTTAGCCAGTGGCTAAACCACGGATTACAGTTTAACCTGGCATATAGACTACTTTGAGGATGAGGACCCATCTAACATTAAGTTGTAAAATACTAAACCCCTTCAAGAGGAGTAGAGGGAGTTAAAAAGTCAATGCAAATTACATTTACGTATTTAGATTGAGAAACGCAGAGGGTTTCCTCTAGTTTGCTGACTCACTTGTCTGTGTAAAGCAGTAATACAATAAGCAAAATAGAGATTTACACTTATAATGACTCAATCCCTCCTGTTACCAGCCATCTGCCATGTTTCTGCATGGTGCCAATAGTTCATATAGCAGTTTTAACGAGCAGATAAACGCAAAGGTGGCTCCTTAGTCAGGCACAGAGGTGTGATGTCAGACTATTACATCATCAACATGCGTCACAGTTCCAACAGATCCGTGTGTAATGGAACCCACTCAAGCTGTAGATAGATATAAAGCCTGCTTGCTTGAAAAACACGTGGTAGTAATGCAGAGGTGTGGTAAAAATGAGTCAGCTTCGTGGTTTGAAACAGAGCTAATTAAATACTCTACAGATGGATTTTTTGCTCTTCTTTTTAAGCTCCTTTCACACTACATGATATTTGCCACTAATTTACTGTTCGTAAGACGTCCCAAACTGTGTTCTATGAGGACTGTCTAACTGGCTCTTGATGGTCGTA
The DNA here is from genome assembly GCF_045679555.1 of Salvelinus alpinus. NCBI lineage: Eukaryota > Metazoa > Chordata > Actinopteri > Salmoniformes > Salmonidae > Salvelinus > Salvelinus alpinus. The sequence goes on along the minus strand of NC_092108.1, from coordinate 51,055,774 downwards.
TGGGCTCCTGAACTACAGATGATGGTCATTCAATAACTGTGTTTTGGCCCATCATTGGTCCTGTGGGATGAAAACACCCTACCATCACCCCCCTATCAAGCATCCTCACAGCTTACCCATTGTAGAGAGCCGCACTCAAGGTGAAGCCACACTCACACCTCAGCCCCCTCCTGGTAGTTCCTACTCACCACCCAAACCTCCCACCTCCTCTCTTACTCCAGCACACCCCATCTGGGTGGGAGTCACAAGGCAGGGTGGGTGGAGAAAGGAATGCCAGGGAGTCCCTAATCCCATCACACCACCCCCTGTTAGAGAGGAAGTCCTGCACCACCAGAGACCAGTGACACATCAAACGAGAGGATTCAGGTTTTATATACCAATCAATCATGGACAAACCGTTCCGGATATGTGCGTTAGAACATTTGATAACACTTTATTTCAAAGAGGATAAGGATTCATAATGCCTGACATGAAGACTACATATCACCTTCATGTGTGTTTAAGTTTTACAGTGAGTGTACAAAACATTAAGAACATGACAGACTGACCAGGTGAATACATGTGAAAGCTATGATCTCTTATTGATGTCACTTGTTAAATCCACTTCAATCAGTGTAGATGAAGAGGAGGAGACAGGTTAAAGAAGGATTTTTAAGTCTTGAGATAATTGAGACATGGATTGTATAGTCACTTCACTCCTACCTACATGTACAAATTACCTCAACTAACCTCTACCCCCGCACACAGACTCTGTACCGGTACCCCCTGTATATAGCCTCGTTACTGTTATGTTATTGTGTTACTTTTTATTTTATTTTATTTTTGACTTTAGTTTATTCGGTAAATATTTTCTTAACTCTTCTTGAACTGCACTGTTGGTTAAGGGCTTGTAAGTAAGCATTTCACGGTAAGGTCTACACTTGTTTTATTCGGCGCATGTGACAAAGTTTTTGATTTGTTTTGTGTGTGTGACATTCAGAGGGTTAATGGGCAAGACAAAAAATGTAATTGCTTTTGAACGGGGTATGATAGTAGGTGCCAGGCGCACCGGTTTGTGTCAAGAGCTGCAACGCTGCTGGGTTTTTCACACTCAACAGCTTCCCATGTGTATCAAGAATGGTCCACCACCCAAAGGACATCCAGCCAACTTGACACAACTGTGGGACATTGGAATCAACATGGGCCAGCATCCCTACGGAACACTTTCAACACCTTGTAGAGTCCATGTGGTGTTCATCAATGTGGTGTTCCTAATGTTTGGTATACTCAGTGTATAATGGCGTTCATGAGAACACTCATAATGCTTGATTAAGTATTTCCTCATAGTCAAAGTCCATTATAGCCTTTTAAATTTGTGTCTGACTGATTGAAGGTAAATTGGCCAGTTATTTGCCTGATGATTAACTACTACATTTAGAGCCAACTCTTTCTCCATCCACTCCACAGGGTCTATTTTAGGCTATGCCACTCATACTCAGAGTATAACAACGATAAGTGCTCATCATGAATGGATGGCACAGCACTCTCCACGCTTACACCCGATGGTGCACGATAATGATATGCATGTGCCATGAGTCAGCTGGAGCGGCAACTGTTGGAGAGGCGTTGCTGTCACACGTTCCACTACCAAATCACGCTCGGGCAACGGGCACCTACTCACATCACGTTAGCACGGAGGATGTCAGTGAAGTGAGTATAGCACTGGGCAAGGGTCCTCTCTTCCAAGTCATTGGCAGAGATTACACAAGCCTTTTATAGATTTTACACAGCTGATTTTACAAAGATGATTATGTAACACCAACAACCACCACCTGAGAGAGAAAAAGGCTTGGGGTAAAAGAGGTCACAGGGAGTAAAGAGGGAAAGACAATGTAAGAAGAGTAGTAAGGTAAAAAGAAAGAAAGTAATGGCAGTTTACAGAGAATGATTTAAGATAGCATATAACATAGCCAAAATAAAGGAAACGTGAAAGGGGGATACCTAGTCAGTTGTACAACTGAATGCATTCAACTGAAATGTGTCTTCTGCATTTAACCCAACTTAATCGACATCCATGTCTTCGGCGCCCGGGGAACAGTGGGTTAACTGCCTTGCTCAGGGGCAGAACAACTGATTTTTACTTTGTCAAAATAGAGTAAAATGGAATCAGGGTAGAGGTAAATTCCATTTAAATTCAGTCAAGTTCAGGAAGTAAACTGAAATTCCAAGTCCAATTTTCCTCAATTAAAAGAAATTTGGAAAATTGTCATTGTAATTCAGTTAACTTCTTGAATTTGACTGAATTTAAATGGAATTCATCTCAACCCTGTTCAGAATAGAAAGAAGCAGCTCTGTATATCTGTTTGTATTCCTCTGAGGTAAGATTTATACCATTACCACAAGAGGGATTAGTTTTAGCTGTGGTCCCATTCTAATGGCATAGACATAATTTGGTTTATTCAGATTAGATATTCAATAAAACTGATGGATATTGAACTAAAACGATAGCATATATTTATTCACAATAAAATGTGTTTTATCAGTTCTGCTTGAAACCTGTGCATGACACAATAGAAGATACAGGATATTTAGTTATAAATGACAAACCTGTCTGCACAATGGGAAAAAACATCAGGTTCACATTAGACCACGGTGTTAGAGACCTTTGAGGGGCAATGTCATTGAAAGCATAGAGTACAGTTTGTCAATATTCACCCAGAACATTTTTTTCATTTAAAACTAGAGGTTTGTGTGGCCAGTTATTTGAAACAGATCCTCACTAGTCAACACACCTGGATTCAAATAGTATTTGTTTTCCTTCAAATACTTGGGCTAAGCCTGAATGAACTTGCTTGGTGCAATGGAGCCAATTGAATAGCCCCAAATGCAAGCAAACGCAGGCTCAATAAAACGCTCAGTGTTTGATAAAAAATATTGACTATTTGAGCCCAGGTCGGCTCGTGTGGACCAAATCCCACCATAACCGTGACATGAGCTGATGTAGACCCCTAGAGGCCTTTACATTGACTCTTGGGTACTACATTGACAACTACTGCGTTGTTGGGTTTAGAGCTTGCAAGAAAGGCATTTCGCTGTACTTGTGCACGTGACCTTAAAACTTGAAACTGGGTCGAAGACAAATTCCCTAGAGAATCCATCCAACGTGAAATCAGTGGTACGATGACACTAGGTATGTAATGAATATAGCTTACTGTATACCTGTGTGTGTGTTGCACCTGGAACTGAGACCAGTCAGTGGGCATGCCCAGTTTAACCCAGCTAGTACATTTGATTCCTTGGAAGTAGTGGGAATGTACGTTTTTTGGTTCTGGGAACAAAGCCATAAGTTTCCTGACCAGTATAAAGGAAAAAAAATGTAACATTCTGAGAACAGAAGTGAACATTTCACCTTTTCTGGGAACATAGATTTTTAGGTTTCAGGGAGGTTCTGAGAACATTTGACTATGGTTTTATTAACGTTCTGAGAATGAAAATTATAGGTTATTTGAAGGTAATTAAATAACACTTCTAGCTTAGTTTAACTGTTTTGAACTCCAATCACAGATAGGACACATGGGAATTAATTTGCTTAGACTTTAACCATGCAATCAAATTTATTTGTTATTGTGTTACGGCATCAGTAGGGTCAAACCTATGATCTTTTGTTCTCTGTCCACGGACAGTCCACTGTGCCACCAGGGTGGAACTATCATCCCATGTTATTTAAAAAAATGTTACTCATACAAAGCTGTTTATTTTAGTCTATTCAAACAGACCCAATTTCAAAAGAAACAAGCACTCATTAAGATCACACCTGACCACACTTAACAAGATAGACAGAGAGCGTTTTGTTGATGCTGAGAACGGAATGAATACGTTTTTAAATAACATTCTTAGAGCGCTCTCTGAATGTTACTAAAGTGTTCTTGTGGTTTTCTTAAAGTTCTCAGAACAATTTGAGAACATGACTTTAAAAAGAGCCACGAAGAAACCTGTAGGAAACATTATGCTGAAGTACTGAAATTCCCACTGAAAAACGTTATTTTTGTATGTTTCCTGGACTATTTGAGAACACTACGAATGTCAAACCAGTTGGAGAACGTTCCTAGAACATTACCAAAACTGAATTTAAATGTAACCATGTTTAAACTTAAACGTAAAGTAAGAAAATACGTAGTTTTTTTGTGAGGTTCTTTAAATGTGCTGAGAATGTTCCAAAGCCAAGCAACTATCCTGCACCATTCACAGATAGCTGTGGGAAGGTTTATGCAAAATAACCATAGGACAACAATGCTCTCACCAAGCTCTAAGAAACATATGGTTCTCAGAACGTTATGTGCTTGCTGGGGTGTGTGTGTGAAAATGTGGATGAGGGTGAACACGTCTGTGTGTGTGTTGGTGTGTGGTATGAATGAATCAGGGAGACTCAGTGCGCACACAGTGCCTCTTCCGCCTCCTCCATCGTGACGTGCAAGAAAACCCCACAAGCATGCTACAAAAACCATCCAATGCAGACACTATATAGAAAGATAGCAAAACAGATAAAGAAAATTTAAGCAAAAAATATAGACTAACTTGTGGAGGTGACCTGACTGACTCTTGTGTTTGCCTGAAGTTGAACTTGTTAGATAACATTTAAAAGGATGAACACATAGTTGTGATTCAGAAGTAATGAAACACACAGTAGTAATGGGGGGTATAGAGGGAGGGATAAAGAAAGGGAGGGAGGTATAATTACAGTGAGAGGCAAAAGAGAGAGTGGTGAGAGTGAGAGGCACTCTAACCCTGCCCACTTCTACAAAGCCATTCAACTCCGATATAGTGAGTTCTCTGAGGCTTCTCCAGTGCTGTGCATATCAGCAGGACAGGACACCACCACACTTCTTTTTGCAAGGACTAAACTAGAGTGAACACTCTCCCAAACACTTCATTTTTACAAAGACTGGACAAGATATTCTGTTTTTAGACAGTAAACCTTATTTTACCAACTGGACAAAACAGGAGGAATGGTTTTACAAAGCCGAGAGCTTGCTTTTCTGGAATTGACAGGAGAAGTGGTTTATGAGGACTGGAGCAAAGACCTGGTTTGTGAGGACCAAGTAAAGATAGTAAAGTGCTTTACCCAATAGGAGTAATACAAGGGCATTGCCTGGTCTCAAATCTCTACTTTCCAACATCCAACTTTTTGAAGCTAGCAGCACCTCTCTCAGAGAAGGATTGTACTTTTCTCAAACTTGTTATTTCTGTCTCCCACACAAGTGCTTTGTTGGTGTCGTTGAAACCCCATCAACACCTTGTGAATCGGGAGAGATAAGGTGAGGAGAGCTGTCCGGTGTGCTGCTTCTCTTTTGTCACCCTCGCCGCGGGTGCTGCTGTCCTCTACTCACCTTTCTCCAAGGATTGTGTGCACGTCTGTGAGTCGGCGTTCTGTGGCACAGGATGCCCTCGTTAGCCGCGTTGGCCGGGGTGCTGGCGTTGCTTCTGGCCAGGCTTCAGACAGGATGTGGCTCCCCTACTTTGGCTGGACCTCTGGCAGCGGTGGATGTGGCCATGCCAGAGCAGGGGCTGGTGGAGGAGACCCAGGTGACCCACTGTCCGTCCTGTGTGCTGGCCCAGATGAGGAGGGGTTATGACCCGGTCCCTCCTGGATTTGAATCAGCATCTGAATCTGTGTCTTTGGCTTTGGCTCAGACTTCGGGCCAGACGGACATGGTGGAAGCGGTGAAGCGGCACATCCTCAACATGCTCCACCTGAGTGCACGGCCCAACATCACGCACCCGGTGCCGCGCGCTGCCCTGCTCAACGCCATCAAGAAATTACACGTTGGCCGTGTGGGTGAGGACGGCAGGGTGGAGATCCAGGAGGAGGGACCGGGGGGCGCTGGCGGTGAGTGGGCGGCGCTGCCCGAGCCGCCATCCGAGATCATCACCTTTGCCGAGCCAGGTGAGTCAGCGATTTTGTGTACCTCTGTGTGTTTGTGTGGTTAGCAGTTAGAGTAATAACATCAATTACTTTCTTGATTTGTTTGATTCATTTAAAGAAGCCGCACTCGGCACCATTAATCCTTTGTTATAGTACCTGAAAGTACTCACTGTTATCACATAATTATTTCCTGATAAATAACAGGTGGAAACAGTTATTTAAAAGGGCAGTGCAGTCCCAAAAATGTTAAATCTTTTTAAATTATATTTTCACACTATGAGGTTGAAATAACACTCTGAAATTGTGAAAATTATGATAATACCCTTTTAGTTTAAGAGCCTTAAAAAAACTCCTGGGTTTTCAGCCTGTTTAGGTGGGATGTAATTTTTCACAATCTGATCTGATTATTCTGACCAATGACCAGTCATCTTTTATTTGCATATGCATCCTCCTACTTTGAAGATCTAAGCTGGGTAGGCTCTAGAGTCTAGACGATCCTATTGACCAATCAGAGCTGTGTATGTAAATATATTTACATTTGTATCATCACGATCAGACTGAGCATTTCAATGGCAAAAGGAGGCTCGTGGAAATAAATGATTAAAATATAAATTTGAATTTGTTTTCATGAAATAAACACACACAGTGATTTACTAGATATAAAGTGATGATTTAAAAATTAAATGAAAAAGTCTGCAAGCGGGCATTAAAATAACGTGCTACCTGCATGTGTTAAATGTGTGTGCCTGGGTTTGGGTCTGTTTCAATATTGACGTGTGTCTGTGGTGGTTAAGGCTTTCTCTTCGAACTTGTAGTCAACACGGCTTAGATTAAACTATTGACGTCCCTTTGCAATTTCTTCGTTCGGGGGTTATGCGCACCCACTACCCACGTGCCTTGGCATCCTTAGCTAGCACGAGTTCCCCACGCTTAAGCGAGTGTCGAATGCGGCTTTTGACTCCAATGATTTCAGTGTGTACTCAGCTACTAGAGGGCACTTAAGGATTTTGCAAAATATGTTTGCCAGGTCATCATTGGAAATAAGAATTTGTTCTTAGCCAGCTTGCCAGGTTAAATAAAGGTTACATGAAATGTTGGTATGAGATTAAGAACAAGGAATTGTAAATTATGTGACATGCTAGATGTGTATAAATGTAGTTCAAGATGGACTATAATTCATGACTAAATTAATATTCTCTCAAATGCTCAATAACCTGTGTGTTAGTGAATGTGTTAATAACCATGAGTATTAGTATGTGCATGCATCTGCCTGTTCCTCCATCCTCCTCTCTTGGAGTTCGTGTGTATGTGTGCGGGTACATCAATGGTAACAATTCATTTTTCCATAGCCATATCCAGGAAAATCATATACATTTCTCCGCTGTAGGTCTTGTCAATTTAAACAGGGTAGCGAATTCGGTCACACTTTGTTGGTCTTGCCGATTTAAACATGGTAGTGACTTGGGTCACACTTTATTTGTATAGTCCCATATAGATGATCTACAGATGGTCAATCTATCAGCAAACAATCTGTTGATAAGCAACTGCTTGCTAAGGCTAGGGTTAGGTTTAAAACAAGGATTGCGGCAAGGGTTGAGGTTAGGGCTATGGTTAGGGTAAGCGTTAAAGGCCCAATGCAGCCATTTTTTAAATATCAATATCAAATCATTTCTGGGTTACAATTAAGTACCTTACTGTAATAGATTTCCATTAAAATTCTAATTAGTTTTGCTAAAAAAATATTTCTCATGCAAGAATTTAGCTTGGAGTGCTCTGAGTTGGGAGGGGAAACTGAAAACTATCTGTTATTGGCGGGGGTTTGAACCTTTCTTTGTTATTGGTCTATTAACCAATGTACCGCATACTGCTTGATTGAATCGCCTGGTAATTGTGTGTATAAAAAAACCTAGGCTGTTGGCTGTGGGAATTCCTAGGCAGGGAGTTTGCAGGGAATCAATTGTCTGGCAGTCGGGGGAAATTGGCCTTAAAGCTACTGCCGTCCTACCAACGCTACCACAAGATCAGGCTCTGAATGAGACCTAACCCAGTTTAATTTATACCCAGCATTTGGTTGGTGAAGTCTAGTGGCACTTTGTATCACTACAGAAAACTTCACAGTACAACTGTATCCTAATGTATCTGTGTTCAGCGCGTAGGAACTGAAAGTAGACACGTTTTTGCATTTTAGGCCTCAGTTTTCAGAATTTTACAACAGCGGGTCAACCGCTTGATTGAGATACATCAACCACGTTCACATCTATGGTTGGGAATTTTCATATGCAGGTGTGAAGTGGATGAATCAGAGATGAGATCAGACAACAATGCGAAAACAACAATAGGAAAGTTTTAATACAATGCATCGGAACTACAACACGTGCAACAGCGTGCTCTCATGCGCTGCACGCCACCGCAACGAGGGGGATGCTCTGATTCTGGAGGCTCTCCTGATTGCGGGCTGGCCATTGTGTATGGCAGCAGAGCGGCGCAACCAGTGTGTGACAAGCGCATTCTTCTACTGCTTGTTTGCTTACATAAATGTGCATAATGGCTTGGTGCTTTAAATAACCACCCTTTTGTATGAACCTTGGATTTAAAAAAGTGCCGATGAAATTAGGGGGGCATTAACGATGCGCCGGAGGGGGAGTCGAAGGGCCCGACCGACATACCTGCGGGGTTCCTAACCGTACATAATCACTTCATTCATCCAAATATGGGGCCAAATAATTACTGTGGAGGCTATAAGTGGATATGGGGATGGGGGAGAGAGAGAGAGGATAGAGAGGAAGAAAAAGAGAGAGTATAAAGAGAAAGAAAAAAAGAGGGGGGACCAAGAGAAAGAGAGAGAGAGGGAGAGGACCAAAATAGTGAGAAGGGAGGGGACAGAGAGAGAGAGGGAGAGAGAGAGGCGCCTGCCACCTCTCACAGCAATCAGCACTACTGTCTTCTCTGAATGAATAGTCAGGAACCAATAACACATCGTTAATGACATTCCTGTAGTGGCGATGGTCTTTCCTCGCCGACTGAGATATCTTGGAAGATGCTTTTCTTTTTTTATCTGCTGCGCTATCTAGCCAAATATATTTAGAGGCGCTTTGCTTTCAAGCTATTCTATTCTCCCTGTTTTGTTTATTCATTCATTCATTACAAGTAAAAGGAAAAAGAGATAGAGAGCCTTGCTAGGGAGGGAGGGATTGCTGTTGTCGAAAAAGTATGAATAAATGTAGTGTTGTTTGGTTTTACTGTACATGCATATCCATATGAGATATCAGTTGCTCCCTTTTCAGTACAAAAGCACCCAAAGCACCCCCAAAAAATGTACAACCCTGACTGTTTTGGTGGTAACTGTGCTTTGTTTGGTTAGCTAAAGTAGTTGTCCTATTTGTCTGTGATAAATTTGGTGCGATTCCCAGGACACCGCTGAGCACCAGCTATGCACGAAAATTCCTCAAATGGTCCTAGAACACATTCAGTTTAACTGGTCAGGAAACATATGGCTTTGTTCCTAGAACCAATTTGAAACCAAAAACGAACGTTCCCACAACTTTCAAGGAACCAAACGTGCTAGCTGGGTAGCTATAGACATTTTTGAGTGTACATTTTTAAAACGTGTTTAAAAACTAGAGGGTTAAAATAACACTGTGTGTGTTAAAAGTATTGAACACTAATAGTTATAACATTACAGATAATTAACCACTTTTGCTCTGCAGATCCTCATGCGCATTTTTGAAGTGCTATCTTATACCGGACACTGGAAGTGCTACAGGAGAGGGTTGAACTTTAATTTAGTGAGATGTAATGGAGGAATTCTATACGTGGGCACAATTTAATTTAGTCCAGGACAAAGTATCCATTGTTGTGGTCACCTAAAGAGTATTTATCTGTTGTTATTCCATGTCATGATCTGAGGGGTATACTTCTTCGTGGGATAGAGGAGTTAGCGAGCTAACTTTGGTAAATTCTGAGTTCAACTTGGGATAACCGTTGACACCAAGGTGGCTCACCTTTTACCCATGCAGGTACAGTTCTATGGCAAGAAATCCTTCAGCTCTAACCTGCTCCTGGGCAGGCTAACTCCACTTTATCCTGAATGAAGTGTCTGAGTTGTGCCTCTTTCCAGCGTTGTGCCTCTTTCCTTAGAATAGGTGTGCAATGTGAGATGGGCTGGCATATGGGGATGTGTGTTGTTACGTGACGGGTTGCACACGGTTGACCTTTGTCTCAATTGCTGCATGGTGACAGTGGCGAGAGACTTCTCAGTAGCTCTCTGTAGACAGGCCACCACTCCTGGGTCCATTTTAAAATGTAGGTCTAAACAAGCGTTTCTTATTGGACAAGTTCAGGTAGTTACCTCTTCCTTTCAAAAAGTTTTCTCCCTATTGGACATGACCCAGGACTGTGGCATGTGAACAACCCACAAAGGCCCTCTCGATCCTGCAGGACTGGGTTAGAATGTCCTACACGCTCTGATTAACTCACGTTTGTTAGAGAGTATGAGATTAAAGGGGGATCTGTTTTAGAAATAACACTTTATAAGAGCTTTCATGAATAAGGATGAGTACATTAGTATTTTATTTGAAAACATTTATTCCAAGTAATATAAACATTAAATTCATAAGTTTGTATAACATTTATTATAATATATTTTTTAAGCATTTAAGCGTGAACAATAGCCATATCAGACAATAAATATGTCCAATTGGTGTCCATGAGGCTGTCCTAATATGGACACCGTACACATGTCCAATCACTGCATCTCCAGGACCCAAACCTACAGTTTATTCATGAAAGTAACTAGGAGGTTATTATAAAGTGTAACCAGGCTCATAACAACCCTCCCATTGCTTTCCAAAGTTAACAGATGCCAAAGTGACTGGGGAAGATACATCCGAGCCCACCTAATCAGACATGACAGACCTTGAACAAATACAGTCTTGTACAGAGTATGGAGTTTGGATAGAATGGACTGTCCACTGTCAATAGCATGCAAAATACACTATAAATACAAAAGTATGTGGACACTCCTTCAAATTAGTGGTTTTGGCTATTTCAGCCATACCCGTTGCTGACTGGTGTATAAAATCGAGCACACAGCCATGCAATCTCCATAGACAAACATTGACATTAGAATGACCTTAAAGAGGAGCTCAGTGATTTTCAATGTGGCACCGTCATAGGATGCCACCTTTACAACAAGTCAGTTAGTCAAATTTCTGCCCTACTAGAGCTGCCCCGTTCAACTGTAAGTGCTGTTATTGGGAAGTGGAAATGTATTGGAGCAACAACAGCTCAGCCACAAAGTGGTAGGCCACACAAGCTCACAGAACGGGACCACCGAGTGCTGAAGCGTGTAGCGCATAAAAATCATCTGTCCTCGGTTGCAACACTCACTACCGAGTTCCAAACTGCCTCTGGAACCAACATTGCACAAGATCCACCCCTCCCCCCCCCAAAACCCCCCCCCAAAAAACGATTAGGTCGGGAGCTTCTATGGCAGAGCAGCCACATACAAACCTAACATCACCATGCACAATGCCAAGCGTTGACTGAGTGGTGTGAAGATCGCCGCCATTAGACTCTGGAGCAGTGGAAACCTATTCTCTGGAGGGATGAATCACGCTTCACCATCTGGTAGTCCGACGGACGAATCTGGGTTTGGCGGATGCCAGGAGAACGCTACCTGCCCCAATACATAATGCCAGCTGTAAAGTTTTGTGGAGGAGGAATAATGGTCTTGGGCTGTTTTTCATGGTTCTGGCTAGGCACCTTAGATCCAGTGAAGAGAAATCTTAACGTTAAAGCATACAACGTCAACAAAACAAAGGAGATGATCGTGGACTTCAGGAAACAGTAGAGGGTGCACCCATCTATTAACATCGACGGGACCGCAGTGGAGAACATGGAAAGCTTCAAGTTCCTTGGTGTACACATCACTGACAAATTGAAATGGACCACCCACACAGACAGAGCAACAGAGCCTCTTCAACCTCAGGAGGCTAAAGAAATTTGGCTTGTCACCTAAAACCCTCACAAACTTCTACAGATGCGCGATTGAAAGCATCCTGTCGGGCTGTATCACCGCCTGGTACGGCAACTGCACCACCCGCAACCGCAAGGCTCTCCAAAGGGTGGTGCAGTCTGCCCAACTCATTACCGGGGACAAACTACCCGCCCTCCAGGACACCTACAGCACCCGATGTCACAGGAAGGCCAAAAAGATCATCAAGGACATCAACCACCCGAGCCACTGCCTGTTCACCCCACTATCAGCCAGAAGACGAGGTCAGTACAGGTGCATCAAAGCTGGGACCGAGAGGCTGAAAAACAGCTTCTATCTCAAGGCCATCAGACTGTTAAACAGCCATCACTAGCACATTAGAGGCTGCTGCCTATAGGCATAGACTAGAAATCACTGGCCACTTTAAGGAATGGAACACTAGTCACTTTAATAATGTTTACATATCTGGCATTACTCATCTCATGTGTATATACTGTATTCTATACTATTATACGGTATCTTAGTTACTTAATGTTTACATATCTGGCATTACTCATCTCATATGTATATACTGTTTTCTATACTATTCTACGGTATCTCATTCACTTAATAATGTTTAGATATCTTGCATTACTCATCTCATATGTATATACTGTATTCTATACTATTCTACTGTATCTTAGTACGTTCTGCTCTGACATCGCTCGTCCATATGTGTATAGTCTTAATCCATTCCTACTTAGATTTGTGTGTATTGGGTATATATTGTGTCAATTGTTAGATGTTACTTGTTAGATATTACTGCACTGTCGGAGCTAGAAGCACAAGCATTTCGCTACACCCGCAATAACATATGCTAATCACGTGTATGTGACCAATAAAATATGATTTGATTTGATTTACAATGTCATTGTAGACAATTTTGTGCTTCCAACTTTGTGGCAACAGTTTGGGGAAGGCCCTTTCCTGTTTCCTGTGCACAAAGTGAGTTCCATACAGAAATCGTTTGTGGAGATCGGTGTGGAAGAACTTGTCTGGCCTGCACACAGGCCTGGCCTAAACCCCATCAAACACCTTTGGGATGAATTGGAACGCTGACTGCGACCAGGCCTAATCACCAAACATCAGTGCCCAACCTCACTAATGCTCTTGTGGCTGAATGGAAGCAAGTCCCTGCAGCAATGTTCCAACATCTAGTGGAACGAGTGGAGGCTGTTATAGCAGCAAAGGGGGGACCAACTCCATATTAATGCCTATGATTTTGGATTGAGATGTTCGATGAGCAGGTGTCCACATACCTTTTTTTGGTCATATAGTGTATCTCTCCTTTAGCCCAAAGCTCTATTTAATACACAGAGTAAGCATTTCAATTTATTTAAAGAGGCTATACGGCTTTTACCTCTGGTGTTGCTCTTAAGCCAAAAGGGGTTCCGTAAAAGGACAGAAATATTTTTAGAAATTACATTATTGGACAGAAAGGGGCACAGCTCCAGTCAGCATTTCTGTACAGCCTTTTTTCAAAATACATTTTTTTTTTAGCAGGGCCCCAAAAATATGCATGCGTTGCCTAACCAAAATGACTGTGAACATTTGAAGCATTGCTCTCATTGTGATGACTAAATGCCCTATTCCCTTTCCTGCTCTAGGCAACTCTCCATCTGCCATGACCTTTGACATTTCCAAGGAGGGCAGCGAGCTCTCGGTGGTGGAGCAGGCCAACGTGTGGCTCTTCCTGAAGCTGGTCAAGGGGAAAGGGCGAGCCAAGGGAAAAGTGAACATCCAGCTTCTGCAGCGCCGCCGGCAGAAGCCGAAAGCTCCAGGCTCTGCCTCCACCTCCACCGAGACCCAGGGCGAGGAGGAGGAGTTGGTGTCGGAGAAGATGGTGGACACACGGCGCAGCGGCTGGCATACTCTTCCCGTGCCACGCAGCATCCAGTCCCTGCTGGATGCCGGTGGCAGAGTCCTGGACCTGCGAGTCTCCTGCCCACTGTGCACCGAGGTGGGTGCCAAACCCGTCTTGGTCCCCACCGAGGACGAGCAACCGGGACAGGAGCGGGAACAGTCCCACCGGCCGTTCCTCATGGTCGTACTGCGGCCTGGCGAGGAGGAACACGCTCACCGCCGTGCCAAACGAGGCCTGGAGTGCGACGACAAGATGCACATGTGCTGCAAGAGGCAGTTCTATGTCAACTTCAAGGACATCGGCTGGAACGACTGGATCATCGCGCCACCGGGCTACCACGCCAACTACTGCGAGGGTGACTGCCCCAGCCATGTAGCCAGCATCACTGGTTCCTCGCTGTCCTTTCACTCCACTGTCATCAACCACTACCGCATGCGGGGCTACCCGCCCTTCCAGAACATCAAGTCATGCTGCGTGCCCACGCGACTACGCGCCATGTCCATGCTCTACTACAACGAGGAGCAGAAGATCATCAAGAAGGACATCCAGAACATGATCGTGGACGAGTGCGGCTGCTCGTAAGAGACAGTACAGAGTAGTAAAGACTCATCCATAATAAGAAGTCACCATTGGTATGATGGACATAATATAACTGGTATGACGGACAATACATTTTTGGGGAGTTCAATGACTGATCTGTCTGTTTTGTCTCATTATCTGACAGGGTATCGTTAAATCGGAATAGTCTCTGTGGCACTTTCAGATAAAAAAAGAGATACATCATATATTTTTGTTAAATGGAGACTGAGAGTGGGACTACTTATCACTGTTTATGCGCAATGTGATTCCTGCTTCTCTGCACTGCAATGAACATGGAACAGTTCCCTGAAAAAAAAACTATGCAACTGATGAAGTATTATGCTGTGTTGTATTTTTGTTAATGTTTCTTTATATGTGTTTTGTTTCTTAATTGTATACAAAGTAGACTTTTTTATACTTTTTTTCCCAAATGTGTGTCTGTGTTAAAAATGTTTGTATTGTTATTGTTGAGAGATACTTGAAAGACATAGGTTTGACCAGCTACTGGAGCCAAACACTAATATAATTATTAACAAGGTTTATTATTATAATTATTATTATTGTCATTCATTTCTGAACTACTTTGTCTTTGTACATACAAAATAATGAATGTTGAAATTTGCACTATACCAACATTCTTGCCAGCTTGATCACATTGACGGTAACTGGCATTTGGGCCTGCATAAAGAGATACTGCAGGTAGCCTAGTGGTTAGAGCGTTGGGCCAGTAACTGAAAGGTTGCTGGATCGAATTTCTGAGCTGACAAGGTAAAAATCTGTCGTTCTGCCCCTGAACAAGGCAGTTAACCTGCTGTTCCCTGGTAGGCTGTCATTGTAAATAAGAATTTGTTCTTAACTGACTTGCGTAGTTAAATAAAGGTTACTATTTTTTAAAGAGAAGACAATACACAAGACAAATTTAACACATACTATAGCTACGGACAGTCTCTCAATCAAAGTAACGCCAAAGATGGGAGCACCATTAGCTTTCAATATGATTCATTTACCAGAAGGACATTCTCTACTAAAGCATCTTGATTAATCTTCCTAACAACTGGTGATGACAAAGAAGAAAAAAAACACTAACCAATCTATGAAAATTATGAAACTAACACTTCAAAGAGTCTGAAAATGTCTTCCAATGGTTAAATCAATTTGGTATGACTATTTTCCTGCTTCTTTTGTTGAACACTTCTTTCAAACTGAAATTGGAGAGCAGTGGTGTTCCAAACATATGACATATATGATGATATTTATAACATTACATATGTCATAAATGACAAACATACAAAGATCAGTGAATGTGTTTGAATTTGGCGTGTTATCCTTCCAATGACAAAAGAGAAGACTTGAGTTACTGAAAATTATTTTGCTTTGTTGTACAAATCAGAACTGTTGCTTGTGGATATTTTTTTATATAATTTATTTGGCAGCAATTTTTTGCTTCATCATTAAACACAATGCGTTATACTATTTCTGTCGTGTTTTGTTTCAGTTATCGGTAACACTTTACTTAGAGCGTCCAGGTATAATGCATTTTAATGCAGTTATGGAAACCTCAGAATTCTTTAGCATTTCATTTTAAAGGGATACTGTGAGATTCTGGCAATTAAGCGTATGCTACCATACCTGTACACTTCCAGTCATTACGCTAACACTAGTACCGCTAAACCTCCTTCATACTGCACGCAGACAAACAAATTCTCCGGGTAAGTAAAAAATGGCTTGCCAGAATCTTGCAGTATCCCTTTATTGGTTGTATGTTCAAGTTGCTAACCTACTACGCAACTTGAATTTCATTATAGTATAATGTTCTAAGATCCTAATATGGCCATCTCATTAAACCTTTAGGAACATTTATTCGAAGGGTCTGTACTCATAAAGCCAATTTCCCAGACACAGATTTTACTTAGTAAAGGTTTGAAATGCTATTTCAATGGAGATTCTTTATTTAGCATGCGTTTTAGTCCATTACCTAGGACAACTAGCACCATTCACAGTTCTGTACTCTGGGGTAGACACATAGAAAATGGCAATCATATATTAGCTGGCTGCGTTGGATTAGAAGGAAGTGACTGCAATGATGCGTTTCCTGTTCCATGTGCTGCATGTGTGAACATGGCCAGCTCCTGGGGAGAATTTCACAGCTATGGCACGATGTTTGTAGAAAGCATCTGGATGAGGCAAGGGCTCTGATTGTACGCTCTGAAAACACATCCGTCCTTCCTCCCTTCCTTGAAGTAATCTATAGGACCTACAGTTGCCGGAGTGATATAGTTCCTTAAATAAGTTTGATTGAAGTACACTACCAGTCAAAAGTTTTAGAACATCTACTCATTCAAGGGTTTTTCTTTATTTTACTATGTTCTACATTGTAGAATAATAGTGAAGACATCAAAAAACTATGAAATAACACATATGGAATCATGTAGTAACCAAAAAAGTGTTAAACAAATCTAAATATATTTTATAATTGAGATTCTTCAAATAGTCACCCTTAGCCTTGATGACAGCTTTGCAAACTCTTGGCATTCTCTCAACCAGCTTCATGAGGTAATCACCTGGAAATCATTTCAATTAACAGGTGTGCCTTCTTAAAAGTCATAGTTTTGATGTCTACACTATTATTCTATTATGTAGAAAATAGTAAAACTAAAGAAAAACCCTTGAATGAGTAGGTGTTCTAAAACTTTTGGCTGGTAGTGTATGTGCTAAGAGTTTTTGGTATGTTTGTAGAGTACTGACACAAATGAATGGAAACTAATTAGGTGCTAATGTTAGGAAAATGCTAACAGGACAAACTACTATACTCAAACATTTGATTGAGGTGATAAATCATTCATGGAGTTATTTCAATGTAAGAAAGAAGATTAAGACATTAAAAGTCAAAGGCAATGTCCCGAACTTCCAAGCGTGCACTTGCACACTACCCGTCATTTATTTCACAATGGTTGAAACTTCCTCCAGTCAACGCTTACTCCAAATTCAATGCTTTTAAATTTATGACGGGGGAAAAAGGTAGAAAATGCGCAAAATGACGCAAAAAGTCCGGCAGGCTATCTTAGACACATGGACATAAAGTGGCTACTGTGGAGCCAACACCAGCAGGGAATGCAACCCCAGCGAGGGACACTCCCTGACAGACAAACTAGCCCTGCCACAAAGCTGGTTGGCTGGATGCTTGTGAGTGACATTGAGCTGCAGTTGCAGGGCCATGTCTGACCATAAACAAGGCAAGCAGCAAACATTTCACAGGCTTCAAGGGCAAGAGACTCGGGTGCTCGCTGATAACCCCTTATAAGATGCCAAGGAGGAGGACGATTGGAGTGATTTGGCAAGCAGGCCTCAGAGGAGTGCTATCTCTTGGCCCTGAAGATGGCCCAGAGCCCCTTGTTGGCACGTGCTTGTTTTTCAGATCCCTGGTTTGAAATATCCTGGGAGGGAATGTATGTAATGATGCCAAGGCTAACAGGAGTTCCAATAAAAAATAGCTTAAAGTAATTGTCCAGTGTTTCCAGATTTCTATGAAACATGACCTATACTTAATTACAATATGAGTGAAATAGTATTCCTTCCAAATAATTGTAATGAAATATGTTAAAAAGCAGCTATTCTGTGTTGGACTGGTGTGTGTATAGTCCACCAGCAGAATGGTGTGGGTAAGCAGACCCGCGAGCAACTGCGGCCCCTCATGATGAGTTCAGATTCTTTGTGATACAGAGTTTAATGACTGTGATAGGAGAAAAAATTAGGATCTATCAACAACATTGTAGTTACTCAACAATACTTTCTAAAATAAGAAAGCCTGTACAGAATAATGAATATTCCATCCTGTTGGCAATAAGGCACAAAAGTAAAACTGCAAAACATTTGGTAAAGCAATGAACGTTATGTCATGAATAAAAAACGTTATTTTCGGGTCAAATCCAACACAACACATTCTGAGTACCACTCCTCTGCATCATGTTATGGGTATGCCTATTGTTGGCAACGACTAGGGAGTTATTTATGATGAAAAGAAACGTTCCTGAGTGGCCCAATTTATGTTGCGGATGCACATACAAACACTTCTAGAAAACACACTGAAAACATGGTCCCCAGCCAAACTTTGTGTCCCAATTGGCTGAAGACAATAACCACTCTGAGGTAGTGTGGGAGGAGCCAGAGTCCAAATGTCCATTCGGGCACACAGATTGGCTGAAACCAAGAGGCGATAATAGACCCCTGAGAGGGGAAGAACTCACTCCAACGGGACTGTAGGGAAAGTCACGTGCACAGGCATGGCCTTTTTTACAGTAACATAATTGACGAGGCTTGACACTGGTTATGATTATGACAGTGGATGCCTTTCAAACTCACAAAATTATAGGCATGATGCAAAATAATATTATAAACTGATGTAAGTAACAGTTTTTGACTATCTAGTAAACTAGCTAGCTAAGTTTACTAACAGTGAGGAGAAACAATAATACAACAATTTACTGTTGTAAATCTCGGAAACTGATAAGCTGGTTTTACAACAAAAATATTTGTCTAAGCCTTCCTGATAGATATGGATGTAGCTAGATACTGTCTGCCTACGTACCTAGGTACATTTGTACACTTTGGTCACTATGAAAAAGTTTAGGGATATGCCATATTTCTTTCTATTAGGCTAAATATTGTTCTAAATGTAATGTCTGTGCCTGTGCAATTTTGTTATGTTACAGCCTTATTCTAAAATTGATTAAATACGTTTTCCCTCATCAATCTAAACACAATAACCCGTAATGACAAAGTGAAAACAGGTTC
Organism: Salvelinus alpinus; assembly: GCF_045679555.1. Taxonomy (NCBI): domain Eukaryota; kingdom Metazoa; phylum Chordata; class Actinopteri; order Salmoniformes; family Salmonidae; genus Salvelinus; species Salvelinus alpinus. Next base: position 51,036,604 of record NC_092108.1, on the reverse strand, counting down.
TTTGAAATTTTTGCAAATGTATTAAAAATAGAAAACAAAAATGCATCCTGTTTACATTGATCATCCTTGAGATGTTTCTACAACTTGATTGGAGTCCACCTGTAGTAAATTCAATTGATTGGACATGATTAGGAAAGGCACACACCTGTCTATATAAGGTCCCACAGTTGACAGTGCATGACAGAGCAAAAACCAAGCCATGAGGTCGAAGGAATTGTCCATAGAGCTCACAGACAGGTTTGTGTTGAGGCACAGATCTGAGGAAGGGTAACAAAACATTTCTGCAGCATTGAAGGTCCCCAAGAACACAGTTGCCCTCCATCATTCTTAAATGGAAGAAGTTTGGAACCACCAAGATTCTTCCTAGAGCTGGTTCCCCAGCCATACGGAGCATTCGGGGGATAAGGTCCTTGGTCAGGGAGGTGACCAAGAACCCGATGCTCACTCTGACAGAGCCTCAGAGTTCCTCTGTGGAGATGGGAGAACCTTCCAGAAGGACAACCATGCAGCACTCACCAATCTGTATTTAAGTATTCAGACCCCTTGACCTTTTCCACATTTTACAGCCTTATTCTAAAATGGATTAAAAAAAACAATCCCTCATCAATCTACACACGATACCCCATTATGACAAAGCAAAAACAGGTTGTAGAAACATCTCAAGGATGATCAATGGAAACAAGATGCACTTTAGCTCAATTTCGAGTCTCCTAGCAAAGGATCTGAATACTTACGTATGTAAATAAGGTATCTGTTTTTTTATTTGGAAAATGTGTTAAAAATTTCTAAAAATCTGTTTTCGCTTTCTCATTATGGGGTATTGTGTGTAGATTGATGAGTAACATTTTTTTTAATCCATTTTAGAATAAGGCTGTCACGTAACAAAATTTGGAAAAAGTCAAGGGTCTGAATACTTTCCGAATGCACTGTATATAAATATCTTTGGCGAACCCATTAATGCAGTCAAATCTCGAAGATTGATAGAAATGAACCATATTTATTTTATGGTGGTTCTACATGGTCTTAGGCTGAGCCACACTATCCTTTATCCGGCTTCTGTACACTGGCAAGGGTGTTTGGCATGGTGGGCTGGGAAAGCTGAGACTCCTTGTGCTTGTGGCGAATGGTCTTGTCCTGTCTACAACGTATGGCCAGCTGGATTCTGCTGGAAGTGGTGGAAGTGGTGTATGAACTCTGTTTGGACCTGGTACTGTACATCTGCTGGAAAAACATGTTTGTGGTGTTAGCATGTTACCCTTTTTGTGGAAGGGACATTTTACAGTTGGTAAAGGTGTGAAACGAATGGGACCTACAGTAAGTGTTTAGAGACAGGCTAGTGTATTGTTTAGGACAATGAGAGATATTGGGAGCTGCTTTTGAGAGGAAACAGATTGAATGGGCCGGGGGGCTGCATAGGGTGTGAAAAGTCTTAGGAGGGCAGTTCTTACACAATATATATTGTTGTGTATGGGAGATGGAGGAGAAATGGCACCTCTCAATCGTTCTCATACACAACAATACTAACATGACTCAGGATAAGACACAGATGCAGAAACAAGAGGTAGATAATTAGAATCTCAGATGTTTATTACAAATCAGGGGGCAAGCAAACGGCAGGTCAAGGGCAGGCAGAGGTCAGTAATCCAAGGTAGCGTCAATCAGGGACAGAACTGCAGGCAGGGTCAGGGCAGGCAGAATGGTCAAAACCGGGAAGAGAGATACAGGAAAACACGCTGGTAAGACAAGACAAACTGGCAGCAGACCAACAGAAAACGCAGGTATAAGTACACAAGGGATAATGGGGAAAAATGGGAGACACCTGGTGGGGAGTGAAACAGATCAGTGTGTGACAAATGCATTTACTGTCTTGAAGCACAATCCTGCACAACCAAAACCCCCTCCCTCATCTCAAAGACCTGTCTGTAAACATCGCCAGGCTATTGAGTTTGACAGATTTCATGTCAATAGCAGCTCTTGGCAGAGGATTGTGTTTTGAGAATCTACTGAGAGAAGAATAAGGTGGTTGTGTCATTACTGTTGTAGTCTTGATTTTATACCTTTCAGTGGCCTTGCTGGTTTCTGTCACACAATCTTGTTGTGCTCCATAACCGCAAGGTGTGTCCGCGCCCTCATCCTTGTATACTCAAAATGCTGCAGCTTTGGGGTATTTTTCAGCAGGGCACTGTGGAAGGACTAACTACCTGTAACCCCATAACAAAAACCTATACAAACACTACCCAATTCATATTTATGCCATGCTTACTGTAAATTGAACTATCGTAGCCGTCGGCTTGTAAATATTTTTGCCAACTTACCTTCACCTTGTGCAGAGCTAGGGGTTGGAAGCACGTGCTGGTGGAATCAGATTATGTACGGCCTACAACAAAATACACAATTTAACCACCACACTAATTGTATTGTTCTCTCTTAAACTGGATATCTTAGAACACCTAACATGGACATTTCAGTAGTATCACTTTGCTGTTAGCTAGCTAGCGGCAAGATTGCTAGCCAGCTGAGAATCAACTAATTAACCATAGATGATTTATAAACATTCACCATCGCTACCAACAAACTAACAGAGAGTGAGTTAGCTATAGTGACAATTCTATTTTTAGTAACAGAGTGTTTCTTGACAAGGGTGGAATAGATGGCTACCAGATTAAGTTACTCTTATTTGCTAACGTTAGCTATCTTACGTTAGCTAACACTAGTCAAAGATAAAAACAAACAAACAAGCATGTTTACTCTGCTGAAGGTAACTACCAGTCTAGCAGTGACTACCATGGCATAGGCGAAATTGATTGATAGTGTGTATCCAAAAGATAGCTATATGATTTAGTTGATGACTTTCAGAGTTCAATACATGACTCTAATGTTAGCTAGCTAGCTAACTTACTTACTCCAGCTAGGTTAGCAAGTTAGCTAACGTTATGTTACCTCTAATCGAAGATCTTCAATTTTATTGTGAAGGAAAATATTGGTGATATAGCATCACTTCTCAGCTTTCGTCGAAATGGATTACCCATCAGTTCAGTCTGAAAATCGCTCTGATAATCTTTTGTCGCCGTAAGCATCGTTCTTGATAGCCGCAAATCACTGGCATTATTGGGGTAAATCTCTGGTAGGTAGAACGGTGAAAAATAACTCATTTTCGCTTTTGTTTGTAATTAGCACAGAACACCACACAGGCATGATGACAAACATTAATGAAACACAATCTTACCTTATTTATTTATTTATTTAACCTTTATTTAACCAGGAAGGGCTCATTGAGATTTAAAATCTCTTTTTCAAGAGCGTCCTGGCCAAGATAGGCAGCACCAAGTCATTACAAAAATTACAGACAGACAACATGAAAAACTACAAGTAATCTAGTAAAAACCATTGAATTCACAAGAGTATAACAAAATCAAAAACAGCAAATTAAAAACATTGACAGGTCAGGGAATCAGCCTCAAAATACCTAGAGAAATTCTGAGACGGCTGTGTGTTGTTCGTTTGAAGTAAACAACGCCATCATCCAAGTTTGTGGGCAAGCCCCTTCTACTTTGCGGGGCGGTATCTGCATTCGGTATGACAAACTTTGTGGTTTTATATGAGCAGACGAATACCCAGTGAAATGATTATACCAGTGAAATGAAAATGCTAGTTTCTGGTTTGGATAATTTGGATGTTCATGACATAAACGTAAACATAAACGTAATGACTATACATTTCCTCACAATTTATATTCATTCTCTATCGTCTTATCACTACGAATGTCTTATATTTTTTGCCACTGGTTGGTTTTGTGTCGCTTTTCCACTCCATATAGGCCACTGTAGAAAGGACAGTTTCAGTCTGTCTACTACCTCACGGAGAAAGAAGCGAAAAACCCTCATCGTAGACACAGATCGCAGTTATTTAACGTTAATTATTATAGACCAATCTTGCATTTCTCCATCTGGAAATTATTACTCGCAACACAGCTGCAATGACTTTATTTAATTTATTTACAAGATAGCTAGCTAGAAAGCTGATTGGATAGAGCTGCTAGTTAGCTAACTTTAGCTAACTAACCTCTCAATCCCCCCATAAACACACACACACAAATCCCCCTCCCGCTCATGGTGTAGTGCACATTTCTTAGCTGCCGTAGAGCAATACAAATTTAAATGACATCATACTTTTCCAACATTTGTACCGACAGATGTAGCCTATTTAATATCATTATAGAATATGCATAAAATCCATCCGCCAATTGCAACGTCTACCTATGCCCACACCGTACCGCCAGAAAGTATTCATACCCCTTATTCCACATTTTGCTGTGTTACAGCCTGAATTAAAAATGGATTCAATATTTTTTTCTCATCCATCTACACACAATACCCCTTAACGACACAGTGAAAACATGTTTTTTGAAATTTTACCAAATGTATTGAAAATGAAATACAGAAATACCTAATTTACATTAATATTCACACCCCTGAGTAAATAATGTTAAAAATAACTTTTGGCAGTGATTACAGCTGTGAGTCTTTCTGGGTAAGTCTCTAAGAGCTTTGCACACCTGGATTATACAATATTTGCACATTATTCCTTGTAAAATTCTTCAAGCTCTGTCAAGTTGGTTGTTGAACATTGCTAGACAGCCATTTTCAAGTCTTGCTATAGATTTTCAAGCTGATTTAAGTCAAAACTGTAACTAGGCCACTCAGGAACATTCAATGTGGTCTTGGTAAGCAACTCCAGTGTATATTTGGCCTTGTGTTAAAGATTATTGGTAAAATGTGAATTTGTCTGTTGGAAAGCAGACTGAACCAGGTTTCTCTCTAGGATTATCCCTGTGCTTAGCTGTATTCCGTTTCTTTTTATCATAAAAAACTCCCTAATACTTGCTGATGACAAGCATACCCATAACATGATGCAGCCACCACCATTCTATAAAATATGAAGAGTGGTACCCAGTGGCCCAAACATAATGCTTTGTATTCATAAATTTCATTGCTTTGCCACATTTTTTGCACTTTTACTTTAGTGCCTTATTGCAAACAGGATGCATATTTTGGAATATTTGTTATTCTATACAGGCTTTCTTCTTTTAGAAAGTATTGTGGAGTAACTACAATCCACTTTCAGTTTTTTCCTATCACAGCCATTAAACTCTGTAACTGTTTTAAAGTCACCTTTGGCCTCATGATGAAATCCCTGAGCGGTTCCCTTCCTCTACTCCAAATGGGTTAGGAAGAACGCCTATATCTTTGTAGTGACTTGTTTAACTAATAACTTCACCATGCTCAAAGGGATATTAAATGTATTTTTTAACAGATTTTTTTTATCCCTCTACCAATAGGTGTGCTTCTTTGCCTTACAGGTAATTAATTGTATGTGTGGGGTACAGAGTGGGGTACAGATAGTCATTCAAAAATAATCTTAAACGCTATTATTGCACACAGAGTGAGTCCATGCAACTTCATTATGTGACTTGTTAAGCAACTTTTACTCCTGAATTTATTTAGGCTTGCCATAACAAAGTTGTTGAGTACTTATTGACTCAAGACATTTCAGCTTTCAGTTTTAATTAATTTGTAAAAGTTAAAAAATATATTATTCCACTTTGACATTATGGATACTGTGTGTAGGCCAGTAAAAAAAATAGCATTAATAATTTATATTCAGGCTGTAACACATCTAAATGTGGAAAACATTTAGGGGTGTGAATACTTTCTGAGTATTGGGCCTAACTTATACTGAACAAAAATATAAAACATTTCCAAGATTTTACTTAATTACAGTTCAAATGAGGAGATCAGTCAATTGAAATAAATTCATTAAGCCCTAATCTATGGACTGAGAATACAGATATGCATCTGTTGGCCACAGATACCTTCAAATAAATGAACCTCACAATGGGCCTCAGGATCTCCTCCGGGTATTTCTGTGCATTCAGATTTCCGGAAATAAAATGCAATTGTGTTTGTTGTCTGTAGCCTGCCCATACCATAACCCCACCCCCACCATGAGCACTCTGTTCACAACATTGACATCAGCAAACCGCTTGCCACAGAACACCATACACGTGGTCTGCAGTTGTGAGGCCGGTTGGACGAACTACCAAATTCTCTTAAAACGATGTTGGAGGCAGCTTATGGTAGAGAAAGGAACATTTGATTCTCTGTCAATAGCTCCCTCAAAACTTGAGACGTCTGTGGCATTGTGTTGTGTGACAAAACTGCACATTTTAAAGTGACCTTTTATTGTTCCCAGCACAAGGTGCACCTGTGTAATGATCGTGCCATTTAATCAGCTTCTTGAATGAGTGACCAGTGTAGTGTTGAGGTGAAAGATAACACCTTTTACATTACTTGAGAAAGGAGAGAATTGAAACAGAGGAGGGTTGAGGAGCAATGAAAAGAGAATGATGAGGAGCAGAGCGGGGTTGGGCGTGAAAATGTATTAGCAGGAAGCATGAGAAAGGGTTAGTGTGTAAGTGTGAGCTATTATGATAGTACCCCAGGAACTTGATTTAGAATGCTTAAGAGTGACGCTATAGTAATTAGGGTGAAAAGATCAGATCAGAAAAAACGAAATCACGTGACGAAATAAAATGAATAGGAGTTGTGAATGTGCCATTAGAAGACAAGAAGAATTGCGCCGATGGAGATAGCTACCATTTTACAATCCCGTAACCAATTGTGCTGTTGTGTATGTTTTTTCATGTTATTTGTAACTTATTTTGTACATAATGTTTCTGCCACTGTGTCTTATGACCGAAAATAGCTTCTATATATCAGGACAGCGATTCCTCCATGCTGGAGGAATACTTTTTCTTCAACGAGCTGGTCGGGAAGGATTTATATCAGACGTCCGACAAGGCCCTCATCCCTGTCATTCGCAAGAAAAAGAGACGGCGGTATAGAGGACGAAGGTCCGGGTGCCTTGTAAGAATCCGTTGCCGAGAGGGTTAACTTCTTATGGCTGGGGGCAGTATTGAGTAGCTTGGATGAATAAGGTGCCCAGAAGCTAAGATATGCATATTATTAGTAGATTTGGATAGAAAACACTCCGAAGTTTCTAAAACAGTTTGAATGATGTCTGTGAGTATAACAGAACTCATATATGGCTGGCAAAAACCTGAGAAAAAATCGAACCAGGATTTGGGAAATCTGAGGTTTGTAGGTTTTCAAGTCTTTGCCTATCCAATATACAGTGTCTATGGGGTCATATTGCACTTCCTAAGGCTTCCACTAGATGTCAACAGTCTTTAGAACCTTGTTTGAGGCTTCTACTGTGAACGGGGAGAGAATGAGAGCTGTTTCAACCAGATGTCTGGCAGAGTGCCATGAGCTCACTCAGGCGTACGCACGTGAGAGGTAGCTGCGTTCCTTTTCCTTTCTAAAGACAAAGGAATTCTCCGGTTGAAACATTATTGAAGATTTCTGTTAAAAACATCCTAAAGATTGATTCTATGCATCGTTTGACATGTTTCTACGAACTGTAAATTGAATTTTTTGACATTTTGTCTGGCCTGCACATCGTGAATTTGGATTTGTTTACTAAACACGCAAACAAAAAGGAGGTATTTGAACATAAATGATGGACTTTATCTAACAAAACAAACATTTATTGTGGAACTGGGATTCCTGGGAGTGCATTCTGATGAAGATCATCAAAGGTAAGTTAAAATGTATAATGCTATTTCTGACTTCTGTTGACTCCACAACATGGTGGGTATCTTTATGGCTTGTTTTGATCTCTGAGCGCTGTACTCATTTTATAGCATAGTGTGCTTTTTCGGTAAAGCTTTTTTGAAATCTGACACAGCGGTTGCATTAAGGAGAAGTTTACCTAAAGTTCCATGCATAACACTTGTATTTTCATCAATGTTTATTATGAGTATTTCTGTAAATTGATGTGGCTCTCTGCAAAATCACCGGATGTTTTGGAAGCAAAACATTACATTTACATTACATTTAAGTCATTTAGCAGACGCTCTTATCCAGAGCGACTTACAAATTGGTGCATTCACCTTATGATATCCAGTGGAACAACCACTTTACAATAGTGCATCTAACTCTTTTAAGGGGGGGGGGTTAGAAGGATTACTTTATCCTATCCTAGGTATTCCTTAAAGAGGTGGGGTTTCAGGTGTCTCCGGAAGGTGGTGATTGACTCCGCTGACCTGGCGTCGTGAGGGAGTTTGTTCCACCATTGGGGTGCCAGAGCAGCGAACAGTTTTGACTGGGCTGAGCGGGAACTGTACTTCCTCAGAGGTAGGGAGGCGAGCAGGCCAGAGGTGGATGAACGCAGTGCCCTTGTTTGGGTGTAGGGCCTGATCAGAGCCTGAAGGTACGGAGGTGCCGTTCCCCTCACAGCTCCGTAGGCAAGCACCATGGTCTTGTAGCGGATGCGAGCTTCAACTGGAAGCCAGTGGAGAGAGCGGAGGAGTGGGGTGACGTGAGAGAACTTGGGAAAGTTGAACACCAGACGGGCTGCGGCGTTCTGGATGAGTTGTAGGGGTTTAATGGCACAGGCAGGGAGCCCAGCCAACAGCGAGTTGCAGTAATCCAGACGGGAGATGACAAGTGCCTGGATTAGGACCTGCGCCGCTTCCTGCGTGAGGCAGGGTCGTACTCTGCGAATGTTGTAGAGCATGAACCTACAGGAACGGGTCACCGCCTTGATGTTAGTTGAGAACGACAGGGTGTTGTCCAGGATCACGCCAAGGTTCTTAGCACTCTGGGAGGAGGACACAATGGAGTTGTCAACCGTGATGGCGAGATCATGGAACGGGCAGTCCTTCCCCGGGAGGAAGAGCAGCTCCGTCTTGCCGAGGTTCAGCTTGAGGTGGTGATCCGTCATCCACACTGATATGTCTGCCAGACATGCAGAGATGCGATTCACCACCTGGTTATCAGAGGGGGGAAATTACTGAACGTAACGCGCCAATGTTAACTAAAAAATGTTGATATAAATATGAACTTTATCGAACAAAACATACATGTATTGTGTAACATGAAGTCCTATGAGTGTCATGTGATGAAGATCATCAAAGGTTAGGGATTCATTTTATCTCTATTTCTGCTTTTTGAGACTCCTCTCTTTGGCTGGAAAAATGGCTGTGTTTCTCTGTGACTATGTACTGACCTAACATAATCGTTTGGTGTGCTTTCGTCGTAAAGCCTTTTTGAAATCAGACACTGTGGTGGGATTAACAAGTGTAGCTTTAATTTGGTGTTTTGCATGTGTGATTTCATGAAAGTAGAATTTTTATAGTAATTTATTTGAATTTGGCGCTCTGCATTTTCACTGGATGTTGGCCATCCCAGAGAGGTTAAATAAAGGTTAAATAAATAAATACATGTAAGTGAATCAACCCACTCAAGTCGAGTAGAGCAAAAAAAGTCTGACACAACATGACGCACCCCTCCTAGGGACGGCATGGAGAGCACTAGTAAGCCAGTGACAGCCCCCCTAATAGGGTCAGAAGCAGATAATCCCAGTGGAGAGAGGGGAGCCAGCCAGGCAAAGACAGCAAGGGCGGTTTGTCACTCCAGTGCCTTGCTGTTCACCTTCACACCCCTGGGCCAGACTACACTCAATCATAGGACCTACTGAAGAGATGGGTCTTTAGTAAAGACTTAAAGGTCAAGACCGAGTCTGCATCTCTCACATGGATAGGCAGACCATTCAATAAAAATTTAGCTTTATAGGAGAAAGCCCTGCCTCCAGCTGTTTGCTTAGAGATTCTAGGGACAATAAGGAGGCTTGCGTCTTGTGAGTCCAATAGGGTGTATACATTTCTTGATATTGTGTACTGCACTGTTGAGGAGAACTTGCAAGTAAGCATTTCACTACCATTTACATCCTGGTTCTTGAGCACATGACAGTGAAGTTGTATTTTGGGGTATTTCATTTAACTTTGTTATTTAACTACGTATTTTTTGGAAGGGGTTTGGAAATATTTTTTTAATGTCTGTTATCTTGTACAATTATAAAAAATAAAAAAAAATCATTAGAGATGTTGTATTTTATAATTTTACTTTTGAACTTTTCTGACAAATAAAATCATGTTTATATACTGTAGTAAACACTTGGCCTTTCCTTGATTTGGTGACAGAATTAGCACTCAGTGTGACAATAAAGGGAGAAGGAGGGGGGGTTGTAACAATGGTGAGGTGTGAGTGTCAGGATAACTTAATGGCATGTCTCAGGCCGGACACATTGGTTGGCATTCAGGATCTTTAGTCTCCACCGATTGTTGTTACCACCAACTCACTGGGCTGGCATAGTGTGCGACCAATTCAACCAAGTGTTTCCGTCAACAGCGTTGACCAACCTGCTAATAAGGTCAGTGCACTTTGACTGTTTGCAGAATCCCTTCCTTATTTACTTTATTTCGAACCTGTCGCCACCAGATCCGCATTCGCTTTTTTTCTTTATCAGCATTCGCCCCCTCTTTTCCTCTCTGCACACAATGTGTTAGCCAAAATAGCTTTAATGAACTTTGTCCATCGGTTTAGCTGAGTTGCTTTGCAGGTTCACTTAAGTGCAGTCGGGTAACGTGCATTATGAAATCCCACTGCTAGTCAAGTAGTAAAAAAACGAAATCCTTTTCAAAATCAAAACGGTTTAGGGAAGAAGCATGAATGGAAATTAGCCTAAGCAAATTTGCCAATGTGATAGTTTTACCGTAGATACTGAATGAAAGAGTAGAATATAGTCATGGCTTGTAGTGCCTCTAAGTGTTCAGGGCATGGTAGCATGAACTACCGTTCATCTCACTCATGTGGATCAAGTTTGTTGATATCAAGTTGACTTGAGGTTATTATTCACATTAGGATTTCATACTGTGTTGTAAGTTTCTGCTGACGTTCTTCAAGTCCCTCAAACGTTAAAGATACACTATGGAAGTTAAGTTGCAAATAATTTACTTCATATTTTGGCTTAAATATTGGCTCTATAATTCATATACATATATGATATAATAATTTATCAATTTCTTATCATGAAACCACACAATCTGTTTTAGGCTAATTCTATATTATTTTGGTCATGGGTGTGGGGAAGTGTGCACCCTTCTGTCCAATTGGCCCAAGAGCACCCCCAGAGGGCACATTTCAGTAAAGCCTATAAATTCAAGCTCAAAACTTTATTATCATTTTTTTTATTGTAAACATTGAAAAGTGTCTTGGGCTTACAGGCATATGGCTCAGACACATCACAGTACTATTTATTTCTTAGAAATGAAAAAAGATAGTCCTACTGTAAGTTGCTCTAAATCTATACTTTTAGTACGTTTTTAAACAAATGTTTGTACACAAATTGCTATATTAAAGGGGCAATCTGCAGTTGCTACATCCATTTTTGGACTTATAAATGAATTGTATGTACCCATTGAGTCTTAAAGAACATAACTTAGAAATGCCTCATGAGCTTACTGTAGTTCAACCGTCATACTCTATCATAACCCAAAATATATGCTTGTTTTACTCCAATATTTGTAAATAAAGTAAACAAACACTATATAGCCTCAAAACATGGTTAAAACTATAATTTTAATATAATGGATGGTCTGTCCTTGCATCCATAGAGAGTGAATTTTAGAGTGATAACATTTCTCCAGCCCATCCCTCAGCTTTTTTACCAAAACAAAGGTGCTGAGTAGTACCCTTTGTTATTGTTTCAACTGCTGATTGTCGCTTTAAGCTGTGTGATAAAACAGCTGCAAACATATTTTAAAATATATATAAGCAATGGACTGAATGGTCATCATCATGGTTTCAACTCTTGTTACCCGCCGTGTTTTCACATGGTTCACAAGCACTCCGCTCCGTACTCTTTGGTACACAAGCCTTTGTTTTCCTTAACCCGTATTGCAGACTCATTGATGCACTTTTTAGGTCAACGAACAAACAGTCTTGGAAATTAAGTCCATGGATGTGGATGCCAACCCCTGTTTATTTGGGCTGCACTTTTTCTATCCCTCAATGCCGCTCTAGTGCCTTGGTTTTAGTTTACACGGGCCCATGTGCGATTGTGCGCCAACGCACCATAAACCATAAAAGAGTTCACGTCTAGACTGAAGAGTAGCCTATAGGGGAGGAGCAAAAGGAGAAAAGGAAGTCGGGGGGATAACATGGAGGAGCCGCGCAGTCTGTAGGTTGTCGCTCTAATTTTCCCCAGCAAACAAAGAGGCGAGTGTTCGATTTCCCAGTCACTCTTATTCTCAGCCTTGGAAACAACATATCACTTTGTGGCGGGATCCAACTGGACATAAGTTGCCACTGCGAGGCAAGGGCTCTCTCCTTTTTTTGGACTGAGGCCTGTTCTTTTTCGACACTGCTCTTGTTATATATTTATATTAAGAGTGTTTGTTGGAGGCTTGGAAGCGTTGTGTGACATGAAGCTATTGACAATCTTGACATAACTTTTCTGTGTCTCATCCCTCTCGTTCCCAGGTGCTAGGCCACATACCATTACTGTTAAGCTCCGTAAGCGTCTGTTGTGATGTTGAGTCCCACACAAGACAGGGCTACTGCCAGATGCCAGAGTCATTTGATAGAAGGAACTGAAGTTTACAGAGGACTGCTTGTGGGAGAGTCACAGGAGCCACAGGACCCCTCGTCTGTTCAATAGGGTGCAACGTTACAGAACGTTCCGATATAAATGTATTATGTAACACAGATACAATTGGCTGTCAGTAGAATCAGGTATGTACAATTACTGTGATTCAGGGATTCATAAAATGCCTTGAATTAGATTGTCAGTGTCAGCTTTTTTTGCAATACAGTTCTATCTGCAACATTCTGAATGTTTCACCTCATTGAATGCACCCCTGGCCTCCCCAAGTAGAGCAGACTTCATAACAACAACACAAGGAATCGCTAAATTCACTAAATAGTCGCCTTGTTATCTTTATTTTTCTAGGCAATGTCGCATTACGGTAAGGTATCTCCTTTACAATGGAACCTTTGTAAAGAGCCAGCAATACAAGCATCCACAACAATGAGAGTCAACAATTTACACACTATAACAGCATCGCACCTCTGTTATTGTACTGCAATGTAAGACTATTACAGGGATCATCAACAGGCGGCATGTAGCTCAAATCTGATTTAATGTGGCCTACCAAGGTGGTGTTAGTAAATGCACAAAAAATATATAACAATTATGTGTTTTCTTTCAAATTATTTGAGTATTAATTTGAGACTGCCTGGAGTTCCATTCCATTGGTTCCATTGTGCTAGGCAAGCTCAAATATGTGGAAGGAAACAAATACTATTTGAACCCAGGTCTGCATGTTTGTTCTCCCAAAAATATATGCACACTTCGATTGGTATACACTCAACATTGCCCTGTAACAAGACAATCTCAAATGCATATCAAATCAAAGATTTGAATTTTGAATAAGACATGTATTAACATGGTGGCATATCAATGTAATAAGAACATTCGTAGATATATAACTGTGAAATTGTGTCTTCAAACAATGTGGTAAAAGTATGTTGATGCACATTGTAGCACATATGCATAGATCCTTGCACACTTTAATCAGCTCATTCTCACTGCTTTTATTTGGGAGAACTGTGTCAGCTCTCAAGCTAGCTCGAAACCATTCCATTTCTCTCAGCCAAACGAATCAGAGACTGGAGTAGTTCAAGACCAAACAGCCAGAATCTATGGGACTGAATTGTGTCACACTATTGGAACGCTGTTATACACAAGGTCTGTGCCATGAAAGGTACACAAACCAAGAGATACACTACAAAGTATGTGGACACCTCTTCAAATGAGTGGATTTGGCTATTTCAGCCACACTCATTGCTGACAGGTGTATAAAATCAAGCACGCAGCCATGCAATCTCCATAGACAAACATTGGCAATAAAATGGCCCGTATTGAAGAGCTCAGTCACTTTCAATGTGGCACCGTCATAGGATGCCACCTTTCCATCAAGTCAGTTCGTAAAATCTCTGACCACTATAAGTGCTGTTTTTGTGAAGTGGAAGCATCTAGGAGCAACAACGGCTCAACTGCAAAGTGGTATGCCACACAAGCCCACAAAACTGGACCGCATGTAGTGTGTCTGTCCTCGGTTGCAACACTCACTACCGAGTTCCAAACTGCCTCTGGAAGCAACGTCAGTACCAGAACTGTCCGTCGGGAGCTTAATGAAATTGGTTTCCATGGCCGAGAAGCCGCACACAAGCCAAATGTCACCATGTACAGTCGTGGCCAAAAGTTTTGAGAATGACAAGATTATTTTGGACGAACATGAAAATTTAACCTACTTTTTGAAGGGATTTGTTTGACAATCAGGTGGAAACATCACGACTAGTTGTGTTCTTGCTTCAGTAGAAGCTAATAGACGGGTTGATTGTTTAGCAACAAAACCTAAGATTGCGCAACCATGTGGCAAAACAGATGAGGTTGTCTTAGATTGTTGACAGCTTGTAAACTATATTTTGTCTCCAATGTTTATTGAAAACATTAATACATTTGCACAATGAGCACTTTTTGTCTCTTAAATACATCGGTACAGTTGTTGGTTAGCTAGCCAGCATTTTCTTTTGGCTATATTAACATAGACGTGACATCAGTCAAAATGCCTAAAAACAAGACATGCTATCAAAAACAAGATAAAATTAGGTGAAACGAGCCATCTACGATTCCCCACATTGAAGCTTCTTGTCATTGTTGCTAGCTATCTGACCATCCAGAATCACAACAACATACTGTCTTGTGCCCCATTGAAGCGTGTGCATTGTTTTCGTGACATTTTCAACTAACCCGTCTGTACATATTTACAGTTAAATTACATGTCTACTATAAAACCCAGTAAAACCCATAGGTGGTCCCGTGAAAAAAGACATGCCTACCTATCGAAGTCAAATGCCCGTCCAACTGATTCGTTCTGGCGCTGACACTGGCCTTGGAAGGTGGGGGTGAACCCGGGTCTGCTGCTTGTCAAAACACTGCCTTAGTCCAGTCTTTATGACTAAACTATTGTGCTGAACCACCATTGTTACTCTGAGCACATTTAGCCCAATTCAGACTTCAGATAAGTAGACTGAACATGAACTCAGTAAAAAACTGTTCTAAAATTTCAAATTAATGAAGTCAACGTTAAATCAACTTATCTCAAGTCTGAATAGGGCCTAAGGAGAATGTTTGTGTTGTGAAATATCACCTTTATTTTTGTATACCTTCATATCAGAAGATACATGTTTTGATTAAAGTCAACTTCAAACATTGTGCTGCTGTACTGTTCAGAATTCCCCGAGTCTGAGGCACGGAGGTGGAAAGAGGGCATTCGTGGCAGCTGTGCCCTCTAGCAAACTTTATGGTCAAGTATGAAAACAGGAAAGTTTGCAAGCACATCCCCCAGGATAATGGTAAGGTTGTAGCCCAGAGGACTCCGATCGAGGACTAATGCCGTGAGGAGAGAGACAGATGGGGGAGCATTTTGAGATGGAGTTACACCGGGATGCCATCAGGCCGAAAGCAAAGTTGGGAGAAGAGGAATATTGGGCCAGGGACACAGAAAGGTGCATTTCTGAGAAGGAATGGAGTGGGAAGAAAAGGTCGAAGAAAATGAGGAAAGCAGAAATTGGATTTGAATTTGAGGAAGATGGTGATAAAAGTGGACAAGGGGTGTAATGTGCAAACAGAGTGAGGTGTGCGCCAGACCGAGTTCTGGAGGTGAAATGGAAGTGAATGAGGGCGAGTTAAATGAGGTGGAAGGGGTGGTTCGGAGCCCGAGAATGGCATCAATGGACTTGATAAAGAAGAATCTGGTCAAGTAGGAGTGACATTTTTGGAGAAAGTGAATCCTTGCCTTTTGGCGGATTTGTGGTTTCAGGATGGGTGGCAAATGAGTTGGGTGCAGTTGAATCAGTGAAGGTAGCCTGTAATGGACTTGTGATCAGAGGGAGCGGGCACTTTGTGTCACGCAACTTGGATCAAGATCTGTTTCTTGCTTTGCTGTTAGGAACAGGGCACCATTGAAAGGAGTGATTTCTGGCGTAGCTTTAAGGGTGGAGGTGGAACAATTGAAGTTGAAGATTCCTGGTGTTTGTGACCCCCACCGTTTGGTAATAGAAGGTGGTGAGCGTGGTGAAACAGAGGAGGCAAATCCTTTTGTGTTTCAGTCAGAGTCTTTACCCGATAAGGTCATGTTAGGATATATCAGTTATCCTGTTAGAGCTTTTGTGGCTTTCAGGTGCAATGCTTATGGTCATGTTGCAGCAATGTGTAGGAGGGAGATTGCAAGATGTGGGTAGTGTGCAGGAAGGCAAGGGATAGAGGATGTGTAGTTTTGTGGATAACGTTGTGTGTCAACTGTAGGGGTGCACATGTTGCTGGGGATTGGAAGTGTCCGGTGCGAGAGAGGCAGGTTGAGGTGGCTAGAGTCACAGTAGTGCAGAAGGTGTTGTATGCTGAGGCAGTGAAGAAAGTAGAGGAGGATGGGTCAAGGGTGAGGGATACTGAGAGGATCCCTGTGAATAGTACATCTGTGCCAGCACAGGGGATAGGCCAATGAGTGATATACACTTCAGTAAAGTTGGCTTCTTAGCATTCATAGCAATGATTATCAACTGTACACAATTGGAAAAATGTTTTGTGTGAAACCACACTTTCTGCGCTGTTGTTCAAATAATTTGTTTTATTTAGTATACAGTAGTAAAAGCTTCTGTCTTAAGCATCCTAAATAATGACATAGATTCCGTTTTTTTTAATAGTAAACTTGTAAGCATGATGTAAGATACGAACCTGGTATTCCAACTGATAATAGGCTACAAAAGCCAATTACTTACCACCGCGCCACAAAGTTTTCACCACCTTCCGGAGACACCTGAAACCCCACCTCTTTAAGGAATACCTAGGATAGGATAAAGTAATCCTTCTAACCCCCCCCCCTTAAAAGAGTTAGATGCACTATTGTAAAGTGGTTGTTCCACTGGATATCATAAGGTGAATGCACCAATTTGTAAGTCGCTCTGGATAAGAGCGTCTGCTAAATGACTTAAATGTAATGTAAATGTAAAATGTAAAGTGGAGTAAGAAAGTGGAGAGAAAGAAAATGTCTATCTGATAATCACACATTGCTATTTATTGCTGATGAGCAGATGTCATTAATGTGCATTGAACAACAGTGCAGAAACTCACACAACAAACACTTCATTGTTACATCTTCGGTCGTCGTGGGAAAGAAGCATTGTTAAAACATTTGTAAACAACTGCTTGCAGTTCTGAGCCAACCTGGATATTAAGGAGATCCTGAGGGAAATTGACGAGTATCAACAGCTTTAGGCTATATAGGAACAACATACTCCATCTTGGAAAGATCCGGCTACATCACAAAATAACTCTAACCCGACATAATAAAACAAAGACAGATTAATCTACAGACATGGACGATTTACTTACCGTTGAACTAGAGGCTAGTGCTCTTGCTGGAATCCATGCAACACTTTGTGTGAGGAGGTAGCATGGCCGAGGGGGAGTTTAGAGTTTAGCCAGAGTGAAATTCTCATGCTCCAAGGAGAGAACAAGGCACTGACGGCCAAGGTTAAACAATTTTTAGTATAGCCATGGTGTTATGGAGCTGTCTCGGAAGAGCTGTCCGTCTATCAAGAGTTTGTCCACAATAGCGTTGGGCCAGTAACCGAAAGGCTGCTGGGTCGAATCCCTGAGCTAACAAGGTAAAGATCTGTTGTTCAAGGCAGTTAACCCACTATTCCCTGGGCACCGATGATGTGGATGTCGATTAAGGCAGCCCCCACACATCTCTGATTCAGAGGGTTTGGGTTAAATACGGAAGACACATTTCAGTTGTAAAACTGACTAGGTATTTATCTCCATTGTCGAGAACTTTTCTATAATTTAACATGTTTTTTGTTTGTCTATCTTTTGTATGTCTTTGTCTACATGTTTATCAATGTTTACAACAAGCAATGGGAATGTCAGGTTTTGGCCAGGACTGTTCTGGTTTTTTGTCACTAGATGTCCCCATTGCACCTTTTTTGTACCTTTTGTTTTTCCCTTGCTCTAATTATTGTTTGCACCTGTATGTCGTTCCCTTGTTAGTATTTAATCCCTGTGTGTTCCTCAGTTCCTTGCTCAGTGTTTGTATGTTAGCACCCAGCCCCAGCCCAAGCCTTGTTGTGAACATATATTTTTCTCTTGTTGGATTTTCCAGAGGTTCTCTGGTTTTGTTCTTTTGTATTTTGGATTAGTCTTTTGAGGTTTGTTTTTCCCTTGCTGTTTTTACCACTTTGTGGATTTTCTTTGTATTTTGGAAGATATCTATTTTTTATTAAACCACCATCTCTAGTACTGCTGTGTCTGCCTCATCTTCTGGGTTCTGACGATTTAGTGACTGTTTCTCGCACCGGGTCCTGACAGAAACACTGAGCCATTAAAATGAACCCAGAGGCAGCCAGTACCCAGGACTTTTTTCCCATGCTGTCCCACCACGAGGGGACTGTCCAACGTCACGAAGCTGCTCTGGTTCAGCAAGAGGCCTTAATGGCTGGACATTCTCAACTTCTGTCGGAGATGATGACTTCCATAAAGCAGATTTCTGATCAACTTTCTCCTGCAACCGCTTCTGCTCCAGTTCATCAGATTCAAGTGCCCGTGGCAGTTAACCCCCTGGCTGAACCTCGTCTGCCGCCTCCCCAACGGTTCTCAGGTGATCCGAGTGGTTGTAAGGGGTTTTTCACCCAATGTTCTCTCTCCTTCGAGCTGCAACCCTCGTCATTTCCCACCGACCGGTCCAAGATAGCATATATCATCACCCTGCTGTCGGAAAAAGCCCTAGCCTGGGCTACTGCTGTGTGGGATGCCCAAAGTCCCTGCTGTGCCAGCTACTCTACCTTTGCTGAAGAATTCAAGCGAGTGTTTCAAGGTCCTACCAGCGGTCCTGACTCAGCCAAACAGCTCCTGACTCTCCGCCAAGGTCGGCGCAGCGTGACGGACTATGCCATCCAGTTCCGCACGGTGGCAGCAGCGAGTGGCTGGAATGACGAGGCGCTCACAGTGTGCTTTTTGAAGGGTCTTTCCGACACCATCCAAGATGAACTGGTCACTCGGGAACCACCGGACAACCTCGAGTCCCTGATCAAGTTGGCTTCACGCATAGACCAGCGTCTGAGAGAGAGAGAGCTCAACCGTAGATCTCTCACCCTAGCTCCTATCGGTCCCAGCTCCGAGTCTCCACCTTTATCCCCGCTGACTCCACCGGAACCCATGCAGGTTGGACGCATCTCCCAGGCTGAGAGAGACCGCCGGATGAGGGAGCGATGCTGTCTATATTGCGGCAAACCGGGCCATTTCCTCTCCATGTGTCCCGGGCTCCAGGGAAAACGCACTCTCCCGTGCAGGCCTGGGAGGACGGTAACGGGAAACATAACCTCCTCTCATCCATCCAACTCCCGCCTGCTCATTCCAGTTACCCTTTCCTGGGACAACCACGAGCTTCCCCTTCAAGCCTTGGTAGACTCTGGAGCCGCAGGTAACTTCATGGATGGTGTCTGGGCGAAGGAGAATGGCGTTCCCTCTGAACCTCTAAGTGACCCCATAAGGGTTACTACGTTGGATGGAAGCCCTTTGGGATCTGGACTTGTCACTCGTGTCACTACCCCCTTGCGTCTTTCAGTTTCCCAACACCAGGAAGTGATGAACTTTCATCTGACCTCGTGTTCCGAGTTCCCTCTCGTCCTTGGATACCCCTGGCTTCACAGCCATAACCCTCACATCGACTGGTCTGTGGGCACTATCAAGCAGTGGGGTCCTACGTGCCAAGCCACTTGTATCTTCCCAAGTTCCCCGAGTTCCCCTCCCGAGTCTCTAGAATCCATCGACCTGTCCCGAGTTCCCGAGTGTTACCATGACCTCAAACCGGTATTTAGCAAACAGAGGGCCACCAAACTACCACTCCATAGACCTTACGATTGCCACATCGACCTGTTTCCGGGCACCTGCCCTCCCAGGGGTCGGATCTTTTCCCTATCTCCTCCCGAACGAGCTGCTATGGATACCTACATCAAGGACGCTCTGGCAGCAGGCCTCATGCGTCCATCCACCTCGCCGGCGGGAGCAGGGTTTTTCTTTGTGGCCAAAAAAGACGGGATTACGTCCTTGCATCGACTACCGGGGACTTAATGCCATAACCGTCCGTAACCGCTACCCGCTACCCCTTATGGCCACAGCCTTTGAGCTGCTCCAGGAAGCAGTGGTCTTCACTAAGCTTGACCTGCGGAACGCATACCATCTTGTGCGGATCAAACCCGGTGACGAGTGGAAGACCGCTTTCAACACGCCTACTGGTCACTACGAATACTTGGTGATGCCCTTCGGCCTGACCAACGCCCCGGCTGTGTTCCAAGCGCTCATAAACGATGTGCTTAGGGATATGCTTAACATTTTCGTGTTTGTTTACTTGGATGACATCCTCATCTTTTCGAGATCCCTTCAAGAACACACTAAGCATGTCAGACAAGTGCTCAAACGCCTCCTAGACAGCCATTTGTACGTTAAGCCGGAAAAGTGTGAATTCCATTCCTCTCGAGTACAGTTCCTGGGATTTGTAGTGGAACCCGGTCGAGTCCAGATGGATCCCAAGAAGGTAGGGGCGGTAGCAGATTGGCCCACCCCCAAGTCCGTTAAGGAAGTTCAGCGTTTCCTGGGCTTCACTAACTTCTACCGCAAGTTCATCAAGAACTTCAGCTCGGTGGCAGCCCCTCTCAGCTTTAACCAAGGGTGGCAACACAAGGTTTCTGTGGGGAAGAGAAGCTGAGACGGCCTTCCAAGGACTCAAGCAGCGCATCCTCTCTGCTCCCATCCTGACACTACCGACGGCGGATGAACCTTTTGTGGTGGAGGTAGACGCATCAGAGGTTGGTGTTGGAGCTGTCCTGTCTCAGAGGGGTGAAGACAAGAGGCTTCATCCTTGCGCCTTCTTCTCTCACCGGCTTACCCCGGCCGAGAGGAATTACGATGTGGGGGATCGTGAACTCCTAGCGGTTAAGATGGCATTGAAGGAATGGAGACACTGGCTCGAGGGGGCTTCTCAACCGTTTCAAGTGCTTACGGACCACAAAAATCTGGAGTATATCCAGCAGGCGAAGCGGTTGAACTCCAGACAAGCTCGATGGTCTCTTTTCTTCAGCCGATTCCAGTTTATTCTCACCTATAGACCCGGGTCGAAGAATCTCAAACCGGATGCCTTGTCACGAGTCTACTCTCCTGCCATTCGAGAAGATACTGACATGACTGTTCTTCCTGCCGCTAAGATCGTGGCTCCGATCTCGTGGCAAGTGGAGGATACCGTGAAACAAGCTCAAGCCATCGAACCGGGCCCTGGAGGAGGTCCTGCTAATCGGTTGTTTGTTCCCAAGGCAGCAAGGTCCCAAGTCCTTCTGTGGGGGCACTCCTCTCGCCTCACCTGTCACCCGGGCGTAGGTCGCACCTTGGAGTTCATCCAGCGTAAGTTCTGGTGGCCCACCATAAAAGAAGACGTTGCCACTTTCGTCAAGGCCTGTTCCGTGTGCTGCCAGGGCAAATCTTCTCACCTCCGCCCTCAAGGACTCCTTCACCCTTTATCTATTCCCCACCGACCCTGGTCCCATATCTCGCTGGACTTTATTACTGGCCTTCCTCCGTCCCATGGTAATACTACGATCCTAGTCATCATCGACAGGTTTTCTAAGGCGGCCAGGTTTGTTCCCTTGACCAAATTACCTTCTGCCAAGGAAACAGCTGAGTTGGTGATTAACCATGTGTTCCGAGTCTTTGGCATCCCGCAAGATATGGTTTCCGACAGAGGTCCCCAGTTCGCCTCAAGGTTTTGGAAGGCCTTCTGCCAACTCATAGGGGCCACGGCCAGTTTATCTTCAGGGTACCATCCGGAGTCCAACGGCCAAACTGAGAGGATGAATCAGGAGCTGGAAACCACCCTCAGATGTATGGTTTCCAACAACCCATCCACATGGTCATCCTTCATTGTTTGGGCTGAGTACGCGCACAACACCTTGTGCTCCTCCTCCACTGGTATATCCCCGCACGAGTGTCAGTTTGGCTATGCTCCTCTATTGTTCCCGGACCAGGAGGCAGAAGTCAGAGTGCCTTCAGCCTCGAGGTTCATCAGACGCTGTCGGCTTACGTGGAAGAAGGCCCGTCTTAATCTTCTGCGTTCCTCACAGCAGTACCAACGACAAGCCAACAGACGTCGCCGTCCCGGTCCTACCCTGTACCCCGGCCAGAGAGTATGGCTCTCAACAAAAAACTTACCGCTACGGGTGGAGTCTCGCAAGCTGTCCCAGAGATTCATCGTACCCTTTAAGATTGCCAGGAGAGTCAATCCCGTTACTTTTCGCCTGCACTTACCCAGATCCCTTAAAATCAATCCCACATTTCACATTTCTTTATTAAAACCTGTTGTTTTTTCTCCCCTTATTCCGGCAGGCAGACCTCCCCCTCCGCCCCGTGTCATCGGAGGCCAGTCGGCTTATACCGTCCACCGGATACTGGACTCCCGCCGGGTGCAGCGGTCCTGGCAGTATCTGGTGGACTGGGAAGGCTACGGTCCCGAGGAGCGCTCCTGGGTTCCTGCCAAGGACATACTGGACCCTGACCTCATTCGTCAGTTCAGGGCCCTCCACCCTGAGAAGGCTGGTAGGAACGTCAGGAGCCGTTCCTAGGAGGGGGATTCTGTCAGGTTTTGGCCAGGACTGTTCTGTTTTTTTGTCACTAGATGTCCCATTGCACCTTTTTTGTACCTTTTGTTTTTCCCTTGCTCTAATTATTGTTTGCACCTGTATGTCGTTCCCTTGTTAGTATTTAATCCCTGTGTGTTCCTCAGTTCCTTGCTCAGTGTTTGTATGTTAGCACCCAGCCCCAGCCCAAGCCTTGTTGTGAACATATATTTTTCTCTTGTTGGATTTTCCAGAGGTTCTCTGGTTTTGTTCTTTTGTATTTTGGATTAGTCTTTTGAGGTTTGTTTTTCCCTTGCTGTTTTTACCACTTTGTGGATTTTCTTTGTATTTTGGAAGATATCTATTTTTTATTAAACCACCATCTCTAGTACTGCTGTGTCTGCCTCATCTTCTGGGTTCTGCCGATTTAGTGACTGTTTCTCGCACCGGGTCCTGACAGGGAAGATATCAGAACAGGGACATTGGGGAATAATAACATATTGTACAGTATACATTTGTATTGTAGTGAAGTCGTCTCTATAGTAATGCAAGGTCTCTTTCATAATCATGTAAAACGTCAATTGCTATGGAAATGATAGATGTGTTTTTCTATGAAAATGATGGTAAATGTAATGATGATGCAGTTATGATGCAACTATGATGGCGATACAATATGGATTACAATTATCATCCTCAATATTAGGCTATACTCACTTCATGTTACACACATAGACATTCAACCATGCAAATTGGCTGGGTTATTTATTTGGACATCACACATTACAGTCTTACTCTTATCCAGACATCATACACACTCTCACTAAATCACATCTAATATCATACACATCAACCTACTCAGACTTACTTCACACATAATATCTTGACTCAATGTTCTAACATCTGTGGCATTGGCTCACAGGCAAACAGGCAAGGGAATAAAACACATATTGCTAGAACCTGTTTCTTGAATTCTAAACATCAGACATTTGAAATCTCAAATTTTGACCGTCTGTAACGCTCGTCGTTGGGAGAAAGAGAGGAGGACCAAGATGCAGCGTGGTGAGTATTCATAATGCCTTTTAATGAAAAAACGAATACTCGAACAAAACAACAAAACTAACGATAAACGAGAATGACACGAAACGAAACAGTCTTGTCTGGTGAATTACACAAAGACATAAAATAAACACCCACGCAACACAGGTGGAAAAAGGCTACCTAAGTATGATTCTCAATCAGAGACAACTAACGACACCTGCCTCTGATTGAGAACCATACCAGGCCAAACGTAAAACACAACATAGAAAAATGAACATAGACAACCCACCCAACTCACGCCCTGACCATACTAAAACAAAGAAATATCAAAAGAACTAGGGTCAGAACGTGACACTGTCATTATACCTCTTATGGAAGTATTTACAAGCACTAATTATGGTTAGACTGAGAATACTATCTAGTTATGGTAAGAGGTGAAATAAGTATAGCCAGTTATAATTGTAATGGCTTAGCAGATTATTAAAAAAGAAGATCATTCCTTACGTGGCTAAAAGAAAAGGAATATAACATATCCTGTTTACAGGAAACTCACTATACATCCTTAAATGAACTTGGGTGGAAAAAGGAATGGGGTGGTGAAATCATTTTCTGTCACGGACAAAGGAACTCAAA
The DNA here is from genome assembly GCF_045679555.1 of Salvelinus alpinus. Lineage (NCBI taxonomy): Eukaryota > Metazoa > Chordata > Actinopteri > Salmoniformes > Salmonidae > Salvelinus > Salvelinus alpinus. The sequence continues at coordinate 51,012,245 of NC_092108.1, read as the reverse complement.
AGGTGTGATGATATTAATTAACAAAAATTTTGATCTGAATGTGCAAATAGTCAGGAATGATTCGCAAGGAAGGTGGATCTTTTTGAATATGAAAGTGGATGAAAAACAGATTTGGCTCATTAAATCTATATGGTCCAAATCAGGATGATCCATATTTCTTCGAAAATATTTATACTGTTGGAATCGGCTAAACCTTGAACATTGAGATATTAAATGCATGATTGGAAGTGAAAGAGACTGGGTTTTATGTCAGAAGTTAATGGTTCCCTGAAGAAAGACAGATGGCTTCGGAATGTGTTGGGTGGACGAGAGGAGAGCAACGTGTGAAACAGGGGAGACAGATGGACATCTGTGGATTAGATGAAGGAGGGGTTGAGGTCAGGAGGTGAGGACAGATTCTCTTAAGGGAGTAATACAGGTTTGGTATCCTGTTACCCTCTTTATTCTCTTCCTGTAGAACCATAAAATGTAAAGATTGGAGAGAAGGAGGAGTGTTTTAAGTGGGATGTATATAACTGTGATGGTGAGAAATGTTTTGCTGTCTGAATACAGCTGTGTCGACCCTTTGGGAAGAATTAAACTTGGTTAAGCTTCTCTAGTGTCCGTGAGTTATTTACTCTGAAAAATAAGAACCTAACAGTTGGCGTTGTCGGGCAGGATTCACCACTGTTTTTAATCAAACCAAAGATTCCAGATCAGTGGAACAGGAGCCTGCACAGCAAATAAGGTAGGCGAGTTCCTACACCTGTTACCACTTGGGGAGATGAGAATCATAGGCTGAATAATTATAGAATACGGAGTTAGGAAGCCTGAGTTTATTCAAAAGGCCTATTGAGTAATGACTGGTCATAAATATATGGTGTAGGGTAGGCTCCATAAGGATAGGTCCTGAGTGGGGGTGATTCTCTGCAAGATACATAGCGCCAGGCTAAATAAGTGAAGGGTAGGTTCCATAAAGGATAGGTCCCGAGTGGAGGTTTTTCCCTGCGAGAGCCAGGAGTGACAATACAGGGGAGGGGAGGTTCCATAAAGGATAGGTCCCTAGTTGGGGAATTCCCTTGCGAGAACTGTAAAAGTCTGTAAAAGACGGAAGTCCCAGCCTCAGGATCCGTGAGGCAGCGAGATGTGTGAATGTGTATGAATGTGTGGCCAATATTAGAAGGTATCAAAAAGAGAGCAGTTGGTTGAAGACTATCTGGATGTGAATCGATAAACGATAGAATAAACAAGCACTAAAAAAGGTACAAAAGTGTCCAAAGTATTAAAAGGCGAGACTGTTATTACTTAACGCTGTTGGGGGGATGACGCCGATACAATAAAACTAAAAATGGCTTCTAAAGGCCAGGGTACTCCAGGGGAGGGGGGAATAGAAAAGGAAAATGTTACCATAGCCTTAGAGGCACTAAAAAAAGCGTATGATCAAAACTAAGAAGAAAATAAATGGTGGGGAAAATTAGCAAAATTGGTACACATTTTCCAGTAGACGGAAAGTAAAAAAATAGTCAAGAGTGTATGGATGCAATCGTACTGTGGAACACTGAGATCAGAGAACGGTCCAAACCACAATACGCAGGTATCCTAATTACAGCATTTTATCAGCAGCGGATAAAACTAGAAAAAGAGAAGAATAAAGATCTGCTAGGTAAAATGGAGCGGGCAGTGGACCAGAATGAGGCGACAAATAAAAAACTAGGAATATCCGAAGGGCATGCACATAGGTTAGATGAACAGAAACAGGAATTGGCTAACGAGCTAAAAAAAAAGTCAAAACCTCAATCAAGAGTTATAGAAAGACCTTGAGGATAGGCACAACCCAATTCAGAATACATGTTGTGGAGTATATGCAATTGCAACTCCGCCGTTCGCTCCATGCTATAAGGTGAACCAGGTCACAACTGGGGGATCACCATTATACCCCTCTCTTAAAGAGGAAAAAGAGCGATATGGGTTGCTAGAGGCGGTGTACAGGCACATTACGAGTCCAGACATAATGGTCCCGGACTGGATAGTTGATCAGCATGATCCAGGTAATCATAGAGAGGTACGGTACGAACACACGCAACCCCAGTTACATATTATCCAGGACAAACAGTACCAGGGGAGGACAACCCTATTCCAGATGACGCGCAGCACCAAGTACGGATACAAATACAGCATCACCATCAGCCATTGAGCGTGAGCGAAATGCGTAGTATTATGAAAGAAGCACCAGATCCAGTAAGAGAGGGACAGGAATCTTGAGGAGACAATGTCGAATTTTTGGGTTCCATGCTGGTGATTACGATCATATGGTACGCTCGCTGTTGCCAAGAGCCATGTTGCCAACACTCGGGGTTTAGAACGTCGGCTTGGTCCTCAAGACGAGAAGCGTGTGACCCAGCGACAGCCAATTATGAAATTGTAGGATTCTTACAACGGTTGGGAATGTGTTGTTCCGACCAGATGCTAGTAAAATAATTGTACTCAGGGTGCGAAAGAGGGAGTACGCGATTATGTGGATCGGATGGATGATGCGCTGCGTACTAATCTGACAATGGGGGATAGATATGATCAAAATGCAGGAATTTGTACGTCAGCTTTCATGACAGGTTTGAAACCTGTTATCAAACCGGCTATTGCAGGGGTGGTGGATCTGCATCCTCCTGGGATGAAATAGTACAAGCAGCGTTGAGAGTAGAATCTAATTTAATTTACTCCCCAGCAGTACGAGTGGTTAAAGCTGCCACAGTGAAAGTCACTAACAGTGGTTACAATGGCCCAATTAAGACAAAGGGACAGAGAGGGAAACAGAGCGGAAGAAAATCAACAGAGGCCTGTTTTAGGTGTGGTGTTGAGGGTCATTGGAAAAGGGATTGTAGGGTGGTACTGGAACCTGCTGCCCTGGGAGGAAATGCCGCTGTAAAAGCGTTTGCTTCTTTGTCAAAAGAGCAGCAGCAAACCCTCTTAAAAGCAGCGGGACAGGAACATTTTGCATAGCAGTACATAGCCTCCGTTCGATCAATAGTGATTCATAGAGATTACATATTTTATATGAAAGGAGACGTAGGAGGTCACGTCTCACACAACTTTCTAATAGATACAGGCTCTCAAATATCACTAATTCCATATGATGAAAAATTTGCTAAATTTGCGACAGGGAAAAGTATCATGTTCAGCGGGGTAACAGGGGCACAATCAAAGGTGATACAAAACAAAGGTGATACAACTATTACCTATGTCATTAAACCTAGGACCAGTGACAATACCAGGATCATTTTACATGGCTACGGGAATAGAACCGATTTTGGGGTTGGATAATCTTTGCGAGATGCCGGGGAATGGATTCTGAAAGGTAACAAATTAAAATTGGCAGTAAGAACCGCGAAAGTAGAGCAATTGTTGTTTCAGGACCATCCATTATGGGCAAAAGGCGCATTAGATTGTAGTCTGATCAAAGGTTGCAAGCCTGTTGTGGTTGAGGGAGAAACGCCGCCACCAATGAAGCAATACCCTATTAAACTAGAGGCTGAGAAATCGGTGGCGGAGGACCTTCCAATATTACTTGAACGTGGCATAGTGATCTGCAGACCAGCTCGATGCATCAGCCCTTTATACCCGGTAAAAAAAGGACTAAAATGGCGTATTACTGTGGATTTTCGTGGCATAAACAAACATTAAGTGAAAATCACACCAGTGGTAGTAGATTTGGCAGACCTATTGGCATCTATTCCCTCAGACTCAGAATGGTACAGTGTGTTAGACATGAAAAATTGATTTTGGTCTGTGCCGGTGGCTGAGGAGTCATGACACTGGTTCGGGTTCTGTTGACAGGGGGAGCAATTTACGTGGGCTAGAGTACCGATGGGATTTAATAATAGTCCATTTGGTATCATTCTGCATTGAAAAAATTGTTAAAAGGGTGTACATTTGAAGGTTCTGTGTTGGTACAATACGTGGATGATTTGTTGTTAGCGTCAAAAGATGAAAAAACTCATATGCGAGACTTCACCACATTGGTTGACTATTTGGCGGAACAGGGCCATAAGGCATCATATGAGAAAGCACAACTAGCAAAGCAAGAAGTAACATATTTGGGGGTTGCGATTTCTAAGGGCACGAAAAACATTACCCGGGATCGGATAGAAACCATGCGTTCTTTGGCACGGCCAAACACTCCTCTCACGCTCAGGAAAACTTTAGGAGTTTACAATTTTGTTAGACATTTTCTTCCGTCATTCTCTGAAATTGCTGAACCACTTACAGAGTTGACAAAAGGGGGGAAGGGTCCCCATGAGAGGATAGAGTGGAATCAAGAGTGTGAGGAAGCGTTTGTCGAGTTAAAGAAGCAATTGTGTCAAGCGCCAGCATTGGGATTGCCAAACCTAAAATGACCATTTAACATTTTTCTTCATGAACAAGAAGGACATTGTAGCGTAGCGCGGTGGTTACGCAAAATCATGGGAGTAGAGAGAGACCAGTAAAGTACTGGAGTAAATTGCTAGACTCGGTGGCAAAAGGAATACCACCGTGCCTTAGGGCGGTATAAGTGAATGAAATGGTATTGCAAAACACGGCTTCCATTACAATGGGACAAAAAGTAGATGTGTATGTTCCACACGCAGTAGCAACCATAGTGAACAGCACGAAAGCACAACATGTTACTAGTGCAAGATGGACAAAATGGGAGTTAACGTTAATTATGGCTGCAATCCCGGTAACGGGATGATATGACAACAGCCAGTGAAAGTGCAGGGCAACAAATTCAAAACAACAGAAATCTCATAATTAAAATTCCTCAGACATATATGTTTCTTATATCATTTTAAAGGTAATCTTGTTGTTAATCCCACCAAAATGTCCGATTTCAAATATGCTTTTCAGCGAAAGCACTACAAACGATTATGTTAGGTCACACCAAACCACAATAAGCACAGCCATTTTTCCAGCGAAAGATAGCAGTCACAAAAAGCAGAAATATAGCTAAAATGAATCACTAACCTTTGATGATCTTCATCAGATGACACTCATAGGACTTCATGTTACACATTACATGCATGTTTTGTTTGATAAAGTTCATATTTATATAAAAATATCTGAGTTTACATTGGCGCGTTACATTCACTAGATCCAAAAACATCCAGTGATAGTGCATAGCCACATCGTTTCAACAGAAATACTCATCATAAATGTCGATGATAATACAAGTTATACACATGGAATTATAGATATACCTCTCCTTAATGCAACCGCTGTGTCAGATTTCAAAAAAACTTTACGGAAAAAGCAAACCGTGCAATAATCTGAGACGGAGCTCAGAACAAGAGTCAAATTAGCCCAAATATTCCCTTACCTTTGATGATCTTCATCACAATGCACTCCCAGGAATCCCAGGTCCACAATAAATGCTTGATTTGTTCGATAATGTCCGTTATTTATGTCCAATTAGCTACTTTGGTTAGCGCGTTTGGTAAACAATTCCAAAGTCACAAAGCGCGTTCACTAAAACGTGCCGAAATGTCCAAAAGTTCCGTAACAGTCAGTAGGAACATGTCAAACGATGTATTGAATCAATCTTTAGAATGTTGTTAACATTATTCTTGAATAACGTTCCAACCGGAGAATTACATTGACTTCAGTTGAGCGATGGAACGGAGCTGCCTCTCACGTGAACGCGCGTGGCCAAAGCGTGGTCACCTCATGGCAGTGGTTACTCATTCCTGTCTCCTTCGGCCCCCCTTCACAGTAGAGTCATCAGACAAAGTTCTATTGACTGTTGACTTCTAGTGGAAGTCGTAGGAAGTGAAAACTCATCGATGTAATTTCAATGGGAGCTTGGTTGAAAATCGACCAGCCTCAGAAAAAATCCAAACAGTAAGTGGAACTTCTCAGGTTTTTGCCTGCCATATGAGTTCTGTTATACTCACAGACATAATTCAAACAGTTTTAGAAACGTCAGAGTGTTTTCTATCCAATACTATAATATAATATAATAATATGCATATATTAGCAACTATGACTGAGCAGCAGGCCGTTTACTCTGGGCACCTCTGTGCACCTTTCATCCAAGCTACTCAATACTGCCCCTGCAGCCATAAGAAGATAAATGGGGAAAATCTACAATTTCATAAGATTGATGCTTTGAATCCTGCGTCGTTAATGCCGTTGCCTGGGGAAGGTGAATTGCATACATGTAACCCAGATTACTCCAAAACCTAGGCCTGATTTGCAAGAGACCGCATTAGAATTGGGAAAAGTATTGTATACAGATGGCTCTAGTTACATGACCACAGAAGGGAGGAGAGTAACGGGGTACGCTGTGTATGATGACAGAGGAATAGTGAAGGCTGGCCCAGTGTAGGCCTCGGTGTCAGCCCAGGGGGCGTAGTTACATGCACTGGCCGAGGCTTGTAGGTTGTCGGAAGGGGAGAATGGAACAATATACACAGATTCTCTGTATGTATTTGGAGTAGTTCAGGATTTAGGTACATTGTGGTCACAAAGAGGCATGTTAACAGCGACAGGAACACCAATGAAAAATGGAGGTAGAGGCATTATTAGAGGCATTATTAGAAGTCTAATACAGTACTTAGTTCTCTGGGGGTACTCTTGAACCAAAAGGGGTACCCTAAATGGAGATAAATATTGTCCAGAAATGACCAAATTGGAAACTTCCTCTGCGTCTTTAACACAGAGGTGGTATAAATGATTCTAGCACTCATGCCTGGGATTGAACCTTATGACAGCTTGGGCAATTTGAAATATACCCAGTTCTGAAACCACAATATAAATCCACAGATTGCATTTTGTGCATTGTTTGATCAAAGCAACTTACATGTTCTTCGTCTGAAAGTAGTGTCATTTAGGGCTGTTATGGTGACTCTACTACTGCCACACTGGCAGTCACGAGTCATGACTACGGTGAAATTCCAGATAACTAGGCTTCTCCAAAACTGCGCTCTGATGCCACTGATGGCCTGGTACTCAGAGCTCTATTGTTTCTCTAATCACTCTGACATCAATGCAAATGCAATTGAAAATCAAATCAAGCACTTCATGAGAGCCCTGGCATTCAGAGTTTGAGCGGAATAGGATCACCTGTTGCGCAGTGAGAGCCAGCTCCTCATAGCTGGTTGATGCATGGAATGAAATAAGTGTTCCTATAAGCCCAAGTTGCGCAACATTTCTTTAGGCTATGCTACAGTATGTAATTGTGTGAAAAAACGGAGTTTTGATGGAATATATTAAAAAGAGGAGGATCCCATCAGCTTTCTCTAGACTAGGCCAACTATATGTATTTCTCAACTTTCCTAATATTAAGCACATCGATGATATTAGTGAAATCGTGAAAATGTTTGCCCTGGCTACTCAATATTGAATCTAGCTAGCAAAAACCAATAATTATACAACAATTACCAGCTAATATTACAGGCTGTGTAATAGGTATTTCTTTATTTTTTTATTTTTTTATTTTGTCATTAGTGTGTAGATTTATAAGGAAAATGTTATAGTTAATCCATTTTAGATTAAGGCTGTAAAATAACAAAATGTGGAAAATGTGAAGGGGTCTGAATACTTTGAAGAATTATTATCTTATGTAGCGAATAGCTAACGTTCACTTACCTTTCACGATCTGTTGCAAGTCATCTTTCACCTGTTGCGTCTAAAACAATAAGCGCGCTTCCCGCTTCCCGGTCTTTTGACCAATGGTCACTCCTGCTCAATTCGAATTACCACTCCTGCTCCTGGCTAGACCGGCATAATAATGTAATGATTCAAGCAGGGAGCAGGTTTCGAACCGTCAACATTCTAGCCTGAAGTCCAGCACGCTATCGTCTGTAACCAAATGTATTAATTGGGGTTTTGGCCGATTGTAGCTAAAAACACTTTATCAATTGGAATCTTTAACATGGAAAGGGGAAAAGTGTCACGACTTCTACCGAAGTCGATGCCTCTCCTTCTTCGGGCGGGAGTCAAACAATTTAAAGGCAATGCTACCAAATACCAATTGAGTGTATGACCCACTGGGAATGTGATGAAAGAATAAAAGCTGAAATAAATAAATCTTTCTCTCTACTATTATTCTGATTATTCTTTCACATTCTTAAAATAAAGTGGTGATCCTAACTGACCTAAGACAGGGAATTTTTACTAGGATTAAATGTCAGGATTTGTGAAAACTGAATTTAAATGTATTTGGCTAAGGTGCATGTAAACTTCCGACTTCAACTGTATATTAAAACATTTCTTACTGAGCCTTTCCATAAATCAACGCAAGTTTGTTCAACTGTCTTCTGACTGTAATTAGAGTGATATTGATGTCATGCCGTGATGCCAGCAGATTACAGATTGCCTTTGCCTATCACTCATCATCTTTCATGAATATAAGCAAGTTATCTCTGCTAAATAATCAAGTTGGGTTTCTCCAGAAAAAATATATTCTAAATAACAAACTGGCTTTATTTACAAATTACTGAGAATATCTCACCCCATGTTCAAGAATTGCCTCTTTCTTGATCACTCTAGGTTAAAAGAAAATTAAATATTGTTACTTTTTAACAATAAAAGCCCCTTAGATGTTCTCAGATATTCTCACAGATCCTAATGGAAAATGCCCCTTAGATATTAACTTAGAGTCCTCCAATCCTCTAAATCTAATTATTGGCAGAGAGTCATGGCCTACCATAGGGGAAAGTAGTCTCACTATTGTTGAGAAATGTGCTGTTTTTATTTAAAGAGCATATAAAAGTTAGAAGCAAAAGCCTACAACAATTTTAGCATGGGGACTGGTCTTGAACAAAAGATGAGATTTTTATTTCCACTTAATCAAATCACATCAAATCAAATGTATTTATATAGCCCTTCTTACATCAGCTGATATCTCAAAGTGCTGTACAGAAACCCGGCCTAAAACCCCAAACAGCAAGCAAATGCAGGTGTAGAAGCACGGTGGCTAGGAAAAACTCCCTAGAAAGGCCAAAACCTAGGAAGAAACCTAGAGAGGAACCAGGCTATTGAGGGGTGGCCAGTCCTCTTCTGGCTGTGCCGGGTGGAGATTATAACAGAACATGGCCAAGATGTTCAAATGTTCATAAATGACCAGCATGGTCAAATAATAATAATCACAGTAGTTGTCGAGGGTGCAGCAAGTCAGCACCTCAGGAGTAAATGTCAGTTGGCTTTTCATAGCCGATCATTAAGAGTATCTCTACCGCTCCTGCTGTCTCTAGAGAGTTGAAAACAGCAGGTCCGGTGAACTCAATCTCCATTGGTTAGACAAGAATTAGAAAATTAGGGTGCAGAAATGTTATGCTCTTAGTGTAACCTTTAACTAGGCAAGTCAGTTAAGAACAAATTCTTATTTACAAGGACAGCCTACTCCTTCCTCGTAAATAGCCCAGTGCTGTTTTGCCAACCGTCATTTTCGGTTCCAGCAAGTACCAGTCAAAAGTTTGGACACACCTACTCATTCCAGGATTTTTCTATATTTTTACTATTTTCTACATTGTAGAATAATAGTGAAGACATCACAACTATGGAATAACACATATGGAATCAGTTAAGAACAAATTCCTATTTACAACGACACCTTACTCCTTCTTCCCCAACGGGGATTCAAACCCCGGTCTCGCGTGTGCCCTGCATTCTTTAGTACAGACATGGCCTTCATTCCCTTATGTAAGGAATTAGGCACTTTCCCATGTTTACTACTGTCACGTTCCTGACCTGTTTTCCCTTGTTTTGCATTTATTTAGTATGGTCAGGGCGTGAGTTGGGTGGGTTGTCTATGTGTTGTTTTCTATGTTGGGGTTTTGCGTGTTCGGCCTGGTATGATTCTCAATCAGAGGCAGCTGTCAATCGTTGTCCCTGATTGAGAATCATACTTAGGCAGCCGGGGTTTCACGTGTGTTTTGTGGGTGTTTGTCTACCGTGTTAGTGTTTTCACCACACGGTACTGTTTCTGTTTTCTGCACTTCGTTTATTGTTTTGTATTTCAGTGTTCAGTTTCGGTTTTAATAAATCATCATGAGCACGAACCACTCTGCATATTGGTCCGATCCTTCTCGCCTCTCCTCGTCCGATGAGGAGGACGAAATAGACAATCGTTACAACTACAGTATGTATTTCAGACTGCACAGTAGCCTAATAAACAAATAAACACATTTTGTTAATAAAATAATGATTAAAAAATCATCTTTCAAAATGCAGATGTTGATTTAGTTATGGATCCGTAACGAATTACTATGGGAATAAATATCACTGATTTACAGAAATATTGGAACAAAGTTGTCTGATGAAGGCAAACTATTTTTGAATCATCCAATCCAGTAGCTTACGCCATATTTTCCATTCCATCCTTTTTAATGGAATAGAAACACCATAATATTATTCAAATTAATTAAGCAAGTACCAGTCAAACGTTTGGACACACCTACTCATTCCAGGATTTTTATTTTGCCTATTTTCAACATTGTAGAATAACAGTGAAAACATCACAACTATGAAATAAATTTTATCCAAACAAATCTGTTTCATAACGTGTGCATGTGTTTTAAGAGAGGGGTTGGTTTCTTAAACACTACTGGTGAGGAGGAGGGCTGGTGTTTTAGATTTTTGCTTGATTAACTGTTTTTTTATTTTTTTTAGTTAGTTAGTCTGTTTTTTATTGTGTTTCTATTTAGAGAAAAACGAAAAATTAATTCCCTCAGGGTTTCTGTTAGGATGGAATGGAAAATATGGCACTGTACAAAGTGACGTTGGAGGATTCTAAATTGTTTGCCTTCATTAGATTAATTAATTAAGCCAAATTTCTTAAAATCAATCCCATATACTCTGTTATTACAAAAAAAGGGTAACGCCATTACGGAATACTGTCAAGTGCTTCTCAAAGATGCCCTCTGGTGGTCAAACTAGCAATAACTTGCAGTAACAGAAAAAATGGCAGAGAATTAAATGACATGCCACAGAATTCTGCGGCATCACACAATGTGTGCCGCAGTATGAAGCAAGGCTGCAGGCCCAGACGGCATTCCCAGCCGCGTCCTCAGAGCATGCGCAGACCAGCTGGCTGGTGTGTTTACGGACATATTCAATCAATCCTTATCCCAGTCTGCTGTTCCCACATGCTTCAAGAGGGCCACCATTGTTCCTGTTCCCAAGAAAGCTAAGGTAACTGAGCTAAACGACTACCGCCCCGTAGCACTCACTTCCGTCATCATGAAGTGCTTTGAGAGACTAGTCAAGGACCATATCACCTCCACCCTACCGGACACCCTAGACCCACTCCAATTTGCTTACCGACCCAATAGGTCCACAGACGACGCAATCGCAACCACACTGCACACTGCCCTAACCCATCTGGACAAGAGGAATACCCATGTGAGAATGCTGTTCATCGATTACAGCTCAGCATTTAACACCATAGTACCCTCCAAACTCGTCATCAAGCTCGAGACCCTGGGTCTCGACCCCGCCCTGTGCAACTGGGTCCTGGACTTCCTGACGGGCCGCCCCCAGGTGGTGAGGGTAGGTAACAACATCTCCACCCCGCTGATCCTCAACACTGGGGCCCCACAAGGGTGCGTTCTGAGCCCTCTCCTGTACTCCCTGTTCACCCACGACTGCGTGGCCATGCACGCCTCCAACTCAATCATCAAGTTTGCGGATGACACTACAGTGGTAGGCTTGATTACCAACAACGACGAGACGGCCTACAGGGAGGAGGTGAGGGCCCTCGGAGTGTGGTGTCAGGAAAATAACCTCACACTCAACGTCAACAAAACAAAGGAGATGATTGTGGACTTCAGGAAACAGCAGAGGGAGCACCCCCCTATCCACATCGACGGGTCAGTAGTGGAGAAGGTGGAAAGTTTTAAGTTCCTCGGTGTACACATCACGGACAAACTGAATTGGTCCACCCACACAGACAGCGTTGTGAAGAAGGCGCAGCAGCGCCTCTTCAACCTCAGGAGGCTGAAGAAATTCGGCTTGTCACCAAAAGCACTCACAAACTTCTACAGATGCACAATCGAGAGCATCCTGTCGGGCTGTATCACCGCCTGGTACGGCAACTGCTCCGCCCACAACCGTAAGGCTCTCCAGAGGGTAGTGAGGTCTGCAGAACGCATCTCCGGGGGCAAACTACCTGCCCTCCAGGACACCTACACCACCCGATGTCACAGGAAGGCCATAAAGATCATCAAGGACAACAACCACCCTAGCCACTGCCTGTTCACCCCGCTATCATCCAGAAGGCGAGGTCAGTACAGGTGCATCAAAGCAGGGACCGAGAGACTGAAAAACAGCTTCTATCTCAAGGCCATCAGACTGTTAAACAGCCACCACTAACATTTAGCGGCCGCTGCCAACATACTGACTCAACTCCAGCCACTTTAAAAATGGGAATTGATGGAAATTATGTAAAAATGTACCACTAGCCACTTTAAACAATGCCACTTAATATAATGTTTACATACCCTACATTACCCATCTCATATGTATATACTGTACTCTATATCATCTACTGCATCTTGCCATCTTTATGTAATACATGAACCACTAGCCATTTTAAACTATGCCACTTTATGTTTACATACCCTACAGTACTCATCTCATATGTATATACCGTACTCTATACCATCTACTGCATCTTGCCTATGCCGTTCTGTACCACCACTCATTCATATATCTTTATGTACATATTCTTTATCCCTTTACACTTGTGTGTGTATAAGGTAGTAGTTGTGGAATTGTTAGGTTAGATTACTTGTTGGTTATTACTGCATTGTCGGAACTAGAAGCACAAGCATTTCGCTACACTCGCATTAACATCTGCTAACCATGTGTATGTGACTAATAAAATTTGATTTGATTTGATTTGATTTCCAACTCTCTGTGAAATGCTGTAGATCTGTCCGCAGACAAGGTAGGAACACTTATCCCACACAGAAGAGGTGGATAGAATTCAACAGGTCAAGGTAGCCGTCTTCCTCCAAACTGTGCAGCAAGTTTAAGTACTGGCATGTCACAGCACTCCAAACATCTCTCCATAAGCAGAGAGAAAGAAAAGGTTTTGTGTGGGGGAGGAACCTAATCTCTGTGGTCTTCCTCCATGAATAGTGAACACTGAGGTGGGTCCGAAGTTATAGAAATGCAAGTTGTGTGTGCCTCTGTGAGTGGTTACTGACTGTATGTGACGCAGACACCTATCTGAGTGTACCTGAAATATTTAAATATAGAGGGCTATGTTTCTCACCACTTGGTTATTGCAAGGCTAACCCCCAGATAAATCATGACTTGGCAGCAACAGGGTCTTGATAGTCCAGTGAAAATGGCTGTGTTTATGTGGTGTAAATCTGAAAATTAGCAGCTGACATCTTAAGTGTTTTTTAATTAATGCATGTGAGACAGGTTCCATGTACATCAAGACAGGCAGAGGAAGAGAGAAAAAGAACACAGAACAGTTTAATTACCTCTGGTTATGGACACTTTTGCCAGCAATAATGCTTCCACGGCCTGTTTCTCGGACAGATAACATACATCTGGCAATATCTACATTTTCAACCCCTTGATCAACTTGCATTCTGAAAGTAAAGAAAATAACGTATTTTTTTGTAGATATGGAGACAATAACTGAGATATGACCGTTCAATCTAAAGCAGCAGATGTCAATTTCAGGATACGTCAATTCAGCACAGAAAGCTTAACACCAGACTGGTATTGTGGTTGTTCATTAGGTGATGGGCAACATGCATACAAAATAATATACTTACCTTCCTTGAAAATCCGTTTATACCGCCAAAAATGACAATGTTGTATCTTGAAAAAAAAGCATTGGAATTAAAAGTGAAATATTTAACCTATTAACCTGCTTCATTATTTATATATTAAAGGTTGATGAAGAACAACTCCAATTTCATACATCATTGAAAATGTGTCTACGAATAAGTAAGAATAAAAAAGTTGAACTAACTTCTTAGATTTGATGGAGACATTATACATCTTAGTAGATGCCATCATCACACAGTCCTTCGTAGGTGTCACGGCCGTCGTAGGGAGGAGACAAAGGCGCAGTGTGGTATACGTACATTCTCTTTAACATAAGAATGAACACTGAACAAAACGACAAAAACGAACCGTGAAGCTATACAAAGAGTGCTGAACAGGAAACTACACATAGACAAGAACCCACAAAACCAAAAGGGAAAATGGCAACCTAAATATGATCCCCAATCAGAGACAACGAAAAACAGCTGGCTCTGATTGGGAACCAATTCAGGCCACCATAGACCTACATATACCTAGACATAACAAAACCCCTAGATATGCAAAAACCCCTAGACAATACAAAAACAAGCATACCCACCCTCGTCACACCCTGACCTAACCAAAATAATAAAGAAAACATAGATAACTAAGGTCAGGGCGTGACAGTAGGTGTCCACTATTACTTCCTTTGTGTCGGAAAGAAAAGCTGAACAGTATTGGTTGTAGCCAAACTGACACTCAAAAAATTGCAGAAATGCAGGGTGGTTGATAGCGAAATTAGTTTTGTTCTCTAAATATTTTTGGGGAATAAAATGCATAAGGCTTGGTGCTCTATTACAACATTTTTGATTGCAATAATCTTTTAAAACTTTAAAGCCTCGTTTTTGCTTTCAGAACAATTCCGTTTGATTGAAAATAAAAACGTTTTGCTCTCGACAAAAGGACACAATGTACCTCCATTGCATATAACAATGTCTTCGCTCGAATGAGCCATTGATCATATTTTTGTGATATTCCTACCTCGAGAAATGTGTAATTTAACAGAGGGTCATTCACATTTTTCTTATTTGTCTCCCTCTTTAGCCCAAAATGCATTGCATGGTGCCGCTGCCAGAGATATTATAAAAAATAATATAGGAATGTAATGAATGAAGAAACGTATAACGCCCCCACCCAGCAGCCCCCACCCAATCACATTCACATTTTCATGCTGTGCCATGTTGTTACTAAGCTAATCATCATGCAATCAAATCAAATCAAAGTTTATTTGTCACGTGAACCGAATACAACAGGTGTACACCTTACAGTGAAATTCTTACTTACAGGCTCTAACCAATAGTGCAAAAAAGGTATTATGTGAACAATAGGTAGGTAAAGAAATAAAACAACAGTAAAAAGGCTATATACAGTAGCGAGGCTATAAAAGTAGCGAGGCTACATACAGACACCGGTTAGTCAGGCTAATTGAGGTAGTATGTACATGTATGTACATGTAGATATGGTTAAAGTGACTATGCATATATGATGAACAGAGAGTAGCAGTAGCGTAAAAGAGGGGTTGGCGGGTGGTAGGTGGGACACAATGCAGATAGCCCGGTTAGCCAATGTGCGTGAGCACTGGTTGGTCGGCCCAATTGAGGTAGTATGTACATGAATGTATAGTTAAGTCAGGTGTGTTAGCTGGGAATGGAGAGAAACTGTGACACCAGTCAGGCCCTCGAGGACTGGAATTGCCCAACCCTGGGCTAGGGGAACTAACACAGCCGTGGGGCGCCCCCATGCTGGTGGTCAGGGCATCAGCGTAGAGTTAACTCTGACTTTCTGCATCCTGATGGTAAGGAAGTAGTGGTACCACCTTATTGTGAATGGGTTCGCCTTCATCTGTTTCAGGTTCTCCAGTGGGATATGCACTTGGAATGTATTAAAGGCGGAAGCCTCATCATGTCAAATCACATATTGGGCTTATGTGGCTTTACCAAATAGGGAATGGAACTGACAGAACTGAGTGCACCATCCGATTGTTATCATCTGAATGTTATCATCTGAATGTGTGAATGTTGAAGCTACTGATATCAGTCCACATGGATCAAAAAAATCCTTAATACCAAAGGCTGCTGTTGTTTGATATTGATAACATTTACAAAATACAAAAACTGGTCTCATGTACCAACTTTCTATCGACAAAGCTGGGAGAACAGTTTCACACTTATATTTTTTGTTTTAGGTTGGCTAAAAACGTGAATAAAATACATATGAGCATATTTCAGGAGAAAGACAAGACATGTATCCCCTTCTGCTGAAAAAAAGTAACATTAAACATTGAAAATAGTCTACTTTGTGTGCAATCTCTTTTTCACAAGATTTCGAAAACACCCACGAGCTTGTGGGTTCAATTTAGCTAAAAAGTTAACGTTGTGGCCACCTGGTGTCACGATTTTCAACATCCTCCTGAAGATGACTTCAACTCTCAGTAACACACCTCCCACTGGGCAGGTTTTTTCAGGCTAGTGGACAGAGGACAGAAGAGGAGAGAACCACATTGGAAACGACACAGGAGGAATCCCCCTTACCATCTCCTCCCTAGCAGCGATGAGTAATACAGAGTGACAGATGGAGAGGTGTGGACAGTTTTGTCAGAGACGGCAAGTGTGTGTGGGCGTCTGCGTAAGTGGGCCAACTCAGCACAGTAATGTCTCAATTGTGTGGCACCCTCTGTTTGTTATTACTGTGCGTAAGCGTATGCACAGGTAATTCATTTTCAAACCATTCGAACAATCCAAGAGAAAAAAAGACGGTGCATTTGGAAAGTATTCCCTTGACATTATCCAAATTTTGTTGCATTACAGCCTTATTCTAAACTTGATACAATTATTTGTTTTACTCATCAATCTACAAACAATACCCCGTAATGACAAAGTGAATTTTGTTGTTGTTGATATGTTCGCACATTTAAAAATTCATATTCAGACCCTTGCTATGAGACTTGACACACACACACACACACACACACACACACACACACACACACACACACACACACACACACACGCACACGCACACGCACACGCACACGCACACACACAGAGACACACACACAGAGACACACACACACACACAGACAAAAACATACACTCACTCTCCTCTCACACACACAGAACACACGCACACAGAACACACACACCACACCACATCAGAGGGAGAGGCTCCCCCGACTAGTGCAGCCTGTGGCACGTGTTAATCATTTTTCAGGTTCTCTCTCATCTCTTGGACTCAGATGCCGAACCACACATTTGCCCCCACTCTCTCCGCAATTCTTAGTTCTGCTTAATGAACATGTTTGGTCAGTTCCAAGCCTATAGCTTTAAGGCACTGATACCTCTTTTTTCCAATACAAAAGTTGTTTTCAATAACTTCTCCCTCATCATTTATGGATTTTATCTTGGTTTATTGTTAAATGGTCTGCTATCTTACACTGTAAGGGAGACCGGTGGCTTGTTACCATTGGTGTTACCAGGTGTTTACTCACCATTATGGTTATGCACAAGCGTTTACCCACCTTACGGAAAATTCCAATGTTTTCAGATGTCAAAAGTAGTCTGTCAAGATAAGTCCATGTTCCGAGATTTTGGTTTTGGAGATCCAGCTATCTAAAATGAATGGACAAGATGAGCAGTATTTAATTTATAGATTTGCGGTGCTTATATTTTCCATTCAACTTCAAACCATTATATTGTCGTGATTTGGCGAGCCCATCCTGTTGTTTCTTGCAGTCTGTAAGCTAGTTTGTTTAGCTCAAACTACACAACGCTGTCATTAATTGCTATTTCTGCTGTTTCATGGTGAGTGGTCTTACCAGTATCAGTCACTCTTTGATGGAGGGCGATATGAGGTAACTTCTCAAGGCTGGAATCCCCTTTTAGGGTTTCATGTGGGTCAGGGGGGTAGCTGTAATGTGGGATACCAGTGTCAGAGAAGAACGTTTTAGTCTTTAGAGGAATTTTGTGGCAGTGGTTGGATCCAAAGGCCATGTGGCAGTATAGTATGCAGGGCCAGCTCCAGCCATAAGTGACATAAGCGATCGCTTAGGGCCCCCAGGCCGCTAAGGGACTGAATTATTATTATTTTAATCATACATTTAAAAAGGAACTAATTTGGGGCTGTTAGAATAGTGGAATACAAAAGGTGCCGTTTCGAAATTTGGATGTGCATCAGCAGTTTTCCTTTTGTTATGCTAGACAATGAGACTCACTCAGTTGTCACTCACAATTGTTTTTGGGATTGGTAAACTAGTCTAACCAGCTATCTAAACTTGGCCGAATTCTGTGCCCAGGGCCCCTTACATCTGGGGATTTTGTTAGACACTCTCACTAGATATCACTTTTAACCTGGCTAAATGTCTTGAATTTCAGGAAATTAGCTTTAAAACTGGAAAAATATCTCTCCATCCCATGTCAAAATGTGCAGAATTGAAGGAAAGGCTAGAACCGGCCCTGATAGTATGACACGATAGTGAATGTGACAGGTTGTGCAGCCATTTGCCCCACAGCACAATTAATTATCTGGGGATTTTGACTTTTGTACGTGTGACTGGTAAAGTCCCCCATAACCTCAAACATTTGCTGTATAATTTAGGACAGCCACACACCTCCTAACCTGCCATCCAGCATGTCATAATGACAAAGCGAAAACTGGTTTTCAGAAATGTTTGCAAATGGATAAAAAATGTAATTGACCTTATTTACTTAAGTATTCAGACCCTTTGCTATGAGACTCTAAATTGCGCTCACGTAAATCCTGTTTCCATTGATCATCTTGGAGATGTTTATACAACTTGATTGGAATTGAATTAAATTGAATTGATTGGACATGATTTGGAAAGACACACACCTGTCTATTTAAGGTCCCACAGTTGACAGTGCATGTCAGAGCAAAAACCAAGCCATGAGGTTGAAGGAATTGTCTGTAGAGCTCCGAGACAGGATTGTGTCGAAGGCACAGATCCCAAGAACACAATGGCCTCCATAATTCTTAAATGGAAGAAGTTTGGAACCACCAAGACTCTTCCTAGAGCTTGCCGCCCAGCTAAACTGCAATCGGGGGAGAAGGGACTTGGTCAGGGAGGTGACAAAGATCCCGATGGTCACTCAGACAGGCTCCAGAGTTCCTCTGTGGAACGAGAGCCCACTTGGAGTTTGCGAAAAGGCACCTAAAGGATTCTTAAACCATGAGAAACAAGATTCTCTGGTCTGATGAAACCAAGATCAAACTTTTTGGCCTGAATGCCAAGCGTCACGTCTGGAGGAAACCTGGCACCATCCCTTTCGCCACTATGGCCTATTTATTTCCTTACCTCCCTTATCCTACCTCATTTGCACACACTGTATATAGACTTTTTCTATTTTATTATTGACTGTATGTTTGTTTATTCCATGTGTCGAACTGCTTTGCTTTATCTTGGCCAGGTCGCAGTTGTAAATGAGAACTTCTTCTCAACTAGCCTACCTGGTTAAATAAAGGTGAAATAAAAAATAAAAAAATTAAATGGTGGTGGCAGCATCATCCTGTGGGGATGTTTTTCAGCGGCAGGGACTGGGAGACTAGTCAGGATCATGGTGAAAGATGAATGGAGCAAAGTACAGAAAGATCCTTGATGAAAACCTCCTCCAGAGTGCTCAGGAACTCAGACTGGGGTGAAGGTTCACCTTCCAACAGGACAACAACCCTAAGCACACAGCCAAGACAACACAGAAGTGTCTTAGGGAGAAGTCTTTGGATGTCCTTGAGTGGCCCAGCCAGAGCCCGGACTTAAACCCGATCTAACATCTCAAGAGATACTTGAGAATAGCTGTGTAGCGACGCTCCCCATCCAACCTGACAGAGCTTGAGAGGCTCTGCAGAGAAGTATTGGAGGAACTACCCAAATATACAGTGGGGAGAACAAGTATTTGATACACTGACAATTTTGCAGGTTTTCCTACTTACAAAGCATGTAGAGGTCTGTAATTTTTATCATAGGTACACTTCAACTGTGAGAGAAGGAATCTAAAACAAAAATCCAGAAAATCACATTGTATGATTTTTAATTAATTAATTTGCATTTTATTGCATGACATAAGTATTTGATACATCAGAAAAGCAGAACTGAATATTTGGTACAGAAACCTTAGTTTGCAATTACAGAGATCATACGTTTCCTGTAGTTCTTGACCAGGTTTGCACACACTGCAGCAGGGATTTTGGCCCACTCCTCCATACAGACCTTCTCCAGATCCTTCAGGTTTCGGGGCTGTCGCTGGGCAATACGGACTTTCGGCTCCCTCCAAAGATTTTCTATTGGGTTCAGGTCTGGAGACTGGCTAGGCCACTCCAGGACCTTGAGATGCTTCTTACGGAGCCACTCCTTAGTTGCCCTGGCTGTGTGTTTCGAGTCGTTGTCATGCTGGAAGACCCAGCCACGACCCATCTTCAATGCTCTTACTGAGGGAAGGAGGTTGTTGGTCAAGATCTCGCGATACATGGCCCCATCCATCCTCCCTTCAATACGGTGCAGTCGTCCTGTCCCCTTTGCAGAAAAGCATCCCCAAAGAATGATGTTTCCACCTCCATGCTTCACGGTTGGGATGGTGTTCTTGGGGTTGTACTCATCCTTCTATTCCTCCAAACACGGCGAGTGGAGTTTAGAGCAAAAAGCTCTATTTTTGTCTCATCAGACCACATGACCTTCTCCCATTCCTCCTCTGGATCATCCAGATGGTCATTGGCAAACTTCAGACGGGCCTGGACATGCGCTGGCTTGAGCAGGGGGACCTTGCGTGCGCTGCAGGATTTTAATCCATGACGGCGTAGTGTGTTACTAATGGTTTTCTTTGAGACTGTGGTCCCAGCTCTCTTCAGGTCATTGACCAGGTCCTGCCGTGTAGTTCTGGGCTGATCCCTCACATTCCTCATGATCATTGATGCCCCACGAGGTGAGATCTTGCATGGAGCCCCAGACCGAGGGTGATTGACCGTCATCTTGAACTTCTTCCATTTTCTAATAATTGTGCCAACAGTTGTTGCCTTCTCACCAAGCTGCTTGGCTATTGTCCTGTAGCCCATCCCAGCCTTGTACAGGTCTACAATTTATCCCTGATGTCCTTACACAGCTCTCTGGTCTTGGCCATTGTGGAGAGGTTGGAGTCTGTTTGATTGAGTGTGTGGACAGGTGTCTTTTATACAGGTAACGAGTTCAAACAGGTGCAGTTAATACAGGTAATGAGTGGAGAACAGGAGGGCTTCTTAAAGAAAAACTAACAGGTCTGTGAGAGCCGGAATTCTTACTGGTTGGTAGGTGATCAAATACTTATGTCATGCAATAAAATGCAAATTAATTACTTAAAAATCATACAATGTGATTTTCTGGATTTTTGTTTTAGATTCCGTCTCTCACAGTTGAAGTGTACCTATGATAAAAATGACAGACCTCTACATGCTTTGTAAGTAGGAAAACCTGCAAAATCGGCAGTGTATCAAATACTTGTTCTCCCCACTGTAGGTGTGCCAAGCTCGTAGTGTCATACCCAAAAAGACTCAAGGCTGTAATTGCTGCCAAAGGTGCTTTAACAAAGTGCTGAGTAAAGGGTCTGAGTACTTATGCAAATGTGATATTTCAGCTTTTAATTTTTAATACATTTAATTTAATAAAACTGTTTTTGCTTCATTATTATGGGGTATTGTGTGTAGATTGATGAGGGGATTGAAACATTTATTTAAAATTAATTTTAGATTTAAGGCTTTGGGCTAGGGTTGTGCCGTGGTGGAGATCTTTGTGGGCTATACTCAGCCTTGTCTCAGGATGGTAAGTTGGTGGTTG
Source organism: Salvelinus alpinus (assembly GCF_045679555.1). Taxonomy (NCBI): domain Eukaryota; kingdom Metazoa; phylum Chordata; class Actinopteri; order Salmoniformes; family Salmonidae; genus Salvelinus; species Salvelinus alpinus. The sequence continues at coordinate 50,990,650 of NC_092108.1, read as the reverse complement.
AAGATATCCCTCTAGTGGTGTGGGGGCTGTGCTTTGGCAAAGTGGGTGGGGTTATATCCTGCCTTTTTGGCCCTGTCCGGGGGTATCGTCGGATGGGGCCACAGTGTCTCCCGACCCCTCCTGTCTCAGCTTCCAGTATTTATGCTGCAGTAGTTTATGTGTCGGGGGGCTAGGGTCAGTCTGTTATATCTGGAGTATTTCTCCTGTCTTTTCCGGTGTCCTGTGTGAATTTAAGTATGTTCTCTCTAATTCTCTCTTTCTTTCTCTTTTTCTTTCTTTCTTCCTTTCTCTCTCTCAGAGGACCAGAGCCCTAGGACCATGCCTCAGGACTACCTGGCCTAATGACTCCTTGCTGTCCACCTGGCTGTGCTGCTGCTCCAGTTTCAACTGTTCTGCCTGCGGCTATGGAACCCTGACCTATTCACCGGACGTGCTACCTGTCCCAGACCTGCTGTTTTCAACTCTCTAGAGACAGCAGGACCGGTAGAGATACTGAATGATCGGCTATGAAAAGCCAACTGACATTTACTCCTGAGGTGCTGACCTGTTGCACCCTCGACAACCACTGTGATTATTATTATTATTTGACCCTGCTGGTCATCTATGAACATTTCATAGATAATAATAATAATAATCACAGTGGTTGAACAGGGTGTAACAGGAGTAAATGTCAGTTGGCTTTTCATAGCCGAGCATTCAGAGTTAGGGACAGCAGGTGAGGTAGAGAGAGAGAAATTCGAAAACAGCAGGTTCGGGATAAGATAGCACGTTCAGTGAACAGGTCAGGGTTCCATAGCCACAGGCAGAACAGCAGCAAAAATACGTAAGGGTCGAGACCGAGTCTGGGTCTCTCACGTGGATAGGCAGACCATTCCATAAAAATGGAGCTCTATAGGAGAAAGTCCTGCCTCCAGCTGTTTGCTTAGAAATTCTAGGGACAATAAGGAGGCCTGCGTCTTGTGACCGTAGAGTACGTGTGGGTATGTACGGCGGGACCAAATCGGAGAGATAGGTAGGAGCAAGCCCATGTAATGCTTTGTAGGTTAGCAGTAATTCCTTGAAATCAGCCCTAGCCTTATTAACAGGAAGCCAGGGTAGAGAGGCTAGCACTGGAGTAATATGATCACATTTTTGGGTTCTAGTGAAGATTCTATCAGCTGTGTTTAGCAATAACTGAAGTTTATTTAGTGCTTTATCCGGGTAGCTGGAAAGTAGAGCATTGCAGTAGTCTAATCTAGAAGTGACAAAAGCATGGATTCATTTTTCTGCATCATTTTTGGACAGAGAGTTTCAGATTTTTTAAATGTTACGTAGATGGGAAAAAAATCCTGTCCTTGAATTTGTGTTAATAGCATCTCTGTTTTGCCTGAGTTTAAAAGTAAAAAAATGTGCCGCCATCCACTTCCTTATGTCTGAAACACAGGCTTCCAGGGAGGGCAATTTTGGGGCTTCAAAATGTTTCATCGAAATGTACAGCTGTGTAGTGTCCCCACAGCAGTGGAAGTTAACATTATGTTTCCGAATGACATCACAAAGAGGTAAAATATATAGTGAAAACAATAGTTGTTCTAAAACGGAACCTTGAGGAACACTGAAACTTACAGTTGATTTGTCAGAGGACAAACCTTCCACAGAGACAAACTGATATCTTTACGACATATAAGATCTAAACCAGGCCAGAACATGTCCATGTAGACCACTTTGGGTTTCCAATCTCTCCAAAAAGAATGTGGTGATCTCTGGTGTCAAATGTAGAACTAAGGTCTAGGAGCACGAGGACAGATGCAGAGCCTTGGTCTGACGCCATTAAAAGGTAATTTACCACCTTCACGAGTGCAGTCTCAGTGCTATGATGTGGTCTAAAACCAAACATGAAGCGTATACACAGTCTTCAGCTTTTAATTTTTTGTTGTTGAGAGGAATGGGATATTCGATATAGGCCGATAGTTCTTTATATTTTCTGCGTCAAGATTTGGCTTTTTCAAGAGAGGTTTTATTACTGACACTTTTAGTGAGTTTGGTACACATCCGGTGGATAGGGAGCCTTTTATTATGTTCAACATATGAGGGCAAAGCACAGGAAGCAGCTCTTTCAGTAGTTTGTTGGAATAGGGTCCAGGATGCAGCTTGAATGTTTAGAGGCCATGACTATTTTCATGAATGTGTCAAGAGATATAGGATTAAAAACTTGAGTGTCTCCCTTGATTCTAGGTCCTGGGAGTATTGTGCAGACTCAGGACAACTGAGCTTTGGAGAAATACGCAGATTTAAAGAGGAGTCTGTAATTTGCTTTCTAATGATCATGATCTTTTCTTCAAAGAAGTTATTGAATTTATCACAGCTGAAGGGAAAGCCATCCTCTCTTGGGGAATGCTGCTTTTTAGTTAGCTTTGCGACAGTATCAAAAACACATTTTGGATTGTTCTTATTCTCCTCATTGCACAGTACTGTCTTTCCAAGCTAGTCGTAAGACTTCCGGTTTGGTGGAAGCTTGCTTCAGGGCTCGGGTATTTTTTGTATACCAGGGAGTGGTTTTCTTATGACAAATGTTTTTGGTTTTAGCAGTGTGACTGCATCTAGGGTATTATGCAAGGTTAAATTGAGTTCTTCAGTTAGGTGGTTAATTGATTAGTGTACTCTGACATTCTTGGGTAGGTGGCGGGAGTCTGGAAGGGCATCTAGGACTCTTTGGGTTGTCCAGAGAATTTATAGCACAGCTTTTGATGATCCTTGGTTGGGGTCTAAGCAGATTATTTGTTGCGATTACAAACGTAATAAAATGGTGGTCCGATAGTCCAGGATTATGAGGAAAACATTTAGATCCACAATATTTATTCCACGAGACAAAACTAGTTCCAGAATATGACTATGGCAGTGAGTAGATCCAGAGACATGTTGGACAAAACCCACTGAGTCGATGATGGCTCCGAAAGCCTTTTGGAGTGGGTCTCTGGATTTTTCCATGTGAATATTAAAGTCACCAAAATGTGAATATTATCTGCCATGGCCTCAAGGTCCGATAGGAATTCAGGGAACTCAGTGAGGAACGCTGTATACGGCCCAGGAGGCCTGTAAACTGTAGCTATAAAAAGTGAGTAGGCAGGATAGATTTATTTTTGCTTGGATAATAAGGTCACTAGTGTAACCTTATTATCTAACTAAAATTAAGTTTCCCTATTTTGAGATGAGAGATATTACAATCTCTTTCAATAATGACAGGAATGGATGAGGTCTTTATTCCAGTGAGATTGCTAAACCAAACAGCTCCATGTTTAGTTTTGCCCAAACTAAAACGAGGCACAGAAACGGTCTGTTAGACGAGCAGATCCATCCAGTTGTGGTTAAGAAAATGTGTATGCATAGTGGTGGGCTTTCTGAAGTGATGGGACATGCCTCGCCAAGTTTAGGACTGCCACGAAGATGGTAAACAGCCTAATAACAAGCGCTGCCTAGCAACCATTATTATGAAGCATCACAATTTAAGGAACATGTATTTCTTACAGACTTAGCTACGACTAGTCTTAATTTTGGTTGGTGCAACAGCAGTTTCATTCTGATCCCAAATTATGCTACGCCCGACCTAGCATTTAAGACCAACTTTTTTACTGCAAACTTTGTGGGTTTCGATTCCCACTGATTCCCACTGGGGTCATATACCAACATGTGTGGATTGTTGTCACTTTGATTAAAAGTAGCTGCTACATAAATGGCATATATTACAGTATTGCAAAATATACAGTACTGTATTGCAATTTTAGTAAAGCTTTGTGTATAGAGGATTCATTTGTTTCTGGTTTTGGACTTTCTGGATTATTTGCTTATTGGTATTGTATTGATATTGTATTACTGCACTGTAAGAGCTAGAAACAAGAATTTAGCTGCACTGCTGTATCAATCAAACAATCAATCATATTTATTTATAAAGACCTTTTTACATCAGCAGATGTCATAAAGTGCCTATACAGAAACCCAGCCTAAAACCCCAAACAGCAAGCAATGCAGATGTAGGATGGTGCCGGATGTCACGACCTGACCTTAGAGAGCCTTTTTATTTCTCTATTTGGTTAGGTCAGGGTGTGATTAGGTGTTAGTGGAATTAAATAATTCCTACAATATACTCATTAATTAAATTCAATCTGTCTATTTATAAGAATTTGTAAGATACTTATTAACATAAAATAGACAGGATACAGTCATATTAAAATTAGATAATAGTGTTTATTCTCGGCGCACGCTCCCATTTGATCATAAACACAGACTTATATACAAGATATGACGTCATAGGTTACAGAATAAGTCTCATTGTCCTAACAAATAGAAAACAGGTTCAAAAGTTCATTCCAACTTCACAGCACACACACATGACAGATAATATAATCAATTATCCTGAAGGCTCACTATAATTTATTACCACTTTAGCAGACAACTCAAGATAATGGAAGCCCTAAAAAGTTACCCACAGCCTTATCTAAACATCTCAGGGCTAAGTTGGGTCAGTTCAACCATAGTTTAACGACCCTTTCTTCTTATTTTATGACCCACAACACAAATCTCTTTTCACCAGGCGTGCAGAGTTCAATTTGTTATAGTTTTATCTAAAGCTAGAATTTGTTTTAACTATTTATTAACAAAATTCCTAACATTAGCTACGACATTCTAGTTTTTCATTTTCTATGTTGGCCTGGTATGTTTCCCAATCAGAGGCAGCTGTTTATCGTTGTCTCTGATTGGGGATCATATTTAGGCAGCCTTTTCCCACCTGTTGTTTGTGGGATCTTGTTTTTATGTAGCTGCCTGTGAGCAGCCCAGAACGTCATGTTTCGTTTTCTTCTGTTTTGTTTGGTGAGTTTCTTATTTTATTAAACATGTGGAATTCTATGCACGCTGCGCCTTGGTCCAATCATTCATACGAGCGTGACACCGGAGAAGACGGTAGACGTTTTACGTGCACCCAGCCGATTGTGTTTTTTTGTTTGTTTCTTTGCAACTTATTTTTTTACTTACTTTGTACATAATGTTGCTGCTACTGAAAATAACTTCTAGACATCAGGACTGCGATTGCTCACCACAGACTAGCAGAATCCTTTTTTTCCTTTCACGGTTCTGACGAGCCCGATGCGAAGGATACACTGCTTCCGCGGGAACAGGCCCCGATCCCCGTGATCTGCGTGAAGAGGAGGGAGGCCAAAGGTCGGAAATCAACGAGTTACGCGGAAGATTAAACTACCAACGGGACATTAAAATCTGTAACATTTTATGCTTCATGGAGTCATGACTGAACAACGACAACATCAACATAAAGCTGGCCGGTTATACGATGTACCAGCAGGATAGAACAGCGGCGTTTGGTAAGACAAGGTGCGGCGGTCTATGTGTTTTTGTACAGCTGGTGGACGATATCTAAGGAAGTCTCTTGCTATTGCTCGCCTGAGGTAGAGTATCTCAAGATAAGCGCTAGACAACACCACCTACCGAGAGAGTTTTCGTCTGTATTCTTTGTAGCTGTTTACATACCACCGCAGTCAGAGGCTGGCACTAAGACAGCATTGAATGAGCTGTATTCCGCTCACCCAGAGGTGGTGCTCCTAGTAGCCGGGGACTTTAATGCAAGGAGACTTAAATCTGTTTTACCAAATTTCTATCAGTATGTTAAATTTGCAAAAAAAGAACTCTGGACCATCTATACTCAACACACAGAGACGCATACAAAGCTCTCCTTCGCCCTCCATTTGGCAAATCTGACCATCATTTTATCCTCCTGATTCCTGCTTACAAGCTAAAATTAAAGCAGGAAGCACCAGTGACTAGATCAATAGAAAAGTGGTCAGAGGAAGCAGATGCTAAGCTACAGGACTGTTTTGCTAGCACGGACTGGAATATGTTCCGGGATTCCTCCGATGGCATTGAGGAGTATACCACATCAGTCATTGGCTTCATCAGTAGGTGCATCGATGACGTCGTCCCCACAGTGAACATACGTACATACCCCAACCAGAAGCCATGGATAACAGGCATCATCCGCACTGAGCTAAAGGCTAGAGTTGCCGCTTTCAAGGAGCGGGACTCTAACCCGGAAGCTTATAAGAAATCCTACTATGCACTCTGACGAACCATCAAACAGGCAAAGCATCAATACAGGACTAAGATCGAATCGTACTACACCAGCTCTGATGCTTGTCGGATGTTGCAGGGCTTGCAAACCATTACAGACTACAAAGGGAAGCACAGCTGAGAGCTGCCCAGTGACACAAGCCTACCAGGTGAGCTAAACTACTTCTATGCTCGCTTCGAGGCAAATAACACATGCATGAGAGCACCAGCTGTTCCGGAAGAATGTATGATCACGCTCTCCGCAGCCGATGTGAGTAAGACCTTTAAACAGGTCAATATTACCAGGACGTGTACTGCGAGCATGCGCTGACCAACTGGCAAGTGTCTTCACTGACATTTTCAACCTCTCCCTGTCCAAGTCTGTAATACCAACATATTTTAAGCAGTCCACCATAGTCCCTGTGCCCAAGAACACTAAGGTAACCTGCCTAAATGACTACCGACCCATAGCACTCACGTCTGTAGCCATGAAGTGCTTTGAAAGGCTGGTCATGGCTCACATCAACAACATCATCCCAGAAACCCTAGACCCACTCCAGTTTGCATACTGCCCCAACAGATCCACAGATGACACAATCTCTATTACACTCCACACTGCCCTTTCCCACCTGTACAAAAGGAACACCTATGTGAGAATGCTATTCATTGACTACAGCTCAGCGTTCAATACCATAGTGCCCTCCAAGCTCATCAATTTTATGTTTTTATTTTTCCTTTATTAAACTAGGCAAGTCAGTTAAGAACAACATCTTATCTACAACGACAGCCTAGGAACAGTGGGTTAACTGCCTTGTTCAGGGGCAGAACGACAGTTTTTTCCTTGGCAGCTCAGGGATTTGATCTAGCAACCTTTCGGTTGGCCCAACACTCTAACCACTAGGCTACCTGCTGCCCCAGCTAAGGACCCTGGGACTAAACATCTCACTCTGCAACTGGATCCTGGACTTCCTGACAGGCCACTCCCAGGTGGTAAGGGTAGGTAACAAAACATCCGCCACGCTGATCCTCAACAGAGGGGCCCCTCAGGGGTGCGTGTTCAGTCCCCTCCTGTACTCCCTGTTCACTCATGACTGCGCGACCAGGCACGACTCCAACACCATCATTAAATTGGCGATGACACAACAGTGGTAGGCCTGATCACCGACAACGACGAGACAGCCTATAGGCAGGAGGTCAGAGACCTGGCGGTGTGGTGTGAGGACAACAACTTCTCCCTCACCGTGATCAAGACCACGGAGATGATTGTGGACTACAGGAAAAAGAGGACTGAGCACGCCCCCATTCTCATCCACTGGCTGCGGTGGAGCAGGTTGAGAACTTCAAGTTCCTTGGTGTCCACATCACCAACAAACTAACATGGTCCGAAATGTTAAATTTAACGCAACCCCTCTGAATCAGAGAGACACTCATGGCTAATCCATCTATTGATCTATTATTTCACAGGAACACAAACACATCAGCCGGAGCTTCCTCCTGTCACTTCTCACGCTACATGCAAGAGTGGATACTAATCCACTATTGTTCAGTGGAAAAAAGACATGCTCGCAACAGTCGTACTGTGGGGGATTCTATTCTGTGGTCTGTAGGAATTACCATGTTGAGGCACACAGTCTGGGAAAATTGATATCAAACACATAACAGGACTTGAAGCACACATCCAGTGCCCCAAGCAATGTACCTTGCTCCAATGTCTGTCCACTAATGACTGTAGACACCTGTGAGCAGTGCCTTAGAGCCAACACAAATAGGTAGGTAGGTAACCTCCACCTTGCCCAGGTAGTCAACCATGTTAGTACCAACCTGTTAGATAGAAATCATAAAATTTCAGAATAGGAAATAGGAAATAAGAATAGGAATTGTGCAAGGAACACTGACAATCCCATCACACACAATGTATTGTGTATACTATATAGCCATTTACACACAATGTATTGGAGTGTGCAGTTATGCATAACAGATTTTGGAATGCTGTTTCATTCAAGGTTTGCAAATGCTATCATCTACTTTCCCCGTCAACCTCCATAAGCCTCCCCATGCCTATCCACTATTTAATTGTACAGTTAATGAAGGACTTTCTGGTCTCTTCAAAGCTGGGTCGGAATGTCTTCCTGAGAATCTTGTAGACTGGTGTTGGGAGGACCAATGGCGGAAGTCTTGATTGTTTCAGGCTAAAAAACAAATTACCATTTGAGGCACCACCAGCAGGGTAATTTCAAACTATACCTACACTTCGAAGAGAAGATCTTGGGCCTGCTTCTCTCAGCTGCCGAAGCAAAGTTTTTTGTCCTTGAAGACCGCAATCCAGTTCTCATTGAGTTTCCCAGAGTTGTCCGGGTTTAAAATGGAGAAGTCCTGAGCAATCTGTTGTAAAGCACACAAACAATTACTTTTCCATTGCAGTTCATCATTAGTCTGGCTAACACCTAACTCTCGAAGTCCTCCAGACCTCAGTCTGGAATGGCTCTTTGATATTGTCGGCCCCAATGCGTCAATAATGAAGGGGGGTGTGCTTTTACAGGGTTGGCTCTCCTCTGTGTCTTTCTCACTCAAACAAAAAAACAACACTCAGCCCCCGAGTGCCGCCCCCTTCTATTAAAATGGTTGGATTTTTAAATCCAAACAATGAGAACCAATCAAAACCTATTGCACAATTTATGAGCGAATATTCTATTAAGAAACAGCCTCCTTTCCAGACCGGTGTGGTCACAGCTCTCCCTGCTCTGTGAGTAACGTGGGCCGCGTCAGCCAGGCTAGTTAAGCACAGCAAGCAGAATCAAATTCAAGTCTAATGGTTTTTGTACAAATTTAACCCACTATGCCTGGAGAATCCAGCAGATGCGTATAGACTCGGATTATCTCGACGGTCTTGGCCCCATCCTGTCTGGTCCACTGAGCCCTCTGGAAAAAGTGGCCTCCTTCATGTACTGCAACTTGATTTGCCGGCCAGATGTTGTTCTTAAGCCACGGTCATCTGGGCTGCCCTCTCACATTTGACTGATGTGAGAACAAAGTACTCAATGGATTATAAATTCATTTTAAATATCATTTTTTCAACATACACAACAAATCCTTCAATATATACCTGACTTGGTGTGTCCACAATCCTATGTATTCACGTGCGTATCCCGAGGATCTCCCCTCGTGTATAAAAAAGGTGTGGTTTTCAGAACTCTCACTGCGTGCAAGTATTTTATGTTCTTCTTTAACTTCAGGTTATTGCCGAGACGTTCAAAAGCAAGAGCGTTTCCTGGTCTATCTCCTCCACTGCAAAAGAAAAAGGGGGTACCTAGTCAGTTGCACAACTTAATTCATTCAACCGAAATGTGTCTACCACAAATAACCCAACCCCTCTGAATCAGAGGTGCGGAGGGCTAACTTAATCGACATCCACGTCTTCGGCGCCTGGAGAGCAGTTGTTGTTGGGGGTTGACTGCCTTGCTCAAGGGCTGAACAACACATTTCTCCACCTTGCTGTCTCTGGGATTTGAACCAGCGACCTTTAAAGTAACTGGCCCAACTCTCTTAACGCTAGGGTGTAGAATTTAATAAGGGAGAGTTTCACCCACATTTCTAAATTACATACTTTAAGGAGGGAAGGGTTGATAAGCTAGGTCAAATGGTTGAACAAAGGCGAGGAAGTGACGAAAGAGCTAAATGAATAAGGGTGGCAGTAGTTTTGGCGTTAGAAAGGCAAGCTGTTAATCGGAGGGTAATCGGTTTGAACCCCCTGCCTGCGGAGAAATCTGCAGGGAGTGATCCGGCAGTCAGAGGTTTACCAGCTACAATATCTCTGTATATTAACTACTGCTGTTGTGCCCTTGAGCAAGGCACGTTACCATGAGCTGCTTCCAATCTGTGATGTGTGTGTCAGGATAGACTGTGATAGAATATTTTTTTCTATTTGAGATAAAATTTTAAGACCCTTTATAGTATAAAAAAAAATATATACAAAATGTATTTGATCAAAAATTGTTTTTGACCTTACTGCTATAAGCCCATACAAACACATTGAATAACAGATTCACTACATGGAACAAAAGATAGTCTGCCTCCAAAAAATCGAAAGGAAGGTTGTTCTGACGTATCTGTCCTATATCTGAGAGATATAAGAAAGATCAGGATTTTTATTTTATTTTACACATCTCATTCCAAAATCATGGCCATTAATATGGAGTTGGTCCCCCTTATCTGCTATAACAGCCTCCGCTCTTCTGGGATGGCTTTCCACTAGATGTTGGAACAATGCTGCAGGGACTTGCTTCCATTGAGCCACAAGATCATTAGTGAGGTCTGGCACTGATGTTGGGTGATTAGGTTAGGCCTGGCTTGCAGTCGGCGTTCCAATTCATCCCAAAGGTGTTCGATGAGGTTGAGGTCAGGGCTCAGTGCAGACCAGTCAAGTTCTTCCACACCGATCTTGACCACAGGAGGCTGCTGAGGCTCATAATAATGTCCGTAATGGTGCAAATGGAATGACATCAAACATCTGGAAACCACGTTTGATGTATTTGATACCATTCCACTGATTCCACTCTAGTCATTACCACGAGCCCGTTCTCGCCAATTAAGGTCCCAACAACCTCCTCTGATCTCTACAAACCATTTCTGTATGGACCTTGCTTTATGCACGGGGGCATTGTCTTGCTGAAACAGGAAAGGGACTTCCCCAAACTGTTGCCACAAAGTTGGAAGCACAGAATCGTCTAGAATGACATTGTATGCTGTAGCAAGTTTTTTGAACTTGTACCGGCTTCAGACGAGTCCCAGATCAGCTGTACCGGCTTCAGACGAGTCCCTGCTTGTGTGGGTCATTGAGCAAAACGGAGAACACCATCGTGTTCGTGAGAGTCTCATCTTTCCATAGGGTCATAATAGCGCTACAGATGATGATTTTATGAGAAAAACGATTTTCTGGATGTCTATTGGTCTGACAAACACTGCTCTAGCTCTTTCACCTTTCACAGCAGATGCGGAAGTACGACATAGGCGGATGCTTTGGGTTGAGACGCATCCAATGCAAAAAACAGATATCTCTAGCTTAAACTGACATATTTAAATAGGGATTCTTTGAATGTGCTGGGGACATCAAACTTTTAAGGTTGTACTATTGGTTATTGATGACAATGTGGAAGATGTAGATGCTGTTTTACACAGGGTTAACTTCTTTGGGCTGCAAGCCCGACGTCGGTACACTTATGACAACAGCCAGCTCAAGTGCAGGGCGCGAAATTCAAAATATATTTTTTAGAAATATTTAACTTTCACACATTAACAAGTCCAATACAGCATTTGAAAGATAAACATATTGTGAATCCAGCCAACATGTCCGATTTTTAAAATGTTTTACAGTGAAAACACCACGTATATTTATGTTAGCTCACCACCAAATACAAAAAAGGACAGACATTTTTCACAGCACAGGTAGCATGCACAAAACCAACCTAACTAACCAAGATCCAACCAAACTAACCAAGAAACAACTTCATCAGATGACAGTCTTATAACATGTTATTCAATAAATCTATGTTTTGTTCGAAAAATGTGCATATTTGAGCTATAAGTCAGTTTTACATTGCAGCTACCATCACAGCTACCGTCAGAAATAGCACCGAAGCAGCCAGAGTAATTACAGACACCAACGTCAAATACCTAAATACTCATCATAAAACATTTCTGAAAAATACATGGTGTACAGCAAATGAAAGACAGGCATCTTGTGATTCCAGCCAATATTTCCGATTTCTTAAGTGTTTTACAGCGAAAACACAATATAGCATTATATTAGCTTACCACAATAGCCAGAAACACAAGCCATTTACCAGCAGCAAAAGTTAGCGATCTTAACAAACCAGCAAAAGATATATAATTTTTGACTAACCTTGATAAGCTTCATCAGATGACAGTCCTATAACATCAGGTTATACATACACTTATGTTTTGTTCGAAAATGTGCATATTTAGAGCTGAAATCAGTGGTTATACATTGTGCTAACGTAGCATCTTTTTCCCACAACGTCCGGATATTTTTCTGACACTCACATATTCTGACCAAATAACTATTCATAAACATTACTAAAAAATACATGTTGTATAGGAAATGATAGATACACTAGTTCTTAATGCAATCGCCGTGTTAGAATTAAATTAAATCAATTCTTGCTCGTACAATATGCATATTATTCTTACTATTGGATAGAAAACACTCTCTAGTTTCTAAAACCGTTGGAATTATGTCTGTAAGTGAAACAGAACTCGACTTAGAGCACTTTTCCTATGTCTGTGTGAGAATGGGAAATTTTATCATCTGCTTTGAGACCTGTCTTTAACTTTGCCTGTCTTCTATTGGTTGAGATGCACTGCATACGCCTTCCCCTGGCTGTTAGCGAATAGGGAGAGTTGAAATGACGTCTCTACGTAATTCCCAAAGTTTTTAAATTGATTGGAACCGAGGTGTCCGACCTTTTGGGACTTCGCTCTGACGCAACGAGGGTCTTGGCATGTCTTTTTAGAACGTCTGGTTTTAGCTCCTAGAAGTATCCGGCTCTGTTTTTATTCGCTATAGGCTTTAAAGACATCATAATCTTGTTATTTTGAACCGAATTATACCAGTTTAGGTCAGTATATTGCGATTTTCAGGTATTTATTTCCATGGCGCTGTAGAAACGTGGGTGTCTCTCTCTCGAATGCCATTCTGTACTGCTAATTGCAACGTCGAGGGAAACATTCTCCAACCCAGCAACGATTCTTTTGGCCAACGGACACCTTTCACAAGATTCTGATGGGAGTTCAGCTAATAGTAGGTACTATTTATGCTGATAAAACGTTGTTCTGTTGAAAAAGAAAAATGTATTAGACGCCATTATTTTCCATGTAGCGTTGCGCTATCGCACCCTGTATTGTACCCAGTATTGCGCAGTAAGGTTAATTTTAAAAATGTAATTCAGCGATTGCATTAAGAACTAATTTCTCTTTCAATTGCTGTCCAACCTGTATTTTTTTAGTCAAGTTTATGAATAGTTTTCGATAAGATTAGGTGCCTTTCCAAAATGGCGCCGGACAGATTGCTTGATTTTTTGCCCACTAAACACGTTGTGTAACCACGAATTGTGCGGCTAAATATGCACATTTTCGAACAAACTATATGCATTGTGTAATATGATGTTACAGGACTGTCATCTGAAGAATTCTGAGAAGGTTAGTGAAAAAATTAATAGCGTTTGGTGGTTTATAACGTTATTGGTATTTTTGGCTTGAATCAATGCTACTGTGTGACTGACTTGTAGTAAGCTAAGATAACGCTATATTGTGTTTTCGCTGTAAAACACTTAAAAAATCTGACATATTGGCTATATTCACATGATCTGTGTCTTTCATCTGCTGTACGCTGTGTATTTTTAAGAAATGTTTTATGATGAGTAATTAGCTAATACACGATGGTCTCTGTAGTTATTCTAGTCATTTTAGTGATAGTTGTAATGGGGGCTGCAATTGTAAACTATGATTTATACCTGAAATATGCACATTTTTCTAACAAAACCTATGCTATACAATAAATATGTTATCAGACTGTCATCTGATGAGAATTGTTTCTTGGTTAGTGGCTATTTATATCTTTATTTGGTCGAATTTGTGATAGCTACTGATGCAGTAAAAAAAATGGTGGAGTAAAAAAAGTGGTGTCTTTTGCTAACGTGGTTAGCTAATAGATTTACATATTGTGTCTTCCCTGTAAAACATTTAAAAAATCAGAGATGATGGCTTGAATCACAAGATCTGTATCCTTCATTTGGTGTCTTGGACTTGTGATTTCATGAACATTTTTTTTATGATATCCCTGTAACTTTAGGCTAGGCTATGCTAGTCAGCTTTTGTGATGGGGGGGATCCCGGATCCGGGTTTGTGACTCTATAAAGGTTAATTAACTACCTCACTTGCTTTGGCAATGTTAACAAGCCATTAAAGCTCCCGGGTGGCGCAGTGGTCTAGGGCACTGCATCGCAGTGCTAGCTGCGCCACCAGAGTCTCTAGGTTCGCGCCCAGGCTGGGCTGGGTTCGCGCCCAGGCTCTGTCGCAGCCGGCCGCAACCGGGAGATCCGTGGGGCGACGCACAATTGGCATAGCGTCGTCCGGGTTAGGGAGGGTTTGGCCGGTAGGGAGGGTTTGGCCGGTAAGGATATCCTTGTCTCAGTATGTAAAAAAAAAAAAAAAAAAAAAAAAAAATGTATGTATGTAATATGTAATAAAATGTATGCACTCTACTGTAAGTCGCTCTGGATAAGAGCGTCTGCTAAATGACTAAAATGTAATGTAAATGTAGAATTCTAAAAATAACTTCATTACGATATGCAGTTTACGTTATGGCGAGAGCGTGCCCAAAATCTGGGCGCAAACTACTAGTTCACATGTTCGACAGATATATGAAATAGCATCATAAAATGGGTCCTACTTTTGATGATCTTCCATCAGAATGTTGTACAAGGGGTCCTTTGTCCAGAACAATCGTTGTTTGGATTTAGAATGTCCTCTTCTCCAGTCAATTAGCACGGAAAGCTAGCAAAGTGGCGCGAAGCTCTCCTTCCTGAACATACGCAGACAAAGCAACACGCCTAACGTCCCGAAAAAAATTCAATAATCTAATAAAACTATATTGAAAAAACATACTTTACGATGATATTGTCACATTTATAAAAATAAAATCAAAGCCGGAGATATTAGTCGTCTATAACGACAGCTTTTCAGAAGGCAATACCAGGTCCCTTCTCGCACGCTCCAGAAAACAGGAAACTGGTGACACGTCATGCCAAGAGCTTTTATTCGACCCCAGATCAAGTTATACACTCCATTTCTTCTCTCACTGCCTGTAGACATCTAGTGGAAGACGTATGAAGTGCATGTATACTAATAAATATCAAGGACATTTATAGGCAGGCCCTAGAACAGAGCATCGATTTCAGATTTTCCACTTCCTGTTAGGAAGTTTGCTGCAAAATGAGTTCTGTTTTACTCACAGATATAAATCAAACGGTTTTAGAAACTAGAGAGTGTTTTCTATCCAATAGTAATAATAATATGCATATTGTACGAGCAAGAATTGAGTACGAGGCCGTTTGAAATGGGCACCTTTTATCCAGGCTACTCAATACTGCCCCTGCAGCCCAAAGAGGTTAATTTTCCCCCAATGCATTTTCCCCCAATGCTCTGCCCCCACTTTCAAAAAGGAATTTCTCAGTTTTGCTTACCCTCAAACTTTGGATTCAAAGAGCCCAGGTTCAACTCATTCAATGTATCCTTTACAAAGCTGTCCATTTGGCCTTGACCTCTGCATTTAAGAACATGAATAACAACACATTTTTTAAACTTAGCTAGACTAAGTTGTCTACATCAAATTTAAAGTAAATCTAGCTAACAGAATATGCATCCATCCTCCTCAAATTCATAAGTCCGGCCAAAGCTGCCACTGTCAGAAACCATTGAAAACCAGTACAATAATGCTAGCTAAGTCAATCAATCACCATTCAAGAATAAAATAAGCCTGCCAAATTTCTTGGTTAAATTAACCCAGATGGAGAATAAGTCAAATCTGGCTATGGGTAACTTAGCTAGCCACAATCTTAGCTAATGTTAGCTAACGAGTGAAACAGTGTCTGAGACAGTCCAGAATAAGTGTCAGACATAGCTAGCTAAGGTAGCTATCTAACTTTAGCTAAGTACCGTTACAGACACTAACATAGTTAGCTAGCTAGCTAGCCAATTGTCAACAAAAAACGTACATTTAGCTATATTCCGTGACAACACTTCAGTAAGCTAACGTCACAAGCATGGTTTCTCCCTTGCAGGTGGTCACTGAGTCCGAGGTGCTAAAGGATCTCCTTAAACTTGACCTCCAAAAACCATCTGGGTCAGATAGTTTAGACCCTTTCTTCTTTAAGATTACTGTCCCTATAATCGCCAAGCCTATTCCTGACCTTTTTAACCTGTCTCTCCTCTCTGGGGAGGTTCCTATTGCTTGGAAGGCAGCCATGGTTCATCCTTTATTTAAATGGGAGATCAAGCTAATCCAAACTTTAATAGGCCTATTTCTATTTTGCCCTGTTTATCAAAAGTGTTGGAAAAACTTGTTAATAAACAACTGACTGGCTTTCTTGATGTCTACAGTATTCTCTCTGGTATGCAATATGGTTTCCGCTCAGGTTGTGGATGTGTCACTGCAGCCTTAAAGGTCCTCAATGACGTTGCCCTTGATTCTAACCAATGTTGTACTGGTATTTTTATTGACTTGGCCAAAGATTTTGATACGGTAGACCATTCCATTCTTGTGGGCCGGCTAAGGAGTATTGGTGTCTCTGAGTGGTCTTTGGACTGGTTTGCTAACTACCTCTCTCAAAGAGTGCAGTGTAAAAAGTCAGAACATCTGCTGTCTCAGCCACTGCCTTTCACCAAGGGTGTACCCCAAGGCTAGATCCTAGGCCCCACGCTCTTCTCAAATTGCATCAACAACGTAGGTCAGGCAGTAGGAAGCTCTCTCATCCATGAATAAGCAGATTATACAGTCTTATACTCAGCTGGCCCCTCCCCAGATTTTGTGTTAAACACTCTACAACAAAGCTTTCTTAGTGTCCAACAAGCTTTCTCTGCACTTAGCCTTGTTCGGAACACCTCCAAAATAAAGGTCATGTGGTTTGGTAAGAAGAATGCCCCTCTCCCCACAGGTGTGATTACTATCTCTGAGGGTTTAGAGCTTGAGGTAGTCACCTCATACAAGGACTTGGGAGTATGGCTAGACGGCACACTGTCCTTCTCTCAGCACATATTAAAGATGTAGGCTAAGGTTAAATCTAGACTTGGTTTCCTCTATTGTAATTGCTCCTCTTTCCCCCCAGCTGCCAAACTAACCCTGATTCAGATGACCATCCTACCCACGCTAGATAACGGAGACGTAATTTATAGATCGGCAGGTAAGGGTCCTCTCGAGCGGCTAGATGTTCTCTACCATTCAGCCATCAGATTTGCCACCAATGTTCCTTATAGGACACATCACTGCACTCACTCTATACTCTTCTGTTAACTGGTCATCTCTGTATACCCGTCACAAGACCCACTGAATGTAGCTTATTTATGAAACCCTCTTAGGCCTCATTCCCCCCTATCTGAGATATCTAATGCAGCCCTCATCCTCCACATACAACACACAGCACACATATCCCTGGGTCGCTCGTCTTTTCAGTTCGTTGCAGCTATCGACTGGAACGAGCTGCAACAAACACTAAACTGGACAGTTTTATCTCAATCTCTTCATCCAAAGACTCAGTCATGGACACTCTTACTGACAATTGTGGCTGCTTTGCGTGATGTATTGTTGTCTCTACCTTTTTGCCCTTTGAACTGTTGTCTGCGTCTAATAATGTTTGTCCCGTTTTGTGCTGCTACCATGTTGTGCTGCTGCCATGTTGTGTTGCTACCATGTTGTTGTCATGTTGTGTTGCTACAATAATGTGTTGTCATGTGTTGCTGCCATGCTATGTTGTTGTCTTAGGTCTCTCTTTATGCAGTGTTGTTTTGTCTCTTGTCGTGATGTGTGTTTTGTCCTTTATTTTTATTTTTAATCCCAGCCCCAGTTCCCTCAGGAGGCTTTTTGCCTTTTGGTAGGCCGTCATTGTAAATAAGAATTTGTTCTTAATTGACTTGCCTAGTTAAATAAATATCTATATTTTTTAAATGGTTGTGAAGCTAACATTAGCTAGCTAACATTAGCACAGACAGAGATATTAGCACAGAAAATGGCTAGCTGGCTAACGGTCGTTAACTATCAAGCTAACATTAGCTAGATACCTACTTATGATAGGACAACCTATTTAACCTGAATGACCATCAAATTCATAATGTTGTTACGTACCATTTTCACTGTTTTCTGTCAGCCAAAACACCTTGTCTAACGAAATAACGTTAGCCGTTTTTTCATTCAGTCAGTCACTCTGTTGCTCTAGAAGACTTGCAAGTTGCCACATCTCAACATTTGCTCACATTCTGGTGGACTACACACACTGGTGGCGGGAGAATTAACCCACTGGCTGGGTCAAACATCCATAACCCAACCGTAATAACCAGCACCAACAAGCCAACCTTGCTGTTCTTACAGTAAACTGGGTCATCCAAACAACCCACCATTTGTTTTGTGTAACTTACATCTCAAAGCCATGCATGCAAGAAGCCTTGACCTGTATGGTGCACATATATTTCTTGTCCTCAGTTTAATTGAAGGCCTGTATTTTTGCCTTGTAACTGCTTTATTCTACAAAGAGAGAAGGAACAACACATGATCAAGATGAGCTAGCTACTAGTTTAAAGCAACGAAAGATCTAATTGTTAAAATTAATGAATGTATGGGCTACATTTATCTTGTAGACAATGCATTCATTTATCACTCATTAAAAGTTATTAGTGAGTGCACCACAACAATATTTCCAGGATGTTGAAGCATACTCCTCCCGATACATCCTCTTCCAACACAACGGTCAGGGAGGGGGAATCCGCAAAGGTGAAGTTTTTCCTTCGATGTCAAATCTACTCATATTATTGCTAGCTACCTTAGCTGTTATTCTGGCTAACATGCTACTGAACCGTGACACTATCATATTGACATGCATATTGGTATTAAAAGACAGCAACGTATTCACCTGAAAATATAAGTGTTTAGGCAAATCATTAGTTTCCTAGCTACCTATCACAATAATTGTGTAAAAATAGCTCTAGCCAATCAGTGGCGCTGACATATTGAAAATGGTATCAACAAAACATGACATTGCCAACTAGGCATCATAGATAATAAAATGTTCAGATATATTAAGAAGTTTAATACGTTAGACACTAGCTAGTTAGATAGCTTGGTTTCCTTTTTCCAACAGATTTTTCTAATCTCCCTTTTTTAAATGTTTTAAATTTAGTTCACCTTTATTAACCAGGTAAGCTAGTTGAGAATAAGTTCTCATTTACAACTGCGACCTGGTAAAGATAAAGCAAAGCAGTGCGACAGAAACAACACAGAGTTACATGGAATAAACAAGCGTAGAGTCAATAACACAATAGAAAAAAAAGAAAGTCTATATACAGTGTGTGCAATTGGCATGAGGAGGTATGGCAATAAATAGGCCATAGTAGCAAAGTAATTACAATTTAACACTGGAGTGATAGATGAGCAGATGATGATGAGCAGATGATGGTGTGTAAGTAGCCATATTGGTGTGCAAAAGAGCAGGTAGGTAGATTGGGTGGGCTATTTACAGATGGACTATGTACAGCTGCAGCGATCGGTTAGCTGCTCAGATAGCTGATGTTTAAAGTTAGTGAGGGAAATGTAAGTCTCCAGCTTCAGCGATTTTTGCAATTCGTTCCAGTCACTTGCAGCAGAGAACTGGAAGGAAAGGCGGTGTTGGCTTTGGGGATGACCAGTGAGATATACCTGCTGGAGCGCGTGGGTGTTGTTATCGTGACCAGTGAGCTGAGATAAGGCGGGGCTTTACCTAGCATAGACTTGTAGATGACCTGGAGCCAGTGGGTCTGGCGACGAATATGTAGCGGGGGCCAGCCAACTAGAGCATACAGGTCACAGTGGTGGGTGGTATAAGGTGCTTTGGTAACAAAACGGATGGCACTGTGATTGACTGCATCCAATTTGCTGAGTAGAGTATTGGAAGCTATTTTGTAGATGACATCGCCGAAGTCGAGGATCGGTAGGATAGTCAGTTTTACTAGGGTAAGTTTGGCGGCGTGAGTGAAGGAGGCTTTGTTGCGAAATAGAAAGCCGATTCTAGATTTGATTTTGGATTGGAGATGTTTGATCTGAGTCTGGAAGGAGAGTTTACAGTCTAGCTAGACACCTAGGTATTTGTAGTTGTCCACGTATTCTAGGTCAGAACCGTCCAGAGTAGTGATGCTAGTCGGGCGGGCGGGTGCGGGCAGCGAATGGTTGAAAAGCATGCATTTGGTTTTGCTAGCGTTTAACTTCTCTAGGGTACGTTGGACGCTAATGTCCCACCTGACCAACATCCAGTGAAAGTGCAGGGCGCCAAATTCAAACAACAGAAATCTCATAATTAAAATTCCTCAAACATACATGTATTATACACCATTTTAAAGAAACATTTGTTTCAAAAAGGCTTTACGACAAAAGCATACCATGCGATTATGTTAGGTCAGTACCTAGTCACAAAAAAACACAGCCATTTTTCCAGCCAAAGAGAGAAGTCACAAAAAGCAGAAAGAGATAAAATTCATCACTTTGATGATCTTCATCAGATGACACTCATGTTACACAATAGATGTATGTTTGGTTCGATAAAGTTCATATATATATAAAAAAATCTCAGTTTACATTGGCGCGTTACGTTCAGTAGTTCCAAATCATCAGGTGATTTTGCAGAGAGCCACACCAATTCACAGAAATACTAATACTAAACATTGCTAAAAGATACAACTGTTATGCTAGAATTTTAGATCCACTTCTCCTTAATGCAACCGCTGTGTCAGATTTTTAAAAACTATACGGAAAAAGCACACCATGCAATAATCTGAGTACAGCACTCAGACACAAAATCAAGCCGTACAGATATCCGCCATGTTGTGGAGTCAACAGAAGCCAGAAATAGCATTATAAATATTCACTTACCTTTGTTGATCTTCATCAGAATGCACTCCCAGGAATCCTAGTTCCACAATAAATGTTTGTTTTGTTCGACGAACGCGCATGATCAGCTCATGCCACTCTGGCAGATCTCTGACTCATTCAGCTCTCATTCCCCCCTCCCTCACAGTAGAAGCCTCAAACACGGTTCTAAAGACTGTTGACATCTAATGGAAGCCTTAGGAAGTGCAATATGACCCCATTTACACTGTATCTTGGATAGGCAAAGAGTTGAAAAACTACAAACCTCAGATTTCCCACTTCCTGGTTGGATTTTTCCTCAGGTTTTTGCCTGCCATATGAGTTCTGTTATACTCACAGACATCATTCAAACAGTTGTAGAAACTTCAGAGTGGTTTCTATCCGAATCCGCTAATAATATGCATATCCTAGCATCTGGTCCTGAGTAGCAGGCAGTGTACTCTGGGCATGCTTTTTATCCGGACGTGAAAATACAGCCCCCTACCCCAAAGAAGTTATGAGCAGTTGGAGGCCACGGAAGGAGTGTTGTATGGCATTGAAGCTTGTTTGGAGGTTAGTTAACACAGTGTCCAATGAAGGGCCAGATGTATACAGAATGGTTTCATCTGCGTAGAGGTGGATCAGGGAATCACCCGCAGCAAGAGCGACATCATTGATATATACAGAGAAAAGAGTCGGCCCGAGAATTGAACCCTGTGGAACCCCCATAGAGACTGCCAGAGGTCCGGACAACAGGCCCTCCGATTTTACACACTGAACTCTATCTGCGAAGTAGTTGGTGAACCAGACGAGGCAGTCATTTGAGAAACCAAGGCTGTTGAGTCTGCCAATAAGAATACGGTGATTGACAGAGTCGAAAGCCTTGGCCAGGTCGATGAAGACGGCTGCACAGTACTGTCTTTTATCGATGACGGTTATGATATCGTTTAGTACCTTGAGCGTGGCTGAGGGGCACCCGTGACCAGCTCGGAAACCGGATTGCACAGCGGAGAAGGTACGGTGGGATTCTAAATGGTCAGTGAAATGGTCAGTGATCTCACCAAAGGTTTTCTGCAGATTCACCACTAGTGGCAAACATTTGCAAACTTCTGGCAACATTTTGTGGCACACTATTTAGTTTGAAGCAAATTTGCCACAAACTTGCGGGAAGTTTGCCCCAACAAATACATGTTTGTAAGGAACTTGTTTTTGGATACTAGCACCTGGATCTGTAGACACTGCTGTGCACAGGATTTCCTCTTTATATAAGAATATATAAATATATGGACGGGCAATGTCAGATCTGCATAGACTAAAATACAGTAGATAGTATAGAATACGGTATATACATAAGAGATGAGCAATGCAAGATATGTAAACATTATTAAAGTTAATGTAACATTATTTAATGTGACTAGTGTTCCATTTATTAAAGTGGCCAATGATTTCAAG
Source organism: Salvelinus alpinus (assembly GCF_045679555.1). Taxonomy (NCBI): domain Eukaryota; kingdom Metazoa; phylum Chordata; class Actinopteri; order Salmoniformes; family Salmonidae; genus Salvelinus; species Salvelinus alpinus. The sequence continues at coordinate 50,968,449 of NC_092108.1, read as the reverse complement.
TCTGTGTATGTAGGCTGCAGCCTCCCTATACTAGTGATGGCTATTTAACAGTCTCTCGGTCCCAGCTTTGATGCACCTGTACTGACCTCGCCTTCTGGATGATAACGGGGTGAACAGGCAGTGGCTTCGGTGGTTGTTGTCCTTGAAGATCTTTTTGGCCTTCCTGTGACATCGGGTGCTGTAGGTGTCCTGGAGGGCAGGTAGTGTGCTCCCGGTAATGTGCAGACTGCACCACTCTCTGGATAGCCCTGTGGTCGTGGGCGGTGCAGTTGCCGTACTAGGCGGTGATTCTGCCTGACAGGATGCTCTCAATTGTGCATCTATAAAAGTTTGTGAGGGTTTCAGGTGACAAGGCAAATTTCTTCAGTCTCCTGAGGTTGAAGAGGTGCTGTGGGTGGACCATTTCAGTTTGTCGGTGATGTGTACGCCGAGGAACTTAAAAATTTCCACCTTCACTGGTGTCCCGTCGATGTGGATCGGGGGGGGGCTCCCTTTGCTGTTTCCTGAAGTTCACGATCATCTCCTTTGTTTTGTTGACGTTTAGTTATTTTCCTGACACCACACTCCGAGCCCTCACCTCCTCCCTGTAGACACTTCTTGATAAACTCAGTAACCGTCTCGGTGCCCACTGTGCCAGATGCAATGGTTTTAGGGGGTCAAGAAATGCAAGACTGCTAGGTTTTTTATGCTCAACAGTTTCCTATGCTTATCAAAAATGTTCCACCACCCAAAGGATATCCAGCCAAGGAAGATGTAAGAGGAGGACGCCAGCTTTACGTCGAAACGTCAGTCACCTGTTCACATCTTGTACAATGGATTAACTTCTTGTCAATACGGGGGCGCTGTTTTCACTTTGAAAAAAATCGTGCCCAAGTGAAACGGCCTCGTACTCTGTTCTAGATCATACAATATGCATATTATTATTACTATTGGATAGAAAATACTCTCAAGTTTCTAAAACTGTTTGAATTATATCTGTGAGTAAAACAGAACTAATTTGGCAGCAAACTTCCATACAGGAAGTGAAAAATCTGAAAACGAGGCTCTGTTTCAGGGCCTGCCTATTCAACTGGCTTTTATTTATCGATATGCATGCACTTCATACGCCTTCCACTAGATGTCAACAGGCAGTGGAAGGTGGAATGGGGTGTCTAGCTTGATCTGAGGCCGAACAAGAGCTTTTGGAGTGACAGGTCCGGTATTTTCTTTGTCGGCGCGCGAGGGACCTCGACATTGTCTTCTAAAAAAGCGGTCGGTATACACGGCGAATATCTCCGGCTCTGATTTTATTTGATACAGTTTATTCAACGTTTATTGGGACTTTTGGAGTTTTCCGTTCTTTGCGCCAAGAGAGGATGGGAATGTTAGCAACCTTGGCTAGCATTGTGGCGCGAATTCGACAGAAGAAATGGACATTCTAAAACCAAACAACGATTTATTCTGCAAATAGGACTCCTTGTACAACATTCTGATGGAAGGTCAGCAAAAGTAAGACAACATTTATGATGTTATTTCGTATTTCTGTGTAATATGTTGATGTCTATTCTCCGCCGTGTTGGTGAGCACTATCTCACAATAACCCAAGCTGTATGTTGTGGTAAAGTTATTTTAAAAAATCTAACACAGCGGTTGCATTAAGAACCAGTGTATCTTTCATTTGCCATACAACAAGTATTTTTATGTAAAGTTTATGATGAGTTCTTTGGTCAGATTAGGTGAGTGTCCAAAATATCTCCGGACATTCTGGGGAAATGTTGCTACGTATTCACAATGTATAACCACGATTTGCAGCTCTAAATATGCACATTTTCGAACAAAACATAAATGTATTGTATAACATCATGTTATAAGACTGTCATCTGATGAAGTTGTCCAAAGGTTAGTGATTAATTTTAAATCTATTGCTGTTTTTTGCGAAAGCTACCTTTGCGGTGAATAAATGCGTTTGTGTGTTTGGCTATTGTGGTAAGCTAATATAATTCTATATTGTGTTTTCGCTGTAAAACACTTAAAAAATCGGAAATATTGGCTGGATTCACAAGATGTTTATCTTTCATTTGCTGTACACCATGTATTTTTCATAAATGTTTTATGATGAGTATTTATGTATTTCACGTTGCTCTCTGTAATTATTCTGGCTGCTTTGGTGCTATTTTTGATGGTGGCTGCAATGTAAAACTATGATTTATACCTCAAATATGCACATTTTCGAACAAAACATAAATGTATTGTATAACATGTTATAAGACTGTCATCTGATGAAGTTGTTTCTTGGTTAGTGACTAATTTTATCTCTATTTTGTCGGTTTTGTGAAAGCTACCTATGCGGTGGAAACATGGTGAAAATATGCGGGTGTGTGTTTGGCTATTGTGGTTAGCTAATAGAAATACATATTGTGTTTTCGCTGTGAAACATTTAAAAAATTGGAAATGATGGCTGGATTCACAAGATGTTTATCTTTCATTTGCTGTATTGGACTTGTGATTTCATGAAAATTATATTATATGATATCCCTGTCCCGTTAGGCTAGGCTATGCTAGTCAGCTTTTTTGATGAGGAGGATCCCGGATCCGGGAGGGTGATGAACTCTGATGATGGTGATGAACTCTCGGAACTCTGCCTAGAAGGCCAGCATCCCGGAGTCGCCTCTTCACTGCTAACACAACGTGCCATTGCAACACAGGAGTGATGGTTGCTGATAATGGGCCTCTGTACGCCTATGTGGATATAAACAAATTATAGTCTCACTAAGCGCAAACCAGATGGGATGGCGTTTTGCTGCAGAATGCTGTGGTAGCCAAGCTGGTTAAGTGTGCTTTGAATTCTAAATAAATCACTGACAGTGTCACCAGAAAAGCAGCCCCACAACATCACACCTCATCCTTCATGCTTCACGGTGGGAACTACATATTCAGAGATCATCCGTTCACCTATTCTGCGTCTCAGAAAGACACGGCGGTTGGACTCATCAAACCAAAGGACAGATTTCCTCCGGTCTAATGTCCATCCATTGCTTGTGTTTCTTGGCCCAAGCAAATATCTTATTCTTATTGGTGTCCTTTAGTAGTGGTTTCTTTGCAGCAATTCAACCATGAAGGCTTGATTCACACAGTCTCCTCTGAACAGTTGATGTTGAGATGTGTCTTTTACATGAACTCTGTGAAGCATTTATTTGGGCTGCAATTTCTGAAACTGGTAACTCTAATGAACTTATCCTCTGCAGCAGAGGTAACTCTGGGTCTTCCATCCTGTGGCGGTCCTCATGAGAGCCAGTTTCATCATAGCACTTGATGGTTTTTGCAACTGCACTTGAAGAAACGCTCAAAGTTCTTGAAAGGTTCCGGATTGACTGACCTTCACATCTTAAAGAAATGATAGACTGTCATTTCTCTTTGCTTATTTGAGCTGTTCTTGCCATAATATGGATTTGGTCTTTTACCAAATACTGTAAATATTCTGTATACCACCCCTACCTTGTCACAACACAACTGATTGGCTCAAAAGCATTAAGAAGGAAACAAATGAACGTTTAACAAGGCACACCTGTTAATTGAAATGCATTCCAGGTGACTACCTCATGAAGCTGGTTGAGAGAATGCAAAGAGTGTGCAAAGCTGCCATCAAGGCAAAGGGTGGCTACTGTGAATTATCTCAAATTTAGAATATATTTTGATTTGTTTAACACTTTTTTAGTTAGTACATGATTCCATATGTGTTATTTCATAGTTTGATGTCTTCACACTTATTCCACAATGTAGAAAATATAAAAAATAAAGAAAAGCCCTAGAATGAGTAGGTGTGTCCAAAATTTTGACTGGTACTGTATGTTTGTCAGTGTCTCTCTCTCTCTCTCTGTCTGTGTGTGTGTGTGTGTGTGAGTGTGTGTGTGTGTGTGTGTGTGTGTGTGTGTGTGTTTGTTGTGTGTGTGTTTGTGTGTGTGTGTGTGTTTGTGTGCATCACCATCCACAACAAAAGCAATGAAAAAGCCATTGTGTGTTCAGATATGTTTGACAAACTGTAATTACAGTGTGTGAGGTTGGGGGTCAGATGCAAAAACGGTTTGTCACAGCAATACAGTTGATCAATGGCGAGGAGCAGAAGAACATCTTTGTGGTCCCCGTCACCCATCAGACACTGACGTGGTTGGTCTTCTTTTTTGGAGGGGGTGTTGGCTTTCATGTGTGGTGTGTGTATGGTATACATGTGAATGTTTGTAAGTTAATCTGACCAAGATGCTCCCACCATGCTGTGTAAAGGGTTTCAAACGTACCTGGTGTCATAACACATGTCAATCAAATTCCCCTGGCTTTACATATTATTTATAACACAGTAATAAAGGCCTTTATTACTTCAACTGTGCCTTGACCTGCATAGAGAATGGCCTAAATTACCTAAATGGTGAGATGATTTACGTATGTAAGAAATTCACAGTCAAGGCCAGTTTCAGCTCCAACAATGAACCTCATTTATCAACATCCTCTACACAGAAATATGTATATCTGTTCTTTGGTCTTACTGATTTTGATATCATTTAATTGTCATTGAATTAAATGTTTCCTTTATTAAAATCAGAAGTCTGGGGGTTACTCAGGGTGACTTGAGCTGAATATATTCAGGAGCTGAACCACATAATGTCTTCTGCAGTTCCATTACGGATATTTTTCAGGGAAAACACTGTCTCCATGACTGTGTTTACACATGGAGCCCCATTCTGATATGTTGCACAATTATTGGCAACATATCAGCTGATCTGATTGGTCAAAATACCAATTAGTGAACAAAATATCAGAATTTGGCTGCTTGTGTAAACGCAGCCCATAGTTACCAGGAAATACATGCATCTGTGGATGATCTGACTCACGAAGAAAACGACTGTGGGCCAACATTTCCCAGTCAACGCCAGGAGCCGTATGTATTAAGCATCTCAGAATAGGAGTACTGATCTAGGATCAGATCTTCCCTACCCATGTAGTTTTTTTCATTATGATAAAAGGCTAAACTGATTCTGCATCAACACTATTCTGCTTGATACATACAACCCCTGGTCTCACTCCAAAACTGTATTTTGTATTTTCTAAATATTTTTACTGCTAATTATTGCTACATTCTGAAAATCACCATGCTTTACATTAACTAAAAGTGTGTACAATTTGTAATTGCTTGCAATTCCAGGCTATGTTGTGTGTCTATGTTTAAACTGTATGTTGTTTCGTGTATGTGCTCTATGCTACCTTCTCAATTGCCAGTTGTGGGATAATTAAAGTATTTTGAATTGAATGAAATTGAAATGTTTGTTTTCTCACACTTTGACATCTCTATACCACACCGCCCCCACACACTTCTTCCCTCACTCTCTCAGATCAAATCTTTCCACCATGACAGCTTTTCCAGGATTCCCACAGGGAACACTCTCAGATGTGAAATGAGGCTTGAGTTCTTCTCCAACACCTGCTTCAGCGAACAGCAAGGGGTCGTGGGATGGGGTCAAAGCGTGGGGTGCCACATGCAGCGTCATAATGCAATCACACCGCCGCCGTGGGCGACAAACAAAACACTGCACGTGTAAGAGTGTGTGAGTGTGAGAGATCTCAGTAGCCTGCTAACACGCAGTGTGTGGGAAAGAGAATGGGTGGAGGTGGAGGTGAGTTAAGGGTAACAGCATTAGGGCGAATAAATAATTATATTATTGTTATCAAATGAAAGCATTATCTCTGTTTTACCCTACAGTAATATACGGTATATATACGGTATATACTGTACTGTATATTCACAGATGTTGGCGCTGACTGATTGAGATTGAGAAACGGAGAAGGTTCTGGACGTGGGTGTACAGACCTACATCACTAGGACAGAGAGGATGATGGGAGACGGTTGTGTCAAAGATGAGTGTGTCAGATGGGAAGCAAAGCTCCTTAGAAGGAGTGCCTCTAAACCACAAATTGATATGAAACGTTTATCTAGACAGCATGGCACATGCCAAGCACTGTTGCTCGTATCACTTCCATTGATTGTTAGCTAGCATTGACTAAAGTAAACTGAAGTTTGTGGCAGTTTAAAGAAACAAAAAACAACTGTCTATTAATGTTGGTTTAATTATTCCAAATACTATAAAATGAGAGCTGGGAACCAAAGGTCAAATTAAAAGTACCTAATGTAATTTGCTGTGCATGTTACCTCTTGCATGCAATTTCACTGTCTTGAAAGCCAGCCAAGCAGTATTTTTTAACAATATTGTTTTCAAATGATGAATACTTACAGTGCCTTCAGAAAGTATTCATACCCCTGGACTTTTTCCACATTTTGTTCTGTTACAGCCTGATTTTTTTTACGTATCCACACACAATATTCCACAATGACTAAGTGAAAACATGTTTTTAAACATTTTTACAAAAGTATTGAAAATTAAATACAGAAATATCTAATTTACATAAGTAAGTATTCAAACCCCTGAGTGAATACATGTTAGAATGACCTTTCTCAGTGATTACAGCTGTGGGTCTTTCTGGGTAAGTATCTAAGAGCTTTGCACACCTGGATTGTACAATATTTTGACATTATTCTTCAAAAAATTCTTCAAGCACTGTCAAGGGAAAGGGAATACCTAGTCAATCTTACAACTGAATGCATTCAACTGAAATGGGTCTTCCGCATTTAACTCTGAATCAGAGGGATGCGGAGGCCTGCCTTACCTCTTTGGGCTGCAGGGGCAGTATTGAGTAGCCTGGATAAAAGGTGCCCATTTCAAACGGCCTCGTACTCAATTCTTGCTCATACAATATGCATATTATTATTACTATTGGATAGAAAACACTCTAGTTTCTAAAACCGTTTGAATTATATCTGTGAGTAAAACAGAACTCATTTTGCAGCAAACTTCCTGACAGGAAGTGGAAAATCTGAAATCGATGCTCTGTTCTAGGGCCTGCCTATAAATGTGCTTGATATGTATTAGTATACATGCACTTCATACGCCTTCCACTAGATGTCAACAGGCAGTGAGAGAAGAAATGGAGTGTATAACTTGATCTGAGGTCAAATAAGAGCTCTTGGCATGACGTGACACCAATTTCCTGTTTTCTGGAAGGCGCGAGAAGGGACCGGGTATTGCCTTCTGAAAAGCTGTCGTTATAGACGGCTGATATCTCCGGCTTTGATTTTATTTGATAAATGTGACAATATCATCGTAAAGTATGTTTTTTCAATATAGTTTTATTCGATTATTGAATTTTTTTCGGGACGTTAGGCGTGTTGCGTTGTCTGCGTTTGTTCACGAAGGAGAGCTTCGCGCCACTTTGCTAGCTTTCCGTGCTAATTGACTGGAGAAGAGGACATTCTAAAACCAAACAACGATTGTTCCAGACAAAGGACCCCTTGTACAACATTCTAATGGAAGATCATCAAAAGTAGGACCCATTTTATGATGTTATTTCATATATCTGTCGAACAGGTGTACTATTAGTTTGCGCCCAGATTTTGGGCACTCTCTCGCTATAACGTAAGCTGGATGTCGTAATGAAGTTATTTTTAGAATTCTAACACGGCGATTGCATTAAGAACTAGTGTATCTATCATTTCCTATACAACATGTATTTTTTAGTAACGTTTATGAATAGTTATTTGGTCAGAATAGGTGAGTGTCATAAAAATATCCGGACATTCTGGGAAAAAGATGCTACGTTAGCACAATGTATAACCACTGATTTCAGCTCTAAATATGCACATTTTCGAACAAAACATAAGTGTATGTATAACCTGATGTTATAGGACTGTCATCTGATGAAGCTTATCAAGGTTAGTCAAAAATTATATATCTTTTGCTGGTTTGTTACGATCGCTAACTTTTGCTGCTGGTAAATGGCTTGTGTTTCTGGCTATTGTGGTAAGCTAATATAATGCTATATTGTGTTTTCGCTGTAAAACACTTAAGAAATCGGAAATATTGGCTGGATTCACAAGATGCTTGTCTTTCATTTGCTGTACACCATGTATTTTTCAGAAATGTATAAAGGTATTTCACGTTGGTGTCTGTAACTACTCTGGCTTCTTCGGTGCTCTGAGAGCCAGAAATCTTGCTTGTTTGTAGGTGACCAAATACTTATTTTCCACCATAATTTGCAAATAAATTCATTAAAAATCCTACAATGTGATTTTCTGGATTTTTTTTCTCATTTTGTCTGTCATAGTTGAAGTGTACCTATGATGAAAATTACAGGCCTCTCTCATATTTTTAAGTGGGAGAACTTTCACAATTGGTGGATGACTAAATACTTTTTTGCCCCATTGTATATTCATGCAGCCTCCTCTGTCTTACAGAGACTGGACTCTGTTTATCATGCATCCTTGCTCTTTATTACAAATGCCAAGTCACTCACCCACCATTGCACCTTGTACCAAATGGTGGGTTGGACCTCACTTTACAGAAAGCTACATTTGTATGTGTTCATCTACAAAGCCCTTTTGGGTAAACTCCCTCTTTAGTCTGGTCTCCTCCACACCAGCCGTTACCATACCCGGTCTGCCAGGTGGTTGCTACTTAAAGTCCCAGGGACATTTACAGTATTAGGCAAGACTGCCTTCACATCTTGTGCACCAGAGGCATGGAATAGTCTACAATCCATGCGTGATCCATGAATTTACGTTTTTGATGGGAGACTGTTACAGAGGAGTGTAAATGCTTATTTTAGGCTGGATCACGTTGTTGAATTGTATTGTATTGTTGTAAGTTTTAATTCTCTAATGTATTGATTGTTGCTGCCTTCTTGGCCAGGTCTCCCTTGAAAAAGAGACTCTGCCTCAATGGGCTTTTCCTGGTTAAATAAAGGTTCAAAAAATAAATAACACCAGAGTAAAGCAGTCTTCATTCCTTCCAGACGGACGAGGGAAGGAGATGCCAACCTTTTGTGGCCACTCTGTTGTTCCACCCCCTCCCTTATCAGGCACCAGGCACTACAACACCTCTAATACGAGTTCAGGAGCAGCCACCCGGTTTCTACAAGGGGCAGCAAGAGGCTTGGCCACACAAGCCGATGTCACAGCTCCAGTTGTTGTGATCCCAAGTACCGTTCTCATGGGGCAGTTCACCGTCCTCAGGGGGCTGCCCAACACCCCTCTGTCCCAGGTAGTTAAAACTCCTCTGCTTGCAGTCGACGCCCCGGACTCAGAGCTGACCTCCAGAAGCATTCCAGAAAGCACTCACCTGACTTCCAAACTCCAGCAGGTCACTCATTTACATTACATTTAAGTCATTTAGCAGACGCTCTTATCCAGAGCGACTTACAAGTTGGTGCATTCACCTTATGATGTCCAGTGGAACAACCACTTTACAATAGTGCATCTAACTCTAAGGGGGGGGGGGGGGGTTAGAAGGATTACTTTATCCTATCCTAGGTATTCCTTAAAGAGGTGGGGTTTCAGGTGTCTCCGGAAGGTGGTGATTGATTCCGCTGACCTGGCGTCGTGGGGGAGTTTGTTCCACCATTGGGGTGCCAGAGCAGCGAACAGTTTTGACTGGGCTGAGCGGGAGCTGTACTTCCTCAGAGGTAGGGAGGCGAGCAGGCCAGAGGTGGATGAACGCAGTGCCCTTGTTTGGGTGTAGGGCCTGATCACTCCCCTGATCTGCTCCCAAGTGCTTAGTCACTACTAGTCGCCTCCTTGTTGTGGCCTTTTATTGACATACGCATTTCCCACTGTAAATTTAGAGGCGACTGTAAAAAAGGCCAGACCTTCAAATTTAGTATTCCCCTATGCACCCCTAGTTTGTCCCTTTAGTAAGAATCACCCCTAACTTTCTATCCAATCAGAGACATTCTCTTTAGCCTGCTCATTATATGTTCTGCCTCTAGCCACTGAGTTTCGGTGAAGACAGAGAATGGACAGTTTGTGATTATCCACAGACGTAATAAGAAGACAAGTTGCAGCATGTTTAACTGAATTTGTGTCTGCATCTTAAAACCTTTTACGTCTAGGGGTTCCGCTAGCGGAACGTTTCGACAACATCCGGTGAAATGGCAGAGCGCAAAATTCCCAAAATATTATTAGAAATATTTAACTTTCATACATTCACAAGTGCAATACACCAAATTAAAACCTAACGGGCTTTACGGCGAAAGCAAACCATGCTATTATCTGAGGATAGTACCCCATCAAACAAACACAGACAAACAAATAAATAACAATATAATGAATGCCTTACCTTTGAAGATCTTGTTCTGTTGGCACTCCAATATGTCCCATAAACATCATAAATGGTCCTTTTGTTCGATTAATTCCGTCGTTATATCTCCAAAATGTCCATTTATTTGGCGCGTTTGATAAAAAAAAACACCGGTTCCAACTCGCGCAACATGACTACAATATATCTAATAAGTTACCTGTAATCTTGATCCAAACATTTCTAACAACTTTCCTCATACAACTTTAGGAATTTTAAACTTAAATAATCAATCAAATTTAAGACGGGATAAACTGTGTTCAATAGCGGATAAAAAACTAAGTTGAGCGAGATTTCAGGTTGCGCGCCCCAACCACAACAGTACACTTCACTCGACCCTCGTTCTGAACTGCCCTACTTCTTCATTTCTCAAAGGAAAAACATCAACCAATTTCTAAAGACTGTTGACATCCAGTGGAAGTGATAGGAACTGCAAGCAAGTGCCTTAGAAATCTAGATCCCCATAGAAACCCATTGAAAAGAGAGTGACCTAAAAAAAAAAGAATCCTGGATGGTTCGTCCTCTGGGTTTCACCTGCCAAATAAGTTATGTTATACTCACAGACATAATGTTAACAGTTTTAGAAACTCTAGAGTGTTTTCTATCCAAACCCACCAATTATATGCATATCCTAGCTTCTGGGCCTGAGTAGCAGGCAGTTTACTTTGGGCACGCTTTTCACCCGGACGTGAAAATACCGCCCCCTTTCCCAAACAGGTTAAAGTAAGTAAGAATATGTGATGTTTATCATACTGTATGCTGTTGGGGGATAAAGTAATCCAGTTTATTATAAAGGTGCTTAGAGCTTATGCATCATCAATGCTAGCAAATACATTAGCTAGATAGCCAGGCTAACTATTTTCTATGCGTCATGCACACAGTGCTTTGCAGTTATGTTTTGCTTGAGATATAAGAAGATTTATGTCCTTTTATTATCATGGTCATTCTGTGCAGAGTTTGTAACCCCTGCTATTACTAGCACTGCTCCTGACGCATATCTCACAATACCCCTCATTTGCGCTGTAGTCCAGTTCCATGCAGTCAATATAGCCTCCTGCGCTACTACTACTGCTCCTTCTGTCACTGTCCCTACAGTGACTGCTGTGAGAATAGTTTTTGCTGCTTTCCCATTGTCTTCATAGTTTACTGATAGGTCTAGGACTGAACCTTTCAGATACCCCCTACCTGTTTCCCAGTTTATCCCTTGGTCCCTAGCCACCAACATCTCCAATGACCTCCTGTGTTCTGCTACAGTTGGTAGCTGCGGATAATACATCCCTGTGCTCAAGTTAGGTACACATCTCTCATCCCAAGGCCGATCTACTCCCCACCCGTTTGTAAACACCCTTGTTACAGTGTAGACTTTGGGCCCCAATGGTTGATAAGCAGCCACCTTCTGACACTTTCCGTTTACTGTGGTTCGGTCCCAATCTACTGGGAGGTATGTCAAGTGTTTACTAGCTGTCAGAAATGGGGGAGAGATTAGTGGCGTTGGAAGAGTATCCAACCGTACAAAACTCTGAGTCACATGTTTCTTAAAACTTCTTGTCAATAGGGGGGCGCTGTTTTCACTTTGGAAAAAATCGTGCCCAAATTAAACGGCCTCGTACTCTGTTCTAGATCATACAATATGCATATTATTATTACTATTGGATAGAAAACACTCAGAAGTTTCTAAAACTGTTTGGATTATATCTGTGAGTAAAACAGAACTCATTTGGCAGCAAACTTCCATACAGGAAGTGAAAAATTTGAAAACGAGGCTCTGTTTCAGGGCCTGCCTATTCAACTGGCTTTTATTTATCGATATGTATGCACTTCATACGCCTTCCACTAGATGTCAACAGGCAGTGGAAGGTTGAATGGGGTGTCTAGCTTGATCTGAGGCCGAATAAGAGCTTTTGGAGTGACAGGTCAGCCATTTTGTCAGTTTTCCAAGGCGCGCGAAGGAGCTCCACATTGTCGAAGGAGCCGGCGAATATCTCTGGCTCTGATTTTATTTGATACATATGAGAAAAACATCATAAAGTAGGATTTTTCAACCGAGTTTGATCAGTTTATTCAACGTTTATTGGGACTTTTGGAAGTTTCCGTTCTTTGCGCCAAGAGAAGATGGGCATGTTCGCGCCACATGGCTAGCCAAGGTTGCTAATTCGACAGAAGAAATGGACATTCTAAAACCAAACAACGATTTATTCTGGACCAAGGACTCCTTGCACAACATTCTGATGGAATCTCAGCAAAAGTAAGACACAATTTATGATGTTATTTCGTATTTCTGTGGAATATGTAGAATCCAACAGGGCGGAGAATATGTGAGCGCTGTCTCACAATAATGCATTTTGTATGTTGTAGTAAAGTTATTTAAAAAAATCTAATACAGCGGTTGCATTAAGAACCAGTGTATCTTTCATTTGCTGTACAAGATGTATTTTTTAGTAAAGTTTATGATGAGTTCTTTGATTAGATTAGGTGACTGTCCAAAATATCTCCGGAGATTTTGGTGAATTGTTGCTACATATTCACAAATCAAATCAAATCAAGTTTATTTTATATAGCCCTTCGTACATCAGCTAATATCTCGAAGTGCTGTACAGAAACCCAGCCTAAAACCCCAAACAGCAAGCAATGCAGGTGTAGAAGCACGGTGGCTAGGAAAAACTCCCTAGAAAACTCCCTAAAACCTAGGAAGAAACCTAGAGAGGGACCAGGCTATGAGGGGTGGCCAGTCCTCTTCTGGCTGTGCCGGGTGGAGATTATAACAGAACTATGCCAAGATGTTCAAAATATTCATAAGTGACAAGCATGGTCAAATAATAATCATGAATCATTTTCAGTTGGCTTTTCATAGCCGATCATTAAGAGTTGAAAATAGCAGGTCTGGGACAGGTGGCGGTTCCATAACCGCAGGCAGAACAGTTGAAACTGGAATAGCAGCAAGGCCAGGTGGACTGGGGACAGCAAGGAGTCATCATGCCTGGTAGTCCTGACGTATGGTCCTAGGGCTCAGGTCCTCCGAGAGAGAGAAAGAAAGAGAGAATTAGAGAGAGCCAAGATTTTCAAAATGTTCATAAATGACAAGCATGGTCAAATAATAATCAGGAATAAATATCAGTTGGCTTTTCATAGCCGATCATTAAGAGTTGAAAACAGCAGGTCTGGGACAGGTAGGGGTTCCATAACCGCAGGCAGAACAGCTGAAACTGGAATAGCAGCAAGGCCAGGCGAACTGGGGACAGCAAGGAGTCATCATGCCCGGTTTGCCGTGACGTATGGTCCTAGGGCTCAGGTCCTCCGAGAGAGAGAAAGAAAGAGAGAAGGAAGGAGAGAATTAGAGAGAGCCAAGATTTTCAAAATGTTCATAAATGACAAGCATGGTCAAATAATAATCAGGAATAAATATCAGTTGGCTTTTCATAGCCGATCATTAAGAGTTGAAAACAGCAGGTCTGGGACAGGTAGGGGTTCCATAACCGCAGGCAGAACAGCTGAAACTGGAATAGCAGCAAGGCCAGGCGGACTGGGGACAGCAAGGAGTCATCATGCCCGGTTTGCCGTGACGTATGGTCCTAGGGCTCAGGTTCTCCGAGAGAGAAGAAAGAAAGAGAGAATGAGAGAATTAGAGAGAGCATACTTAAATTCACACAGGACACTGGATAAGATAGGAGAAGTACTCCAGGTATAACCAAATGACCCTAGCACCCCGACACATAAACTACTGCAGCATAAATACTGGAGGCTGAGACAGGAGGGGTCAGGAGACACTGTGGCCCCATCAGAAGAAACCCCCGGACAGGGCCAAACAGGAAGGATATAACCCCACCCACTTTGCCAAAGCACAGCCCCCACACCACTAGAGGGATATCTTCAACCACCAACTTACAATCCTGAGACAAGGCCGAGTATAGCCCACAAAGATCTCCACCACAGCACAAACCAAGGGGGGGCGCCAACCCAGACAGGAAGATCACGTCAGTAACTCAACCCACTCAAGTGACGCACCCCTCCCAGGGACGGCATGAAAGAGCACCAGTAAGCCAGTGACTCAGCCCCTGTAATAGGGTTAGAGGCAGAGAATCCCAGTGGAGAGAGGGGAACCGGCCAGGCAGAGACAGCAAGGGCGGTTCGTTGCTCCAGAGCCTTTCCATTCACCTTCACACTCCTGGGCCAGACTACAATGTATACTACAGACTACAATGTATAACCACGATTTGCAGCTCTAAATATGCACATTTTCGAACAAAACATAAATGTTATACATAAATGTATTGTATAACATGATGTTATAAGACTGTCATCTGATGAAGTTGTCCAAAGGTTAGTGATTAATTTTATCTATATTGCTGTTTTTGTGAAATCTATGCTGGCGGTGGTTAAATAGCTTTGTGTGTTTGGCTATTGTGATGAGCTAATATAATTCTATATTGTGTTTTCGCTGTAAAACACTTAAAAAATCTGAAATATTGGCTGGATTCACAAGATGTTTATCTTTCATTTGCTGTACACCATGTATTTTTCATAAATGTTTTATGATGCGTATTTATGTATTTCACGTTGCTCTCTGTAATTATTCTGGCTGCTTTGGTGCTATTTGTGATGGTGGCTACAATGTAAAACCAGGATTTGTAGCTATAAATATGCACATTTTCGAACAAAACATAAATGTATTGTATAACATGATGTTATAAGCTGTCATCTGATGAAGTTGTTCTAGGTTAGTGATTAATTTTATCTCTATTTGTGGGTTTTGTGAAGGCTACCTATGCGTTGGAAACATGGTGAAAATATGCCGTTGTGTGTTTGGCTATTGTGGTTAGCTAATATAAATACATATTGTGTTTTCGCTGTAAAACATTTTAAAAATCGGGAAATGATGGCTGGATTCACAAGATGTTTATCTTTCGTTTGCTGTATTGGACTTGTGATTTCATGAAAATTATATTATATGATATCCCTGTCCCGTTAGGCTAGGCTATGCTAGTCAGCTTTTTTGATGAGGATGCTCCCGGATCCGGGATTGGTATGAAGTAAAGGTTAATCACACTCTGCAGGAGAAATTATGCTATTATCACAGCAAACTTTCCTTCTGGCGATGTGGCCTTCTGTATACAGGGATCGGTTGCTATTCTTTCAAGTGTCATGCCTTCTGTGACAAACTGACCCTTGACCCCTCCATCATACCATCTACATTGATGTTTGTCTGTCTCTGTCACTAGTTCAGGCCCTAAGTGAGTCCGTAAGTATGGCTTCATTTGCTCATATACATCTTCTTCCCCCTGTCGCTTGACAGTATGAATAGTTTGGTTCCCATATTCCCCCCTTAGGATGTTGTCCAGAGTATAATTACCAACAAGCTATCTTTCCCCAGGTTCATGGTCTACTGGTGTCGAAAACTTTCCCTGACCACTTAACTCCCCTAGTTGCTGTACTAAAGAGCATTACTGGTGAATACAACCTCCTTTTACGAGATAACACTTCGCCCACACTATCCTTTGCTGCTCCATCGTCAGCAATGGTTGTGTCGACGCTATCAACCTTGTGAAATGTTTTAAGTTCGGGTAACATTAATCTGAAAGTTATCGACTGAGCTTCAGCTGATCTTGAACCCTGACACATGACGTCTATCTGTGGCAACAGAGAACATCTATATTTGTTTTGTAAACTCTCAGTATTATTACGTCTGTAGTAATCCCACACCTTGTTTAGTACAACCTACGTCCAATGTGCTAGTTCTGTTATCAAGTGGCTCCATCCATATCACCATACCATTGTGATTAGTGACCTGTCTAGTAGTTGTAGCGTTAGTTTCGACTTTACCCCAATGCATTCTCGTGTCTTCATATTTGACAACCTATTCTAAGTTAACCTGTTAGTGTGTAGGGGCGCGCTATTTTCACTTTGGGAAAAAATCCTGCCCAATTTAAACGGCCTCGTACTCTATTCTAGATCGTACAATATGCATATTATTATTACTATTGGATAGAAAACACTCTCAAGTTTCTAAAACTGTTTGAATTATATCTGTGAGTGAAACAGAACTAATTTGGCAGCAAACTTCCAGACAGGAAGTGAAAAATTTGAAAACAATGCTCTGTTCCAGGGCCTGCCTATTGAATTGCTTTATATTTATGGATTTGCATGCACTGCATACGCCTTCCACTAGATGTCAACAGGCAGTGGAAGGTGGAATGGGGTGTCTAGCTTGATCTGAGGTCGAACAAGAGCTCCTGGAATGACGTGACCACAATTTCCTTTCTCTACCTAGGCGCGGGAAGGACCTTCCTATTGGCTTCTGATAAGCGTTTGGTATACATGGCTAATATCTCCGGCTTTGTTTTTATTTGATACATATTAGAAAAACATCATAAAGTAGGTTTTTTCAACCGAGTTTCATCAGTTTATTTAACGTTTAATGGGTCTTTTGGAGTTTTCCATTCTATGCGTCGAGAGGAGATGGACATGTTCGCGCCACATGGCTAGCTAAGGTTGCTAATTCGACAGGAGAGAAGGACATTCTAAAACCAAACAACGATTTATTCTGGACCAAGGACTCCTTGTACAAGATTCTGATGGAAGTTCAGCAAAAGTAAGACAACATTTATGATGTTATTTCGTATTTTTGTGTGAAATGTTTAGTCCTATTCTCCGCCCTTTTAGCGGGCGCTGTCTCGCAATAACGCAAGCTGCATGTCGTACTAAAGTTATTTTTAAAAATCTAACACAGCGGTTGCATTAAGAACCAGTGTATCTTTCATTTGCCATACAACAAGTATTTTTATGTAAAGTTTATGAGTTATTTGGTCAGATTAGGTGAGTGTCAGAAATATATCCGGACATTCTGGGAAAAAGTTGTTACATTTTCACAATGTATAACCACGGTTTGCAGCTCTAAATATGCACATTTTCGAACAAAACATAAATGTTTTGTGTAACATGATGTTATAAGACTGTCATCTGATGAAGTTGTCCAAAGGTTAGTGATTTATTTTATATTTATTGCTGGTTTTTGCTAAAGCTATCTTTGCAGTGAATAAATGCGGTTGTGTGTTTGGCTATTGTGGTAAGCTAATATATTTCTATATTGTGTTTTCTCTGTAAAACACTTAAAAAATCTGAAATATTGGCTGGATTCACAAGATGTTTATCTTTCATTTGCTGTACACCATGTATTTTTCATAAATTATTTATGATGAGTATTTAGGTATTTCACGTTGCTCTCTGTAATTATTCTGGCTGCTTCGGTGCTATTTGTGATTGTAGCTGCAATGTAAAACTATGATTTATACCTCAAATATGCACATTTTTCGAACAAAACATAAATGTACTGTGTAACATGTTATAAGACTGTCATCTGATGAAGTTGTTTCTTGGTTAGTGACTAATTATATCTATATTTTGTCGGTTATTTGAAAGCTACCTATGCAGTGGATAAATAGCGTTGTTTGGCTATTGTGGTGAGCTAACATAAATATATATTGTGTTTTCGCTGTAAAACATTTAAAAAATCGGACATGTTGGCTGGATTCACAAGATGTTTATCTTTCATTTGCTGTATTGCACTTGTTAATGTGTGGAAGTTAAATATTTCAATTTTTTTTTTTGTGAATTTCGCGCTCTGCGAAGGCAGCGGAATGTTGTGGGTGTTCCGCTAGCGGAACCCCGGGGCGAGAAAGGTTAAAACATCTTTGGGATTGTTGTCCCTTCCACGGGACGGTTGAGCTAATGTAGGCTCATGCAATTAGCATGAGGTTGTAAGTAACAAGAACATTTCCCGGGACATAGACATATCTGATATTGGCAGAAAGCTTTAATTATTGTTAATCTAACTGTGCTGTCCAGTTTACAGTAGCTATTACAGTGAAAGAATACCATGCTATTGTTTGAGGAGAGTGAACTATTTTGAACATGATAAGTTCTAAATGAACAAATTAGGCACATTTGGGCAGTCTTGATACAACATTTTGAACAGAAATGCTAGTCTAAAACGTTGCACATACACTGTCACCATCTAGTGACCACAATCTAAATTGCACCTGGGCTGGAATAATACATTATGGCCTTTCTCTTGCATTTCAAAAATGATGGTACAAAAAAAATACAAAAGAATGGTTAGTTTTTTCTATGTATTGTCTTTTACCAGATCTATTGTGTTATATTCTACTACATTCCTTTCATATTTCCATAAACTTGTAAGTGTTTCCTTTCAAATGTTTCCAAGAATATGCATATCCTTGCTTCAGGGCCTGAGCTACAGGCAGTTAGATTTGGGTATGTCATTTTAGGCGAAGAGGTTTTAAGGGCAAGAGGGAGATTTGGCTCCAAAGCTCAACTCCCTTATCACTGCATACTCCCTTATCACTGCATACAAAAGGACCAAGACCTCCATCACGGAAACAAAAGAAAAACTACACCACAACCCATAACTGACAGAATTTGTTTTTAAAGCTCATACATGTTGTTCATTAGATGATAGAATGACTAACTACTCTATGTCACGCCCTGACCATAGTTTTCTTTGTATGTTTTATGTTTTGGTTGGTCAGGGTGTGATCTGTGTGGGCATTCTATGTTGTATGTCTGGTTTGTCTATTTCTATGTGTTTGGCCTGATATGGTTCTCAATCAGAGACAGGTGTTTTGCGTTGTCTCTGATTGGGAACCATATTTAGGTAGCCTGTTTTGTATTGTGGGTTGTGGGTTTTTGTCTATGTGTAGTGTTTGTGTCAGCACTAGTTTTCATTAGCTTCACGTTCGTCGTTTATTGTTTTGTATTAGTTTGTCAAGTGTTCTTCATTTCTCGTCTTCGTTAACTTTTACTGCCTCAGAAACCCGGATCCGGGAGCACCCCCCACCCCCCACACACTGATTAGCATAGATAGCATAGCTTCAGAAGTAGATAGTAGCATCTAAATATCATTAAATCACAAGTCCAAGACACCAGATGAAAGATACAGATCTTGTGAATAAAGCCACCATTTCAGATTTTTAAAATGTTTTACAGGGAAGACAAAATATGTAAATCTATTAGCTAAACACGTTAGCAAAATACACCACTATTCTAACTCCATCAGTTTCTTACTCCTTCAGGTGCTATCACCAATTCGGCTCAACTAAGATATTGATAGCCAATAACCTATAAAAAAAACCATCAGATGACAGTCTGATAACATATTCATGGTATAGGATAGTTTTTGTTAGAAAAAAGTGCATATTTCAGGTAGAAATCACAGTTTACAATTGCACCGACCATCACAAATCCACTAGAATTACTAGATAGAGCAACGTGTATGACCAATTTACTCATCATAAAACATTTCATAAGAATAGACAAAGCATAGCAATGGAAAGACCCAGATCTTGTGATTCCAGACAATATTTCAGATTTTCTAAGCGTTTTACAGCGAAAACACAATAAATCGATAAGTTAGCATACTACATGTGAAAACGTTACCAGAGCATCGATTCCAGCCAAAGAGCGCTATAACGTAATCACCGCCAAAAGATATTAATTTTTTCACTAACCTTCTCAGAATTCTTCCGATGACACTCCTGTAACATCATTTTACAACATACATATACAGTTTGTTCGAAAAGGTGCATATTTAGCCATACAAAACCGTGGTTACACAATGAAAATACTAGGAAATCAAGCCTCAATATGTCTGACGTCATCTATCAGAGTGATCTAGTTTAATTAAAAGCTAATCATATACTTGACTAAAAAATACAGGGTTGACAGGAATCGAAAGACAAATTAGTTCTTAATGCAACCGCTGATTTACATTTTTAAAATTATCCTTACTTTTCAATACAGGGTTGGCCAAGTGAAGCTATACAAAACAAAATGGCGAAAAATGCGTTTAAAATATTTCGACAGAAACACGGTTTATCATATTAAATATTGCTTACTTTGAGCTGATCTTCCATCATATTCTTGGGCAATGTATCCTTTCTATGTTATAAACGTCTTTTGGTCGATAGATGTCCTCTGTCCTTCGAAATGTCCACTAACAACGACCGAGACCGCGAAACGTTCCCAAAGCTAGAAAGTGCACGACAAATAAATTCCTCAGAATCGCACTAAACGGATATAAATTGCTATAAAACGTTTCAAATTAACTACATTATGATGTTTTTAACAACTATAACGACTGAAAACATGACCGGAGAAATATAGCTGGTTAGAAAACGATTTGGAACGAGACAGGTCCGATGGCCTTCACGCTTGAGGCGCACGTTGAGAAAGAGGGGTCTCTGTACATTTTTGTCATTTATAATGGCTGTGAACGTCCCATCGAGTTCATTGAAAACGTGATGACGTACAGACACCCAGAGGAAGACGTAGGTAGTGTCGGTTTCTTCATATCATTCACTGTGGCCTTATAAACAGACCCCAGATCAGAGGTAAAAATTTCTGAAATCTGAACCCTGTCATGAAAAGTGCTGTAAAAATTGTTCTGTACCACTCAGAGACAAAATTTCAACTCCTATAGAAACTATAGACTGTTTTCTATCCAATAATAACAATAATATGCATATTGTACGATCAAGAATTTAGCACGAGGCAGTTTAATTTGGAAATGTAAAAAAAAAAATAATGCTAACAGCTCCCCCTATTGACAAAAGGTTAACTTCTACTTGGTGACAATCCCGGATCCGGGAGCACCCTCATCAGTAAAAAAGCTGACTAGCATAGCCTAGCATAGCGCCACAAGTAAATACTAGCATCTAAATATCATGAAATCACAAGTCCAAGACACCAGATGAAAGATACACATCTTGTGAATCCAGCCATCATTTCCGATTTTTAAAATGTTTTACAGGGAAAACACAATATGTATTTCTATTAGCTAACCACCATAGCAAAAGACTCAACCGCATATTTTCACCATTTTTTTTACCGCATAGGTAGCTATCACAAAACCGACCAAATAAAGATATAAATAGTCACTAACCAAGAAACAACTTCATCAGATGACAGTCTGATAACATATTTATTGTATAGCATATGTTTTGTTCGAAGAATTTGCATATTTCAGGTATAAATCATAGTTTTACATTGCAGCCACCATCACAAAATCTCACCAAAGCAGCTAGAATAACTACAGAGACCAACGTGAATTACCTAAATACTCATCATAAAACATTTTTTGAAAAATACATGGTGTACAGCAAATTAAAGACAAACATCTTGTGAATCCAGCCAATATTTCAGATTTTTTTAAGTGTTTTACAGCGAAAACACAATGTAGCATTATATTAGCTTACTACAATATCCAACCACACAACAGCATTGATTCAAGGCAACGCTAGCGATAGCGACAAAACCAGCAAAAGATATTAATTATTTCACTAACCTTCATAAACTTCCTCAGATGACAGTCCTATAACATCATATTACACAATACATATATGGTTTGTTCGAAAATTTGCATATTTAGCGGCACAAATCGTGGTTGAACAATGTGAATACGTAGTGAAAATGCAGAAATATTGTCCGGAGAAATCTTGGAGAGGCACCTATTCTAATCAAATAACTAATCATAAACTTTACTAAAAAATACATGTTGGACAGCAAATTAAAGATACACTACTTTTTGATGCAACCGCTGTGTTAGATTTTTAAAAATAACTTTAGTACGACATACAGCTTACGTTATAGCGAGACAGCGCCCAAAATATACGTCTAAACATTTTCGACAGAAATATGAAATAACATCATAAATGATTCCTACTATTTGATGAGCTTCCATCAGAATCTTGTACAAGTTGTCCTTTGTCCAGAATAATCGTTGTTCGGTTGTAGAATGTCGTCTTCATCTGTAGAACGCTAGCCAATGCTAGCCATGCGGCACAGAAGTGTCCAACTCACCAGAACGCATAACGAAGAAAATACCGAAAATCGGAATAAACTTATATAAACTGATATAAGTCGGTTTAATATAACTAGTTGATGATGTTTTTAACACATATATCAAATAAAATCAGAGCCGGATATATCTAACGCCTATAACGAAAGCTTTTCAGAACGCAATCCTGAGGTCTGTCTCGCGCCAAGCCGAACGGTGAAAAGACAACACCCACCTTTCCAAGAGCTCTTGTTCGGCCTCAGATAGAGCTATACACCCCATTCCAATTCTCACTGCCTACTGACATCTAGTGGAAGGCGTATGCAGTGCATGTAGACCCAAAGATTTCATGCAAAATAATAGGCTGACCCTGGAACAGAGCCCCCGATTTCAGATTTTTCAGTTCCTGACAGGAAGTTTGCTGCAAAATGAGTTCTGTTTTACTCACAGATATAATTCAAACGGTTTTAGAAATTAGAGAGTGTTTTCTATCCAATAGTAATAATAATATGCATATTGTACGAGCAAGAATTGAGTACGAGGCAGTTTAATTTGGGAACGATTTTTTACAAAGTGAAAACAGCCCCCCCCCTATTGAGAAAAGGTTAAATAAATCAAGAATGTATTCATTTCACGCTGAGCCTTGGTCCTCCTCTCTTCAACGTTACGACCAGCGTGACAGAATAACCCACCAAAATCGGACCAAGCAGCGTGAAAGAGAGGAACAGCGCGTTGTGGAAAAATGGACTTGGGAGGAGATTCTGGACGGTAAGGGACCATGGGCACAGGCTGGTGAATATCGCCGCCCTAAAGCTGAGCTGGAGGCAGCGAAAGCGGAGAGGCGGTGGTATGAGGAGGCTGCACGTAAGCGCGGCTGGAAGCCAGAGAGGCAGCCCCAAACATTTATTGGGGGGGTGCACACGGGGAGTGGTGTTAAGCCAGGTAGGAGACCTGAGCCAACTCCCCGTGCTTACCGTGGAGAGCGTCATATCGGGCAGGCACCGTGTTATGCGGTGGAGCGCACGGTGTCCCCGGTGCGTGTGCATAGCCCGGTGAGGTACATTCCAGCACCTCGTATCGGCCGGGCTAGAGTGGGCATCGAGCCAGGTGCCATGAAACCGGCTCTACGCATCTGGTCACCAGTG
The DNA here is from genome assembly GCF_045679555.1 of Salvelinus alpinus. Classification (NCBI taxonomy): domain Eukaryota; kingdom Metazoa; phylum Chordata; class Actinopteri; order Salmoniformes; family Salmonidae; genus Salvelinus; species Salvelinus alpinus. The sequence goes on along the minus strand of NC_092108.1, from coordinate 50,945,245 downwards.
TGTCTCCTTGGGCCGGGGTACATGGCACCAGCCCTACACATGGTGTCACCGGTTCGCTAGCACAGCCCAGTGCGGGCTATTCCACCTTGCCGCACTGGCCTGGCTAAGGGGAGCGTTCAGCCAGGTAGGGTTGGGCAGGCTCGGTGCTCGAGATCTGAAGTGCGTCTCCACGGTCCGGTTTATCCGGTGCCTTCTCCACGCACCAGTCCGCCTGTGACAGCTTCTCGCACCAGCCCAGTACCACTAGTGCCTACACCACGCACCAGGCTTTCTGTGGGTCTACAGAGCCCTGTACGCCCTGTTTCTCCTCCCCGCACTCGCCCGGAGGTGCATGTCCCCAGCCCGGTACCACCAGTTCCGGCACCACGCACCAGGCCAACTGTGCGCCTCCAGGGTCCAGTATGCCCTGTTCCTTCTCCCCGCACTAGCCTTGAGGTGCGTGTCCCCAGCCCGGTACCACCAGTTCCAGCAGCACGCACCAGGCCTACTGTGCGCCTCCAGGGTCCAGTATGCCCTGTTCCTGCTCTCCGCACTAGCCTTGAGGTGCGTGTCCCCAGCCCGGTACCACCAGTTCCGGCACCACGCACCAGGCCTACAGTGCACCTCGGCAAGCCTGAGCTGCCCGTCTGCCCAGCGCCGTCTGAGCTGCCCGTCTGCCCAGCGCCGTCTGAGCTGCCCGTCTGCCCAGCGCCGCCTGAGCTGCCCGTCTGTCCAGCGCCGCCTGAGCTGCCCGTCTGGCCAGCGCCGCCTGGGCTGCCCGTCTGTCCAGCGCCGACTGAGCTGCCCGTCTGTCCAGCGCCGCCTGAGCTGCCCGTCTGCCCAGCGCCGCCTGAGCTGCCCGTCTGTCCAGCGCCGCCTGAGCTGCCCGTCTGGCCAGCGCCGCCTGGGCTGCCCGTCTGTCCAGCGCCGATTGAGCTGCCCGTCTGTCCAGCGCCACCTGAGCTGCCCGTCTGTCCAGCGCCGCCTGAGCCGCCCGTCTGTCCAGCGCCGCCTGAGCCGCCCGTCTGTCCAGCGCCGTCAGAGCCGCCCGTCTGTCCTGAGCCGCTAGAGCCGTCTGTCAGTCAGGAGCCGCTAGAGCCGTCCGTCAGTCAGGAGCCGCCCGCCAGTCAGGAGCTGCCAGAGCAGCCCGCCAGTCAGGAGCTGCCAGAGCCGCCCATCAGTCATGAGCTGCTCTTCAGTCATGAGCTGCCCTTCAGTCATGAGCTGCACTTCAGTCATGAGCTACCCCTCAGTCATGAGCTGCCCCTCAGTCCGGAGCTGCCCCTCAGTCCGGAGCTGCCCCTCAGTCCGGAGGCGCCCCTCAGTCCAGAGGCGCCCCTCAGTCCAGTGGGGTCATTTAGGAGGGTCGCCGTTCCTAGGAGGCCATGGAAGCGGGGATTGACTATGGTGGAGTGGGGGCCACATCCAGCGCCAGAGCCGCCACCGCGGGCAGATGCCCACCCAGACCCTCCCCTATAGGTTCAGGTTTTGCGGCCGGATTCCGCACCTTGGGGGGGGGGGGGGGGGGGGGGGGGGGGTACTGTCACGCCCTGACCATAGTTTTCTTTGTATGTTTTATGTTTTGGTTGGTCAGGGTGTGATCTGTGTGGGCATTCTATGTTGTATGTCTGGTTTGTCTATTTCTATGTGTTTGGCCTGATATGGTTCTCAATCAGAGACAGGTGTTTTGCGTTGTCTCTGATTGGGAACCATATTTAGGTAGCCTGTTTTGTATTGTGGGTTGTGGGTTTTTGTCTATGTGTAGTGTTTGTGTCAGCACTAGTTTTCATTAGCTTCACGTTCGTCGTTTATTGTTTTGTATTAGTTTGTCAAGTGTTCTTCATTTTTCGTCTTCGTTAAATAAATCAAGAATGTATTCATTTCACGCTGCGCCTTGGTCCTCCTCTCTTCAACGTTACGACGAGCGTGACACTCTAGCTCCACAATGAGGGTGCAGGCCGGGCAGCAGGCTGTTAGCCAGCCTGCCAGCTTAGTGAAGTCTGCCATTAGCACAGTCAGTGTAGTCAGCTCAGCTATCCCCATTGAGACCGTGTCTGTGTCTCGAACTAGGTTGGGCAAAACATGGCGCCCATAATCCAACATTTATTTTTGATGATGTCACAAAGCTAACTAAAAAGCAACATTCCCCAAGAGAGGATGGCTTTCCCTTCAGCGGTGGTGAATTAAAGAACTTCTTCGAAGAAATGATCATGAGAAGGCAAATTACAGACTCCTCTTTAAATCTGCGTATTTCTCCAAAGCTCAGTTGTCCTGAGTCTGCACAACTTTGCCAGGACCTAGGATCAAGGGAGACACTCACGTTTTTTAATCCTATATCTCTTGACACATTCATGAAAACAGTCTTGGCCTCTAAAACGTCAAGCTGCATACTGGACCCTATTCCAACTAAACTACTGAAAGAGCTGCTTCCTGTGCTTGGCCATCCTATGTTGACCATAATAAACAGCACCCTATCCACAGGATGTGTACCAAACTCACTAAAAGTGTCAGTAATAAAGCTGAAAAAGCCAAACCTTGACGCAGAAAATATAAAGAACTATCGGCCTGTATTTCTCTCAATAAAAAAAAGCTGTTGCCCAGCAACTCACTGCGTTCCTGAAGACAAACAATGTATATGAAACGCTTCAGTCTGGTTTTAGACTCCATCATAGCACTGAGACTGCACTCGTGAAGGTGGTAAATTACCTTTTAATAGTGTCAGACCAAGGCACTGCATCTGTCCTCGTGCTCCTAGACCTTAGTGCTATTTTTGACATCATCGATCACCAAATTCTTTTGGAGAGATTGGAAACCCAATTTGTCTACACGGACAAGTTCTGGCCTGGTTTAGATCTTATCTGTCGGAAAGATATCAGTTTGTCTCTGTGGATGGTTTGTCCTCTGACAAATCAACTGTAAGTTTCAGTGTTCCTCAAGGTTCTGTTATAGGACAACTATTGTTTTCACTATATATATATTTACATCTTGGTGATGTCATTCAGAAACATAATGTTAACTTTCACTGCTATGCGGACGATACACAGCTGTACATTTCGATGAAACATGGTGAGGCCCCAAAATTGCCCTCCCTAGAAGCCCTCCCTAGAAGTGTTTCAGACATAAGGAAGTGGATGGCAGCACATTTTTACTTTTAAACTCAGGCAAACTGAGATGCTAGTTCTAGGTTCCAAGAAACAAAGAGATCTGACAATTAATCTTGATGGTTGTACAGTCGTCTCAAATAAAACTGTGAAGGACCTCAGCATTACTCTAGACCCTGAACTCTCGTTTGATGAACATATTAACACTATTTCATTGACAGCTTTTTTCCATCTTCATAACATTGCAAAAATCTGAAACTTACTTTCCAAAATGATGCATAAAAGTTAATCCATGCTTTTGTCACTTCTAGATTAGACTACCTCAATGCTCTACTTTTTGGCTACCCGGATAAAGCACTAAATAAACTTCAGTTAGTGCTAAACACGGCTGCTAGAATCTTGACTAGAACCCCAAAAATGTGGTCATATTACTCCAGTGCTTCCTGTTAAGGCTAAGGCTGATTTCAAGGTTTTACTGCTAACCTACAAAGCATTACATGGGCTTGCTCCTACCTATCTCTCCAATTTGGTCCTGCCGTACATACCTACACATACGCTACTGTCACAAGACGCAGACCTGCTTATTGTCCCTAGAAATTCTAAGCAAACAGCTGGAGACAGGACTTTCTCCTATAGAGTCTACGTCTCTCTCTTTTTATGGAGAGAGACATAGACTCGGTCTCGACCTTTAAGTCTTTATTGAAGACTCATCTCTTCAGTAGGTCCTATGATTAAGTGTAGCCTGGCCCAGGGGTGTGAAGTTGAACGGAGAGGCACTGGAGCGATGAACCACCCATGCTGTCTCTGTCGGGCCAGTTCCCCTCTCTCCACCGGGATTCTCTTTCTCTAACTCTATTACGGGGGCTGAGTCGCTGGCTTACTGGTGCTCTTCCATCCCATCCCTAGGAGGGGTGCATCACTTGAGTGGGTTGAGTCACTGACGTGATCTTCCTGTCCGGGTTTGGCGCCCCCCTCGGGTTTGTGCCGTAGGGGAGATCTTCGTGAGCTATACTCAGCCTTGTCTCAGTAGTGTAGTAAGTTGGTGGTTTGAAGATATCCCTCTAGTGGTGTGGGGGCTGTCCTTTGGCAAAGTGGATGGGGTTATATCCAGCCTGGTTGGCCCTGTCCGGGGGTATCGTCGGACGAGGCCACAGTGTCTCCCGACTCCTCCTGTCTCAGCCTCCAGTATTTATGCTGAAATAGTTTTTAAAAATGTATATGTTGGGGGGCTAGGGTCAGTTTGTTTTATCTGGAGTATTTCTCCGGTCTTATAGGGTGTCCTGTTTTAATTTAATTATGCTTCCTCTAATCCTCTCCTTCTCCATGCCTCAGGACTACCTGGCCTGATGACTGCTTGCTGTCCCCAGTCCACCTGGTCGTGCTGCTGCTCCAGTTTCAACTGTTCTGCACACCTCAGAGCCTGGTTCCTCTCTAGGTTTCTTCCTAGGTTCCTGCCTTTCTAGGGAGTTTTTCCCTAGCCACCGTGCTTCTTCATCTGCATTGCTTGCTGTTTGGGGTTTTAGGCTGTGTTTCTCTATAGCCCTGTGTGACATTGGCTGATGTAAAAAGGGGTTTAAAAATAAATTTGATTGATTGAGTGACTTCTTTGCACAGTCTAAAGCTATTGTAGCGACCCACTAGGTCTATCATGTCCCCCACATGATAGATCTAGTGGTTTGCTACAATACTATTTAACTGTGCATAGAAGTCATTCTAAAAACCGTTGCTTATATAACGTGTCATTACTAGTACTGCCTTCTACTTCCACACAACAACACTACAATGAGTAGTTTACAATCTGAAGAAACTGGTGAGTATGCCCTGCTCATGGGGAAAGAATGGGGGGAGGAGTTGCCCCTAGTTCAGATAGCTGATAGGGCACTGGTTTTGGGGGTTGAGGTGGATCTGAGCAAGAGTGAGTTAGACCAAGACTGAATGAACAGTGATAACCTTTTCTCTGAGTTCCACCAAGTTATTAGAGTAGGCCAGATGCTTTTACCCTCTATTAGCTAAGGGCCTTAAAACCTGGTTCACCAGTTAGTTAGCTAGCTAAAGAATGGAAACGCAAACACCACACTATTATGTGAGTGATGTACCCAATTAAAAGCCCATACTACTGGTAAAGATAGCTTTCTTCCGTAGTTGGTCAGCAACAGAGGCGTTTAGAGAAGTACCATCACTGAACTGATGGCGATGACGTTAGTCTTGCTGGTGATCTATCATGGGCCATTCATATTCTCCTTGATCAGGTAAGGTCCCTGCTGCTATTTTTCCTCACCTCCGTTCTCTCTCCAAAGGGCGCCATATACCCACCACCTCAATCATCAGAGGCAACGCTTTCAATCAATGGCTCTTTTTCATCTGGGTCAGCAATGACGTCCCTCACGCCCTCCACTGACCTCTAGAAGATCAAGGTGACCTCGCGTGCAAAGCTGCCCCCTTTGGTCACGACAAATGAGTCACAGTCCAAGAAAGAAAGGGCCTGCACTTTCCTCAACAGAAGTATTCCTCAAGCTTTTTACCATATATCTACAGGACCACTATCTCATCCATGTATAGCGCCAAAAGACAACAACACGGTAATAGTCAAGGTAGTGACAAAATCTTGTTCCTCTAATATTCTCAACGTAATCAATCGAAAAAGCCTTTGCAACTGGTCTGCAGTACGGTTTACATTTGTGGGCACCTACAGCCTCAGGTTTCACCCATCCTTGCTGAGGTCCTAAAATGTACACTGTACTACAGAATGCCCACCTCAGACATCAGAGGTACACGTCTGGAAACCCTCGCTACTTATTAAACATTTCACAATTAAGTAATTGCTCTCTGGTGGTTTGTCTGCTCTTTTCTTTCTACAATATTTTTTTTTTTAAACAACATGTATTAATTTTCACAGCCTTTTCCCATAGGGCAGATGAGAAAATGGCCTCGTTCTAATCCACATACGTTTTGAGTCAAGTGAAAAGTGGGAACACACTGTCCATTTGAGCATCTATGTCTTTATTCAATCCATTCTTTTCCCCAGCATGATACGGAAATGTCATTTTCAACCTCAAGCATTTCACCATCCCTGCCACAGAATATAAAGCTTTACTATAATAATATGGCATGAGTGTGGAAAAACCTCACTTTAGTACTAAGAAGGATTTGAATGACTCTCTATTTGCAGGCTGTTTAATGTATTTCACTCTACAGTTATACTGTTATATAGGAGGTTCGGCCAAAACCAACTCCACGCAAAGTGGACACCTGGTTAGAGGGGGGGAGCTCCTCATAATAGGGAGCTTGGGATATTCAGTGCTTTATATACAAACTAATAATAGTATTTTAGCCCGTACAGTTGCTCCCTTTAAATATGCATGCAGAATTCATACAAACACACAGAACTCACACAAAAGTTCAGAAATGTTGTCAGTTAATTAATTTAATTAAACAAGTATTTGATATGTATTTTAAATTACAAGATGCTAGTGACCATAGGGTCCTTACTATAAGGAGCTACTGGAGAACTCGAGGCCAAACCTTCAGCCGGAAATAAAACTATCCAGGACTGCATCTGGGGGTAATTGTGTCATTTTCAAATCTGCATACTGCAGAGAAAAGAGTAGGAAGCAGAAAACCGTGACACATTCAAATCCTGTATGAAAAGCAGACCTGGGTTCAAACAGTATGTGTTTCCTTTCAAAGACTTTGAGCAATTGAGCCTGCCTGGACTTTGAGGTCATTTGTGATTTAGTACGGTACCCTGTGTCACCACTTCATTGCTCCAGACCAGCGAAAGGGGGAGTTAGAGCACTGATTATGCTTTTGGGTCCTAATGTGTCTCTAACTGACAATGAATTGGGGACATAAACCAAAATAGAAACTGATAATTGTACACGACTTCAGTATTACTTACTAAAACTGTTGTTACACTAAGGTTTTTTAAATTATATTTTGTTAGGATTATTTTGCTCTTACTGTAGTAGTGTAGCCCACTCCCGACCGGTCATGATGTACAGTGCCTGAGTGGTGCAATGGTCTAAGGCAGTGCAAGCTGTGTTGCTACAGATGTTGGTTCAATACCTGTGCCGGCCTCGACTTGGAGACTCAGGAGATGACTGTAGGTTTTTAGTTTCTCTCCCCCTAGAAACAGAAATAAATAATTCTAAATAGCAAACTGGCTTTATTTACAAATTAGTTACAAATGTCTCACCCCATGTTCAAGAATGGCCTTTTTCCTCGCTCATTTTATGTTATTTGAAAACAAAATAATCTCCAAAATATTGTTATTTTTTAAACAAAGTGATTATTATTATGATTAATTTAGAATTATATAAAAGCCTCTTGGAAATTCTCACAGATATATTATTAACACTGTTATTAGCAGGACAATATATATTGGTCATGGCTCCCGAGTGGCGCACAACGGGATTGCCTTGCAGTTCACCAGGTGTACACTGAAAGTACGGGAGGTACAAGGCGGGGAGCACGGGATGAGCCGCAGAGCCACGCACAGAAGACAGACCTAGCCCATGGGGATTGGAGGAGGAGGAAGGGGGGGGGGGGTGGCCCGCCACACCGGGTAGCACAGAGATGGATTGGACCAAGGTGCAGCGTGGTAGGCGTACATTTTACTTTTATTTAAATGACACCGAAAAAACAACAAAATACAAAAACGAACGTAAAGCTACATGCAGTGCAGAAAGCAACTACACACAAACAAGATCCCACAAACTAAAGGTGGAAAAAAGGCTGCCTAAGTATGATCCCCAATCAGAGACAACGATAGACAGCTGCCTCTGATTGGGAACCATACCCGGCCAACAAAGAAATAGAAAAACTAGAATGCCCACCCAAATCACACCCGACCTAACCAAATAGAGAAATAAAAACGCTCTCTAAGGTCAGGGCGTGACACTAGGGAAACGTTCCCGTTGTTCTTAGTGCCAGTCTGCACGTTCAAACTAATAATGGGATCGTTATGCTTTCCTTAATAAAACAATGATAAAAATAGTCTTTCAAAATGGCGATGTTTATTTAGTTATAGATTCATAACAATTTACTATGAGAATAAATATCACTGAATTACAGAAATATCCTCCATAAGTAATTATTGGCGAAGATCCACGTCATATTTTTCGATATACTATAGGCCTACCATAGGCGACATGAGTCTCACTAGTGTTGAGTAATGTGCTGTTAAAAGTGGTGTAGGTTTATTAAAAACTTCTTGTCAATAGGGGGGCGCTGTTTTCACTTTGGAAAAAATCGTGCCCAATTTAAACGGCCTCGTACTCTATTCTAGATCATACAATATGCATATTATTATTATTATTACTTTTGGATAGAAAACACTCTCAAGTTTCTAAAACTGTTTGAATTATATCTGTGAGTAAAACAGAACTCATTTGGCAGCAAACTTCCATACAGGAAGTGAAAAATCTGAAAACGAGGCTCTGTTTCAGGGCCTGCCTATTCAACTGGCTTTTATTTATCGATATACATGCACTTCATACGCCTTCCACTAGATGTCAACAGGCAGTGGAAGGTGGAATGGGGTGTCTAGCTTGATCTGAGGCCGAACAAGAGCTTTTGGAGTGACAGGTCTGCCATTTTGTCAGTTTTCCAAGGCGCACGAAGGAGCTCCACATTGTCTTCTGAAAAGCGTTCGGTATACACGGCGAATATCTCCGGCTCTGATTTTATTTGATACATATTAGAAAAACATCATAAAGTAGTTTTTTTCAACCGAGTTTTATCAGTTTATTCAACGTTTATTGGGACTTTTGGAGTTTTCCGTTCTTTGCACCAAGAGAGGATGGGAATGTTAGCAACCTTGGCTAGCATTGTGGCGCGAATTCGACAGAAGAAATGGACATTCTAAAACCAAACAAAGATTTATTCTGGACCAAGGACTCCTCGTACAAGATTCTGATGGAAGCTCAGCAAAAGTAAGAAAACATTTATGATGTTATTTCGTATTTCTGTGGAATATGTAGAATCCAACAGTGCGGAGAATATGTGAGCGCTGTCTCACAATAATGTATTTTGTATGTTGTAGTAAAGTTATTTAAAAAAAATCTAACACAGCGGTTGCATTAAGAACCAGTGTATCTTTCATTTGCCATACAACAAGTATTTTTATGTAAAGTCTATGATGAGTTCTTTGGTCAGATTAGGTGAGTGTCCAAAATATCTCCGGACATTCTGGGAAAATGTTGCTACGTATTCACAATGTATAACCACGATTTGCAGCTCTAAATATGCACATTTTCGAACAAAACATAAATGTATTGTATAACTTGATGTTATAAGACTGTCATCTGATGAAGTTGTCCAAAGGTTAGTGAATAAATGTATATCTTTTGCTGGTTTTTTCGCTATCGCTACCTTTGCTGTGAATGAATGCGGTTGTGTGGTTGGCTATTGTAGTAAGCTAATATAATGCTATATTGTGTTTTCGCTGTAAAACACTTAAAAAATCTGAAATATTGGCTGGATTCACAAGATGTTTGTCTTTCATTTGGTGTCTTGGACTTGTGATTTCATGATATTTATATGCTAGTATTTACTTGTGGCGCTATGCTAGGCTATGCTAGTCAGCTTTTTTACTGATGAGGATGCTCCTGGATCCGGGATTGTGACCAAGTAGAAGGTAAATGATATCCCTGTCCCGTTAGGCTAGGCTATGCTAGTCAGCTTTTTCGATGAGGAGGATCCTGGATCCGGGAGGGTGATGAAGTAGAGGTTAAGCCCCGCACCATGTCACTCCATCCTTGCTGTGTGTATGTGTGTGAGAGAGTTTTTTTCTTTGACATCTGATGGGAGAAATTACTGATTTACAGTTCATGAGGGTTGCCTAATCACACAAATGAAGTTTTAGAAAGATCTGACCTTTTTAACCCTTCGATACAGCCCCTATGTTCCAAATTTAAGGTACTTCCGGTTGACACAGGAAGCTGAACGTGAATACATATCCTCCTTGGGGTAGGTTCTTACAGAATATTAAGTTTTAAGTCTTTACGTTAAGAACTGACTGATATACAGAGGGTTGAATGAGTGTGTGTGATTTCAGAAAATCACAGAAATCTCGCAGTGCTCCGTAACCCACCTTAACGGATTCGTCTGAACACGCCGCAACTGGATCTGTAACTTTTTGAAGAAAAAAAACATATTTCTTTGAGCATCACCAATTGTACATAGTACGATTTCTCTTAAATTACGATAGATAAATGTCTGGGTAGGTTCAAGTACGTGACGTGAAGCGGTCAAATTAGCGCTCTTTTTTCGTTTTTGATCTTCAATCCCAGAAAAATGGCCTTAACTCAAAAAGCGTTGAGACCACGACACCATCTTTTTCGGGGCTATCTGCCCATTATGCCAAACCTATGCTCACCAAGTTTCGTCTTCAAAGTATTTTCCATTTAGGAGAAATGGCCATGCCGTGATTAGGGATGTTTTGTACATTTTCAATAAGATTCCATTCGCCATCTGGTGGAATTTACCGGGACAGCGGAAAAATGACAAAAATTTGAACATTTTATAAAACGGACACCGAATGTCCGAGAGACTTCGTTCGATGACTTCCCGGAAGATCTGGCCCCGGTGCATGGCCCGTCGCCATCCGCACATTTTACAAACATTCGCGGACGTCTAGTAAGGGACCATACATTTGCAATATGGAGTTTCTCATCGATCATACAGCAAATGCCAAAAAGTGCCCTTCAGGTATGTAAGCGCTCCTGAGATCTAGTTTGGTGAAGAAGTGCGCCCCGTGCATTGACTCAATCGCTGTGCCTATGTGCGGTAGTGGGTAACTATACCTCACAGTGATCTGGTTCAGACCTCGATAATCAATACACGGGCGCAGACCTCCCTCCTTATTCACAAAAAATTTACTCGAGGAGGCGGGTGAAGTGGAGGACCGAATGTACCCCTGACGCAGGGATTCGGAGGCATATGTTTCCATAGCCGCCGTCTCCGCCTGTGAGAGGGGAAACACGTGACTCCTGGGAAGTGCAGCGTGAGAGCCCTCTGTTGCCAAGAAACAGTGTGGTTATGACAAGCTAACCAGGGTAGGCCTAGTACCACGGGAAACACAGGAGAGTCAATAAGGAAGAGACTAATTCTCTCCTTGTGACCTCCCTGCGTCACCATGCCCAGAGGAGCGGTGGCCTCGCTAATCAACCCTGATCATAATGGTCGACTATCTGACGCGTGAACGGGAAAAGGCACAGCCACGGGAACAATGGGGATCCCTAAACTATGGGAGAACGATCTATCTGTAAAATTCCCAGCCGCGTCTGAATCGACGAGCGCCTTATGCTGGGAATGCGGGGAAAACTCATGCAAAGTGACATACAAAAACATATGTGCAACAGAGGGCTCTAGGTGAGAATGGTGCCAACTCACCTGGGGTGATGCCAGAGCGCCCTGCCTGCTGCTTCGATACCCAGAGGAACCACCCCGGCACCGACCGGCAGTGTGACCTCTGCGGCCACAGATGGTGCACGAACTGGAACCCCCTCCGGTCTCCCTGCGCACCGCCCCTCCCAGCTCCATGGGTATCGGAGAGGGGGTGCGGGGGGATGGAACCAACAGACCCCGATCTGAACGTCCGCAGGTAGCCAGCAGGTTATCCAGCCGGATGGACAGGTCCACCAGCTGGTTGAATGTGAGGGTGGTGTCTCTGCAGGTCAACTCACCATGGACGCGCTCCTCCACCCCTATACCCGGGGTACCTGCTCCTGCTGACTGGATCCAGGTGACAATGAATCAAATCCAGTCAAATATTTTTTGTCATGTCATGCTTCTCAGACAGTGCAATGGTGTCATAGTAATAAAATAAGCAACATTGTAAATATATAATATAATAAAAAGACAATCAAATACAAGAAGCATGCAGTTAAAAAAAATGAAAATAAGATGGAGGGGGAAAATCGTATAGGGATATAGTAGGCTATGGACATTGTTTGCCCATGTGTATAGTGAGTGGAATAAATACTGTGTAGTTACATCACATTATTATATGAAAGTATACATGGAAAGTACAAAACATTAAGAACATCTTCCTAATACTGAGTTACAGCCTCAATTCATCGGGGCATGGACTCTATAAGGTGTCGAGAGCATTCCTTAGGGATACTGGCCCATGTTGATGCCAATGCTTCCCACTGTTGTGTCAATTTGGCGGGATGTATTTTGGTTGGTGGACCATTCTTGATACACACGGGAAACAAAACTGTCCGGGAGACCAAACTGATTTAATTGTGTACAGAATATGAATAAATGGTAAGTGTGTGGTGCAGTAGTCTGCCTAGGGTTCAGCTGTTGGAACATTCTTGTGGCTTGGGGGTAGAGGCTGGCTTTGAGACTGGTGGTCCGAGACTTGATGTTGACTCTCACTGCAGTGGATCCCTCTCCCCTGTGAGCTGCCAACTCCCGCATTCAAAATCGGAGTGAAAGAACATTGAGATCCTTTTGAATCCCATATGGTCTTAAACGACCCAGGTGGTGGTGACAGCAAGACTGACAGAATACAAGGTAACATCTGCCACACCGTCGACTTCAGGTCCTTGGCACCTATTACAGCCAGAAACCTAACCTACAAAATGCAAGAGAAGTATTAGAAATTATGTTAACATATTTCCATCCCCCACCCCCTATATTTTATATAAATTTATTGTGAAAGTCTAAAGACCGATGGCAGATATTTTTTATAAGTATTTACATTTAAATTGGTAACAGTTATGCTCTTACTTTCATGTCTGCGGCCCAAACTTACTTGGGCAAACAAACTTTGCATTCCAATCTGGTGCATGAACAGATGAGAACTAAAAACAAAACAAAAAATCAAACACGTTGGTTGACATTTAAAAAAAAAAAGTTAGCTAAGCTATCTATCTAACAAGCTCTATTGTCTGCTGCAAATGATCCATCTGTCTGCAAGCAAGATTCAAAATCCAGGCAGGCTAGAGAATTGGTGCGCCACGTTGACTGAATGCGTGCTGCTAGTGTATTATTGTTCGGTATTTCCAAGAGTTCAGTGGTGATAAATAAAACTATTGAACTGTTATTTAGTTCCAAAAGCTTGTCGAATTTTCTTTTCTTTCACAAACACTAGTTAGCTACTGGCTACTAGCTAGCCAGTATCAAAGAGGTTTAATAACTCGATGGAGGATTGTTTCCACAAACGTTAGTTACCACAGCCACAAAGTCAAAATTGGCTATATCGGAAAAATTATAGAAAAAAACAACAATTAGCTTTTGGGTTGTAATTGAAGGTTAGGAGTGTTTAAGTTTAGGGTTAGGTTTAAAATCACATTTTAAGAAGACAACATTTTGAAATAGGGGAGGTTTATGACTTTGTGGCTGTGGTAACAAGAGACGACCACGGAGGATGGTAGCTACTAAGAACTTCCTGTTGAGGCTTTTCCGCTTCTTCTGTGGGGTTTAAGATGTTCCGCCACCTACTGGCCGTTGTAATCAACACTTCAAGTGGGTGAGGTGGTTAAGGGAATGTCATCTATTGAAAGGAACTGTTTGTATTACCTCACATCAATAGCTCATTCAAGATGGCGTAGCAGTCAGACGTCTTTTGCCGTCATCTTGTCGTGTACCATGTATATATATTTTTATATATTTTTCTTTGCATATATTTTTTCTAAAACTCAAGTTCAAAACACTCTCCTGCAACCCGCCTCACCCAATGTGGTGCGGATCTGTTTCTTTCTAAAGTATTATTCACCTCGAATCTGAAATCCCCCAACAGAAGCTAGCCAGCTCACTAGCTACTAGCTATTAGTCAGCAGCTAACCTTTACAAACCAGAGCATACCGGACCTATTTTCTCTCCATATCCCCGGATTCCTACCGCAAGACATTTTCACCTCTGGACATTTTCACCTGGATCTTCGCAGCTAGCTAGCTGCTATCCAAGTACTGGCTAATGTCGGTCACCGAGCAAGCACCAATTTGCCTGAAGCTAGCCCATGCTAGGCCCTTTCTCCTGGTTAGCTAAAGAGGCCCATCAGCCACTCCTGGGCTAGAATACCCAGACCCCTTCTACTGCCGGTACAGGGCACGGAACCCCGCCGATCCTTCACGACTGGACTATGACGTAATCTGCTCGAGGGGGTACTCAACTGGCCTCTATATTGCGACCACCCCTGAATGCCCGCTAGCCGCGGCACGCTAGCTGCTAGCTGTCTAGAGCATATTGGACTGTTAGCTGTATAGATCCATCGGCCAATTTCTTGGGCCACTATACCTATTTTGCCAATTGGACTTGGACCCCTCTGCTACTCGGAACTCTACTAATCCATCGCGACTGGTCTACCAACGTCACCGCACGCGGAGGCCAAAATAGACTTTCCTCCGTCGAGACGTCCCTCTAAGGCCCTTCTGCTAGCTTGCTAGCCCCGGTCTGCTAGTTGTCTGAATCGCCGTGTCTCAAGCCAGCCTAACCACTCACTGGACCCCTATTGATCACCCGGCTACGCATGCCTCTCCCTAATATCAATATGTCTTGTCCATTACTGTCCTGGTTAGTGATTATTGTCTTATTTCAATGTAGAACCTCTAGCCCTGCTCAATATGCCTTAACCTACCATTTAGTTCCACCTCCCACATATGCGGTGACATCACCTGGTTTAAACGTCTCTAGAGACAATATCTCTCTCATCAATACTCACATCCTACCATACCTCTGTATGTACATTATGCCTTGAATCTATTCTCTTACGCCCAGAAACCTGCTCCTTTTACTCTCTGCTCTAAATGCAGTCCTGATAGCCTTTAGCCGTACCCTCATCCTACTCCTCCTCTGTTCCTCTGGTGTGGTAGAGGTTAATCCAGGCCCTGCAGTGCCTAGCTCCACTCCTACTTCCCTGGTGCTCTCATTTGTTGACTTCTGTAACCATAAAAGCCTTGGTTTCATGCATGTTAACATTAGAAGCCTCCTCCCTAAGTTTGTTTTATTCACTGTTTTAGCACACTCTGCCAACCCGGATGTCCTAGTCGTGTCTGGATCCTGGCTTAGAAAGTCCACCAAAAACCCTGAAATTTCCAATATATAACATTTTCCGACAAGATAGAACTGCCAAAGGGGGCTGTGTTGCAATCTACTGCAGAAATAGCCTGCAGAGTTCTGTCTTACTATCCATGTCTGTACCCAAACAATTCGAATTTCTACTTTGAAAAATCCATCTTTCCAGAAACAAGTCTCTCACTGTTGCCGCTTGCTATAGACCACCCTCTGCCCCCAGCTGTGCCCTGGACACCATATGTGAAATTATTGCCCCCCATCTATCTTCAGAGCTCGTGCTGCTAGGTGACCTAAAATGTGACATGCTTAACACACCAGCCATCACACCAGCCAATCTGTAAACATGGGCACCCTCATAGATATCACCATAAACAACTTGCCCTCCAAATACACCTCTGCTGTTTTCAACCAAGATCTCAGCGATCACTACCTCATTGCCTGCATCCGTAATGGGTCTGCGGTCAAACGAACACCCCTCATCACTGTCAAGGATGCCTGGATATTCTTTAAAAAGTCCCTTCCTCACCATCTTAAATAAGCATGCCCCATTCAAAAAATGTAGAACCAGGAACAGATATAGCCCATGGTTCTCTCCAGACCTGACTGCCCTTGACCAGCACAAAAAGATCCTGTGGCGTCACTGCATTAACTTCTTGAGAATACAGGGGGTGCTATTTTTCCATTAGCATAATTTGCTCTACAGATTAAACTGCCTCTTATTCAATTATTGCTCTTACTATATGCATATAAATAATACCATTGGAAAGAAAACAATCTCTAGTTTCTAAAACCGTTTCAATTTTGTCTCTGAGTGATACAGAAGTCATTTGACAGCACTTTCCATGACCAAGAAGAAAAAAGCAAGATGTGTATGCCAGCTTCAACGCTCTGCCTATATATGGTCGTGCCCCCTATGACCCGAAACACACCTCATTGGCCTTCCTCTGGGTGTCAAGAGGACGTCAGAGGAAAAATATCTTGTTTATCTGGGACTGACGTGAAATGAGAGCTAATTCTTTGGCGTGACCGACAACTTCCGGTTGTCTAAATCGTGCGACTTGTAGCTGCGATTGTCTTCTGTTGTGCGGCCATTATGGATGAAAACTATCTCTGTCTCGAAGTTTGTTTGATACATGTGACCAGATCATCGTAATGTATGTTTTTTCAATATAGTTTAATCAGATTATTTGAATTTTTTTGGGAGTTTTGTGGTGTTCCGTTGTCTGAATTTATTTACGTTTGAGAGATCCGTGCCACTCGACCGGTACCTGTGCTAAATGGAGTGGGAAAGGAACAATTCTGAACGGAACCAACGACTCATTTTGACAAAGGACACTTTGATCAACATTCTGATGAAAGATCAGCCATAGTAAGACCCAATTTACGATGTTATATCATATCTGTTGTGCATGTGAACTGGCCGTGGGCGCCTAGCCGAATCTGCCTGGTATAGCTATGCTAATTTAGCGCTACATTTTGTTTTCGTTATAAAACATTTCATAAATCTGAAATATTGTTTGGATTCACCAGATGTTGGGCTTTCAATATCTGTACGCTGTGTATTTTTCTGAAATGTTTTAAGATGAGTAATTCGTTATATGACGTTGGTCTCTGTAATTGTTCTGGCTGGGTCAGCACTATTTCAGATTGCAGCTGCAATGTAGAACTGTGATTTATACCTGAAAAATGCACATTTTTCCAAAAAAAAACTATGCTATACCATAAATATGTTATCAGACTGTCATCTTATGAAGTTGTTTCTTGGTTAGTGGCTATATATATTTTTATTTAGTCGAATTAGTGATAGCTACTGACGCAGGAAAAAGCTGTTGGGAGTTTATTTAGTGCTTTATCCGGGTACCCAGAAAGTAGAGCATTGCAGTAGTCTAACCTAGAAGTAACAAAAGCATGGATACATTTTTCTGCATCATTTTTGGACAGAAAGTTTCTGATTTTTGCAATGTTACGTAACAGTCTTGATATGTTCGTCAAAAGGGAGATCAGGGTCCAGAGTAACGCCGAGGTCCTTCACAGTTTTATTTGAGACGACTTTACAACCATCAAGATTAATTGTCAGATTCAACAGAAGATCTCTTTGTTTCTTGGGACCTAGAACAAGCATCTCTGTTTTGTCCGAGTTTAAAAGTAGAACGTTTTCAGCCATCCACTCCTTATGTCTGAAACACAGGCTTCTAGTGAGGGCAATTTTGGGGCTTGACCATGTTTCATTGAAATGTACAGCTGTGTGTCATCCGCATAGCAGTGAAAGTTAACATAATGTTTTCAAATGACATCCCCAAGAGGTAAAATATATAGTGAAAACAATAGTGGTCCTAAAACGGAACCTTGAGGAACACCGAAATGTACAGTTGATTTGTCAGAGGACAAACCATTCACAGAGACAAACTGATATCTTTCCGACAGATAAGATCTAAACCAGGCCAGAACTTGTCTGTGTAGACCAATTTGGGTTTCCAATCTCTCCAAAAGAATGTGGTGATCGATGGTATCAAAGGCAGCACTAAGGTCTAGGAGCACGAGGACAGATGCAGAGCCTCGGTCTGACGCCATTAACTTCTCTAGGATAGGGGGCAGCATTTTCATTTTTGGATAAATAGCGTGCCCAATTTCAACTTCCTTCTACTCATCCCCAGAATATAAGATATGCATATTATTAGTGGATTTGGATAGAAAACACTCTGAAGTTTCTAAAACTGTTTGAATCATGTATGTGAGTATAACAGAACTTATGTAGCAGGCAAAACACAGAGGACTAACCATTCAGATCTTTTTTTTTTTAGGTCACTGTCTGTTCAATGAGGTTTCATTGGGATACTAGATTTCTAATCAACCTGTTTGCAGTTCCTACCGCTTCCACTGGATGTCACCAGTCGTTGGAAAATGGTTGAGGTTATTCCTTTGTGCAATGAAGAAGTACGGCCATCTGGAATCAGTGTAACGTTATGTGTACTGTTTGAGAGTTGCGCAAGACTAGAAAAGTAGCGTTAGTTTGTTGTCCTCCTGTATTGAAAACAGATAGACCCGTCTTCAATTTGATCGATTATTAACGTTTAAAAATACCTAAAGTTGTATTACAAAAGTAGTTTGAAATGTTTTGGCAAAGTTTAGAGGTAATGTTTGAGATATTTTGTAGTGACGTTGCGCAAATTGGAAGCTGTTTTTTTCTGGATCAAACGCGCCAAATAAATGGACATTTTGGATATATATGGACGGAATTAGTCGAACAAAATGACCATTTGTGATGTTTATGGGACATATTGGAGTGCCAAAAAAAGAAGCTTGTCAAAGGTAATGCATGATTTATATTTTATTTCTGCGTTTTGTGTTGTGCCTGCAGGGTTGAAATATGCTACACTCTCTTTGTTTACTGTTGTGCTATCATCAGATAATAGCATCTTATGCTTTCGCCGAAAAGCCTTTTTGAAATCTGACATGTTGGCTGGATTCACAACGAGTTTATCTTTAATTTGGTATCTTACATGTGTGATTTAATGAAAGTTTGATTTTATATAATTTTTTTGAATTTGGCGCTCTACATTTTCCCTGGCTATTGGCCAAGTGGGACACAAGCGTCCCACATATCCCAGAGAGGTTAAAAGGTAATTTACCACCTTCACAAGTGCAGTCTCAGTGCAATGATGGGGTCTAAAACCAGACTGAAGCATTTCGTATACATTGTTTGTCTTCAGGAAGGCAGTGAGTTGCTGCACAACAGCTTTTTCTAAAATTTTTGAGAGGAATGGAAGATTCGATATAGGCCGATAATTTTTTATATTTTATGGGTCAAGGTTTGGCTTTTTCAAGAGAGGCTTTATTACTGCCACTTTTAGTAAGTTTGGTACACATCCGGTGGATAGAGAGCCGTTTATTATGTTCAACATAGGAGGGCCAAGCACATGAAGCAGCTCTTTCAGTAGTTTAGTTGGAATATGGTCCAGTATGCAGCTCTAAGGTTTAGAGGCCATGATTATTTTCATCATTGTGTCAAGAGATATAGTACTAAAACACGTGAGTGTCTCTCTTGATCCTAGGTCCTGGCAGAGTTGTACAGACTCAGGACAGCTGAGCTTTGGAGGAATACGCAGATTTAAAGAGGAGTATGTAATTTGCTTTCTAATGATCATGATCTTTTCCTCAAAGAAGTTCATGAATTTATTACTGCTGAAGTGAAAGCCATCCTCACTTGGGGAATGCTGCTTTTTAGTTAGCTTTGCAACAGTATCAAAAAGAAATTTCGGATTTTTCTTATTTTCCTCAATTAAGTTGGAAAAATAGGATGATCGAGCAGCAGTGCAGGCTCTTCGATACTGCGCGGTACTGTCTTTCCAAGCTAGTCGGAAGACTTCCAGTTTGGTGTGGCGCCATTTCCGTTACAATTTTCTGGAAGCTTGCTTCAGAGCTCGGGTATTTTCTGTATACCAGGGAGCTAGTTTCTTATGACAAATGTTTTTAGTTTCTAGGGGTGCAACTGCATCTAGGGTATTGCGCAAAGTTAAATTGAGTTCCTCAGTTAGGTGGTTAACTGATTTTTGACCTCTGACGTCCTTGGGTAGGCAGAGGGAGTCTGAAAGGGCATCAAGGAATCTTTGTGTTGTCTGAGAATTTATAGCACGACTTTTGATGCTCCTTGGTTGGGGTCTGAGCAGATTATTTGTTGCGATTACAAACGTAATAAAATGGTGGACCGATAGTCCAGGATTATGAGGAAAAACATTAAGATCTACAACATTTATTCCATGTGACAAAACTAGGTCCAGAGTATGACTGTAGCAGTGAGTAGGTCCAGAGACATGTTGGACAAAACCCACTGAGTCGATGATGGCTCCAAAAGCCTTTCGGAGTGGGTCTGTGGACTTTTCCATGTGAATATTAAACTCACCATTTGAATATTATCTGCTATGACTACAAGGTCCGATAGGAATTCAGGGAACTCAGTGAGGAACGCTGTATATGGCCCAGGAGCCCTGTAAACAGTAGCTATAAAAGTGATTGAGTAGGCTGCATAGATTTCATGACTAGAAGCTCAAAAGACGAAAACATCATAATTTTTTTTGTAAATTGAAATTTGCTATCGTAAATGTTAGCAACACCTCCGCCTTTGCGGGATGCACGGTGGATATGGTCACTAGTGTAACCAGGAGGTGAGACCTAATTTAACACAGTAAATTCATCAGGCTTAAGCCATGTTTCAGTCAGGCCAATCACATCAAGATTATGATCAGTGATTAGTTCATTGACTATAACTGTCTTTGAAGTGAGGGATCTAACATTAAGTAGCCCTATTTTGAGATGTGAAGTATCACGATCTCTTTCAATAATGGCAGGAATGGAGGAGGTCTTTATCCTAGTGAGATTGCTAAGGCGAACACCGCCATGTTTAGTTTTGCCCAACCTAGGTCGAGGCACAGACACGGTCTCAATGGGGATAGCTGAGCTGACTCCACTCAGCTAACAGGCTGGCTGACAGCCTGCTGCCTGGCCTGCACCCTATTTCATTGTGGAGCTAGAGGAGTTAGAGCCCTGTCTATATTGGTAGATAAGATGAGAGCACCCCTCCAGCTAGGATGGAGTCTGTCACTCCTCAGCAGGCCAGGCTTGGTCCTGTTTGTGGGTGAGTCCCAGAAAGAGGGACAATTTTCTACAAATTCTATCTTTTGGGAGGGGCAGAAAACAGTTTTCAACTAGCGATTGAGTTGTGAGACTCTGCTGTAGAGCTCATCACTCCCCTTAACTGGGAGGGGGCCAGAGACAACTACTCGATGCCGACACATCTTTCTAGCTGATTTACACGCTGAAGCTATGTTGCACTTCGTGACCTCTGACTTTTTCATCCTAACATCGTTAGTGCCGACGTGGATAACAATATCTCTATACTCGACAGTTTTAGCTTTAGCCAGCACCATCTTCAGATTAGCCTTAACGTCGGTAGCCCTGCCCCCTGGTAAACAGTGTATGATCGCTGGATGATTCGTTTTAAGTCTAATACTGCAGGTAATGGAGTCGCCAATGACTAGGGTTTTCAATTTGTCAGAGCTAATGGTGGGAAGCTTTGGCGTCTCAGACCCCGTAACGCGAGGAGTAGAGACAAGAGAAGGCTCAGACTCCGACTCGCTGCTTAATGGGGAAAACCGGTTGAAAGTTTCTGTCGGCTGAATGAGCGACACCGGTTGAGCATTCCTACAGCATTTCCCTCCAGAAGCCATGAGAAAGTTGTCCGGCTGCGGGGACTGTGCGAGGGGATTTATACTACTATCTGTACTTACTGGTGGCACAGACGCTGTTTCATCCTTTCCTACACTGAAATTACCCTTGCCTAACGATTGCGTCTGAAGCTGGGCTTGAAGCACAGCTATCCTCGCCGTAAGGCGATCGTTCTCCTGTATATTATGAGTACAGCAACTGTAATTAGAAGGCATCATGTTAATGTTACTACTTAGCTTCGGCTGTTGGAGGTCCTGACGAACCATGTCCAGATAAAGCGTCCGGAGTGAAAAAGTTGAATGAAAAAAAAGTTGTGAGGGAAAAACAAAAAATTTAAACGGTAATTAAAAAGTAAAAACCGTAAAGTTGTCAGCCAGCAAAGTAAGGTTGGCAACAAAACGCACAGCAAACACGTCTATATATCTATTCTACCCTGCCTTTCTAAGGTCTTCGAAAGCCAAGTTAACAAACAGATTACCGACCATTTCGAATCCCACCTTACCTTCTCCGCTATGCAATCTGGTTTCAGAGCTGGTCATGGGTGCACCTCAGCCACACTCAAGGTCCTAAACGATATCATAACCGCCATCGATAAGAGACATTAGTGTGCAGCCGTATTCATTGACCTGGCTAAGGCTTTCGACTCTGTCAATCACAACATTGTTATTGGCAGACTCAACAGCCTTGGTTTCTCAAATGATTGCCTCGCCTGGTTCACCAACTACTTCTCCGATAGAGTTCAGTATGTCAAAACGGACTGCCTGTTATCCGGACCTCTGGCAGTCTCTCTGGGGGTGCCACAGGGTTCAATTTTCGGGCCGACTCTCTTCTCTGCATATATCAATGATGTCGCTCTCGCTGCTGGTGATTCTTTGATCCACCTCTATGCAGACGACACCATTCTGTATACCTCTGGCCCTTTGTTGGACACTGTGTTAACTAACCTCCAGATGAGCTTCAATGCCATACAACTCTCCTTCCATGGTCTCCAACTGCTCTTAAATGCAAGTAAAACTAAATGCATGCTCTTCAACCGATCGCTGCCCGCACCTGCCCACCTGTCCAGCATCACTACTCTGGACGGTTTGACTTAGAATATGTGGACAACTACAAATACCTAGGTGTCTGGTTAGACTGTAAACTCTCCTTCCAGACTCACATTAAACATCTCCAATCCAAAATTAAATAGAGAAACGGCTTCCTATTTCGCAACAAAGCATCCTTCACTCATGCTGCCAAACATACCCTCGTAAAACTGACCATCCTACCGATCCTCGACTTCGGCGATGTAATTTACAAAATAGCCTCCAACACTCTACTCAACAAATTGGATGCAGTCAAAAAAAATGTAACCTTTATTTAACTAGGCAGGTCAGTTAAGAACAAATTCTTATTTTCAATGACAGCCTAGGAACAGTGGGTTAACTGCCTTGTTCAGGGGCAGAACGACAGATTTGTGCCTTGTCAGCTCAGGTATTCGAACTTGTAACCTTTCGATTACTAGTCCAACGCTCTAACCACCAGGCTACCCTGCCGCCCCAGTGCCATCCGTTCAGTCACCGAAGCCCCATATACTACCCACCACTGCGACCTGTATGCTCTCGTTGGCTGGCCCTTGCTTCATACTCGTCGCCAAACCTACTGGCTCCAGGTCATCTACAAGTCTCTGCTAGGTAAAGCCCGGTCTTATCTCAGCTCACTGGTCACCATAGTAGCACCCACCCGTAGCACACGCTCCAGCAGGTATATCTCACTGGTCACCCCCAAAGCCAATTTTTCCTTTGGACGCCTCTCCTTCCAGTTCTCTGCTGCCAATGACTGGAACGAACTGCAAAAATCTCTGAAGCTGGAGACTCTTACCTCCCTCACTAGCTTTAAGCACCAGCTGTCAGAACAGCTCACAGATCACTGCACCTGTACATAGCTCATCTGTAAATAGCCCATCCAATCTACCTCATCCCCATACTGTATTTATGTATTTATCTTGCTCCTTTGCACGCCAGTATCTCTACTTGCACATTCTACCATTCCCGTGTTTAATTGCTATATTGTAATTACTTCGCCACCATGGCCTATTTATTGCCTTACCTCTCTTTATCCTACCCCATTTGCACATGCTGTATATAGATTTTTCTACTGTATTATTGATTGTATGTTTGTTTATTCCATGTGTAACTCTGTGTTGTTGTATGTGTCGAACTGCTTTGCTTTATCTTGGCCAGGTCACAGTTGCAAATGAGAACTTGTTCTCAACTTGCCTACCTGGTTAAATAAAGGTGAAATAATTTTTTATTTTAAATATATAGTAGCTTATATTAAATCAATGTTAAATGTAGGCCATTTTGGGGCATAATTAATATATCATTAATCTACTTAAACTGTAAATTATTAGATGTAGGCATATCACTTGTTGTGTCACTGGCAATGATTGTAAATGGATTAAGTCCACGTGTGGAGGTATTGTTTTTAAATTGGCAAATAAATTAAATTAAATTAAAATCACAAATGTAAGATATTTATAGAAACAACAAAAACAGCTTGCAGTCTCTGGCTTGCTGTGGTTAGCTGGAAGGTGGCAGGTCGAATTTAACTCATGGCTAAATGGCTTGCCTATGGCTTATAGCTGTCTTCTGGACGGAGGCTAAACACCAGAGATGCAAAAGCCGTCTGCGTGGGCATATAGCTGTCTTCTGAATGGGGCTACCCGCCAGAGATGCAAATCATGTCTTGAACGGAAAACTCCACTCGCCCGCTGGTGGTATGAATTTATAGCCTTGGACGTAGCGCCAGCGGAAAATATCAAGCGGGTGGACATTTATTGCTATCTAGGTCCCGGCCTCATGCAAGCTGTATGCCTCTTTCCTCGGTGGACCCATGAAACCCTGTCGCCAGCCATCACACCACATTCTGAAAACAGTATCCGAGTCCCAGTCATTCATCCATACAGTAATTCATCTCGAAGCAGTTCCTGTTCCACAATCTCCTGTGCGCCAACTCCAGTTATTTCATTATTAGACGGGCTGGCATCAATCAACATACAGCTGCTAGTCAACATTGTGCCATTCATTCATTTAAAAGTATTTTTCAAAGTCACGTTTACAACAGCCCAGGTGAAGGCAGGCCACACATAGTATCCGATTGCATCAGATTGTTGCATCATGCTAATGTCAAACTAGAAATGCTATAATTATTTAATGACACGACGTCCATCCTGCCATAATAAATGTCTCTGTTAACTTGCTCTCTCCCTTGTGCCATTTGTCTTCCACTAAACTACTTCTCCCTCTCTCCGGTTGGTCAACTACAGCTGCCCCTCCTCCCCAGGGCTACAACCACATCCACCTATTACGCTCCAGAGGTCCACCATGACACATCCCCTGTGGCCTCCACTGCCGTATATCGATACATGGAATCTCACCCAGTCTCCACAGATTACGACCTGGCATCCGACACAGCCTGCAGCTACATCTTCCCCCGACGGTCTACCAGCTTCCAGCATTACAGCTACCCCGCTGGCAGGCCACACTCCCTCTCCCCCGCTCTCTCTTTTTAACTGAACAAAAGGTACTCTTCCCATCTCTCCCCTCTCTCTTTCGTACCTGAACAAAGATTACGGCCTGGCATTCGACACAGCCTTCATGGCCATGCCTGCTCCAGCTGATGCCAACCACACAGCTCCCTCTGTTGGCCCAGCGATGTCCGTTCCTGCTGCCTCTTTTGGTGCTGATGCCCCTGGTGGTCCGGAAGTCGCAGACATCTCGTCATGGTGCCCGCAGGCCACAATCTCATCCCTCCCTAGAGAAAATTCGCCACATTCCATCAAACTCTCTTCCTTCCAATCTCTTGGGCATGGTTGCCGCCACCACCGAAGCTTCAGCCTTCCCCCTCTCTCCATCCCCTGCCTAATCCCAACTCTGACTCGGGGATGGATGCTCTCTCTGCCCCTAAACTTGCTATATCCACAAAAGGAGTGGTACAAAACTTGCAACCCCTGCATACGCACATGTGCACACAATTGCTGCCAAATGTATACTGTCATTACAGCAGTTATGAATTTTCAAAACGCAAGATAGGCTACAGAAATAAATTACGTTTTACGCCTGCATTTGGAGCTGAAAGTCATTATGTTAGCAGCCAATATCAACGAGCGATATATCCTGTCTTTTCTCTGGAGTACAGCTCAAGCAAAATCATTTGGCCTACATGTAGCTGAGGTTTGCATTATTGGATGGAAAGCATGTTCTGTCTACACAATGCCCAGAATATGTCACATCTTCATCCCATAATATTGAAGGAAGTGTGATGTTTCAGCTGCTTATCTTTTGTATTTGTATTTGTATTTATTATGGATCCACATTAGCTACTTTTCCAGGGATCCTACACAATTTTAAAACATTACAATACATTCACAGATTTCACAACACACTGTGTGCCCTCAGGCCCCTACTCCACCACTACCACATATCTACATTACTAAATCCATGTGCATGTATAGTGCGTATGTTATCTAATGTGTGTGTGTGTGTGTGTGTGTGTGTGTGTGTGTGTGTCTGTGCCAATCTTTGTGTTGCTTCACTGTCCCCGCTGTTCCGTAAGGTGTTTTTTTAGCTGTTAAATCTAATTTTACTGCTTGCGTCAGTTACTTGATGTAGAATAGAGTTCCACGTTTTCATGGCTCTATGTAGTGTGTGCCTCCCATAGTTTGTTCTGGACTTGGGGAATGTGAAGAGACCTCTTGTGGCATGTCTTATGGGTTATGCATGGGTGTCCGAGCTGTGTGCCAGTAATTTAGACAAACAACTCGGTGCATTCAACATGTCAATACCTCTCATAAATAAAAGTAGTGACGAAGTCAATCTCTCCTCCACTTTCAGCCAGGAGAGATTGACATGCATATTATTAATATTAGCTCTCTGTGTACATCCAAGGGTCAGCCGTGCTGCACCTGTTCTGAGCCAATTGCAATTCCTTTTTTGTGGCACCTGACCACATGACTGAACAGTATAACAATTGCTGTTATTGGCAGAGAGGTTTGGAACACACATTGTTGTTGGTTTGTTAACCAATTTACCGTATGGTGATGTCAACATGGAAAGCCGAAACTCCCGCCCATGCAAACCTGCTGTTTAGAAAGTCATGTGGAGACTGTTTTTTCAACCAGCAACTATCAGGAAATAACACTGATCAAATTGTTTCATACTTTTACAGTGTTAGTTTCATCAGCTGTTGTACAATATGATATAAAACACAGGAAAAGCATCATTTTGACTGCACTGTGTCTTTAAATTTTGAAATATATTTGTACCTGCATCTCGTTAATTAATTCCTACTTTCCTATCTGTTTTACATACATTGCTTAATCTTTAGTTTTATTTACACATAGGTCATCCATAAAAGGTTTCCTATCTCAGTTGACCAGCATCATAATTGGTACTATTTTCTAGTTCTTTATCATTTCATTATTTTATCTGTCTTGTTTTGTTGATTTTTCTTACACAAACCTTTGTTGTATAGCATATCTCACAAGTGAGGGTGGGCCTTTCCTCTTTTGTTCTGTATTGCAGAGTTTCCCAAACTCGGTCCTGGGAACCCCCCCCCCCCCCATAAAAATCATCCATCAAGCTTTGATTATTTGAATCAGCTGTGTAGTGCAAGGACAAAAAACGAAATGTGCACCCAGGGGGGGCCCCGGGACCGAGTTTGGGAAACCCTGCTCTATTGTTCCTCAAGCAAGGGGGGAGGCCAATGACATCACGGATTCCCATCAGACCAACTTCTTGAATGCCCTACTCCTTGAAGTTTGCACTTATCTAAAAAACAAAATGTTGCTTAAAACATAGTTGTTTTAACGTTTAATGTAGGTTGTAGGTTAATGGAGCATTTTGTTTGGGCTCAAATCAGTAACTGTTTTATCCCTCCAGCAGACCGGCACTCGTGTTTCTCTGGGCCGGCAGACCTGCTCTAACTTGGAGCCAAGGCAAAGCCCTGGGTACTTTTTAGCTAGCATTTACTTAACAATACCTAACTGTGAACATCAACACATTCTCATAAAGCAAGTCTTAAATGATGCAGAGGTTGTTGATTCTGCTCGCCACAAGTTTCAGTGTCACAATCCTGATGGAAACACAATAACACTAGAGTCGATGTCCGCACCCTTGCGGAATTCTAATTAGCATAATAAAATGGAGTCGCAATTCAATGGCTCAGACAGAAGACGCATATGGCAAGGTCTACAGGCAATCACAAATTACAAAGGGAAAACCAGCCAAGTCGCGGACACCAACGTCTTGCTCCCGGACAAGCTAAACACCTTCGTCACCTGCTTTGAGGATAACACAGTGCAACCAATGTGGCCCCCTCCCAAGGACTGTGAGCTCTCGCTCTCTGTGGCCGAAGTGAGTAAGACATTTAAGCGTGTTAACTCTCGCAAGGCTGCCGGCCCAAACGGCATCCTGAGCCGTGTCCTCAGGGCATGCGCAGACCAGCTGGCTTGAATGTTTACCAATGGCTCGGGTATCAACCACCTGAGCCATGGCCTGTTCACCCCGCTATCATCCAGAAGGCGAGGTAAGTACAGGTCCACCAAAGCTGGGACCGAGAGACTGAAAAACAACTTCTATCTCAAGGCCATCAGACTGTTAAATAGCTATCACTAGCCCGCTACCACCCGGTTACTCAACCCTGCACCTTAGAGGTTGCTACCCTATGTACATAGACATGCAATCACTGGTCCATTAATAATGGAACACTAGTCACTTTAATAATGTTTACATACTGCTTTACTCATTTAATATGCATGTATTGTATTCTACTGTATTTTGGTCAATGCTCATCCTAATATTTATATATTTCTTAATTCCATTCCTTTACTTTTAGATTTGTATGTATTGTTGTGAATTATTAGATACTACAGCACTGTTGCACTGTTGGATGTTAGCATTGGATGTGATTTAATCCACCGCATCCACCGATGTGACACTTCCGCATCTGCAGTGAAAGGTGACGGAGCTAGAGCAGTGTTTGTCAGATGATGAGACATCGCAAAAATCTGTCTTCTCACAAAATCGTCTGTAGCGTTTGAATGGTTTGACCGACAAACTACTCCTCTATTGAAAGATGAGACTCTCACGATAGTGTTTTCCATTTTGCTCTATGACCCCCACAAGTGTCTTGGGACTCGTCTGAAGTCGGTACAGCCGATCTGCCATCTTCTGTCTGAAGCGTCCGAACAGTTTGGGCTAGACACGAATAACCAGTACTTTGTTGAATCACCTTTGGCAGCGATTACAGCCTTGGGTCTAGGTAACAACACATCTGCCACACTGATCCTCAAAACAGGGGCCCCTCAGTGGTGAGTGCTCAGTCCCCTCCTGTACTCCCTGTTTACTCATGACCAGGCAGGCATGACTCCAACACCATCATTAAATTTGCCGATGACACAACAGTGATAGGCCTATCACCAACAATGACGAGACAGCCTATAGGGAGAAAGTCAGAGACCTGGCCGTGTGGTGCCAAGACAACAACCTCTCCCTCAACGTGATAAAGACAAAGGAGATGATTGTAGACTACAGGAAAAAGAGGACAGAGCACGCCCCCATTCTCATCGACGGGACTGCAGTGGAGCAGGTTGAGAGCTTCAAGTTCCTTGGTGTCAACATCACCAACAAACTAACATGGTCCAAGCACACCAAAACAGTCGTGAAGAGGGCACGACAAAACCTATTCCCCCCACGAGACGGAAAAGATTTGGCATGGGTCCTCAGATCCTCAAAAGGTTCCACAGCTTCACCATTGAGAGCATCCTGACTGGTTGCATCACTGCCTGGTATGGCAAATTCCCGGCCTCCGGCCGCAAGGCACTACAGCGGTTAGTGCGAACGTCCCAGTACATCACTGGGCCCAAGCTTCCTGCCAACCAGGACCTCTATACCAGGCGGTGTCAGAGGAAGGCCCTAAAAGTTGTCAAAGACTCCAGCCACCCGGTACCGGAGCGCCAAGTCTAGGTCCAAGAGGCTTCTAAACAGCTTCTACCCCCAAGTCAGAAGACTCCTGAACATCTAATCAAAGGGCTACTCAGACTATTTGCATTGCCCCCCCCTCTTTACACCGCTGCTATTCTCTGTTGTTGTCATCTATGCATAGTCACTTCAATAACTCTACCTACATGTACATACTACCTCAACTAACCGGTACCTCCGCACATTGACTCTGTACTGGTACCTTCCTGTATATAGTCTCGCTATTGTTGTTTTACTGCTGCTCTTCAATTACTTGTTACTTTAATCTCTAATTATTGTGCATATTTTTTTAAAACTGAGTTGTTGGTTGGTTTGATTTGATTTGACTTGATTTGAGTCTTCTTGGGTATGATGCTTCAAGCTTGGCACACCTGTATTTGGGGAGTTTCTCCCATTTGTTCACTGCAGATCCTATCAAGCTCTGTCAAGTTGGATGGGGAGCGTCGCTGCACAGCTATTTTCAGATGTTTGATCAGGTTCAAGTCCGGGCACTGGCTGGGCCCGAAGCCACTCCTGCATTGTCTTGGCTGAGTGCTTAGGATTGTTGTCCTGTTGGAAGGTAAACCTTCACCCCAGTCTGAGGTCCCGAGCGCTCTGGAGCAGGTTTTCATCAATGATCTCTCTGTACTTTGCTCTGTTCATCTTTCCCTCGATCCTGACTAGTCTCCCAGTCCCTGCCGCTGAAAAACATCCCCACAGGATGATGCTGCCACCACCATGCTTAACCATAGGAATGGTGACAGGTTTCCTCCAGACATGACGCTTAGCATTTGGGCCAATACGTTGAAACTTGGTTTCATCAGACCAGAGAATCTTGTTTCTCATAGTCCTTTAGGTGCCTTTTAGCAAACACCAAGCGGGCTGTCATGTGCCTTTTACTGAGGAGTGGCTTCTGTCTGATTGGTGGAGTGCTGCAGAGATGGTTGTCCTTCTAGAAGGTTCTCCCATCTCCACAGAGGAACTCTGGAGCTCTGTCAGAGTGACCATCGGGTTTTTGGTCACCTCCCTCACCACGGCCCTTCTCCCCCTTCCAAATCGGTGCCCGCTCTTCATCAACCTACTGATAACCACACCTCTACCTACCTCGAGCTTCACCAAACTATCTCAGCTACCTCCCATTACCTTACAGTAAAATCTTTAAAACTACTATGTTGAAGGTGTGGTCTGTACCTAGTGAAATTCAGCTATAGTTAGCTAAGTTCAGATGGAAAGACCACACCCAAAACACTATCAACCCCTCCCCTCTACCTAATCATTACCTGCATTTATACTCACCTGTTCCACCACTAACCTGTGTGTTTGCTTGCTGCGTTCCTACCACCTCCCTGTCTCCTCCCTACTGTTCTACTACTCTCTATCCTTATTGCAGGATCCGATGGGGGTCTGCACTGCAGAGCCAGTTGCCTCGAACAGGAAACATTTAAAAAATGTTTTTATAAATTTTTTATTATCGAATATTATAGCATGCAATCTATTTGCAGTGAAGTTGCTCAACATCTACATCACATTCAGTAATCTAACAGACTCCCATCCAGAGCGACCCACAGAAGCAACCAGAGTCAACTCCCTGCTCAAGGGCACGTTGACAGATCTCCCACGAGGTCAAAAATGGGGACCCGATCCAGCGACCAATCAGCCACCGGCCCAAGCTCCAAACTGCTAGGTCACCAGCCCTCCAAGATCCCCCCTACAGTTCCCCAAGAAATGCCCCTCAACCATCCGAGACCCCCCCCCCCCCCCACAGTCCCCAAAAAATTATAAATTCCATTCCCCATTTTATATATCGACTCATACACCCTGTAGCATGGAATTGGTACATCAAAAATCTCTTCCCAACTATTTTGCAATCTGTATGGCACAGCTGTTAACATCCTGGTCCTCAAATGAAACTGGTATACTTTCCTATTTATGATACTTTTATTTGTCTACCAGTTTTGATCCTTTATATTGGGCAGACAGAACAGTTCCCTACCTCCTCCTGCTGCCACCTGCCTCCTCCATTTTTTGGGTAACGCTGTAATCAATTGGTTGTAATCATGGATTGAGCATACCTTCCTATACAATTCTGATAACTCCAATATAAGACATAACTCTACCATTCCAATTTACAATAATTTAAAAACAAAATACCCTTTTCAAAGATCTTTTCCATAAATACAGGTATTTTATCAACCTGCCATAATTTTTGTTGTAATATTTGTTCTATCTTTTCAGGGGGATGAAATTGAAATTGTAGCCAGCTTATTTGAAAAAGAGAGATACTTTGAAAAATTATTCATTTTCAATTAATCGAAAATGAGACATGGTAATCAGGAGACATGGCAATCAGGACAAAGGCAAAAAGGCTATTTTTAAACAATGGATGAGCTTTTCTTAGTAATTTACTTGAGAACCATTTAAGGTTCAGGTAAAACTTTTGGATAAGTGAAGCTTTTAGAGAGTTTTGGTGCTTTTATATTAAATAATCTCAATCCACCCAGTTCATATTCATCATATAGATAGGCATGCTTTATCTTGTCTGGTTTAGCATCCCAGATAAAGCGTAAACAATGTTGCTCATATGATTTGAAAAAACGAATCATCAGGAGTAGGCTGCACAATAAGTAAGTAAACTGATATTTGACTAAGGAGTTAAATCAGGGCAATTTTCCATAAATACACAGGTATTTACCTCTCCATTGTTGTATGATCCTGTCTATTTTTACAAGTTTTCTATTGAAATTCATTGTAGAGAGCTCATTTATATCTTTTGTGATATGAATACCAAGTATGTCTACTTCACCGTCAGCCCATTTTATAGGTAAACTGCAGGGTAATGTAAAAGTTGTATTTTTTAAAGATCTAACATGTAATATTGTATACTTTTTAGTCCAGAGTCCAGAAAAGTTATCTAGATCTTCAATGAGACATAGATCACTTTAACATCAAGGCCCTTCTGCATCCATGCATAGCTATGTGTGCTACTCTGACCCTCTTCGAATACCCTCGAAAGGCAGACTTCCTACGTTCCTTCCTTCCCGTCCACTTATTTAAGAAGGTAGGACTGGTGAGAGTAATATGGTGGAAACAATACTTCACTTATCCAATCACTTACTGAATTAACTTTAATTAATTGAGTGCAATAATTACCCCCTCTCACTCTGCATGCAAATAAGACCATGCTACCTGTGGTCCGTCCATTCACTAAAGTTATATAGCATATTGCGGCGGCTACCCTGTATAGGCCTATGTACAAATCTAGTGTCAATGGTGTACGGTATCCATATTAGGACAGCCTCCGTCTCATTAGCACTTATTGAGGCTATAGTAATGTAGACACCTTAATCCCGGCCTATAGACTACTTTAAGGAAAGCTTCACCATTGATTCCGTATCTGCCAACATAGTTATTTTTATACCAACACAGTGGAACATGTCATGTAGAAGCACATCCCCAACAATGGACCGTTCCTCATGTACCCCTTCACAATGACTAATCAAATTGTGTCAAAAAACAGTTCAAAGAACTGAACCGAGAATGTCCCAAGTGTTTATAGAGGCACAATAAAGTAGTCACAGGGTGCTGTGTCCGAATAGCACGTGGCCAACAAAGCATGGAGCCAGATGACTCAATTAAATTATTAGAGCATGAATCTGCTCAAGTGACGAGACTCACTGCTTTAAATAAACAGTCTGTGCTTTGAGGGGCCCAGACGGGGCCCCTCCATATTGGATCGTATCTGGGGCACACACACGCGCATGCACACACACACACACAGACAAGGTCCTTCCATACTGGGGCCTTGGATCTGGAGTACCACCCAGTAATAGGACACACATACAGGGCACAGTGGACCCAATACCAGGAAGCCAAGCCGCTGAGCTGATCCCTCCCTCTTAGGAAGTCCCTTGAAACAAGGGCATTATCCTGTTATGATTGTCCTACACTCGAGTTTGACTGGTGGCTGCATTGCTCACCTACTTTTGCAAGAACTTACTTAGGGGTGACAAAAATGATCTAAGCTTACATGACTAATCATGATTATGTAGGCATTATGCCAAGCAACTTCCAGTTCAGTGGTACTGCAATGAGAGTGCAGCGTTCAATCTGGTTTACCCAGGCTAAGTGAAGTCAAACATTCAAACAATGGTGAGAGCAGCGTTCAGTGTGGTTTAACAAGGCTACTACAATGGTATAGACAGCATGGAAATGTTCCCTTACAGTTAATTGTGTACTAGTACACTGAATGTAAGTAGAACATATAAAAGTGTAGTCACAAAGAAAGATTAAAGTCCCAATCTGTAATTTCAACAGCCTGACCATGCGATTGTATTTGGTGAACAGAGATCGGGATGGGGAAATGGAGTAACCACTCTCAAAATCCATCCACTAAGATACAAATGCAAGGGCTGACAGTCCATGAGATGAACATAATATGAAGTATATTTTGAAGCTATACATTGAATACATATACATTACATATTGTATACATTACAAACACAAATTACAACAAAAGCATAAACTATAGAGTAATACAACCATTTTGGCTTATGATAGGGTAAAACAGTTATACTAAGCTCATATGGCATTTGTTCTACCTCTGTACCTACGCCCACAACATTTTTGGGATTGGGGATTTGGTCCAGCACTAAGATACTGTACATACAAAAACTGTAGGCAATGGCATGACCGAGGTGGGACAAGGCATTGGCCCAGGGTGAGCAGCCCATATCTGGTGAGAGCAGTCCTCACTTCGCCTGAAAATAAGCCCACCCTTTGGATCAGCTGCCCTCATTTGGGCCCCAATATGAGCTCATGGTATTGGCCCTATGTGTATTGCACACCATATGCCATCAGTTTTATCTATTATTTAATAGGAATGTATTTATTTATAATTGATTTATTACAATTGAACTCAATGCATAAATAATATAATTTTCAAGTCTTAAATGTATTTAGTTAAATGTGTTTAATGGTTAGCCCATGTTGGGCTGGTCTGGGCTTGCCCATGCTGGGCTTGATGTGGGCTCACCTGTGTTGGGGTTCATGTGGGCTTGCCCGTGCTGGGCTAGCCCGTGTTGAGCTAGTGTTGGATTGTTGTGGGCTAACCTAACGTAGCAGGGGTAAAAGTGGGATGCCCCACAGCTGGCCTGAGTGGGATGCCCCACATTCTGGTCTTGACGGGAAAAAACTGTTGGGGGAGGTTCTCTTCTGCACTGTTCAACCAATCCAGTAAATGTGGAGGAGGAGTTAAGATTGAGTGACACCTTGTTAATATTCCAGATGGAAACAACTTCAGAGATAGCAAACGTGCTGTAGCGAGCTGCTAACCAGATGTTAGCTAGTGTTATCTATCGATGATGTAATCTCCGACAAAGGAATATTGCACGTTTTATTTAGTGCTTCCTTTAATACTTTCTCAGAACGCTCCATGTTTTCCAGTCGTACGCTCATCCGCTTGTTGTTTCACTGGGGACTGTGAGCCTCGCATCACAGGCTCTCTTCCATTTCCCCTGAAAACTGGAGGCTTTTGGTTTCTATCAGCCCCGCTGAGGGTGGGTGTGGGCTTTTGGTTTCTATCAACCCCGCTGAGGGTGGGTGTGGGCTAGCCGATGCTGGTCTAGCCCGTGTTGGGCTGGTGTGGGCTAGCCCATGCCCAGTTTGCCTACCAAAAACCCACACTGGGCCAATGGGGTCATGTTTGCTGAATTAATTTCATGATGGGCATTAGAATGTAGAATGCATTCGACTGGCAGAAAATAAATGGCGGCAGACAGCGGTATGCTAACCCAATGTTAAATTTCATGTGTTTCCCTAACCCTAATCCAATTGAAACTATTGCAAACCTTTACCTTGACCTCGTTTCTAAATATAACCTTAACCCTAACCTTCATAAATGTCCACCCTATGCCGTTTGAATATTCACTTCCTAGAATGCATTCTTTCAAAAGGACTACTGTCTCAGTCCTTGCCCTAAAATTTATCTTTGAGTGACTGAGCTGACCTTTGGATCAATTGGGTCCATACTGTAGAACAGCAAAGATGTTCATTTTATAAATTTAGCTTGTTCACGCTTAGAACATTGAGTGTCAAAACTAGTGGAAGGGTTGTGGAGATAAAGTATGTTTTACTTTAACTAATATACGCCATTTAGCAGATGCTTTTACCTAATAATGCAGGCATACATTTTCTAATGTGTCCAACAAGCTTTTTCTGCCCTTAACCTTGTTCTAAACACCTCCAAAACAAATTCATGTGGTTTGGTAAGAATAATGCCCTTCTCTCCACAGGTGTGAGTACCTCATACAAGTACTTGGGAGTATGGCTAGACAGTACACTGTCCTTCTCTCAACACATATCAAAGTTGCAGGCTAAAGTTAAATCTAGACTTGGTTTCCTCTATCGTAATCGCTCCTCTTTCACCCCAGCTGCCAAACTAACCCTGATTCAGATGACCATCCTACTCATGCTAGATTATGGAGACGTACTTTATAGATCGTCAGGTAAGAGTGCTCTCGAGCGGCTAGATGTCCTTTACCATTCGGCTATCAGATTTGCCACCAATGCTCCTTAAAGGACACCACTGCACTCTATATTCTTCTGTAAACTGGTCATCTCTGTATACCCATCGCAAGACCCACTGGATGTAGCTTATTTATTGGTCCCGTGTGGCTCAGTTGGTAGAGCATGGCGCTTGCAACGCCAGGGTTGTGGGTTCATTCCCCACGGGGGGACCAGGATGAATATGTATGAACTTTCCAATTTGTAAGTCGCTCTGGATAAGAGCGTCTGCTAAATGACTTAAATCTAAATCTAAAATTTATAAAACCCTCGTAGGCCTCACTCCCCATATCTGAGATATCTACTGCAGCCCTCATCCTCCACATACAACAACCGTTCTGCCAGTCACATTCTGTTAAATGTCCCCAATGCACACACATTCCTGGGTCGCTTGTCTTTTCATTTCGCTGCAGCTAGCGACTGGACCAAGCTGCAACAAACACTAAACTGGACAGTTTTATCTCAAACTTTTCATTCAAAGACTCAATCATGGACACTTACTGACAATTGTGGATGCTTTGTATGATATATTGTTGTCTCTACCTTCTTGCCCTTTGTGCTGTTGTCTGTGCCCATCAATGTTTGTAACCTGTTTTGTGCTGCTACCATGTTGTGTTGCTACCATGTTGTTGTCATGTTGTGTTGCTACCATGCTGTGTTGTCATATACTGCTGCCATGCTATGTTGTCGTCTTAGGTCTCTCTTTATGTAGTGTTGTGTTGTCTCTCTTGTCGTGATGTGTGTTTTGTCCTATATTTTAATTAAATGTATTTTTAATCAAAGCCCCCATCCCCGCAGGAGGCCTTTTGCCTTTTGGTAGGCCATCATTGTAAATAAGAATTTGTTCTTAACTGACTTGCCTTGTTAAAGGTTAAGTAAATAAAATAAAATAAATAAAAATGGGTGGCCCCAGTTGGAATCAAACCCTCAACTCTAGCATTTGAAAGGACCATGCTCTACCAACTAAGCCACACTGAGGCATTGGAAAACCCAGGACTCGTTGGTTAACCAATCAGTCAATTATGGTTTGGCGGGCAATTTTGCCCTATAAAACATCCTGTTCTGTTGTTTTGTGAGAGGAAAACTAAGAACAAAGGGGAGATTGCATATGGCAGTCTGTTGTGGGTATGTTTGCTTGTTTCCCAAATCCGACAATGAGACTGCTATTGACCTATGGCCCAGTAATGGGCCTTTTCTGTTGTTTCTCATCGGCAAATCTAGTGTACTTTCTAATGAGAACAGCTTTGTTGTTGCAAAGACAGTGTGAGTAATGCGCAACCCTTAAGCTGAAGCTCAAAAGGATGAGATCTAGGTCACCTAAATAAGGAAATATTCGTAATTCCTTCCTAATTACAGTGTTTGAAGTTAAAAGTTGTTATCCAAATATGAAATGTTTAAAAACTTAACTCCTTAATGACATTATGTATATTTGTGGATGAACCAGATTAGATATTAGATAGGAGAGCAGACAGTGGATGTGCCCCAAATGACAGCCTATTTCCTACATGGTGTACTACTTTTGACCAGAGCCCTGGTCAAAAGTAGTGCACTATATAGGAAATAGGGTGCCATTTGGGGATGCACACAGTATTAGCTTACTGTTCTGATACGAGGCATAATTTCATGGAACATACAGGCCCAACTCAAACTACTTTAATTACCTAGTAGAAAGAGGAGGAAGGGAAGCGCTACTAAGGTACACAATAGTACATTTTGGTAGACAGAATGTGCTCTTTGGTAAAAGGGGTGAATTGGTCATCAAAAAGAAAGGAGGACCAAGGCACTCTTCATATACTTAATTAAAATGCCTTTATTTGTATGGCATGTTCAATAGAAACAAGGTTTTAAAAAGCAGACGTGTTTCGGCTGCATGGCCTTCGTCAGGGAGTACAAAGAAATAATACAATATCCTCTTTTGAACAGCTTTTCCAATTAGCCCTAATTTGAAGAGGGAGTGGTTACAAAATTGATTGGACACACCTAGTAAGCAATACTATACACATTCAAAAGTGAAATACTGTAGCTATGTTATCATAAAAATACAACTCCAAGCTAGAAGTATCAGAACACTTAGAAAGGTAGTTCTAACCTTAAATATGACTGGTTAGAAGTGTCAAGAATAAGAAAGCAATATATTCCATAGTACACTAGAACACAGCAAAACATGAACAACAACAGTCTAAACTTAGCTGAGGGCAATTGAGCAAAATGTCCACTAGATGACAGCAAATGGACCTATCACAACCCTGAGAAATCCATATCTTCATTTAAACCAGGGTATTTAGTGGCCTGTAGTTTGTAAATCCAAAAACCTTCCCTTTGGTTTAACTGTTTAAGATGGTCCCCTTTTCTAATAGAGGCCAGAATATGATCAATACCCATAGCTTGTAGGGAGGCAGAGTTGCCATGGTGTAAGGACTTGTAGTGCCTTGCCATGAGGTAGTCTTCATTGCCTACCCGTATGGCGTACTTGTGTTCCGCTAAGCGGTCTTGAAGGCGTCTCTTTGTCCGTCCAATTTAGAACACCTTGCTCTGTGGACAATCCAATCTATAGATGACATGAGTGGTTTTGCAGTTAATGAAATGCTTGACGTAATATTCCATTTTGGAAGCTGTGTCAACAAAATACTTTTTCCGTGCATGATTTCTGCAATGGTTGCACTGGTTACATTTAAAAGAGCTGCTGAATTGGAGAATCGCTTCTTGAATCGGGGCTACAGCATTCATGTCCTGAAAGAGGCTTTACTTGACAGAGAGTACTTGTTGCGAAGGTTAGTGCCTCGTGATACACCAGAGATAGTTTATTTTGTTACAAAATACAGCACTGAAGCAGAGAACATTAAAAGAATCATTAAAAATAATTGGGGAATCATCCAAAGTGATACGCTACTACGCCAAGTCTTTCCTGAGCCACCAGTCATAAGCTTTAAGAGATGTCCTACACTAAATGACAAATTAGTCCACGGTTATCTTCTGGGTGACTCTCAAAAAACTTGTCTTGACCACAAACCCAAGGGTTCTTTTAAATGTAACCAGTGCAACCATTGCAGAAATATTGCACAGAAAAAGTATTTTGTGGACACAGCTTCCAAAGTGGAGTATTACGTCAAGCATTTCATTAACTGCAAAACATCTCATGCCATCTATAGATGGTTTAAATGAAGATATGGATTTCTCACCCTTCCTGTAGGGTTGTGATAGGTCCATTTGCTGTCATCTAGTGGACATTTTGCTCAATTGCCCTCAGCTAAGTTTAGACTGTTGTTGTTCATGTTTGCTGTGTTCTAGTGTACTATGGAATATATTGCGTTCTTATTCTTGACACTTCTAACCAGTCACATATAAGGTTAGAACTACCTTTCTAAGTATTCTGATACTTCTAGCTTTCTAGCTGATACTTCTTAGCTTATTTTTATGATAACATAGCTACAGTATTTCACTTTTGAATGTGTATAGTATTGCTTACTAGGTGTGTCCAATCAATTTTGTAACCACTCCCTCTTCAAATTAGGGCTTATTGGAAAAGCTGTTCAAAAGAGGACATTGTATTATTTCTTTGTACTCCCTGATGAAGGCCATGCAGCCGAAACGCGTCTGATTTTTAAAACCGGGACACGAGTCCAGACCAAAACAGAACAATGTATTTAAAGCAAACAGCCTTCCCGAAGCATACCCATTAGTGTAACGGATGTGAAATGGCTAGCTAGTTAGCGGGTACGCGCTACTAGCGTTTCAATCAGTTACGTCACTTGCTCTGAAACCTAGAAGTAGTGTTGCCCCTTGCTCTGCAAGGGCCGCGGCTTTTGTGGAGCGATGGGTAACGACGCTTCGAGGGTGACTGTTGTTGATGTGTGCAGAAGGTCCCTGGTTTGTGCCCGTGTCGGGGCGAGGGGACGGTTAAAGTTATACTGTTACATTAGCAGGGACTATACATACACAAGTCTCAAATGGCACCATATTCCCATGGTCTCTGGTCAAAAGTAGTGCACTATATAGGGAATAGGGTGCCATTTGGGATGCATTCAATGTCAGAGGTTATGACACTGTGGGAAACAGGCGGCAGGCACCTTCCATAATGAATCGCTCTCTGTTGACAAAGAGGAAAGTTAATAACGCGCAGAATTGGATGACCTCATCAGGGGACAATTCAGAGCAGTATGTCTGTGTTTCCTTGCCTCCTGTCTTCTCCCCGTTCAACCCCGTTACTCTCAGACTGGTGTCTATATGGTGTGTGTGGGTTCGCTCACTTCCCAACCCACTTCACAAGTCCAAGGTCCCCCTTCGATCCTAATAAGCATATGGAGGGAAATCCGTTGTTTATTTCAAATATAGGCCTACTTTTGTTGCAGAGTGACATAGATATATTTAAACTTGTGCACAAAGTGCCTTTTGACGGTCCGTCCTGACCAGGCCCCCTAGGTCACATTGGAGGTCAAGGAGAGGAACAAGGGGAAATTACAGATTTAATGAGGATTCTGTTATGCAAATCTCATCTTAATAAATGGTCTCAAACTAAGGAGATCCCAGCACATCCAGTATACAGTATCATAGACAGACTGGGACCAAGCATCGGCCAAAGCATTTCTAACACACCAGCCTATTTATTTTCCTCTAGTAATAGCAATAATATATTAACAAAATATATTTAGATAGCCCTGTGTGCCTAAAGTTGGACCAGCCCATCTGGAATTTGCCAGAATTGCCATATGAAAATATGTCTCTGTGCAGTACACTGTAGGGCTCCCCCAAAGGGGATCCTCAAACCTGCCATGGCAGTGTTTACGGTGCAGTATCTTTGTGTACTCATGTACTCTGGACGGCCCTACAAAGCAAAAGAGCAGTAGCTGAGTGTTTGGTCAAAAATGTGTTTGTTACGGGGTGAGTGACTGGTTGCCGTGAAGTCAGGCGCAGGAGAGCAGAGATGGGTGATAACAGGATAACTTTAATATACCCCCTGGCCCAAATGCACAGGCAAGGCAGCACAAAGCACAACCATGGTAACATGAACTGGATTAAACAAAACAAACAAACCTAGGTTTGAAACAAACCTAGCGCAAGCCAGCCTGTAGCGTAACACCCTACACAAAGAACATTTCCACAAACAGACATGGGGGAAACAGAGGGTAATATACATTTAGTCTGATGAGGGAATGTGAACCAGGTGTGCGGGAAAACAAGACAAAACAAATGGAAAATGAAAGGTGGAGCGGCGATGGCTAGAAGACCGGTGACGTCAACCGCCGAATGCCGCCCGAACAAGGAGAGGGACGACCTCGGCGGAAGTCGTGACAGTGTTATTGTTGATCCATTTAAATACATGCTTTATCACGTGGACAAATACCCGGCCTGCACTGTGTTGTATTTTGGAGAAAATTCTGTGTCATTTTTGCAGTAACTGCAAAAGGTTACTGTGAAACCATGTTACAACGCAGTAACAATCATACACAGTAGTTCCTGCATTTTACCTTCGTTTCACCAAGCTCTGGACTGCAGTTACTTTGCTTTACCTTGGTATTATTTATCTTTCTTTGCTGATACAAGTATCAACCTATGACACTGACAAGCACATACACATACAGTCAACCTATACACACAGATTTGGGTAAAAAATATATTTTGTCATCAAAACGATTTCCAGGGGGTGTACAAAGCAAGATTGCAGGAGCTGCCTTCTAGGAACCCAGGTCAGGGTCAATATGAACAAAAAATAACTTCATAATAAGACATCTTACCACATCTCCAATGATCTGCCTGGTTACTTCACTTAAGCTATATATGGCAGGACAGTAAACCATTCCGTTCTTTTACATGTGTGCATGCCACTATTGGCCTTCTATACCCCCATAAAGTTCTGCTTTGGATCTTTGTTCATCATTGGTTGTGCTAATTTACATTTCCTGCACCACAAACCATGTGGAAAAAAATTATAATTGTCCAGCTTTAACATTGTTATGAACTCTAAACACTACATTCGACTACGTTGAATCTCATTGCATGAGTGATTGTGAAAAACGTTTTATCCCCACGTGTTCCGTGTACAACTTTGACGGTGTTTCACACACCAGGCTTGGGTCAATAGAAGTCAGCTGTCAATTCAGGAGGTAAACTGAAATGATTTTACTTTGAAAAAAAGTATTTTATTTTGAATGACTTTTTAATAAACCAAATAGGAGAAGCAATTTTTTTAAAAGGTTTTTCCATTTTTGAATTTTCTACTGATATGACTTCAATTCAAATTTACCACATCCCTGTTGCACACGGGGATCATGGTGTGTGAGAATAATTGAACATGCTCTGTTTTGATGGCATGTACGTGTTTGATTACATAGGTTAGCCATGTAATAGTTGTGTGCATGACACAGGACTGCATGACAAGGGCTCTATTGGAGACTCCCATTGGCCCCTGTATTGTTTACTGCCTGACTATTAATCGGAGGGTCCATTGGAGCAGGTCAGCCATCGGTTGGGTAGCATTTTGTAATTATTTAATTTAATCCGGGAGAGGAAACTTTGAATGATTAGATTAGATTAGATTCCAAAATGGGCTCAATAAGTGCTCCTCTAATTATTATTCATCTGTCACGTTCGTCGTAGTGAGGAGACCAAAGCGCAGCGTGATGTGAATACATACTTTTAATGTAAGACGAATAAA
The DNA here is from genome assembly GCF_045679555.1 of Salvelinus alpinus. Taxonomy (NCBI): domain Eukaryota; kingdom Metazoa; phylum Chordata; class Actinopteri; order Salmoniformes; family Salmonidae; genus Salvelinus; species Salvelinus alpinus. Next base: position 50,902,703 of record NC_092108.1, on the reverse strand, counting down.
CACGAAGAATACTAAACAAACTATACAAACAACAAAACGAACGTGAACGCTATAAACAATGAGTGCAGACATGCAACTACACATAGACAATAACCCACAAACCAAAACTGGAAAAATTGCAACCTAAATAGGATCCCCAATCAGAGACAACGATAAACAGCTGCCTCTGATTGGGAACCAATCCAGGCCACCATAGACCTACATATGTCTAGACTAGACACACACACACCTAGACATACAAAACCCTAGACAAGACAAAAACAACACATACCACTCTCGTCACACCCTGACCTAACCAAAATAATAAAGAAAACAAAGAATACTAAGGTCAGGGCGTGACATCATCTTTAACCAAGAGCTTTTTTGGGAAGGTTTGAATAGGGCAGCTGGGCATAATATAGTGTTTTCTCTATGTCTGGGAAAACTTTGAAACAACACAATAAAAGTTCTGGCGTGGCCTCGTTTAATATGAAGTATGAAAAATAAAATATGGTACCAATTACCAGTTTTTAGGGGATAAACACGACAAATAGCTCAAAAAACATAATTGTCAACAGTGAGAAAAATAATTTAAAGGAGCCAGAGATTCGAGATTTCTGATCTAACATTATTGGGGAAGGTGAAAAATCACCCACTGGGCACACACTGGTTGAATCAATGTTGTTTCCACGTAATTTCAATGAAATTACATTGAATCAATGTGGAATAGATGTTGAATTGATGGTCAGTGCTCTGACAAATAATTTTCACCTGTCCAGACATGTAATAATGATGATTTGAATTAGGTTTAGGGTTAGTATACAAGATATATGTATGCAAGATAACTTTAAGTAAATACCATCTGAGGAAATGCACATAACGGTTGAATGTAAGTACTTTTTCTGTCTTTTCCTTTTAGTTCTTCACTTTTGGCCCTGCCCCTTACATAAAAAACATTTCATTATGTTGCAGCTCCATCTTGTGGTTCCAGAAGATGAGGTAAACAAGCTGATACACTACATGACCAGAAGTATGTGACACATCTCATTCTAAAATCATGGACATTAAAATGGAGTTGGCCCCTCCTATGCTGCTATAACAGCTGACTTCCATTCAGCCATAAGCAAAATAGGTTATATTTCCATTTTGAATAAGCACAGACGACATTTACGACAACCTAGTCCGGGCGGAATGAGCTCCCGAGGAGGTGTTTTCTGAACCCTGACACGATTCGACAACAGAGCGGCGGTGGTTCTTTCCTCACTACCGTGGGAACTCCGCGGTGGTCCCTTTCTGTCTTTTGGACCACCTGGATTTGGGCAGTTTGATAGTGGCACTCCAAATATTTAATCGAGAGACTTTGGTAATAGATGTTATCACGGTGGAGTAGGGGGTAATGAAAAATGTAACAACAACGACTCATCTCCGGCATATACACCGCATAGATAGAGTTCTCGTGGCGCTCCTTACAGAAATCCTCCATACCATTCACAATGTCCTGGACAACATATGGGTTGTCAGGTAAATGTTGAATGTTTCTGGTGCTTAGATTTGTTGACTAAATAACCCTGGCCTTTGCTATAAATTCCAGTTAATTTTAACTTAGCAAGCACCTCGGGTTTGTTTTAGCACAACGTAGCAGCCAAGTAGCCTAATATCTATGGTGGTGAAATGGACAGCACTCTACATTGTGCTAATTAGTTCAAATAATTTTAGATGTCACTGCAGTATGCCCACATACTTGAGTTTAGCTGCAGGGCTTACACAAGTCAGAATTTTTTATAGCCTAATTTTCTAGACATCAATGTAAAGCAACATTTTTAGACAAGACTGCAGAACACCCACCATATGCACACATACTCAGCTGTGGGGCTTACAAGACCTGAATTTAATATAATTTTCAAGGCATCAATGTAGCAGTAGAAGAAATATCACAATATCGGAATATAACTTGAAATAAAATAAATAAATCTAGGCTACAGCAGAGCACACATGAGAATATATAGGCGTCCTTCCTATGTGATAATTCGAAACATATTCAGATTACAAACTTACAAACTTGTTCTGTGCTGTGAAGGTAAAGGGAAAAAAACTCCCACAATGACTCTCCCAATGTCAAGTCCATTTAACTCCTGAGAGTCAACTTCTTACTCAAAACCATGAGCAGGCATGTGGATGTGATGTTTAGCGTCCTTCTAAGGCTATTCTGGAGACTGGATGTAGTGTCTATTTATTTGGTGTTAAAAATGTTGTTAACCTGGGTGTCCTCTTTAGCCTTGACTACAAGGCTTGCTGCCGCCAAATGTGCCTTGGTTCAGGCATGTTAAAAACACTTTTGAGGTGTTTAGTTTTTTTTTAATGTTGATTTACATTCCACCCACTCTTTTGCTAGTTTAATCCCTCCAGGCGTTTATAGACCCAAGCTCACTACCTTTTTGCATGTTGTACAGCCCAACTTTGAATTCTGCATGACAAGACAGGGGTTATACGTTTGCTTGTTTTTGAACTGCAAATTGCACCTGCTCCGAGCACGTTGTCGGTGGATGCACTTCCCACTCCCCGCAGCACCCCGTCTCCCTCTTCCTCTGAGTCTGACTCGCTAGTAGGTCTACTAGCAAGTGGAGGTGCCGGTGGTGATGCTGAACTGGCGGGATTAGCATCGCCATCAGGAACAGTTTGCCCCTCACTCCTCTCCTCCAGCACTGACAGTTCTCTGGCTCGTTCTGGGTTTGATTCAACATCTTTCTCTGTATTTTTGGACTTGAAAAATGTCAAATCTTTCTCTGTATTTTTGCACTTAAAAAATGTCAAACTCGATTGTCTTTTCTTATAAAAACTGAATTTGGCTTTCCCACGATTCAAAGTAAGTAGGTAAAAGACCAGTCTAGGCTACGTGATGTGATTACATAGGGACCTCTTCACTAGCTGACCACCACTACCAAGACCTGTGTCAAGATCAGTTACTTACCCCACTGGCCTTCCCCATAACAAATAAGAGAGCAGGTCTGGAATCAGTGTGGCTGGATAAGATGATTACATATACCAGGAGGAAAGGACTATTTCGTCACGGGAAGCGGACGGGTCATGAAACGAGATCAACCAAAGGGACAACGCGGTCAAGGACACGGGGTGGACAGACCTACAACATACTGAGGGGCTTTCTATCCCCTACAAGATTCAATTTCAATAGCGCATTGGAATGCTAACGGATGGACAACCTTGAACAATAAGTTACAAATATTTTTATTAAAACCCTTACACCCAGACATTGTCTCAATAAATGAAAGGCATTTGCGTCGGCAGAAAACTATTGATATTGAAGGGTATGTATGGTGTGGGCACAACAGAAAAACTAATGTGAATGCCCCAGGGGCTCTAGGGTAGTGGGAATATGTGTACCGTCTGATATGATGAAAGCATATGAAATCGAAATTCTCGATAAATCCATAGAAGGAAGTATTGGTTTGTGCTTTGAACATAGGGAGTCAGATTATTGTTTTTGTCACATCTACTCCTGCTCCTCCTCTCTGGCGCTCGACGTCACCAGTTTATTCATTATTACGCACACCGGCCACCATCGTTACGCACACCTACGCCTCATGAGACTCACCTGGACTCCATCATCTTCATGCGCTGACCAACTGGCAAGGGTCTTCACTGACATTTTCAACCTGTCCCTGACTGAGTCTGTAATACCAACATGTTTCAGGCACATCAACATAGTCCCAGTGCCCAAGAACACTAAACCTGCCTTAATGATTACCGACCCGTAGCACTCACGTCTGTAGCCATGAAGGGCTTTGAAAGGCTGGTCATGGCTCACATCAACACCATTATCCCAGAAACCCTAGACCCACTCAAATTTGCCTACAACCCCAACAGATCCACAGAGGATGCAATCTCTATTGCACCCAAAACTGCCCTTTCCCACCTGGACAAAAGGAACACCTATGTGAAAATGCTACTCATTGACTAGAGCTCAGTGTTCAACACCATAGTGCCCTCAAAGCTTATCACTAAGCTAAGGGTCCTGGGACGAAACGCCTCCTTCTGCAACTGGATCCTGGACTTCCTGACGGGCTGCCCCCTTGTGGTAAGGGTAGGTAAGGGTACAACACATCCACCACGCTGATCCTCAACATGGGGGCCCCTCAGGGGTGCATGCTCAGTCACCTCCTGTATTCCCTGTTCACTCATGGCTGCATGGCCAGGCACGACTCCAACACCATCATCAAGTTTTCTGATGACACAACAGTGGTAGGCCTGATCACTGAGAACGATGAGACAGCCTATAGGGAGAAGGTCAGAGACCTGGTCGTGTGGTGCCAGGACAACAACCTCTCCCTGAACGTGATCAAGACAAATGAGATGATTGTGGACTACAGGAAAAGGAGGACCGAGCACAACCCCATTCTCATCGACGGGGCTGTAGTGGAACCGGTTGAGAGCTTCAAGTTCCTTGGTGTCGACATCACCAACAAACTATCATGGTCGGAACAAACTAAGACAGTCTTGAAGAGGGCATGACAAAGCCTATTTCCCCTCAGGAGACTGAAAATATTTGGTATTTGTCCTCAGATCCTCAAAAGGTTCTACAGCTGCACCATCGAGAGCATCCTGTCTGGTTGCATCAATGCCTGGTATGGTAACTGCTCGGCCTCCAACCGCAAGGCACTACAGAGGGTAGTGCGTACGGCCCAGGACATCACTGGGGCCAAGCTTCCTGCCATCCAGGACCTCTATGTCAGGCGGTGTCAGAGTAAGGCCCTAAAAATGGTCAAATACTCCAGCCACCCTAGTCATAAACTGTTCTCTTTGCTACCGCACGTCAAGCGGTACCGGAGCGCCAAGTCGAGGTCCAAAAGGCTTCTCAACAGCTTCTACCCCCTAGCCAGAAGAGTCCTAAACATCTAATCAAAGGGCTACCCAGACCCCTCTTTTACGCTGCTGCTACTCTCTGTTTATAATCTATGCATAGTCACTTTAACTCTACCTACATGTACATATTACTTGAATTACCTCGACTAACCGGTGCCCCCGCACATTGACGCTGTACCGGTACCCCCTGTATATAGCCTCGCTTGTTATTTTACTGCTGCTGTTTAATTATTTGTTACTTTCATTTTCTATTTTAAATGTTTTACTTATCTATTTTTTCTTAACACTTATTTATTTATTAATTTCTTAAAGCATTGTTGGTTAAGGCTGTAAGTAAGCATTTCACTGTAAGGTCCACACCTGTTGTATTCGGCGCATGTGACAAATACAATTTGATTTGATTTTGATTACCTCCCATATATCGGTCACTCCCTTTGGTTCTTTCCACAGGCGTTATTGACTCTGTTTCATGTCTGTACGCTACTCGTGTTTCTTGTTTTGTTCAATGTTCCGTTATATATTACATTCACTCCCTGTACTTGCTTCCTGATTCTTAGCATACACGTTACAGAATAGCGCCTCACCAAGGGGAAGCAACAGGGATTTTTTATTTTTTTTTACTGGTGACGTCGGGTCCAACGCAACCGGGGATGCCTCAGCTGGCTAGTCAGGATTCTATGCCTCGCCTGGCTCGACAGGTTCCCAAGCCTTGGTTGGCTCGTCAGGCTCCCGTGCCTCAGCCGGCTCGTCAGCCTCTCGTGCCTCAGCCGGCTCTACAGGTTCCCGCTCCTCATCTGAAGCGATCGGCCCGCTCCTGGTCCTCGGGACCGTCCCTTTGGTTGGCATCCTGTGGAGCCGCGCATCAGGGAGTGGGTACAGTCCTGTCGACTCCCGCTCCTCCTCTCTGGTGCTCGATGTTGACAGTTTACTCATTATTACGCACACCTGCCACCATCGTCATGTCTGTACACTAATCGTGTTTCTTGTTTTGTTCAATGTTATTTATTAAATTCACTCGCTGTACTTGCTTCCCGATTCTTAGCGTATACGTCACAGTTTTGTTGTATTTTCATGCTATTGTATTTTCATGCAAAATGATATTGATGATATTCCATTGTGTGTTGCTTTGGATGACTTTGTTAATCCTCATGGGGTAAACCTATTAGAATTCTTTCGGGACTCTAAAATGTGTATCATTAATGGAAGTATATGCCCCTTAAGCGATAACTTTACATCCATATCTGGCAAAGGAAAAGCCGTGGTGGACTATGTAGTTACCCTCCACGACTGTCTAGAAACTTGTTTGGAATTTAAGCTGTTACCCCCTTCACAGATGGTTGAAGAATGCGGATGTTTTTACTTAATTGGAGAAAAAAGTTAACTTCCTGATAATTTTATTTTATTTATGATCTTTTCGCTTGGCCACAAACTTTCTCAACCAGGTATTACTATGTATTATTTGGGGCAAAAGATACATACCCCGCACAGGCCTGAATGTAAGAAAATAAATATGCTAAATTACATTCTATGTTCTGAAATTGCATGTAAGAGCTCTGCTGGAACTCATCGAAACTCTGCAAAGCAATATTTGATTTAGATGTGTGGTATGAAACATTTTGTGATAATATATATTCTGAAATGGGAAAACATTATGCGAATAAAGAATACACTCCCAAGTCCAGGAAAGTTTACATGCCAAATAAGCCTTATTGGAATGATGAGTTAAGGTAACAATGGTCTGTAATGCGCAAGGCTGAGTACTTATTTTTACAGTGTAGACAGGAATACAAGAGAGGAAGGAATTTAAGAAAAAACAGCATGTGCTTGATAAAAGACTGCGCCTATTCAACTGGAGATATCAGGGAGGGCAGCTATTACACCTTGAGGAAATACAGACAAGAAATCCTCAACAGTTTTGGAGCCAAATAAATAAGTTAGGACCAAAATGACAAATAAAAATTCCAACGGAAGTCAGGGAAGAGCAGGGGGCTGAACTCTGATATTACACAGGTACTTAAAGGAATGGGAGAAGGTGTTTGCTAGTTTGTTCTCAGGTAACGAAACTGTGGCATGTTTTGAGTAAGAATTTTATAGACATATGTTCCCTGAAAACTAAAATGGAAAAACTACGCTAGAACCCTCTTATACAGTACTAGTCAAAAGTTTGGACAGACCTACTCATCCAAGGGTTTTTCTTTATTTTTACTATTTATTTTCTACATTGTATAATAATAGTTAAGACATCAAAACTATGAAATAACACATGGAATCATATAGTAACAAAAAAAGTGTTAAACAAATCAAATATATTTTAGATTCTTCAAAGTAGCCATCCTTTGCTTTTATGGCAGCTTTGCACACTCTTGGCATTCTCTAAACCACCTTCACCTGGAATGCTTTTGCAACCGTCTTGAATGAGTTCCCACATACGCCGAGCACTTGCTGGCTGCTTTCCTTCACTCTGCAGTTCAACTCATCCCAAACTATCTCAATTGGTTTGAGGTCGGGTGATTGTGGAGGCTAGGTCATCTGATGCAGCACTCCATCACTATCCTTGGTCAAATAGCCCTTACACATTCTGGAGGTGTGTTGGGTCATTGTTCTGTTGAGAAACAAATGATAGTCCGACTAAGTGCAAACCAGATGGGATGGCATATCGCGGCAAAATGCTGTGGTAGCCATGCTGGTTAAGTGTACCTTGAATTCTAAATAAATCACAGGCAGTGTCACGAGCAAAGCACCAACACACCATCACACCTCCTCCTACATGCTTCACAGTGGGAACCACACATGCAGAGATCATCTGTTCACCTACTCTGCATCTCACAAAGACATGGCGGTTGGAACCAAAAATCTCAGATTTGGACTCATCAGACCAAAGGACAGATTTCCACCAGTCTAATGTCCATTGCCCATGTTTCTTGGCCCAAGCAAGTCTCTTCTTCTTTTTGGTGTCCTTCAGTAGTGTTTTTTTTAGAAAATTTGACCATGAAGGCTTGATTCACACAGTCTCCTCTGAACAGTTGATGTTGAGATGTGTTTGTTACTTGAACTCTGTGAACCATTTATTTGGGCTGCAATTTCTGGGGCTGGTAACTCTAATGGACTTATCCTCTGTAGCAGAGCTAACTCTGGGTCTTCCTTTCCTGTGGCAGTCCTCATGAGAGCCAGTTTCATCATAGCGCTTTTATTTTTTATTTGAACCTTTATTTAACTAGGCAAGTCAGTTAAGAACAAACTTTTATTTATAAGGACAGCCCACTCCTTCCTCCCTGTCGGGGAATTGAACCCCGGTCTACCACGTGCCCGCACGACGGGATTCTTTAGCTAAATAGCACAGTACTGTAGCCTACTCCCAACCGTCACATTGTACAGCGCCATAATTTCCATTCCATCTTAACAGAAACCCAGAGGGTTTTTCATTTTCTTGGAATAGAAACACCATCATATGAATCTAATTAATTAAGCAAGTACCAGTCAAAAGTTTGGATTCCGCAAAGTTAGTGTTGAAGAGTTGAAAAAATTATTGCTAACTATAAATAAGGACAAACCATCTAGAACTGTCAACCTGGACGGTCAATTACTGAGGTTGGTAGCAATCTAAGATGGAGTGTGCCCTCAGGCCTGAAGGGAGAAAAAAGGTCATTCCGCTGGCCAAAAACAGCAAAGAACCCTTTAAGGTGTAAAAAAGTATTCTGTGGGTAAGAGGGTCTGGTTGTTGTCAGCTATTTACCAAGCTGATCTGAGGCCTTTGATCCTCACCCAGAAGAGTCATGACAGTCCCCCTCTGGTGGGTTCAACCTTGGCAAGATTCTGCAAGTTGCAACCCAGCATAAAAATTACCATGGGATGTCCTGGTTGTGGATCATCGTTGCAGTCCCCCTCTGGTGATTTACCCTGGTAGAAATTCTGCGAGCTGCAGACCACCCCAAGAATGGGCAGGGATGTCAAGGTTGGGGATCTCCGTCAGGGACCCATCGTCCGGTTGTCCAGGCTGGTAGATCTAGGCAGTAACTTAGGCAGATGTTAACAACACTCACAAAACACATCATTACATTTCTTACCCAAATATGCGGTGTTGTGGTACTAACTGCTGGTTGTATGGGGAACTGGTTTGTGGCTCTATCACTTCTTAAGTGTCAAAGAAAATTGAACAAAAATGATCAAGAACACAAAGAATGTGAAATGTCATAATAATAGTAGAGAAAAAAAAATATTTCAGCTTTTAGTTCTTTCATCACATTCCCAGTGGGTCACAAGTTTACATACATTCAATTAGTATTTGGTAGCATTGCCTTTAAAATGTTTAACTTGGGTCAAACGTTTCGGGTAGCCTTCCACAAGCTTCCCAGAATAGGTTGGGTGAATTTTGGCCCATTCCTCCTGACAGAGCTGGTGTAACTGAGTCAGGTTTGTAGGCCTCCTTGCATGCACACGCTTTTTCAGTTCTGCCCACAAATTTTCTATGGGATTGATGTCAGGGCTTTGTGATGGCCACTCCAATACCTTGACTTTGTTGTCCTTAAGCAATTTTGCCACAACTTTGGAAGATTGCTTGGGGTTATTGTCCATTTGGAAGACCCATTTGTGACCCAGCTTTAACTTCCTGACTGATGTCTTGAGATGTTGCTTCAATATATCCACATAATTTTCCATCCTCATGATGCCATCTATTTTGTGAAGTGCACCAGTCCCTCCTGCAACAAAGCACCCCAACATGATGCTGCCACCCCCGTGCTTCCTGGTTGGGAAGTTGTTCTTCGGCTTGCAAGCGTTCCACTTTTTCTCCAAATATAACGATGGTCATTATGGCCAAACAGTTCTATTTTTGTTTCATCAGACCAGAGGACATTTCTCCAAAAAGTACGATCTTTGTCCCCATGTGCAGTTGCAAACCGTAGTCTGGCTTTGTGTGGTGGTTTTGAAGCGGTGGCTTCTTCCTAGCTGAGCAACCTTTCAGGTTATGTCGATATAGGACTCGTCTTACTGTGGATATAGATACTTTTGTACCTGTTTCCTCAAGCATCTTCACAAGTTCCTTTGCTGTTGTTCTGGGATTGATTTGCACTTTTCGCACCAAAGTATGTTAATCTCTAGGAGACAGTAGGCGTCTCCTTCCTGAGCGGTATATGATGGCTGCTTGGTCACATGGCGTTTATACTTGCGTACTATTGTTTGTACAGATGATTTCCCCATGATGTCAAGCAAAGAGGCACTGAGTTTGAAGTTAGGCCTTACATACAGTAAGTTGACTGTGCCTTTAAACAGCTTGGAAAATTCCAGAAAATGATGTCATGGCTTTAGAAGCTTCTGTTAGGCTAATTGACATCATTTGAGTCAATTGGAGGTGTACCTGTGGATGTATTTCAAGGCCTACCTTCAAACTCAGTGCCTATTTACTTGACCTCATGGAAAAATCAAAATAAATCAGCCAAGACCTCAGACAAAAGGATTGTAGACCTCCACAAGTCTGGTTCACCCTTGGGAGCAATTTCCAAATGTCTGAAGGTACCACATTCATCTGTACAAACAATAGTACACAAGTATAAACACCATGGGACCACACAGCCATCATACCGCTCAGGAAGGAGACGTTCTGTCTCCTAGAGATGAACATAGTTTGGTGTGAAATGTGCAAATCAATCCCAGAACTACAGCAAAGGTACTTGTGAAGATGCTTGAGGAAACAAACTCCAAGTGGGCTTTCATGTGCCTTTTATTTAGGAGTGGCTTCCGTCTGGCCACTCTACCATAAAGGCCTGATTGGTGGAGTGCTGCAGAGATGGTTGTCCTTCTGGAAGGTTCTCCCATCTCCACAGAAGAACTCTGGAGCTTTGTCAGTGACCATCGGGTTCTTGGTCACCTTCCTCACCAAGGCCCTTCTTCCCCGACTTGCTCAGTTTGGCCAGGGGGCCAGTTCTAAGAAGAGTCTTAGTGATTCCAAACTTCTTCCATTTAAGAATGATGGAAGCCAATGTGTTCTTGGGGACCTTCAATGCTGCAGACATTTTGTGGGACCCTTCCCCTGATCTGTGCCTCTACATAATCCCGTCTTGGTGCTCTAAGGACAATTCCTTAGACCTCATGGCTTGGTTTTTGCTCTGACATGCACTGTCAACTGTGGGACCTTATATAGACAGTTGTGTGCCTTTCCAAATCATGTCCAATCAATTGAATTTACCACAGGTGGACTCCAATCAAGTTGTAGAAACAGCTCAAGGATGATCAATGGAAACAGGATGCACTTGAGCTCAATTCCGTCACATAGCAAAGGATCTGACTACTTAAGGTATCTGTTTTTTGGTTTTAATACATTTGCAAACATTTCTAAAAACTTGTTTTCACTTTGTCATGATGTGGTATTGTGTTTAGATTGCTTAGGACATTTTTATTTCATCCTTTTTAGAATAAGGCTGTAACGTAAAAAATATGGAAAAAGTCAAGGGGGCTGAATACTTCCTGAAGGCACTGTATATACCACTATTTAATCAAAATAAAATGTACCCCCCCATTCCACTATTTTGACCCTAAGTGATCCTTCACCAGGCCGACCACCTGGGAGTACGGGACTCTTTTGTTCAACCCACCTTGTAACGCTACTGCAGTAAAAGCTTGTACACCCAATTACTTCTCTGCAGCTGCCACCACAACATTTATTTTCTGTGATTTACATTCCATTTCTGCGGTACAGTTGATAACCATGGCAATGAATGCTAAGAAGCTAACTTTACTAAAGAACATTCGTATCACTCTGTATTGGCCTAGGCTTACTACTTACCCTTGACCCATCATCCTCTACTCTCTTTACTGCATCAGCATACGACACTTTCTGTTCTACTCTGACCCTGGAAACCTCAAACTGCCTCTCTCACACTGGGCACTTCTGAGCCCCAGCAACATGGGTACCCCACAATTGACACACACACATTTTTCCCACCGATACTACACATTCCTTTGTGCCATACCCTCCTGCACACTTCTCACATCTCGGGAATCTCCCTCATACACACTGCTGCAAGATGACCTTATGCTAAGCATTTTAAACACCTTAGTGGGTTTGGCACAAAAGCTCTCACTGGATATCTGACATATCCTAACATGACTATCAGGTAGACTCAAAAGGACAGACTATAACTTCTGTTTCACTTCGCTCGTCACTGTGTATGTAGCCACACCTCAAAACCTAACGCCACCCCAGTAATCACTCCTTTCAAAGGGGCCCTACTCCAGAGAGAAAAGCTACTCACAGGCTTTGTCCATAGTTGCGAGATGCAAAGCGCCCGCTCCCTCTGGACAGAAGAAACACAGAAAATCATCACAAGTCCACTTCGAGCTACCTTCTCCGATTTAACAGCCCACAACTTCTTTTCTACCCAGCCTGAGACTACAATATATATGGATCAGCCAAAAGGCAGGGATCCACTTTCTCCAAAATCGTCACTTCCACTGGGCCCGAGTCAGCCTTTGCATTGATTATCGGGGCGAGGCTCGGACTCTGAGGTCTTCACCACAACTGCCACCACAGGTAATTCATCCTCACTCTCGTCCGGTTCAATTTCTGAGCCATCAGAGACAGCAGAATACGTTAAGTATGCCATTCTTCATCAACACACATCTTCCCACTGCATTAGACTCTTCTCCTTCTTCCTCGCTCTCCATAACCACGTCGATCTGTTCACCACGCTCGTGCTGTGCCTTCATCCGCTCTATTGCTTGCAGAGCACACACTGATGCCGTTTCTCCAAAACCAAACTTATTTTCCTTATCCCAATTTACAACTCTGTCTATATCTGGCCTCTCCATGCTTCTCTTCACCTAACTCACAGTTAACTAAACTAACGCTGAATGAAATGACTGAGCCGTGAGTTGAGGACCAATGAAATCATATTCCCTCCCTCTTGCAAAGATTGCATCATTATCCCCTTCATTTGAGGAATACTACTGATTAAATATTTTATTAATCAAATGTTTTTCTCATATACTAGACGTAATATAGTAAATGTATATCCGGGACACTCACATTAGTATGATATGTTATGTTTGGTATGGTCTAGAGGAAAAAGAAACACACACCTATTTAGGCGAGATGCTCTAAGAGCTCAGATGCAAAAATGTAATGTTCAACGTTTCGACAGGCAAGCTGTGTTGATCAGGGTATAATCACAAACACTGCAGGGTGACTCGTTGATATAGTGTCAAAAGACACACATGGGTGTCTGTAATCATGGCCAAGTATGGCCTAATATCATTGGTTAATTCTCAAATATTAAAATGACATACAAAGAACAACATACAAAAAACAAATGGATAGCATACGATCATAGATTAAATTTAGACTACATAAGCCTACAGACAATTACAATGGCAAAGTCACAACAATCACAAGAATGGCTTCAGATCAAAGTCTACGTTGACACCGAAGGGAGCAAGGGCCCGGCCAAACTGAACAATCGGGGGAGAAGCGCCTTGGTCAGGGAGGTGACCAAGAACCCAATGGTCACTCTGACAGAGCTCCAGAGTTCCTCTGTGGATATGGGAGAACCTTCCAGAAGGACAACCATCTCTACAGCACTCCACCAATCAGGCCTTTAAGGCAGTGACCAGACGGAAGCCTCTCCTCAATAAAAGGCACATGACAGCCCGCTTGGTGTTTGCCAAAAGGCTCTGTAGCAACGCTCTCCATCCAACCTGACAGAGCTTGAGAGGATCTGCAGAGAAGAATGGGAGAAACTCTCCAAATACAGGTGTGCCAAGCATGTAGCGTCATACCCAAGAAGACTTGAGGCTGTAATCGCTACCAAAGGTGCTTCAACAAAGTACTCAGTAAAGGGTCTGGGTACTTATGTAAATGGAATATTTCAATTTTTTATTTTTAATAAAATAGCTAACATTTCTGAAATCCTGTTTTTGCTTTGTCATTATTGGGTATTGTGTGTAGATTGATGAGGGGGGAGGGGGGAACGATTTAATACATTTTACAATAAGGCTGTAACCTAACAAAATGTAGAAAAAGTCAAGGGGTCTGAATACTTTCCGTAGGCACTGTATATGCTTTATAATGCTTTTGAATGACACTTCCGGTTTTGGCGTGAAATACCAGGTTACCTGGGACAAAAGTTATTGATTCATTAGTAAAATTCCGGGAAAATATTCAACCCTAGAAAACCAGCCAGCTGGTGTGACCATCATTTGCCTTATGCTGTTGATTGTGGTCTGTGGAATGTTTTTCCACTCCTCTTCAATGGCTGTGAGAAGTTGCTGGATATTGGAGGGAACTGGAACACGCTGCCATTCCCTTCGATCCAGAGCATCCCAAACATGGTCAATGGGTCACGTCTGATGAGTATGCACGCCTTGTAAGAACTGGGATATTTTTAGCTTCCAGGAAATGCGTACAGATCCTTGGGACATGGGGTCATGCATTATCATGCTGAAACATGAGGTGATGGCGGCGGATGAATGGCACGACAATGGACCTCAGGATATCGTCATGCTCTCTTTGCATTCCAATTGCCATCGATAAAATGCATTGTGTTCAATGTCCGTAGCTTATGCCTGCCCATACCATAACCCCACCGCAACCATTAGGCACTCTGTTCACAATGTTGACATCAGCAAACCACTCAACCACACGACGCCATACACGCTGTCTGCCCAGTATAGTTGAAACCGGGATTAATCTGTGAAGAGCACACTTCTCCAGTGTGCCAGTGGTCATTGAAGGTGAGCATTTTCCCACTGAAGTTGGTTACGATGCCAAACTGCAGTCAGGTCAAGACCCTGGTGAGGATGATAAGCTTCCCTGAGACGGTGTTTGACAGTTTGTGCAGAAATTCTTCAGTTGTGCAAACCAGTTTCATTAGCTGTCCTGGTGGCTGGTCTAAAATGATCCTGCAGGTGAAGAAGCTGGATGTGGAGGTTCTGGGCTGGCGTGGTTACACGTGGTCTGCGGTTGTGAGGTGGGTTGGGCGTACTGCCAAATTCTCTAAAACAACGTTGGATGCAGATTATGGTAGAGAAATTAACATTCAATTCTCTGGCAAAAGCTTCGGTGGATATTCCTGCAGTCAGCATGCCAATTGCTCGCTCCCTCAAAACTTGCACACCTCCCGCAAACCTTTTAAAACCGCATCACCAGGGGAAAAGCCCATACAGTGGCACCATCAATTCCTATGACACGCTGAAATAGCTGCCATATACACCTTCAAGTTGGAGAATGAGCGGCTCTGTCCGAAAAGCCCCTGTAGGAACATTAAAATGTCCACCAGAGAGCTCCGAAAAAGAGCAATTCCTTTATTTTGGCACCAAAGCTCAAATGCCCTCACGTGGAGGTTTCCCTTGAGAACTCTATTGTAGCAATATCATTCAGAGGTAAACCCCTTGCTATAGATTCCAAATCTCTGGGCAACGGGAGTTGCCACGGGTCCCCGCATATAAGGTGAATGATCTCCGCAAACCATGTCATTTGGGCCAATGGAGAGCCATAAGGATCAACGACAAGACCTCCAGACACACCCTATCCAGTGTGTGCTGAATCAGGTCCACAGACAGAAATGCGTAAAGGAGGATCCAAGGCCACTGGTGTGTGAAAGCATCCCTTCCCAACCGAGCACTCAGGTCCCTTATCGAGAAAAACAGCCAACTATGACCATTTTCTTGCAATGTGTAAAGATATGTCGGCCCTGCCGAACATTTCCCAAGAATGGGGCCACCCCCTGGATAGCAGATCCGTACCCGTGTTAACCCAGAGAACTCATGAGACTTTTCATTCTTCATACTTAATTTAAAAGAGCAACGTTTTGCACTCAAAAAACTGCTAAATCATTCTGGTTGTCAAAAGCAAAAACAAAAAAAACTCTTATTGTGCACCCTTTCCTCATTCACAGTGTATAAGGGAAGGGAATCCCCGCTCAGATTGCCACTGCAACACACTTTCTCTCTGTGTTCTTCTGCTTGAGTTTGGGGTGGTGTACAGGCCTTCTGTAATGGACAGCCCCTTCAGGTGTATGACCAAAAAGGTACAGTAGTTAGTTCTTCAGTTCTGTATCACTCATATATTATTCTGCCCTCTGAGTTCAATAGCACAGTAATCTGTCTCTCTGAATTCACTGCCATGACCATCTATTCATATTGTCCTTGAATACAGACCTATTTCCCGGCTGTGTCATTAAAAGTTGTGCAGGCAGAAACCTCTTTGTTTCCATACAGTGTTGGAGAGTAGTCCAACTAGCAATTTAACGACATTTTGCAGTAGCTTGGTGGTAGTTGACTAAATTCAAATCTAGGTAGTGTATTCAGTAGTTAACTACTTTTTCCCCATGTAGTGGTGAAGCTAACTACTGGAACTACACACTACTTTTTTTGCAAAAATAAAATAAGATACGCAATAAATAGTTTTATTTTCTGGCATCAGACCTGCCTAATTCTTACTTGAAACATTGTTTTAGTGTTTAACAGTGGATACGATCACATGCAAATGCAAATGCAGCTCATGCAAATTAAGAAACACGTAATCCGATGGTTATCATCTACAACATCACAGATGTCATCAGAAGATTGATTGCCTAGCAAGTTAGCAAGCCAGCGAGACAAGGTAAAATATCACAAATAGAGCTAGATAAAGCAAGAAGAATAATATACAGTACAAGTCAAAAGTTTGGATACACCTACTCATTCAAGGGTTTATTTCTACATTGTAGAATAATAGTGAAGACATTTAAAAACTATGAAATAACACATATGGAAACATGTAGTAACCAAAAAGTGTTAAACAAATCCAAATATATTTTATATTTGAGATTCTTCAAAGTAGCCACCCTTTGCCTTGATGACAGCTTTGCACACTCTTGGTATTCTCTCAACCAGCTTCATGAGGTAGCCACCTGGAATGCATTTCAATTAACAAATGTGGCTTTTTAAAAGTTCATTTGTGTAATTTCTATCCTTCTTAATGCGTTTGAGCAAATCAGTTGTGTTGTGACAAGGTAGGGGTGGTATACAGAAGACAGTCCTATTTGATAAAATACCAAGTCCAAATTATTTCAAGAACAGCCCAAATAGCCTCCCGGGTAGTGGTGGTCTAAGGCACTGCATCGCAGTGCTAGCTGTGCCACCAGAGATTCTGGGTTCGAGCCCAGGCTCTGTCGCAGCTGGCCGTGACCGGGAGGCCCATGGGGCGGCGCACAATTGGCCCAGCGTCGTCCAGGTTAGGGAGGGTTTGTCTCATCGCGCACTAGCGACTCCTGTGTCAGGCCGGGCACAGTGTACGCTGACCAGGTCGCCAGGTGTACAGTGTTTCCTCCTACATATTGGTGGAGCTGGCTTCCGGGTTGGATGTGCATTGTGTCAAGAAGCAGGTTGGGTTGTGTTTCGGAGGACGCATGGCTCTCGACCTTTGCCTCTCCCGAGTCCGTGCGGGAGTTGCAGCGGTGAGATAAGACTAACTACTACCAATTGGGGAGGAAAAAAGGGGTTAAAAAAAAATATTTAAAAAAAGAAATAAAAAACAGCCCAAATAAGCAAAGAGAAACGACAGTCCATCATTACTTTAAAAACTTCTTAAGGTTAGGCGTCCCGCTAGCTGGACACCTGTCGACATCATCCAGTGAAATTGTAGGGCGCACAATTCAAATAAATAATCTTTATATATGTTCATAAATGTTTAATATTTAGTTTAAAAGCTTAAATTCTTGTTAATCTAACTGAGTTGTCCGATTTACGATAGGTTTTACAGCGAAAGAATACCATGCGATTGTTTGAGGACGGCGCACCACAACATATTTTTCAACCAGCACAGGCTTCATGAAATCACAAATTGCGATTAAATAAATCACTTACTTTTGAAAATCTTCCTCTGTTTGCAATCCCAAGGGTCCCAGCTACAACATGAATGGTCATTTTGTTATATAAAATCCTTCTTTATATCCCAAAAAGTCTGTTAAGTTGGCGCCATCGATTTCAGTAATCCACTCGTTCAACATGCAGACAAAGGATTCCAAATAGCTACCTCTTAAACTTTGTTCAAAAAAGTCAAACTCAAATCGAAGTTTATTTGTCACATGCGCCGAATACAACAGGTGTAGACCTTACAGTGTAATGCTTACTTACAGGCTCTAACCAATGGTGCAAAACAGGTATTAGGTGAACAATAGGTAAGTAAAGAAATAAAACAACAGTAAAAAGACGGGCTATATCCAGTAGCGAGGCTATAAAATAGCAAGGCTACATACAGACACCGGTTAGTCAGGCTGATTGAGGTAGTATGTACATGTAGAAATGGATAAAGTGACTATGCGAATATGATGAACAGGCAGTAGCGTAAGAGAGGGGTTGGCGGGTGGTGGGTGGCGGGACACAATGCAGATAGACCGGTTAGCCAATGTGCGGGAGCACTGGTTGGTCGGCCCAATTGAGGTAGTTTGTACATGAATGTATAGTTAAAGTGACTATGCATATATGATGAACAGAGTAGCAGCAGCGTAAAAAGACGGGTTGGGGGGGGCACACAATGGAAATAGTCCGGGTAGACATTTGATTACCTGTTCAGGAGTCTTATGGCTAGGGGGTAGAAGCTGTTGAGAAGCCTTTTGGACCTCGACTTGGCGCTCTGGTACCGCTTGCCGTGCGGTAGCAAAGAGAACAGTTTATGACTGGGGTGGCTGGGGTCTTTGGCAATTTTTAGGGCCTTTCTCTGACACCGCCTGGTGTAGAGGTCCTAGATGGCAGGCAGCTTAGCCCCAGTGACGTACTGTGCCGTACGCACTACCCTCTGTAGTGTCTTGTGGTCAGAGGCCGAGCAATTGCAGTACCAGTCAGTGATGTCCCAGACCTGTTGTTTTTCAACTCTTGATGATCGGCTATGAAAAGCCAACTGAAAATTATTCATGATTATTATTTGACCATGCTTGTCACTTATGAACATTTTTGAACATCTTGGCATAGTTCTGTTATAATCTCCACCCGGCACAGCCAGAAGAGGACTGGCCACCCCTCATAGCCTGGTTCCTCTCTAGGTTTCTTCCTAGGTTTTGGCCTTTCTAGGGAGTTTTTCCTAGCCACCGTGCTTCTACACCTGCATTACTAGCTGTTTGGGGTTTTAGGCTGGGTGTCTGTACAGCACTTCGAGATATTAGCTGATGTACGAAGGGCTATATAAAATAAAATTGATTGATTGATTGATTGATGCAACCAGTCAGGATGCTCTCGATGTTGCAGCTGTAGAAGCTTTTGAGGATCTCAGGACCCATGCCAAATCTTTTTAGTTTCCTGAGGGGGAATAGGCTTTGTCGTGCCCTCTTCACGACTGTCTTGGTGTGTTTGGACCATTCTAGTTTGTTGTTGATGTGGACACCAAGGAACTTGAAGCTCTCAACCTGCTCCACTACAGCCCTGTCGATGAGAATGTGGGCGTGCTCGGTCCTCCTTTTCCTGTAGTCCACAATAATCTCCTTAGTCTTGGTTACGTTGAGGGATAGGTTGTTATTCTGGCACCACTCGGCCAGGTCTCTGACTTCCTCCCTATAGGTTGTCTCGTCATTGTCGGTGATCAGGCCTACCACTGTTGTGTCGTCTGCAAACTTAATGATGGTGTTGGAGTCGTGCCTGGCCATGCAGTTGTGGGTGAACAGGGAGTACAGGAGGGGACTGAGCACGCACCGCTGGGGAGCTCCATTGTTGAGGATCAGTGTGGCAGATGTGTTGCTACCTACCCTCACCACCTGGGGGTGGCCCGTCAGGAAGTCCAGGATCCAGTTGCAGAGAGAGGTGTTTAGTCCCAGGATCCTTAGCTTAGTGATGAGCTTTGAGGGTACTATGGTGTTGAACGCTGAGCTGTAGTCAATTAATAGCATTCTCACATAAGTGTTCCTTTTGTCCAGGTGGGAAAGGGCAGTGTGGAGTGCAATAGAGATTGCATCATCTGTGGGTCTGCTTGGGCGATATGCAAATTGGAGTGGGTCTAGGGTTTCTGGGATAATGGTGTTGATGTGAGCCATGACCAACCTTTCAAAGCACTTCATGGCTACGGACGAGAGTGCTATGGGTCTGTAGTCATTTAGGCAGCTTGCCTTTGTGTTCTTGGTTACAGGGACTATGGTGGTCTGCTTGAAACATATTGGTATTACAGACTCAATCAGGGACATATTGAAAATGTCAGTGAAGACACCTGCCAGTTGGTCAGCACATGCCCGGAGCACACGTCCTGGTAATCCGTCTGGCCCCGCAGCCTTGTATATGTTGACCTGTTTAAAGGTCTAACTCACGTCGGCTACGGAGAGCGCGATAACACATTCGTCCGGAACAGCTGATGCTCTCATGCATGCCTCAGTGTTGCTTGCCTCGAAGCGAGCATAGAAGTGATTTAGCTCGTCTGGTAGGCTCGTGTCACCGGGCAGCTCGCGGCTGTGCTTCCCTTTGTAGTCTATAATAGTTTGCAAGCCCTGTCACATAAGACGAGCGTCGGAGCCGGTGTAGTATGATTCAATCTTAGCACTGTATTGATACTTTGTCTGTTTGATGGTTCGTGGCAGGGCATAACAGGATTTCTTGTAAGCTTCAGGGTTAGAGTCCTGCAACCTTTAAAGTGGCAGCTCTACCCTTCAGCTCAGTGCGAATGTTGCCTGTAATCCATGGCTTCTGGTTGGGGTATGTACGTACAGTCACTGTGGGGACGACGTCCTCAATGCACTTGTTGATAAAGCCAGTGACTGATGTGGTGTATTCCTCAATGCTATCGGAAGAATCCCGGAACATGTTCCAGTCTGTGATAGCAAAACAGACCTGTAGTTTAGCATCTGCTTCATCTGTCCACTTTTTTATAGACTGAGTCACTGAGTCAGGAAGCATTCCTGCTTTAATTTTTGCTTATAAGCAGGAATCAGGAGGATAGAGTTGTGGTCGGATTTACCAAATGGAGGGAGAGCTTTGTAAACGTCTCTGTGTGTGGAGTACAGGTGATCTAGAAACTATGTTTATATTTAATCCTCAGGTATCCTAAAATGTATATAAACTATAATATTTCATACGGTGAGTAGTATGTTCAATAGAAAAGTAAAATTAGTAAGCACGCGTCCTCTTGGTGGCGCGACGACAGACTGATATTGTACAGGGACTCTGTACAAAAACGTCAAATTCTTGCTAGTTTTTGAAAAAACAAGCCTGAAAAAATGAACAAAGACTGTTGACATCTATTGGAAGCCATGAGAATTGCAATCTGGGTGCTGGAATTACATATAATGGAAAGCTATGGGTTCTAAGAGCCTGGGAGCAAAAGAAAAAAAACATTGGTTGGTTTATCATAACATTGGTTGGTTTACCATATCAATTGTGTTATAGTCTCATACATTATTTTAACATTTCTACAAACTTCAAAGTGTTTTCTATCCAACGCTATTAAGACATGAAGGTCAGTCAATACAAAACATTTCAAGAACATTGAACGTTTCTTCAAGTGCAGTCGCATCAAGCGCTATGATGAAACTGGCTCTCATGAGGACCGCCACAGGACAGGAAGACCCAGAGTTACCTCTGCTGCAGAGGATAAGTTAGAGTTAACTGCACCTCAGATTGCAGCCCAAATAAATGCTTCACAGAGATCAAGTAAAAGACACATCTCAACATCAACTGTTCAGAGGAGACTGCGTGAATCAGGCCTTCATGGTCGAATTGCTGCAAAGACACCACTACTAAAGAACCCCAATAAGAAGAAGAGACCTGCTTGGGCCAAGAAACATGAGCAATGGACATTAGACCGGTGGACATCTGTCCTCTGGTCAAACAGGAAGTACCATTGACGCGTTCAATACGGAAGTGGTCCGATGAAGCGGATGCTAAGCTACAGGCCTGTTTCGCTAGCACAGATTGGAATATGTTCTGGGATTCATCCGATAACACTGACGAGTTTACCACATCAGTCACCGGCTTCATTAATAAGTACATCCACGACTTCATCCCCACAGGGACCATTCATACATATCCTAACCAGAAGTAATGGATTACAGGCCCCATCTGCATTGAGCTAAAGGCTAGAGCTGCTGCTTTCAAGGAGTGGGACACTAATTTGGACACTCATAACAAATCCCGATACGACCTTTGATGAGCCATCACAGGCAAAGTGTCAATATAGAACTGAGATTGAATCCTACTACAACAGCTCTGATGCTCGTAGGAAGTTTCAGGGCTTGCAAACTGTCAAGGATTATAAAGGAAAATCCAGCCGCAAGCTGCCCAGTGACGCGAGCCTAAGAGACAAGCTAAATTCATTCTATGCTTGCTTTGAGGCAAGCAACTGTTAATGCTAGCTGGCTATTCACTGTGTCTAGGAGGGTTTCATGCATTTTGAAGTGTGTGATAAAAAAAAATAAAATACTAACGACATGCCACTGACTTTGAGTAAAGCCAAAGTGTCTATGTATGCGGATGACTCAACACTATACACATCAGCTACTACAGCGACTGAAATGACTGCAACACTCAACAAAGAGCTGCAGTTAGTTTCAGAGTGGGTAGCAAGGAATAAGTTGGCCCTAAATATTTCTAAAACTAAAAGCATTGTATTTGGAACAAAACACTCACTAAACCCTAAATCTCAACTAAATCTTGCAATAAATAATGTGGAAATTGAGCAAGTTGCGATGACTAAACTGCTTGGTGTTTCACTAGATTGTAAACTGTCATGGTCAAAACATATCGATGCAGTAGTAGCTAAGATGAGGAGACGTCTGTCTATAATAAAGCAATGCTCTGCCTTCTTAACAACACTATCAACAAGGCAGGTCCTACAGGCCCTAGTTTTGTCGCACTTTGACTACTGTTCAGTCGTGTGGTCAGGTGCCACAAAAAAGGACTTGCTCAGAACAGGGCAGCACGGCTGGCCCTTGGATGTACACAGAGAGCTAATATTAATATGTCTCTTCTATCTCTTCTGGCTGAAAGTGGAGGAGAGATTGACTTCATCACTACTTTTATTTATGAGAGGTATTGACATGTTGAATGCACCAAGCTGTCTGTCTAAACTTCTGGCACACAGCTCGGACACCCATGCATACCCCACAAGACATGCCGCAAGAGGTCTCTTCACAGTCCTTAAGTCTAGAACAGACTATGGGAGGCACACAGTACCACATAGAGCCATGACTACATGGAACTCTATTCCACATCAAGCAACTGACGCAAGCAGTAAAATTTTATTTAAAAAACACCTTATGGAAAAGCGGGGACTGTGAAGCAACACAAACATTTGCACAGACACACGATAACATACGCACTATACATACACATGGATTTAGTACTGTAGATATGTGGTAGTGGTAGAGTAGGGGCCTGAGGGCACACAGTGTGTTGTGAAATCTGTGAATGTATTGTAATGTTTATAAAATTGTATAAACTGCCTTAATTTTGCTGGACCCCAGGAAGAGTAGCTGCTGCTTTGGAGTTTGTCACACAACACAATGCCACAGATGTCTTAAGTTGAGGGACCGTGCAGTTGGCATACTGACTGCAAGAATGTCCACCAGAGCTGTTGCCAGATAAAAATTTAATTATTTCTCTACCAACGTCGTTTTAGATAATTTGGCAATACGTCGAACCAGCCTTGCAACTGCAGACCATGTGTATGGAGTCGTGTGGTCGAGTGGTTTGCTGATATCAACATTGTGAATAGAGTGCCCCATGGTGGCGGTGGGGTTATGGTATAGGCAGGCATAAACTACAAACACAATTGCATTTTATTGATGGCAATTTGAATAGAGATACCATGACGAGATCCTGAGACCCATTTTCATGCCATTCATCCGCGGCCATCACCTCATGTTTCAGTATGATAATGCACGGCCCCATGTCACAAGGATCTGTACACAATTCCTGGAAGCTGAAATTGTCACAGTTCTTCGATGGCCTGCATACTCACCAGACATGACACCCATTGAGGATGTTTGGGATGCTCTGGATCGACGTGTACAACAGCTTGTTCCAGCTCCCGCCAATATCAAGCAACTTCACACAGCCATTGAAGAGGAGTGGGACAACATTCTACATTTCACAATCAACAGCCTCAACTCAGGCAAATGGTGGCCACATCAGATACTGAGTGATTTGTTTCACGCCCCTACTTTTTTTTTTTTTTTTTTTTTTTTAAGTTATGTAACCAACAGAAGCATATCTGTATTCCGAGAGATGTGAAATCCATAGATTAGGGCCTATTGAATTGATTTAAATTGACTGATTTCCTTATAAAAACTGTAACTCAGTAAAATCTTTAATAGTTGCATGTTCCGTTTATATTTTTGTTCAGTATACATTCCTAAAGAACATAATGTACTTTTTCCTCCATACATTCTCTGACACCCACACGAATGTTACATTTTGAATGCTTAGCAGGACAAGAAAATGGTCCAATTCACACACTTATCAAGAGAACATCCCTGGTCATGTGGACAAGGTCAGGACATGTTAGCACCAGGTATAAACGAGGCTATAATTTCCCCCAAAAACCCAGACAGAGACAGTCGGTCAGTAGAAAAATATGTTTATTACTAAAGTCAGTTGTACTTTTCCTGAATAAGCGGTACCAGGACAAGCTGTTAAATCGATGCAACATCACACTGTCCTCTTCCCTGATCATTTTAACACACAACAAAAATACTCCGGGGTGATGTTTCCCCTAGGTACAGATCTAATATCAGATTCCCCTCCCCCAATCATAATCTTAACCATAGGTGGGGGAAATGCAAAACTGACCCAAGATCAGCATCTAGGGGCAACTTCATTGCAAACCTTAGTGAATCAGATACTCATTACTACATACCGTACCAATAAGTAGTGAATACCTTTATTGCATAGCGAATTTATGAGTAAAAAAATAACTTCATGGTTTAATGCAGCTGGGGGAAAAAAAGGGCTTATTCAGGAGTGTGAAAGGTCCGGATAGAACTATATACAATAAACTTTGCACCCTACTGGATAAGGCCCAGAAATGTGCTGTTAAATTGAGTAGCTTTTTATATCTACTTGCATAATACAGTTCTGTACTTCACTTGAATTGAATTATGTACCAAAGCCAACAGCATAAATTGCAATGATGAAAATACATTATAAATGGGGTCAATCATGCCTGTAATATGACCCAGGTTATCACTCAACCAACTACAGCGCATACCAATATTGTAGGATCTGTGACATCCACCTGTATTGATCATATCTTCACTAATGCTGCAGAGCTTTGCTCCAAAGCATTATCAGATCCCATTGGCTGTAGTGACCATAACATTGTGGCAATAACAAGGAAAGCCAAAGTGCCAAAAGCTGAATATAAAGTAATTGAAGAGATCATACAAAATGTTCTCAGGACTCTTTTGTTGAAGATATAAAACATTTATGTTGGTCTGATGTGTATGAGGAAGTGAATCCAGATGCAGCACTGGAAGTAAAATTATTCATGCCAATTGCTGACAAACATGCACCTATTAAGACATTGCCTGTGAGAGCTGTTAGGGCCCTCTGGATTGATGATGAACTGAAAAATGTTATGGTTGAAAGAAATTATGCAAAAGAGGTGGCAAACAAGTCAGAATGCTCAGTTGATAGGTTGAAATGTTGTCAATGACAACATTGAACAGTAAACCATACTTTTTTTGTAGAAAAAAAATAAATCTAATATGAAAGAGAAGGTTTGCCGTTTTGAATTTGGTCAAGTTCGTGTGGGAGAAATGGAAAAGCTAGTGTTATCCATCAATAATGAAAAGCCGCCAGGTCTAAACAACCTTGATGGGAAACTATTGAGAACGGTAGACTGTAATGACACCCCTATTTGCTATATGTTTATATGTCTAAAGTAATTCCACTGCCTAAAAATAGTAAAGCACCCTTTGCTGGCTCTAACAGCCACCAAATCAGTTTGCTACCTGTTCTTAGTAAACTGATGGAGAGAAGGGCACTCAACTTGTACTGCACTGACTCAAATGACAGATGATTGGTTCAAAATAAATGGATAATAAGATAGTTGGAGCTGTATTGTTAGATTTCAGTGCAGCCTTTGATCATACATTTTTATTTAGGAAACACGCTAGCTATGGCTTTACATCACATGGTCGGAGAGTTATTTATCCGATAGAACCCAGAATGTTCTTCAATGCAAGCTTCTCTAACATCAAATATGTACAGTGCGGTGTCCCTCAGGGCAGTTGTCTTGGGCTGTTACGCTTCTCTATTTTTACAAATGACTTGCCACTGGTCTTACGTAAAAGCTAGAATGACTATATATGCAGATGATTCCACACTCTACATGTCAGAACCCAAAACCAGTGAACTCACTGAAATTATAAATAAGGAGTTACAGTCAGGGCTCCATAGTGGCGTAGCGGTCAAAGGTACTGCATCTCAGCGCAAGAGGCGTCACTACAGTCCCTGGTTCGAATCCAGGCTGTATCACATCTGGCCGGGATTGGGAGTCGCATAGGGCGGCGCACAATTGGCCCAGCGTCGTCTGGGTTTGGCCAGGGTGGGCTGTCGTTGTAAATAAAAACTGAGTTTAAATGTATTTGGCTAAGGTGTATGTAAACTTCCGACTTCAACTGTATACTCCTCGGGTATAACGTTGGATGGTCATATTGACAAAGTTGCTGTGAAGATGGGGAGGGTTATGTCTGTTATCAAAAGATTCTGTGTTTTGACACAAAAATCAACTGTACTAGTTCATGCTCTGGTCTTGTCCCATCTTGATTACTGTCTGGTAATATGTTCAAGTGCAGCAAAGAAAGACCTAGCAAAGCTGCAGCTGGCTCAAAACAGAGCAGCACACCTTGCCCTTAGCTGCACATACAGAACTAACATCAACAACATGGATGCCAGTCTTTCCTGGTTGACAAGAGATTAACTGCTTCTCTTCTAGTTATGAGAAGTACTACTGTAATGAAAATTCCAGATTGTCTGCATAATCAAATAACACTCAGCTCATACCCCACAAGACATGCCACCAGTGGTTTCTTCACAGTCCCCAAGTCCAAAACGAACTCACGGCAACGCACAGTATAATATAGAGCCATGATCGCATGGAACTCCCTTCCATCTCCAATTACTCAAGCAAACAGCAAAAATTACCTTTAAAAAAGTATTAAACAACATTTAATGGAACGGCGAAGACTGAGGGGGACACACACACATGTTTGTACTACTATTATTTATTTTTGTTTTTTAAATTAGTGTGACTGTCCTTGTCTATCAGTGTATCAGTGTTTTTTGTTGACCCCAGATAGAATAGCTGCTGCTTGGCAAAAGCTAACGGAAATCTGAATAAAATCAATAACAAGTTTACAACCCATTTCACCCACATCTTAATGTATTATACCTGTCGGCTTTAAGTTAAGTGTTACATCAAGTTCCTTTCATTTAACAATATTTCAGTGTTAAAGTATGAAATAATTCACATGCTGGTCATAGCAGAAGAAATGTATGTCTCAAGAACTTCTCTAGTACAATACATTTTGAAAGTTTGTTTGAGATCCTGAGAAGTGAGAACTAGAGGACAACAAAAAATAAACTGTACTGCAATACAGTGGCTATAGAAAGTACACACCCAAATTACACACTTCACTTTTTGTTGCCTTACAGCCTGAAATTTAGATTAGTTACTTATCATACATTTCCCACTGATCCTCACAGTGGGGTGTATACTGGTCTATAGGGACAGTACAGTTTATTTTACGTGAACTAAGTGCTTTTAAAAATATACTAATAAAACGCAACATGTAAAGTGTTGGTCTCATGTTGTTTCATGAGCTGAAATAAAAGTTCCCAGAAATGTTCAATTCAAACAAAAATATAATTTCTCTCAAATTTTGTGTACAAATTTGTTTACATCCCTGTTAGTGAGAATTTCTCATTTGTCAAGATAATCCATCCACCTGAGGTGTGGCATATCAAGAAGCTGATTAAACAGCATGATCATTACACAGCTGCACCTTGTGCTGGGGACAATAAAAAGCCACAAAGATGTGCAGTTGTCACCGATGTCTCAAGTTGAGGGAGCATGCAATTCACAAGCTGACTGCAGGAATGTCCACTAGAGATGTGGCCAGAGAATTAAATGTTAATTTCTCTAACATAAGCTGTCTCCAACGTTATTTTACAGAATTTGGCAGTACGTCCAACCGGCCTAAAAAACACCGACCGTGTGTAACCACGACAGCCCAGGACCTCCACATCCGGCTTTCTCCCCTGCCGGATGTTCTGAGACGAGCCACCCGGACAGCTGATAAAACTGTGGGTTTGCACAACCAAAGAATTTCTGCACAAACTGTCAGAAACCATCTCAGGGAAGCTCATCTGCGTGCTTGTCATTTTGACCTGACTGCAGTTCGGCGTCGTAACTGACTTCAGTGGGCAAATCCTCACCTTCGATGGCCACTGGCACACTGCTCTTCACGGATGAATCCCGGTTTCAACTGAACCGGGCAGACAGCGTCTATAACGTCATGTGGTCGAGCGGTTTGCTGTCAACGTTGTGAACAGAGTGCCCCATGGTGGTTATGGTACGGGCAGGCATATGCTGTGGACAACGAACGCTTTTTAATCAATGTCAATTTGAACGCACAGATATACCCTGATCAGATCCTGAGGCTCATTGTGGTGCCATTCTTCCGCCACCATTACCTCACATTTCAACATGATAATGCACAGTTCTTCCATGGCCTGCATACTCACCGAGCAGGAACAAATGTATTTAAATTGACTGATTACATGATATGAAGTGTAACTCAATAGAATCTTTGATATTGTTGCATGTTGCGTTTATATGTTTGTAGCTACATGTTTATTAAGAATAAACGTCAAATAAATTAGAATAACATGAAAACAAACACAATCTTAATGTACCGGATCCGGTAGTTATTTCAAATCAAAAGTGCACTGCACTTTACGCTCGAGGCGACATCCACTGGGTTTACCGTGATCTCAATGTACTTTTGATTGAATCCTGGCCACAGCATAGCTAGATCTAGAGCAGCAGTGTGCAACACAGCTCCTCAATGGACCAATTTACCTTGTCCCTGCCTTCTCTGGACTGTTTTATGGCACTATTTCTATGTCATTATTAGGCCAGTGTTACATAGCCATTATGACAGATGGTTGAAGTTAAATATTACCCCTGGATCATGTTTATTTAGGACACGCAACAACAAAAAATTGCAACTGAAAACAAATGTGTGTTTCTCATTGGACAAGACCAGGTAGTCCCTTCACCAGTTTCACTTCATTTAAAAATGTTTTCTCCCTACTTAACACAACCCTGGGTGGTATTCACTAGGCACCAAACGGAAGAAAACGGACTGACGCAAGGAACCTGGCCTTATCCATTAACACACATTTTTTTCCGTAGCAAAACATGTAAAAGCATTTGCCATCATGTGCCCTAAGGAACCCAGCCCAGGTGAGGCCAAGTATTTTACATTGCCTTAGTCGTTGAGCAAGAGCAGCAATTGGGAGTCGTCATGGAAGCGCCTTGGTGTGTTTCTCTGAGCAGAAGACCGGCGTGGTCCCGCAGGGCTCGATGCTGGTAGGGGGCAAAGGTCATCTTTCACCTTCACAGGGGATAGCTTGTTGTCCCTCAGGCTAACCTTCCTAGTCAGGGTCTGAGGGACACACACATAGCATTATGGCAGTGTTTCCCAGACCAGTTCTGGAATCAACCCAGTCCTAACTACTCCACGTATATATGTTAAAATCCAGAACAAGCACACCTGATTATATTAGTCAACTAGCCTAATGATCAGTACGCCCTTCATGAGTTGCATCCGTTGTGCTAGTGTTAAAAGAAAAAAAAGCTCTTTAAATAATACAGAATCTCCCAGGGACCAGCGAGCTACGGAAGCAAATTAACGCTTGGGAACTGACTAAATCAGTGTTACCAAAATCATATCAGGCCCTGGCCAGCATCAACCAAGGGACCCAGAGGATGAGAAACACTGTTCTATGACAGTGTAAAAAGCGTTCTGGGTAGTCTCCCCCTGCGGCTCACCTTTCTAAGGTGCTGTACATAGAGTGCCTCAGAATCCTGAAGGTTCTTCTGTGGAACAGGAATGTGCCACCGCTGTAACTCGGCCAACATCTCAGCCACATCGAACAGAACGGCTGGATCCGCGTGACTCCGGTTGATCAGCTCCACTAGACACTCTTTATAGTGTAAGCTAGGGAATCAAATTGAATCAAATGTAACCTTTTACATGAGCAGTTGTCACAAAGTGCTTTACAGTAAACCAAGCCTTAGACCCCACAGAGTAAGTAGAAGCAGAAGCACAGTGGCCAGTAAAAAGTTCCTAGAAGGAAGAAACTTGGTGTCTCTTACACGCAGTAGCCACTGTACTCTGGAAGAGTTGGTAGACCACAAGGCCCGTCTCCACCCATCTCTCTGTGCTCCAGGACTGCACACACACCTGACACATGGGAATAGAAATGTTTCAAAAACAACAGCAGCAACCACATTAACTGTGAATACTACAAGTAAGAGTAAATACATATGAAGCAGCAACAATTTTGATGAACAAAATGATTACAAAAAGATAGAAACCAATGACGTGAAACAAGCTTCAATCAGAAGCAGACAGAAGCATTTAACTATTACCGGTAGATTCTAGAATAATGATTTGTAAAGTAAAACCCCTTGTTGGCTTGTACTTTACCTTCTGAGTTTGTTCCTGTAGAGTCCTCTTTGGATTTGACCATGCCAGCGAGGGACACTCCGTAAAGCTGGAAAAGGGTGTATTGAATGTTTAGTTCAGATACATGATAAATTGCAATTCTCTCAGCACAAAGGTTAATGTCCTCTATCTTTCGTCAGAGATTATTTTGGTAGATAGCATGATGGGTAAATATACAGTTGAAGTCGGAAGTTTACATACACCTTAGCCAAATGCATTTAAACTCACTTTTTCACAATTCCTGACATTTAATCCTAGTAAAAATTCCCTGTCTTAGGTCAGATAGGATCCCCACTTCAGTTTAAGAAAGTGAAATGTCAGAATAATAGTAGAGAGAATGATTTATTCAGCTTTTATTTCTTTCATCACATTCCCAGTGGGTCAGAAGTATACATACACTCAATTAGTATTTGGTAGCATTGCCTTTACATTTTTTTACTTGGGTCAAACTTTTCAGGTAGCCTTCCACAAGCTTCCCACAATAAGTTGGGTGAATTTTGGCCCATTGCTCCTGACAAAGTTGGTGTAACTGAGTCAGGTTTGTAGGCCTCCTTGCTCGCACACACTTTTTCAGTTCTGCATACACATTTTCTATAGGATTGAGGTCAGGGCTTTGTGATGGCCACTCCAATACCTGGACATTGTTGTCCTTAAGCCATTTTGCCACAACTTTGTAAGTATGCATGGGGTCATTGTCCATTTGGAAGACCCATTTGCGACCAAGCTTTAACTTCCTGACTTATGTCTTGACATGTTGCTTCAAAACACCAACCCTCATCCTCATGATGCCATCTATTTTGTGAAGTGCAGCAGTCCCTCCAGCATTAAAGCACCCCCACAACATGATGCTGCCACCCCCGTGCTTCACGGTTGGGATGGTGTTCTTCGGCTTGCAAGCCTCCCCCTTTTTCCTCCAAACATAAGGATGGTCATTATGGCCAAACAGTTCCATTTTGTCATCAGACCAGAGGACCTTTCTCCAAAAAGTACGATCTTTGTCCCCATGTGCAGTTGCAAACCGTAGTCTCAATTTTTTACAGCGGTTTTGGAGCAGTCGCTTCTTCCTTGCTGAGCGGCCTTTCAGGTTATGTCGATATAGGACTCGTTTTACTGTGGATATAGATACTTTCGTACCCGTTTCCTCCAGCATCTCCACAAGGTCCTTTGCTGTTGTTCTGGGATTGATTTGCACTTTTCGCACCAAAGTACGTTCATCTCTAGCGGTATGACGGCTGCGTGGTCCCATGGTGTTTATACTTGCATATTATTGTTTGTACAGATGAACGTGGTACCTTCAGGCGTTTGGAAATTGCTCCCAAGGATGAACCAGACTTGTGGAGGTCTACAATCTACAATCAGTCTTGGCTGATTTCTTTTGATTTTCCCATGATGTCAAGCAAAGAGGCACTGAGTTTGAAGGTAGGCCTTGAAATACATCCACAGGTACACCTCCAATTGACTCAAATTATGTAAATTAGCCTCAGAAGCTATGACATAATTTTCTGGAATTTTCCAAGCTGTTTAAGGGCAGTCAACTTAGTGAATGTAGACTTCTGACCCACTGGAATTGTGATACAGTGAATTATAAGTTAAACAATTGTTGGAAAAATTACTTGTGTCATCCTCAAAGTAGATGTCCTAACCGACTTGCCAAACCTATAGTTTGTTAACAAGACATTTGTGGAGTGGTTGAAAAACTTCCGACTTCAACTGTAGGTAGTGTAGGATTTACCTGAAGCAGCCTGTGTAGTCTGGGCACGTTCCAGTCCCTCAGGTGGTACAGGCAGTCCCTGGGGTGGTGGGCGTGTAACCCCTTGGACCCACACTCAGCTGAGAAGTCACACCCCTGAAGATGTAATTTGTTAGAGGGATAGTACATTTTTTGAAGTTGTACCTTATTTTATCTAGAGTGTTGTTGCTTCATCCAGACCGTTTAAATGTTGTTGTTTTTTAAATTTTTTATTATTGGTATGAATATGCATCTTAGAGCGTGGCTTTAAGCATTTCCTTGTGTTCTGCTACTGATTTTAACTAGAGACTAGTGTGCCTGGTTTAAGAAAAATGAGACATAAGATAAAAGATTCAAATAATACAACTTAAATCTACTTTGACTGGAATTCTCCTTTAAATTAATGCTAAAGTGTCAGCTCAGATTCAACTAGGAGACTTACCGCGCCTAATTTGAAGGGCCTATTACAGCCGCCACAGAATTCGTGCTGGCATTGGGTGCATTTGAAATGGAGACAGCCTCCCTTGGAAAGGTAGAACACAAACTTGCATTTTGGACATTCTGAAACGAGACAAATAATATATGCAGTTAAAATGTCTTTCTCACCAAGACAGAAATTCAAAATATTGCATGCGTCTCATCTAATTTTGATTCAGGTACATACGATGTTTAATCTGAACTAAACATTAAAAAAAGACTACATAACACCGTTACAATAATAATAATAATACAAAAAGATGGCTTTAATAGTGACAACTCAATTACACAGCCGTGACACAAACTGTTATTCAGATAGGCTAACAGCTAGCAGACCTATACAACTGTGTGCATCATAAACCGAGAGTTCAAATAAACAAAATAATGAAAGTAAGAGGTGTGTGTACCTATTTTATTCCTGCTGAGGAGATTCTCCAGTTTTGCGGTCTGGTACTCTGGGTTATTGTGGAGTTGCCACTTTCTGAACTTCTCACAGGAAAGACCCTGGTGTTGTGGAGCCCACTGGTGTATCGAAACGTTGTTAGAAGGTAGATACAAGCCTTTCCAACAATTTGAATGTGAGTGTACATGAATACATTACTTACTGCAGTCTTGCATTGGGAGCAGGTGCTCTTCCTACAACTAGGACAGTCCATTCTCAGCTGGTCAGCCTCGTGTAGAAGGCCAAAGGAGCACTAGAACATTGCACAGAAACTGACATTCATAAGCACCTAGATGTTCCAGTGGAAAGAACAAGGCCACTGTCTAAAGGTGCAACTTCACCAACATGTCTTATCTAGTGGGGTATTGAAGCTTAGATCGCAGGGTTTTGAATTGAAGGGGAGGGAACGAGGGTGAAAGAAAGACGAGGAGAATGAGAGAGAGAGATACTATTAAAAACACAGAGGTGGAGACTAAGAAAAAGAGAGGTGAAGAGACAAGCAGGAGAACCAGAAAGATGAGTGAGATGTCTTACGTGGGCACACCAGCGGAAGTTGGGCATCTCCTGCAAGGCTCGGTCTCTCAGCTTCCTCTGGAACAACTCATGGATCTGAGGATCTAGGTAGTGCCTGATCTGGCAAGAGACAACAATGTAGACAGGAGGGATGTTAAAAAACTGTAAATTCCTCTAGCCTTTCAGCACCAGTTTCCCGGACCCAGATTAAGCCAACTCCTGGGCTAAAAAGGGATTTATGCTCTATGGCAGGGGTATTCAACTGGGGCTACGTGGCCCCATAGGGGGAAAATTATATTTGTATTTGAAAGGTTTTATGAATACTGCTAGCAAAATATTTATTTTATTACATACCTACAGTAGAAAAGAGGAGACTATCTTCTTTCTAATGATGCCAACTTTATTTCTCAACTCCTAGTATTGAGCCAAATACACTCACTGGAGTATGTGACATAGGCTTTGTAAAAGCAGCCGTGAATAAGCTACCAGTGCAACAACTGCTGCTGGTAAGCTTTATTGACTTGGACAGCTAAACAGCTGCTCTGAGTGAACATGTGTTTGGCGTTACCTTTTTCTAGCTAATAGGTTATGTTAGAGTTCACACTCTCTCTTCCAATTCTAATGTGGAGAGGTCAAAATAGTGAAACACTCTCTGCCAAATCTATTAATAATTTTACTTCTCCTTGACATTATAATTCACCTGATAAGACAAAAAAAAAGTCCTAACGTATAATGGGGTTCCTGGATCGCCGGTTTGCCTGGGCAAGAAAAGGTTGAAGACCCCTGCTCTATGGAGAACCTCCCTTGAATGTGCTTTTTAGTCCAGGTTTATCAGCGTCTGAGAAACCGGACCTGAGACTGGTGTATCTCTCTCCATGAATGCACTCACTGACTACTACAAATCCGTGCGCAACCTTTGTTTCATTGTGTGGATTGTTTGCCCTTTGTTAAACGTTTATCAATTCCCCACTATATATCAAATCTAGCACCAGTAGTAAATGTAGGCTACCGTCACTCATCACCATGTCCCAGTAAACTAGAATGCTTGGTTACAATCATTTCTGTTCAGTTTAAAAATCTATATTATTAGATTCACTGTTCTCATTCTTGAAGTGGATTTGTTGTTTGGAGAGCTCACAAACTATGCTACACCAAAGAGGAATAAACTCGGTTATTTCCATTGCATTAACCCGTTTTCTGTCAATTTCTTTATTGTCTTGTTTGGAGCACATGTCTGGTTTCTCCGTCTTGTGTAATGTTGTGTGAACAGAAGTATCTGGCCTGCGTGCCAGGATAGGTGTGGCTTATTTAGGTGCCTGTTTGGGTTACGTTCTTGTTCAGCTTGATTTTGGTTAATCAATGGGGAGGCTGCATCTGAGCCTAGTAGACTCCACCTGTGCTTTCTAGTTAAGACAGATTGTGCATGATAGGATGCTTTTTCTTTTTGAATACTGACATTTAGAAGTCAGAAGATTGTAAATATATCAACTTGTCAATGTATCACTGTCATCACCAGTGCGGTGTAAATAAAGCCAACACCCATTTGCACCTCTACCTGCCTGCCTCCTGAATAATTTGTCCTTACAACTGTTACAAGGTCCCTATTTTACAGAAGACAAAATTATATTAAAATGATTTGCAGTAGACGTAGAAGATGGCAGCTAGCTATTTGGAGCCAGTTTAGCGTTGCTCTAAATGACATCCCCTTCCACTAACAAAACCGAATGTTAATGGAATTTTAACCAAACATTTCAATTGAAACAGAGCTAGGTAGAAAGGTCCACCCTGTCTATACAGTGGTAGGGTCTGAACACTACATCAAAGCAATGTCTACTACTACCGGGAAGCTACTGGCACCTGACCTGTGTGTCCAGAAGGCTGAAGTAGTCCAAGGCCTCCTCCACGCCTCCCTGGCTCTGACGCACGTCGGGCTGGCCACACAGGGGACACACCACATGGACGATGCTCTTCTCCTTGATGGCCTGGGAGAAGTAGGCCTTGAAGCAGCTCTCGCAGAAGGCACATGGGCAATGGGTCATAGTGATGATCTGTAGAGGGACACGGAGTGAGCGAGAGAGAAAGTTCGAGAGGGGTGGAGCACGATAGAGCCATTTTACTCTTCTAAACCTCATAGTGCGCTAAAACCTTGTTCCCACACAAACTCTGGTGGAATGTCTTGCAGCATGCCTTTAAAAAAAATGTGCATGAGTGGGTAGATATCAAGTAAACAGCGGTGCAATCGCGAGCTGCCATATTCAAATAAAGACTGCAGGAGACTAGGGCAACCCTACTTTAACCTGCCCAACAATAACGGACCAGTGATTACTTCAAAGGCAGGCAAGGAAGGATCCATGTTGACAGTATTTGAATGGGGTCCCAGTCTCTCACCCACCTTGCTGAAGGACACCTGCTCGCGGCAGATGGGGCATTCATGGGACAGGTACTTGAGGGCCGAGGGAAGGTCCCGGCACGACTGCACCGCCTCCTCCACGTCGGCCTGGCTGAAGCTTCGCCCCTCAAGTGACAGCAGGCTATGGAAGATGGCCGCCTTGTCGCCGGAGACGCCGGGCGGCACCGCAATCTGACGAAAGAGAATTGCATATATATGAAGAGTGTAGAGTAGTACTTTAGAGTCTACTGTTGAAACGGAAGTTGCTCTTTTTGCAGTCTTTATTTTTATTTTTTTATCATGGAAGGCCCACACTTATACAATATGCACACAAACCCTGGAGCACACATGGACAGACAGACACATACACACAGGAAGAAAAAAAACCTGGTTGGGGGTTAAGCCCACTCTTACCTGAGCACTGTTGACCCTCTTGAGCTGTATACGGAAAGGCCGCTCATTCACAGTAAAGATTCGGTCTGCCTGTAAGAGCACCTGCTCTGCATCTGAAAGCAGATCCAAAATAACAATAGAAAAACAATGTATCATTAGTGTCTTCTTGTTTCAGTCTATTTTCTTCCATTTGGTGCCTAATGAAAATGACCCTGATGTACTGTATATACACTCTCCCATACAATGTGCATAATATACATTTTTAAAATTCTGCAATGTACATTTTCAGGCTGTAACTCCATGGTAGTGTGTGCATGTTATCCCTTCACATCTACAGCAAATGCTCTCTTACACCCCCCCCCCCCCAGCCCCTTTCTCACTCACCTCTGGGACTGCGGAAGCTGACCAGGGCCTGGTCAGGCTGGGTCGGGGGGTAGGGGTAGGTCACATCCAGCACCTCTCCCCCACCGTTGCTCCTGCGCTGGAAGTAGAGGGTGAGCTTGTTCTTCACACGGCTGGGGGACTGGTCCGGTGGCAGCCGGCTCACCAGGATACGATGCTGGTTGTCCAATAGGGGCGTGACTGCAGTGGGGATTGGGGGGTAGTCACCACCACCTCGATCACCTCCATCGCCTTGCGTCTGTCCTGAGGAGCGAGAGTCGGTGGGCAGTTATTCACAAATGAATGGGAAAGATAAGCGCCATTTCATTAAATTATTTTATTCAGTGCCCTGCAAGGGCCGAAACACTTCTGATTTTCATTCTGTGTAGACAAGTAACAAGTGTACTCTGTATGTATGTGTACAACATGTCGCAAATGTGTTCTCAACTGAGTTTGAGTCAGTGGAGATGTTATGCTCAAAATAAACTTGTAGACTGGCTTAAACATAAAGCAGGTACTGCCTCAGTGTTCAATGTAAATGCGTACCAGAAGTTGCACAGAATGCTCACATTCCCTCATACATTGAAACTAAAACAAATTCACTGAGCAAATTTTTGGTCTGGAGTGGAAACTTTGTGAGCATTCTGTGCAACTTCCGGTACACATTTACAATGAACACTGAGGCTGTACCCGCTTTATGTTTTAGCCAGTCTACAAGTTTATTTTGAGCATAACATCTCCACTCTATCAGAGTGGCTTACCAACAAAACCAATGGTGCAAATGCATCCCAAAATATGTTCACATGGAAATAGCTATTGATTTCTATGATCCAGCCTATAGTAGCCAATATATGGTGCTCAATGTAGGACTTAAAAACATTATGCAGGGCTTGACATTAAGCTTTTTAAATTGTGGTCCAAAAAACACAAACAAAAAAAGGTCAAACACAATGGGCCAAATAGGTGAATGAAATGTAGGCTACCCATCTGCCTATTGGCTTCTTAGCATAGTCAAGTCTCAAAATACAGCACTGCCCCTTTAAGACAGAATAAATATTGGATAGTTAAATTTGGTTTGGCCTGTTGCTGTTCTTTTTTTGATTCGATCACAAATTCCACATTAAAAGGGAAAAGTTGATTTGATTTTTTTTATTTAAAAAATAGGCAAAAAGTTCTGTGAAGTTTATTCTTGTGCATCTCTGCGCAGATTGGCATTTTTCTGTGCGGAACTCCTGGAGGAGCTGCAAAGCTGCGCATGCACAGCTTAGAGGGAATATTGACTGTAGCTGAATAGCTCAATACCTCTTGGTGAGCCGGCTGCCACCGGACCAGTCCCCCAGCCATGTGAATCAAACCTCAATTCATCAAAAAATGTAACACTTTAGGGATTCAGTTTTCCACTCACCTCTTTCTTTAGTACCAAGCTGGTACACATTGACAACATTTTCCAGCTGTAGGCTCTTGAATAGGTTGTTCATGTCCTCAGAACTAACAGGAGTGTTATTTGGCGCTGTGGAATGAGAAAATGAAATGACAGATAATCAAAGCTCAAATATCAAAGCACAAAATACTTTTCATTATGTATCACAATGCGATCAATACCAAACTTTAAATACACACTGTACATACAACTATGGCATGCTCACCATCAAACCTACACTATGCAGCATTTCGTTAGTTTAGATATCCCCATGGCTTTACAAAAATACTACTTAGAGATATCAGATGTAGCTTAGTAGTACTTTCCTACAGTACCTTATTAGACTGGTTAAGACTAGTCCTGGACTAAGAAGAACTTTCAATAGAGAATCTACATTGAACATGCTTTATAGTGCAGGACTAGGCCTAATGTGTGCCTGGGAAACCAGCACCAAATGTTTATATACTGGGTCCTACCAGAGGCAGTAGTGATGAAGGGGTTGGTGGAGGAGTAGGGAAACTGAACTCCCCCTGGCACTCCAAAGTTTATCCCCATATCCAGTAGCTCCTCTGTGTAGGACCGCCTCACACCAGTCGTAGACTCTCCGAGAGGCCCCGAATGGCTGGACTTTAAACTCTTGGGCGGAACTAGGAGAATTGGTCATACACTGTTAGTGAGGAAATGAAAGCAAAAGGTTGACAATTTACTAGAAGTCGTTATAAATTAGGGTGAGGGAAGAGCAGTGAGAAGGAGTGGGATGAAAGGAGAAGTGGGTTGGCCGATTAGCTATTGATCGTGTACAGGGCCTAAAATGAACAACCGCCACCTGCAGGTAGATTTTGGCATTGGCGGGTAAGATGTCTATTTCACCAGCCACATTGGTGGGTGGTCAGGGCTCCACAGTGCGAGCATTTCACTCACATTTGTGAAAAAAAAAAAAAAAAAACTGTTAAGTATAATCACATTTAATAGTAAAATAAATGCTGCAGTAGCTGTTTTCAAAGTATTTCTGCCGTTTTGTTTCATAGCACAAAATAACTACGAATCCTATATAGCCAATTCCACTTCGCGCTGCAACACTGCCTGGCTGGGGGCTGTGCTCACGTGAAGAGCTGAGTGAAACATACATTTTAAGAAGCGCTGCGCAGAAGAATAAAAGTTGGTTTAATTTACTTTAAACAAAAGTCTACTGAAATCAGACTTTGTCCTTGTTTCTTGGCTATTTATATTGTTTTGTTCACAAGCTAGGTTGTTTTTCTGTTTGAGTTTCAACGGCTAGGGAAGACTAGACAAGCCTCTACTAGTCAGACTCAATCACACAGGCACAAACATGACTGGAGTCGTTCTACCACGGTAACCTCCCACACTTAAAAGGGACAGATATTGATATTTTGGTTAAAAAAATGAAATTAAACAATGTACCACATTAGTTCTTACTACTAATACATTTATTGTTTTAGAAACATTACAAAAAATGCTCATCCATTTATTGTTTGTGTTTTGTTGGTGTAATTCCAGCGGTAAGTTGTTTTGGGGGGGAAATCTACCTGCCACAGTGGCTGGTGGACCAAAAAGTAAATGTTATGCCCTGATTGTGTAAATACAGCTTACCTTTTCCAGTTATTTTAGATTGTGGCAGATAGCTGGCTCTACAAAACAGATGGCCAGGGATGTGGACTCATCTTGACATTAGACCACTTACGTTTGAAAACATCTAACAAACTTTAAAAAGCAGGAATGTTAGGGTATGCATTTGTAAGATATGGTACAGAATTCGGAGAACACTCACCTATTTCTCTAGGTAGTGGCGTGGGGGACATTGAGGAGCGCCTGGCTCTCGGGGTAGAGCTGCTTGGTTGAGGCCAGCTAAGAGGGAGACACAGTACAATACAAACTCAAAGCATGAAGGGTTACTAACAACTGAAAATGAAACAATTTTTCACTTTAACCAAAAAAGGCTTAAACAAATCAAAATATATTTTTGATTCT
Organism: Salvelinus alpinus; assembly: GCF_045679555.1. Lineage (NCBI taxonomy): Eukaryota > Metazoa > Chordata > Actinopteri > Salmoniformes > Salmonidae > Salvelinus > Salvelinus alpinus. The sequence goes on along the minus strand of NC_092108.1, from coordinate 50,862,428 downwards.
TCAAAGTAGCCACCCTTTGCCTTGATGACAGCTTTGCACACTCTTGACATTGTCTCAACCAGCTTCATGATTTAGTACCTGAACTGCATTTCAATTAACAGGTGTGCCTTGTTAAAAGTTAATTTGTGGAATTTCTTTCCTTCTTAATGCGTTTGAGCCAATCAGTTGTGTCGTGAAAAGGTAGGCATGGTATACAGAAGATAGCCCTATTTGGTAAAATACCAAATTCATATTATGGCAAAAACAGCTCAGAAACGACAGTCCATCATTACTTTAACACATGAAGGTCAGTCAATTCAGAAAATGTCAAGAACATTGAACGTTTCTTCAACTGCAGTCGCAAAAACCATCAAGCACTATGATGAAACTGGCTCTCATGAGGACCGCCACAGGAAAGGAAGACCCAGAGTTACCTCTGCTGCAGAGGATGGATAGGTTCATTAGAGTTACCAGCCTCAGAAATTGCAGCCCCAAAAAATGTTTCAGAGTTCAAGTAACTGACACATCTCAACATCAACTTTTCAGAGGAGACCTCGTGAATCAAGCCTTCATGGTCAAATTGCTGCAAAGAAACCAAATCTAAAGGACACCAATAAGAAGAAGAGATTTTCCTGGGCCAAGAAACACAGCAATGGACATTAGACCGGTGGAAATCTATCCAGAAAATGTCCAAATGAGATGTTTGGTTCCAACCGCTGTGTCTTTGTGAGACGCAGAGAAGGTAAATGGATGATCTCCGCATGCGTAGTTCCCACCATGAAGCATGGAGGAGGTGTGGTGGTCCTTTTCTGGTGACACTTGTCTGTGATTTATTTAGAATTCAAGGCACACTTAACCAGCATAGCTACCACAGCGATACGCCAACCCATCTGGGATATTCTGTTTTTCAACAGGACAATGACCCAACACACTTCCAGCCTGTGTTAGGGCTATTTGACCAAGAAGGAGAGTGATGAGTGCTGCATCAGATGACCTGGCCCCCACAATCACCCGACCTCAACCCAATTGAGATGGTTTGGGATGAGTTGGGCCGCAGAGTGAAAGAAAAGCAGCCAACAAGTGCTCAGAATTTGGGAACTCCTTCAAGACTGTTGGAAAAGCATTCCAGGTGAAGCTGGTTGAGAGAATGCCAAGAGTGTGCAAAGCATCAAGGCAAAAGGTGGCTAGTTTGAAGAAAATATATTTAGATAAACATCTAAATATATTTTCTTCAAACTAGCCACACTTTTTTTGGTTACTACATGACTCAATAAGTGTTAGGTTTGATATCTACACTATTACTCTAGAAAATAGTAAAAATAAAGAAAAACCCTTGAATGTGTAAGTGTCTTACCTTTTGACTGGTACTGTATACAGTGGCAAGAAAAAGTGTGTGAACCCTTCGGAAATACCTGGATTTCTGCATCAATTGGTCATAACATTTTATCTGATCTTCATCTAGGTCACAACAAACACAGTCTGCTTAAACTAATAAACAATTATACACGGTGTGTCTTTATTGAACATTTACAGTCCATGGTGGGAAAAGTATGCGAATGCTTGGATTTAATAACTGGTTGACCCTACTTTGGAAGCAATAACCTCAACCAAACGTTTTCTGTAGTTGCGGATCAGACCTGCACAACGGTCAGGAGGAATTTTGGACCATTCATCTTTACAAAACTGTTTCAGTTCAGCAATATTCTTGGGATGTCTGGTGTGAACTGCTCTCTTGAGGTCATGCCACAACATCTCAAATCGGGTTGAGGTCAGGACTCTGATTGGGCAACTCCAGAAGGTATATTTTCTTCTGTTGAAACCATTCTGTTGTTGATTTACTTCTGTGTTGTTGTCCTGTTGCATCACCCAACTTCTGTTGAGCTTAAATTGGTGGACAGATAGCCTTACATTCTCCTGCAAAATGTCTTGCTAAACTTGGGAATTCATTTTTCCGTCGATGATAGCAAGCTGTCCAGGCCCTGAGGCAGCCCCAAACACAATCCCTCCACCATACTTTACAGTTGAGATGAGGTTGATGTTGGTGTGCTGTGCTGTGCCATTTTTTGCTCCACACAGTGTTGGGTGTTTTTTTTGGACAGCAATGACTTCTTCCGTGGTGTCCTCCCATGAACACCATTCTTGTTTAGTGTTTTATGTATCGTAGACTCGTCAACAGAGATGTTAGTATGTTCCAGAGATTTCTGTGCTGAACTTTCTCCATTTATAGACAAAATGTCTTACCGTGGACTGATGAATATTGAGGCTTTTAAAGACAGTTTTGTAACCCTTTCCAGCTTTATGCAAGTCAACAATTCTTAGTCTTAAGTCTTCTGAGATCTCTTTTGTTCGAGGTATGGTTCCCATCAGGCAATGCTTATTGTGAATAGCAAACTCAAATTTTGTGAGTTTTTTTTATTAGGGCAAGGCAGCTCTAACCAACATCTCCCACTTCATGTCATTGATTGGACTCCAGGTCAGCTGACTCGACTCCAATTAGCTTTGGAGAAGTCATTAGCCTAGGGGTTCACATACTTTTCCCAACATACACTGTGAATGTTTAAATGATGTATTCTATATAGACAATAATTTGTGTGTTATTAGTTTAAGCACACTATGTCTATTGCTGTGACTTAGATGAAGATCAGGTCAAATTTGATGACCAATTTATGCAGAAATCCAGGTAATTCCAAAGGGTTTGCATACTTTTTCTTGCAACTGTATGTCTATTATTCAAGGAATGAGCACAGTTCTCAATTTACCTGCCATGGTCCGAAGACTCTGCATGTGCACTGGAGTGTGCTGCAGTAGGTAGCATCTGAACTCTGATTGGGTGCATGGCAAAGAGGGGCGTTTCCTTTTGAAATGCAGACCTCATTTCTGAGACGAGCAATGACAGGTTGGCCAGCCCCTGCCAATCAAAAGGTAGACGCAGTTCAAACAAACTAGAAAAGTAGATTGATTATGATGGTGCTTAAGTACCACCCCTCTTCATGCCACTCCACTCAACCCATGCATGCTACACACACATGGTCCCTCTCTCTCTCCATTTTCTAACCACTACTCTAACATCTCTTCTAATAATATATATTTTTTTAAATCAACAAGACATTCACCAAGCACTATCAAAATCACATTGTTGCATTGTTGTCGACTTACGCTCTTCCAGTTGTTGAGGCAGTCGAGGAGCACCTGCCCACTGGCCTCCACATATGGGCACCTGGGGTTGATCAACATGGAGATGGAGGGACACACGTAGCACCGCGGCTGGCTCTGGGGGTGAGTCTCGTGGAGCCAGATGCACACTGGGATATTATATGTGTTACCTGCTTGGAGGACAAATTATTTCCATGGGTCACTTCAATAAGAACTTACATAGGGAATGGTGAAAATGTTATCAATGTGGCAAGGTACGAAAACTAGTTATTATTAGTATTATTATGATAGTGTGCTTACCGTCATGTGGAACTGGAATAGTACCAGCCAAATAAACTAACTTCCTCTTTTCCTTATTGGGGAAACCTGTGGTTGAAACATAAATATCATGTTAGCATTCTGCATAATTTAAGGCAGACACAGGGCACTCAAGCTGGTCTGGTCCAGAAACAACACTAGAGTGCAAAACAACAATCTGCCCATACATCTTTGCTTAGCACAGTAAACCTTTCTAATCCACGTCGCTGGTGACCTAAGGTATCATGACCACTACAAAAATAGTGACACCAACGACACACCTAACAGTGACACAGGATCAATATAGGTTAGGTTAAATAAAAGACAAATGATGATACAGGTTTATATGCTGTGAACTTACAGTAGAAGTCCACATACATACGCAGGTCTCCATAAGTTGCTGTAACATTCTTGATATCACTGACAACCTCAACAGGGAAGCTGTATTTACACTGAAAAAAAATGAAGAGTGAGGGGGAGGGAACATGTAATCAATATTGGCACACTAGCCATTATCTTTTCAGTGTGTAGTAGACAATAAAACAATGATCGATTCAATGCACTCTTGTCCAGTTATTTTAGACATCAAGAGGCATGTGGATTTATTTACTGACTGCAGTACTGTTTAGGCACTTCAAAGCTGAGTGTGGCATTCACATTATTGGTTAGTTAGCTAGCTACTTCATCCAAAGGTCATCTATATATTCGCCTCTTCCTCTCTGCATCACCCCACGTTGACAGTACCGAATACTAGAAACAATGACATTGTAAACCATTTTTCAGAAGTTAGAACACTCAAGAGGCAAAGCACAGTTGTAAAGCATTGCGAGTGGCTAACAAACTGTTCCATGGCTTGAAAACCAAGCATTGCTTGCAAGCTAGCTAGTCAAACTGTGTTGTCAGTGAAGGGAAGCTATCAAGCTACCAACGTTTGCTAGCAATGTCTGGATAGTTGCACCTGTTCATTATAGTAGTTAGCTGGCAACTCCTCAATTTAAACACGATAACAATATTTTCAGCTAGGCTAGCTACCTATTCCTGAAAGTGCAGCCTCAGATAAATGCATAGCTGGCTAACTATCTAACTTAGCTAGTTAAATACCTTGTCACAAAGTAAAGCTAGCTAGCTAATGTTAGTAGTTGGCTAAATAACTTTTGCTTAGCTCTACAACGGTCATCCTATGTAGTTTGTCAGAGATAAGAGTAGATTTGCTTACGTTAGTGTTATAGTTAGCATATATAGCTAATTATAGTAGCTAACGTTAGCTATCAAGATAAACAACATCATTCAGTAGGCTAGCTGGTTTATCTTCTTACCTCGGTCAGTGTTTCATATTCAAGGACTGCTGGGACCCTCGGCATCTTTTATAATTTAACCTTTCAATCTTATGTGGAATTATGGATCAACATTCAAAAATAGCTATGACAACATCTGACATTCCCGACAGCTGCGTTGAAAAACACTAGGAACTCGAAACTGCGAATTTGGAAATCTCCGACATCAGTCCGTTCAAACAACTGGGAACTGAGAATAAAATCGAGTTTCCGACATAGAAAAATCGATTTGAACGGTCATCCAACTCGGAATTCCAACTCGGGGCTCATCTTCATCTTCTTCTTCGATGAGGCGGTTGGCATCCAATACATGTTGCATTACCGCCACCTGCTAGACTGGAGTATAACTCCCTTATACTTTGCTTGAAAAAAATCTATAATAATAAAAAATAATAAATCAATTACTCTACCATCATCTAACACTACACTCACAAAAAAATATATTAAAAAACATACTCCACTATTTAAATCTATTTCGTACTACTTCAGGCCAACAGCCTGAAAGGATGGGACACTACACCCTGTAACTCTACTGATGTTAAGTTTTGCACACCCAAATACCTCTCTGCAGCTGCCACCACAACCTCTATTTGCTGTGACTTACATTCCATTCCTGCAGTACAGTTGATAACCATTGCTAGAAATGCCAAAAATGCAATCTTACTGAAACATATATCAGTTGTTGGTGTATCCCTTTGTAGTGGTACAGATCTACTACTCACACCACTTATCTCAGGATCCCTCCCCCTTGACCCATTGTCCTCTACTTTCTTCACTGCCTTAGCATATAACAACTTCTGCACTACTCTAACGCTGGAAACCTCAACATGCCTCCCTCGCACAGGACATTTCTGATCCCCAGCCCCATGGGCACCGCTACAATTAACACATACCATTACTTTCCCGAATGCTACACATTCCTTTGTCTCATGCCCTTCTTTACACTTCTCACACCTAGGAACCTCCCTCCTACACACTGCTGCCAACATGCCCCTAAGCTTGACACCTGTAACAACATAATGTATTCGGCACAAAAGCTCATACAAGATAACTTACAGTGCCTTGCAAAAGTATTCACCCCCTTGGTGTTTTTCCTATTTTGTTGCATTACAACCTGTAATTTAAATGGATTTTTATTTGGATTTCATGTAATAGACATACACAAAACAGTCCAAATCAGTGAAGTGAAATTAAAAAATTACTTGTTTAAAAAAAAGTTAAACTGAAAAGTGGTGGGTGTATATGTATTCACCCCTTTGCTATGAAGCCCCTATAATAAGTTCTGGTACAACCAAATACCTTCAGAAGTAACATACTTAGTTAAGTAAAGTCTACATGTGTGCAATCTAAGTGTCACATGATCTGTCACATGAGCTCAGTATATGTACACCTGTTCTAAAAGGCCCCAGAGTCGACAACACCACTAAGCAAGTGGCACCGCCAAGAAAGCAGCACTATGAAGACCAAGGTGCTCTCCAAACAGGTCAGGGACAAAGTTGTGGAGAAGTACAGATCAGGGTTGGGTTATAAAAAAATATCAGAAACTTTGAACATCCCACAGAGCACCATTAAATCGATTATTAAAAAAATGAAAGATTATGGTACCACAACAAACCTGCCAAGAGAGGGCCGCCCACCAAAACTCACGGACCAGGCATGTAGGGCATTAATCAGAGAGGCAACAAAGAGACCAAAGATAACCCTGAAGGAGCTGCAAAGCTCCACAGCGGAGATTGGAGAATCTCTCCATAGGACCAGTTTAAGCCGTACACTCCACAGAGCTGGGCTTTACGGAACAGTGGCCAGAAAATAAGCCATCGCTTAAAGAAAGAAAGAAGCAAACACGTTTGGTGTTCGCCAAAAGGCATGTGGGAGACTCCCCAAACATATGGAAGAAGGTACTCTGGTCAGATGCAACTACAATTGAGCTTTTTGGCCATCAAGGAAAACGCTATGTCTAGCGCAAAACCAACACCTCTCATCAAGCCGAGAACATCATCCCCACAGTGAAGCATGGTGAGTTACGTCCGTCGTTAGAATGAGACCAAGGCGCAGCATGGTAAGCGTACATCGTTATTTTGATGAACACCAAAAATACAACAAAAGCTTAACGAACGTAAAGTTCTGCAGGCTACACAGTAACAGTACAAAAACAGATCCCACAAACTAGGTTGGAAAACAGGCTGCCTAAGTATGATTCCCAATCAGAGACAACGATAGACAGCTGCCTCTGATTGGGAACCATACCCGGCCAACAAGGAAATAGAAAACTAGAATGCCCACCCAAATCACACCCTGACCTAACCAAATAGAGAAATAAAAAGGCTCTCTAAGGTCAGGGCGTGACATGGTGGTGGCAGCATCATGCTGTCGGGATGTTTTTCATCGGCATTGACTGGGAAACTGGTCAGAATTGAAGGAATGATGGATGGTGCTAAATACAGGGAAATTCTTGAGGGAAACCTGTTTCAGTCTTCCAGAGATTGAGGACAATGACCCTAAGCATACTGCTGAAGTAACACTCGAGTGGTTTAAGGGGAAACATTTAAATGTCTTGGAATGGCCTAGTCAAAGCCCAGATCTCAATCCAATTGAGAATCGATCTGTTGTATGACTTAAAGATTGCTGTACACCAGTGGAACCCATCCAACTTGAAAGAGTTTTGTCTTGAAGAATGGGCAAAAAACCCAGTGGCTAGATGTGCCAAGCTTATAGAGACATACCCCAAGAGACTTGCAGCTGTAATTGCAGTAAAAGGTGGCTCTACAAAGTATTAACTTTGGGGGTGAATAGTTATGCACGCTCAAGTTCAGTTTTTTTGTCTTATTTCTTGTGGTACAAGAAAAAATATTTTGCATCTTCAAAGTGGTAGGCATGTTATGTAAATCAAATGATACAAACCCCCCAGAAATCAGGTTGTAACCAGGTTGTAAGGCAACAAAATAGGAAAAATGCCAAGGGGGTGAATACTTTCCCAAGCGACTGTATATATCCTAACATCACTGTGTCGAGCAAAGACAACATCAAAACTCAAAAGAACAGACAATGACTCTTCTGTTTCTCCACTCACGCCACCCTGTTTGCGTCCCACAAAATGACAAGCATCACAAACACCAGGAATCTTCCCCTTCAGTTAGTCAGCTTTCACATTTACTGCTACCCAAGTAATCACTACTTTCAATGGCGCCCTTTTCTTGAGAGCAAAACAATTCATATCTCTTGCCCCCATTCATTTAATATGGAGCGCCTGCTCCCTCTGACCAGCAGAAATACAAACAATTATCACAAGAACACTTCTGGTTACCCTCACAGATTCCACAGCACCCAACTCTGTTTTCACCCTCCCTGAAACCACAAATGGATGAGCCTAAATGGCAAGGGTCCACTTTTTCCAAAAACTTCCCTGTCACAGACTCATCTTTACCCTGAACCTCGGTGCAAGCTTCGGGCTCCGAGAACTTCACCACACCTACCATCTCCGATACTTCGCCCTCATTCACTTCCATTTCTCCTCCTGCCTTCAACTCACTCTGCTTACACTTTCTACCATTCTTCTTTAACAAACCATCTCCCCTTTTCCCGACTTTTTTAACGAACTCAAGCTCACCCTCTTCATCACTCTCTCTCTCTCTCTTAGACCTCCTCTGCCTCTCTTTTTCCTTCCATTCCTGATTTGTATTCCAAGTAAATGTTTAAATGTTTTTTTAGAGTAAAGTACATCGAAAAAAATCAAAAGAAAACTGCAAACTGAATAGGAGACCAAACAAGCAGCAAACAAAGAAGAAAGGCTTTTGAAAAAGTAACAATTTTTCATAAAATTATACCGTTTTCTTAGCTAGCTAAGTTGTTTACCTGTTGCTAGGCAGTTGCTAGGGACATTCCTGAAAGAAGCTAGCTAGCTAACAAGGAGTGTCTAGTTGGCAGAAGAGAAGAAGGGACAAAGAAGGGACAAAGTGGGACAAAATAAGGACAGAAGAAAAGGGAAAGGGGACATTAAGGTGAAGCAGTCCTCTAAAGACACAAAAGACAATAATACAAGAAATAACACTTCTATTGCCTCTCCCTCTACGATACGCACTTCCGGTTTGGTTTGGAGCGAGTAGTTGCATTCCGCTTTGCTCCACAGGTAGTATTACAGGTAGTATTACATTTCATTTCATTACAGTACAACAGTTTGATTTGTTTGATCTTAGCTGGCTACATAGCCGTCTTTGTATCCAAGATAATTGTGTAGTCTAGAGTAATTGTCGAGGTTACCTAGCCAGTTAGAGGTTACCTAGCCAGCTACACTTTCAAACAAAGTCAACAACGCAGCCACTGCTAGCTAGCCTATTTCACCAGCCAGCAGTACTATATCATTTTAGTCAATAAGATTTTTTGCAACGTAAGCTTAACTTTCTGAACATTCGAGACGTGTAGTCCACTTGTCATTCCAATCTCCTTTGCATTAGCGTAGCCTCTTCTGTAGCCTGTCAACTATGTGTCTGTCTGGCCTCCCGGGTGGCGCAGTGGTCTAGAGCACTGCATCGCAGTGCTATGCTGCGCCACCAGAGTGTGGGTTCGCGCCCAGGCTCTGTCGCAGCCGGCCGCGACCGGGAGGTCCGTGGGGCGACGCACAATTGGCTTAGCGTCGTCCGGGTTAGGGAGGGTTTGGCCGGTAGGGATATCCTTGTCTCATCGCGCTCCAGCGACTCCTGTGGCGGGCCGGGCGCAGTGCGCGCTAACCGAGGGGGCGGGTGCACGGTGTTTCCTCCGACACATTGGTGCGGCTGGCTTCCGGGTTGGAGGCGCGCTGTGTTAAGAAGCAGTGCGGCTAGGTTGGGTTGTGCTTCGGAGGACGCATGACTTTCGACCTTCGTCTCTCCCGAGCCCGTACGGGAGTTGTAGCGATGAGACAAGATAGTAATTACTAGCGATTGGATACCACGAAAAATTGGGGAGAAAAGGGGATAAAAAAAAAATTAAAAAAAAAAAAAAAAAAAAAAAAAAAAAAAAACTATGTGTCTGTCTATCCCTGTTCTCTCCTCTCTGCACAGACCATACAAACGCTTCACACCGCGTGGCCGCTGCTACTCTAACCTGGTGGTCCCAGCGCGCACGACCCACGTGGAGTTCCAGGTCTCAGGCAGCCTCTGGAACTGCCGATCTGCGGCCAACAAGGCAGAGTTCATCTCAGCCTATGCTTCCCTCCAGTCCCTCGACTTCTTGGCACTGACGGAAACATGGATTACCACTGATAACACTGCTACTCCTACTGCTCTCTCCTCGTCTGCCCACGTGTTCTCGCACACCAAGAGAGCTTCTGGTCAGCGGGGTGGTGGCACTGGGATCCTCATCTCTCCCAAGTGGACATTCTCTCTTTCTCCCCTGACCCATCTGTCTATCGCCTCCTTTGAATTCCATGCTGTCACAGTTACCAGCCCTTTCAAGCTTAACATCCTTATCATTTATCGCCCTCCAGGTTCCCTTGGAGAGTTCATCAATGAGCTTGACGCCCTGATAAGTTCCTTTCCTGAGGATGGCTCACCTCTCACAGTTCTGGGTGACTTTAACCTCCCCACGTCTACCTTTGACTCATTCCTCTCTGCCTCCTTCTTTCCACTCCTCTCCTCTTTTGACCTCACCCTCTCACCTTCCCCCCTACTCACAAGGCAGGCAATACGCTTGACCTCATCTTTACTAGATGCTGTTCTTCCACTAATCTCATTGCAACTCCCCTCCAAGTCTCCGACCACTACCTTGTATCCTTTTCCCTCTCGCTCTCATCCAACACTTCCCACACTGCCCCTACTCGGATGGTATCGCGCCGTCCCAACCTTCGCTCTCTCTCCCCCGCTACTCTCTCCTCTTCCATCCTATCATCTCTTCCCTCTGCTCAAACCTTCTCCAACCTATCTCCTGATTCTGCCTCCTCAACCCTCCTCTCCTCCCTTTCTGCATCCTTTGACTCTCTATGTCCCCTATCCTCCAGGCCGGCTCGGTCCTCCCCTCCTGCTCCGTGGCTCGACGACTCATTGCGAGCTCACAGAACAGGGCTCCGGGCAGCCGAGCGGAAATGGAGGAAAACTCGCCTCCCTGCGGACCTGGCATCCTTTCACTCCCTCCTCTCTACATTCTCCTCTTCTGTCTCTGCTGCTAAAGCCAATTTCTACCACTCTAAATTCCAAGCATCTGCCTCTAACCCTAGGAAGCTCTTTGCCACCTTCTCCTCCCTCCTGAATCCTCCTCCCCCTCCTCCCCCCTCCTCCCTCTCTGCTGATGACTTCGTCAACCATTTTGAAAAGAAGGTCGACGACATCCGATCCTCGTTTGCTAAGTCAAACGACACCGCTGGTTCTGCTCACACTGCCCTACCCTGTGCTTTGACCTCTTTCTCCCCTCTCTCTCCAGATGAAATCTCGCGTCTTGTGACGGCCGGCCGCCCAACAACCTGCCCGCTTGACCCTATCCCCTCCTCTCTTCTCCAGACCATTTCCGGAGACCTTCTCCCTTACCTCACTTCGCTCATCAACTCATCCTTGACCGCTGGCTACGTCCCTTCCGTCTTCAAGAGAGCGAGAGTTGCACCCCTTCTGAAAAAACCTACACTCGATCCCTCCGATGTCAACAACTACAGACCAGTATCCCTTCTTTCTTTTCTCTCCAAAACTCTTGAACGTGCCGTCCTTGGCCAGCTCTCCTACTATCTCTCTCAGAATGACCTTCTTGATCCAAATCAGTCAGGTTTCAAGACTAGTCATTCAACTGAGACTGCTCTTCTCTGTGTCACGGAGGCGCTCCGCACTGCTAAAGCTAACTCTCTCTCCTCTGCTCTCATCCTTCTAGACCTATCGGCTGCCTTTGATACTGTGAACCATCAGATCCTCCTCTCCACCCTCTCCGAGCTGGGCATCTCCGGCGCGGCCCACGCTTGGATCGCGTCCTACCTGACAGGTCGCTCCTACCAGGTGGCGTGGCGAGAATCTGTCTCCGCACCACGTGCTCTCACCACTGGTGTCCCCCAGGGCTCTGTTCTAGGCCCTCTCCTATTCTCGCTATACACCAAGTCACTTGGCTCTGTCATATCCTCACATGGTCTCTCCTATCATTGCTATGCAGACGACACACAATTAATCTTCTCCTTTCCCCCCTCTGATAACCAGGTGGTGAATCGCATCTCTGCATGTCTGGCAGACATATCAGTGTGGATGACGGATCACCACCTCAAGCTGAACCTCGGCAAGACGGAGCTGCTCTTCCTCCCGGGGAAGGACTGCCCGTTCCATGATCTCGCCATCACGGTTGACAACTCCATTGTGTCCTCCTCCCAGAGTGCTAAGAACCTTGGCGTGATCCTGGACAACACCCTGTCGTTCTCAACTAACATCAAGGCGGTGACCCGTTCCTGTAGGTTCATGCTCTACAACATTCGCAGAGTACGACCCTGCCTCACGCAGGAAGCGGCGCAGGTCCTAATCCAGGCACTTGTCATCTCCCGTCTGGATTACTGCAACTCGCTGTTGGCTGGGCTCCCTGCCTGTGCCATTAAACCCCTACAACTCATCCAGAACGCCGCAGCCCGTCTGGTGTTCAACTTTCCCAAGTTCTCTCACGTCACCCCGCTCCTCCGCTCTCTCCACTGGCTTCCAGTTGAAGCTCGCATCCGCTACAAGACCATGGTGCTTGCCTACGGAGCTGTGAGGGGAACGGCACCTCCGTACCTTCAGGCTCTGATCAGGCCCTACACCCAAACAAGGGCACTGCGTTCATCCACCTCTGGCCTGCTCGCCTCCCTACCTCTGAGGAAGTACAGTTCCCGCTCAGCCCAGTCAAAACTGTTCGCTGCTCTGGCACCCCAATGGTGGAACAAACTCCCTCACGACGCCAGGTCAGCGGAGTCAATCACCACCTTCCGGAGACACCTGAAACCCCACCTCTTTAAGGAATACCTAGGATAGGATAAAGTAATCCTTCTAACCCCCCCCTTAAAAGAGTTAGATGCACTATTGTAAAGTGGTTGTTCCACTGGATATCATAAGGTGAATGCACCAATTTGTAAGTCGCTCTGGGTAAGAGCGTCTGCTAAATGACTTAAATGTAAATGTAAATGTAAGTATAAGTCTCCTTATGATAATACTGCACTTCTCCTGACATACATCTTGTTCTTGCCTTGTCAATGGATGCCATTTAACCGGCTGTCACAATCTCCGTACAATCAACACGAACCCCTCTGGATGTAAATCTCAGCAGTGTATCCCACTTGTAAAGCAGCTGCTGTTCTTCTTAATCAATAGCTACCACAACGCTTTTCCATTTCAAACAAGCGGGCTTTCTTTCTCCCGGATTCCTCGATTCACTTGCTCAGACCGGATCTTCTCTTAAATTCAGGGCTCTTTCTAGAGCTCCAACTTTCTGACCTGAAGATCACTGACGTCATGATTTGACCTCGTATTTTTTTCCGAGTTCCCAGTTGTGTTGAAGGAAGCATTATAAACAATATTATAGAGGCCAGAGTTCCCAAATTGAAATTCCGAGTTGGTTGACCAATCAAATCGATTTTACCCAGTCGGAGCAATTTTTTTCCCCAAACAATGAGTTCCCAAACAATGCGTTTTTGATTGGACCCTGCAAAAAATGTCTTTGATACATACAGATGTTATTATATTATACAAAAATATAAACGCAACATGCAACAATTTGAAAGGTTTTACTGAGTTACAGTTCATAGAAGGAAATCAGTCAATTGAAATAAATAAATTAGTCTCAAATCTATGGATTTCACATGACTGGGCAGGGGCCCAGCCATGGGTAGGTAGCTAGATTTAGCTTGGTACCTAGTGCTAGCACCAATTCAACCAGCCTGAAAATAATAACTAGAAACTGTATTCACGCTCAATATTTATAGCAATGATTTAGGAATCCATGTGAGATTAAGTATTAGCTAGTCAGCCACTTCAGTTCATGAACATAACTAGCTCTCAAACTCTAGGTGGCATTCTGCATTCTCCCTACAGCTTTCAGCCATTAGTTTTGCTCACGACTGGCTCGTGTGAACTACAGTCCCAACACTGTTATAATGATTAGAATCATCAATAATCATCACTTACAATATGGCTTTTTGAAACATATCTTTCATCAGCGAGGAATAATCCTTCAAATAAAAAAGATACACTTACTGTAGCAGTTTTGCACAGGTCCATACAGCTATGGGTGCCTCCATCCGACAAAACTACACTTCTACTACACTTCCCGAGTTATGCTTACACACATCTGCAACACACTCTTGTCTTCTGTCAGTTTCCCCTAAACAAGCGCTGTAACATTGAGATATGGCAGATTGTGAACACTAACACTAACCCTATAATGGTGTGAATCAATGTAACGTTTTGTTTTTAGAAAATTATTTCTCGCTAATATGAAAGGTCCTTATACTTATGAAACCGTACCGCAGGCGATGAGTGTTTATGTTGGGGCTCTTAACAAAACTTCCCCGTACAGAAGATGCCTTGACTCTTATGTGTACTGTAATGGAACTGAGAGTCATGATCAAGGGTTAGCCAGCTACCTAGCCCTGTTGCACCAAGCTAACTTTATAGCTGCTAGCTAGCTCGCAGGCCGCTAGCTAGCTAGCTTATTCTGGCTAGTATTGCTTGACTGGATCGGGTCCAACCATCAACCAAATACTAAATTAGGGGTATTTTAGATGATGACGTCTAGCTAGATAGTTAGCTAGCTAACTATAGCTACTGAAATGGATAATGTCATTTTGCTATGTTTTTTGGGGAGACATTGGTTGCATCGATCAGCTAGCTACTTTTTTTCCTAACTAGCACTGCCCCTGAGCTTGGGGAAGTGTGTCTGCCTCGTGCGGCAACAGCAGGTGAGCTAGACAACTTTACAAGCATCATATAGCATACCTACAGTACCAGTCAAATGTTTGGACACACCTACTCATTCAAGTGTTTTCCTTTATTTTTACTATTTTCTACATTGTAGAATAATAGTGAAGACATCACAACTAAGAAATAACACATATGGAATCATGTAGTAACCAATTTTTTTTTAAACAAATCAAATATATTTTATATTTGAGATTCTTCAAAGTAGCCACCCTTTGCACACTCTTGGCATTCTCTCAACCAGCTTCACCTTTCCAACAGTCTTAAAGGAGTTCCCACATATGCTGAGCACTTGTTGGCTGCTTTTCCTTCACTATGCGGTCCAAATGTGAATTGCTGTGACATATGACATACAAGCAGGGTGTCATGTCAAAATCTTCTCAGCATGAAATAGTTCCCAGTTGTGACGTCATGCTGTAAAATTTCTCCCAATTCAATAATTGCACAAGCATCTCTTTATGTGCACGGCTGAGTTCTTGTCGATGTTTCTCTGTTGTTCTGATGTTCCTCAACCTCAAAAAACTGATCTGTGGGCATGTGCATTTGCTTCACACCAGTCAATCCGCCAGTCAATGGTGGCCAGGAGTATTGAGCCTGACCAATCAGAATCTTGTTGAGGCGTGAGGTTAGTATATAAATACACAATATAAATACCCTGACTTGCTCGTCAAAGTGCTGAGGATTGATGTGAGGAGTTTTTCTTTGTGATGGCAAAGACATGGGTGTCACGTTCCTGACCTTGTTTTCCTTTTGTATAGTTGTGTTTAGTGGGTCAGGACGTGAGCTGGGTGGGCAGTCTGTGTTGTTTGTTCTATGTTAAGTGTCATTGTTAATTGACCTTGTATGGTTCTCAATCAGAGGCAGGTGTTTGACGTTTCCTCTGATTGAGAACCATATATAGGTAGGTTGTTTCACATTGTTTGTTGTGGGTGGTTGTCTCCTGTGTCTGTATATGTTACCACACGGGACTGTATCGTTTGTTTGTAGTCTGTACCTGTTCGTGCATTCTTCGTTATATGTAAGTTCACATGTTTTAGGTCAGTCTACGTCGTTTGTTATTTTGTTAATTATCAAGTGTTATTTCGTGTTTCGTCGTTTGTTTAAATAAATCATTATGTCAACATTTCACGCTGCGCTTTGGTCCGCTCATTCACCACAAGACGACCGTTACAATGGGCGCTATGTTTTCGAATGACAGTGCATATATTTAATTGTTAGTTAATTAGTTAGCTAGCTATACTCTCACGGTTTACTATAAGTGGTGGGTAGGAGTCAGGCGCAGAGAGCAGAGGGTTCAGTGATTTGTAGATTTATTTCTCCGGCACAAAACGGTCACGCCAAATGCAGGGCTCATAAACACTGACCAGCCCAAACACAGGGCAAACGATCCGGAGAACAATGAAAACACATCCACAACTGACAGAGAACACAAATAATCCCACACAAACCTAAGCGGGCCTAACAGGCTTAAATAGACCAAAAATCAAGAAACAAAAAGGAACTGGTGCAACTAATAAGACTAAACTAACAGAAAAGGAAAAAGGGATCGGTGGCGGCTAGTAGACCGGCGACGACGACCGCCAAGCACCGCCAGAACAGGCAGGGGAGCCACCATCGGTGGGAGTCGTGACATATACAAACAAGTTAAAACTGCACACCTCTGAGAACAAGCCATCTCGACCAGTTTACAGCTAATTATGCTAGTTAGCTAAATCAAGGGCGATGGGGTGTGAGAGAAACATCTGCACAAGCTTCGCCATCCACACAGACACGCGTACAATTATTGACTGGGAACATTTTCTCTGAGTGACATTTTTTACAACATGATGTCACAATCACAACACACTCAGAACGATTGGTAAATTTTTCACGCTGGGAAGATTTTTACATGTCTTGTTTTGCACACTTTGTACAAAATAATAAAATGCAGTATGACAGAATCTTTATAAAAACAAAGCTCTTTATTAGCTAGCTATAACTCGTATGTTAATGTGTCTCCGGCCATGATCAACTGAAATTTCTTCACGACCTGGTTGGTCTTAACCAATCATAGCACAGTATGACATGACTGTAGAATGCAACCAACTACAATTCAATATGTTGACACATATGAATATTGCAGGCAGTTCTGGACATAAGCTACATAAGCAGTCACTTAGGTCCCCCAGCTGCTAGGTGCCCCCTAAAATATATATATATTTGTTTAGAGTCTCAACTCAATATTGACAGTAAGAATAGTAGAATACACCAGGTGCAATTTCGAAATTTGGTTATGCATCAGCAGTTTCTCTCTTGTTATGTCAGTCACTGACATTCACTCAGTTAGTCTAGCCACCTAACTACCAATCTAAAAATTGGTAGCTGACATAGCTATCTGTAACGGCTGTCTTCGGGTGAAAGAGAGGAGGACCAAAATGCAGCGTGATGATAATCCATATTTTAATTAGGATATTTAAACGACGAACAAAAACAACAAACTGACAGAAGGAACCGAAAACGCTACAGTCCTGAACATGGGAACACAGAACAGATGAACACACGAACAGGAACAATCACCCACAAACAAACAGTGAAAACAGGCTACCTTAATATGGTTCCCAAAACATAGAATGCCCACCCAGCTCACGTCCTGACCAACTAAACAAAGACTAAACAAAGGAAATAAGGTCAGGAACGTGACACTATCTAAACTAGTAGCAATCATGGCCGAATACCGACTGGATACGGAGGGCACCCGTCCAGGTGATTTTGTTAGTCATTCTCACTCAGATATCCTATTAACAAGTCATTACAAAATGTGTATAATTGCAGGAAATTAGCTTTAAAACTGCAAAAATGTCTCGCAACCCCATAGCATTTTTTTTTGAATTGCATGAAATGTGTTTTAAAATTTCACTATTTTCTATTCTTCGCCCCATGGTAAAATTTGGAGAATTTGCCGAAAACTTGCTTTAAAAGGTCCAATGCAACTGTTTTTCACAATATCAATACATTTCTAGGTAACAATTAAATACCTTATTGTGAATGTTTCAAATTAAAATGGCAAACAAATAAATATAGTTTCTTAGTAAAGAACAATTTCTCAAGCAAGAATTACGCTAGGACTGTCTTGGAGTGGTCTGAGTGGGGAGGGGAAAACTGAATGGTGATGTCACCATAAAAGGCAAAAACTCCATCCCACCAAACAGGCTGAAATTTCAGGTGGTCTTTACAAACAGCTCTTACACTTAAAGGGCATAATCACCATCATGTTCTCAATTTCACAGTATTAATCCAACCTCTAATACATATAAAACATAGAAAAATCGTATTTTTGACTGCACTGGGCCTTTAAAACAGCAACATTTTCTCTACGCCCCATGGCAAAATGTGAAGAATTGCAGGAAATTAACTTTAAAACTTAAAATTCTCTCCACTCCCAAAAGGCTAGAGCCCACTCTACATACAGAGTGATAGTGAAATCAATGTGTAATAACAAAAATTATGAACTTGTGACTTGCAGTCATATTCACGTCCTAACTGGTTAACAAGCTTATTTGACACATCAAATATATAGGGTTGACACCCAAAGACCCAAACGTTCCATATACAAACACGGGATGCTGGCCTTCTAGGCAGAGTTGCAAAGAAAAAGCCATATCTCAGACTGGCCAATAAAAATAAAAGATTAATTAAGATGGGCAAAAAAACACAGACACTGGACAGATGAACTCTGCCTAGAAGGCCAGCATCCCAGAGTCGCCTCTTCACTGTTGACTTTGAGACTGGTGTTTTGTGGGTACTATTTACTGAAGCTGCCAGTTGAGGACTTGTGAGGCGTCTATTTCTCAAACTAGGCACTCTAATGTACTTGTTCTCTTGCTCAGTTGTGCACCGGGGCCTCCCACTTCTCTTTCTATTCTGTTTAGAGCCAGTTTGCGCTGTTCTGTGAATGCAGTAGTACACAGCGTTGTACGAGATCTTCAGTTTCTTTGCAATTCCTAACATGGAAAAGCCTTAATTTCTCCGAACAAGATTAGACTGATGAGATTCAGAAGAAAGTTATTTGTTTCTGGCCATTTTGAGCCTGTAATCAAACCCACAAATGCTGATGCTCCAGATACTCAACTAGTCTAAAGAAGCCCAGTTTTAATGCTTATTTGATCAGGACAACAGTTTTCAGCTGTGCTAACATAATTGCAAAAGGGTTTTCTTATGATAAATGAGCCTTTTTAAATGATAAACTTGGATTAGCAAACACAACGTGCCCTTGGAACATAGGAGGGATGGTTGCTGATAATGGGCCTCTGTACGCCTATGTAGATATTCCATTAAAAATCAGCCGTTTCCAGCTATAATAGTCATTTACAACATTAACAATGTCTACACTGTATTTCTGATCAATTTGATGTTATTTTAATGGACAAAAAATTAGCTTTTCTTTCAAAAAGAAGGAAATGTCTAAGTGACCCCAAACTTTTGAACAGTAGTGTAGGTAGTAATATTGCAGCTATCAACAAAACTTTGAACAACATAAACATAAAAAATACATTTTCTCATTTTAAATATTTTATTTAAATAGATGAAATTGACTGTTACGGCAGATTTCCTCCTCTTCGTCAGAAGAGGAGGTGTAGGGATCGGACCAAAACGCAGAGTGGAAAGTGTCCATGATTTATTAACAATAAACTGAACACTACACAAAACAAAATAACAAAAGGGAATCAAACCGAAAGACAGTCCCGTGTGGCACGAACACTGACACGAAATACAAACACCCACAAACACACACGTGAACCCCGGCTGCCTAAGTATGATTCTCAATCAGGGACAACGATTGACAGCTGCCTCTGATTGAGAATCATACCAGGCCGAACGCACAAAACCCCAACATAGAAAACAACACATAGACAACCCACCCAACTCACGCCCTGACCATACTAAATAAATACAAAACAAGAGAAACCAGGTCAGGAACGTGACATTGACTTTGTGTGGGTGTCATCCATCAACAGGCACTACATATGTACAGTAGCATGGATTTATCCAAATAAATGTCACTAGACAACAGCTTAAACAAATGCAAATGCAGCTACTTTTATGTTATTCTATCTGCAGAGTTGACTGTGTTAGCCATAGTTGACTAACTAGCAAGCAAGGGATAAGAACATTGCCAGCCTGCCTAGCAATCAAACAAATATAATGAACTACAAGTCTGCTTCTCCAGCAATCTAACCAATAGAACTAACAACTAGGTTTAGTGGAGGGATGAAATAGTTATGAATATGTTTATCAAAATTAAAATCTCAATGAAAACATGTCATTTTTACCAGTAAATGTGTGCTTGTTTGGCAACTGTGGTATAAGCAGGATAAATGCCTTCGCTCTGTAATAAATAAACTCGGGCAGTACCAAGTCGTCCATTATTTCCAGATAATGTAAAAAAGCCTCAGTGTTTATCCCTTACATGTATGTATGTGTGTATGTAAATGTGTCTATGTCTCTCTGGGTCTATCTGCCCTTTCCTTGCTGTGTTCGGTTCTCTCCTTTCTGCTGCCGTCTCTGTCTGGTGCAAGCTGCAGCCACCTTATAAAGAACTTCTCCGTCTCTCCATCTGTAGCCTTTATCCTGTGTTTATCCTGACAGCAAATTTGAATAACAGAAACAATTTTGCAAAATAAGTAGTTAAACAACAAAATCATAGGAATAACAATTTAGACCTCAAATGGGAAGCACATCAACACAACACAATAACCACAGTTTTCAATTTCAACACTGAGTCAAACAGATCAAGAGATATAAATATGTGCCTGTTGTATTGCCACTGTGTGGTGAATCTGAATGTGCTTGCATATGTTGTGTTGACAGTGTTTGGAATATGTGTACCAAGTTTTGTTACAATACAAATATTGGTGTCTGATTTATATGCATTTATATATATGCCAGACATTTACATTTACATTTAAGTCATTTAGCAGACGCTCTTATCCAGAGCGACTTACAAATTGGTGCATTCACCTTATGATATCCAGTGGAACAACCACTTTACAATAGTGCATCTAACTCTTTTAAGGGGGGGGGGGGGTTAGAAGGATTACTTTATCCTATCCTAGGTATTCCTTAAAGAGGTGGGGTTTCAGGTGTCTCCGGAAGGTGGTGATTGACTCCGCTGACCAGGCGTCGTGAGGGAGTTTGTTCCACCATTGGGGTGCCAGAGCAGCGAACAGTTTTGACTGGGCTGAGCGGGAACTGTACTTCCTCAGAGGTAGGGAGGCGAGCAGGCCAGAGGTGGATGAACGCAGTGCCCTTGTTTGGGTGTAGGGCCTGATCAGAGCCTGAAGGTACGGAGGTGCCGTTCCCCTCACAGCTCCGTAGGCAAGCACCATGGTCTTGTAGCGGATGCGAGCTTCAACTGGAAGCCAGTGGAGAGAGCGGAGGAGCGGGGTGACGTGAGAGAACTTGGGAAAGTTGAACACCAGACGGGCTGCGGCGTTCTGGATGAGTTGTAGGGGTTTAATGGCACAGGCAGGGAGCCCAGCCAACAGCGAGTTGCAGTAATCCAGACGGGAGATGACAAGTGCCTGGATTAGGACCTGCGCCGCTTCCTGCGTGAGGCAGGGTCGTACTCTGCGAATGTTGTAGAGCATGAACCTACAGGAACGGGTCACCGCCTTGATGTTAGTTGAGCACGACAGGGTGTTGTCCAGGATCACGCCAAGGTTCTTAGCACTCTGGGAGGAGGACACAATGGAGTTGTCAACCGTGATGGCGAGATCATGGAACGGGCAGTCCTTCCCCGGGAGGAAGAGCAGCTCCGTCTTGCCGAGGTTCAGCTTGAGGTGGTGATCCGTCATCCACACTGATATGTCTGCCAGACATGCAGAGATGCGATTCACCACCTGGTTATCAGAGGGGGGAAAGGAGAAGATTAATTGTGTGTCGTCTGCATAGCAATGATAGGAGAGACCATGTGAGGATATGACAGAGCCAAGTGACTTGGTGTATAGCGAGAATAGGAGAGGGCCTAGAACAGAGCCCTGGGGGACACCAGTGGTGAGAGCACGTGGTGCGGAGACAGATTCTCGCCACGCCACCTGGTAGGAGCGACCTGTCAGGTAGGACATTGTATACATATTGTATATAGACTTATTTTTCACTGTATTATTGACTGTATGTTTGTTTTACTCCATGTGTAACTATGTGTTGTTGTATGTGTCGAACTGCTTTGCTTTATCTTGGCCAGGTCGCAATTGTAAATGAGAACGTGTTCTCAATTTGCCTACCTGGTTAAATAAAGGTGAAATAAATAAATAAAATAAGGCACTGCATCTCAGTGCTAGAGGTGTTACTACAGACCCTGGTTCGATTCCAGGCTGTATCACAACCAGCCGTGATTGGGAGCACAGTTGGCCCAGAGTCGTCCGGGTTAGGGTTTGGCCGGGGTAGGCCGTCATTGTAATTAAGAATTTTTGCCTAGTTAAAAGGTTAAATAAAAATTAGAATAAGACTGTAATGTAACACAATGTGGAAAAAGTGAAGGGGTCTGAATACATTTCGAATGCACTGTATATGCCCCCTTTATTATTCCTTTGGTTCAGACCTGGTATACAGGGAGAATACACCTCAAAATTGCTGAACAAATAGTTATATTGACTACGTCCGTTCTTGCTCGCTCATTAACGTCTAATCGGAATTACAGATTGCCTCTTACCAGCTCGTTGTCCCCGTTTGTCAGTAGAAACCACTTTTTTTTTTTTTTTTTTTGTACTTCTTATGGCTGAAGGGGCAGTATTGAGTGCCCATTGTAAACGGCCAGCTCCTCAGTCTCAGTTGCTAATATATGCATATTATTATTAGTATTGGATAGAAAACACTCTAAAGTTTCTAAAACTGTTTGAATTAAGTCTGTGAGATTAACAGAACTCATATGGCAGGCAAAATCCTGAGAAGTTCCACTTCCTGTTTGTATTTTTTCTGGGGGTGCCATATTTTCAACCAAGCTCTTATTCAAAATACAGAGACATATGGATGAGTTTTCACTTCCTACAGCTTCCACTAGATGTCAGCAGTCAATAGAACTAAGTCTGATGACTCTAATGTGAAGGGGGGGTCGAAGGAGACAGCATTTAGTATGAGGTGCCATGAGGTGACCATGCATTCAACAGGCGCGTTCACGTGAGAGGCAGCTCTGTTCCATCTCTCAATTGAAGTCGATGTAGTTCTCCGGTTGGAACGTTATTCAAGATATATGTTAAAAACATCCTAATGATTGATTATGTACTTAGTTTGAAATGTTTATTCGACCGGTAATTTCACGTTTTGAAGTTTTTGTCCGATATAACGCTGACCAGAATTAGCATTTGGATATGTAAACCAGACGCGCTAACAAAAGAAGGTATTTGGACATAAATAACAGATTTTTTCGAACAAAACAAACATTTATTGTGGACCTGGGATTCCTGGTGTGCTTTCTGATGTAGATCATCAAAGGTAAGGGAATATTTATCATATATTTTCTTGTTTATGTTGACGCCATCTTTGCGGCTGTGGTGTTTTACTTTTGAGCGCCGTCTCAGATTATAGCGTGGGTTTCTTTTTCCGTAAAGTTTTTTTGAAATCTGACACAGCGGTTGCATTAAGGAGAGGTATATCTATAATTCCATGTGTATAACTTGTATTATCATCTATATTTATGAGTATTTCTGTTGAAACGATGTGGCTATGCAAAGTCACTTGATGTTTTTGCCACTAGTGAATCTAGTCGCCTCAATGTAAACTCAGATTTTTTTATATAAATATGAATTTAATCAAACAAAACATGCATGTATTGTGTAACATGAAGTCCTATGAGTGTCATCTGATGAAAATAATCGAAGGTTAGTGATTAATTTTATCTCTATTCTGGTTTTTGTGAAGCTATCTTTAGCTGGAAAAAATGGCTTTGATTATTGTGGTTTTGTGGTGACCTAACATAATCGTTTGTAGTGCTTTCGCTGAAAAGCCTATTTGAAATCGGACACTTTGGTGGGATTAACAACACGATTACCTTTAAAATGATATAAGACACATGAATGTCTGAGGAATTTTAATTATGAGATTTCTGTTTTTTGAATTTGGCGCCCTGCACTTCGACTGGCTGTTGTCATATCGATCCCGTTAACGGGACTGCAGCCATAAGAAGTTTTAAGGGCGGGATCGGTGTCCTGTCAACGGGACAGTTGTAAATCATGCAGCGCCTTGTGTTACGATCGCAGATTTTAGAGAACCAACAAATGTCGGTACATATAAGTGTCTTATATTGGCTGAAAGCTTAAATTCATCTTAATATAACTGCACTGTCCAATTTACAGTAGCTAATACTGCAAAATAATGCCATGCTATTGTTTGAGGAGAGCTCCTAACAACAAAAACTTTTTTCACTGCGATAGGTTTGATAAATTAACCTCTGAAGGTGATGTGTACTTACATACCTGAAGGGCACATTTTGGCATTTGCTGTATGATCGACGAGAAACTCCATATTGCCAATGTACGGTCCCTTACTAGATGTCCGCAAATATTTGTAAAATTCGGCGACAGGGCTGTGCACCGTGGCCAGATCTTCCGGGAAGTCACCGAACGAAGTCTCTCGGACATTCGGTTTCCGTTTTATAAATTGTTCTAATTGTGGTCATTTTTCCGCTGTCCCGGTAAATTCCACCAGATGGCGAATGGAATCTTTTTGCAAATGTACAAAACATCACCAATCACGACATGGCCATTTCTCCTAAACGGAAAAGACTTCGAAGACGAAACTTGGTGAGCATAGGTTTGGACTAATGGGCTGTTAGCCCCGAAAAAGATGGCATCAAGGCCTGAACGCTTTTTGAGTTAAGGCCATTTTTCAAGGATTAAAGGTCAAAAACAAAAATTGTAAAGATGTAAAGAAATACTTTTTTTCCACCATAATTTGCAAATAAATTCATAAAAAATCCTACAATGTGATTTTCGGGATTTTTTTTCTCATTTTGTCTGTCATAGTTGAAGTGTACCTATGATGAAAATTACAGGCTTCTCTCATCTTTTTAAGTGGGAGAACTTGCACAATTGGTGTCTGACTAAATACCTTTTTGCCCCACTGTATTCGGTGCAATTAGGGGTACATAAAATAAATGACTTACATTGTGTTTGCCAATGCCCATAACATCATGTACATTTGATGCAGCATTATGACGACTCATTGTCACAATGGTAGGGATTAACTGAGCTGGTCTTGGATCATTTACCAGTCATTGTTTCAACGCAGTCTTGAAATGTGTGGACAGAGTCCAGGAGCCAAGATGATTTGGATGGACTCCGTCATTCCTGTAGAGTATCTTCTGTTTCCAGAAGGTGTCAAAGTTATCAATAAAAGTGACTCCAGCAGAGCTACAGTAGTATTTTAGCCAGATGTTTAATTCCACCAGTCTGCTGAATCTTTCACACCTGTGGCCCAACGATGGTCCTGGACCTGAAATAATTGGCTGTTTAATTTTGTTGAGTCTTTTAATGCTAAAATCAGTTCATTAAAATACATTTTCAAATGTTCCAAGCTAGCCCTCCTGATGTAATTTGACCCCACATGGACTACGACAGTGTCAGCTCCCGGCATCTGTGGTAGAACAGTCGGAAGCAGCCTTGTTATGTCCGGTACTCGTGCTCCTGGGTAACACAGGGGTTTTGCCTTGGTGACCAAGATGTTTCTCACCATAGAGATGCCTATGATGACAGCTGGTGATGTTGAAAAGGACCGGTCTCTCAGGCAGCCTCACAGTATAAAGTATGGACATTTTTTGGGAATAGAAATAGGGAAACATTTAGGCCACCCACTAATTGGGGGAAGTGGAATTTTATTCTCAAAAAGAGAAAAGGTCTTCTCCAGTGTAAGGGGTTGGGATGTCTGTTCATGGTTTCCCTTCTGCGCAGTCCACTCCAGATCCACCTCCTGCTGAGTTAGGCCTGAGGCACAAAGATGTTGAGCAATACAATGCCACACAATTGTCTTTGAATATATGCTTACAATAAACCAAAGTCTATTCCTTAAAATCCTAAAATCATTCATTAAAATCACGAGTCCAGTGTAAAATAGTTACAAACTGTGGGCTTCCCTGTTGCTCCAGTCCGTATTTTCCAGCAATGATGGGGCCAGAGCTACACACCCTTTAAAGTTTCTCCCTATTCGTCGCCGCTTAGAAATCCTACTGTAGATATCCAGATCATTAATGTAATTACTGTGGTAGAAACATGTTTGACAAAGATGATTGACAAGCGGTACAATTTATTTCTGAATGACAGCTAGAGTCATTGCAAAAGCTGTCACCATTCAAATGGAATTGAATCAAATAAAAAACATTGAGCTGTTCTGTATGATTGAATTCAACGACTGTCATCTAAAGAAGTTCTAAAGGTGGTAAATAAAAAATATTGCAATAATAAAACATTTTTTGCACTGGTATAATTGATCAAATTAGCTAGAAAGAGACGGTAAAAGGAAGTGAGAACAAGGCAACGGTAAATATGTCCTCCCCCACCAGAGTGGTACTCCATGTCTTTTCCTACAGCTCAGCTAAACACCGCTCCAGGCTCACAGTAAAAAAAAACTCCCGCTCCAAATTTGCTCCGTTCATTAAAATCACAATTTAACCAACACCAATCTATTTGTGTAGTATTGAAACCAAACCATATGGATTTTAATGAAAAGTATTTGAATACACATGAAAATATTAATGTAAGAAGATAACATCATTTCAAATAGGCTACATGTCGTATTAAACAGCATAAAAACACTCTAAATAGGTCAGGAGCCAGACAGGGAGCCTTAGAAAGAACGAAAATTAATTACTTAAGTTATATTATTTCAATTTTTTCAAGGCTATAGCCTACAAATAAATACATTGTGAAGCATTTGTGAGGGTGACACAATAGGCTGGTAGGGACATAAAGCAAGCAGCATTTAAACGTTTCATTGTATTAAATCATTATAGTCTATAAATTGCGCATATAGGCTGTGGCTTACTTAGAATGAAATACAAATGACTTATTAGTGCCTTTTAATTAATTTTTAGAAACACGAGTATGGCCAGTCTGTGGCTTCAGGCTCATACTATGGTGCCTGGAGAGCCGCTAGCAGCGGAGAATATCCTCTCCACGCTTACAGAGCCACTGGGGATTCTAAACACCCTTTCTGCCAGACAGGGCAGAGATGCAGAGTTGTGGATTTTTCATTTTTCTATAGGTAGGCCTTAAGGTTTTTAGGCAAAATAACCTCATCAAAACGGAAAGCTCCTTGAACGTGGGAATATGCCAGGCCTATTGAACCTAAATCAATTATGGCCTATTGCATAGATAATATAACAACAATGAACGAAACATTTAAGAGACCAGTTTTAGTTTATAAATGCTTTGCTACAATGACACACTTTGTTTTTTACTCACCTAATTTCTTTCTTTTAGCATGTGCATGTAGTAAGTACACCATCATACTTTTGGGATAAGTGTCTTTTCAGATTCCACAAAGATTCTTTAGTTGTGGATGTTTCATATAGCTAGCATGTAACAACTGCTATATCCTACGCATAGAACAATGGCATCTGGTCTATAACCTAACAGTTTTGCACCATACCAGCAGGTGGCATCCAAGCCTTACACATAACAGTGGACACTACCTCACTGCACTCCCTCTCTTGCTTTTGGTCTGCATTTTTGTAAGTCACCTTGATTTAGCCCCTGTGTGTTTTTATCAGTTTCTTTATGAAAATATTTAGTGAACTTTGTGACAGTAGCTAAAGCAAGGGACTATTAGCAGCACACAAGTAGACTTCAAATGCATGCTGGGGTAGGCAGGCCCTAAGCTCCTGAAGTGAGTGCTACTGGAGCAAAATTGGAGCGGGCGAGAAGGCCGAAGCTCCAGCCTTTGGGAATCTTGCTCCACTCCAGCTCCGCTTCGCTCACATACTCTGTCCCCCAGGAATGATGCAGCACCCCCATTTGGGCCAATTAGTGACAACCATTTAAGCTCAAACGAGACAGGCGATATGCTTGTTTAACGTTTGGAATTTCAGTTGATTACTATAGATCCCGCCTTTGGCCAAAAGGTGGGATTTCATCGTAGGGGACTAAAATAGCTGTTGTTATATTGAATAATCAGTACTATGTGGTTGGCTCATGGTTGATTGCAGACAGGTGTGAGGGTTGAGTTGTAAATTGGTTGTGTCATCTGATTGTTTGAAGCTCTCTTGTTTCTCATGCATTTTAGTGGTTCTCTGTAGGACTTAAACATGTTGAAATTAGCATAAGAAAATACAATAATATATCAAGGCAATACGGCAACTATACTTAATGGCTGGAGTAGTCTGTGTGTGGCTATGTGTGTATATTGGACAGTGGGTTTTCAGATGTTAAGCTAGGCTACTAACAGACTGGTCTAGTACTGACTGGTTTAGTCTGTTTGTGGCTATATGTGCTTATATTTGAGTGGTTTGCTGGTCCTGTCGATGTGGGCCAGGGCTAAAGTGAGCTTGTCAGATCCACTCCGGGCCTGCAGAGTAAGACTCCTAATGGGCTTTGTCATCTGCTAATGATAGCCCACAGCTGCTGCACACTGGCTCGGTAGGATCGGGAAGGGCGGGGGTCTCACTTTGCCACTCATCACCCAGGCTGCGTTCGAAATCATACCCTATTTAGTCTAATAGTGAACTACTTTTGACCAATGCCCATAGGGCACTGGTCAAAAGTAATGCACAATGTAGGGAATAGAGTGCCATATGGGATGAAGCCCCAGCCTCCACTGGTGGACGGGGAACAAGTGATCCATAATGATTTGGCCTTGTCGTTTAATGAGGGCCCGGTGGGCATCTGTCCTTACCATGGCCGACGTGTCTCTCAGGCCAAAAGGAAGCCGTCGGAACCATAGAGTCCCTGCAGACAAAAAAGAGCAGTCAGTCTCAACTAAGTCTTTACCTGAATCAACACTCAATCATTCTGGAGTACACACATTATGCCTTCAAGTGTACAGAGGTACATAGCAGACTAGCCCTGCATTGAATTTGAGCTCTCGTCTTCTTTTGAACATTGATGCTAAGCTAACGCTGAGCCATACTAAAGTTTTCCACTAATAAAAATATAATTGTATCTTGTTGCGTAACAGCTGTGTAAACTGAGTTGACTTGAGTTTACCTTCCTCTACTCCTCTGACGTATCACTTTATGTGTTCAGCTGTGTAAAGACCACTTGTCGAAATGAACACTCATCTTCATGAACACATGTAAGAGGTCAGTTGTACACTATACTGTATGCACTGACAGCTGGGAGAATGTTACATCACAGCTGACTTAAAGGGATAGTTCACTTTTTGAAAAGAACCATACCTTTAAAGCTTGAAGCTTTAAGGTCAAACAGTGCCACTGTTTGCCCCAGCGCCTTTGTTATTGTTTTTGTTTTGTTGAGGATGCGAAGGAAGGTCCAGGTCCAGCATCGTGGTAAAAAAAAAGAAGAATTGGTACATATTCTGCTGTTCTGTTGCGCATAAAAGGGATGACTGAGGGGAAAGAAATGGTTTGTTGTTTGAAGTAACTTCTTTGTTGTTGTAATATTCCAAACGGATGTGGCACTTTCCCCATGTACGGATTCCAGCTTTAAATCTTCTATTGTACCCTTTCTCTATGTGGTATGCTGAGTTGTCACTTTGAAAGCACTAAAACCTAAGCTGTCTGAAAGAGACTTGAAAACCACAGTTTGAGGCCTTGGTATTATACAGTGCAATAGGAAAGTAAAACATTAGGGATGTGCATCTTTCCCTTTCAAGACTATTCGATACATATCTAGATACATGGGCTCCGATATGATACAGCAATGATACGTTTTAGTTTGAAACGGTTCAATGCGATTCGATGCACTAACATTTGTTGTATAAACACATTCAATTTCCATTCTAAAATCTGCTGCTGATGGAGCTCATGAGCTGTGCCTCTCTGAGCTGGAACTGTCTGACCTGACATCACTGTGTGTGTGTGTGGTGTGTGTGTGTGTGTGTGTGTGTGTGTGTGTGTGTGTGTGTGTGTGTGTGTGTGTGTGTGTGTGTGTGTGTGTGTGTGTGTGTGTGTGTGTGTGTGTGTGTGTGTGTGTGTGTAAATTATGTATATGGTGTATGTAGGCAACTGAGCTGAGCCATAAGGGTAACTGGGCATCTACTGCCCCACTAACTGAAATCACCGTCACCCACTAATTCATTTGTCATTTTTGCAGATAAAAAGTGTTAGAGCTTGAAATGTATCAATATTTGTCTTTAAAATGTACCTTTGACATAGCCAATGAATATACCAAACAAAACATTACGAACACCTAATGTTTTAGTACTCAGTGCACCTCTGGATTTCACACATCTCATAATTGATTGGTAAACTTTTTATAATCCCATACCCCTTCAAACATTCAACCTCCAGCTGCGTACACCCACTAGCACCAGGGTCAGCGTCCTCTCAAATGTCGTTTTTTGCCATCATTGTAAGCCTACCGAACACACTATATAATACATTTATTAAACAAAAGAATGAGTGAGTTTTTGTCACAACCCGGCTTGTGGGAAGTGACAAAGAGCTCTTATAGGACCAGGGCACAAATAATAATATCATAATAATAAATAATTTAGCTCTTTATTTAACCATCTTACACATAAAACCTTATTTGTTCATGAAACATTTGGAATAACCCACCACAGGTTGATGAGAAAAGTGTGGGACATAGGATGGACATATCTTTGCAATGTTGGGTTGTATTGGAGAGAGTCTTCTTAAATAATTTTCCACACACATTCTGTGCCTGTATTTAGTTTTCATGCTAGTGATGGCCGAGAATCCACTCACATAGGTACGTGGTTGCAAAGGGCATCAGTGTCTTAACAGCACGATTTGCCAAGGCAGGATACTTTGAGCGCATCCCAACCCAGAAATCAAGCAGTGGGTTGGGGTTAAATTCAATTTTCACAGAACCGCTTGTTGCAATTTCGATGAGGCTCTCTTATTCAGATAATGGTAAGTGGACTGGAGGTAGGGCATGAAAGGGATAACGAATCCAGTTGTTTGTGTCGTCCGTTTCGGGAAAGTACCTGCGTAATTGCGCACCCAACTCACCCAGGTGCTTCGCTATATCACATTTGACATTGTCTGTAAACTTGAGAACATTTGCACACAAAAAAATCATACAATGATGGAAAGACCTGTGTGTTGTCCTTGCAGACACAGAATAGCTCCAACTTCTTAACTTCTTTGGGATAGGGGGCAGCATTTTCACTTTTGGATGAATTGGTGAACTCCCTTCTACTCTGTCCCAGATGATAATATATGCATATTATTATTACTATTGGATAGAAAACACTCTGAAGTTTATAAAACTGTTTGAATTATGTCTGTGAGTATAACATAACTCATATGGCAGGCAAACTTCCAAACAGGAAGTGAGAATTCTGAGAAGGGTCGATGTGAAAGTCATCGCCTATTCAATTCCCTGTAATATATGGATCTGTTTCCTACGCCTTCCACTAGATGTCAACAGTCAGTAGAACGTGGAATGAAGCCTCTAGTGTGATGTGGGGCCGGATGGGAGCTATTTGAGTCAGTGGTCTGGCAGAATGCTAGTTCCTGGTCACGTTTGCTAGTCATGGAATGGCCACGTGTGCCATTACTTATACAGACATGAAGAAATGCTCCGGTAGGAACGTTATTGGATATATATGATAACAACATCCTGAAGATTGATTCTCTACTAAGTTTGACCAGTTTATTCGACATGTAATATAACTTTTTGAAGTTTTCGTCCGACGTTTGCCTGCAGCTGCTCCAGCGTTTGGTCACGTGTACTACACATGCTAGCTAAAGTTGCTAATTGGACATAAGTAATGGACATTATCGAACAAAAAAAAGATTTATTGTGGAAATAGGGTTCCGGGCATTGCATTCTGATGAAGATAATCAAAGGTAAGGGAATATTTATGATGTAATTTCTGTTGACTCCAACATTGTGGAGAAATTTTGTTAAATCTGAGCGCCGTGTCAGATTATTGCATGGTGTGCTTTTTACTAAAGTTTAAAAAAAATCTGACACAGCGGTTGCATTAAGAACCAGTGTATCTTTAATTATATGTAAAACATGTATCTTTCATCAAAGTTTATGATGAGTATTTCTGTTATTTGACGTGGCTCTCTGTAATTACTCCGGATATTTTGGAGGCATTTCTGAACATGGCACCAATGTAAACCGAGATTTGTGGATATAAATATGCACATTATCGAACAAAACATAAATTTATTGTGTAACATGATGTCCTATGAGTGTCATCTGATGAAGATTATCAAAGGTTAGTGATTGATTTTATCTCTATTTCTGCTTTTGTGTGACTATCTTTGGCTGGGAAAAATGGCTGTGTGTTTTTTGGATTTGGTGGTGATCTAACATAAATATATGTTGTGTTTTCGCTGTAAAACATTAAAAACAATCGGACACGATGGGTAGATTAACAAGATGTTTATCTTTCATTTGCTGTATTGGACTTGTTAATGTGTGAAAGTTACATATTTCTAAAATATTTTTGAATTTCGCACGCTGCCTTTTCAGCGGAATGTTGGGGGGGGGTTCCGCTAGCGGAATGTGTGTCCTAGAAAGGTTAATCATAGTCTCAATTTTGTCCTGCACATTGAATATAGTTGCGGAGAGTCCCTGTAATCCTAGATTCAGATCATTTAGGTGAGAAAAAACATCCCCCAAATAGGGTAGTCACATGAGAAACTCGTCATCATGCAAGTGGTCAGACAAGTGAAAATGATGGTCAGTAAAGAAAACTTTAAGCTCGTCTCTCAATTCAAAAAATGTGTCAATGCTTTGCCCTTTGATAACCAGCACACCAGTATGTTGTAAAAGCATACATGGTCGCTGTCCATATCATTGCATAGAGCAGAAAATACACAAGAATTCAGGGGACTTGATAAAACAAAGTTAACCATTTTCACTGTAGCGTCCAAAACGTCATTCAAGCTGTCAGGCATTCCCTTGGCAACAAGAGCCTCTCGGTGGATGCTGCAGTGTACTCAAGTGGCGTCAGGAGCAAATGCTTGCACGCGCGTTACCACTCCACTATGTCTCCCTGTCAGATCTTTTGCGCCATCAGTACATGAGCAGCAGCTAAAGTTGAAGTCGAAAGTTTACATACACCTAGTTTGGAACCATTAAAACTCGTTTTTCAACCACTCCACAAATTTCTTGTTAACAAACTATAGTTTTGGCAAGTCGGTTAGGACATCTACTTTCTGCATAACACAAGTAATTTTTCCAATAATTGTTTACAGACAGATTACTTCACTTTTAATTAAGTGTATCACCATTCCAGTGGGTCAGAAGTTTACATACACTAAGTTGACTGTGCCTTTAAACAGCTTGGAAAATTCCAGAAAATTATGTCATGGCTTTAGAAGCTTCTAATAGGCTAATTGACATCATTTGAGTCAATTGGAGGTGTACCTGTGGATGTATTTCAAGGCCTACCTTCAAACTCTGTGCCTCTTTGCTTGACATCATGTGAAAATCAAAATAAATCAGCCAAGACCTCAGAAAAAAAATTGTAGACCTCCACAAGTCTGGTTCATCCTTGGGAGCAATTTCCAAACACCTGAAGGTACCACGTTAATGACCATCGTTATGTTTGGAGGAAAAAGGGGGAGGCTTGCAAGCCGAAGAACACCATTCTAACTGTGAAGCACGGGGGTGTTAGCATCATGTTGTGGGGGTGCTTTGCTACAGGAGGGACTGGTGCTCTTCACAAAATAGATGGCTTTATGAGGATGGAAAATTATGTGTATATATTGAAGCAACATCTCAAGACATCAGTCAGGAAGTTAAAGCTTGGTCGCAAATGGGGCTTCCAAATGATCAATGACCCGAAGCATACTTCCAAAGTTGTGGCAAAATGGCTTAAGGACATCGAATTCAAGGAATTGAAGTGGCCATCACAAAGCCCTGACCTCACACTTATGGAAAATGTGTGGGAAGATCTGAAAAAGCGTGTGCGAACAAGGAGGCCTACAAGCCTGACTCAGTTACACCAGCTTTTTCGGGAGCAATGGGCCAACATTCACCCAATTTATTGTGGGAAGCTTGTGGAAGACTACCTGAAACGTTTGACCCAAGTTAAACAATTTAAAGACAATGCTACCAAATACCAATTGAGTGAATGTAAACTTCTGACCCACTGGGAATGTGATGAAAGAAATAAAAGCTGAAATAATAATTCTCTCTGCTATTATTTCACATTCTTATGATAAAGTGGTGATCCTAACTGACCTAAGACAGGGAATTTTTACTAGGATTAAATGTCAGGAATTGTGAAAAACTGAGTTGAAATTTGTTTGGCCATGGTGTATGTAATCTTCCGACTTCAACTGTATGTTTGGCTACATATGGACCGTTAGTGGAATTCCCACGAGAGAGTAACGGTTAATGTCATTGAATGTTAATTATTTGACTAGGCTACCTGTATTTATGGTTATTTTGCTGAACACTAGATGGATAAGTTTAATTTTTTGCAGGCTGCTCAGGCGAGAGAAAAAACTCACCCAAATGTTTTGCCCCATTGGAAAATATAAATGGAGTGTTTGAAAATGTGAAGAATAAAAAAAATATTTTAAAAAATTATATGTTTTTCTAAAAAAAATGTGTACCCCCAACGACATTGCGCATACCCCAGTTTGGTAATACCTGGTTTAGACCGTTTGGAAGTTGACAGACTAGGAGTGAGCGTCTCTACTTCTCCCCCTTTTTGACCATGCAGTGTGGTTAGCTTAGCTCTATTTCATTTATTTTTATCCTAAAAAATCTCCCTAGTCCTTGGCAATGACAAGCTAACCAATAACATGAGGCAGCCACCACCATGCTTGAAAATATGAAGTGATACTCAGTGATGTGTAGTGTTAGATTCACCCAAAATTTAACATAGTTCATTTCTTTGCCACATTTTTTACTCTTTTACTTTAGTGCCTTATTGCAAACAGGAGGCATGTTTTGGAATATTTGTATTTTGTACAGGCTTCCTTCTTTTCACTCTATCATTTATGTTAGTATTGTGGAGTAACTACAATTTAGTGGATCCATCTTCAGTTTTCTCGTATCATAGCCATTAAACTCCGTAAATGTTTTTAAAGTTTCCATTGGCCTCATGGTGATATCCCTGAGCGTTTTCCTTCCTCTCCGGAAACTGAGTTTGTGAAGATGGCTGTCTCTTTGTAGTGACTGGGTGTATTGATACACCATCCAAAGTGTAATTAATAACTTCACCATGCTCAAAGGGATTTTCTATGTCTGCTGTTATTTATTTATTTTACCCATTATTATTGCACACAGAGTGAGTTCATGCATCGTATGTGACTTGTTAAGAAAATAAGAATTTCAAAATGCAGATGTTTATTCCAAATACTGTACAGTACATTTCAGCTACATTTTAGTTGCACTTCCCCCCAGCTCCACGACCACGGGTAAACCTTGCTGAGATGATCAATGTATTTGTTGCATTGTACTATCGTCAGTTTCTTGCTTGTAGGCTTGGCAGAGTTACGGATACATTTTTAATCAAGTAGGCTAATGATTGCAACAAATTGTGCTTACTTGAACACCCAAAGTCATCCAACTGTTATAATAGGATTTGAAGCAATAGCCTACCTGTGTGTGGTCAACTATTTCAGATACGTTTCGTGCTGCTCTGAGACAAGCATGGGGACTGGTTTTGATAAATCAATGAGATGTTTATTTTCACTGAATCTCCGTTTGGGTATTGGTTAGCCTACAATTAGGGTATGGAAATGTTAGGATTATTTTGCGACTGACCGTCACGTTGTACAGCACCATATTTTCCTTTCCATCCTAATGGAAACCCTGAGGGTTTTGTTTTTCTTGGAATAGAAACAACAGAATTTTAATCTAATTAAATAAGCTTTATTTCTTAAAATCAATCATATTTACTATGTTCTTACAAAAAAAGGTTTTAAATTCTCTAGTAAAGCCAATATAAAAAAATACTTCTCAAAGATGCCCTCTGGTGGTCAAAACAGCACTAATTAGCATTATTGGCAACAATGGTTGATACGTAAATAACGTGTCATAGAATTCTGCAGCAGCCCGCAAGGTGTGCAACTTTTAAAGGAAGAACCTCTGTACTTGTGCCTTACAGCCCATTACATAAACTTCTGACCCACTGGAATTGCGATCCAGTGAATTCTAAGTGAAATAATCTTGTCTGTAAACAATTGTTGGAAAAATGTATTGTGTCACGTGCAAAGTAGATGTCCTAACCGACTTTCCAAAAATAGTTTGTTAACAAGAAATTTGTGGACTGGTTGAAAAACGAGTTTTAATGGTTCCCACCTTAGTGTATGTAAATTCCTGACTTCAACTGTACATGTACATATTACCTCAATTACCTAGACTAACCTGTGCCCCTGCACATTGACTCTGTACCGGTACCCCCTGTATATAGCCTCCCTACTGTTTTTTTATTGTTGCTCCTTAATTATTTGTTATTTTTAGATTTTTCGTCTATATTTAAATGTTTTATTTGATTTATTTTTAACTTCAGTTTATTTTAGTAAATACTTTCTCAACACCTATTTTTCTTAAAACTGCATTGTTGGTTAAGTAAGTGATTTCACTGTAAGGTCTACACCTTTTGAATTCGCTGCAAGCCTGCGACCAGGCACAGTGGGCTTTAGTTTTCTCTCCCCTCTAAAAGTTTCTGAAACACGGAGTCCTTCTTTGCTAATGTGAAGGAGAGGGAGGAAAAGGTTGCCCATATTTTCAAGACCTGAGCTACTTAATCAATTAATTTAATTTATGAAATGTACTTAGGCTTGGCCTATTTAGTATGCTATTTTGCTTAATTAAACTATATTTGTCAGCATAAAGCTATATTTATCAGAATAAAGCTGAGTGACTCACTCATTCGTGGCTTTGGATTTTTTTAAATCAAGGCGTACCCCTGCCAAACCCTAACCCATATGACGCTGGGCCAATTGTGCGCCGCCAATGGGACTTCCAACCACAACCGGTTATGAAACAGCCTGGAATCGAACCAGGGTCTGTAGTGACACCTCTAGAACTGAGATGCAGTGCCTTAGACCGCTGAGCGTCTCAGGAGTACCAACAAATTTTCTGATCGTCTTTAATAAAGAAATGTTTTGACCAAGTTAATCTGCTCATGTTGTGTGTGTGTGTTAAATTATTTGTGACATTGGTGCTACAATGAAGAATGTTAACAAAATAAATCTAATAAATCCTATTCATAATGAATAATCTGATGTGTTTTGCAAGCTTGTAATTTGTCCTTTTTTAAATTCTATGTAAGATTTTTTCTTTTTCTTTATTAGACAATACAAAACATACTCATACAAACGACAACTACAACAAATCTCCAGCGGCCGCATCACTCTCCACCACATGGCCTCAAACTGCACCATTTTGTTTCTCTCTGTTGCTCACGCACCTTCAACATTTGGATAATAAAGCATTTAAAGGCTGATATGGTTTGCTTTCAGTTTCTAAGTATACGTTTTTTCAAGATTGACAAGAAAAGTATTGTCCATCCCATCTCACTACAATTGGTGGCTGACTAAATACTTTTTTGCCCCACTGTATGCCCTGTTTTCACATACGTATAAAGAAAGATGAATTAAAGTTAATTTCAATGGTAATACTTCTGACAAACAACTTTCTAACTCCACCCATAACTTTTGGACTGTCTAACATTCCCAGAAGGCATGGATTATTAGATCCTAATGAAAACTTATCCTGGTCATCAATTTTAATTTAACCTTCTGAATGAATGACTAGGGTACTAGGGGGTAACTAGCCCCCCCTAAGAACAATGTCTAATTGCTGACACAAAAAAGAAACGTTTGGAATAAGAATGGTGTGTGGATGAAGGGAAATAAATGGTTACAGTTGACACTTTATAAGTTATTTCATGAAATTTTGTTTTTAGAAAATAATATTTTTTTTAAAGCACCGTGGGTGCCAGTTACACCGGTAGAAGATTATGGCATAGAGTTTCACACAAGTGTCTTAAAATCTATTTAATCTGTTTTAAAATTCCGTATTAAGTAATACTTAAAAGCTAAGTCTAGTTGTCTTATTTTTATTATTTTAATAAAATATGAGGGGGGGGGGGGGGGGGGGGTGTTGCACATGTAAAGTAAAGTTGCTAGCTAGCAAGTTAGCATAAACTATTGCCAACTTGGCTAGTCATTGTCTAAATGACAGGTAGAAACACAGTCATAACAATAAATGGGTAACTTGCTAGTAGCCGGGCGAGTTGCCCCCAACACACTCATCCAACATATTACTACTTTCCTCAAACATTTTTTAAATATTTCTCTCTAAACAAGTAGATTATTTATCTTAAGGCTTTTCTACTTGAATATTACAACAATTATTATAGATATAACTTCATTAGAATATATCTACAACTTTTTCAAAATCTAAAATATTTCATAAACATATTTTTTAAACTATTTAAATATCTCCAAAAGTTGTGATGTCACAGATGACATGTTTTCTTGAGCAAGATCAGTGGCAGCCAGGGAAAGTGTTGGTAAATCATTTTGTGAAATCTTGTGGTCTTAATGTGAATTACAGGGGTGGGGGGTTACCCCAGGGGGCTAGTTACGCCCTAGTACCCTACATTGAAGATAGAAGCAGCCTCTTAATGAGTTCTCAACAAAATAACATCAATTTATTTAGCCTAATTTAGTCACTCAGCCCTATCATTCTTTTGCTGCTTCTGTTGCCTATTTGAGTCTTTGTTTTATATCCTACTGATTGATTCTATGATCACCAAGCCTCATGCGACTGCAAAATGTCAGATAAAGCAATTTCACAAATACAGCTTTTTATAAACTTTGCTATGCTGTTTTAAAGGATTTGCAATTAAAAAATAAAATAGAACATACTCTCTGGTATTACTTATAATGTATTTAGTGAGGTTTACACTGCTTGCACCTGTTTATCATGCAACAGTATCTCTTGCGCTTCTGACAATGATTTGAAATGAGGCCTAACTCACATGATATGCCTAAAATACTACTATCCACTAGGCCAGGTATTCCCAAACTGGGATACGCGTAACGCCAAATAAAAATGTGATTCACTTTTTAAAAAACGTTTTTCCCCCCGCATATTTAAACAGTCCAATTATATTTTCCATGGGGCTATACATTTGGGTGAGGATTTTTTCTCACCTGAGTAGCCTCGTTTCATTGCCAAAAATAAAATGAAACAATCTAGTGTTCAGGGAAATAACAACACAATGTCAAATACAGGTAGCCTAGTCAAATAATTAACATCCAATTACATTAACCGTTACTCTCTCTTGGGAATTCCACTAATGGTCCGTATGTAGCCGAACGTAGCTGCTGCTCATGTTGGTATCAGTACTGATGGTGCAAAAGCCATGACATGGAGACATAGTGGAGTGGTAACGTGCGTGCAAGCAGCTGCTCCCGACACCACTTGCTGCCAAGGGAATGCCTGAAAGCTTGAAAGAGGTTTTGGACACTACAGTGTAAATGGTTAACTTTGTAAAAGCTAGTCCCCTGAACTCAAGTGTATTTTCTGCACTATGCAATGATATGGGCAGCGACCATGTTCGCTTTTACAAAACACACAATTAATCTTCTCCTTTCCCCCCTCTGATAACCAGGTGGTGAATCGCATCTCTGCATGTCTGGCAGACATATCAGTGTGGATGACGGATCACCACCTCAAGCTGAACCTCGGTAAGACGGAGCTGCTCTTCCTCCCGGGGAAGGACTGCCCGTTCCATGATCTCGCCATCACGGTTGACAACTCCATTGTGTCCTCCTCCCAGAGTGCTAAGAACCTTGGCGTGATCCTGGACAACACCCTGTCGTTCTCAACTAACATCAAGGCGGTGACCCGTTCCTGTAGGTTCATGCTCTACAACATTCGCAGAGTACGACCCTGCCTCACGCAGGAAGCGGCGCAGGTCCTAATCCAGGCACTTGTCATCTCCCGTCTGGATTACTGCAACTCGCTGTTGGCTGGGCTCCCTGCCTGTGCCATTAAACCCCTACAACTCATCCAGAACGCCGCAGCCCGTCTGGTGTTCAACTTTCCCAAGTTCTCTCACGTCACCCCGCTCCTCCGCTCTCTCCACTGGCTTCCAGTTGAAGCTCGCATCCGCTACAAGACCATGGTGCTTGCCTACGGAGCTGTGAGGGGAACGGCACCTCCGTACCTTCAGGCTCTGATCAGGCCCTACACCCAAACAAGGGCACTGCGTTCATCCACCTCTGGCCTGCTCGCCTCCCTACCTCTGAGGAAGTACAGTTCCCGCTCAGCCCAGTCAAAACTGTTCGCTGCTCTGGCACCCCAATGGTGGAACAAACTCCCTCACGACGCCAGGTCAGCGGAGTCAATCACCACCTTCCGGAGACACCTGAAACCCCACCTCTTTAAGGAATACCTAGGATAGGATAAAGTAATCCTTCTAACCCCCCCCCCCCCCTTAAAAGAGTTAGATGCACTATTGTAAAGTGGTTGTTCCACTGGATATCATAAGGTGAATGCACCAATTTGTAAGTCGCTCTGGATAAGAGCGTCTGCTAAATGACTTAAATGTAATGTAAATGTACAACATACAGAAGTGTGCTGGTTATCAAGGAGCAAAGTATTGACATATTTTTTTGAATTGAGAGACGAGCTTAACTTCTTATGGCCAACATCAGGAGAAATTGCAGAGCACGAAATTCAAACTACAGAATTATAAATATTTAACTTTCATAAAATCACAAGTGCAATACATCAAAATAAACTTGAACTTCTTGTTAATCCAGCCGCTGTGTCATATTTCAAAAAGGGTTTACGGCGAAAGCACACCATGTGATTATCTGAGGACAGCCATTGAAAATAGTGCTAGGCTGAATACACAGTGTGTATACTTAAAGTTACAGTATTTTCATTACACACACATTTTTATAAATATTTTAATGGCATCACAAAATAGACATTAGTTTTCCATAGACCATCTCTCTGTTACAGCTGTCATCGGAATGAGACCAAGGTGCAGCGTGGTAGGTGTACATTTTGAATTTATTAACCTTTCTAACCCCCCCCCCCACAACATTCCGCTGAAAAGGCAGCGTGGGAAATTCATTTTTTTTTTTTTGAAATATGTAACTTTCACACATTAACAAGTCCAATACAGCAAATGCAAGATAAATATCTTGTTAATCTACCCATCGTGTCCGATTTAAAAAATGCTTTACAGCGAAAACACAACATATGATTACGTTTGATCACCGCCAAGTGCAAAGATACATGTTTTACATAGAATTAAAGATACACTTGTTCTTAATGCAACCGCTGTGTCAGATTTAAAAAAAACTTCACGGAAAAAACACACCATGCAATAATCTGAGACGGCGCTCAGATATAAATAACATTTCTCCGCCATGTTGGAGTCAACAGAAATACGAAATTACATCATAAATATTCCCTTACCTTTGATGATCTTCATCAGAATGCACTCCCAGGAATCCTAGTTCCACAATAAATTGTTATTTTGTTCGATAATGTCAATTATTTATGTCCAAGTAGCTACCTTTGCTAACGCGTTTAGTACACATATCCAAACGCTCG
Organism: Salvelinus alpinus; assembly: GCF_045679555.1. Lineage (NCBI taxonomy): Eukaryota > Metazoa > Chordata > Actinopteri > Salmoniformes > Salmonidae > Salvelinus > Salvelinus alpinus. The sequence goes on along the minus strand of NC_092108.1, from coordinate 50,821,103 downwards.
TGCAAGTGCCGCATAACGTCGGACAAAAACTTCAAAAAGTTATATCACAGGTCGAATAAACTGGTCAAACTAAGTAGAGAATCAATCTTCAGGATGTTGTTATCATATATATCCAATAACGTTCCAACCGGGGCATTCCTTCATGTCTGTAGAAATTATGGAACGCAAGGCGATATCATGAGGAAAGCGCATGACCAGGAACTGGCAATCTGCCAGACCACTGACTCATTCCCCTCTCATCCGGCCCCACAACACAGTATAAACTTCATTCAACATTCTACAGACTGTTGACATCTAGTGGAAGGCGTAGGAAGTGCAAACAAATCCATATCTTCCTGGGATTTGAATAGGCGATGAGTTGAAAACCACCAGCCTCAGAATTTCCACTTCCTGTTTGGAAGTTTGCCTGCCATATGAGTTCTGTTATACTCACAGACATAATTCAAACAGTTTTAGAAACTTCAGAGTGTTTTCTATCCAATAGTATGCATAATATGCATATATTAGCATCTGGGACAGAGTAGGAGGCAGTTCAATTTGGGCACACTATTCATCCAAAGTGGAAATGCTGCCCCTTATCCCTAAAAAGTTATAAACGAACACCAAAAAAACAAGAAAGATAAATGACACGTAAAGTAATGTAGCGCTAAACCAGCAACTAACAAAAACAAGATCCCACAACAGAAAGTGGGAAAAATGGCTGCCTAAGTATGATTCCCAATCAGAGACAACGATAGACAGCTGCCTCTGATTTGGAATCATACTCGGCCAAAAACAAAGAAATAGACAACATAGAATGCCCACCCCAAATCACACCCTGACCTAACCAAATAGAGAAATAAAACGGCTCTCTAAGGTCAGGGCGTGACACTCATCATTTCCCACATTCAGATGTTAAAAATATTGTTCCAGTGTTCACTTTTTGGATGTTAGAGTTTTGGGGGGGCAAAAGTCTTTGGAGACAAAGGGACAATCCTTTAGTTGATACCAAAGGGTAAAAGAGAGAGTCTTGTAATTTACGACCGGCTGTGAACAGTCAACCATCCAGCAGCCCCCCCCCCCCCCCCTACCTTCTGTGGAAGAGAGAGGCCTGGTTACTGTCACAATCCCACCAGTCTGATCTGACCCATTCTGACCCTCACAGAACAGTCATGACAAGCTCCATATCATTTCTATAACTTAACTTCAATAAAAACCTTGATCCCACCTGTCCCTGACTCTTCCTAAATATGTGTATTTTGTACTCTAGCAGTGGGCCTACATTGAGATAAATATCATAAAAGTCAAACAAACTTTCTGAGCATTTCATCCTCAAAGTACCATGAAGGTCTACTGCACCATATGCATATTAACAGAATAATAGCTGGGACTGGATGAGTAGTCTACCAATAGACCCCAGTCTAATAAATAATTTTAATATACACAATCACAAAGAAATCCATTAATATTTTGTTTAGGGAGGTCAGTAAAAATAATGTACAAAGATAATTTATTTCAAAAGAGAAGAATAGCATGTTTTAAGATTGATTTATTTGTGCTGTAGTAGCTGAGGCTATGGCTGTGCCATGTCAATGAAATTATCTTGACTAATTTAGCAGACATCACATGCTTATATTCCCCAGCCCTTTACAATATGAATACGATGGAATATAACAGAATACAATAGAAAGGATATTTTCCCCGAATCGGTATTTGCTGATTGTCATCAGTAGGCATGTAGCTGTGGTTATTCTTGGAAAATATTATATTTTGAAAGAGAGACCATCTGTAAAACATTTTGTGTTGTTTGGAAAAACCAGATTCATTACAAACCTTGGAATATGCTCTTTCAGATAGGCTATAACAATCAAAACGTCTGGCCAGCATGGGCCTCTGTAGGATTATTTGGAAAAGTAAGCAAGCACCACAAGCTTCATAAAGATGCCCTCAAAGATGCCCTCAAGTGGTTGAACGATCATTAAACTGCAACAATAGCTGACAGTAAAATACTATGACATCATGCACTCCAAAGTGCCATAACATTCTGCAGCATCACGCAAGCTGCACTATGGTGTGACAACTTTTAAATGAGGACCCACTATCCGCCTACCCTCCCTCTGTGTATAATCTGCTGAGTGTCTATTCATTCAATAAATCTGTCTTTCTCCCATACACCCTCTTCTCCTGCTCTCTGCTGACTCAGTGGGGGATCTCATTCTCTCTCTCTCTCCCTCTTCTCTGTCTCTTTCCCTCCCTCCCTCTCTCTTTTGCGCTCTCCCTCCCTCCCTTTCTCTCTCCCTCCCTTCCACTCTCTCTCCAGCTCAATCTATCTCCCTCTCTGTGGTGGAGTTATTTCACCCAGGGTGAACTAGCCTGTAGGAGATTTAAGGCCACTCTGACTCGGACTCTGAACCTGTGCCAACGTTGCTTCAGTAAGCTGTCTGGAGGGAATTCCAGCCCCCCCACCTTACCTCTTCTCTCTCTCTCTAACTGAGAGGTAGCGGCTAGACTTCTCCACTGTTCCACAGAGCTCCACTCCTCCTCTATGCTGCTAAGCACTGGCTTAAGTGCTTACGAAGGGCTCTTAGTCGGACATTCTAGGTTTTTAAACATAGGGGAGGAAGGGTGCGGTGGGAGGGGCAGTGTGTGTGGGATGTGAGGGAGGGGGGAAATAGGTGGTGCAGTTTGTGCATGTGTCTGTGGGGGTGAGGGGGTATACAGTGTGTTTGTACTTGTAAGTGTTGTGTCTGTCACCCTTTGTGTGTGTGTGTGTGTGTGTGTACACACACATGCGTCAGTGTTAATTAATACACACATAAAGACAGGAACAATTTGTTTTCCCTAGCCTAGTGCTGTGGCGGTCATGAAATTCTGTCAGGCGGTTATTGTCATTCAAAAGACTGCCAGTCTCACGGTAAATGACCGTTATTTAACAAACAGGTTTAGCATCTCCAGGCCTCCATGCATACAAGTCGCTGATGCGTGCCTTTAGAACATATACATTTTAATAGTCAAATCAGTTTAATACACCATCACAATAAATTCATTTATTTTAGGCAGGTCTAAAGAAATATTACGATATGAATACATTTTTTTTCAGAAGAACAGAATATGTGTTGGCTTACTATATGTTATCTGGCTATGCGCCATGCCATAGGTTGTAAGCTTGTTCATTTACCAGACAAGATATGTGTAATGAACATGAGGGGAGACAGAGAGCTGGTTTCAAGCACAAAGGACCGTAGGAGGAGGCAGGTAGCTGGGTCCACGGGCAGGCAGAAGGTCATACACAGGGGGTCCAAAAGGGCAACAGTACAGGGAGGGAAAAGGCTAGTAACGTAGTCCGGGAGATCAGGCAATAGATAGATAACAGGAAATCCGATAGGCTAAAGTACAGGCAGGGAATAGGCGTCATTAGTGAGGCAGGCAAAAACTATCATACACAGGAGGAGTAACTCACGGGAAACCCAGCGCCCAGATGTGTGTCACAAAACAAACAGTATCGCACAGTGATGGGGTGCAAAGAACTGAACTAAATAGTGTGTGATAATGACATACAGGTGTGTGAACAGGTGATTAGAATTCAGGTGATTGGGATCTGGAGAGTGAGCTGCGTTCAGGGGATTTAGGTGTTTGAGAGTGTGAACTGGAAAGTGGGCTGGAAAGAGAGCTTCGTTCAGGTGATCTACGTGTTTGAGGGTGTGAGTTGGAACCAGACGTTACAATATGATTTTAAGTCCAGTGGCATTATTTTATATTATAGTAAGATGAATATTATTTAACTTAGCTGAATAAAATAAACTGGATATTTTTCCTATTCCCAGAGCGAGTCCGCAGATGAAGTGGCTATGTTGAGCGTAAAAATGATCATTTGAAACAGGTCCTATATGCTCGATTTTGAGTTATTTGGCAACTGTAGTGGTGAATGATACAAACCTTAGAATATCTTAGAAATCAGAACATATATGGGCTGCATGATGCGACTACAGGCTCTATACCAAACGATTTCCGGGGTATGACTAAACTATACCCCTCATTTCCTGTTTAGGCGGAAGTGCTGCATTGCATACAGGAGCGATGGCATCTCAAACAATTTTCACACGTTGTTTGCTACAACTTCCTAGGATTACTATTAACGATGTACACAGTATCACCAGGTCATCTACAAGTGCACCTAAATGTAAACTGGAGAAGGGATTCAAGTTTTATGTCTTCCTGTCACAATCGTCGTAACGTGAAAGAGAGGAGGACCAAGGCGCAGCATGAAATGAATACATCTTCTTTATAAATGAAGGCGAAAACGAAACGAAAACAAACACTATACAAACTAGACAAAATAATAAACCGACGAACGTGAAGCTATATAAACAAAAGTACAGGCAACTTAGACATAGACAATCACCCACAACCTACCCAATGACTATGGTTGCCTAAATATGGCTCCCAATCAGAGACAACGATAGACAGCTGTCTCTAATTGAGAACCAATCTAGGCAACCATAGACATACATACACCTAGACTAAACACTGCCCCATAAACATACAAAAACCCCTAGACAATTCAAAACACATACATCCCCCATGTCACACCCTGACCAAACTAAAATAATAAAGAAAAACAAAGATAACTAAGGCCAGGGCGTGACAGTACCCCCCCCCCCCCCCAAAGGCGCGGACTCCGGCCGCAAAACCTGACATAGAAGGGGAGGGTCCGGGTGGGCCTTCTTACAGCGGCGGCTCGGGTGCGGGACGTGGCCCCCACTCCACCATAGTCAGTACCCGCTTTGGTGGCGCCTCTGGAGCGAGGACCCTTACAGCGAGTCCCGGACTGAAGACCATCCTAGAGGGCGCCACTGGACGGAGGGGCAGCTCCGGACTGAGGGGCAGCTCCGGATTGAGGGGCAGCTCCGGACTGAGGGGCAGCTCCGGACTGAGGGGCAGCTCCGGACTGAGGGGCAGCTCCGGACTGAGGGGCAGCTCCGGACTGAGGGAACTGAGGGGGCTGAGGGGCAGCTCCGGACTGGAGGGCAGCTCATGACTGGAGGGCAGCTCATGACTGGAGGGCAGCTCATGACTGGAGGGCAGCTCATGACTGGAGGGCAGCTCATGACTGGAGGGCAGCTCATAACTGGAAGGCAGCTCATGACTGGAAAGCAGGTCATGGCTGACTGACGACTCTGGCCGGTCATGGCTGACTGGCGGATCTGGCCGGTCATGGCTGACTGGCGGCTCTGGCAGCTCCTGACTGGCGGGCGGCTCTGGCGGCTCCTGACTGGCGGGCGGCTCTGGCGGCTCCTGACTGGCGGGCGGCTCTGGCGGCTCCTGACTGGCGGGCGGCTCTGGCAGCTCCTGACTGGCGGGCGGCTCTGACGGCTCGGGACAGACAGGCGGCTCAGAAGAAGAAAAACAAAGATAACTAAGGCCAGGGCGTGACACTTCCTACCTGTGTGACTATGAAGGTAGCTATGTACCGTAGCTGGACCTAGCTAGCTACTGTATTTGTTGCAGTTGTTTATAGCTAACATTAGCTAACTTTCTGGTTAAAGGGATACTTCTGGATTTTCTCAATTACGCCCTTTATCTACTTCCCCAGAGTCAGATGAACTTGTGGATACCATTTTTGTCTCTGCGTCCAGTATGAGGAAGTGAGAAGTAGCTTTGCGAGCCAAGCAAATTGACTGGAAGTCAATGCTAACTGCTACCATAGACCTCCAGTATTTGCACTAATGCTAGTTAGCAATTGTGCTAACGCTAGTTAGCAACTTCCTTCAAACTGTATCCCATGTAGCCAGTCGCATTAGCTACTGATCTACACAACGTAGCTGTCTGTAATTAAGCTTGCCTTGGTGATAAATATATTTGCTTACAACTGGTTGTTTACCAACAGCTTGTATTATATAGGGGGTGAAGCCAGGACCTGTGGATGAAATGCTGTTGTTGAAACCCAAACTAGATGGGACCTCAGAAATGCATGATATATACAAAAGTTGTTGACGGGCAGATCAAGTTTAAATAACATATGTGTCGTGTGTGATGCAATTTGTGTGCAGATATTCATGGTGAATCAAAAAGTTCACATTTACATAACTACACGGCTATGAATGCATCATACGTAAGACATGGATATGTGGGATAGAGCAGGGATAGATTCAGCCGCGAGCCGGTTTTTTATTTTTATGTTTTAGAGAAAATGAAAAACATGACTAGAAAAATAATCTAATGGTGACACCTAGTTGCTCATTTACAAAAGGCACAAAGAAAAACAAGAAACTGAATAAGACATGAGAAACAAAAAATTACACAAATAACAATATATTGCACTGAATAAAAGGGTTCCTCCCCTCCAGGTTTACTTGTTCCTAGTAGATCGTCTATCATTTGAAGGCACCGGCTCTGACAGATAACGGTTAATAGTGTCATTCTTTAAAATCAGCATCCTCATCATTAACAGCAATTTAAACTTTTCATAACCGTAATTTACTAATAAAACAATCTGTAGATGTGCCCTTGAGTAAGGCACTCAACAGTAATTGCTCCTGTAATGACTAACATGTCAATGTATAATACCAGACTTCCCTGCACCCAATACAGCAGATAAAACAGACTAAAGCTGATGATACACTGGCAATTTCTTGAGGCCATATATTGCTAAGCAATGTTGCTGGCAACTGAGTGGGGTATGAGACACTGGAACGATGAGCAACATGGGCATTTCATATGAAGCATATGTCAATTTCCCCATTTATTTACTAATCTCCCATAGCTTGTTGTTGCCTGTTGACTGCCACATATTTACTGGAATTTATCAGTGAACAAACAAGCAACAAAGAGGTATTGCCACTGGCATACACCCAACCTACTGCCAGTCAAGTCAGTGGCAATGCAGACATAAGGATAACTAGATTAAGCTAACTTTTTACCTCACAATTCTATGCTAGGAAGTATGAATGGTATCCATCCAGCCAGACAGCTAGTTAAACATACAAAATAAAATCTATAAGTGTGAAAGCAACATGGCTAACTACATTGAACGAAAATGTAACATGTAAAGTGTTGGTTCCATGTTTCATGAGCTGAAAAAAAAAGATCCCAGAAATGTTCCAAATGTTCCAAAAAGCTAATTTCTCTCAAATTTTGTGCACAAATTTGTTTACATCCTTGTTAGTGAGCATTTCTCCTTTTACAAGACAATCCATCCACCTGACACGCGTGGCATATCAAGAAGCTGATTAAAGAGTATGATCATTACACAGGTTCACCTTGTGCTGGGAACAATAGAAGGCTACTAAAATGTGCAGTTTTATCACACAATGCCACAGATGTCTCAAGTTGAGGGAGCGTGCAACTGGCATGCTGACTACAGGAATGTCCACCAGAGCTGTTGCCAGAGAATTGAAATTACATTTCTCTACCATAAGTAGTTTTATGGTAGAGTTTAAAACTTCCAAAGTAGTTTTAGAGAATTTGTCTGTACGTCCAACCGGTCTCACAACCGTAGACACGTGTATGGCGAGGTGTGGGCGAGTGGTTTGCTGATGTCAACATTGTGAACAGAGTGCCCTATGGTGTGGTGGGGTTATGGTATGAGCAGGCATAAGCTACAGACAACCAACAAAATTACATTTTATCGATGGCGATTTGAATGCACAGAGATACCGCGACGAGATCCTGAGGCCCATTGTCGTGCCATTCATCCGCCGCCATCACCTCATGGTTCAGCATGATAATGCACGGCCCCATGTCGCTAGGATCTGTACACAATTCCTGGAAGTTGAAAATATCCAAGTTCTTAATTGACATGCATACTCACCAGACGTCAACCATTAAACATTTTTAGGATGCTCTGGATCGACATGTCCGACAGCATGTTTCAGTTTCTGCCAATATCCAGCAACTTCACACAGCCATTGAAGAGGAGTGGTACAACATTTCACAGGCCACAATCAGCCTGATCAATTCTTTGCGAAGGAGATGTGGGTTTGCGCTGCTTGAGGCAAATGATGGTCACACCAGATACTGACTGGTTTTCGGTATCAATGCCCTTAAAGTAAGGTATCTGTGTCCAGCAGATGCATATATCAGGACTCAGGATAAGAACCAGATGCAGACAGTTCGAATCACAAAAGTTTATTTACAAAACAGGGGTCAGGCAAACGACAGATCAAGGGCAAGCAGAGGTTGGTAATCCAGGTCAGAGTCAGTAAGGTACAGAATGGCAGGCAGACTGGTCAAAACCAGAAGAACTAGAAAACAAGGACTAGCGAGAACAGGAGTACGCGAAAAACATGCTGGTAAGCTTGACAAGATGAACTGGCAACAGACAAACAGAAACAAACAGGTATAACTGCACAGGGGATAATGTGAAAAATGGGCGACACCTGGAGGGGGGTGGAGACAAGCACTATACAGGTGAAATAGATCAGGGTGCTTCTGTTCCTTTATATTTTCATGTGCATTATCCAACACACTTGGCTCTGGCCTGACACATTCGTGACATTCAAGCACTTTTTAAAGCAAACTTAGGGGCTCTAGCTAACTTTGAGGTTTCTGCTAGGAGATTATTAATGTGCGGACGTAAACAAACTTGTTTTCTGGTTTGGTGAAGTGAAGTTCGGAATAGAGCCTATTCATGATTTGAGAAAGTAACAAAAAAAGTGTTTGCTCGGTTCCTTGCCTCAGACTGCACACACTGTTCCCTCATCAAGTGATCATATTTTCAATATTCTCAACTTAATATTGTCTTTACTAATATGTTACATTTGTTTTGATTTAGAATGGCCCATTATCAAATGGGCAGGAACAGAGGCAGATGGAATAGGGAATGGAGGTCGCTTTCCAGCTGGTTTGTTTTTCAGGCTTCTCCGGATATTTCACTCCAAAAGCATCAATTACTGTTTGAGCATGCAGCCTCTGTATGCTTAATTTGGGAAACCTAGTGAAATCTGTTTGGGAACATCGATAAACATGTATTCACAACTTAACATACACTACATGACCAAAAGTATGTGGACAGCTGCTCGTCGAATATCTCATTTCAAAATCATGGGAATTAATATGGAGTTTGTCCCCCCTTTGCTGATATAACAGCCTCCACGCTTCTGGGAAGGCTTTCCACAACATTGTGGTGGGGACTTGCTTCCATTCAGTCACAAGTACATTAGTGTGGTCGGACACTGATGTTGGGTGATTAGGCCTGGCTCGCAGTCAGCGTTCTAATTCATCCCGCTAGAGATCCTGGTTTGAGTCCATGCTCTGTTGCAGCCAGCTGCGACTGGGAGACCCATGGGCCGGCGCACAATTGACCCAGCCTTGTCCGAGTTAGGGGAGGGTTTGGCCGGCAGTGATGTTCTTTTCCCATCGCACTCTAGCGACTCCTTTGGCGGGCTGGGCGCAATGCACGCTGACACGATCGCCAGGAGTACGGTGTTTCCTCTGACATGCTGCTTCTACTCTCTGTTTGTCATATATCATATATACATAGTCACTTTAACCATACCTACATGTACATACTACCTCAATTAGCCCCACTAACCGGTGCCCCCACACATTAGCTACCCAGACTATCTGCATTGTGTCCCACCACCCACCAATCCCTCATTTACGCTACTGCTACTCTCTATCATATATGCATTGTCACTTTAACCATACCTACATGTACATCAATAGGGGTGACAGGTAGCCTAGTGGTTAGAGCGTTGGACTTGTAACCGAAAGGTTGCAAGATCGAATCCCCAAGGTAAAAATCTGTCGTTCCGCCCCTGAACAAGGCAGTTAACCCACTGTTCCTAGGCCATCATTGAAAATAAGAATTTGTTCAGAGGAATTGCCAAGTTAAATAAAGGTAAAATATATTTAAAAAATTAGACCAACTAACCGGTGCCTGTATATAGCCTCGCTACTGTTATTTTTCACTGTCTTTGTACTGGTGTTTTTTATTTCTTAATTTATCTATTGTTCACCTAATACCTATATTTTACTTAAAAATTGCACTGTTGGTAGGGCAGCTCTAGCAGTGCAGAAGCTTGATGAGCTGAGTTGTTGGAAAGGTGGCGTCCTATGACGGTGCCATGTTGAAAGTCACTGAGCTCTTCAGTAAGACCATTCTACTGCTAATGCTTGTCTATGGAGATTGCATGGCTGTGTGCTCAATTGTATACGCCTGTCAGCAATGGGTGTGGCTAAAATAGCCGAATCGACTAATTTGAAGGTGTGTCAGCATACTTTTGTATATATAGTGTATTTCATTAAACTGTTGACAGCCCCTCTCTCTGTGCGCTGGATGAAAGGAATAAAGGGGAGAGGAGGAGATGAAAACTTACGGTGGTGAGATTTTCTGTAGCTATAGGTAATGTGTCAGTCTATTAATTATGAATTTATAAGAGAATTCCCTATTACGAGGCTATTCAAAATCAAATACACTATAAGTGTACGCTTATGCACTACCAATGAAACAACAGCATCACCTAGCCCTGCCTATATGTTCTCTCCCAGACTCATAAATAGAAAGTTTGGAGCGTAGCATAAGGTAATCAGTCCATCCAGTATGCATAATAATACAGTCCACACTCAAAGGGGATTACTAGAATTTGATTAATTTTGGAGTATAGGCTAGACCAATTATGAACCAAAAACATCTTAAATAATTTTTTTGATGTTTTTCTGCAGTACGTAATATGCGGTAGGCTATGTATTGTATAATGGCACAATAATTATTTTAAATAAGAGGAGATTACCATGACTAATGCTCACGTGGAATTTTAGTGATGACTCATGATTGCCGGTGTGACGGTAATTCAGTCACCGCAACAGCCGATGTAAAATGAAATCACTTTCAAGGTCAAAGATTCCTCAGAGATGGCACTGCTCGAGTATTAATCAAGGCATATTTTATGTGCACATCTTCTACTTTTCCCCCTTTGTTATGTAAATTAACAATTCCTTTCCGGGCACAGCGTGCTGGCCACGGGGAGTATCCCTAGTTTCTATGTCCAGTCAGCAGTTTTGTGGGAAATCCTGTGTCAATGCCAGGCAGACATTTTATTTTTATCACCAGTGTTCACTGCCCGTCTCAGGCGAAGTGGGTCGTCACATCGTGTGTTCAATGTGGAATGCGGGCGAGCTCGGTTTGTTGTTTTGAAAATATCTGTTCTATTGAAACATTTTGGTTACTAGCTACCTTGCTAGGACCATTATATCTGTCCAGGGATCCTGCCAACCAAAAGTTTGAAGAGCTGTTTGGTGTAGCAGCTAGCCTAGCTACTAACTAGTTATCCAGCTAACAAGGATTCCTTGTGTGTTTAACACTTGTGGCTGGGACCACGGATTATCCCTGGCTTGTGGCTGTCTAAATCGCTGCTGTTTGTTGCTGTTTAAATCTGCCATGCGAACTGCATGGAGTACCAGCATTAGCCTACGTTGCTACCATGGCATCCAAAGCCAAAGGTGGGAGTAATGGAGAGGACAGTGTTTCTCTATCACAGGTGAAGGATATTTTAAACAAACAAAAAAAGAGCTTTGTCCAAATACTGATGGACTCAACTAACAAAAGAATGACCAGAAAGGTCCAGGATCTTAGGAACAGTTTGCAATTCTCCAAGGAGAAGTGGATATCCTGAAAGAGGCTTGCCGCAAGATGCCGCATGACAACCCTGTTCCTGGAGAGCTACCTTCCTGTAGGTTTTTGCTCCAACCCCAGTTGTAACTAACCTGATTCAGCTGATCAACCAGCTGATTAGTAGCATCAGGTGTCCTAGATTAGGGTTGGAGTGAAAACCTACAGGAGATTAGCTCTCCAGGAACAGGGTTGGAGAGCCCTGATCTAGAGGGACAATCCTGGAGGAATTACATCATTGTGCATGGCATACCAGAGTCTTCACATCAAAACTGGGCCGAGTCTGAGGAGAAAGTAAGTCAAATTATCACTGAAAAGCTGCAGATGGATCACATGAAGATTGAGGTGGAGCGCGCTGGAAACATGTAACCAGCCCAGGTGTCAGATCCAGGCCGATAGTGGTCAAGTCCCAGAGGTTTAAGGACAAGATGGCTGTTCTGGAGAGAGCCAAGAACTTAAGAGGAACCAACATCTTCCTCAATGAGGACTTCTCTGAAGCTGTGCGCCAGAGGTGGAAAGAACTAATCTCAGCTATGAAAGTCTGCCAGAGAGCATGGGAACATTATTTGTTTCTTCTTCTCCATATTATCTCTATCTCCATTAAGCTACCAAGGAAGGGGCTAAGAGTAGCCCATATAAATATATGTAACCTTAGATATAAGGTTAGTGAAATCAATAACTTGCTAACATCTGATAACATTCATATACTGGCCATCTCTGAAACCCACTTAGATCCTTTAAAGATACATCTGTAGCAATACAGAGATATGACATCTACAGAAAATACAGGACTGCCTATGGCAGAGGTGTTGCTGAGATATAATTTCACTGGTAAAGTGGAAAACCTCAAAATTTAAATGACAACATTGAACAGTGAACCATCATAGTTTTGTATACAAGATCTAAAAATGAAAGACAAAGATATCTGTTTTGAAGTTGGTCAAGTTAGTGTAGGAGAGGTGGAAAAACTATTGTTATCCATCAATAATGATAAGCCTCCAGGTATAGACAACCTTGATGGGAAACTATTGAGAATGGTAGCAGACTGTATTGCCAGCCCTATTTGCTATATCCTTAACCAAAGCCTAAAGTAGTGTGTGTCCACAGGCGTGGAAGGAAGCTAAAGTAATTCCACTGACTAAAAATTGTAAATCACCCTTTGCTGTCTCTAACAGCTGCCCAATCAATCAATCAAATGTATTTATAGTGCCCTTTTTACAACAGCTGTTGTCACAAAGTGCTTATACAGAAACCGAGCCTAAAACCCCAGAAAGCAAGCAATGCAGAAGTAGAATTACGGTGGCTAGGAAAAACTCCCTAGAAAGGCAGGAACCTCAGAAGAATTCTAGAGAAGAACCAGGCTCTGAGGGGAGGCCAGGCCTCTTCTGGCTGTGCTAGGTGGAGATAAGAGTACATGGCCTGCTTGTTCTTAGTATATTGATGGAGCGGATTATGTTTTACCAAACACAATGCTATTTTTCAGAGAACAGGTTAACTACTGACTTTCAGCATGCATCTAGAGAAGGGCACTCAACTTGTACTGCACTGACTCAGATGACTGATGATTGGTTAAAACAAATGGATAATAAGATGATAGTTGAAGCTGTGTTGTTAGATTTGAATGCAGCATTTTATGCTATTGATCATAAATTGTTATTGAAAAAACTAAATTGCTATTGCTTTACATCACCTGCATCACATGGTTGGAGAGTTAGTTATCCAATAGAACCCATGGAGTGTTTTTCAATGGAAGCTTCTCTAACGTCAGATACAGTGCCTTCAGAACATATTCAAACCCCTTGACTTTTTCCACATTTTGTTTTGTTAGAGCCTGCATTTAAAATGTATTTTAAATTGAGATTTGTTGTCACTGGTATACACACAATACCCCATAATGTCAAAGTAGAATTATGTTTGTCAAAATTGTTACATTTAATAAAAAATGAAAAGTTCAAATGTATTGAGTCAATTAGTATTCAACCCCTTTGTTATGGCAAGCCTAAATAACATCAGGAGTAAAAATGTGCTTGACAAGTCACATAATAAATAGCATGGACTCACTCTCTGTGCAATAATAGTGTTTACCATGATTTTGAATGACTACCTCATCTATGTACCTCACACATGCAATTATCTGTAAGGTCCCTCAGTCGAGCAGTGGATTTCAAACACAGATTCAACCACAAAGACCAGGGAGGTTTTCCAAAGCCTCGCAAATAAGTGCATCTATTGGTACACTTTGGATTGTGTATCAATATACCCAGTCACTACAAAGAGAAAGGTGTCCTTCGTAACTCAGTTGCCGGAGAGGAAGGTGCAGACTTTAATAGATTTCATGGGAGAAAACTGACGATGGATCAACAACACTGTAGTTACTCCACAATACTAACCTATTGACAGAGTGAAAAGAAGGAAGCCTGTACAGAATACAAATATTCCAAAACATGCATCCTGTTTGCAACAAGGCACTAAAGTAATACTGCAAAAGATGTGGCAAAGCAATTCACAATATAACACAATGCGTACCACTATCCATATTTTCAAGCACAGTGTTGGCTGCATCATCTTATGGCTTACTTGTAATCGTTAAGAACTGGGGAGTTTTTCATGATCAAAAAGAAAAGGAATGGAGCTAAGCACAGGTAAAATCAGAGGAAAGCCTGGTTCAGTCTGCTTTCACCAGACACTGGGAGATGAACTGACCTTTCAGCAGGACAATAACCTAAAACTCAATGCCACATCTACACTGGAGTTGCTTACCAAGAAGACAGTGAATGTTCCTGACTTACCGAGTTATAGTTTTGACTCCAATCTATGGCAAGACCTGAAAAGGGTTGTCTAGAAAATGATCAACAGACAATTTGACAGAGCTTGAAGAATTTTCAAATGAATAACGGGCAAATATTGTATAATTCATGTGTGTAAAGCTCTTAGAGACTTACCGAGAAAGACGCAGCTGTATTCGCTGCCAAAGGTGATTTTAACATGCATTGACTTAGGGGTGTGAATACTTAGGTAAATTTGATATTTCTGTATGTCATTGTCAATACAAAAAAATTCTAAAAACATGTTTTCACTTTGACATTATGGGGCATTGTGTGTAGATGGGTGAGAAGAAAAATATTTCATCTGTCTTGAATTCGGGCTGTAACATGCTGACCAGACTGGACACGTCGCGTGCGCGAGCGTCGCAAAATAAATGTATAAATCCATGTTATACAATTATTGCACCCACACTGCTCGTGCGCACCAACGAGCATCTGCGATGCCAAGGGCTAAAATAGAACTCCTTTCTATTTCTGACCCAGATCGCGCTGAAAGTACTGCCTCTCCAATCTCCTCATTGGTTTATAGAAGCAGGTACCCACGTGCCATCTCCTCATTGGTTATACCCACGTGGGTGATTGAAAGACGAACTGTTTTGCCGGTAGTCGTGGTAATACTATGAAAGTTTAGATGCCGATCAACATATAAGTTCAACGATGAAAAAGCCTGGAAGGAGGAGAGATGACTAGAAACGATTCGGTTGGCCATTTTATGTATGGATTCATTTGTCGGAGTAGAGGACCTTGTGCAGTTCAGGTAAAATAACAACGCAATGTTTATATCCCAGGACAAATTAGCTAGCAACATCAAGCTAGCTAAATAGGACAAATTAGTTAGCAAGTGCAAGCTAACTAGCTAAATTGCCATACATGTTTAATGCTTTTCGATCTGTCCCCAAATTAATGTCATTTTAACCTGCGTGTCGTGATCTCGTTTGGTGTAGGGGGACAAAATAAATGTATGCACGATAGCGCACGATTCTTATATGTATTGACTCAAGGATGTGACACGTTGCGTTTATATTTTTATTCACATCCCTGAGTCAATAGATGTAAGAATCACCTTTGGCAGCTGTGTTACAGATTGAGTGTTGGTCCCATGTTTCATGAGCTAAAATAAAAGATCCCAGAAATGTTCCATATGCACAAAAAGCTTATTTTGCTTATATTTTGTGCAGAAATGTGTTTACATCCCTGTTGGTGAGCATTACTCCTTTACCAAAATAATGTATCCACCTGACCGGTGTGGAATATCAATAAGCTGATAAAATCATTACACAGGTGCACCTTGTGCTGGGGACAATAAAATGGCCCTCTAAAATGTGCAGTTTTGTCACACAACACAATGCAACAGATGTCTCAAGTTTTGAGGGGGTGTGCAATTGGCATGCTGACTGCAGAAATGTCCACCAGATCTGTTGCCAGAGAATGTAATGTTCATTTTCTAACATAAGCCGCCTCCAACATCATTTTAGAGAATTTGGCAGTATGTCCAACCGGCCTCACTACCGCAGACCACTTGTAACCATGCCAGCCCAGGACCTCCACATCTGGCTTCTTCACCTCCGGTCCAGTCCTCCGGACAGCTGATGAAACTGATGAGTATTTATGTCGGTAGTAAAGCCCTTTTGCGGTGAAAAACGAATTCTGATTGGGTGGGCCTGGCTTAGCCTCGAGTCTTCTCGGATATGACACTAGAAGCTTGGCACACCTGTATTTGGAAAGCTTCTCCCATTCTTCTCTGCAGATCCTCTCAAGCTCTGTCAGGTTGGATATGGAGTGTCGCTTCACATCTATTTTCAGGTCTCTCGAGGATGTTTGATTGGGTTGAAGTCCGGGCTCTGGCTGGGCTACTCAAGGACATTCAGAGACTTGTCCTGAACTCTTGCGTTGTCTTGGCTGTGTGCTTATGGTCGTTGTCCTGTTGGAAGGTGAACCTTCGGCCCAGTCAGAGGTCCTGGGCGCTCTGGAGCAGGTTTTCTGTACTTTGCTCTGTTCATCTTTCCCTCGATCCTGACTAGTATCCCAGTCCCTGCCGTGGAAAAAGACCATGCTTCACCGTAGAGATGGTGCCAGGTTTCCTCCAGATGTGACGCTTGGTATTCAGGCCAAATAGTTCAATCTTGGTTTTGTGACGACCCTCCCACTCTGTCTGCCGTATTCTCTCTTTGTTCTTGTTTCCTTATTAGGATGCCGGTGGGCGGAGTTGGGAGGGTCATCAGCTGCATGGGAAACACCACGGCCCGCTGTGTCATAGGATAAATACACCACTTCCCCATTCATGGAAGACACTCTCTCCATGCAGACACCTTTACAGATTTTGTTGTGTATCTTGGTGGCTTTTTGGTTGTTTGCTTTAGCACCTTTCAACACCCTGCATTATCAGAAATATTTTGGCACCCTTCCCCAGATCTGTGTCTCGACACAATCCTGTCTCGGAGCTCTAGGGACAATTCCTTCGACCTCATGGATTGTTTTTTGTCCTGACATGTATTGTCAAATGTGGGACCTTATATAGACAGGTGTGTGCCTTTCCAAATCGTGTCCAAACAGTTGAATTTACCACAGGTGAAATCTGAAGGATGATCAATGGAAATATGATGCACCTGAGATAAATTTCAAGTCTCATAACAAAGGGGCTTGAATACTTATGTAAATAAGGTATTACTAAAAATATTTATAATCATGCAATCACAAGTGAAATATACCAAAACACAGCTTAGCTAGTTGTTAATCCACCTATCGTGTCAGATTCTGAAAATATGCTTTGCAGCGAAAGCAATCCAAGCTCAATCTTGGTTTTGTGACGACCCTCCCACTCTGTCTGCCGTATTTTGTGAGTGTAACAATCAATGCGTTAGGGGTCAGAGTTTTTTTTTTTTTTCAAATAACGTACCCAACGTAAACAGAAATTTTCTCTGGCCCAGATCGTAGAACATGCATATAATTTACAGATTAGGATAGAAAACACTCCAAAGTTTCCAAAACTGTCAAAATATTGTATGTGAGAATAAGAATACTTATTCTGCAAGCGAAATCCTGAGAAAATCTAACCCGGAAGTGACATAAAAAAAAAACAACGTTGTTTCCTGGCTTGTCTAACCTCCATTTAAAGGGGTATCAACCATATTCTTTTTCCAATGGCTTCTTCAGGCTGTGACCAGGCTTTAGACATAGTTTCAGGCTTTTATTTTGAAAAATGAGCGAGATGTTTCAAAACTAGTCAGGTGGCCTGCGAATAGTTCCTGTGGAGAGGGGGAGAGGGGCTCCCCATTTTCCGTTTCTCTCTTAAAGAATAGGTTATGGTCCGGTTTAAATAGACAACCTGAGGGTTGCGTATAAAAAACATTTGAAATGTTTCTACGACCATTTCGGATACTTTTGGGGATTTGTCGAACGGAACACGGCTTTTGATTTTTCATCATAACGAGCAACCCAAATGGCGTCCCTCAGCCCGGTGCTGCCGTCCCTCAGCCCGGAGCTGCCGTCCCTCAGCCCGGAGCTGCCGTCCCTCATCCCGGTGTTGCCCCTTATCCCGGTGCTGCCCCTTATCCCGATGCTGCCCCTTCAGTTAGGTGGGTTTAGTTGGAGGGTGGTCATTGGGGGGGGGATACGGAAGCGGGGAGTGACTATGGTGGTGTGGGGACAGCGTCCAGAGCCGGAGCCACCACCGTGGACAGATGCCCACCCAGACCCTCCCCTAGACTTTTGGTGGTGCGTTCGGAGTACGCACCTTGAGGGGGGGGTTATGTCACGTTCCTGACCTATTTTTATGTTATGTTGATTATGTTTAGTTGGTCAGGGCGTGAGTTGGGGTGGGCATTGTATGTTGTGTGTGTTTTGGTTAGTCTATGGGTGTTGTATGTGTATGGGATAGAGTATTGTTAGGTTGTCTAGTCATGTCTATGGCTGCCTAAATTGGGTCTCAATCAGAGACAGCTGTCATTCATTTGTCTCTGATTGGGAGCCATATTTAAGGTAGCCATAGGCAGTAGGCTTTTGTGGGTAGTTGTCTTGTTTAACGTTTGTTGCTTGTCTGTGCACTTGCGTTATTTAGCTTCACGATCATTTGTTGTTTTTTGTTTGTTTGTATAGTGTTTTCGTTTTATGTTCATCTTCGTTCATTTATTAAAAGAAGATGGCTTATTTTCCTCATGCTGCGTTTTGGTCCGTCTCTCCTCCACACGATCGTGACAGAACTACCCACTACAACAGGATCAAGCAGCGTGAGCGGAACCAACAACAGCGGCAAAGTAAACAGGACTCATGGACATGGGAGGATGTTTTGGACGGTAAAGGTTGCTACACATGGGAGGAGATCCTGGCTGGAAGGGATCGCCTCCCATGGGAACAGCTGGAGGCACTGAGGAGAGCAGAGGCTACCGGAGTGAAGAACCGGAGTTATGAGGGGACGCGTCTTGCACGGAAGCCTGAAAAGCCCGTGAGTAACACCCAAAAATTTCTTGGGGGGGGGGGCTAAAGGGGAGTGTGGCGAAGCCGGGTTGGATACCTGAGCCAACTCCCCGGGCTTGCCGTGGAGTGAGAGAGCGTCGTACTGGTCAGACACCGTGTTATGCGGTAAAGCGCACGGTGTCCCCAGTACGCGTGCTTAGCCCAGTGCGGGCTATTCCACCTTGCCGCACTGGGAGGGCTAGGTTGGGCATCGAGCCGAGTGCCATGAAGCCGGCCCAACGTATCTGGTCTCCAGTACGTCTCCTCGGGCCGGCGTACATGGCACCAGCCTTACAGGTGGTGTCCCCGGTTCGCCTGCATAGCCCAGTGCGGGCTATTCCACCTCGCCGCACTGGCAGGGCTACGGGGACCATTCAACCTGGTAAGGTTGGGGAGGCTCGGTGCTCAAGAGCACGTGTCCTCCTTCACGGTCCGGTATATCCGGCGCCACCTTCCCACCCCAGCTCAGTACCACCAGTGCCTACACCACGCACCAGGCTTCCAGTGCATCTCCAGAGCCCTGTTCCTCCTCCACGCACTCTCCCTATGGTGCGTGTCTCCAGCCCAGTGCCTCCAGTTCCGGCACCACGCACCAAGCCTCCTGTGCGTCTCCAGAGCCCTGTACGCACTGTTCCTTCTCCCCGTACTCGCCCTGAGGTGCGTGCCCTCAGCCCGGTACCTCCAGTTCCGGTACCACGCACCAGGCCTAGAGTGCGCCACGAGAGTCCAGTGTGCCCTGTTGTTGTTCCCCGCACTAGCCTGAAGGTGCGTGTCCTTAGCCCGGTACCTCCAGTTCCGGTACCACGCACCAGGCCTACAGTGCGTCTCAGCCGGCCAGAGTCTGCCGTCTGCCCAGCGGCGCCTGAACTGCCCCTCAGCCCGGAGCTGCCGTCCCTCAGCCCGGAGCTGCCGTCCCTCATCCCGGTGTTGCCCCTTATCCCGGTGCTGCCCCTTATCCCGATGCTGCCCCTTCAGTTAGGTGGGTTTAGTTGGAGGGTGGTCATTGGGGGGGGGATACGGAAGCGGGGAGTGACTATGGTGGTGTGGGGACAGCGTCCAGAGCCGGAGCCACCACCGTGGACAGATGCCCACCCAGACCCTCCCCTAGACTTTTGGTGGTGCGTTCGGAGTACGCACCTTGAGGGGGGGGTTATGTCACGTTCCTGACCTATTTTTATGTTATGTTGATTATGTTTAGTTGGTCAGGGCGTGAGTTGGGGTGGGCATTGTATGTTGTGTGTGTTTTGGTTAGTCTATGGGTGTTGTATGTGTATGGGATAGAGTATTGTTAGGTTGTCTAGTCATGTCTATGGCTGCCTAGATTGGGTCTCAATCAGAGACAGCTGTCATTCATTTGTCTCTGATTGGGAGCCATATTTAAGGTAGCCATAGGCAGTAGGCTTTTGTGGGTAGTTGTCTTGTTTAACGTTTGTTGCTTGTCTGTGCACTTGCGTTATTTAGCTTCACGATCATTTGTTGTTTTTTGTTTGTTTGTATAGTGTTTTCGTTTTATGTTCATCTTCGTTCATTTATTAAAAGAAGATGGCTTATTTTCCTCATGCTGCGTTTTGGTCCGTCTCTCCTCCACACGATCGTGACACTCGTGAGTGGGAACACCCGAAGATTATCAAAGGTAAGCGATTAATTTGATTGCTTTTCTTACTTTCGTGACCAAGCTAGCCAAGCTAATATAATGCTAAACTGTTATAGCATTGAAAGCTACACTCACAAAAGCTTGGATTTCTTTAGCTGTAAAATATATTTTCAAAATCTGACACGATAGGTGGATTAACAACAAGCTAAGCTGTGTTTTGGTATATTTCACTTGTGATTGCATGATTATAAATATTTTTTGAAATATTTTTTAATCTCATAAATTTGGACATTTCCATCTTCCTTTCAGGACCGGAATGAGGCTGTAGTTTTTTTCATCATAACGCGCAACCCAAATGGCGTTTTTTTGTGTTAAAAGTAATATTTATCAAACAAAAAGAAGATTTGTTGTGTAACTGGGAGTCTCGTGAGTGGAAACGTCCGAAGATTATCTAAGGTAAGCGATTCATTTTATTGCTTTTCACACTTTCATGACCATGCTAATTTGCGGCTAGCTGATTTAGCATTGAAAGCTACACTCACAAAAAGATTTATTTCGCTGTAAAATATATTTTCAAAATCTGACACCATAGGTGGATTAACAACAAGCTAAGCTGTGTTTTGATATATTTCACTTGTGATTTTTTTTTTTTTTAAATTTATTTCACCTTTATTTAACCAGGTAGGCTAGTTGAGAACAAGTTCTCATTTGCAACTGCGACCTGGCCAAGATAAAGCATAGCAGTGTGAACAGACAACACAGAGTTACACATGGAGTAAACAATAAACAAGTCAATAACATGGTAGAAAAAAAAAAGAGAATCTATATACAATGTGTGCAAAAGGCATGAGGTAGGCAATAAATCGAATAATTACAATTTAGCAGATTAACACTGGAGTGATAAATCATCAGATGATCATGTGCAAGAAGAGATACTGGTGTGCAAAAGAGCAGAAAAGTAAATAAATAAAAGCAGTATGGGGGGTGAGGTAGGTAAATTGGGTGGGTAGTTTACAGATGGACTATGTACAGCTGCAGCGATCGGTTAGCTGCTCGGATAGCAGATTTTTAAAGTTGTTGAGGGAGATAAAGGTCTCCAACTTCAGAGATTTTTGCAATTCGTTCCAGTCGCAGGCAGCAGAGAACTGGAAGGAAAGGCGTCCAAATGAGGTTTTGGCTTTAGGGATGATCAGTGAGATACACCTGCTGGAGCGCGTGTTGCAGGTGGGTGTAGCCATCGTGACCAGTGAACTGAGATAAGGCGGCACTTTACCTAGCATAGCCTTGTAGATGACCTGGAGCCAGTGGGTCTGACGACGAACATGTAGCGAGGGCCAGCCGACTAGGGCATACAGGTCGCAGTGGTGGGTCGTATAAGGTGCTTTAGTAACAAAACGAATGGCACTGTGATAAACTGCATCCAGTTTGCTGAGTAGAGTATTGGAAGCTATTTTGTAGATGACATCGCCGAAGTCGAGGATCGGTAGGATAGTCAGTTTTACTAGGGTAAGTTTGGCGGCGTGAGTGAAGGAGGCTTTGTTGCGGAATAGAAAGCCGATTCTTGCTTTGATTTTGGATTGGAGATGTTTGATATGAGTCTGGAAGGAGAGTTTGCAGTCTAGCCAGACACCTAGGTACTTATAGATGTCCACATATTCTAGGTCGGAACCGTCCAGGGTGGTGATGCTAGTCGGGCGTGCGGGTGCAGGCAGCGAACGGTTGAAAAGCATGCATTTGGTTTTACTAGCGTTTAAGAGCAGTTGGAGGCCACGGAAGGAGTGTTGTATGGCATTGAAGCTCGTTTGGAGGTTAGATAGTACAGTGTCCAAGGAAGGGCCGGAAGTATATAGAATGGTGTCGTCTGCGTAGAGGTGGATCAGGGAATCGCCCGCAGCAAGAGCAACATCATTGATGTATACAGAGAAAAGAGTCGGCCCGAGAATTGAACCCTGTGGTACCCCCATAGAGACTGCCAGAGGACCGGACAACATGCCCTCCGATTTGACACACTGAACTCTGTCTGCAAAGTAGTTGGTGAACCAGGCAAGGCAGTCATTAGAAAAACCGAGGCTACTGAGTCTGCCGATAAGAATATGGTGATTGACAGAGTCGAAAGCCTTGGCCAGGTCGATGAAGACGGCTGCACAGTAATGTCTTTTATCGATGGCGGTTATGATATCGTTTAGTACCTTGAGCGTGGCTGAGGTGCACCCATGACCGGCTCGGAAACCGGATTGCACAGCGGAGAAGGTACGGTGGGATTCGAGATGGTCAGTGATCTGTTTGTTGACTTGGCTTTCGAAGACCTTAGATAGGCAGGGCAGGATGGATATAGGTCTGTAACAGTTTGGGTCCAGGGTGTCTCCCCCTTTGAAGAGGGGGATGACCGCGGCAGCTTTCCAATCCTTGGGGATCTCAGATCATACGAAAGAGAGGTTGAACAGGCTGGTGATAGGGGGTGCGACAATGGCGGCGGACAGTTTCAGAAATAGGGGGTCCAGATTGTCAAGCCCAGCTGATTTGTATGGGTCCAGGTTTTCCAGCTCTTTCAGAACATCTGCTATCTGGATTTGGGTAAAGGAGAAGCTGGGGAGGCTTGGGCGAGTAGCAGCGGAGGGGGCGGGGCTGTTGGCCAAGGTTGGAGTCGCCAGGAGGAAGGCATGGCCAGCCATTGAGAAATGCTTGTTGAAGTCTTCGATTATCACGGATTTATCGGTGGTGACCGTGTTACCTAGCCTCAGTGCAGTGGGCAGCTGGGAGGAGGTGCTCTTGTTCTCCATGGACTTTACAGTATCCCAGAACTTTTTGGAGTTAGAGCTACAGGATGCAAATTTCTGCTTGAAAAAGCAGGCCTTTGCTTTCCTGACTGACTGCGTGTATTGGTTCCTGACTTCCCTGAACAGTTGCATATCGCGGGGGCTCTTCGATGCTATTGCAGTTCGCCACAGGATGTTTTTGTGCTGGTCGAGGGCAGTCAGGTCTGGAGTGAACCAGGGGCTATATCTGTTCTTGGTTCTGCATTTTTTGAACGGAGCATGCTTGTCTAATATGGTGAGGAAGTAACATTTAAAGAATGACCAGGCATCCTCAACTGACGGGATGAGGTCAATATCCTTCCAGGGAACCCGGGCCAGGTCGATTAGAAAGGCCTGCTCGCAGAAGTGTTTTAGGGAGCGTTTGACAGTGATGAGGGGTGGTCGTTTGACCGCGGACCCGTGGCGGATACAGGCAATGAGGCAGTGATCGCTGAGATCTTGATTGAAGACAGCAGAGGTGTATTTGGAGGGCAGGTTGGTCAGGATAATGTCTATTAGGGTGCCCATGTTTACGGATTTAGGGTTGTACCTGGTGGGTTCCTTGATGATTTGTGTGAGATTGAGGGCATCAAGCTTGGATTGTAGGACTGCCGGGGTGTTAAGCATATCCCAGTTTAGGTCACCTAACAGAACAAACTCTGAAGCTAGATGGGGAGCGATCAATTCACAGATGGTGTCCAGGGCACAGCTGGGAGCTGAGGGGGGTCGGTAGCAGGCGGCAACAGTGAGAGACTTATTTCTGGAGAGATTAATTTTTAAAATTAGAAGTTCGAACTGTTTGGGCATAGACCTGGAAAGTATGACAGAACTTTGCAGGCTATCTCTGCAGTAGATTGCAACTCCTCCCCCTTTGGCAGTTCTATCTTGACGGAAAGTGTTATAGTTGGGTATGGAAATCTCAGAATTTTTGGTGGCCTTCCTAAGCCAGGATTCGGACACGGCAAGGACATCAGGGTTGGCAGAGTGTGCTAAAGCGGTGAGTAAGGCAAACTTAGGGAGGAGGCTTCTGATGTTGACATGCATGAGGCCAAGGCTTTTTCGATCACAGAAGTCAACAAATGAGGGTGACTGGGGACATGCAGGGCCTGGGTTTACCTCCACATCACCCGAGGAACAGAGGAGTAGTAGGATGAGGGTGCGGCTAAAGGCTATCAAAACTGGTCGCCTGATTGCATGACTATAAATATTTTTGGGAATATTTTTGAATTTGGCGCCCTGCAATTCAGCGGTTGTTTAGGAAAGTGAACCCGTATTCGGTATCCGTAGATCAGAGAAGTTAAAAAACTTATTGTGAATAGGGGGGCGCTGTTTTCACTTTGGAAAAAATCGTGCCCAAACTAAACGACCTCGTACTCTGTTCTAGATCATACAATATTCATATTATTGTTACTATTGGATAGAAAACACTCTGATGTTTCTAAAACTGTTTGAATTATATCTGTGAGTAAAACAGAATTCATTTGGCAGCAAACTTCCATACAGGAAGTGAAAAATCTGAAAACGAGGCTCTGTGTCAGGGCTTGCCTATTCAATTGGCTTTTATTTATCGATATGTATGCACTTCATACGCCTTCCACTAAATGTCAACAGGCAGTAGAAGGTTAAATGGGGTGTCTAGCTTGATGTGAGGCCGAATAAGAGCTTTTGGAGTGGCAGGTCCGGTATTTTGTCAGTTTTCGACGGCGCGGGAACTCGACATTGTCTTCTGAAAAGCGTTCGGTATACACGGCGAATTGCTCCGGCTCTGATTTTATTTGATACATATGAGAAAAACATCATAAAGTAGGATTTTTCAACCGAGTTTGATCAGTTTATTCAACGTTTATTGGGACTTTTGGAATTTTTCGTTCCAGGCGCAAACATTTCTTGGACACGTGAGCTCCACATGGCTAGCCAAAGTTGCTAATTCGACAGAAGAAATGGACATTCTAAAACCAAACAACGATTTATTCTGGAAATAGGACTCCTTGCACAACATTCTGATGGAAGCTCAAGAAAGGTAAGAGAATATTTATGATGTTATTTCGTATTTTTGTGGTAAATGTTGGCTCCAACAAGGCGGAGAATATGTGAGCGCTGTCTCACAATACTGCATGCTGTATGTTCTACTAAAGTTATTTTAAAATATCTAACACAGCGGTTGCATTAAGAACCAGTGTATCTTTCATTTGCTGTACAACATGTATTTTTTAGTAAAGTTTATGATGAGTTCTTTGATTAGATTAGGTGACTGTCCAAAATATCTCCGGAGATTTTGGTGAATTGTTGTTACGTATTCACAATGTATAACCACGATTTGCAGCTCTAAATATGCACATTTTCGAACAAAACATAAATGTATTGTATAACATGATGTTATAAGACTGTCATCTGATGAAGTTGTCCGAAGGTTAGTGATTCATTTTATATCTATTGCTGGTTTTTGCGAAAGCTATGTTTGCGGTGGATAAATGGCGTTGTGTGTTTGGCTATTGTGATGAGCTAATATAATTCTATATTGTGTTTTCGCTGTAAAACACTTAAAAAATCTGAAATATTGGCTGGATTCACAAGATGTTTATCTTTCATTTGCTGTACACCATGTATTTTTCATAAATGTTTTATGATGAGTATTTATGTATTTCACGTTGTAATTATTCTGGCTGCTTTGGTGCTATTTGTGATGGTGGCTGCAATGTAAAACCAGGATTTGTAGCTATAAATATGCACATTTTCGAACAAAACATAAATGTATTGTATAACATGATGTTATAAGACTGTCATCTGATGAAGTTGTTCAAGGTTAGTGATTAATTTTATCTCTATTTGTGGGTTTTGTGAAAGCTACCTATGCGGTGGAAACATGGTGAAAATATGCCGTTGTGTGTTTGGCTATTGTGGTTAGCTAATATAAATACATATTTTGTTTTCTCTGTAAAACATTTTAAAAATCGGAAATGATGGCTGGATTCACAAGATGTTTACCTATCATTTGCTGTATTGGTCTTGTGATTTCATGAAAATTAAATTATATGATATCCCTGTCCCGTTAGGCTAGGCTATGCTAGTCAGCTTTTTTGATGAGGATGCTCCCGGGTCCGGGATGGGTATCATTGAAAGGTTAAAAACAACCTGAGGATTGATTATAAAAAACATTTGACATGTTTCTACGAACATTACGGATACTTTTTGGAATATTCGTCGAACGGA
Organism: Salvelinus alpinus; assembly: GCF_045679555.1. Taxonomy (NCBI): domain Eukaryota; kingdom Metazoa; phylum Chordata; class Actinopteri; order Salmoniformes; family Salmonidae; genus Salvelinus; species Salvelinus alpinus. The sequence goes on along the minus strand of NC_092108.1, from coordinate 50,794,637 downwards.
ACGAGGCTTTGGTTTTCTGAACATAACGCGCAACCCAAATGGCGTTTTTTTGTTATAAAAGTAATATTTATCGAACAAAAATAACATTTATTGTGTAACTGGGAGTCTCGTGAGTGCAAACATCTGAAGATTATCAAAGGTAAGCGATTCATTTTATTGCTTTTCTGACTTTCGTGACCATGCTAATTTGGGGCTAACTGTTCTAGCATTGATTGATACACTCACAAAAGCTTGGATTGCTTTCGCTGCCAAGCATATTTTCCAAATCTGACACAATAGGTGGATTAACAACAACTAAGCTGTGTTTTGGTATATTTCACTTGTGATTGCATGATTATAAATATTTTTTGTAATATTTTGCGCCCTGCAATTCAGCGGTTGTTTAGGAAAATGATCCCGCTAAAGGGATCCGTAGCGCAGAGAAGTTAACGTTAAAAAATGCCTAAAGTTGTATTACAAAGGTAGTTTGACATTATTTGGCAAAGTTTACAGGTAACCTTTGAGATATTTTGTCGTCACGTTTGAGCAAGTTGGAACCGGTGTTTTTCTGGATCAAAAGCGACAGATAAATGGACATTTTGGATATCGACAGAATTAATCGAACAAATGGACCATTTGTGATGTTTATGGGACATATTGGAGTGCCAACAACAGAAGCTCGTCAAAGGTAAGGCATGAATTATATTTTTATTTCTGCGTTTTGTGTCGCGCCTGCTGGGTTGAAATGTTTTCTCTCTTTTGTTTACTATGGTGCTATGCTCAGATAATAGCATCGTATGCTTTCGCTGAAAAGCCTATTTGAATTCTGACATGTTGGCTTTATTCACAACCAGTGTAGCTTTAATTCGGTATCTTTCATGTGTGATTTTACCTGTTTGGGCTGCAGGGGCAGTATTGAGTAGCTCTGATAAAAGGTGCCCATTTCAAACGGCCTCGTACTCAATTCTTGCTCGTACAATATGCATATTATTATTACTATTGGATAGAAAACACTCTCTAGTTTCTAAAACCGTTTGAATTATATCTGTGAGTAAAACAGAACTCATTTGGCAGCAAACTTCCTGACCAGGAAGTGGAAAGTCTGAAAACGATGCTCTGTTCTAGGGCCTGCCTATAAATGGGCATGATACGTATTAGTATACATGCACGTCATACACCTTCCACTAGATGTCAAGAGGCAGTGAGAGAAGAAATGGAGTGATTATCTTGGTCTGAGGTGAAATAAATCCTCTTGGAATGACGTGTCACCCATTTCCTGTTTTCTGGAAAGTACGAGGATGGACCTGGAATTGCTTTCTGGAAAGCTGTCGTTATAGGCGACTACTATCTCCGGCTTTGATTTTATTTGATACATGTGACAATATCATCGTAAAGTATGTTTTTTCAATATAGTTTTATTAGATTATTGAAATTTTTTCGGGACGTTAGGCGTGTTGCTTTGTCTGCGTATGTTCAGGAAGGAACTTTTGATGATCTTCCATCAGAATGTTGTACAAGGGGTCCTTTGTCCAGAACAATCGTTGTTTGGATTTAGAATGTCCTCTTCTCCAGTCAATTAGCACAAGTCCAATACAGCATTTGAAAGATAAACATCTTCTGAATCCAGCCAACATGTCAGATTTTTTAAATGTTTTACAGCGAAAACACCACGTATATTTATGTTAGCTCACCACCAAATACAAAAAAGGACAGACATTTTTCACAGCACAGGTAGCATGCACAAAACCAACATAACTAACCAAGATCCAACCAAACTAACCAAGAAACAACTTCATCAGATGACAGTCCTATAACATGTTACACAATAAATCTATGTTTTGTTCGAAAAATTTGCATATTTGAGGTATAAATCAGTTTTACATTGCTGCTACCATCACAGCTACCGTCAGAAATAGCACCGAAGCAGCCAGAGTAATTACAGACACCAACGTCAAATACCTAAATACTCATCATAAAACATTTCTGAAAAATACATGGTGTACAGCAAATGAAAGACAGGCATCTTGTGATTCCAGCCAATATTTCCGATTTCTTAAGTGTTTTACAGCGAAAACACAATATAGCATTATATTAGCTTACCACAATAGCCAGAAACACAAGCCATTTCCCAGCAGCAAAAGTTAGCGATCGTAACAAACCAGCAAAAGATATATAATTTTTGACTAACCTTGATAAGCTTTATCAGATGACAGTCCTATAACATCAGGTTATACATTCACTTATGTTTTGTTCGAAAATGTGCATATTTAGAGCTGAAATCAGTGGTTATACATTGTGCTAACGTAGCATCTTTTTCCCACAACGTCCGGATATTTTTCTGACACTCACATATTCTGACCAAATAACTATTCATAAACGTTACTAAAAAATACATGTTGTATAGGAAATGATAGATACACTAGTTCTTAATGCAATCGCCGTGTTAGAATTCTAAAAATAACTTCATTACGACATGCAGTTTACGTTATGGCGAGAGCGTGCCCAAAATCTGGGCGCAAACTACTAGTTCACATGTTCGACAGATATATGAAATAGCATCATAAAATGGGTCCTACTTTTGATGATCTTCCATCAGAATGTTGTACAAGGGGTCCTTTGTCCAGAACAGTCGTTGTTTGGATTTAGAATGTCCTCTTCTCCAGTCAATTAGCACGGAAAGCTGGCAAAGTGGCGAAGCTCTCCTTCCTGAACATACGCAGACAAGGCAACACGCCTAACGTCCCGAAAAAAATTCAATAATCTAATAAAACTATATTGAAAAAACATACTTTACGATGATATTGTCACATGTATCAAATAAAATCAAAGCCGGAGATATTAGTCGTCTATAACGACAGCTTTACAGAAGGCAATACCAGGTCACTTCTCGCGCGTTCCAGAAAACAGGAAATTGGGGTCACGTCATGCCAAGAGCTTTTATTCGACCTCAGATCATGTTATACACTCCATTTCTTCTCTCACTGCCTGTTGACATCTAGTGGAAGGCGTATGAAGTGCATGTATACTAATAAATATCAAGCACATTTATAGGCAGGCCCTAGAACAGAGCATCGATTTCAGATTTTGCACTTCCTGTCGGGAAGTTTGCTGCAAAATGAGTTCTGTTTTACTCACAGATATAATTCAAACGGTTTTAGATACTAGAGAGTGTTTTCTATCCAATAGTAATAATAATATGCATATTGTACGAGCAAGAATTGAGTACGAGGCCGTTTGAAATGGGCACCTTTTATCCAGGCTACTCAATACTGCCCCTGCAGCCCAAAGAGGTTTTAACCAACAGTGAAGTTCAAGAAAATATTAACCAAATAAACAAAAGTAAAAATAACGAGGCTATATACAGGGGGTACTGGTACCGAGTCAATGTGCGGGGGTACAGGTTAGTTTAGGTAATTTGTATGTAGGTATGGGTGAAGTACAATTCGTAAGTGACTATGCATAGATAATAAACAGCGAGTAGCAGCAGTGTACAAAACAAATGGGAGTGTCAATGAAAAAAGTCTGTTGGCCATTTGATTAATTGATCAGCAGTCTTATGGCTTGGGGGTAGAAGCTAAGGATCTTTTTGGTCCTAGACTTGGCCCTCCAGTACCGCTTGATGTGCAGTAGCAGAGAAAACAGTCTATGACTTGGGTGACAGGAGTCTCCGACAATTTGTTGGGCTTTCCTCTGACACCGCCTATCATATAGGTCCTGGATGGCTGGAAGCTTGGCCCCAGTGGTGTACTTGGCCGTACGCACTACCCTCTGTAGTGCCCAACAGTTGCCATACCAGGCGGTGATGCAACCGGTCAGGAGGCTCTCGATGGTGCAGCTGTAGAACTTTTTGAGGATCTGGGGAACCATGCCAAATCTTTTAAGTCTCCTGAGGGATAAATGTGTTGTCGTGCCCTCTTCACGACTGTCTTGGTGTGTTTGGACCATGATAGTTGGTTGATGATGTGGACACCAAGGAACTTGAAACTCTTGACCCGCTACCTCTACAGCCCTGTCGATGTTAATGTTCAGTCCGCCTTTTCCTGTAGTTTACGATCAGCTCCTTTCTCTTGCTCACATTGAGGGAGAGGTTGTTGTCCTTGCGCCACACTGCCAGGTCTCTGACCTCCTCCCTATAGGCTGTCTCATCGTTGTCGGTGATCAGGCCTACCACTATTGTGTCGTCAGCTAATTTAATGATGGTGTTGGAGTCGTGTTTGGCCACGCAGTCGTGCGTGAACAGGGAGTACAGGATGGTACTAAGTACACACCCCTTAGGGACCCCAGTCTTGAGGATCAGTGTGGCAGATGTGTTGTTGCCTACCCTTACCATGAGGGGGCGGCCCGTTGGGACATCCAGGATCCAGTTGCAGAGGGAGGTGTTTAGTCCCAGGGTCCTTAGCTTAGTGATGAGCTTCGTGGGCACTATGGTGTTGAACACTGAGCTGTAGTCAATGAACAGCATTCTCACATAGGTGTTCCTTTTTACCAGGTGGGAAAGGGCAGTGTGGAGTGAGATTGAGATTGCGTCATCTGTGGATCTGTTGGGGCGGTATGCGAATTGGAGTAGGTCTAGGGTATCCAGGAGGATGCTGTTGATGTGAGCCATGACCAGCATTTCAAAGGACTTCATGGCTACGGGGTGGTAATTATTTAGGCAGGTTACCTTCCTTCCTTGGGCACAGGAACTATGGTGATCTGCTTGAAACATGTAGGTGTTTGTCACGCCCTGACCGTAGAGGGCATTTTATGTCTCTATTTTGATTTGGTCAGGGTGTGATTTGGGTGAGCATTCTATGTTCATTTTCTATGTTTTGTAGTTCTTTGTGTTTGGCCGGGTGTGGTTCTCAATCAGAGGCAGCTGTCTATCGTTGTCTCTGATTGAGAATCATACTTAGGCAGCTTTTTCCCACCTGTGTTTTGTGGGTAGTTGTTTTCTGTTTTGTGTCTGCACCAGACAGAACTCTTTCGTGTTGTTCCATTTTGTTATTTTGTTATTTTGTCTCAGTGTTCAGTTTAAATAAATAATCATGAACACTTACCACGCTGCGTTTTGGTCCGATCCTTCTTCATCCGACGACCGTTACAGTACTCTCGGTCAGGGAGAGGTTGAAAATGTCAGTAAAGACACTTGCCTGTTGGTCCGCGCATGCTTTGAGTACACGTCCTGGTTATCCATCTGGATCCGCGGCTTTGTGAATGCTGACCTGTTTAAAGGTCTTGCTCACATTTGCTACCGAGAGCATTATCACACAGTCGTCCAAAACAGCTGGTGCTCTCATCCATGCTTCAGTGTTATTTGCCTCGAAGTGAACATAAAAGGCATTTTGCTCGTCTGATGGACTCGCGTCACTGGGCAGCTAGCATTTGGGTTTCCCTTTGTAGTCCGTAATAGTTTTCAAGCCCTGCCACATCAGACGAGCGTCAGAGCCGGTGTAGTAGGATTCAATCTTAATCATGTATTGACGCTTTGCTTGTTTGATGGTTCGTCTGAGGGCATAATGGGATTTCTTATAAGCAACCAGATTAGTGTCCCGCTGCTTGAAAGCTTCTGGTTGGGATATGTACGTTCAGCCACTGTGGGGACGATGCACTCATTGATGAAGCTGATGACTGAGGTTGTATACTCCTCAATGCCATTGACTGAATCCCAGAACATATTCCAGTCAGTGCTAGCAAAACAGTCCTGTATTGTAGCATCCGCGTCATCTGACCACTTCCATATTGAGGGAGTCACTGGTACTTCCTGCTTTAGCTTTTGCTTGTAAGCAGGAATCAGGGGGATAAAATTATGGTCAGATTTGCCAAATCGAGGGCAGGGGAGGGCTGGGGAGAGCTTTGTATGCATCTCTGTGTGTGGAGTAAAGGTGGTCTACAGTTTTTCTTCCTCTGGTTGCACATGTGACATGCTGGTAGAAATTAGGTAAAATGTATATGTTTTTCTGCATTAAAGTCCCCGGCCACTAGGAGCGCAGCTTCTTAATGAGCATTTTCTTGTTTGCCTATGGCCTTATAGATTTGGTTGAGTGCGGTCTTAGTGCCAGCTTCGATTTGTGCTGGTAAATAGACAGCTACAAATAATATAGATGAGAACTCTCTTGGTAGATGTTGTGGTCTACAGCTTATCATAAGATACTCTACCTCAGGTGAGAAATACCTCGAGACTTCATTAAAATTAGACATCGAGCACCAGCTGTTATTGACACACACACCCACCCCTCGACGCAGCTTCTCTGTTCTGCCGGTGCATGGAAAATCCTGCCACCTCTATATTGTCCGTGGCGTCATTCAGCCACGTATCGTGAAACATAAGATATTATAGTTTTTAATGTCCCGTTGGTAAGATAATCTTGATCGTACATTTGAAGTCGGAAGTTTACATACACCTTAGCCAAATACAATAATACTCAGTTTTTCACAATTCCTGACATTTAATCCTTGTGAAAAATTCCCTGTCATAGGTCAGTTAGGATCACCAATTTATTTTAAGAATGTGAAATGTCAGAAGACTAGTAGAGAGAAAGATTTATTTCAGCTTTAATTTCTTTCATCACATTGCCAGTGGGTCAGAAGTTTACATACACTCAATTCGTATTTGGCAGCATTGCCTTTAAATTGTTAACTTGGGTCATTTCTCCAAAAAGTACGATCTTTGTCTCCATGTGCAGTTGCAAACCGTAGTCTGGCTTTTTTATGGCGGTTTTGGAGCAGTGGCTTCTTCCTTTCTGAGCAGCCTTTCAGGTTATGTCGATATAGGACTCGTTTTACTGTGGATATAGATACTTTTGTACCTGTTTCCTCCAGCAGCTTCACAATGTCTTTTGCTGTACTTCTGGGATTGATATGCACTTTTCGCATCAAAGTATGTTCATCTGACAGCTAAATGGTTCCATGTGTTTATACTTGCGTATTATTGTTTGTACAGATGAACGTGGTACCTTCAGTTGTTTGGAAATTGCTCCCAAGGATGAACTTGACTTGTGGAGGTCTACAATTTTTTGGCAGATTTCTTTTGATTTTCCCATGATGTCAAGCAAAGAGGCACTGAGTTTGAAGGTAGGCCTTGAAATACATCCACAGGTACACCTCTAATTGGCTGAAATGATGTCAATTAGCCTATCAGAAGCTTCCAAAGCCATGACAACATTTTCTGGAATTTTCCCAGCTGTTTAAAGGCACAGTCAACTTAGTGTATGTAAACTTCTGACCCACTGGAATTGTGATTCGTTGAATTATAAGTGAAATGATCTGTCTGTAAACAATTGTTGGAAAAATTACTTGCACAAAGTAGATGTCCTAACCAACTTGCCAAAACTATAGTTTGTTTCACAAGAAATTTGTGGAGTGGTTGAAAAACGAGTTTTAATGACTCCAACCCAAGTGTATGTAAACTTCTGACTTCAACTGTAGGTCATCAATTTTATTTTCCAATGGTTATATGTCAGCAAATAGAACGGATGGCAGTGGGAGTTTGCTCGCTCGAATTGAATCTTTACTTCACACAAATTATGGGCTTGTTCTTTGGAAAGCAGTATATCCTTTGCGTCGGAATCGTCGGACCCGTTAAATAAAAAGGCTTCTTCTAGTACGAGTTGAGTAAACGCTGTTCTGATGTCCAGAAGTTATTTTCGGTCATAAAAGACCGTAGCAGCAACAATATATACGAAAGAAGTTTAAAAAAAGTTACAAACAACGCTAAAAATCGAACAAAATAGCACAGTTGGTTAGGAGCATGTAAAATTCAGCCATCCTCTCCGGCACCATTTTTCCAGTCCCCAAGTCCAAAACAAATTCACGGCAACACACAGTTTTATACAGAGCCATGATCACAAGGAACTCCCTTCCATCTCCAATTACTTTAGCAAACGGATTAACCTCTTGACGCTAGGGGTCAGATTTGATTTATTTTTTAAAATAACGTTCCCAAGGTAAACTGACTATTTCTCAGGTTCAGATTGTAGAATATGCAAATATGCGGATAGAAAACACTCCAAAGTTTCCAAAACTGTCAAAATATTGTCTGTGAGTATAACAAAACTGATTCTGCAGGCGAAAACCAGAAAAAATCTAACCCGGAAGTGATTTTTTCTTTTTATTTTCAAATCTGTGTTTCCTGGAACGTCTTTCTTCCATTTAAAGGGGTATCAACCGGATTCCTTTTCCAATGGCTTCCTCAGGCTATGACCAGGCTTTAGACATAGTTTCAGGCTTTTATTTTGAAAAATTAGCGAGATTTTTCAAAAGTAGTCAGGTGTCCTCTGATTAGTTCCTGCGCGCGAGAGGGTAGCTCTCCATTTTCTTTTTCTCTCTTATTGAATAGGTTACGTTCCGGTTGAAATATTATCGATTATGTTTGTCAAAAACAACCTGAGGATTGATTATAAAAAACATTTGACATGTTTCTACGACCATTACGGATACTTTTTGGAATTTTCGTCGAACGGAACGAGGCTTTGGTTTTCTGAACATAACGCGCAACCCAAATGGTAATATTTATCGAACAAAAAATAACATTTGTTGTGTAACTGGGAGTCTCGTGAGTGCAAACATCCGAAGATTATCAAAGGTAAGCGATTAATTTGATTGCTTTTCTGACTTTCGTGACCAAGCTAACCAAGCTAATATAAGGCTAACTGTTCTATCATTGATTGATACACTCACAAAAGCTTAGATTGCTTGCGTTGCAAAGCATATTTTCTAAATCTGACACCATAGGTGGATTAACAACATGCTAAGCTGTGTTTTGGTATATTTCACTTGTGATTGCATGATTATAAATATTTGTATTAATATTTTTGAATCTGATACGTTTGGGAATTTTCTTCTGCTTTTCAGCACCGGAACGTGGCTGTAGTTTTCTGAACATAACGCGCAACCCAAATGGCGTTTTTTTGTTATAAAAGTAATATTTATCGAACAAAAATAACATTTATTGTTTTGAAACACAATCTAGCCTACTGTTACCATGGCGACTTGAAACACATCACTACACACCTGTAAATAGTACCTGTAATAGCTTTATTTTGATTATATCATATCACTAGTTTCCAGTGGACAGGCCGACTACATCACCTGCTGCAAGAGGTTAACCAAACTACTACTGTTTCCCTGGCGACATGAAACACATCACCACACACCTATAAGTAGTACCTTTGTTTTGCCTCCCTTTTTCTCTGGGACTAACATCATATCACTAACATATCAGTCAACAGGCCTCGACTGAAACGACCTGCGTAAAGTAATGAAAACCTCACACCATTCACTCTCCTGCTCGCTTTCCCTTCCTCAGCACACAGGACCCCTGATATAATGAGATTTCCCCATGTAGGTCTACACATGTATTTTGGAGCGTGGCTCTGCAGTCACTTGGTGCGCGCTCGGCAGAAGGTGAAAACAAGAGCATTATAAATGCCTAATCCCTGTTACATTATTCATGGGTATAAAAACCCCAGAACACAAAGGATGGTGGGATGAGGAGAAGCGAGCTCACTTCAAAAGCCTCCCTACCTGGATCTCTGTGTGGGTAACCCCTACATGCTTCAATTGGAGGGGGACATTTGTCAAAGGCATACATTATCATCTGAAAATGAACCTGCAGCAGCACCACACTGAGAAGAACAGCAGAATAAGAGAGCAAAAAGAGGGAGGAATAAGAGGAGTGATAAATAGGAAGCAAATAGGACATTGACTATAGTCGGGAAAAGAAGGGATTCAGTATTCCACTGAAGGGGGGGGGGCTGAGTGAAGGAGATTTGATTGAAACCCTTTATCGATCCCTTAAAGACACGGAGTGTCATGCGTTCTTATTCAGGGACTAGCCGCCCATCGATGTGGCATAACTGGGCCATTTTCCTTGACGCCTGCGATGAAGGGAGGGGAACAAATTCTTTGATAGAAGGGAAGACAGTCGTTCAGGTCACAGCGGGTGTTTAAAGACAGATGAAATATCACATGCAAACAGGGAAGGAAAGAAAAGGGGAATGAAAAGGGGATGATGGTAAAGGAGGGGAAGGGAGGATAGGAACACCGGAGTGGATCAACACAACTTCAAATGCTGTTTGAACAGGGAATGGCTATCATTGTTGAATGTGTGTAACACTTATTCCCTATAATATAATACGTGCCCTGAAGAGCACATATTATGGGTAGGTAACATTCTTTTGAAGCACGTGTGTGCTACATTTATAGTGCATTTATTAATTGCAGACTTTATAGATACATACCAGCCTGTATAAATACATAAATGTCTGTAATGTATTTGTAGTTCATGGAAAGTGTGGCCATTTGGTTTGAGTCCAAGTCTGCACCACAATGTATTATTTAAATTTATTTTTATGTCTTTAATGCTCTGTTAATCATATGCATCTTTTCATCATATGCATATTTTTAGACTTGAAACTTAAGGTGTAGCTTCACTTTATGATTTTAACATCCAAACAAAGTGGATAGGCTATAGAAATGTGTTTACATCCCAAAACAGCCTTTTGTCTAAAATACTTTAAAGACAAATCACTAATACCACAACATTTGTGAGTGTGATTCATGACTGATTAAAGCATGACATTTAATCATATTTGAAAGTATAGCAAATGTCATTGATGGAAGCTATGAAGTTAATTCATATAAAAAGGTGTATCTTTCACGCGCCTCCTTCTGGAAATAGTCCAATTGGGAATCCCATTGGATTTCTCCCATTGGAATCCCATGGGATTTTTCCATAAAGGCCATCTAATTCAGTCTCCCAAGACCAAGATAGTGCTATAGTCCTAGCCCATTATAAAGCCACCTGTCACGTCCTGACCTTAGTTCCTTTTTTATGTCTCTATTTTAGTTTGGTCAGGGTGTGAGTTGGGGTGGGCAGTCTATGTTTTTTGTCTATGTTGTATTTCTGTGTGTTTGGCCTGGTATGGTTCTCAATCAGAGGCAGCTGTCTATCGTTGTCTCTGATTGATAATCATACTTAGGTAGCCTGTTCCCACCTGTATTTGTGGGTGTTTATTTCCTGTTTAGTGTTTGTCTCACCTTTCAGGACTGTTCGTTTGTCGGGTTTATTGTTTTGTCAAGTGTTGCCTATTTTTATTAAATAATATGAACACTTATCACGCTGCACCTTGGTCCTCCTCTCCTTCAGCCCGCGACGATCGTTACACCACCGATAGATGGGTTGGTTGCACGTGTGCTCAACTATGGGACAAAAAAAGATGGGGTTGGCTTAGATTGTTGACAGCATGTAAACTATATTTCATATCCAATGTTTATGGAACACATAAATATATTTGCACAATTAGCACTTGTTGTCTCTCAAATACATCGTTACATTTGTTGGTTAGCTACCTAGCAAATTTTTGCCATATTAACATAGACATGACAGTCAAAAAACCTCAAAACCAAAAATGGTATCAAGAACAGGATAAAACTTTCTGAAACGAGCTCCCCACAATTCCCCAGCTTCTCGTCATTGTTGCTAGATATCTGGCCATCCAGAATAACAAAAACACAATGCCTTCTGCCCTATGAAAACGTGCGCATTGTTTTCGTGATGTTGTCAGCTAACCCGTCTATTGAGAAGTAATCACTAATCAACTCACTGCGATACCTCATTTTTGCCTGTTAATTATTTAATTACTGTTGATTACAGTACAATAAGAGCATTGACAAACTGACTGTAACAGCAGCGCTCATATTTGTTTGTGGCTAATTGATGTTGAGTGCTAAGTTGAAACATGTCCAGTTTCCTAATTCAGAATTTCTAGGCTACTGTGAGTTTGACCTGGGTACTATTTGAAATCTTTCAAATATGTTGAGCATTTGCTTTAGCCTGCCTGGAGTGACAAGTGGGTGGGGGTTGCACTTTTCTATTGGCTACATTGGAACAGGCAAGATCAATCAAGCAAAGATAAAGTATTTTACATGATTTTCAAATATTATTTGACCCCTAGTCTGCTCCCAATCCTGGGGTCCTTCTTCGAGCTTCCACGCTTTGTACAGCTCCGCTGGTTTGATTGATATAACTGTTTTTAAGATGTCAAAGTATACAGTGGAGTCCTAAATTATTATATATTGATAAAGATGAGCAATAATTACTGTATAAAATAAATAATTCAAAACTGAGCTACAGTATAATGTATGCTCAAATAAATTGGGAAATTATATTATCTTATACTAATAGAATTGCGCAGAGAAAATATTTTGTTTAACAAGTAATACTTTTTTTCTTAAAAAAAATAGGGGTCAAAATTATTGACACACCTGCTTTCAAAACCTTTCAATACCTCACCTTGCAACACAGGAGGCGCCTTAATTGGGGAGGACAAGCTCGTGGTAATGGCTGGAGCGGAATGAGTGGAATGGTATCAAATTTATCAAACACATGGGTTCTATGTGTTTGATGACATTCCATGCGCTCCTTTCCAGCCATTATAATGAGCCGTCCTTCCCTCAGCAGTCTCCACTGCCTTGGAAGGATAATGGCACTGAGCCTTTTTCTAAAATATTTTATGAGATTAGAGAACACATTGGGAGAGATCTTAGACCATTATGCCATGCAAAATATTTCCAGATCCTTGATATCCTTCGTCTGCGCTTATGGACTGCCCTCTTCAATTCAAATCACAGGTTTTCAATGGGATTCAAGTATGGAGACTGAGATGGCCTTTGCAAAATGTTGATTCTGTGGTCAATTAACCATTTCTTTGTGGATTTGGATGTGTGTTTGGGGTTATTGCCTTCCTGGAATATACATTTGTGACCAGGTTTCAGCCTCCTGGCAGAGGCAACCAGGTTTTTGGCAAAAATGTTCTGTAAAGTTAATGATGTCGTTCACCTTAAGGGCCCCAGGACCAGTGGATGCAAAACAGCCCCATAACATCAAAGATCCACCACCATATTTTACAGCAGGTATGGGGTTCCTATTTGCATTCTCATTTCTCCAATCTCATAAAACATTTGAGAAAAAGGCTCAGTTCCATTATCCTCGCAAGGTGCCCTCACCCTTTCAGCAACTCAGTTGTATGTGTCCTCCAAGCACACATCTGAACACAATTGAACGTCAACTCTCCACTATTTTCCTCAAAGTGGAAAGCAAATGTTGCTGAAACATCTCATGCTGTTTAGCAGGTTTTCCGTTTGGAAGTGGATATTTACCTGGCAGAACAAAAACTTAGGGGCTAGGCATAGGGGTCAAGTTAGTTGAGGTTAGGTGCCGGGACAAAGGTTAGGTTAAGGTTATGTATTGTTTTAGTGAGTTAATTAAGGGTTATTTTCTGCCAGTTGAATATACGCTGCCTTTCTATTTTAGTTTTCCTTGAGTAGTTTTTATTTTTCACATGAGGCGATACTAATGAGGAGGTTGATAAGGAGCCATCTCTTTCGCAGCTTTAACAAATCACTTGTGAAATTTGCTGTAAGTTGGTTACAAATTTACTGTGGGATGGAAATATTGAAAAAAAAAATACATTTTCTTTTTAACATACACTGAGTGTATAAAACATTATGAACACCTGCTCTTTCCATGACATAGAATGACTCAGTGAATCTGTCTGAAAGCTATAATCCCTTATTGATGTCACTTGTTAAATACACTTCAATCAGTGTAGATAAAAGGAAAGAGACAGGTTATCCCCTAAAGTCGATGTGCATCTGCGGTGAAAGGTGACAGAGCTAGAGCGACGTTTGTCAGACCATGAGACATCCCGAAAATTGGTCTTCTCACAAAATCAAAAATGGCCTACAAACTCTTTGACCGCTCTATGGAAAGGTGAGACTCTCACAAACATGTACATGTCCTTGTTTTGTTTTAGGATGACCACAGGCCTCGCCTGAAGGTCCCCAGGGACCAGTTGAAAAAATGAATGGATGTATACAGTACCAGTCTAAAATTTGGACACACCTACAGTGGGGAGAACAAGTATTTGATACACTGCCGATTTTGCAGGTTTTCCTACTTACAAAGCATGTAGAGGTCTGTAATTTTTATCATAGGTACACTTCAACTGTGAGAGACGGAATCTAAAACAAAAATCCCGAAAATCACATTGTATGATTTTTAAGTAATTAATTAGCATTTTATTGCAAGACATAAGTATTTGATACATCAGAAAAGCAGAACTTAATATTTGGTACTGAATCCTTTGTTTGCAATTACAGAGATCATACGTTTCCTGTAGTTCTTGACCAGGTTTGCACACACTGCAGCAGGGATTTTGGCCCACTCCTCCATACAGACCTTCTCCAGATCCTTCAGGTTTCGGGGCTGTCGCTGGGCAATACGGACTTTCAGCTCCCTCCAAAGATTTTTTATTGGGTTCAGGTCTGGAGACTGGCTAGGCCACTCCAGGACCTTGAGATACTTCTTACGGAGCCACTCCTTAGTTGCCCTGGCTGTGTGTTTCGGGTCGTTGTCATGCTGGAAGACCCAGCCACGACCCATCATCAATGCTCTTACTGAGGGAAGGAGGTTGTTGGCTAAGATCTCGCAATACATGGCCCCATCCATCCTCCCCTCAATACGGTGCAGTCGTCCTGTCCCCTTTGCAGAAAAGCATCCCCAAAGAATGATGTTTCCACCTCCATGCTTCACGGTTGGGATGGTGTTCTTGGGGTTGTACTCATCCTTCTTCTTCCTCCAAACACGGCGAGTGGAGTTTAGACCAAAAAGCTCTATTTTTGAATCATCAGACCACATGACCTTCTCCCATTCCTCCTCTGGATCATCCAGATGGTCATTGGCAAACTTCAGACGGGCCTGGACATGCGCCTGCTTGAGCAGGGGGACCTTGTGTGCGCTGCAGGATTTTAATCCATGACGGCGTAGTGTGTTACTAATGGTTTTCTTTGAGACTGTGGTCCCAGCTCTCTTCAGGTCATTGACCAGGTCCTGCCGTGTAGTTCTGGGCTGATCCCTCACCTTCCTCATGATCATTGATGCCCCACGAGGTGAGATCTTGCATGGAGCCCCAGACCGAGGGTGATTGACCATCATCTTGAACTTCTTCTATTTTCTAATAATTGCGCCAACAGTTGTTGCCTTCTCACCAAGCTGCTTGCCTATTGTCCTGTAGCCCATCCCAGCCTTGTGCAGGTCTACAATTTTATCCTTGATGTCCTTACACAGCTCTCTGGTCTTGGCCATTGTGGAGAGGTTGGAGTCTGTTTGATTGAGTGTGTGGACAGGTGTCTTTTATACAGGTAACGAGTTCAAACAGGTGCAGTTAATACAGGTAATGAGTGGAGAACAGGAGGGCTTCTTAAAGAAAAACTAACAGGTCTGTGAGAGCCGGAATTCTTACTGGTTGGTAGGTGATCAAATACTTATGTCATGCAATAAAATGCAAATGAATTACTTAAAAATCATACAATGTGATTTTCTGGATTTTTGTTTTAGATTCCGTCTCTCACAGTTGAAGTGTACCTATGATAAAAATTACAGACCTCTACATGCTTTGTAAGTAGGAAAACCTGCAAAATCGGCAGTGTATCAAATACTTGTTCTCCCTACTGTACTCATTCAAGGGTTTTCTTTAGTTTTACTATTTTCTACATCGTAGAAGGACTAACACAGTTGGAAAGGCTACAACCAAAAGTCAAAGAAAAAGCAGAACATGTCCCATCATGCTTTACCCAATACTCACCATTGGGGAAGGCATTTAAGGACATTATCAGGAAGCGCTGGTACATTATTGATACTGACCCACAATTGATACTCATTTTTAAATATCCCCCACATATGGTTTTTAAAAGACCACCAAACGTGAGAGATATTGTGGTTAAATCTGATTACCCACCAGAGAAAAGGGAAACGTTTTTGGAAAGGTTCCAGAGGGGAATTATAAATGTGGACAATGTGCTCAAAACAGCTTTACGTACAAATGCAACTAATTTACCCACCCCACACAGGACAAATATTTTAGATCATGGACCTGATTACCTGCATGTCCACTAATGTTATTTACATGTTGAAATGTCTTTGTGGTCTGTCTTACATAATAAAATCCGTAGAACCCTTAAGACATGGATCAGTGAGCACCACAACAACATAAGGACAGGTGAGACAAAAAATCTGGTTGCTGCTCATTTTGTACAAGCTGGACATCCTATTAGTTCTCTGGAATACATTGGAATAGAAATGGTCACGATGTCACGCAGGGGAGGGGACAATGAGAGGAAATTTCATCAAAGGAAATCTTTCTGGATCCACAGGCTTGTCTCCTTTTGGCCTTAACAAGGAGATTGACTTGAAATAGTTTTTTATAGTTTCATTGTCTAAATTATAATTTTGTATGTGTATGTGCATTACTGTAAATATTGATCACATTCTCTGTGTATGATCATATATTTTGATACATTGAAGGTTAATATTGTGAAACTATGTTATACATTTTTTACCTCCTGTTTCAGGAAGTGATGTCACAGAGAACTGCCACTATATACAGTTGAAGTCGGAAGTTTACATACACTTATGTTGGAGCCATTAAAACTAGTTTTTCAACCACTCCACACATTTCTTGTGAACAAACTATAGTTTTGGCAAGTCGGTTAGGACATCTACTTTCTGCATGACACAAGTAATTTTTCCAACAATTGTTTACAGACAGATTATTTCACTTATATTTCAACGTATCACAATTCCAGTGGGTCAGAAGTTTACACACACTAAGTTGACTGTGCCTTTAAACAGATTGGAAAATTCCAGAAAATTATGTCATGGCTTTAGAAGCTTCTGATAGGCTAATTGACATAATTTGAGTCAATTGGAGGTGTACATGCGGATGTATTTCAAGGGCTACCTTCAAACTCAGTGACTCTTTGCTTGACATCATGGGAAAATCTAAAGAAATCTGCCAAGAACCTCTGGTTCATGCTTGGGAGCAATTTTCAAACACCTGAAGGTATCACGTTCATCTGTACAAACAATAGTACGCAAGTATGAACACCTTGGGACAATGCAGCCTTAATACCGCTCAGGAAGGAGATGCGTTCTGTCTCCTAGAGATGAACGTACTTTGGTGCGAAAAGTGAAAATCATTCCCAGAACAACAGCAAAGGACCTTGTGAAGATGCTGGAGGAAACAGGAACATAAGTATCTATATCCACAGTAAGATGAGTCCTATATCGACATAACCTGAAAGGCCGCTCAGCAAGGAAGAAGCCACTGCTCCAAAAACAACATAAAAAAGCCAGACTACGGTTTGCAACTGCACATGGGGACAAAGATCGTACTTTTTGGAGAAATGTCCTCTGGTCCGATGAAACAAAAATAGAACTGTTTGGCAATAATGACCATCGTTATGTTTGGAGGAAAAAGGGGGAGGCTTGCAAGCCGAAGAACACCATCCCAACCGTGAAGCACGGGGGTGGCAGCATCATGTTGTGGGGACTGGTGCACTTCACAAAATAGATGGCATCATGAGGCTGAAAAATTACGTGGATATATTGAAGCAACATCTCAAGACATCAATCAGGAAAGTAAAGCTTGGTCGCAAATGGGTCTTCCAAATGGACAATGACCCCAAGCATACTTCCAAAGTTGTGGCAAAATTGCTTAAGGACAAAAAAGTCCAGGTATTGGAGTGGCCATCACAAAGCCCATCACAAATCCTATAGAAAATGTGTGGACAGAACTGAAAAAGCGTGTGTGAGCAAGAAGGCCTACAAACCTGATTCAGTTACAGCATCTCTGTCAAAAGGAATGGGCCAAAATTCACCGAACTTATTGTGGGAAGCTTGTGGAAGGCTACCCAAAGTGTTTGACCCAAGTTAAACAATGTAATGGCAATGCTACCAAATACTAATTGAGTTTATGTAAACTTCTGACCCACTGGGAATGTGATGAAAAAAATAAAAGCTGAAATAAGTAATTCTCTCTACTATTATTATGACATTTCACATTCTTAAAATAAAGTGGTGATCCTAACTGACCTAAGACAGGGAAATGTTACTAGGATTAAATGTCAGGAATTGTGAGTTTTATTGTATTTGGCTAAGGTGTATGTAAACTTCCGACTTCAACTGTATAGGACCTTCCACCCTCACTTGGGATATGGAAGCCTGATGAAGACCTAAGGGTTGAAACTTTGTTGTAAGTAAATGTCACCTGGGAGCATGAGCAGCAGTGTGCGGCATTTTCCTTTCTGTTTTCCATGAGTTTGCCAACTGTACAACTCCAGCACCTGCAGAAAGTACCTGGATGTGCGTACGTTCTTCAGCTTTTGTACATGACAATTATAGTGAAGACATCAAAACTATGAAATAACACCAAAGTAACCAAAAAAGTGTTATATTATTTAATAATTAATAACATATTTTATATTTGAGATTCTTCAAAGTAGCACTCCATCACTTTCCTTATTGGTCAAATAGCCGTTACACAGCCTAGGTGTGTTGGGTCATTGTCCTGTTGAAAAACAAATTACAGTCCCACTAAGCACAAACCAGATGGGATGGCATATTGCTGCAGAATGCTGTGGTAGCCGAGCTGGTTAACTTCTCTAGGGTAGGGGGCAGCATTCGGAATTTTGGATGAAATGCATGCCCAAATTAAACTGCCTGCTTCTCGGGCCCAGAAGATGTGATATGCATATAGCAGGTAGATTTGGATAGAAAACACTCTAAACTTTCCAAAACTGTTACAATAGTGTCTGTGAGTATAACAGAACTGATTTGGCAGACGAAAACCTGAGAAAAATCCATTCAGGAAGTCGTTTTGTTTTGGGTTTTGTAGTTTTCTATTCAATGCCATTACAGTATCCATTGATTTAGGACTCAAATTGCAGTTTCAATGCCTTCCACTAGATGCCAACAGTTTTTAAAAATTGTTTCAGGCTTGTATCCTGAAAAATGAAGACGTAAGAGCAATCTGAATGAGTGGACACTAAAGTGTCACAGAGCTTTTTCATGTGCACGACCGAGAGAGTGCCTTTCTTGTTCACCTTTTAAATTGACAACGTTAGTGTCCGGTTGAAATATTATCGATTATTTAGGCTAAAAACAACCTGAGGATTGAATATAAACATCGTTTGACATGTTTCTATGAACTTTACGGATACAATTTGGATTTTTTTGGCTTGACTGCGTTTGAGCCTGTGGATTACTGAAGAAAACGCGCGAACAAAACTGAGGTTTTTGGATATAAAGAGACTTTATCGAACAAAACGAACATTTATTGAGTAAAAGAATGTCTGCTGAGTGCAACCATATGAAGATAATCAAAGGTAAGGGATTAATTTTATCTCTATTTCTGACTTGTGTAACTCTTCTACTTGGCTGGTACTGTTTGTAATGATTTGTCTGCTGGGCTATGTTCTCAAATAATCGTAAGGTATGCTTTCGCCGTAAAGCATTTTTTAAATCTGACACCGTGGTTGGAATTTTTATAATGAGTATTTCTGTATTTGAATTTGGCGCCCAGCAGTTTCACGGGCTGTTGAAGAGGTGGGACGCTAACGTCTCACGTACCCAAGAGAGGTTAAGTGTGCCTTGAATTCTAAAAAAAATCAGACACTGTCATCAGAAAAGCACCCCCACACATCACACCTCCTCCTCCATGCTTCACAGTGGGAACCACACATGCGGAGATCATCCGTTCAGACCAAAGGACAGATTCCCAATGGTCTAATGTCCATTGTTCGTGTTTCCTGGCCCAGGCAAGTCTCTGCTTCTTATTGGTGTCCTTTATTAGTTGTTTCTTTGTAGCAAATTGACCATGAAGGCCTGATTCACTCAGTCTCCTCTGAACAGCTGATGTTGAGATGTGTCTGTTAGTTGAACTCCGTGAAGCATTTATTTGGGCTTTTGTGTATACCACCACTACCTTGTCACAACACAACTAATTGGCTCAAAAGAAAGTCCACAAATAAACTTTAACACGGCACACCAGTTAATTTGAAATGCATTCCAAGTGACTACTTCATGAAGCTGGTTGAGAGAATGCCAAGAGGTTGCAAAGCTGTCATCAAGGCAAAGTGTGGCTACTTTGAAGAATCTCAAATATAAAATACATTTTTATTTCTTTAACACTTTTTTTGGTTACTACATGATTCCATATGTGTTTTTTTTTAAATATTTTTTTTTAAGGGGTGGATCAGCTTAATATTGCGGAAAGAATGTTGCTTCCAATGTAATTGTCTGCATCATTTCCAATCCCCCATATTTTTTGGGGTAAATATATATCCATACACATATGCATACATATACACATATATACATACACATACCTATATAGACATACATACTTTTTTAAAGAATATACCTTTATTATTATTCCCCGCAAACCCTACCACCGATCCCCCAATTGGAGTAAACTGATAAACACTTCTGCTTTTACCTTCAATTTATACATCTTATACACATTTTACAGACACAGTCTACTTTATAATAGTTCTCTCTTGTTTGTTCTTAGTCCTTCCTCTATTTCTGTTGTCCATCCAGTTTGATTTCCACTTGTAACTGTGCTATTTCACAAAAGCTCTGCACCTGTACACATGTCACAGATCCCGTATGCCCTACATTGTTTATCTTGTTATTAGTCCCACCCTTCAGCTCCACTCAACCCTTCCCATGATTCCATATGTGTTATTTTATAGTTGTGATGTCTTCACCATTATTATACAATGTAGAACATTTTACAAATAAAGAAAAACCTTGAATGAGTAGGTGTATCCAAACTTTTGACTGGTACTTTATATGTAGACTGTTTAGTGCCAAAAATAAGGTGCAACTCAATATTAGGAAGGTTTTATTAATGTTTTCTACAAATGTATGCCAATAGGTTAACGAAATATGTAAACAATTCCATTAAATGTAGAAGTTTGATCTACCTCAGTCTTATTAACTAAAATAACCATAACTTTGATTCAGGTAAAAGAGTAATCCATCCATGTGATGTGTGTGTGTGTGATTGAAACAGGTACTTAGCGTTTTCTGTTATCCTATATGAACAACATCCCCACTGGGCACACATGTTGAATAAACGTTGTTTCTATGTAATATCAATTTAGCCTACATAAACCCAACCTCAATCAGAATTTACTTTCACATAAAGCTAGTTTAAGAACAGTTAGTTACTTTCAACTATTCAATGTTATTTAGGTTTGCAAATTAGTGTGAAAGCTGATACATGTCTAACTTTGTTGACATGATAGCTCAGCTGAAATAAACACAGCTTGTTCCCAAAGCTAAGAAGGGTACAGAGAGGTAGGCATCTGGATGGTAAACTTGTTTTCACTGAAGTGCATTACCCCTTTTATACCAGTAGGAGTCACTGTTTAGGTAGAAATTGTTGGACTGTGGCTTCACATTATATTTCAATATGCCCCTTTATTAAGGTTGATAGCATGAAGTTGAAACGATGACGTTGATTCAAACAAACAATTTTACTATCAACATTGAAATAAAATATGTAATCAAATCTAAAATTCAACAATTTCAAAAACCCAAGTGGTGCAACCCTCTAAAGCACTGCATCTCAGTGTTAGAGATGTGACTACAGACCCTGGTTCGTTCCAAGGATGTATCACAACTGGCCGTGATCGAGAGTCCCACAGGACGATGCACAATTGGCTCAGTGTTGTCCGGCTTAGGGGAGGATTTGGCTGGGGTAGGTCGTTATTGTAAAATAAGAATGTGTTATTAACTGACTTGCCTAGTTAAATAAAAGAATAGAGAATGAAAAATATTTTTTACATTTCTATGTGAAGTTTGCTATGCAATATCAACGATCTGATGAATATGTTGAAATTAGCTAGATTGATGTAACAACCTGCTTGTATTTTTATACATTGACAAAGAGCATTAACAACTAATTAAGCATGTAAAGACTTCCGCTCGCATTCCAAAGTGTACCTCTCTTCCTCTCCTCCTTTTTTCTTTGCCCTTAAGATGTTTACAGCTTGACGGCTAATTGTGCACATGCCTGTGCACTAATCTTTCCCCGGCCATTGTTGTCTGCTTGATAATCCCCTCGCAGGCAGACCGGGGATACTTCCTAAATGGCACCCTATTCCCTACACAGTGTACTACTTTTGATAAGTGTAGAGCATAATGTAGGGAATAGTGTGCTATTTGGGACAACGTCAGGCAGTGAGGTGGTTGCTCCTCAGACTGTGTGTGTGTGTGTTAGTGTACATGTCTGTGTGTGTGTGTGTCAGGTTCCCTCTAATGCATTCTGATGCTACACCTTGACAACATCTCCCTAAGGACCCTTCTCCTGTTGGAGCGGGGCTTAATTCCATTAGGGAGAAAAAAATCAATTATCTGCACAAAGCACACACACACACACTCTTTTCAGAAGATTCCTGCGACACTCCTAAATGACTCAGAGGCAACACATCCTTTTTTACGTGCTACCCATCCCCTCCTCCTCATCCCTCTCTCTCCTGCAATCTTATTTGCCTGAATGAGACATTAACTCAGGTCATCGGCTGCAGATGTGCTGCACAACCAAGTGAAAAGAGCTCAGGAGAGGGGGAGTGAGCCTTCAAGGAGCTGGCCTCTCACAAGGATGTACACGAACATATGCGCTCACCTAAACAAATACATAACACCATTGCGTATACATTAATCAGTGCATTCAAGGACATACTCTCTCGCTTACACACATTGCTTTTAAGGAATCACTGGAGAACAGCTGCTATCCAATGTCTTCTGGTCTTGAATGTCTGATTGCAGAGATTCGTATCAAACACTGTCCATGGTCCTGAAATTATGCTATTGACGCTTGCTTGTCCGTTTATTTTGTAGAGCATCAGACATTTTCTTAGCTTCCACAGGGTTCTACTTGTAATTGTTTTTTTATGGGGTAGATCAGTTTTAATATTGCAGATAGATTGTGGTATCCATTAATGTAATTGTCTGCATCATTTCCGTCCCCCATATATTTTGGGGGTTTTGTAAATATATACAGTACCAGTCAAAAGTTTGGACACACCTACTCATTCAAGGGGTTTTGTTACATTTTTTCTTTTTCTACATTGTAGAATAATATTGAAGACATCAAAACTATGAAATAACACATGGATTCATGTAGTAACCAAAAAAGTGTTAAACAAATCCACATTTATTTTAGATTCTTCAAAGTAGCTACCCATTGCCTTAATGACAGCTTTGCACACTGGCATTCTCTCAACCAGCTTCACCTGGAATGCTGAGCGGTTGGAACCAAAAATCTCACATTTGGACAGTTACACCGATCTAATGTCCATTGTCGTGTTTCCTGGCCCAAGCAAGTTTTTTCTTCTTATTGGTGTCCTTTAGTAGTGGTTTGTTTGCAGCAATTCTACCATTAAGGCCCGATTCACGCCGTCTCCTCTGAACAGTTGATGTTGAGATGTGTCTGTTATTTGAACTCGGTGAAGCATTTATTTGGGCTGCAATTTCTGAGGCTGGTAACTCTAATTAACTTAACCTCTGCAGCAAAGGTAACTCTGGGTCTTACTTTCCTGTGGCGGTCCTCATGAGAGCCAAATTCCTCCTAGCGCTTGATGGTTTTTGCGACAGCACTTGAAGAATATTTTCCGTGTTGACTGACCTTCATGTCTTAAAGAAATGATGGACTGCCTTTTCTCTTTGCTTATTTGATCTGTTCTTGCCATAATATGGACTTGGTCTTTTACCAAATAGGGCTACCTTCTGTATACCACCCATACCTTGTCACAACACAACTGATTGGCTCAAATTCAATAAGGAAAGAAAGTCCACAAATTAACTTTTAGCAAGGCACACCTGTTAATAGAAATGCATTCCAGGTGACGACCTCATGAAGCTGGTTGTGAGAATGCCAAGAGTGTGCAAAGCTGTCATCAAGGCAAAAGGTGGCTACTTTAAAGAATCTCAAATATAAAATACATTTTGATTTGTTTAATACTTTTCTTTGGTTACTACATGATTCCATATGTCTTATTTCATAGTTTTGATGTCTTCACTATTATTCTACAATGTAGAAAATAGTACAAATAAAGAAAAACCCTAGAATGACTAGGTGTGTCCAAACTTTTGACTGGTGCTGTATATACAATATACAGTGGGGAGAACAAGTATTTGATACACTGCCGATTTTGCAGGTTTTCCTACTTACAAAGCATGTAGAGGTCTGTAATTTTTATCATAGGTACACTTCAACTGTGAGAGACGGAATCTAAAACAAAAATCCAGAAAATCACATTGTATGATTTTTAAGTAATTAATTTGCATTTTATTGCATGACATAAGTATTTGATCACCTACCAACCAGTAAGAATTCCGGCTCTCACAGACCTGTTAGTTTTTCTTTAAGAAGCCCTCCTGTTCTCCACTCATTACCTGTATTAACTGCACCTGTTTGAACTCGTTACCTGTATAAAAGACACCTGTCCACACACTCAATCAAACAGACTCCAACCTCTCCACAATGGCCAAGACCAGAGAGCTGTGTAAGGACATCAGGGTTAAATTGTAGACCTGCACAAGGCTGGGATGGGCTACAGGACAATAGGCAAGCAGCTTGGGGAGAAGGCAACAACTGTTGGCGCAATTATTAGAAAATGGAAGAAGTTGAAGATGACGGTCAATCACCCTCGGTCTGGGGCTCCATGCAAGATCTCACCTCGTGGGGCATCAATGATCATGAGGAAGGTGAGGGATCAGCCCAGAACTACCCGGCAGGACCTGGTCAATGACCTGAAGAGAGCTGGGACCACAGTCTCAAAGAAAACCATTAGTAACACACTACGCCGTCACAGATTAAAATCCTGCAGCGCACGCAAGGTCCCCCTGCTCAAGCCAGCGCATGTCCAGGCCTGTCTGAAGTTTGCCAATGACCATCTGGATGATCCAGAGGAGGAATGGGAGAAGGTCATGTGGTCTGATGAGACAAAAATAGAGCCTTTTGGTCTAAAATCCACTCGCCGTGTTTGGAGGAAGAAAAAGGATGAGGACAACCAAGAACACCATCCCAACCGTGAAGCATGGAGGTGGAAACATCATTCTTTGGGGATGCTTTTCTGCAAAGGGGACAGGGCGACTTCACCGTATTGAGGGGAGGATGGATGGGGCCATGTATCGCGAGATCTTGGCCAACAACCTCCTTCCCTCAGTAAGAGCATTGAAGATGGGTCGTGGCTGAGTCTTCCAGCATGACAACAACCCGAAACACAGCCAGGGCAACTAAGGAGTGGCTCCGTAAGAAGCATCTCAAGGTCCTGGAGTGGCCTAGCCAGTCTCCAGACCTGAACCCAATAGAAAATCTTTGGAGGGACCTGAAAGTCCGTATTGCCCAGCGACAGCCCCGAAACCTGAAGGATCTAGAGAAGGTCTGTATGGAGGAGTGGGCCAAAATCCCTGCTGCAGTGTGTGCAAACCTGGTCAAGAACTACAGGAAACGTATGATCTCTGTAATTGCAAACAAAGGTTTCTGTACCAAATATTAAGGTCTGCTTTTCTGATGTATCAAATACTTATGTCATGCAATAAAATGCAAATTAATTACTTAAAAATCATACAATGTGATTTTCTGGATTTTTGTTTTAGATTCCGTCTCTCACAGTTGAAGTGTACCTATGATAAAAATTACAGACCTCCACATGCTTTGTAAGTAGGAAAACCTGCAAAATCGGCAGTGTATCAAATACTTGTTCTCCCCACTGTATATATATTGTTTAATATATTTTCCTTTATTATTTTCCGCTAACCCTACCACCCCTGCCCCCCTAGTAAACTAATCGACAACAACACTTCTACTTCCAACTTATACAAACTATATACATTTTTCGGACACAGTGTATTTTGCATTAGTTATCTTGCTATTTTTAGTCCCACCCTTCAGCTCCACCCAACCATTCCCATATATCTCTGAACACCATTCAGTTTTGATTTATATTTGCCATATATTTTTCAACTGTGCTGTGACATTTCACAATAGTTCTGAACCTTTCTATTCTCATAGTTCCTGCAGATTGTAAATTAAAGATAACCTTTTTTGCTAAGAGTATTATTATATTATTGATCGATTGATTATGACTTTTTATTTATTTATCACCCAGCAGTGCTATTTGCAGAGTTAGAGATCCCAAACCTGTGACCAAAAACAAGCTATATATGGACAGTACCAAAACAAATGATGTAATGATTCTGTCTCTTCTCAGCAAAATCTGCAGATCTGGGATGGTTGTATCCTCCATACATATAACATTCTAGTTTGCAAGTATTTTGTATAATACTTTTATTTGAAAAAGTTTTGAATCCAGCTTCGTTTTAGTGTACCATTTCATAAACCATGGAATCGCTACATTGAAAATCTCTTCCCAACTATTTTGCAATCTATACGGCGCAGTTGTCAATTGTTGGGGTCCTTAAATAAAACTGAAATACTTTTTTATTTATCACAATTTTCTTTAACCAATATAGGTTTCTAATACAGGGCCGACAGACAAGTTCCTTACCTTCTTCCACTTGCCTCTTCCATTTTTGTGGTAATGCTGCAATCAGCTTGTTGTAATTTTGGGTAGAGCATACATTTCCATATATTTTTGTTAGCTTTGTGATTTAACTCCACCAGTCCTATTTATGTCATCATTTCCAATAAACATTTTTAAATATTTTTTTCAATGTATATATAAATTTTACCCAAAATATTTTTTTAATCACTTTGTATATTTGAGTTTAACAATATTTGAATTTAATATATATTGTAATATTTGTTATGTATTTTGTGGTGGATTAAACTGTCTAGGGCTGGTTTTAAAAATAGCCATACTGTTTTTGCTTTGTCATTATGGGGTATTGTGTGTAGATTGATCAGTGAAAAAAATTATTTAATCAATTTTAACATATGGCTGTAACGTAATAAAATGTGTAAAAAGTCAAGGGGTCTGAATACTTTCCGAATGCACTGTAGTTAAACTAGGATATGACTAAAAAGTTAATCAGGGTGATTTTTCTACAAATAGACAGGTTATTTTCTATTTTTGCTATCTTTCTATTTAAAAAAAAAAAAATCGGGTTCTGAATGCCGAGTATGTCCACTTCACCGTCAGACCATTTATTGTTAAACTACAAATTCATGTAAAAGTTGTACTTTTTAGGGATCCAATATGTATTATTGTAACGGTTTTCTAGATCTTCCTCCTCCTCAGACGAGGAGAGGAGAGAAGGATCGGAGGACCAATACGCAGCTAGGTATGATGACATAATATTTATTTAACAAGACAAAAGACGAAACGAAATACTCTTAAACAAACTACAAAACAACAAACGAAGTAGACAGACCTGGTGCGACGAACTTACATGTAACACGAAGAACGCAATAACAGGAAAACTGACTACATAAAACGAATGAACAAACAAAACCGAAAACAGTCCCGTGTGGCGTAACATACAGACACTGACACAGGAGACAACCACCCACAACAAACAGTGTGAAAACACCTACCTTATATGACTCTCAATCAGAGGAAATGACAACCACCTGCCTCTAATTGAGAGCCATATCAGGTCACCCTTTAAACCAACATAGAAACAGAAAACATAGACTGCCCACCCAAACTCACGTCCTGACCAACTAACACATACAAAACTAACAGAAAACAGGTCAGGAACGTGACAATTATCATAATGTGGTTGTAATCCAGAGAGGTTAGAACAATTATGTAAATCCTCTATGATTCTGTGGAGGGATCCAAATTGTTGATTTAAAAGAAAATATGAATCCTCAGTGTACAATGACACTTTGTGTTTATGTCAGGACCCGGTGCGAGAAACAGTCACTAAATCGGCAGAACCCAGAAGATGAGGCAGACACAGCAGTACTAGAGATGGTGGTTTAATAAAAAATAGATATCTTCCAAAATACAAAGAAAATCCACAAAGTGGTAAAAACAGCAAGGGAAAAACAAACCTCAAAAGACTAATCCAAAATACAAAAGAACAAAACCAGAGAACCTCTGGAAAATCCAACAAGAGAAAAATATATGTTCACAACAAGGCTTGGGCTGGGGCTGGGTGCTAACATACAAACACTGAGCAAGGAACTGAGGAACACACAGGGATTAAATACTAACAAGGGAACGACATACAGGTGCAAACAATAATTAGAGCAAGGGAAAAACAAAAGGTACAAAAAAGGTGCAATGGGGACATCTAGTGACAAAAAACCAGAACAGTCCTGGCCAAAACCTGACAGAATCCCCCTCCTAGGAACGACTCCTGACGTTCCTACCAGCCTTCTCAGGGTGGAGGGCCCTGAACTGACGAATGAGGTCAGGGTCCAGTATGTCCTTGGCAGGAACCCAGGAGCGCTCCTCGGGACCATAGCCTTCCCAGTCCACCAGATACTGCCAGGACCGCTGCACCCGGCGGGAGTCCAGTATCCGGTGGACGGTATAAGCCGACTGGCCTCCGATGACACGGGGCGGAGGGGGAGGTCTGCCTGCCGGAATAAGGGGAGAAAAAACAACAGGTTTTAATAAAGAAATGTGAAATGTGGGATTGATTTTAAGGGATCTGGGTAAGTGCAGGCGAAAAGTAACGGGATTGACTCTCCTGGCAATCTTAAAGGGTCCGATGAATCTCTGGGACAGCTTGCGAGACTCCACCCGTAGCGGTAAGTTTTTTGTTGAGAGCCATACTCTCTGGCCGGGGTACAGGGTAGGACCGGGACGGCGACGTCTGTTGGCTTGTCGTTGGTACTGCTGTGAGGAACGCAGAAGATTAAGACGGGCCTTCTTCCACGTAAGCCGACAGCGTCTGATGAACCTCGAGGCTGAAGGCACTCTGACTTCTGCCTCCTGGTCCGGGAACAATAGAGGAGCATAGCCAAACTGACACTCGTGCGGGGATATACCAGTGGAAGAGGAGCACAAGGTGTTGTGCGCGTACTCAGCCCAAACAATGAAGGATGACCATGTGGAGGGGTTGTTGGAAACCATACATCTGAGGGTGGTTTCCAGCTCCTGATTCATCCTCTCAGTTTGGCCGTTGGACTCCGGATGGTACCCTGAAGATAAACTGGCCGTGGCCCCTATGAGTTGGCAGAAGGCCTTCCAAAACCTTGAGGCGAACTGGGGACCTCTGTCGGAAACCATATCTTGCGGGATGCCAAAGACTCGGAACACATGGTTAATCACCAACTCAGCTGTTTCCTTGGCAGAAGGTAAGTTGGTCAAGGGAACAAACCTGGCCGCCTTAGAAAACCTGTCGATGATGACTAGGATCGTAGTATTACCATGGGACGGAGGAAGGCCAGTAATAAAGTCCAGCGAGATATCGGACCAGGGTCGGTGGGGAATAGATAAAGGGTGAAGGAGTCCTTGAGGGCGGAGGTGAGAAGATTTGCCCTGGCAGCACACGGAACAGGCCTTGACGAAAGTGGCAACGTCTTCTTTTATGGTGGGCCACCAGAACTTACGCTGGATGAACTCCAAGGTGCGACCTACGCCCGGGTGACAGGTGAGGCGAGAGGAGTGCCCCCACAGAAGGACTTGGGACCTTGCTGCCTTGGGAACAAACAACCGATTAGCAGGACCTCCTCCAGGGCCCGGTTCGATGGCTTGAGCTTGTTTCACGGTATCCTCCACTTGCCACGAGATCGGAGCCACGATCTTAGCGGCAGGAAGAACAGTCATGTCAGTATCTTCTCGAATGGCAGGAGAGTAGACTCGTGACAAGGCATCCGGTTTGAGATTCTTCGACCCGGGTCTATAGGTGAGAATAAACTGGAATCGGCTGAAGAAAAGAGACCATCGAGCTTGTCTGGAGTTCAACCGCTTCGCCTGCTGGATATACTCCAGATTTTTGTGGTCCGTAAGCACTTGAAACGGTTGAGAAGCCCCCTCGAGCCAGTGTCTCCATTCCTTCAATGCCATCTTAACCGCTAGGAGTTCACGATCCCCCACATCGTAATTCCTCTCGGCCGGGGTAAGCCGGTGAGAGAAGAAGGCGCAAGGATGAAGCCTCTTGTTTTCACCCCTCTGAGACAGGACAGCTCCAACACCAACCTCTGATGCGTCTACCTCCACCACAAAAGGTTCATCCGCCGTCGGTAGTGTCAGGATGGGAGCAGAGAGGATGCGCTGCTTGAGTCCTTGGAAGGCCGTCTCAGCTTCTCTTCCCCACAGAAACCTTGTGTTGCCACCCTTGGTTAAAGCTGAGAGAGGGGCTGCCACCGAGCTGAAGTTCTTGATGAACTTGCGGTAGAAGTTAGTGAAGCCCAGGAAACGCTGAACTTCCTTAACAGACTTGGGGGTGGGCCAATCTGCTACCGCCCCTACCTTCTTGGGGTCCATCTGGACACGACCGGGTTCCACTACAAATCCCAGGAACTGTACTCGAGAGGAATGGAATTCACACTTTTCCGGCTTAACGTACAAATGGCTGTCTAGGAGGCGTTTGAGCACTTGTCTGACATGCTTAGTGTGTTCTTGAAGGGAGCTCGAAAAGATGAGGATGTCATCCAAGTAAACAAACACGAAAATGTTAAGCATATCCCTAAGCACATCGTTTATGAGCGCTTGGAACACAGTCGGGGCGTTGGTCAGGCCGAAGGGCATCACCAAGTATTCGTAGTGACCAGTAGGCGTGTTGAAAGCGGTCTTCCACTCGTCACCAGGTTTGATCCGCACAAGATGGTATGCGTTCCGCAGGTCAAGCTTAGTGAAGACCACTGCTTCCTGGAGCAGCTCAAAGGCTGTGGCCATAAGGGGTAGCGGGTAGCGGTTACGGACAGTTATGGCATTAAGTCCCCGGTAGTCGATGCAAGGACGTAATCCCCCGTCTTTTTTGGCCACAAAGAAAAACCCTGCTCCCGCCGGCGAGGTGGATGGACGCATGAGGCCTGCTGCCAGAGCGTCCTTGATGTAGGTATCCATAGCAGCTCGTTCGGGAGGAAATAGGGAAAAGATCCGACCCCTGGGGGGGCAGGTGCCCGGAAACAGGTCGATGGGGCAATCGTAAGGTCTATGGGGTGGTAGTTTGGTGGCCCTCTGTTTGCTAAATACCGGTTTGAGGTCATGGTAACACTCGGGAACTCGGGACAGGTCGATGGATTCTAGAGACTCGGGAGGGGAACTCGGGGAACTTGGGAAGATACAAGTGGCTTGGCACGTAGGACCCCACTGCTTGATAGTGCCCACAGACCAGTCGATGTGAGGGTTATGGCTGTGAAGCCAGGGGTATCCAAGGACGAGAGGGAACTCGGAACACGAGGTCAGATGAAAGTTCATCACTTCCTGGTGTTGGGAAACTGAAAGACGCAAGGGGGTAGTGACACGAATGACAAGTCCAGATCCCAAAGGGCTTCCATCCAACGTAGTAACCCTTATGGGGTCACTTAGAGGTTCAGAGGGAACGCCATTCTCCTTCGCCCAGACACCATCCATGAAGTTACCTGCGGCTCCAGAGTCTACCAAGGCTTGAAGGGGAAGCTCGTGGTTGTCCCAGGAAAGGGTAACTGGAATGAGCAGGCGGGAGTTGGATGGATGAGAGGAGGTTATGTTTCCCGTTACCGTCCTCCCAGGCCTGCACGGGAGAGTGCGTTTTCCCTGGAGCCCGGGACACGTGGAGAGGAAATGACCCGGTTTGCCGCAATATAGACAGCATCGCTCCCTCATCCGGCGGTCTCTCTCAGCCTGGGAGATGCGTCCAACCTGCATGGGTTCCGGTGGAGTCAGCGGGGATAAAGGTGGAGACTCGGAGCTGGGACCGATAGGAGCTAGGGTGAGAGATCTACGGTTGAGCTCTCTCTCTCTCAGACGCTGGTCTATGCGTGAAGCCAACTTGATCAGGGACTCGAGGTTGTCCGGTGGTTCCCAAGTGACCAGTTCATCTTGGATGGTGTCGGAAAGACCCTTCAAAAAGCACACTGTGAGCGCCTCGTCATTCCAGCCACTCGCTGCTGCCACCGTGCGGAACTGGATGGCATAGTCCGTCACGCTGCGCCGACCTTGGCGGAGAGTCAGGAGCTGTTTGGCTGAGTCAGGACCGCTGGTAGGACCTTGAAACACTCGCTTGAATTCTTCAGCAAAGGTAGAGTAGCTGGCACAGCAGGGACTTTGGGCATCCCACACAGCAGTAGCCCAGGCTAGGGCTTTTTCCGACAGCAGGGTGATGATATATGCTATCTTGGACCGGTCGGTGGGAAATGACGAGGGTTGCAGCTCGAAGGAGAGAAAGAGAAGGAAAGAGAACCCCTTAGAACCACTCGGATCACCTGAGAACCGTTGGGGAGGCGGCAGACGAGGTTCAGCCAGGGGGTTAACTGCCACGGGCACTTGAATCTGATGAACTGGAGCAGAAGTGGTTGCAGGAGAAAGTTGATCAGAAATCTGCTTTATGGAAGTCATCATCTCCGACAGAAGTTGAGAATGTCCAGCCATTAAGGCCTCTTGCTGAACCAGAGCAGCTTCGTGACGTTGGACAGTCCCCTCGTGGTGGGACAGCATGGGAAAAAAGTCCTGGGTACTGGCTGCCTCTGGGTTCATTTTAAGGGCTCAGTGTTTCTGTCAGGACCCGGTGCGAGAAACAGTCACTAAATCGGCAGAACCCAGAAGATGAGGCAGACACAGCAGTACTAGAGATGGTGGTTTAATAAAAAATAGATATCTTCCAAAATACAAAGAAAATCCACAAAGTGGTAAAAACAGCAAGGGAAAAACAAACCTCAAAAGACTAATCCAAAATACAAAAGAACAAAACCAGAGAACCTCTGGAAAATCCAACAAGAGAAAAATATATGTTCACAACAAGGCTTGGGCTGGGGCTGGGTGCTAACATACAAACACTGAGCAAGGAACTGAGGAACACACAGGGATTAAATACTAACAAGGGAATGACATACAGGTGCAAACAATAATTAGAGCAAGGGAAAAACAAAAGGTACAAAAAAGGTGCAATGGGGACATCTAGTGACAAAAAACCAGAACAGTCCTGGCCAAAACCTGACAGTTTAAGCCCTGAATTTCTAGGCCCTTGATAATATTGTTGGATCTGATTTCAATAGCTAACATTTGATGGCCATAATAAATAGATATGCCAATAGTGGACAACCTTGTTTTACTCCTCTTGACAGTTTAAGTAGCCATTATTTACTATTTTACACCGAGGGTTACTATACATAACTTTTACCCATTTTAAAAGAGATTATCCAACATTGACATATTCCATGCATTTACATATAAACTCCAGTTGTACTTTATCAAATCAAATTGTATTGGTCACATACACATGGTTAGCAGATGTTATTGCGAAATGCTTGTGCTTCTAGTTCTGACAGTGAAGCAATATCCAGCAAGTAATATCTAACAATAACACAACAAATACCTAAAACACACAAATATAAGTAAAGGAATGGAATAAGCATATATAAATATATGGATGACCAATGACAGAGCAGCATAGGCTAAGATGCAGTAGATAATATAGAATACAGTATATACAGTGGGGAGAACAAGTATTTGATACACTGCCGATTCTGCAGGTTTTCCTACTTACAAAGCATGTAGAGGTCTGTCATTTTTATCATAGGTACACTTCAACTGTGAGAGACGGAATCTAAAACAAAAATCCAGAAAATCACATTGTATGATTTTTAAGTAATTAATTTGCATTTTATTGCATGACATAAGTATTTGATCACCTACCAACCAGTAAGAATTCCAGCTCTCACAGACCTGTTAGTTTTTCTTTAAGAAGCCCTCCTGTTCTCCACTCATTACCTGTATTAACTGCACCTGTTTGAACTCGTTACCTGTATAAAAGACACCTGTCCACACACTCAATCAAACAGACTCCAACCTCTCCACAATGGCCAAGACCAGAGAGCTGTGTAAGGACATCAGGGATAAATTGTAGACCTGTACAAGGCTGGGATGGGCTACAGGACAATAGGCAAGCAGCTTGGTGAGAAGGCAACAACTGTTGGCACAATTATTAGAAAATGGAAGAAGTTCAAGATGACGGTCAATCACCCTCGGTCTGGGGCTCCATGCAAGATCTCACCTCGTGGGGCATCAATGATCATGAGGAATGTGAGGGATCAGCCCAGAACTACACGGCAGGACCTGGTCAATGACCTGAAGAGAGCTGGGACCACAGTCTCAAAGAAAACCATTAGTAACACACTACGCCGTCATGGATTAAAATCCTGCAGCGCACGCAAGGTCCCCCAGCTCAAGCCAGCGCATGTCCAGGCCCGTCTGAAGTTTGCCAATGACCATCTGGATGATCCAGAGGAGGAATGGGAGAAGGTCATGTGGTCTGATGAGACAAAAATAGAGCTTTTTGGTCTAAACTCCACTCGCCGTGTTTGGAGGAAGAAGAAGGATGAGTACAACCCCAAGAACACCATCCCAACCGTGAAGCATGGAGGTGGAAACATCATTCTTTGGGGATGCTTTTCTGCAAAGGGGACAGGACGACTGCACCGTATTGAGGGGAGGATGGATGGGGCCATGTATCGCGAGATCTTGACCAACAACCTCCTTCCCTCAGTAAGAGCATTGAAGATGGGTCGTGGCTGGGTCTTCCAGCATGACAACGACCCGAAACACACAGCCAGGGCAACTAAGGAGTGGCTCCGTAAGAAGCATCTCAAGGTCCTGGAGTGGCCTAGCCAGTCTCCAGACCTGAACCCAATAGAAAATCTTTGGAGGGAGCCGAAAGTCCGTATTGCCCAGCGACAGCCCCGAAACCTGAAGGATCTGGAGAAGGTCTGTATGGAGGAGTGGGCCAAAATCCCTGCTGCAGTGTGTGCAAACCTGGTCAAGAACTACAGGAAACGTATGATCTCTGTAATTGCAAACTAAGGTTTCTGTACCAAATATTAAGTTCTGCTTTTCTGATGTATCAAATACTTATGTCATGCAATAAAATGCAAATTAATTACTTAAAAATCATACAATGTGATTTTCTGGATTTTTGTTTTAGATTCCTTCACTCACAGTTGAAGTGTACCTATGATAAAAATTACAGACCTCTACATGCTTTGTAAGTAGGAAAACCTGCAAAATCGTCAGTGTATCAAATACTTGTTCTCCCCACTGTACATATGAGATGAATAATTCAAGATATAAAAACATTATTAAAGTGACATTATAAAAGTGACTAGTGTTCCATTTATTAAAGTGGCCAACGATTTCAAGTCTGTCTGTATGTAGGCAGCAGCCTCTCTGTGCTAGTGATGGGTGTTTAACCTCTCTGCGAGTAAGGCTAGTTTCCTGAATTTCCGCCTGTCTGACGTGCCTAAAGTAAACTGCCTGTTACTCAGGCCCAGAAGCAAGGCTATGCATATAATTGGTAGAATTGGATAGGAAACACTCTGAAGTTTCTAATACTGTTAAAATAATGTCTGTGAGTATAACAGAACTGATATAGCAGGTGAAAAGCCGAGGAAAATCGATCCTGAATTTTTCGGGGGGAGCTCCGAATGACTTCCAATGCAATGCTATTGAAAGATCTAATTTCCGCCTCCCAGATTGCAGTTCCTATGGTTTCCAGTAGATGTCAACAGTCTTTATACATGGTTTTAGGCTTGTACTGCACCTGTACCGGCCTCGCCTTCTGGATGGTAGCGGGGTGAACAGGCAGTGGCTCGGGTGGTTGTTATCATTGATGATCTTTTTAGTCTTCCTGTGACGTCGGATGCTGTAGGTGTCCTGGAGGGCTGGTAGTTTTCCCCCAGTGAAGCATTGTGCAGACCCTCTGGAGAGCCCCGCGGAGGTGGGCGGTGCAGTTGCCGTACCAGGTGGTGATAAAGCCCAACAGGATGCTCTCAATTGTGCATCTGTAAAAGTTTGTGAGGGTTTTAGGTGACAAGCCAAATTTCTTCAGCCTCCTGAAGTTGAAGAGGCGCTATTAGGCCTTCTTAACCACACTGTCTGTGGGGGTGGACCTTTTCAGTTTGTCCATGATTTGTATGCAGAGGAACTTAAAAATGTCCACCTTCTCCACTGCTGTCCCATCAATGTGGATAGGGGGGGTGCTCCCTCTGCTGTTTCCTGAAGCCCACAATAAACTCTTTTGTTTTTTTGACGTTGAGTGAGAGGTTGTTTTCCGGACAGCACACTCCGAGAGCCCTCACCTCCTCCCTGTAGGCTGTCTCGTAAGTTGTTGGTAATCAAGTCTACTACAATTGTTTCGTCTACAAACTTGATGATTGAGTTGGAAGTGTGCATGGCCACACAGTCATGGGTGAACAAGGAGTACAAGAGGGGGCTGAGCACACACCCTTGTGGGGCCCCACTGTTGAGGATCAGCGAAGTAGAGATGTTGTTTCCAACCTTCACTACCTGCGGGCGGCCCGTCAGGAAGTCCAGGACCCAATTGCACAGGGCGAGGTTGAGAACCAGGGCCTCAAGCTTAATGATGAGCTTGGAGGGTACTATGGTGTTGAATGCTGAGCTATAGTCAATGAACAGCATTCTTTCATAAGTATTCCTCTTGTCCAGATGGGATAGGGCAGTATGCATGGCGATTGCATCGTCTTTGGACCTATTGGGGGTGGTAAGCTAATTGAAGTGGGTCTAGGGTGACAGGTAAGCTGGAGGTGATATGATCCTTGATTAGTCTCTCAAAGCACTTCATGGTGACATAAGTGAGTGCTACGAGGCGATAGTCATTTAGTTCAGTTACCTTTGCCTTCTTTGGTACAGGAACAAAGGTGGCCATCTTGAAGCATGTGGGAACAGCAGACTGGGATAGGGAGAGATTGAATATATCCATAAACACATCAGACAGGTAGTCTGGGCATGCTCTGAGGTTGCGGCTAGGGATGTCGTCTGGGCCGGCAGCCTTGCGAGGGTTCAAGCGTTTAACTTTCTTACTCACGTCGGCCATGGAGAAGGAGAGCCCACCGTCCTTGGAAGCGAGCCGCGTCGGTGGCACTGTATTATCCTCAAAGCGGGCAAAGAAGGTTTAGTTTGTCTGGAAGCAAGAAGTCGGTGTTCATGACGTGGCTGTTTTTTCTATTGTAGTCCGTGAATGTCTGTAGACCCTGCAACATACGTCTCGTGTCTGAGCTGATTAATTGCGACTCCAATTTGGCTCTATACTGACATTTTGCTTGTTTGATTGCCTTGCAAAGGGAATAACTACACTCTTTGTATTCAGCCATATTCCCAGTCACCTTTCCATGGTTAAATGCGGTGGTTTACGCTTTCAGTTTTGGGCGAATGCAGTTTCTGGTTAGGGTAGGTTTTAGTAGTCACAGTGGGTATAACATCTTCTATACACTTCCTTATAAACTCACTCACCAAATCACTGTATACGACGATATTATTCTCTGCGGCTACCCGGAACATTTCCCAGTTCGCGTGATCAAAACAATCTTGAAGCGTGGATTCCTATTGGTCAGACCAGCGTTGAATAGTCCTTAGCACGGGTACTTCCTGTTTGAGTTTCTGCCTATAGAAAGGGAGGAGCAAAATGGAGTAGAGGTCATATTTTCCAGAAAGGAGGGCGGGGGAGGGCCTTGAATGCATCGTGGAAGTTAGAGTAACAGTTGTCCAGTGTTTTTCCAACACAAGTGCTACAGTCGATGTGCTGATTGTTCTCAAATTTGCTTTTTTTTTTTTAAATCCACAGCTCCAATAAATGCAACCTCAGGATATATGGTTTCCAGTTTGTATAAAGTCCAATGAAGTTCCTTGAGAACCTTCGTGGTATCGGCTTGAGTGGGGATATACACGGCTGTGACAATATCCGAAGAGAATTTGCTTGGGCGATAATACGGCCGGCATTTGATTGTGAGGAATTCTTGGTCAGGTGAACAAAAGGACTTGAGTTCCTGTATGTTGTTACAATTACCACCATGAGTCATTAATCATGAAACATTCACCCCTGCACTTCTTCTTCCCGGAGAGATGTTTATTCCTGACGGTGCGACGCACTCAGAATCCAGGTGGCTGTACCGACTCCGACAGCATATCCCAAGAGAGCAATGTTTCCGTAAAACAGAGTATGTTACAATCTCTGATGTCTCTCTGGAAAGTAACCCTTGTCCTGATTTCGTCGACCTTGTTATCTAGGGACTGGACATTAGCGAGTAATATACTCGGAAGTGATGGGTGGCGTGCGCACCTCAAGTCTGACCAGAAGACCCTTCCGTCTCCCTTTTCTCCGGGGTGTTGTTTTTGGGTCGGCCTCTGGAATCAGTTCATATGCCCTGGGTGGTGCTAACAAAGTATCCGTTTCGTATCATACATAAAAAATGAAATACTAAAAAGTTTCCTAAGGACTAGAAGCGAGGCAGCCTTCTCTGTCGGCGCCATCGATCAAGCCTTTTCTAAGTCAGCTATGAATACCAGGCCTGGATTCCCAGATTTTTCATAGCGTTCTATTGTTTCCAGTACTATTGTTTCTTATATTATCTCCAATGTATCGTCCATGTAAAAAAACTGTCTGATTAGGATGAATAGTATCTGACAACACCTTTTTAATTCTATGCGCTATGCATTTTTCTAGAATATTGGCATCACATATTGAAGTGTAAGGGGCCTCAAATTTATATTTTACATTATTAATAGAAAAATAATCCTTACAATAAAACTTCGGTTAGATGGAGATGGAGATGCTTATTAATTAACCTGATGAGGACAGGGGGTGCTATTTTCACTTTTGGGGAAAATCGTATGATATTTAAACGGCCTCGTACTCAATTCTTGCTCTTACAATATGCATATTATTATTACTATTGGATAGAAAACACTCTCTAGTTTCTAAAACCGTTTGAATTATTTCTCTAAGTGAAACAGAACTCTTTTTACAGACCATTTCCTATCCGGAAGTGAGATTTCCAAAAGCGAAGTCTCTCTTCAAGAGCTTGTCTATAAAAGGGCATGTCACTTATGACTGTAGAAACACGTCATACACCTTCCCCTGGGTGTCATGCGGAAGTGAGAGCAGAAATGACTTGATTATCTCGTTCAGGGATTGTATACAACCTCTTGGAGTGAGAAGTGCGCACTTTATTTTTTTTGGAAGGCGCGAAGTTGGATCTGGAGTCGCCTCCTGGAAAACCGTCGTTATAGGTGAATATGATCTCTGGCTTCGATTTTATTTGATACATGTCACAATATCATCCTAAAGTATGTTTTTTCAATATAGTTTAATTATATTATTGAAATGTATTCTGGACTTTAGACGTGATGCGACGCAAGAATTTTGTCAAGACGGAGAGGTTAGCACAGCACGGCCAGTGTGCTTGCTAATTCAAGAGGGAAATCGTTCGTTCTGGTTCCAAATAAAGACGGTTCTGAACAAAGGACCCCTTGGAGAACATTCTGATGGAAGATCAACAAAGATAAGGACCCAATTTGGGATACTATTTCATATATCTGTCGAACTGTGCTATCGCTAGCGTTTGACTAGAATCAATGCTGCTGTGTGTTAGCTATTGTAGTAAGCTAATATAACGATATATTGTGTTTTCGCTGTAAAACACTTCAAAAATCGGAAATTTTGGCTGTATTCGCAAGATCTTTGTCTTTCATTAGCTATCCACCATATATTTTTCTGAAATGTTTTATGATGAGTAATTAGGTAGTTGACGTTGGTGTCTGTATTTACTCTGGCTACTCCCATGCGATTTCTGACTGTAGCTATGATGGTAGCTATGATGGTAGCAGTAATGTAAAACTGATTTATAGCTAAAATATGCACATTTTTCGAACAAAACATAGATTTATTGTGTAACATGTTATAGGACTGTCATCTGAGGTAGTTTTTTCTAGGTTATTTAGGTTGGTTCTAGGTTAGTTAGGTTGGCTTGTGCATGCTACCTGCATGCTACCGTTGCT
Source organism: Salvelinus alpinus (assembly GCF_045679555.1). Classification (NCBI taxonomy): domain Eukaryota; kingdom Metazoa; phylum Chordata; class Actinopteri; order Salmoniformes; family Salmonidae; genus Salvelinus; species Salvelinus alpinus. Next base: position 50,754,908 of record NC_092108.1, on the reverse strand, counting down.
GTGAAAAACTGTCTGTCTGTCTTTTGTATTTGGTGGTGAGCTAACATAAGTATATGTGGTGTTTTCTCTGTAAAACATTTTAAAAATCGGAAATATTGGACATGTTGGCTGAATTCACAAGATGTTTATCTTTCAAATGCTGTATTGGACTTGTTAATGTGTGAAAGTTAAATATTTCAATTTATTTTTTTTGAATTTGCCGCTCTTCCTTTTCAGTGGAATGTGGGCTAGCGGAACTCCTGGCCCAGACAGGATAAAGTGCTTTCCTTCCTCTTTCAAAATATTGTTTAGTGAATCATGGGTGACTCATTTGTAACAAGTTTCTGGGGCTCCAAACCAAGCCTCGGACGTGTCCACCTCCACTATGAATGCCAAAGAAGGGTTCGGATGCGCCAGCACGGGAGCCGAGGTAAAAAGAGCCTTAAGACGACCAAAAGCCCTGTCCGCCTCAGCCGACCATCCCAGACACACCGGCCCCCCCTTCAGCAGTGACGTAATGGGAGCAGCAACCTGCCCAAAATCCCGGATAAACCTTCAGGAGGTATTTGGCAAACCCTAAGAACCGCTGCACCTCCTTTACCGTGGTTGGAGTCGGCCAATTATGCACGGCTGCAATGCGGTCACACTCCATCACCAACCCCGATGTGGAAATGCGATACCCAAGGAAGGAGATGGCCTGTTGGAAGAACAAGCATTTCTAAGCCTTGACGTACAGGTAATGCTCCAACAGTCGCCCAAGTACCTTGCGCACCAGAGACACATGCGCGGCGCGTGTAGCGGAATAGACCAGAATATCATCGATGTAAACCACCACACCCTGCCCGTGCAGGTCCCTGAGAATCTCATCTACAAAAGATTGGAAGACTGCTGGAGCATTCTTCAACCCGTACGGCATGACGAGGTACTCATAATGCCAGATGTGGTACTAAACGCTGTCTTCCACTCTTCTCCTTTCCGGATTCGCACCGGAAAAGTTATATGCACTCCTGAGATCCAGTTTTGTGAAAAAAACGTGCTCTGTGAAATCACCGTGGCAATGAGAGGTAGCGGGTAACTATACCCTACCGTGATGGAATTTAGACCTCTATAGTCAATGCACGGACGCAGACCTCCCTCCTTTTTCTTCACAAAAAAGAAACTCGAGGAGGCAGGTGAGATGGAGGGCCGAATGTACCCCTGCCCCAGAGATTCAGATATGTATGTCTCTATAGCCACCGTCTCCTCCTGGGACAGGGGATATACGTGACTCCTGGGAAGTGCAGCGCCTACCAGGAGATTTATCGCACAATCCCCTCGTCGATGAGGTGGTAATTGGGTCGCCCTCTTTTTACAGAAGGCGATAGCCAAATCGGCATATTCTGAGGGAATGCGCACGGTGGAGACTTGGTCTGGACTCTCCACCGTTGTTGCACCGATGGCAACTCCTACACACCTGCCTGAGCACTCCTCTGACCACCCCTTTAGAGCCCTCTGTTGCCACGAAATCCTGGGGTTGTGACGGGCCAACCAGGGTATCCCCAGCACCACCGGAAACGCAGGAGAATCAATGAGGAAGAGACTAATTCTCTCCTCATGACCCTCCTGCGTGACCATGCCCAGTGGAGCCGTGGCTTCCCTGACTAGCCCTGACCCTAATGGTCGGCTATCTAAGGCGTGCACTGGGAAGGGTTTGTCAAGCTGAACAAGGGGGAACCCTAACCTGTGCGCTAAACCACTGTCAATAAAATTCCCCGCCGCGCCTGTATCTACTAGCGCCTTATGCCGGGAAAGAGGGGAAAATTCAGGAAAACAATCAATACATACATGTGACCAACAGGGGGCTTTGGGTGAGCCTGGTGCCGACTCACCTGAGGTGTCCGAGCAGTGCTCGGCCTGGCGTCTCGACTCCCTGGAGGACCCCCCAGCACCGGTCAGCAGTGTGCCCTCTGCGACCACAGCTGGCACAGGAAAGGCCCCCTCCTCCAGTCGCCCTACCGGCAGCACCTCCTAGCTCCATGGGCGTTGGAGTGGAGGAGCTGGGGGATGGAACTGATGGAACCCGATCTGGACGTCCGCGGGTCGCCAGCAAGTTGTCCAACCGAATGGACATGTCGATCAACTGGTCCAAGGAGAGGGTGGTGTCTCTACAGGCCAGCTCCCTACGGACGTCCTCACGCAAACTACACCTATAGTGATCGATCAAGGCCCTGTCGTTCCATCCCGCGCCAGCGGCCAAGGTCCGGAACTCTAGAGCAAAGTCCTGAGCACTCCTCTTCTCCTGCCTCAGATTGAACAGCCGTTCACCCGCCACTCGACCCTCAGGTGGGTGATCGAACACGGCCTGAAAGTGGCGGGTGAACTCTGGGTAGTGGTCCCTAGCCGAGTCAGGATCGTTCCATCCCGCGTTGGCCCACTCCAGGGCTTTACCTGAGAGGCAGGAGACGAGGGCGTTCACGCTCTCACCTCCAGAAGGAGTCGGACGACCGGTCGCCAGGTATAGGTCCATCTGGAGTAAGAACCCCTGGCACCCGGTCTCCGTCCCATCGTACTCCCTCGGGAGTGTGAGTCGAATCCCACTGTGCCCTGGCAATGAAGGAGAGGGTAGTGGTACTGGTTGGGGTGTGGCTGATGGAGGTGTGGGAAGGCCACCTCTCTCCCATCTTTCCATCGTCGCCATCACCTGATCCATGGCGGTCCCCAGCCGGTGTAACACTGCCGTGTGGTGTTGAACTCGCTCCTCCACGGACCCTGGGAGTGCGTCCGCTGGGAGTGCGTCCGAATTTGAGATTTTTGGTTATTTTGTGTGACGCAGAGTAGGTGAACGGATGTCTTCATGTGTGGTTCCCACCGTGAAGCATGGAGGAGGAGGTGTGATGGTGAGGGGGTGCTTTGCTGATGACACTGTCTAAAATTTCTTTAGAATTCAAGGTACACTTAACCAACATGGCTACCACAGCACTCTGCAGCGATACACCATCCCATCTGGTTTACGCGTAGTGGGACAATCATTTGTATTTCAACAGGACAATGACCCAATACACCTCCAGGCTATTTGACTAAGAGGGAGAGTGATGGAGTGCTGCATCAGATGACCTGGCCTCCACAATCACCCGACCTCAACCCAATTGAGATGGTTTGGGATGAGTTGGACCGCAGAGTGAAGGAAAAGCATCCAGCATATGTGTGAACTCCTTCAAAACCATTGGAAAAGCATTCCAGGTGAAGCTGGTTGAGAGAATGTCAAGATTGTGCAACGCTGTCAAGGCAAAGGGTAACTACTTTGAACAGTCTAAATATTTCGATTTGTTTAACACTTTTTTGGTTACTACATGATTCTACATGTGTTATTTAATAGTTTTGATTTCTTCTCTATTATACAATGTAGAAAATAGTAAAAATAAAGAAAAACCCTTGAACAAGTAGGTGTGTCCAAACTTTTGACTGGTACTGTATACATATATACAAATCTTGCATGTCTTAATTTACTTCCACAATTAACAAATAATATGCGTAATAATGTATGCAGTTCATACCAACGATTGTTACCTATAACCAGGATTGGCAATAGAAAAATGTCATTTTTGGCAAGAATTTTTTTTTATTTGACAAACAAGTATTGTGATTCATCCTGTATTGTCCTTAACATCATTACCCCGTAGCAACATATATGGGACACACACACAAGCTCAGATGTTCAACAGTTGTTCCATCCCGAGCCCAACTCAAGAGAAGACTTGACGTGAGAATGCATATACAGTTGTAGCTGTTTGAGAAGGAGATTTTATTAACCAATGTCATGTCCTAGCTGATGGCGCTCAGATACACCACCCTACCCTGAAATAGACGCACACACTGGTCCCTCCGTTGTCACCATTTCCCAAGCATCTCTGTGCAGTCAGACCTCTAGATTATTTTGTGTGCCACCAGGCCACAATAATTAGCTTGTAATTGTTATTTGAGTTGACTGAGATAGCAGTTTAACTCAAATGACCCAGGGAAAGTTCACAGTTGACCAGATGAACGGTGATCTTTGAACAGAAGGAGGAGTTCTGCCTACTGGTCCACCAAACCCATATCTAGCGTCTCGGTCATGTTTATTAGGTACCAAATGGAAAAAAGTGTAATGAAACATGGAGGAACTACCTGGATTTGTCCAAAAAAGAAGCAGCAATTTTCGTTTTCTGTTGCAATACATTTTTTAAGGTTGTGTGCCCTAATGAACACGACCCATCTCCCATTCAAGTACCAAAGTGTCACTCAGGTCCAACCCTGCTTAAAACGAAAGCCAGATGAAAGCCTGCCCTGTGGAGGGATGCAGGTTGGTTTTGATGAGTCACTGAACATGTACGCAGAGTATGATACCACTACAAAACCTACTGCAGAAAACCAAAGGATGTCAGGGCATGTTCACCTGTTTGTCGAGTCACAATGCATGAGTCACTGCCCAGACGGCCAGGAATTGGAACTACCACAATATCTTATTTTTACAGAAGTATTTTCAGAAGTCCAACCTCGGTTCGACCTCGTTTAAAACCACCAGGCCTACAGTACTTATGCTTATCAACCTTAAACTTGTTTTGGGTGGACTTTCGCTAAACCAACTCTATCAATATCACACCCACACTTGAAGGCTATGGTGACTAAATGAAGGCCATGGTGACTTCTATGTTCCCTCTTAATATGATGGTCTTTCTTCTTCTTCTCTGTTCCTCTGGTGAAGCTAATAGAAAGTGACATAATACATTAACCCCTCTCTTTGGCATTTGGTGGTCCAAATGGGGGGTCCACCATGCTGCGTAGGGGAGATTGTGTGTGTGTGTGTGTGTAATGGAGTCATGAAGTGGTCGGATGAGTGAGCTTGGCTGATAGTTGGAGGGTATATGTGTGTGCGTGTGGCGGGTGTTATGCGCACTGGGTGGGAGAGCGTCAGGCTTGGGGGGGTGTTGCCGGCAGGGTGGTGTGTGTCTGAGGTTGGTGGTTAAGGAGGTGGGGGTGTGTTAGAGGCCCTGTGTGTGGTAGTGGAGTCATCGCCCCCCTACCACACAAGCAAAACCCACTTCCTTTAGAAGACACCCCCCCCATCCAGAGGAGCTGTGACTAAAAGGCAAGACACCCTCCAGCAGGAAATCAGGAGCGGCGCTCCCGACATGAAGTGACAGCGATGAGCCCACCCGTAAATCTTGTTTTTATTCTAATTAGCCTCAAAAAAGAGGGGAAAGAAAGGAAGAAGAATAGCAGGAAGAAGAATAGCAGCAAGACCCGAATCCCCCTTTTCCCCTCGGTACACTCAGGGGGAAAGTATTTGTATTTATAATTATTATGGATCCCCATTAGCTGCTGCTTTGGCAATACATTCACAGATTTCGCAACACACCGTGTGCCCTCAGGCCCCTGCTCCATCACTACCATGTATCTACCATGTATCTACAGTACACTAAATAGTGTGTATGTTATCGTATGTGTGTGTGTGTGTCATGCTTCTCAACCAGTTTAGGCCAAACATTGTTGTCAAGAAGCGTGTTTTAGCGGACTGGTAAGGCAATGCAAGACCCGTGGGTTGAAATATATTACAAAAATTACGTTACATAAATGCAAAATAAATATCTGCTTCTTGTGAGTCGTATTATGTGTCATTTTTGGATTGTGGCATATGTTGGCACATGTGGCCTTCGGTTTGGCTGCTGGTTACTTGTTTGATTTTCAACGGACTTGATGCTGATTATAAGCAGAGCGTGGTATTTTGGCTCTAGTCTCTTACCGAACTTCATTTGACTGTACCTGCCTCATCATGAGGTAACGATGACAACTGAACCCTAGTGCAAGCTGACATTTAACTTGTGAAAATGAGTGTATGACTGTCTGAACATGCTTTGGACAACAAAATGAGGAGGATTGTAGTGAGTGGAACAAAAATACTAAACAAAGAGGTGTGTATAAGGCAGAGACATCTTTTACTTAATTATACACATTTTAATGAGGTAAAAGATCAGCATAGCTAAGTTACAGCAGGATGCATACTGCAACCTGTTTCAAACAACCAGTCTTGCTCAGACAGCTATTGTTTTGGATTCTACTGTGTAAGGGGCCTTTTTTTACACTCATCTTCACTAATACAGAATTAAAAAGCACAAGAGTAACAACTTGTCTGGATGGTTGTTTGGGTCGCCTGTTTATTTCTAGGTTGATTGATACTCAGCAAGGCATCCTTCCCTGTGCGAAAAACTGTTTGCGGATATTCATAAAACAAACCCTAGGCTTTTTGTGCATGTGAGATAAGAACATTTTACAGCGTGCATTTTTGTTTCATTTTAAATGCCAGGATAGTCATTTTTCCTATCCATATTGCAGGTATTTGCTGTATTCTAGTTCTATTCAGGAAGTAAATGACTATTTCAGTCCCACAATTGAATGGAACCGGAAAATGATAGGAGCAGATAGGAGTTGACCTATAGAGATAGGCCTATAATGCCTATGATGTTGCAAGAGAAAGTCTGTTTAGGAAGACACATAACACTTTAACTAGTGAGTGTTGGTGAATTTTAAATAGTTAATGTTTTCATAAAATGACTAACACCATGAATCACACCAATTTAGCCATACAGTATCCCAATTAGATAGTACATCTCATTAACAGCAAATGCCTTTCTAACTCCCCACTTCCACATCAATAGAAAAACATATCCTATGTTGTTTGTCTTTGTTGTCAAGTAACCAAAGACAAAAATGTTTCGGCGCAAAAAACATGTACAACGGGATCCATATTAGGACAACCTTAGAGTCACAAGGAGTTGGTGTCAAATTATGGTCACTATACCGGTACAGTAATTTCTGCTACAAAACATTGGTTGTCATAAAATGTCAACTTACTTAAGAATTGGAAATGATTTCCATTGAAAACAAGATTGGATAAATTCACATACCTCTGCTATTTCAGCATTTTATGGTATTTACTTTTGGGGTATTAGCTCCTTTGAGGATATTCTTTATCGCTAAGGAAACAGCGATAAAATAAAAACATTGCTGATTCTCGAGTGAGGCATTAAATCTGTTATTGGATTTAAAATGAATACATCATATAGAATATTTTTTAAACCAATGTCAACCACGGAACCTTTTAGCATTTTTATTATGGCGGCTTTGAGCTCCAGAAAGGGCAGACTCTAGCCTTTAGGGGCCCTTAAGCAAGCTTTTGTTGCCCCCCCAACAAGAGGGCCAAAAGAAATTGAAGTTGGTCACCCCTTTGCTGCTATAATAGCCTCCACTCTTCTGGGAAGGCTTTCCACTAGAACATTGCTGCAGGGACTTAATTCTATTCAGCCACAAGAGCATTAGTGAGGTCGGGCACTGATGTTGGGCGATTAGGCCTGGCTCGCAGTCAGTGTTCCAATTCATCCCAAAGGTGTTTGATGGAGTTGAATTCAGGGCTCTGTGCAGGCCAGTCAAGTTCTTCCACACCGATCTCGAAAAAACATTTCTGTATGAACCTCGCTTTGTGCATGAGGGCATTGTCGTGCTGAAACAGAAAAGGGCCTTCTCCAAACTGTTGCCACAAAGTTGGAAGTACAGAATTGTCTAGAATGTCATTCTATGCTGTACGCATTAAAAGTTCCCTTCACTGAAACTAAGGGGCCTAGCCCAAACCATGAAAAACAGCCCCAGACCATTATTCCTCCTCCACCAAACTTTACAGTTGGCACTTTGTATTGGGGCAGGTAGCGTTCTCCTGGCATCCGTCAAACTCAGATTCATCCTTCGGACTGCTAGATGGTGAAGTGTGTTTCATCACTCCAGAGAACTCCAGTTTCCACTGCTCCAGAGTCCAATGGCGGTGAGCTTTACACCACTCCAGTCGATGCTTGGCATTGCGCATGTTGATCTTAGGCTTGTGTGCGGCTGCTTGGCCATGGAAACCCATTTCATGAATTTCCCGATGAACAGTTATTGTACTGGCGTTGCTTCCAGTGGCAGTTTGGAACTCGGTAGTGAGTTTTGCAAACGAGGACAGACGTTTCGGCACTAGGCGGTCCCGTTCTGTGAGCCTACCACTTCACGGCTGAGCCGTTGTTGCCCCTAGACGTTTCCACTTCACAATAACAGCACTTAAAACTGAGTAGCAAACATACTGCAAATTGATTAATCATGTGACTAAACTGAATAAACAGAAGAAATTATATTATGAAAAAAGATAAATGACAAAGTATGATAGTAAAAAGCTTTGGAGCACCTTAAATGAAATGTTGGGCAAAAAGGAAAACTCAGCTCCGTCATTCATTGAATCAGATGGCTCATTCTTCACAAAACCCACTGATATTGCCAATGACTTTAAGTATTTTTCATTGGCAAGATTAGAAAATTCAGGCATGACATTCCAGCAACAAATGCTGACACTACACATCCAATTATAACTGATCAAATTATGAAAGACAAGCAATGTAATTTTGAATTCCGTAAAGTGAGTGTGGAAGAAGTGAAAAAATTGGGTCTAACAACTTTAATGGAAAATTACTGACAATAGCGGACGATATTGCCACTCCTATTTGCCATATCTACAATCTACGCTTGTAGAAAGTGTGTGCCCTCAGGCCTGGAGGGAAGCAAAAGTAATTATGCTACCCAAGAATAGTAAAGGCCCCCTTTACTGGCTCAAATAGCCGACAAATCAGCCTGTTACCAACCCTTAGTAAACTTTTTGATTATTTTTTTGACCAGATACAATGCTATTTGACCCCAAAAAAATTGACAACAGATATTCAGCAAGTCTATAAGGAAGGACAACAAACACAGCACTTACACAAAAGACGATGATTGGCTGAGAGAAATAGTTGAAAAAAAGATTTTTGGAGCTGTTTTGTTAGACTTCAGTGCAGCTTTTGACATTATCGAGCATAATCTCATGATGGAAAATCTTAGGTGTTACGGCTTTACATCCCCAGCTTTATTGTGGATAAAGAGTTACCTGTTTTACAGAATACAGATTAATGGAAGCCTCTCCAACATAATCCAGGTAGAATCTGGATTTCTCCAGGGCAGCTGTCATGGCCCCTTACTTTATTCAAACTTTACTAATGACGTGCCACTGGCTTTGAGTAAAGCCAGTGCGTCTATATATGCAGATGACTCAACACTATACACGTCAGCTACTATAGCGACTGAAATTGTCACGTTCGTTGAAAGGATCGGACCAAGGCGCAGTGTGCATAGAGTTCCACATAATTTTAATAAAGATAAACTCACTTAAACAAAAAAACAAAAGCACAAACAAAACGCTATACAAATAGTGCAGACAGGCAACTAAACATAGAACAAGATCCCACAACACAAACGAGGAACATGGCTACCTAAATATGATCCCCAATCAGAGACAACGATAAACAGCTGTCTCTGATTGGGAACCATATCAGGCCAACATAGACATACAAAACCCTAGACATACAAACCAATGTACCCACCCTAGTCACACCCTGACCTAACCAACATATATAGAAAAACAGAGATATCTAAGGTCAGGGCATGACAGAAATGACTGCAACACTTAACAAAGAGCTGCAGTTTGTTTCAGAGTGGGTGGCAAGGAATAAGTTAGTCATAAATATTTAAAAAAAAACTAAAAACATTGTATTTGGGACAAATCATTCACTAAACCCGAAACCTCAAATCTTGTAATAAATAATTTGGAAATTTAACTAAACGGCTTGGAGTAGCCCTGGATTGTAAACTATCATGGTCAAAACATGTTGTACAACAGTAGCTAAAATGGGGAGTCTGTCAATAATAACTCTCTGCTCTTCCTTTTGAACAACACTATAAACAAGGCCGATCTTACAGGCTCTACTTTTGTCGCATCTGGACTACTGTTCAGTCACTTGGTCAGGTACCATAAAGAGAGACCTCGGAACATTACAATTGGCTCAGAACAGGGCAGCACGGCTGGCACTTAATCGTACACGGAGAGATAACAATGCATGTCAATCTCTCATGGCTCAAAGTGGAGGAGAGATTGACTTCATCACTACTTGTTTTTGTAAGAAGTGTTGACATACTGAATGCACCGAGGTGTCTGTTTAAACTACTAGCATACAGCTCGGATACCCATACATACCCCGCAAGACATGCCACCAGAGGTCTCTTCACAATCCCAAAGCCCAGAACAGAGTATGGGAGGCACACAGTACTACTTAGAGCCATGGCTATATGGAACTCTATTCTACATCAGGTAACTGATGCAAGCAGTAGAATCAGATAAAAAAAATGATAAAAATACACCTTATGGAACAGCGGGGACTGTGAATAGACACACACACACACATGCACAGACACACATACACACGATAAGATGCATTCTACACAGACGGACACATGTAAATATGTGATAGTGGAGTAGTGGACTGAAGGAACACACTAAATGTATTGTCTAAAGTGTTATGAAATGTAATGTCATGTAATATTTTAAATTGTATATAACTGCCTATAACTGTATATAGCTACTCTTGCTGGACCCCAGAAAGAGTAGCTACTGCCTTGTCAGCAGCTAATGGGGAGCCTTAAAAAAATGTAAGAACTGACTTGTTGTAATGGTGGCATCCTATGACGGTGTCACGTTGAATGGGTGTCCACATGTAGTGTATTATTAGTGTACTATTATTATTTTATTTTTTGGGAGTCGGCTAAGCAACCGGTTATGTCGCTTATGCCTGGTGCCGGCTCCAGGGAAAAATCACACTTTGATTTACTTGACGAACAAAATATATCAAGTCAGACATTTAAAATAAGAGGCGTTTATGAGGCAAAGCACGAGGGAAGAAATTAGTTGAGTGTCTTGTGATCCAACAGCCCGACTCCAAGGATAGAAACATTGTTGTCCAGGTGGGATTGCAGACAACACTGGTTTGGAAGCACGCACACAACCCCCCCCCCCCCCCCCCCCCACAGAAACACTGTTCCCAATATGCTGCTAAAAGAAAGGGGACTGGGACTTCTCATGGGGCACTGATTGAAGGTCACCTACAACCTACATCTGGTTATTCCTTTAATAACCTGTCATTTTCACTCTGAAACCATTTTCTCCAAGTCCTTTACCCATTTTTCAAAACCCTAAAGATATATACAAAATTTGGAAATAGACACCACACACTTACTGTAAATGGAGTACAGGTGTACAAAATGGGGAGTGACTGCCTGTCAGGGTCAGACAACTGTACTCTATATTCCCAATGTATATTATGTGAAAGTATACATTGCTACTGTAAAAGCAATTACAGTGGCAAATGGTTGCAATGGCGTGATACCAGATATACTAACACGCACTCATGAATGCGCACACGCACACTGGCATCCACATCAACACACACACAACCACACACATTGAATAGTGTGGATAGGGTAACGCAATGGTATACCAAACTCTTGTCTGGTGAAGCAGAGATTTGGCAAGGGCACAGCACAGCATGGGGCTGGTCTAGGAACAGCTGGGAGATGGTGCAGGTGTCAGCCCGAACATGGGGTCTCTCAGTGGGCCGGTGTATTGATCTGACAGTGCCAAGGAGTCTGGATAGGATGGGGGTGGTGGAAGGATACATGGCCGAAGCACTAGTCTTGTCGATGCCCCCTGGTGCCATTGCTAGGTAACCGAGCAAGCTTAGCTGATTCTAATTAGCTCTTTCGATGATTCACATGTGCCATTGCAATCCTGGCCACACACAGGGATGCACACAGAGTTGGAAGCACACATGGAAGCATACACACATGCAAAATCTCTCTCTTACACATACATGGGCGCACACACCTATTTCCTCTGAGTTTTGATGTTGTGCAGGTTTTAGCTTGTTGCCAGGTTACTGGATTTGTCTCCTAGATTGTTTTAAGCATTGCAGCGCAGTTGTTTGTTTTTGGAAATTGTTATCCTTTGTATAAAAGTGATAATGCCCAAAGTTGATGTTGATTTCCTGTTGACGTCAGGACATTGTCTGGTAATATCGCCTGTCACGGCCTGATCTGTTTCACCTGTTCTTGTGATTGCCTCCACCTCCTCCAGGTGTCGCTTATTTTCCCCAGTGTATTTATCCCAGTGTTTCCTGTCTCTCTGTTTTTTCTGGACTCCTTACTTGCCTGCCTGACCCTTCTGCCTACCCTGCCATCGCGCCTGTCTGCCACTCTTTACTTCTTGGACTCAGAATCCGGTTTTGACCTTTTGCCTGTCCACGACCATTCTCTTGCCTACTCCTTTTGGATTAAATAAACTACAAAGACTAACCATCTGCCTCCTGTGACTGCATCTGGGTCTCGCCTTGTGCCCTTATAGTACGAACTAGAAATGACAGACCCAGCAGACTTGGACCAGATCTGCCACTCTGTCTCCCTGCAGGGAGCCACTATTAGGAGACATGAGGAGCTGTTACAGGACCTTCTGGAAGGGCTCCGTTCCTTGACGGAACGCCACGGCCAAGAGTTTAAGGAGCTTATGGAGCAAATCAGGGAGTTGGCTCAGAGGCTGCCTACTACCTCTGAGAAACCTCAACCACCCAGTAATTTTTTCCCTATTAGTGGTAAGCTTGTACAGCCTAGCCCGGCTCCCCGAGAACCCCGCCTACCTCCTCCGGAGCAATATTCTGGGGATCCTGGTACCTGCTGGGGTTTTCTTTCTCAGTGCTCTCTTATTTTTGAGCTACAGCCATCTTCGTTTCCTTCAGACCGATCTAAGATAGCGTATGTTATCCGACGCTAATGTCGGGAAGGGCGGTCCCCTGGGCTACGGCAGTTTGGGAGCAACAATCCGCCATTAGTTGTCATCTGGAGGATTTCATGGCAGAAGTGAGGAAGGTATTCAATTCTCCGGTATCCGGGAGGCGGACAGTAAACTTCTTGAATTACGTCAAAACTCCCGTAGTGTGGCAGACTACGTGGTTGATTTTCGCACGTTGGCCGCCGAGAGTGCCTGAAATCCAGAGTCCCTTTTCGATACTTTCTTCACGGATTATCTGAGGTGGTAAAAGATTAGCTAGTGGCTCGGGAACTACCGGTGGACCTCGACTCCCTCATCGACCTCACCATTAGAATTGATGGACGACTAAGGGAACGCAGGAGTGAGAGGAGGTCTGGTCTCGGGCACACTCGTTCATCCGCAGTGGCTCGCTCACCTCCGAGGGAACCCGGAAGTCCCAGAGGATGTTTTTTCTGAGAGGATCCGAAGCCACCCGAGCTCCCTCGAGAATCATCGACGACAGGTGAGTCGGATACACCAGAACCTATGCAACTGGGAAGAGCTAGATGATCGCCTAGGGAACGTTCACATAGGCTAAGCTCCAACTGTTCTCTGTATTGCGGTGCTACTGGGAATTCCATCGCTACCTGTCCAGTGAGGAGACCTAGACCATTAGTAGGTACAAGTACTCTGGTGAGTCAGACTGGGAATTCCCTAAATCCAATTACCCGTACCCCTTTTGCTGTTATTCTGCTGTGAGGAGACCAGTCAAAGTCTTTTCGAGTGCTCATTGACTCTGGGGCCGATGAGAGTTTCATGGACTCCACCCTGGTGTCTGAACTAGGTATTCCCACTCAACCCCTTTCCGTTCCCATGGATGCCAGAGCACTGGACGGCCGTTCCATTGGCAGAGTCACGCACAGCACAGTACCCATGACTCTGCGGATATTTGGTCATCACAGTGAATCAATACAGCTGCTTATCATTGAGTCTCCTCACATCCCTGTGGTTTTGGGATTTGCTTGGCTCCAGAAGCACAATCCCAATATTGACTTGACCACGGGTTCAATCCTGGGTTGGAGCCCGTCCTGTCACACACACTGCCTAAAGGCGGCGCAGTCTTCCCCTAAACATCTGCCTGCTGGGTTAAGTTCGGCCTCGGAGCTCTCTGCCGTTCCCACAGAGTATCATGACCTCCCTTGGAGGTTTTCAGTAAGGCTCGTGCTACCTCCCTTGCTCCACATCGTCCTTGCGATTGTGCGATTGATCTCCTCCCGGGCACCACACCACCTCGAGGCCGGATGTATTCCCTGTCTGGCCCCGAGACGAAGGCTATGGAGGAGTACATTGATAACTCTCTGGCGGCTGGAAACATTCGCCCTTCGGCCTCTCCTGCTGGCGCAGGGTTCTTCTTTGTGTGAAAGAAGGACAAGACCCTGCGTCCATGTATTGATTACCGGGGTCTCAATGCCATCACAATCAAGAACCGGTACCTGCTACCACTACTCTCCTCGGCTTTCAAACCTCTCCAGTGGGAAACCATATTTTCTAAACTGGACCTCCGGAATGCCTACCACCTTGTTCGGATACGCAAAGAAGACGAGTGGAAGACTGCTTTCAATACAGCAAGTGGACACTATGAGTACCTAGTCATGCCGTTTGGACTCACAAACTCTCCTGCTGTCTTCCAAGCTCTAGTTAACGATGTGCTCCGGGACATGTTGAATCATTTTGTTTTTGTATACCTCAACGACATCCTGGCTTTCTCCCATTCCCACACGTTCTTTATAGCCTTCTGGAGAACCAGTTGTTAGTTAAAACAGAAGTGCGAGTTCCACCGCTCCACAATCACTTTTCTGGGATACGTCATCTCTGAAGAGAATGTTCAAATGGATCCGGAAAAAGTGAGAGCGATGGTGGCCCCAACCCACGTCCATGGTGCAGCTACAGCAGTTGCAACCTGGCGGCTCCCATCTCTGCACTCACCTCTCCCAAGGTACCGTTCACATGGTCCCCAGCAACAAACAAGACTTTGTGGATTTGAAGCAATGATTCACCACTGGCCCCATCCGGATCCGACCCGTCAGTTTGTGGTGGAGGTTGATGCTTCTGATGTGGTAGTAGGGGCCGCTCTTTCCCAGCGATCCGTCCAGGACCAAAAGCTTCATCCCTGTGCCTTCATGTCCCATTGTCTCAACTCGGCGGAGAAGAACTATGACGTTGGCAACCGGGAACTCCTAGCAGTAAAGATTGCCCTGGAGGAGTGGAAGCATTGGCTGGAAGGGGCGGAACATCCATTTTTGGTTTTGACCAACCACAAGAATTTGGAATATCCCTGCACAGCCAAGCGCTTTAACTCTAGGCAGGCCCGGTGGGCTCTTTTATTCACTAGGTTTAATTTCACAATTTCCTACCACCCAGGGTCCAAAAATGTGAAGCCGGACACCCTTTCCCGCCTGTACAGTTCCACTGCCACACCCTTGAAATCAGAGACCATTCTCCCTGCCTCATGTTTGGCGGCTGCGGTTGTCTGTACTATTGAGGCTCTGGTTCACAAAGCACAACATTCCCAGCCGAACCCTAAGGGAGGCCCGGCTAACCGGATGTTCGTTCCTGGTCCGGTCCCAAGTCCTGGAATGGGCTCACTCCTCCAGGCTTACCTGTCATCCTGGTGCTCCTCCGACAGCGCTTCTGGTGGCCCACCATGGCTCCTGATGTCTCGGCCTTCGTTGCCACATGCATGGTGTGTGCCCAAAGCAAGACTCCGCGGTAAGCTCCATCTGGTCTCCTTCAGCCACTTCCTTTTCCTCATCGCCCCTGGTCCCATATTTCCCTGGATTTTGTCACCGGGCTTCCTCCGTCAGATGGCAACACCACCATCCTGACGGTGGTTGACAGGTTCTCCAAGGCCACCCATTTCATCCCTCTTTCTAAATTACCTTCCGCCAAGGAGACGGCCCAGCTCATGGTGCAGCACGTGGACTCCGTGGACTCCCGGTCAACATTGTCTCAGATCGGGGTCCTCAGTTTTCGTCCCGATTATGGAACGCCTTATCGGGTTGTCGGCCAGCCTGTCCTCCGGGTTTCATCCCCAGTTCAACGGCCAGACGGAACGAACTAATCAAGATATGGAGATGGCACTCCGGTGTCTTGTTGCCAGTAACCCCGCCAACTGTCTAGGTGGAATATGCCAGGAACACTCTCCCCTGCTCGGCTACTGGACTATCCCCCTTCGAATGTTCCATGGAATATCAGCCCCCGCTCTTCCCAGAGCAAGAAGTGGAGGTCAACATACCCTCAGCCCAGATGTTTGTCCGTCGCTGTTGGCGTATCTGGAAAATAGCTCGGGCGACTCTTCTCAAGACAACCTCCAGGTATCGTCGACAAGCAGACCGCCACCTGACTCTGGCTCCTCGCTGTTGGGTAGAGGGTATGGTTGTCCACTCGGGACCTACCCCTTCGGATAGTATCCCATCAACTTTACCCCCATTTCATTGGTCCTTTCCCCATTTCTAGAGTCATTAGTCCCACTGCTGTCCGTCTGCTGTTGCCCCGTACCCTCCGTGTTCACCCTACTTTTCATGTGTCCAGGATTAAGTCATTGACTCACAGTCCTCTGCCTTCTGTTTCTAGGTCCATCCCTCCCCCCGGGTCATCGATGGCCAGCCGGCATATACGGTGAGACGCCTCCTGAGGGTTCGACCACGGGGCAGGGATTTCCAGTACCTGGTTGACTGGGAGGGTTATGGTCCGGAGGAGAGGTGCTGGGTTCCTGCTAATGACATCCTGGACCCAGCCCTCGTCGCCAATTTTCACCGCCAACACCCCGGACAGCCAGGTATGCGCCCAGGTAGGACGCCAGGTGGTGTCCCTAGAGGGGGGGTATTGGGGGGGGGGTGGTATTGTCACGCCTGATCTTGTTATGGTGATTGTCTATACCTCCCCCAGGTGCCGCTTACTTTCCCCAGTGTATTTATACCAGTGTTTCTCTCTGTGCCAGTTCGTCTTGTATGTTTTCAAGTCAACCAGCGTGTTTTCCTGTGCTCCTATTTTCTATTCTCTTTTTATAGTCCTCCCGGTTTTGACCCTTGCCTGTTTTTTTCTGGACTTCATACCCACCTGCCTGACCCTTCTGCCTGCCCTGACATCACGCCTGTCTGCCACTCTTTACCCCTTGGACTCAGAATCTGGTTTTGACCTTTTGCCTGTCCACGACCATTCTCTTGCCTACTCCTTTTGGATTAAATAAACTACAAAGACTCTAACCATCTACCGCCTGTGTCTGCATCTGGTTCTCGCCTTGTGCCCTTATTATCGCCATTTGGAAAGTAACTATATATACAGTGCCTTCAGAAAGTTTTGACAACCCTTGACTTTTTCAACATTTGTTGTGTTACAGCCTGCATTTAACCTCTAATTCCTCCCAAACCCGGATCCGGGAGCACCCCCATCAGTAAAAAAGCTGACTAGCATAGCCTAGCATAGCGTCACAAGTAAATACTAGCATCTAAATATCATTAAATCACAAGTCCAAGACACCAGATGAAAGATACACATCTTGTGAATCCAGCCATCATTTCCGATTTTTTAAATGTTTTACAGGGAAGACACAATATGTATTTCTATTAGCTAACCACCATAGCAAAAGACACAACTTTTTTTTCCCACCATTTTTTTCCTGCATAGGTAGCCATCACTAATTCGACCAAATAAAGATATAAATAGCCACTAACCAAGAAAAAACTTAATCAGATGACAGTCTGATAACATATTTATTGTATAGCATATGTTTTGTTAGAAAAATGTGCATATTTCAGGTATAAATCACAGTTCTACATTGCAGCTGCAATCTGAAATAGCGTCGATGCAGGCAGAATAATTACAGAGACCAACGTCAAATACCTAATTACTCATCATAAAACATTTCTGAAAAATACACAGCGTACAGAAAATGAAAGCCCAACATCTTGTGAATCCAGCCAATATGTCAGATTTTTTAAGTGTTTTACAGCGAAAACACAATATAGCATTATATTAGCTTACCACAATAGCCAGAAACACAAACGCATTTACCAGCAGCAAATGTTAGCGATCGTAACAATCCAGCAAAAGATATATAATTGGACTAACCTTGATAAACTTCATCAGATGACAGTCCTGTAACATCATATTACACAATGCATATAGGTTTTGTTCGAAAATGTGCATATTTAGCAGCACAAATCGTGGTTATACAATGTGACCAGTAGCAACATTTCATGCATTCTGGCCGGCGCCATCTTGGAGAGGCACCTAATCTAATCGATAAATAATCGTAAACTTGACTAAAAAATACAGGTTGGACAGCAAATGAAAGATGCATTAGTTATTAATGCAACCGCTGTGTTAGATTTTTTAAATTAACGTTACTAGACATACAGTGTGCGTTACAGCCAGACTAGTGCCGCAATTAATGGCGGACAAATCCTTTTACATTTTTCCACATAAATACGGAATAACATCATAAATAGCTCTTACTTTTGGACGAGCTTCCATCAGAATCTTGGGCAAGTTGTCCTTTGTCCAAAAGAATCGTTGCTCGGTTGTAAAACGTCCTCTTCAACTTTGGAACTAGCAGCTAACAATAGCTATGTGGCGCAGACATGCCCAAATGTTCAAAACGCAATACTAAGGAAATTCCGAAAATCGCAATATACTCGCATAAACTGATATAACTCGGTTTAACTTCTTGCCACTAGGGGGGTGCCATTTCGACATAGTCCAAATTCGTCTCCAAATTAAACTGCCTCGTACTCAATTCTTGCTCGTACAATATGCATATTATTATTACTATTGGATAGAAAACACTCTCTAGTTTCTAAAACCGTTTGAATTATGTCTGTGGGTGAAACAGAACTCGACTTAGAGCAATTTTCCTATGTGTATGTCAGAATTCAGAATTGTACTGGCTGTTCTGAGACCTGTGTATTAATTTGCCTGTCCTCTATTGGTTGAGATGCACTGCATACGCCTTCCCCTGGGTGTCAGCGAATAGGGAGACTTGAAATGGACTCTCTGCGTAGTTCCCAAAGGTTATAAATTGATTGGAATCACGGTGGCCATTCTTTTGGATCTTCGCTCGGGCGCAAAGAGGAGCTTTGCGTATCGTTGTGGAAGCTCTGGTTTTAGCTCCTTAGATAATTCCGGTCATGTTTTTATTCGATATAAGCTTTAAAGACATCATAATCTTGTTATTTTGAACCGAATTATTTCAGTTTATATCAGTTTATTGCGATTTTCTGGCATTTCTTTGTGACGCACTTTCAAGAGTTGGACACTTTTTCTGTACATGCCGAACGTTAGTGGCCATTTCGACAGGACAAAAGGACATCTTTCGACCAAAAGACAATTAGACCGGAGAAAGGACACATTGCCCAAGATTCTGATGGAAGCTCAGCTAATAGTAAGAACTATTTATGCTGATAAATCGTTGTTCTGTTGAAAAATGTTAATTTTTTTTTGGGGTAGCTTCGCTTTGGCGCAACTTGTATTGCGCAGTAAGGTTAATTTTTAAAATGTAATTCAGCGATTGCATTAAGAACTAATTTGTCTTTCAAATGCTGTCCACGCTGTATTTTTTAGTCAAGTTTATGATTATTTAATGATTAGACTAAGTCACTCTCCAAGATGGCGCCTGACATTTTCTGCCCAGTTTAGCTACTTTTCTCATTGTATAACCACGATTTCTGTGGCTAAATATGCACATTTTCGAACAAACTCTATATGCATTGTGTAATATGATGTTACAGGACTGTCATCTGAAGAATTCTGAGAAGGTTAGTGAAAAAATTTATATATTTTGGTGGCGATAACGTTATCGCCCCTTTTGCATTGATTCAATGCTGGGGTGATGTTAGCTCATGTGGTATGCTAATATAACGATATATTGTGTTTTCGCTGTAAAACACTTAGAAAATCTGAAATATTGTCTGGATTCACAAGATCTGTGTTTTTCAATTGCTGTACGCTGTGTATTTTTCAGAAATGTTTTAAGATGAGTAATTAGGTAATACACGTTGCTCTCTGTAGTTATTCTAGTCGCTTTGGTGAGAGTTGTGATGGTGGCTGCAATGTAGAACTGTGATTTATACCTGAAAAATGCACATTTCTCTAAAAAAACATATGCTATACCATAAATATGTTATCAGACTGTCATCTTATGAAGTTGTTTCTTGGTTAGTGGCTATATATATCTTTATTTAGTCGAATTAGTGATAGCTACTGATGGAGTAAAAAAATGGTGGAGTAAAAAAAGTGGTGTCTTTTGCTAACGTGGTTAGCTAATAGATTTACATATTGTGTCTTCCCTGTAAACCATTTTAAAAATCAGAAATGATGGCTGGATTCACAAGATGTTGGGCTTTCATTTGCTGTATGCTGTGT
This sequence comes from Salvelinus alpinus, assembly GCF_045679555.1. Classification (NCBI taxonomy): domain Eukaryota; kingdom Metazoa; phylum Chordata; class Actinopteri; order Salmoniformes; family Salmonidae; genus Salvelinus; species Salvelinus alpinus. The sequence goes on along the minus strand of NC_092108.1, from coordinate 50,734,810 downwards.
ATTTTTCAGAAATGTTTTAGGATGAGTATTTTGGTAATTGACGTCGGTCTCTGTAATTATTCCGGCTGCTTCCAACGCTATTTCTGATTGCAGCTGCAATGTAGGACTGTGATTTATACCTGAAATATGCACATTTTTCTAAAAAAACATATGCTATACCATAAATATGTTATCAGACTGTCATCTTATGAAGTTGTTTCTTGGTTAGTGGCTATATATATCTTTATTTAGTCGAATTAGTGATAGCTACTGATGGAGTAAAAAAATGGTGGAGTAAAAAAAGTGGTGTCTTTTGCTAACGTGGTTAGCTAATAGATTTACATATTGTGTCTTCCCTGTAAACCATTTTAAAAATCAGAAATGATGGCTGGATTCACAAGATGTTGGGCTTTCATTTGCTGTATGCTGTGTATTTTTCAGAAATGTTTTAGGATGAGTATTTTGGTAATTGACGTCGGTCTCTGTAATTATTCCGGCTGCTTCCAACGCTATTTCTGATTGCAGCTGCAATGTAGGACTGTGATTTATACCTGAAATATGCACATTTTTCTAAAAAAACATATGCTATACCATAAATATGTTATCAGACTGTCATCTTATGAAGTTGTTTCTTGGTTAGTGGCTATATACAGTGGGGAGAACAAGTATTTGATACACTGCCGATTTTGCAGGTTTTCCTACTTACAAAGCATGTAGAGGTCTGTCATTTTTATCATAGGTACACTTCAACTGTGAGAGACGGAATCTAAAACAAAAATCCAGAAAATCACATTGTATGATTTTTAAGTAATTAATTTGCATTTTATTGCATGACATAAGTATTTGATCACCTACCAACCAGTAAGAATTCCGGCTCTCACAGACCTGTTAGTTTTTCTTTAAGAAGCCCTCCTGTTCTCCACTCATTACCTGTATTAACTGCACCTGTTTGAACTCGTTACCTGTATAAAAGACACCTGTCCACACACTCAATCAAACAGACTCCAACCTCTCCACAATGGCCAAGACCAGAGAGCTGTGTAAGGACATCAGGGATAAATTGTAGACCTGTACAAGGCTGGGATGGGCTACAGGACAATAGGCAAGCAGCTTGGTGAGAAGGCAACAACTGTTGGCACAATTATTAGAAAATGGAAGAAGTTCAAGATGACGGTCAATCACCCTCGGTCTGGGGCTCCATGCAAGATCTCACCTCGTGGGGCATCAATGATCATGAGGAATGTGAGGGATCAGCCCAGAACTACACGGCAGGACCTGGTCAATGACCTGAAGAGAGCTGGGACCACAGTCTCAAAGAAAACCATTAGTAACACACTACGCCGTCATGGATTAAAATCCTGCAGCGCACGCAAGGTCCCCCTGCTCAAGCCAGCGCATGTCCAGGCCCGTCTGAAGTTTGCCAATGACCATCTGGATGATCCAGAGGAGGAATGGGAGAAGGTCATGTGGTCTGATGAGACAAAAATAGAGCTTTTTGCTCTAAACTCAACTCGCCGTGTTTGGAAGAATAGAAGGATGAGTACAACCCCAAGAACACCATCCCAACCGTGAAGCATGGAGGTGGAAACATCATTCTTTGGGGATGCTTTTCTGCAAAGGGGACAGGACGACTGCACCGTATTGAGGGGAGGATGGACGGGGCCATGTATCGCGAGATCTTGACCAACAACCTCCTTCCCTCAGTAAGAGCATTGAAGATGGGTCGTGGCTGGGTCTTCCAGCATGACAACGACCCGAAACACACAGCCAGGGCAACTAAGGAGTGGCTCCGTAAGAAGCATCTCAAGGTCCTGGAGTGGCCTAGCCAGTCTCCAGACCTGAACCCAATAGAAAATCTTTGGAGGGAGCCGAAAGTCCGTATTGCCCAGCGACAGCCCCGAAACCTGAAGGATCTGAAGAAGGTCTGTATGGAGGAGTGGGCCAAAATCCCTGCTACAGTGTGTGCAAACCTGGTCAAGAACTACAGGAAACGTATGATCTCTGTAATTACAAACTAAGGTTTCTGTACCAAATATTAAGTTCTGCTTTTCTGATGTATCAAATACTTATGTCATGCAATAAAATGCAAATTAATTACTTAAAAATCATACAATGTGATTTTCTGGATTTTTGTTTTAGATTCCTTCTCTCACAGTTGAAGTGTACCTATGATAAAAATTACAGACCTCTACATGCTTTGTAAGTAGGAAAACCTGCAAAATCGTCAGTGTATCAAATACTTGTTCTCCCCACTGTATATCTTTATTTAGTCGAATTAGTGATAGCTACTGATGGAGTAAAAAAATGGTGGAGTAAAAAAAGTGGTGTCTTTTGCTAACGTGGTTAGCTAATAGATTTACATATTGTGTCTTCCCTGTAAACCATTTTAAAAATCAGAAATGATGGCTGGATTCACAAGATGTTGGGCTTTCATTTGCTGTATGCTGTGTATTTTTCAGAAATGTTTTAGGATGAGTATTTTGGTAATTGACGTCGGTCTCTGTAATTATTCCGGCTGCTTCCAACGCTATTTCTGATTGCAGCTGCAATGTAGGACTGTGATGTATACCTGAAATATGCACATTTTTCTAAAAAAACATATGCTATACCATAAATATGTTATCAGACTGTCATCTTATGAGGTTGTTTCTTGGTTAGTGGCTACATATATCTTTATTTAGTCGAATTAGTGATAGCTACTGATGGAGTAAAAAAATGGTGGACAAAAAAAAGTTGTGTCTTTTGCTATGGTGGTTAGCTAATAGAAATACATATTTTGTCTTCCCTGTAAAACATTTAAAAAATCGGAAATGATGGCTGGATTCACAAGATCTGTATCTTTCATTTGGTGTCTTGGACTTGTGATTTCATGAACATTTGATTATATGATATCCCTGTCGCTTTAGGCTAGGCTATGCTAGTCAGCTTTTTTGATGGGGGGGATCCCGGATCCGGGTTTGTGACTCGTGAAAGGTTAAAATAACTTCGTTATGATGTTTCTAATACCTATATCGAATTAAATTACAGACGGATATATCTAAGGCCGATAACTGAGCGTTTCAAAATGCCATCCTGAGGTCTTGCTTTGCGTCCTGACGAACGTCGAAAAGAGAGCTCCCTCCGTTCCTTGGGGCTTTATAAGGTCTGAGATCTGCGTAGAAACTCCATTCCAATTCTCATTGGTTGCTGACATCCAGGGGAAGGCGGGTGCAGTTCATGTCGACCCATAGGATACATACAGAGCTTTAAACTGATCTGAGAACAGAGCCTCATTTTCAGACCTTCGCAGTTCCTGTCATGAATTTCGCTGCAGAATGAGTTCTGTTTCACCCACAGACATAATTGGTTGGTTGAAAAGCAAACCCAAATTAAACTGTCAGCTACTCATCCGCAGAAAATAAGATATGCATATTATTAGTAGATTTGGATAGAAAACACTCTGAAGTTTATAAAACAGTTTGAATCATGTCTGTGAGTATAACAGAACTTATTTAGCAGGCGAAACACAGAGGACAAACCATTCAGATTTTTTTTGAGGTCACTCTCTTTTCAATGAGATTTCATTGGGAAACCAGATTTCTAAGCGACTTGTTTGCAGTTCCTACGGCTTCCACTGGATGTCAACAGTCTAGAGAAATTGGTTGAGGTTATTCCTTTGTGTAATGAAGAAGTATGCCCATCTGGAAGTCGAGTCACTCTTGAGATAGAAGCGCATGACCAGAAGGCATGCTACCGTTGGTTTTAATCCTGTATTGAACACAGATCATCCCGCCTTTAATTTTATTGATTATTAACGTTAAACAATACCTAAAGATGTATTACAAAAGTAGTTTGACATTTTTTGGCAAAGTTTACAGGTAACCTTTGAGATATTTTGTCGTCACTTTGAGCAAGTTGGAACCTGTGTTTTTCTGGATCAAACTCACCAAATAAATGGACATTCTGGATATATATCGACGGAATTAATCGAAGAAAAGGACCATTTGTGATGTTTATGGGACATATTGGAGTGCCAATAGAAGCTCGTCAAAGGTAAGGCATGTATTATATTTTTATTTCTGCGTTTTGTGTCGTGCCTGCAGGGTTGGAATATGCTTATCTCTCTTGGTTTACAATGGTGCTATCCTCAGAAAATAGCATTGTATGCTTTCGCCGAAAAGCCTATTTGAATTCTGACATGTTGGCTGGATTCACAACCAGTGTAGCTTTAATTTGGTATCTTTCATGTGTGATTTAACTTCTCTGGGATAGGTGGGACGGTAGCGTCCCACTTGGCCATAATCCAGAAAAAATGTAGCGCGCCAAATTCAAATATATTACTATAAAAAGTCAATCTTTCATGAAATCACACATGAAAGAAACCAAATTAAAGCTACACATGTTGTGAATCCAGCCAACATGTCTGATTTCAAAAAGGATTTACGGGGAAAGCACACCAAACAATTATGTTAGCTCAGTACATAGCCACAGAAAAACACAGCAATTTTCCCAGCAAAAGATAATAGTATCAAAAAGCAGAAATGGAGAGAAAATGTATCACTAACCTTTGAACATCTTCATCAGATGACACTCATATGACATCATGTTACACAATACATTTATGTTTTGTTCGATAATGTGCATATTTATATCCACAAATCTCGGTTTACATTGGCGCCAGGCAGAAATGCCTCTAAAAAATCCGGAGTAATTGCAGAGAGCCACGTCAAATAACAAAAATACTCATCATAAACTTTGATGAAAGATACATGTTTTACACAGAATTAAAGATACACTTGTTCTTAATGCAACCGCTGTGTCAGATTAAAAAAAAAAAAATTACGTAAAAAGCACACCATGCAATATTCTGAGACAGCGCTCAGATTTAACAACATTTCTCTGCCATGTTGGAGTCAACAGAAATAGGAAATTACATCATAAATATTCCCTTACCTTTTATGTTCATCAGAATGCAGTGCCAGGAATCCTAGTTCCACAATAAATCGTTGTTTTGTTCGATAATGTCCATTACTTATGTCCAATTAGCTACTTTTGCTACTTAGCTACTTTTGCGTGTCCAAACGCTTGCGCAGATGCAGGCAAACGTCGGACGAAAACTTCAAAAAGTTATATTACAAGTCGAATAAACTGGTCAAACTTAGTAGAGAATCAATCTTCAGGATGTTGTTATCCAATAACGTTCCAACCGGAGCATTTCTTCATGTCTGTATAAGTAATGGAACGCAAGGCGATATCATGAGGAAAGCGCGTGAGCAAGAACTGTCAATCTGCCAGACCAGTGACTGAAACACCTCCCATCCGGCCCCACATCAGACTAGAGGCTTCATTCAGCATTCTACAGACTGATGACATCTAGTGGAAGGCGTAGGAAGTGCAAACAGATCCATATATTACAGGGAATTGAATAGGCGATGACTTTAACATCGGCCCTTCTCAGAATTCTCACTTCCGGTTTGGATTTATTCTCAGGTTTTTGCCTGCCATATGAGTTCTGTTATACTCACAGACATCATTCAAACAGTTTATAAACTTCAGAGTGTTTTCTATCCAATAGTAATAATAATATGCATATATATGCATCTTGGACAGAGTAGGAGGCAGTTCACTATGGGCACGCAATTCATCCAAAAGTGAAAATGCTGCCCCCTGTATCAAAGAAGTTAATGAAAGTTTGATTTTGTAGTAATTTTCATAGTAATTCATTTGAATATGGCGCTCTGCATTTTCTCAGGCTTTTTGCCAAGTGAGACAGTAGCGTCCCGCCTAACCTCAGATTTTTTTATATAAATATGAACTTTACTGAACAAAACATAAACATGAAGTACTATGAGTGTTATCTGATGAAGATCATCAAAGGTTAGTGATTCATTTTTTCTCTTTCTGCTTTTTGTTACTGCTCTCTTTGGCTGGAAAAATGGCTGTCTTTTCTGTGACTTGGCTCATACCTAACATAATCGTTTGGTGTGCATTTGTCCTAAAACCTTTTTGAAATCGGACACTTTGGCTGGATTTACAACAAGTGTATCTTTAAAATGGTGTAAAATACTTGTATGTTTGAGGAATTTAAATTATGGGATTTCTGTTTTGAATTTGGCGCCCTGCAGTTTCACTGGCTGTTGACGAGGTGGGACGCTACCGTCCCACATACCCTAGAGAAATTAACAAATATAATACATTTCATGGACTCTGTGAGCATGGTGAAGTTATTCATTACACTTTGGATGGTGTATCAATATATCTACTCACTACAAAGACACAGACATCCTTCCTCACTCAGTTGCCGGAGAGGAAGGAAGGAAACCACTCAGGGATTTTCGGTTTATTAAGGCAAAACATACAAAATCTTACCAGATCCATATTATACTACTTATTAGATTTTTGTACAATAATCTTCTTCTGCCATACAATATTCTTATTTGATTTTCAATATTATTTTCCATATGGGTTACTGCTATGGGGGCACTCACAATGGCCGCCAGTCCATCCATTATGGCATAATTGACCTGAATGGGGACACCTGTTCTACTCATTCTAATTCTATATTTGGATTCAGTATTGCCAGCCTTAATCACACTATCTGACAATCCAGAGCTGCATTGCAACTGAATAAAAACAACTTCTGTTTCATGTTTGAACTCTTTGAATCTTTTCACCTTCCTGACATCTTCCAAGTCAAGGTGTCATGAAGCTCCAAAAACAACAGCAACATATAAAAAGGCAACTCCCTTCCCTCCTTTCTTATTTCCTTCACTTCATCCATCTCTACCTCCCTACCTCTTTTCTTCCTTCCTCCACCACTCCCCCTCCTTCCTTCCTCCATTCCTTCCTTCCTTACCTCACCTCCTAATTAGCATGGCTGGATTAAGTCTATGCAAAGCAGATGCACCAGGGTATTCTCAGCCCAGGAAACAAACACACTGGGTTGACGGGAGAATGGCAGCTCTTTAAATGGGAGATGTCGTGAACAAACACAATCCCTCGGCTGGAAAACCATTTTAATCAGGTGCTCACAAAGACACAGGAGGCTCTGCGAGTTTGGCCTGGACCCTGACTCCCCCCTCCTCCGCACGCTGTGATATTGAAATGAAGGAGCGGCACAGAGAAACACCGTGAAAGAAACAACAACAAGGAGTTGGCTTTTCGAGAGGGATGGATGGGAAGAACGAGACGCCATTTTGCAGTAAAGGTGAGAGTCGAAGTGGAGTTAGAGGTAGACCTGGGTTCAAATAAAGCATACGTTTTCTTTCAAATACTTTAGCGGCACTTGATTGAGTTTGCGTGGTGCGATGGAACCATTGGCTCAACCAAACACTGAACGTTTTTGGAGAAGAAACAAACAAATACTAGGGCTGGGCGGTATTCCATAGTTTACTATATACCGCTATTGATGCACAGATCGGTTTGGGTTTTTACTTTACCTTCTATAACGGTATTTGAATATTTGGTTTGTTAAATGTGTAGCATCCATTTTTATAGTTTACTTCGCTACTTGAGTAATCTCTCTCCGCTTTCAACACAGACCTAGCCCTGCCCCCTGTCACTCAAGGAGTGCATTTGTTGTTGCTCAACCACGAGACTCTTGCGTTCAGTCGGTATGGTCAATGCAGCACATGCAACAATGTTGATGACTATGATGCTGTTCCCACTTTGCTTCTTGATTCTTCGAATCCACAAGCGTTCTATAATTACACTATTAGTTTGTGTTTGTTACATCTGCAAACAGCTAGTTTGTCTTAGAAAGTTGTGTATAAAATATGTTAGCCGCTAATGCTAATAGCTAATTAGCTGGCTAGCTAACTAGCTAATAAATGTACTGAGTCAGAGCAAATGTATCTAGCTATACAGCCTGATACCAGTGATGGTGTAGGCCTAAATCAGCATGTTGTTTGTGCAACAGTAACTTCTAAGTCAAAGAGGAATAGGTGAAGCATGTGTTAGCTACATGAAGTAGCTAAGAGAACATTTAATGTAGCCAAGGATTATAGGATCCCCTAGGAAACAATGACTAACACACTGACTCCACTAAAAATGTGGGATTCAACAAGAGTTCTTCTAGAGCCTCAAAGTTCTTTGAAGAACCTTAGGGTTCTTGGCATTGAACATTTCCCCCAAAACATACTTCCAAGAACACAATAGGAAGTGGGGTTCATCAAGGAACCTCCTTAGCTGGTGGGGGTTCTTGCAGAAACATTTGGATTTTAATTTGAAAGGACTTAACTGGAAAATGTAAAGATCTCCTCAATTTAAGGTACGGTTTGTCCCTTGTATGATTTAAATTTGTATTGTTTTATGATGATACCATCTATCTTTTCATTTTTGTGCAAATCTTTCTAAAACAGAAAATGGACACAATACAATGGATATCAATCCACAAAGAGGTAAGACTATGTATGCTATAAGAATATGTTGAAGGCTAGCTGTATTGGTGCAGATGACTGAACTGCTCACTTTTGTGTCTGTGTCTGCAGGTATACAGACAAGGAGGCATACAAAGGTATGTCAATTGGTACTGGTATGTTTTGCAGACCACATTTACCATCCTCCTTCCTTACCGCTTCAATGAATATACCATAGGCCTCTACATTATGGACAAGGTATGTGTATGAAAACCATTATCAAAACAGTTTTTTTCCATTCACATTTACCACAAAAACCCGGGTATGAAAACTGTTGTGTGCATGTTTTGTTAATCATCTGTATAATAAAAAAGTGTTGGATTCACCTCCCTACACCTTTGATGAATATAACAGGAAACCTGTTCAATTACCATGCACTGCAAAATCATTCTGACTATGGCTACGGAGAACATCAACACTAACATCAACACGCCAGAGGATATACCATCACAATAACTCCTCCCTGGCATTTTCATTAGTTGTCATGTCAAACAACACTGCATTCAAAGTGTTCACTATTATCTTCTAACTATAGAATTAGTATAATCATTCTTGTTCCATGATTCAAATAGTTCACATAAGTGTTTTGATATAAATCACAAGTCAAATCGCAATTGCAACAATTAAGATTTTAGGTCTTACAGAGCAATCATATATAGATCAATTCCTAATAATAAATGATGCCAGAATGTAAAAAAAAAAAAGTATAATCTGTCCGATTCCCCAATGCTCATTGATAATGAAATCGCAGACTGGTTTTAAAAATATCAGCCAGGCTCCCCACAAGTGGATCCCTCCAGAACTCCAATAAACATGTGTGTGTGTGGGTAAACAAACATTTGGTGTTATTACAAAGGCAGGTATGATTGAATCTGTCCCTCTGTTGCTTGCAGATTGTTTCTATGTGACAGGTTCTGTCAAGACCTCTACAAATACTGTCAATCACACTAGGCTGGCAGTCACGTTCTATGTATGTTCAGGATGTTTTCGATTTTCTAAGGAAAGCACTGCCATAGTCATAAAATATATTTTGTGTGCGCAGTCACGTCTGTATGTATGATATCCTACTGGGCACACACTGGTTGAATCAATGTTGTTTCCACATCACCAACGTGGAATAGACGTTGAATTGATGTCTGTGCCCCGTGGAATGTCACATATGTTAATACAGCGGCATCTGTAGAGGCCTCCTAGTTTAAATAAAAATAAAATACCTTGACTTCTTTCTCATGCAGGATGCTGTCAGCTGTGCCATTTCATGATCAGTTCCTATGAGAAACTCATGCTGAAATGTCATGCGAGATTCATCAAACGTGCTTACCCACTGGGCACTGACATCAGTTCAATGTCTAGTTTTGATTTACATTTGGTAAAGTTGTCATCTAACGTCAATTCAGCGTGAAATTAAAAAAAAAAAGTTTAAAGTTGTGTGACAAAATTCCTTTATGTTGATTACTTTTTGGAAATCCAATTAGTTTTCCATGTTGATTCAACATTATCGCATAGATTTTGGGGGTTGAAATGATGTGGAAACAACGATGATTCAACCATTTTTCTTATCTTTTCGCAGGTTGATAGAGCTAAATATTCCTACTGTAAGAGTGTACACGTGTTCGTTAACCTTTCACGAGCCTCTACCCCGGGTCCGGGATCACCCCCCACCCCCCCCACACACTGATTAGCATAGCTAGCATAGCTTCACAAGTAGATAGTAGCATCTAAATATCATTAAATCACAAGTCCAAGACACCAGATGAAAGATACAGATCTTGTGAATAAAGCCACCATTTCAGATTTTTCAAATGTTTTACAGGGAAGACACAATATGTAAATCTATTAGCTAAACACGTTAGCAAAATACACCACTTTTCTAACTCCATCAGTTTCTTACTCCTTCAGGTGCTATCACCAATTCGGCTCAACTAAGATATTGATAGCCAATAACCTATAAAAAACCTCTTCAGATGACAGTCTGATAACATATTTATGGTATAGGATAGGTGTTGTTAGAAAAAAGTGCATATTTCAGGTAGAAATCACAGTTTACAATTGCACCGACCATCACAAATCGACTAGAATTACTAGATAGAGCAACGTGTATGACCAATTTACTCATCATAAAACATTTCATAAAAATAGACAAAGCATAGCAATGGAAAGACCCAGTTCTTGTGATTTCAGACCATATTTCAGATTTTCTAAGCGTTTTTCAGCGAAAACACAATAAATCGATAAGTTAGCATACCACATGTGCAAACGTTACCAGAGCATCGATTCCAGCCAAAGAGCGCTATAACGTAATCACCGCCAAAATATATTAATTTTTTCACTAACCTTCTCAGAATTCTTCAGATGACACTCCTGTAACATCATTTTACAACATACATATACAGTTTGTTCGAAAAGGTGCATATTTAGCCATACAAAACCGTGGTTACACAATAAAAATACTAGGAAATCAAGCCTCAATATGTCTGACGTCATCTATCAGAGTGATCTAGTTTAATTGAAAGCTAATCATATACTTGACTAAAAAATACAGGGTTGACAGGAATCGAAAGACAAATTAGTTCTTAATGCAACCGCTGATTTACATTTTTAAAATTATCCTTACTTTTCAATACAGGGTTCGCCAAGTGACGCGATAACAAACAAAATGGCGAAATATGCGTTTAAAATATTTCGACAGAACAACAATTTATCATATTAAATATTGCTTACTTTGAGCTGTTCTTCCATCATATTCTTGGGCAATGTATCCTTTCTATGTTATAAACGTCTTTTGGTCGATAGATGTCCTCTGTCCTTCGAAATGTCCACCACCAACGACCGACACCCCGAAACGTTTCCAAAGCTAAAAAGGGCACGACAAAGAAATTCCTCAAAATCGCACTAAACGGATATAAATTGCTATAAAACGGTTCAAATTAACTACATTATGATGTTTTTAACAACTATAACGACTGAAAACATGACCGGAGAAATCTAACTAGTTAAACAACGATTTGGAATGAGGCAGGTCCGATGCCTATCTTGCTTGTGGCGCGCGGAGAAGAGAGGGAGGTGCTCCCACGTTTTGTGGTTTTATATGGGCTGGGATTGTGCAATAGACTTCATTCAAAACGTGATGACGTACAGACACCCAGAGGAAGACGTAGGCAGTGTCGGTTTCTTCATAGCATTCACTGTCGCCTTAAAAACAGACCCCAGATCAGGGGTAAAAATTTCTGAAATCTGAACCCTGTCATGAAAAGTGCTGTAGAAATTGTTCTGTACCACTCAGAGACAAAATTCCAACTTCTATAGAAACTAGAAGGTGTTTTCTATCCAATAATAACAATAATATGCATATTGTACGATCAAGAATTTAGCACGAGGCAGTTTAATTTGGAGACCCAAATATGCTAATGCAGAACAGCACCCCCTATAGTTGCAAGAAGTTAACATAACACTGCGCACACATTTTACCATAGTTGGTTTGAGTTATGTTTATAGTTGGTTCTTTTTTCTAACTTAAACTATTAGTAATCTTAACATGAGCCCAATGGTCTCCACTCAAACTTTCTTGCTGCCGCACCTTTCCCTCCTTCCCCCAACTCCACCCCGTACCCCCCATTCCTTTCTCTCCCTCTCTTCTTCCCTCTGTTTGTGTGCATGCATATTGGAGCATACATTGATTGAATCAATGATGCTCATGAAGAAAACACTTTGGCTGGCAGACGGAAAACAGGTGAAATATAAAAAATGCCTGGGATTCCTTCCACGTCACAAGAAATGTTGTTTATTTGTGAGCCAAGCTGCAAAATTTAAATCAGATTTTCTAAATTAAACCCCTTACCTAAACCCTGCCTAACTTGTTCATTGAATTAATGTTATTGTGCCAAACTTGTATATATCACCTTTAAATTAATATTAATATTTTATTGTTTATAAAATTTCACATTAGCCAATTTTTACTTTACAGATTGGCCATATAGTGAGAATCCTCTGGAAACTAAACTTGTGTTGCAGAAATGTGTATTCATGTGTCAGAAAATATTTAACCTTTTGTCAATAGGGGGAGCTGTTAGCACTTAATTTTTTTACATTTCCAAATTAACTTGTTATGGCTGCAGGGGGCGTATTGAAAAACTGGAAAAAGGTGCCCATTTTCAAACGGCCTCGTACTCAATTCTTGCTCGTACAATATGCATATTATTATTACTATTGGATAGAAAACAATCTCTAGTTTCTAAAACCGTTTGAATTATGTCTGTGGGTGAACCAGAACTCTTTCTACAGTGAAAATCATGACAGGACATGCGAAGCTCTGAAAAATAGTCTCTGATCTCGGATCAGTTTTAAGCACTGTGTGTGCCCTATGGATCGAAATGAACTGCACCCGCCTTCCCCTGGATGTCAGTAACCAATGAGAAGTGGAATGGCGTCTCTACGTGTTTCTCAGAGTTTATAAAAGGCAATGGAGTGAGATGTCCCTTCTTTTGGACGCTCGCCAGGACGCAAGGGAGGACATCAGAATGGCATGCTCAAAAGCTCTCGTTATTGACCAAAGATCTATCCGTCTGTGATTTAATTCGATATAGGTGTTAGAAACATCATAACGAAGTTATTTGAAACCGATTTATATCAGTTTATGCGAGTATATTGCTATTTTTCGGAATTTCCTTAGTATTGCGTTTGAGGATTTGGACATGTGTGTGCCGTGTAGCTATCGTTAGCTGCTAGTTCCGAAGTTGAAGAGGTCGTTTTACAACAAAGCAACGATTCTTTTGGACAAAGGACACATTGCCCAAGATACTGATGGAAGCTCGTCCAAAAGTAAGAGTTATTTATGATTTTATTCCGTATTTATGTGGAAAAATGTAAACGCAGTTGTCGGCCATTTTTTGCGGCACTAGTCTGGCTGTAACTCACAATGTATGTCTAGTAACGTTAATTTTAAAAATCTAAATCAGCGGTTGCATTAATAACCAATGCATCTTTCATTAGCTGTCCAACCTGTATTTTTTTAGTCAATCTAATCGATAAATAATCGTAAACATAGGTGCCTTTCCAAGATGGCGCCGGCCAGAATGCATGCCATGTTTTGACAGATTACATTGCATAACCACGATTTGTGATGCTAAATATGCACATTTTCGAACAAACTCTATATGCATTGTGTAATATGATGTTACAGGACTGTCATCTAAAGAATTCTGAGAAGGTTAGTGAAAAAATTTATATATTTTGGTGGCGATAACGTTATCGCCCCTTTTGCATTGATTCAATGCTGGGGTGATGTTAGCTCATGTGGTATGCTAATATAACGATATATTGTGTTTTCGCTGTAAAACACTTAGAAAATCTGAAATATTGTCTGGATTCACAAGATCTGTGTCTTTCGATTGCTGTATGCTGTGTATTTTTCAGAAATGTTTTAGGATGAGTATTTTGGTAATTGACGTCGGTCTCTGTAATTATTCCGGCTGCTTCCAACGCTATTTCAGATTGCAGCTGCAATGTAGAACTGTGATTTATACCTGAAATATGCACATTTTTCAAAAGAAACATATGCTCTACCATAAATATGTTATCAGACTGTCATCTTATGAAGTTGTTTCTTGGTTAGTGGCTATATATATCTTTATTTAGTCGAATTAGTGATAGCTACTGATGGAGTAAAAAACTGGTGAAGTAAAAAAAGTGGTGTCTTTTGCTAACGTTAGCTGTACATAGTCCATCTGTAAACTACCCACCCAATTTACCTACCTCACCCCCCATACTGCTTTTATTTATTTACTTTTCTGCTCTTTTGCACACCAGTATCTCTTCTTGCACATGATCATCTGATGATTTATCACTCCAGTGTTAATCTGCTAAATTGTAATTATTCGATTTATTGCCTACCTCATGCCTTTTGCACACATTGTATATAGATTCTCTTTTTTTTCTACCATGTTATTGACTTGTTTATTGTTTACTCCATGTGTAACTCTGTGTTGTCTGTTCACACTGCTATGCTTTATCTTGGCCAGGTCGCAGTTGCAAATGAGAACTTGTTCTCAACTAGCCTACCTGGTTAAATAAAGGTGAAATAAAAAAATAAAAATAAAAAACGTGGTTAGCTAATAGATTTACATATTGTGTCTTCCCTGTAAAACATTTTAAAAATCAGAAATGATGGCTGGATTCATAAGATGTGTATCTTTCATCTGGTGTCTTGGACTTGTGATTTAATGATATTTAGATGCTTGTATTTACTTGTGACGCTATGCTAGGCTATGCTAGTCAGCTTTTTTACTGTGGGGGGTGCTGCCGGATCCGGGATGAGTACCAAGTAAAAGTTAAAGGTTGGTGTTGCTTTGCATTGGGAGTAGCACTGGGAATTGGCAGAAATATGTGGGTTGTGTATAATGAGTTAGAAGACAGAAATGTATGATAATGAACATGATTCCGATAGAGGGGGGAATATAGACTAATTTAATGAGTTGTAAAATGAGAAACTTGTATTGGAATATGGCACAAATATCACACCTTTTAGATCTGGCATGTGATTTCCAAGCAATTGTTGTAAATTAACATCTGCCTCGAGGTAGCAAGGCAACATTATTTTCCCCAAATACATGTGAAGGAAACAGGTTGTCTCTGATATATATATATATACAGTGGGGAGAACAAGTATTTGATACACTGCCGATTTTGCAGGTTTTCCTACTTACAAAGCATGTAGAGGTCTGTCATTTTTATCATAGGTACACTTCAACTGTGAGAGACGGAATCTAAAACAAAAATCCAGAAAATCACATTGTATGATTTGTAAGTAATTAATTTGCATTTTATTGCATGATATATGTATTTGATACATCAGAAAAGCAGAACTTAATATTTGGCACAAAAACCTTTGTTTGCAAATACAGAGATGTACGCTAACGACGCTGCACTTTGGTCCACTTCTTACGACGGCTGTGACAACACTACCTCACGTCCAGTGATAAAGTGGTCAAAAAATAATAACATCAGCGGGTAAATGTTGATCTTCAATTTCAATTAATAAACTAATATTCCCTATACTTTGAATGCATTTTTCCGCAAAAGGTGGGAACCTTTAAACTACCTCGTCATTGTGGCGCCAAAGCAAATCAGTAATTGACTCTCATTCTTGAGTTGGACTTTCCTTTAGAGAGAATATGGTTTCAACACACACACAAGAATACACGGACATATGGGACACACAGACATAATTAAGACTTTCCTGTAAAGTCTACAGTCCAAGGCCTCTGTAATAACACAGCAGACTAAAGTGGATTAATGCAATTTCCCAAAAGGAGGAATTTTCCAACCTGAAAATGTCATTAGAGCTTACACTCCCCGTCACTAACAAACATGAAAAATGTATTACATTAATTCAATTAAGCAAATTATTAAATATAAAGCGTGTCATTGAACGTTGTAACGAAGAAGCTGAGAGTCAAGAAGCAGGTGGTACGTTTAATAAAACAACAAACATGGAACGAGAACATAACAGTGGCGTCTTCACAAAAACAATTCTGAAAGGGGAAAGAACCTAAGGGAGTGCCAGATATAGGGGGGGTAATGGAGTCCAGGTGTGCCTCATGATGAAGTGCAGGTGTGCGTAATGATGGATGCCAGGACCGGTGGTTAGTATACCGGTGACGTTGAATACCGGAGGGGAGGAGCGGCAGTAGAAGTGACAGTAATCCCCCCCCCCCTCCCGATGTGCAGGTCCAGTCACAGGACGAAGCCGACCAGAGGGGCTGGCCCCGAGGACGGGGAGCAGGCGGCGAAGGTGGAAAGATCCAGAATGTCCTCCACCGGAACCCAACAGCACTCCTCTTGGACATACCCCTCCCAGTTCACCAGGTACTGGAGCCGACCCGACAACTTTGGGTGTCCATTAGGGATCTGACGGCATAGTCCGGGGGTCTGGTCCGGGGTCCATGGAGCCAGGGCCTGCTGAAAACCCAGAACCCAGAACACACTACAAAAATCACTGAAGATGGAGACACATATCTCCCTCACTAGCTTTAAGCACCAGCTGTCAGAGCAGCTCACAGATCACTGCACCTGTACATGGCCCATCTGTAAATAGCCCATACAACTACCCCATCCCCATACTGTATTTATTTATTTATCTTGCTCCTTTGCACCCCAATATCTCTACTTGCACATTCATCTTCTGGAAATCTAACATTCCAGTGTTTAATTGCTATATTGTAATTACTTTGGCCTATTTATTGCCTCACCTCCGTTATCTTACCTCATTTGCACACAATGTATATAGAATTTTATTTTATTTTTTTAAATTTCTACTGTATTATTGACTGTATGTTTGTTTATTCCATGTGTAACTGTGTTGTTGCATGTGTCGAACTGCTTTGCTTTATCTTGGCCAGGTCGCAGTTGTAAATGAGAACTTCTTCTCAACTAGCCTACCAGGTTAAATAAAGGTGAAATATATATATTTTTTAAATAGGTCAGACCCCCCTCGCTATCCAGGGGGGTTTCGTGGTGGACACCATCAGCTAGGGGACCAGGAACCACTGGCCTGAGAAGGGAGACATGAAAAGAATGTACAATACGGTAGTCAATGGGAAGCTGTAACATATAGATCACTTTATTGATCCTCCGGAGAACCTTGAATGGCACCACAAACCAGGGGCTCAGCTTCTTGCAGGGCAGGCAGAGTGGGAGGTTCCTGGTAGAGAGCCAGACATGATCCCCAGGATGGAACATGGGGGTCGTACTGTAGTGGCAGTCTGCCTGCTCCTTCTGACAGTGAATGGAGTGCTGGTGTCTCCTGTGAGCGTCGTCCCACTTCTGCATGCCTGAACCACTCATTAACCGCAGGAGCATCGGTCTGGTCCGGGGTCCATGGAGCCAGGGCCGGCTGAAAACTCAGAACACACTGGAAGGGGGCCAGCCCAGTGGAGGAGTGACGTAGGGAATCTGGGCGTACTCCGCCCATGTAAGGAATCGGGACCACTCTCCCTGCTGGTCTTGACGGTGACTCCTCAGGAACTTCCCCAGCTCCTGGTTCAGCCTCTCCACCTGCCCATTGGACTGAGGCCTGTACCCAGAAGTGAGGTTGACCGGAACCCCGAGCTTCTCCATAAAGGCTCTCCATACCCGTGATGTGAATTTGTGGCCACGGTCGGAGATGATGTCCTCCAGAATGCCATAATGCCGGAAGACCTGCTGGATAGTGCCTCAGCAACCTGGAGAGCAGTAGGGAGACCAGAGAGAGGGATACAATGACAAGATTTGGAAACCAAGGTAAAGACAGTTTCAGGTTGGATATTCAACAGATATTCACCTGTAGTTTTCCTTACGTCCACCAACAGGAGTTAGGGACCGTCAACATAGTGACAAATCAAATGTTTCAAATTTCAATAGCTCTTTAACCTTTACAGCCCCCCAACATTCCACTGAAAAGGCAGCGCGGGAAATTCAAAAATATTTTTTAGAAATATTTAACTTTCACACATTAACAAGTCCAGTAGAGCAAATGAAAGATAAACATCTTGTGAATTCAGCCAACATGTCCGATTTTTAAAATGTTTTACAGCGAAAACACAACATATATTTATGTTAGCTCACCACCAAATCCAAAAAAGCACAGACATTTTTTCACAGCAAAGATAGCTTTCACAAAACCCACAAATAGAGATAAAATTAGTCACTAACCTTTGAACATCTTAATCAGATGAGTCATATGACATCATGTTACACAATACATTTATGTTTTGTTCGATAATGTGCATATATATATTGAAAAAATCTCAGTTTACATTGGCGCGTTACGTGCAGTAATGTTTTGATTCCAAAACATCCGGTGATTTTGCAGAAATACTCATAATAAACATTGATAAAAGATGCAAGTGTTATTCACAGAATTAAAGATAAACTTATCCTCTATGCAACCGCTGTGTCAGATTTCCCCAAAAACTTTACGGAAAAATAATAATCTGAGAACGGCGCTCAGAGCACAATCCAGCCAAAGAAATAGTCGCCATTTTGGCGTCAACAGAAGCTACAAAAACACTATAAATATGCACTTACCTTCGAATAACTTCATCAGAAGGCACTCCCAGGATTCCCAGTTCGACAATAAACGACTGATTTGTTCCATAAAGCCCATCATTTAGCCACTTGTTGTTAGCATGTTCAGCCCAGTAATCCATTTTCATGACGCACGAGCAATCCCTCCAGACAAAAACTCAAAAAGTTCTGTTACAGGTCATAGAAACAAGTCAAATGATGTATGCATATTTAGGATGTTTTTTACATTAATCATCAATAAGGATCCAACCGGAGAATTTCATTGTCTGAAGAAAGAGCATTGGAACGAGAGCACTCTCTCTCGTGAGCGCGCAAAATGAGACTGAGAATTTCTGCAGACCCCTCAGTAAAATAGCTCCTATGAGCCCCTCCTTTATAGTAGAATCATATAACCAAAATCTAAAGACGGTGACATCTAGTGGAAGTCCTAGGAAGTGTTTGCACATCCATAACTAAAATGGGTATCATTTGGCACTGTTTTGAATATCGAGTTCTCACTTCCTGTTTGGATTTCTTCTCAGGTTTTTGTTTGCCAAATTAGTTATGTTATACTTACAGACATAATTCAAACAGTTTTAGAAACTTCAGAGTGTTTTCTATACAATAGTAATAATAATATGCATGTATTACCTTCTGGGACAGAGTAGGAAGAAATTCCGTTTGGGCACGCAATTCGTTCAAAGTGGAAATGCTGCCCCCTGTCCCGAAAAATTATTCCTAAAACTTTCAAAACTGGTTGTAGCTAACCCGATGGCATAGACACATTGCACACACTTTTTTTTGTAGATTTACATCTCGCACTATTTTAAATAATTTATTTACATTTTTGAATTTCAATAGCTCATTGGTCATATGACCTAGTGACTTCAAACAAGGTTCAAAATGTCCAATGACTACCCTTCTATATTGCACATTCTTGTTTGTGTACTGTAAAATCACGCGGTGTAACGGTCATTTTTCATAGTTTTAAATGTCAATAGCTCCTTGGTCATGTCAATTACATACATGAAGTGCACATTGTGGCATTTGCTGTATGATCGATGAGAAACTCCATATTGCAAATGTACGGTCCCTTACTAGATGTACGCGAATGTTTGCAAAATTCGCCGATGGCGGCGAGCCGTGCACCGGGGCCAGATCTTCCGAGAAGTCATCGAACGAAGTCTCTCGAACATTCGGTTATCGTTTTATAAAATAAAATAAAAATGGTAATTTTTCCGCTGTCCCGGTAAATTCCACCTGATGGCGAATGGAATCTTATTGCAAATGTACAAAACATCACCAATCACGACACGGCCATTTCTCCTAAACGGAAAAGACTTCGAAGACGAAACTTGGTGAACATAGGTTTGAACTAATGGGCTGTTAGCCTCGAAAAAGATGGCGTCGAGGCCTCAACGCTTTTGAGTTATGGCCATTTTTCAAGGATTAAAGGTCAAAAGCGAAAAATAGAGCGCTAATTTGACTGCTTCACATCAAAGTACATCAAATCAAATCAAATGTATTTGTATAGCTTCTTACACCAGCTGATATCTCAAAGTGCTGTACAGAAACACAGCCTAAAACCCCAACAGCAAGCAATGCAGGTGTAGAAGCACGGTGGCTAGGAAAAACTCCCTAGAATTTTTTATTTTTTTATTTATTTCACCTTTATTTAACCAGGTAGGCTAGTTGAGAACAAGTTCTCATTTGCAACTGCGACCTGGCCAAGATAAAGCATAGCAGTGTGAACAAACAACACAGAGTTACACATGGAGTAAACAATAAACAAGTCAATAACATGGTAGAAAAAAAAAGAGAATCTATATACAATGTGTGCAAGAGGCATGAGGTAGGCAATAAATCGAATAATTACAATTTAGCAGATTAACACTGGAGTGATAAATCATCAGATGATCATGTGCAAGAAGAGATACTGGTGTGCAAAAGAGCAGAAAAGTAAATAAATAAAAGCAGTATGGGGGGTGAGGTAGGTAAATTGGGTGGGTAGTTTACAGATGGACTATGTACAGCTGCAGCGATCGGTTAGCTGCTCGGATAGCAGATTTTTAAAGTTGTTGAGGGAGATAAAAGTCTCCAACTTCAGAGATTTTTGCAATTCGTTCCAGTCGCAGGCAGCAGAGAACTGGAAGGAAAGGCGTCCAAATGAGGTTTTGGCTTTAGGGATGATCAGTGAGATACACC
The DNA here is from genome assembly GCF_045679555.1 of Salvelinus alpinus. Taxonomy (NCBI): domain Eukaryota; kingdom Metazoa; phylum Chordata; class Actinopteri; order Salmoniformes; family Salmonidae; genus Salvelinus; species Salvelinus alpinus. Next base: position 50,714,189 of record NC_092108.1, on the reverse strand, counting down.
TGCTGGAGCGCGTGTTGCAGGTGGGTGTAGCCATCGTGACCAGTGAACTGAGATAAGGCGGAACTTTACCTAGCATAGCCTTGTAGATGACCTGGAGCCAGTGGGTCTGACGACGAACATGTAGCGAGGGCCAGCCGACTAGGGCATACAGGTCGCAGTGGTGGGTCGTATAAGGTGCTTTAGTAACAAAACGAATGGCACTGTGATAAACTGCATCCAGTTTGCTGAGTAGAGTATTGGAAGCTATTTTGTAGATGACATCGCCGAAGTCGAGGATCGGTAGGATAGTCAGTTTTACTAGGGTAAGTTTGGCGGCGTGAGTGAAGGAGGCTTTGTTGCGGAATAGAAAGCCGATTCTTGCTTTGATTTTGGATTGGAGATGTTTGATATGAGTCTGGAAGGAGAGTTTGCAGTCTAGCCAGACACCTAGGTACTTATAGATGTCCACATATTCTAGGTCGGAACCGTCCAGGGTGGTGATGCTAGTCGGGCGTGCGGGTGCAGGCAGCGAGCGGTTGAAAAGCATGCATTTGGTTTTACTAGCGTTTAACTTCTTGCAACTATAGGGGGTGCTGTTCCGCATTAGCATATTTGGGTCTCCAAATTAAACTGCCTCGTGCTAAATTCTTGATCGTACAATATGCATATTATTGTTATTATTGGATAGAAAACACCTTCTAGTTTCTATAGAAGTTGGAATTTTGTCTCTGAGTGGTACAGAACAATTTCTACAGCACTTTTCATGACAGGGTTCAGATTTCAGAAATTTTTACCCCTGATCTGGGGTCTGTTTTTAAGGCGACAGTGAATGCTATGAAGAAACCGACACTGCCTACGTCTTCCTCTGGGTGTCTGTACGTCATCACGTTTTGAATGAAATCGATGGGACATTCACAGCCATTATAAAACCACAAAATGTTTAGGGACCGCCCTTTCTCGTCGTGCGCCTGAAGCGTGAAGGCCATCGGACTTGCCTCGTTCCAAATCGTTTTCTAACCAGCAATATTTCTCCGGTCATGTTTTCAGTCGTTATAGTTGTTAAAAACATCATAATGTAGTTAATTTGAACCGTTTTATAGCAATTTATATCCGTTTAGTGCGATTTTGAGGAATTTCTTTGTCGTGCCCTTTTTAGCTTTGGAAACGTTTCGGGGTGTCGGTCGTTGGTGGTGGACATTTCGAAGGACAGAGGACATCTATCGACCAAAAGACGTTTATAACATAGAAAGGATACATTGCCCAAGAATATGATGGAAGAACAGCTCAAAGTAAGCAATATTTAATATGATAAATTGTTGTTCTGTCGAAATATTTTAAACGCATATTTCGCCATTTTGTTTGGTATAGCTTCACCTGGCGAACCCTGTATTGAAAAGTAAGGATAATTTTAAAAATGTAAATCAGCGGTTGCATTAAGAACTAATTTGTCTTTCGATTCCTGTCTACCCTGTATTTTTTAGTCAAGTATATGATTAGCTTTCAATTAAACTAGATCACTCTGATAGATGACGTCAGACATATTGAGGCTTGATTTCCTAGTATTTTTATTGTGTAACCACGGTTTTGTATGGCTAAATATGCACCTTTTCGAACAAACTGTATATGTATGTTGTAAAATGATGTTACAGGAGTGTCATCGGAAGAATTCTGAGAAGGTTAGTGAAAAAATTAATATCTTTTGGCGGTGATTACGTTATAGCGCTCTTTGGCTGGAATCGATGCTCTGGTAACGTTTGCACATGTAGTATGCTAACTTATCGATTTATTGTGTTTTCGCTGAAAAACGCTTAGAAAATCTGAAATATGGTCTGAAATCACAAGAACTGGGTCTTTCCATTGCTATGCTTTGTCTATTTTTATGAAATGTTTTATGATGAGTAAATTGGTCATACACGTTGCTCTATCTAGTAATTCTAGTGGATTTGTGATGGTCGGTGCAATTGTAAACTGTGATTTCTACCTGAAATATGCACTTTTTTCTAACAAAAACTATCCTATACCATGAATATGTTATCAGACTGTCATCTGATGGTTTTTTTTATAGGTTATTGGCTATCAATATCTTAGTTGAGCCGAATTGGTGATAGCACCTGAAGGAGTAAGAAACTGATGGAGTTAGAATAGTGGTGTATTTTGCTAACGTGTTTAGCTAATAGATTTACATATTTTGTCTTCCCTGTAAAACATTTTAAAAATCTGAAATGGTGGCTTTATTCACAAGATCTGTATCTTTCATCTGGTGTCTTGGACTTGTGATTTAATGATATTTAGATGCTACTATCTACTTGTGAAGCTATGCTAGCTATGCTAATCAGTGTGTGGGGGGTGGGGGGTGCTCCCGGATCCGGGGTTAGTAGCCGTGAAAGGTTAAGAGCAGTTGGAGGCCACGGAAGGAGTGTTGTATGGCATTGAAGCTCGTTTGGAGGTTAGATAGTACAGTGTCCAAGGAAGGGCCGGAAGTATATAGAATGGTGTCGTCTGCGTAGAGGTGGATCAGGGAATCGCCCGCAGCAAGAGCAACATCATTGATGTATACAGAGAAAAGAGTCGGCCCGAGAATTGAACCCTGTGGTACCCCCATAGAGACTGCCAGAGGACCGGACAACATGCCCTCCGATTTGACACACTGAACTCTGTCTGCAAAGTAGTTGGTGAACCAGGCAAGGCAGTCATTAGAAAAACCGAGGCTACTGAGTCTGCCGATAAGAATATGGTGATTGACAGAGTCGAAAGCCTTGGCCAGGTCGATGAAGACGGCTGCACAGTAATGTCTTTTATCGATGGCGGTTATGATATCGTTTAGTACCTTGAGCGTGGCTGAGGTGCACCCATGACCGGCTCGGAAACCGGATTGCACAGCGGAGAAGGTACGGTGGGATTCGAGATGGTCAGTGATCTGTTTGTTGACTTGGCTTTCGAAGACCTTAGATAGGCAGGGCAGGATGGATATAGGTCTGTAACAGTTTGGGTCCAGGGTGTCTCCCCCTTTGAAGAGGGGGATGACCGCGGCAGCTTTCCAATCCTTGGGGATCTCAGATGATACGAAGGAGAGGTTGAACAGGCTGGTGATAGGGGGTGCGACAATGGCGGCGGACAGTTTCAGAAATAGGGGGTCCAGATTGTCAAGCCCAGCTGATTTGTATGGGTCCAGGTTTTCCAGCTCTTTCAGAACATCTGCTATCTGGATTTGGGTAAAGGAGAAGCTGGGGAGGCTTGGGCGAGTAGCAGCGGAGGGGACGGGGCTGTTGGCCAAGGTTGGAGTCGCCAGGAGGAAGGCATGGCCAGCCATTGAGAAATGCTTGTTGAAGTCTTCGATTATCACGGATTTATCGGTGGTGACCGTGTTACCTAGCCTCAGTGCAGTGGGCAGCTGGGAGGAGGTGCTCTTGTTCTCCATGGACTTTACAGTATCCCAGAACTTTTTGGAGTTAGAGCTACAGGATGCAAATTTCTGCTTGAAAAAGCTGGCCTTTGCTTTCCTGACTGACTGCGTGTATTGGTTCCTGACTTCCCTGAACAGTTGCATATCGCGGGGGCTCTTCGATGCTATTGCAGTTCGCCACAGGATGTTTTTGTGCTGGTCGAGGGCAGTCAGGTCTGGAGTGAACCAGGGGCTATATCTGTTCTTGGTTCTGCATTTTTTGAACGGAGCATGCTTGTCTAATATGGTGAGGAAGTAACATTTAAAGAATGACCAGGCATCCTCAACTGACGGGATAAGGTCAATATCCTTCCAGGGAACCCGGGCCAGGTCGATTAGAAAGGCCTGCTCGCAGAAGTGTTTTAGGGAGCGTTTGACAGTGATGAGGGGTGGTCGTTTGACCGCGGACCCGTGGCGGATACAGGCAATGAGGCAGTGATCACTGAGATCTTGATTGAAGACAGCAGAGGTATATTTGGAGGGCAGGTTGGTCAGGATAATGTCTATTAGGGTGCCCATGTTTACGGATTTAGGGTTGTACCTGGTGGGTTCCTTGATGATTTGTGTGAGATTGAGGGCATCAAGCTTGGATTGTAGGACTGCCGGGGTGTTAAGCATATCCCAGTTTAGGTCACCTAACAGAACAAACTCTGAAGCTAGATGGGGAGCGATCAATTCACAGATGGTGTCCAGGGCACAGCTGGGAGCTGAGGGGGGTCGGTAGCAGGCGGCAACAGTGAGAGACTTATTTCTGGAGAGATTAATTTTTAAAATTAGAAGTTCGAACTGTTTGGGCATAGACCTGGAAAGTATGACAGAACTTTGCAGGCTATCTCTGCAGTAGATTGCAACTCCTCCCCCTTTGGCAGTTCTATCTTGACGGAAAGTGTTATAGTTGGGTATGGAAATCTCAGAATTTTTGGTGGCCTTCCTAAGCCAGGATTCGGACACGGCAAGGACATCAGGGTTGGCAGAGTGTGCTAAAGCGGTGAGTAAGGCAAACTTAGGGAGGAGGCTTCTGATGTTGACATGCATGAGGCCAAGGCTTTTTCGATCACAGAAGTCAACAAATGAGGGTGACTGGGGACATGCAGGGCCTGGGTTTACCTCCACATCACCCGAGGAACAGAGGAGTAGTAGGATGAGGGTGCGGCTAAAGGCTATCAAAACTGGTCGCCTAGAGCGTTGGGGACAAAGAATAAAAGGAGCAGATTTATGGGCGTGGTAGAATAGATTCTGGGCATAATGTGCAGACAGGGGTATGGTGGGGCGTGGGTACAGCGGAGGCAAGCCCAGGCACTGGGTGATGATAAGAGAGGTTGTATCTCTGGACATGCTGGTCTCAATGGGTGAGGTCACCGCATGTGTGGGGGGTGGGACGAAGGGGGTATCAGAGGTACGGAGAGTGGAACTACGGGGTCCATTGCAAACCAAAACAATGATAGCTAGCCTGAACAACAGTATGCAAGGCATATTGATATTTGAGGGAGACATACAATAAGGCATAAAGTGATTGCAGGTCTTGATTGGGAGAGCTAGCTAAAACAACAGGTGAGATAACAGCAGCTAGTCAGTTAACACAGCAGCAGCAGGTAAAAATGGCGACGGCTAGGCAGAGAGGGTCGGATTAACTACACACAGATCCTGAGTTAACCTGTTTAGGATGGGGGCGCTGTTGTGACTATTTATGCTAATCGTGTAATTTTTGAAACGGCTTCCCACAAAGTTCTTGATCGTACAATATGCATATTATTATTATTATTGGATAGAAAACAGTCTATAGTTTCTATAGGAGTTGAAATTTTGTCTCTAAGTGGAACAGAGCCCATTCTACAGCAATTTCCCTGACATGGAGTCAGATTTCAGAAATTTTGGCCACTGTTCTGGAGTCAGTTAAAAGGGCACTGTTATTGCTATGACTATACGGACACTGCTTACGTCTTCCCCTGGATGTCTTTACGTGATGACGATTTGAATGGGGTCGATTGCGCGTTCACAGGCACTATAAATTAAAAAACCCTGAGGCTAGTCACTCTTTTGGAGCTGCGTCATGCGCCTAGAGGACACCGACCCGCACCTGTTCCAAGCATTAGTGGAGGGAGTAATATTACTCTGGTCATGTTTCTACTCGTTATGGGAGTTAAAAACATCATAAGGTAGTTAATTTAAAGCGTTTTATAGCAATTTATATCCGTTTAGTGCGATTTTGGGACATTTATTTCTGAAACGCTGTGAATTGCTGGGCACGCTTCCAGTTCATCCCGAACGCAGTTGGCATTTCCACATGGCAAGAGGACAGCTTTCCACCAAAAGACGATTGGACCCAAGAAAGGATCCTTTGCCCAAGATACTGATGGAAGAACAGCTCAAAGTAGGACATTTTTATTATGATAAATCGTGTTTCTGTCGAAAAATGTTAGTGGCTTAGGACGCCATGTTTTTTGACGTAGCTTCGCTTGGCGCAAGCTGTATTGAAAAGTAAGGATAATTTAAAAAATGTAATTCCGCGATTGTATTAAGAATTAAATTGTCTATCAATCCCTGTCCACCCTATATTTTTTAGTCACGTTTATGAGTATTTATGTATAAGAGTAGATCACTGTCTAAGTGGCGCACAGACATTTTCTGACCAGCTGAGCTACATTTCACATTGTCTAACCATGATTTTGGTGGCTAAATATAAACATTTTCGATCAAACTCTATATGGATTGTGTAATATGATGTTACAGGAGTGTCATCTGAAGAATTCTGAGAAGGTTAGTGAAAAAATTAATATATTTTGGCGATGTTTACTTTTATCGCTCACTTTGGCTAGAATCAATGCTGGGCTGCTATGTGCTATGTGCTATGCTAATATAACGATTTATTGTGTTTTCGCTGTAAGACACTTAGAAAATCTGAAATATTGTCTGTATTCACAGGATCTGTGTCTTTCGATTAGTGTATGCTGTGTATTTTTACGAAATGTTTGATGATTAGTAAGTAGGTAAACACGTTGCTCAATGTAGTTTTTCTAGTCCATTTGTGACGGTGGGTGCAATTGTAACCTATGCCATCTACCTGAAATATGCACTTTTTTCTAACAAAACCTATCCCATACCATAAATATGTTATCAGACTGTCATCTGATGAGTTTTTTTCTTGGTTAGGGGCTATAAATATCTTAGTTTAGCCGAATTGGTGATAGCTACTGGTGTTGGTGGACAAATAAAAGATGGTGGATTATGCTAATGTGTTTTTAGGTAATAGATGTACATCTTTACATATTGTGTCTTCCCTGTAAAACATTTTAAAAATCGGACATGTTGGCTGGATTCACAAGATCTGTGTCTTTCATTAGCTGTATTGGACTTTAATGTGTGAAAGTTAAATATTTTAAAAAAATATTTTTTTTGAATTTCGCGGCACTGGTTTTTCAGTGGGGGTGGGGGGGGAGTGCCGCTAGCGGCACCCTCATCCTAGACAGGTTAAAGCACAGAGCCGACAGATAAAACACAAATAAACGGAATGGAGTACCGTGAATTAATGGACAGTCAAGCAAGCATCAGCTATGTAGCCAAGTGATCATAGTGTCCAAGGGGCAGCCGTAGATGGAGTAGTGAGGCCTCCACTAAGCTAGCCCGCGGCGTAAGATTGTTCGATAGACCTGTTCAGATAGCAGCCGATATGCTCAAGACAGCTAACGATTAGCGGGCCGCAGTTAGCATATGGGCGTTCAGGTTACGTCGCGATGGAGGGGCCAGTTGAATTACTCCCTCGGGCAGATAACGTCGGTATCCCAGTCGTGAAGGCCCGGTGGGGCTCCGCATCGGCAGTAAAACGGGTCCGGATAGGTAATTGTAGCCCAGGAGTGGCTGATGGAACTCTTCAGCTGGCTAGCTCCGGGATAATTGGTGTTTGCTCCGGAATTGATGTTAGCCAATAGTCACTCGGATAGCAGCTAGTTAGCTGCAAGATCCAGGTGTAAATGTCCAGAGATTGCGGTAAAAATCCGGGGATATGGAGAGAAAATAGGTCTGGTATGCTCTGGTCTGAGTCGCGTTGTACAAAACTGGCAATAGTTTTCAGAGCTAAAGGATAGCTGATAAGCGCTAGCTGTGGTTAGCTGAACTACTCACGTTAGCTTGTGAGCTGGCTAACTTCTGGCTAGATGAATAACTCCCTCGGGCAGATTACGTCGGTATCCCAGTCGTGAAGGCCCGGCGGGGCTCCGCATCGGCAGTAAAACGGGTCCGGATAGGTGATAGTAGCCCAGGAGTGGCTGATGGAACTCTTCAGCTGGCTAGCTCCGGGATAATTGGTGTTTGCTCCGGAATTGATGTTAGCCAATAGTCACTCGGATAGCAGCTAGTTAGCTGCAAGGTCCAGGTGTAAATGTCCAGAGCTTGCGGTAAAAATCCGGGGATATGGAGAGAAAATAGGTCTGGTATGCTCTGGTCTGAGTCGCGTTGTACAAAACAGGCAATAGTTTTCAGAGCTAAAGGATAGCTGATAAGCGCTAGCTGTGGTTAGCTGAACTACTCACGTTAGCTTGTGAGCTGGCTAACTACTGGCTAGCTTCTGTTGTAGATTTCGGATACGAGGTGAATAATACCTTTGAGGAGAAAAAAGCAGATCCGCACCACATTTGGTGAGGTAGGTTGCAGGAGAGTGTTTTGAAGTTGAGTTAAGAAGAAAAAATATATATATAAAAAGAAATGCGAAGAAAAATATATAAAAAATATATACACGGGACAGGACGAGGACAAAGGACATCTGACTGCTACGCCATCTTGGATCTAGAAAGGCCAAAACCTAGGAAGAAACCTAGAGAGGAACCAGGCTATGAGGTGTGGCCAGTCCTCTTCTGGCTGTGCCGGGTGGAGAATATAACGGAACATGGCCAAGATGTTCAAATGTTCATAAATGACCAGCATGGTCAAATAATAATAATTACAGTTGTCGAGGGTGCAACAAGTCAGCACCGCAGGAGTAAATGTGAGTTGGCTTTTCATAGCCGATCATTAAGAGTATCTCTACCGCTCCTGCTGTCTCTAGAGAGTTGAAAACAGCAGGTCTGGGACAGGTAGCAGGTCCGGTGAACAGGTCAGGGTTCCATAGCTGCAGACAGAACAGTTGAAACTGGAGCAGCAGCAGGGCCAGGTGGACTGGGGCATGGTCCTAGGGCTCAGGTCCTCCGAGAGAGAGAAAGAAAGAAAAAGAGAAAGAGAGAATTAGAGAGAGCATACTTATTAAATTCACACAGGACACATGATAAGACAGGGACACAGGGAGGCTAGCACTGGAGTAATATTATATTTTTGGGGGGTTCTAGTCAGGATTCTAGCAGCTGTATTTAGAACTAACTGAAGTTTATTTAGTGCTCTATCCGGGTAGCCGGAAAGTAGAGCATTGCAGTAGTCTAACCTAGAAGTAACAAAAGCATGGATACATTTTATCATCATCATTTATGGACAGAAAGTTTCTGATTTTTGCAATGTTACGTAGATTGAAAAAAGCTGTCCTTGAAACAGTCTTAATATGTTCGTCAAAAGAGAGATCAGGGTCCAGAGTAACGCCGAGGTCCTTCACAGTTTTATTTGAGACGACTGTACAACCATCAAGATTAATTGTCAGATTCAACAGAAGATATCTTTGTTTCTTGGGACCTAGAACAAGCATCTCTGTTGTGTCCGAGTTTAAAAGTAGAACGTTTGCAGCCATCCACTTCCTTTTGTCTGAAACACAGGCTTCTAGCGATTGCAATTTTGGGGCTTCACCAGGTTTCATTGAAATGTACAGCTGTGTGTCATCCGCATAGCAGTGAAAGTTAACATTATGTTTTCGAATTACATCTCCAAGAGGTAAAATACACTGCTCAAAAAAATAAAGGGAACACTTAAACAACACAATGTAACTCCAAATCAATCACACTTTTGTGAAATCAAACTGTCCACTTAGGAAGCAACACTGATTGACAATAAATTTCACATGCTGTTGTGCAAATGGAATAGACAAAAGGTGGAAATTATAGGCAATTAGCAAGACACCCCCAATAAAGGAGTGGTTCTGCAGGTGGTGACCACAGACCACCTCTCAGTTCCTATGCTTCCTGGCTGATGTTTTGGTCACTTTTGAATGCTGGCGGTGCTTTCACTCTAGTGGTAGCATGAGACGGAGTCTACAACCCACACAAGTGGCTCAGGTAGTGCAGCTCATCCAGGATGGCACATCAATGCGAGCTGTGGCAAGAAGGTTTGCTGTGTCTGTCAGCGTAGTGTCCAGAGCATGGAGGCGCTACCAGGAGACAGGCCAGTACATCAGGAGACGTGGAGGAGGCCGTAGGAGGGCAACAACCCAGCATCAAGACCGCTACCTCCGCCTTTGTGCAAGCAGGAGCACTGCCAGAGCCCTGCAAAATGACCTCCAGCAGGCCACAAATGTGCATGTGTCAGCATATGGTCTCACAAGGGGTCTGAGGATCTCATCTCGGTACCTAATGGCAGTCAGGCTTCGTCAGGACTTCCAACAGCCGAAGCTAAGTAGTAACATTAACATGATGCCTTCTAATTGCAGTCGCTGTACTCATAATATATAGGAGAACGATCGCCTTACGGCGAGGATAGCTGTGCTGCAAGCCCAGTTTCAGACGCAATCGCTAGGCAAGGCTAATTTCAGTGTAGGAAAGGATGAAAAAGTGTCTGTGCCACCAGTAAGTACAGATAGTAACATTAGTACAAATCCCCTCGCACAGTCCCCGCAGCCGGACAACTTTCTCATGGCTTCTGGAGGGAAATGCTGTAGGAATGCTCAACCGGTGTCGCTCATTCATCCGACAGAAACTTTCAACCGGTTTTCCCCATTAAGCAGCGAGTCGGAGTCTGAGCCTTCTCTTGTCTCTACTCCTCGCGTTACGGGGTCTGAGACGCCGAAGCTTCCCACCATTAGCTCTGACAAACTGAAAACCCTAGTCATTGGCGACTCCATTACCCACAGTATTAGACTTAAAACGAATCATCCAACGATCATACACTGTTTACCAGGGGGCAGGGCTACCGACGTTAAGGCTAATCTGAAGATGGTGCTGGCTAAAGCTAAATCTAGTGAGTGTATAGAGATATTGTTATCCACGTCGGGCACCAACGACGTTAGGATGCAACAGTCAGAGGTCACCAAGCGCAACAAAGCTTCAGCCTGTAAATCAGCTAGAAAGATGTGTCGGCATTGAGTAATTGTCTCTGGCCCCCTCCCAATTAGGGGGAGTGATGAGCTCTACAGCAGAGTCTCAACTCAATCGCTGGTTGAAAACTGTTTGCTGACCCTCCAAAAAGATAGAATTTGTAGACAATTGGCCCTCTTTCTGGGACTCACCCACAAACAGGACCAAGCCTAGTCTGTTGAGGAGTGAAGGACTCCATTCTAGCTGGTGTAACCGATGTGAAATGGCTAGTTAGCGGTGGTGCGCGCTAATAGCGTTTCAATCGGTGACGTCACTCGCTTTGAGACCTTGAAGTAGTGGTTCTCCTTGCTCTGCAAGGGCCGCGGCTTTAACAGAGCGAAGGGTAACGATGCTTCGTGGGTAACTGTTGTCGATGTGTGCAGAGGGTCCCTGGTTCACGCCCGTCGGGGCGAGGGGATGGACTAAAGTTATACTGTTACATTGATGCTGTTGACCCGGATCACTGGTTGCTGCAGAAAAGGAGGAGGTCGAAAGGGGGGTGAGTGTAACAGATGTGAAATGGCTAGCTAGTTAGCGGTGGTGCGCGCTAATAGCGTTTCAATCGGTCACGTCACTCGCTTTGAGACCTTGAAGTAGTGGTTCCCCTTGCTCTGCAAGGGCCGTGGCTTTTGTGGAGCGATGGGTAACGATACTTCGTGGGTGACTGTTGTTGATGTGTGCAGAGGGTTCCTGTTTCACGCCCGGGTCGGGGCGAGGGGACGGACTAAAGTTATACTGTTACCCTGGAGGGGTGCTCTCATCTTATCTACGAACATAGACAGGGCTCTAACTCCACTAGCTCCACAATGAAATAGGGTGCAGGCCAGGCAGCAGGCTGTTAGCCACCTTGCCAGCTTAGTGGAGTCTGCCACTAGCACAGTCAGTGTAGTCAGCTCAGCTATCCCCATTGAGACCGTGTCTGTGCCTCGACCTAGGTTGGGCAAAACTAAACATGGTGGTGTTCGCCTTAGCAATCTCACTAGAATAAAGACCTCCATTACTGCCATTATTGAAAGAGATCGTGATACCTCACATCTCAAAATAGGGCTACTTAATGTTAGATCCCTCACTTCAAAGGCAGTTATAGTCAATGAACTAATCACTGATCATAATCTTGATGTGATTGGCTTGACTAAAACATGGCTTAAGCCTGATGAATTTACTGTGTTGAATGAGGCCTCACCTCCTGGTTACACTAGTGACAATATCCCCCGTGCATCCCGCAAAGGCGGAGGTGATGCTAACATTTACGATAGCAAATTTCAATAAAAAAAAAAAAACCGACTTTTTCGTCTTTTGAGCTTCTAGTCATGAAATCTATGCAGCCTACTCAATCACTTATTATAGCGACTGTTTACAGGCCTCCTGGGCCATATACAGCATTCCTCACTGAGTTCCCTGAATTCCTATCGGACCTTGTAGTCATAGCAGATAATATTCAAATTTTTGGTGATTTTAGTATTCACATGGAAAAGTCCACAGACCCACTGCAAAAGTATTTCGGAACCATCATCAACTCAGTTGGTTTTGTCCAACATGTCTCTGGACCTACTCACTGTCACAGTCATACTCTGGACCTAGTTTTGTCCCATGGAACAAATGTTGTGGATCTTAATGTTTTTCCTCATAATCCTGGACTATCGGACCACCGTTTTGTTACGTTTGCAATCGCAACAAATAATCTGCTCAGACCCCAACCAAGGAGTGTCAAGAGTCATGCTATAAATTCTCAGACAACCCAAAGATTCCTTGATGCCCTTCCAGACTCCCTCTGCCTACCCAAGGACGTCAGAGGACAAAAATCAGTTAACCACCTAACTGAGGAACTCCATTTAACCTTGCGCAATATCCTAGATGCAGTTGCACACCTAAAAACTAAAAACATTTGTCATAAGAAACTAGCTCCCTGGTATACAGAAAATACCCGAGCTCTGAAACAAGCTTCCAGAAAATTGGAACGGAAATGGCGCCACACCAAACTGTAAGTCTTCCGACTAGCTTGGAAAGACAGTACCGTGCAGTATCGAAGAGCCCTCACTGCTGCTCGATCATCCTATTTTTCCAACTTAAAGAATAACCAGGTATCCTCTACTGGCGGAATGAGGTCAATATCTTTCCAGGATACACGGGCCAGGTCGATTAGAAAGGTCTGCTCGCTGAAGTGTTTTAGGGAGCTTTTGACTGTGATGAGCGGTGGTCGTTAGACCGCGGACCCATTACGGATGCAGGCGATGAGGCAATGATCTCTGAGATCTTGGTTGAAGACAGCAGAGGTGTATTTACAGGACAGGTTGGTCAGGATGATGTCTATGAGGGTGCCTGAGTTTATGGATTTGGGGTTGAACCTGGTGGGTTCCATGATAATTTGGGTGAGATTGAGGGCATCTAGTCAAGGTCAGTAATTAGTACTTTTTTTTTTGGCATTGATGCATTGTCTTCTAACTGTCTAAGAATAGGATCCAAAGTGTTAGGAAATATTTGTTCCAATAAATACAAAGAGGATGTCTCTCCTCCTACCTCTGGCAATTTAGTCAGACTGCCAGACTGTGCACCACAGAGCCAATCAGGAGAAAATACATACAGGTCAATGGTGAGATTGAAAGTCAAGGGGTGTGTCTGTGCCTTTTGGATTATTCTCTCTTTACAGAGAACCCTGTGGTTCAAGACAAGAGCTACCCTTCCCCTTTCAGTCTGCTTTGCGCATGTCTGAAAGTGACAGAGCCAGCAGCCAAGAGAGTTTTTCACAGTATGTCATAAAAAATATTACATTTATGAATGTATGTAAAACGCTAATATGTATTAGATCCTGTACAATGAAATAACTAAGACCTGAATTTGAATGCAGCATTTTCCGATTCTTCCTTCTCTTTCTGTCCAGCAGGGTCAACCCCCCAAAATTGGCCTGATGGTTCATGCAGATACTGGAAAAGCAATATAGAAACCCTCATACCTCTTCACAAAAATGTACCTAAATCAATTTTGGAAAAAGGATTTTACTCACAAAAGACGTAGGAATTATTTTTTACAGTTAGAAAAGGCCATGCATCAAATAACTATTTTTCAGCAGAAGAACGAACACTCAAATGCACTATTGGATTTTGTAAGTTGTCTGCAGGTGGCTTGTTGTGAATGCACTCAAATATCAAGTCATTATCAGGTTATGTAAACTGCGTTCTAATACTAAACGGAGAAGGATTTGTCTTAATGTACAGTATATGAACGTGATGCTACGAAAAGGATTCTTTCACGTTATCAAGCTCACTCTGAGTGACAAATCACTGCCTATTACTGTGATTAAAAAGAGCATATGAAACGTTGTTTTTCATGAGGCCTACCTGTGCGCATTCCTTTAAGCACATCTGTTTGAACACCTCTCCTGTCCTTGATCCATACCACATACAGCCATTTGCCCGATCTTTTCAGTGTCCATGTGACAGATAGTTAGCTTCAACAACAAAAAATGTAACACCCATGTACAGTCATGGCCAAAAGTTTTGAGAATGACACAAATATTAATTTCCACAAAGTTTGCTGCTTCAGTGTCTTTAGATATTTTTGTCAGATGTTACTATGGAATACTGAAGTATAATTACAAGCATTTCATAAGTGTCAAAGGCTTCTATTGACAATTACATGAAGTTGAAGCAAAGAGTCAATATTTGCAGTGTTGACCCTTCTTTTTCAAGACCTCTGCAATCCGCCCTGGCATGCTGTCAACTAACCTAAATCAGTTGACAGCATGCCAGGGTGGATTGCAGAGGTCTTGAAAAAGAAGGGTCAATCCTGACTGATGGCGGCCCATTCTTGCATGATCAATGCTTGGAGTTTGTCAGAATTTGTGGGTTTTGGTTTGTCCACCCGCCTCTTGAGGATTGACCACAAGTTCTCAATGGGATTAAGATCTGGGGAGTTTCCTGGCCATGGACCCAAAATATCGATGTTTGGTTCCCCAAGTCACTTACTTATCACTTTTGCCTTATGGTAAGGTTCTCCATCATGCTGGAAAGGCATTGTTTGTCACCAAACTGTTCCTGGATGGTTGGGAGAACTTGCTCTCGAAAGATTTGTTGGTACCATTCTTTATTCATGGCTGTGTTCCTAGGCAAAATTGTGACTAAGCCCACTTCTTTGGCTGAGAGGCAATCCCACACATGAATGGTCTGATGGTAGAGCTCACCATGTCTTCTCCGGACAAGCTTTTTTACGGATGCCCCAAACAATCGGAAAGGGGATTCATCAGAGAAAATGACTTTTAGCCCAGTGCTCAGCAGTCCAATCCCTGTACCTTTTTCAGAATATCAGTCTGTCCCTGATATTTTTCCTAGAGAGAAGTGGCTTCTTTGCTGCCCTTCTTGACACCAGGCCATCCTCCAAAAGTCTTCACCTCACTGTGCGTGCAGATGCACTCACACCTGCCTGCTGCCAGCAAGCTCTGTACTGTTGGTGCTCCGAGGCCGCAGCTGAATGAACTTTAGGAGACAGTCCTGGCGCTTGCTGGACTTTCTTGGGCGCCCTGATGCTTTCTTCACAACAATTGAACCGCTCTCCTTGAAGTTCTTGATGATCCGATAAATGGTTGATTTAGGTGCAATCTTACTGGCAGCAATATCCTTGCCTGTGAAGCCCTTTTTGTTCAAAGCAATGATGACGGCACATGTTTCCTTGCAGGTAACCATGGTTGACAGAGGAAGAGCAATGATTCCAAGCACCACTCTCCTTTTGAAGCTTCCAGTCTGTTATTCGAACTCAATCAGCATGACTGAGTGATCTCCAGCCTTGTCCTCGTCAACACTCATACCTGTGTTAAGCTCTCTGGGATATGTGGGACGGTCGCGTCCCACCTGGCCAACATCCAGTGAAAATGCAGGGCGCCAAATTCAAATAAATTACTATAAAAATTAAACTTTCATGAAATCACACATTCAATATATCAAATTAAAGCTACACTGGTTGTGAATCCAGCCAACATGTCAGATTTGAAAAAATGCTTTACGGCGAAAGCAAACAATGCTATTATCTGAAGATAGCACCCCAGCTAACAATCACAGACCATCATATTTCAACCGTCCCGGCGCGACACAAAATGCAGAAATAAAGATATAATTCATGCCTTACCTTTGACGAGCTTCTTCTGTTGGCACTCCAATATGTCCCATAAACATCACAAATGGTCCTTTGTTCGACTAATTCCGTCGATATATATCCAAAATGTCCATTTATTTGGCGCGTTTGATCCAGAAAAACACCGGTTCCAACTTGCACAACGTGACTACAAAATATCTCAAAAGTTACCTGTAAGCTTTGTCCAAACATTTCAAACTACTTTTGTAATACAACTTTAGGTATTTTTTAACGTGAATAATCGATAAAATTGAAGACGGGATGATCTGTGTTCAATACCAGAGGAAAACAATGTGTAGCATGCTTTCTGGTCACGCGCCTCTAACAAACAGTACACTTCACTGGAGCCTCATTCTGAATATGGCTACTTCTTCATTTCTCAAAGGAAAAACCTCAACCAATTTCTAAAAACTGTTGAAATCCAGTGGAAGCAATAGGAACTGCAGTAAGGTCCCTTAGAAATCTGGATTCCCAATGAAACCGCATTTAAAAGAGAGTGACCTCAAAAAAATTAAATCTGAATGGTTTGTCCTCGAGGTTTTGCCTGCCAAATAAGTTCTGTTATAGTCACAGACATGATTCAAACAGTTTTAGAAATTTCAGAGTGTTTTCTATCCAATACTAATAATAATATGCATATATTAGCACCTGGGACTGAGTAGGAGGTAGTTTACTCTGGGCACGCTATTCATCGAAACGTGAAAATGCTGCCCCCTATCCTAGAGAAGTTAATGAGAGAATCACTGACATGATGTCAGCTGGTCCTTTTGTGGCAGGGCTGAAATGCAGTGGAAATGTTTTTGGGGGATTCAGTTCATTTGCATGGCAAAGAGGGAATCTGCAATTAATTGCAATTCATCTGATCACTCTTCATAACATTCTGGAGTATATGCAAATTGCTGTCATACAAACTGAGGCAGCAGACTTTGTGAAAATTTATATTTGTGTCATTCTCAAAACCTTTGGCCACGACGATATAATGAAGGCCTGCAAAGCTTACAGATTGAAGTCTAATAGCATGACATGAAAGTAGCAAACATCAGAGTGTGCGATATGAAGGTATAGTCAGTGGACATTCTGATCAGTAGGTCACTTGACCAAGGAGCTATTGAAATAAAACATTTAGAAAAATTCATGTAAAAACGTGTTAGATGAAAATGGACAAGCTAAAGGGTGTGCAATGTGTAGGTTCACTGAGTGGACATTCTGAACCGTGTTTGAAGTCACTAGGTCACATGACCAAGGAGCTATTGAAAAATAAATTAAAAAACATTCATGTAAAATCATGTGAGATGAAAATGGACAAACCTAAGGGTGTGCAATATAGAAGGGTAGTCGGTGAACAAGGAGCTATGGAAATTGTACTTACTGAAAAATTCATGTAAAATCATGTGAGATGAAAATAGACAAACTAAAGGGTGTACAATGTGTAAGCTCACTGAGTGGACATTCTGAACCTTGTTTAAAGTCAGCAGGTCACATGACCAAGGAGCTATTGAAATTTGAATGTAAAAAAAAGTTTGTACTTTGTTTACTAACTAACTAATTCAACTAGGAACGCAAAATACTGCTCACATTTCCACATGTTTTTTAGCTTTGGAAAGTGAATTATTGTCCAAATCTTGAAAATAAGACCTGGGCAATGTTGTGCGCCATTTTTACAACACCACGACACTTATTTGTAGTCTGTGGCTCAAGTGGATTGAAAGCTATTGAGGTTTGAAAGCATTAATATCCGTTGAATATCCATCTTGAAACTGTCTTTACCTCAGTGATTTGGAAAATCTTTCCATAACCACCGTAATGGTGGTGAAACCATCAGAGGGGAGATCAGTAACAAAGTCAATGGATAGATGAGACCAGGGACGCTGAAGCACAGGAAGGGGAAGGAGTTTCCAAGCTGGAGCATTACGGGGGGGGGGGTGACACTCAAAACCTCATTTAGGAGTGGTAGATTGGGATTGGGGGGATTTGGTTTGGGCACATATGGAAAAGGCGTTGACGTAGCGAGTGACTTCCTGTGCCAAGGTGGGCCACGAGAACTTTTCAATGATAGATTGGGTAGTGCGAGAAAATCTAGATGTCCAGCAACGACAGCTGTGTGTGCCCAGGTCAGCAGCCAATCCCTTATCCCTGTGGGTACGTAGACGCGCTTAGGAGGACAGTTAGTGGGTGATGGCTCCCTCTCCAGAGCCTGGCGGATGTCCACATCTACGTCCTAGACCACAGGGGCTACGACTCGAGAGGATGGGATTATAGGTGCATTCTGGACAGGACCCTCTCCCGAATCATAGAGAGAGGACAGGGCATCGGCCTTGGTGTTCTTTGAACCTGGGCGATAGGTCAGCGTGAAGTCAAATCTTGTGAAGAACGGGCCCACCTTGCTTGGCTAGATTCAGCCTCCTCGCTGTCCGTATGTACTCCAGGTTCCGATGGTCGGTGAGGATGAGGAATGGGTGCTTGGCGTCCTCCAGCCAGTTTCTCCACTCCTCTAATGCCCTTCCTTGGACACTGTGCTATCTAACCTCCAAACGAGCGTCAATGCCATACAACACTCCTTCCGTGGCCTCCAACTGCTCTTAAACGCTAGTAAAACCAAATGCATGCTTTTCAACCGTTCGCTGCCTGCACCCGCCCGCCCGACTAGCATCACCACCCTGGACGGTTCCGACCTAGAATATGTGGACATCTATAAATACCTAGGTGTCTGGCTAGACTGTAAACTCTCCTTCCAGACTCATATTAAACATCTCCAATACAAAATCAAAGCAAGAATCGGCTTTCTATTTCGCAACAAAGCCTCCTTCACTCACGCCGCCAAACTTACCCTAGTAAAACTGACTATCCTACCGATCCTCGATCTCGGCGATGTCATCTACAAAATAGCTTCCAATACTCTACTCAGCAAACTAGATGCAGTTTATCATAGTGCCATCCATTTTGTTACTAAAACACCAGATACCACCCACCACTGCGACCTGTATGCTCTAGTCGGCTGGCCCTCGCTACATATTCGTCGCCAGACCCACTGGCTCCAGGTCATCTATAAGTCCATGCTAGGTAAAGCTCTGCCTTATCTCAGTTCACTGGTCACGATAACAACACCCACCCGTAGCACGCTCTCCAGCAGGTATATCTCACTGATCATCCCAAAAGCCAACACCTCATTTGGCCGCCTTTCCTTCCAGTTCTCTGCTGCCTGTGACTGGAACGAATTGCAAAAATCGCTGAAGTTGGAGACTTTTATTTCCCTCACCAACTTTAAACATCTGCTATCTGAGCAGCTAACCGATCGCTGCAGCTGTACATAGTCCATCTGTAAACAGCCCACCCAATTTACCTACCCCATCCCCTTACTGTTTTTATTTATTTACTTTTCTGCTCTTTTGCACACCAGTATCTCTACTTGCACATGATCATCTGATGATTTATCACTCCAGTGTTAATCTGCTAAATTGTAATTATTCGCTCTTATGGCCTATTTATTGCCTACCTCCTCATGCCTTTTGCACACAATGTATATAGACACATTTTTTTTTTTCCTACTGTGTTATTGACTTGTTTATTGTTTACTCCATGTGTAACTCTGTGTTGTTGTCTGTTCACACTGCTATGCTTTATCTTGGCCAGGTCGCAGATCAAATCCGATCTGCAGATGCCATTGAGCAAATTCAATAAGTCTTTCCACAGCAGTCTTTCTTAGACAAATGAACAAATATATTGTCCACATATGATTATTTAAAAATGGCAAATGTTTGAAACAATAATAAAAGTATCTACAGTCTATGTTGGCGTGAATGTCCGGGAAAGTCGATTTGGACCCGCTTTTGTTAAGATACCGTTTGTTGAGGTGCCAATGCGGGAGAGGTGGGGGAGGTGGGTAAGCGATGATGATGAGTGGACAATTCTGTGGCTCGGACTGGGCAGAGAGGAGGATGAGGTGGAGGGAGCTTCGGGGTCATTGTTCAGATGCTTGTCACCCCCAGTCCCAGAGTCATAGCATACTCCTCCAGCATGTTGTGTGGTTTTGGTCCCGTTTCTTGGGCTGCTCAACTTCATCTTCTTGCAGCCTGTTCGTACCCGGTATTTCAATGCCAAGGGACCTTTCTAAAACAAGTGAAGTTTATATGTACAGGGGACTTTTCTGTGACTTATAACCATATTCTCAGATGAGCCTCCTCTGAGCATGTATTTTAAGAATGACATGAGCTTAAAACAAGCAATAGAGATATTTTTTTAATAAATGTGTAAGCTCTCCAAAATACATGTTGAACGTATTGCTTGGTAGAGAATCGAATTCATGAATGGATGCACCATTTCACAACCTTATACTTTCCACTTATAAATAAGGGAAACAACACAGCATATAATTTCAAGGTCTTATTAGAAAAAAGGACATTTCATGTGTTGAAGTGAAAGGGTAAATGCTTACCCTTCTCCAGGTGTAGATGTGTGCAATGTCCATTAATATGTAATAATCCTTCAATGGTTCATCTTCATACATAACTTCTATCTGTGAACAACACATTTTGAGAGAAAAGATTAGGTGTGATTAATAATTTATATAAACAGTGTGAAACTCTAGTAAAAATCTAACCATAATCAATCAGTTGTATACTGTATTTTCTTTAAAGAAACAAACAAACATCTGCTATCTGAGCAGCTAACCGATCGCTGCAGCTGTACATAGTCCATCTGTAAACAGCCCACCCAATTTACCTACCTCATCCCCTTACTGTTTTTATTTATTTACTTTTGTGCTCTTTTGCACACCAGTATCTCTACTTGCACACGATCATCTGATGATTTATCACTCCAGTGTTAATCTGCTAAATTGTAATTATTCGCTCCTATGGCCTATTTATTGCCTACCTCCTCATGCCTCAGGTCGCAGTTGTAAATGAGAACTTGTCTCAACTAGCCTACCTGGTTAAATAAAGGTGAAAAAAATAAATAAAAGCCAACTTTACCACCTGGAGCTCTCGATCACCGAAGTCTTAATTCCTCTCTGCAGGGGACAGTTTCTTAGCGTAATATACACACGGATACAATTTCTGTGGACTACCTTGTCGTTGAGACAGAACTACCGCCACACCCACCTCTGAAGCATCCACCTCCAGCACAAAGGATGTCGTGGGATCTGGGTGTCTGAGCAATGGGGCGGAGGTAAAACGTCCCTTGAGTAGATGGGAGGCCTCGTTGGCTGCTGGGCTCCACCCCAACCTACAGGGACCACCCTTGAGGAGAGAGGTGGGAGGAGTGGCGATGGAGCTGAAGTTCTTGATGAAACGGAGGTAGAAGTTGGCAAACCCCAAAAACCCTTGCAACCCCTTTATGGTGGTTGGGACTTTCCATGACCTAACCACATCTACCTTCTTGATGTCCATGCTTACTCCCTGCAGGCTGATTTGGTAGCCTAAGGAGGAGACAGCCTTCTGATTAATCTGGGACTTCTCAGCCTTGACAAACAGGTGGTTAGCCAGGAGGCGTTCCAGGACTGCTCGAACATGAGCAATGTGATACACGACCACCTGGAGTCTGTGCATGTCCCTGAACACTTCATTAACGAATACCTGGAACACTGATGAAGCATTGCTAAAAGGCATCTTCTATTCATCCCACTCTCGGGAGCCAATGAGATTGTAGGCACTCAGCAGGTCCAGTTTTGTAAAGAACCGGGCCCCGCGGACCTGTTTGATGGCTCCCGGCACCAACGGGAGAGGGTAACGGTACTTAGTGGTGACTTCATTGAGTCCTCTGTAAGCAATACATGGCCGTAACCCTCCATCCTTCTTGGCCTCAAAGAAGAAACCAGCCGACGCAGAAGAAGTGGTCGTGCGGATGAAACCTTGTTGGAGCACCTCTTGGATGTGCTCCTCCATTGCCTGGGTCTCAGCCACCGACAGAGGGTATATGAGTCTGCGCGGGGATGCAGAACCTGCAAGAAGGTTGATGGCACAGTCCCAAGGGTGATGAGGAGGAAGACAGTTGGTGCGGGTCTTGGAAAATACTTCCCGCATGTCCTGGTATACCTCTGGGATATTGGTTTGAATGATAACCACAGGACTCTCAATCGACGTGGAACCACAGGGGATGGGGAACCAGGTCCTTCGGCATTTGGGTGACCAGTCTGTGATTCTCATCCTCAACCATGAGATAGTGGGGTTAACTTCTAACGAGTCAGAAACCCGGATCCGGGAGCACCCCCCACCCCCCACCAGTAAAAAAGCTGAATAGCATAGCTAGCATAGCGTCACAAGTAAATAGTAGCATCTAAATATCATTCAATCACAAGTCCAAGATACCAGATGAAAGATCCACTTCTTGTGAATCCAGCAATCATTTCTGATTTTTAAAATGTTTTACAGGGAAGACACAATATGTAAATCTATTAGCTAACCACGTTAGCAAAAGACACCATTTTCTTTGTCCACCATTTTTTCTCTCCACCAGTAGCTATCACCAATTCGGCCAAATAAAGATATTGATAGCCACTAACCAAGAAAAAACCTCATCAGATGACAGTCTGATAACATATTTATTGTATAGGATAGTTTTTGTTAGAAAAATGTGCATATTTCAGGTAGAAATCATAGTTTACAATTGCACCCACCATCACAACTCGACTAGAATAAATACAGAGAGCAACGTGTATTACCAATTTACTCATCATAAAACATTTCTTAAAAATAGACAAAGCATAGCATTGGAAAGACACAGATCTTGTGAATTCAGACAATATTTCAGATGTTCTAAGTGTTTTACAGCGAAAACACAATAAATCGTTATATTAGCATACCACATGTGCAAACGTTACCCGAGCATTGATACAAGCCAAAGAGAGAGATAACGTAATCATCGCCAAAATGTATTAATTTTTTCACTAACCTTCTCAGAATTCTTCCGATGACACCCCTGTAACATCATATTACAACATACATATAGAGTTTGTTCGAAAATGTGCATATTTAGCCACAAAAAAACGTGGTTATAACATGACAATACTAGCAAAACTAGCCTGAAAATGTCGGGCTCCATTTTGGACAGTGATCTGGCGTAATGAATAACTAATCGTAAACTTGACTAAAAAATATAGGGTGGACAGCAATCGAAAGACAAATTAGTTCTTAATGCAATCGCTGAATTACATTTCTAAAAATATCCTTACTGTGCAATACAGGGTTCGCCAAGCGAAGCTATACCAAAAAAAATGGCGGAATATGCGTATAACATTTTTCGACAGAACAACGATTTATCATCATAAATAGTTCTTACTGTGAGCCGTTCTTCCATCAGTATCTTGGGCAATGTATCCTTTCTTGGGTCTAATCTTCTTTTGGTCGAAAGCTGTCCTCTTGTCCGTCGAAATGCCCACTAACGTTCGACCGGGACCCCGAAACGTGCCCGGTGCTTCAATGTGCATCACAAAGCAATGCCTCAACATCGCACTAAACGGATATAAATTGCTATAAAACGGTTAAAATTAACTACCTTATGATGTTTTTAACACCTATAACGAGTAAAAACATGACCGGCGATATATAAGTGGCTAAACCAACGCTTGGAAAGAGAGAGAGTCCGACGTCCATCTTGCGTGAGGCGCAGCAGGAAAAGAACGGTACATCCGGTCTTTTCTGTTTTATACTGGCCCTGATTGCGCAATCGACTCCATTCAAATTGTCACCTCTTACTGACATCTAGAGGAAGGCATGGGCAGTGTTTGTATCCTCATAGGATTTACAGGGACTTTAAAACTGACCTGGGACCAGAGGCCAAAATGTCTGAAATCTCACTCCATATCAGGAAAAGTGCTGTAGAATGAGTTCTGTTTCACTCAGAGACATAATTCAAACGGCTATAGAAACTAGAGAGTGTTTTCTATCCAATAATAACTATAATATGCATATTGTACGAGCAAGAATTGAGTATGAGGCAGTTTAATTTGGAGACGATAAATGCTAATGTTGAAACAGCACCCCCTATATTGAGAAAAGGTTAACCACTCTGGGATATGTGGGACGTTTGCGTCCCACTTGGCCAATAGCCTGAAAAAATGTAGCGCGACAAATTCAAAAAAATGATATAAAATCAAACTTTCATTAAATCACACATGTAAGATACCAAATTAAAGCTACACTCGTTGTGAATCCAGCCAATATGTCAGATTTCAAAAAGGCTTTTCGGCGAAAGCATAAGATGCTATTATCTGATGATAGCACAACAGTAAACAAAGAGAGTGTAGCATATTTCAACCCTGCAGGCGCGACACAAAACGCAGATATAAAATATAAATCATGCCTTACCTTTGACGAGCTTCTTTTGTTGGCACTCCAATATGTCCCATAAACATCACAAATGGTACTTTTGCTCGACTAATTCCGTCCATATATATCCAAATTGTCCATTTATTTGGCGCGTTTGATCCAGAAAAAAACAGCTTCCAATTTGCGCAACGTCACTACAAATTATCTCAAAAATGACCTCTAAACTTTGCCAAAACATTTCAAACTACTTTTGTAATACAACTTTAGGTATTTTTAAACGTTAATAATTGATCAAATTGAAGACGGGTCTATCTGTTTTCAATACAGGAGGACAACAAACTAACGCTACTTTTCTAGTCTTACGCAACTCTCAAACAGTACACATAACGTTGCTCTGATTCAAGATGGCCGTACTTCTTCATTGCACAAAGGAATAACCTCAACCAATTTCCAAAGACTGGTGACATCTAGTGGAAGCGGTAGGAACTGCAAACAAGTCCATTAGAAATCTAGTATCCCAATGAAACTCATTGAACAGACAGTGACCTAAAAAAAAAAAAAAATCAGAATGGTTAGTCCTCGGGGTTTTGCCTGCTACATAAGTTCTGTTATACTCATAGACATGATTCAAACAGTTTTAAAAACTTCAGAGTGTTTTCTATCCAAATCTACCAATCATTTGCATATTTTATATTCTGGGGATGAGTAGAAGGAAGTTGAAATTGGGCACGATATTTATCCGAAAGTGAAAATGCTGCCCCCTATCCAGAAGAAGTTTTAACAAGGACCTATTGAATCAGACAAATGGGCTACGTTTGCGCGCAACTCACACAGGTCTAATCAACCATATCCTTGTCATACGAAATCAGACAACATAGTCACAACTTAAACAGACTGAACAACTGGTCAGATGAACCGTCTGAAGAAATCAGATGAATAACCCCACCCAACTGAGCCAGTCAAATCAGATAGTGCACACAACTCTCCCTCTCCAATGGCCACACACGAATTACTATACTTGTATTCACAGTTGCAACCCTCAAAAGCTTCTTATTATACCCCCAATATTTACCATGCATTTCATTGAAGTCATAAGCTCCCAATATTTCTTTGGTTTGTCAAATTTGGAGAGACCTATGGTGATCTACCTCTGAAAACAGGTTCCTAGAGCGGACCACACAAGAACTATAGGTAAGAACTCAGTTTACCGTCTTAACAATCGGCCGCTTGTGTTTTGTGCAGTCCGTCCAGGAAACCCATTCACAGCTGCAGATTTTCACCGTCTCTGGTCCCTTTTCGCCACTCCTGGCTAGCTCGCCATTTATGTCATGGAAATATTTGGTCAATCATATTTCACAAATACCAGAGCATGTGAGTTCAAATATACTTTTTATTACTTCATAATAAAAGCCGAGCTGGATCATGAAACAACTGCCTTCCAGTCTTGGCACAAACTACTTATAGATTTGTCCTCCTTACGTCATACTCATAGTAACTCCTCTTAATGATTTATCACCTCTGGCATTCAGCCACAGTTATCATATTGCCTTCATATTAGAAAATGCAACCTGTTGTCACGCCCTGGCCTTAGTATTCTTTGTTTTCTTTATTATTTTAGTTAGGTCAGGGTGTGACATAGGGAATGTATGTGTTTTGTATTGTCTAGGGGTTTTGTATGGTAAATGGGTCAGTGTCTTGTCTAGGTGTTTGTATGTCTACGGCTGCCTAGATTGGTTCTCAATTAGAGGCAGCTGTGGTTCATTGTCTCTGATTGAGAGCCATATTTAAGGCAGTCATAGGCATTGGGGTTTTGTGGGTAATTGTCTATGTTGTACGTTTGTAGCTTGTGTGTGCACTTTTATAGGTTTATAGCTTCACGGTCGTTTCTTGTTTTGTTTCGTTTTGTTATAGTGTTCGTTGCGTGTTTTTTTCCTTTCTCTAATAAAAGAGAATGTATTTTTCACACGCTGCGCCTTGGTCCTCTCTCTCTCCGCAAGACGATCGTGGCAGAATTACCCACCTAAACCGGACCAAGCAGCGTGTCAAGCAGCAACAGGAGCTATACACAAAGGATTCATGGACATGGGAGGAGATACTGGATGGAAAGGGTCCTTGGGCACAACCGGGAGAATATCACCTCCCTCGTGAAGAGCTGGAGGCAGCTAAAGCCGAGAGGAGGCGATATGAGGAGGCAGCACGGAAGCAAGGCTGGAAGCCCGCGAGTACAACCCAAACATTTCTTGGGGGGGGGGGGCTAAAAGGGAGTGTGGCGAAGTCAGGTAGGAGACCTGCGCCTACTCCCTGTACTTACCGTGGAGAGCGAGAGTACGGGCAGACACCGTGTTACGCAGTAGAGCGCATGGTGTCTCCTGTACGTGTTCATAGCCCAGTGCGGGTTATTCCACCTCCCCGCACTGGCAGGGCTAGATTGAGGATTGAGCCGGATGTCATGAAGCCGGCCCAACGCATCTGGCCACCAGTGCGTCTCCTCGGGCCGGCTTACATGGCACCAGCCTTACGCATGGTGTCCCCGGTTCGCCTACATAGCCCGGTGCGGGTTATTCCACCTCCCCGCACTGGTCGGGCGAAGGGGAACATACAACCCGGTAAGGTTGGGCAGGCTCAGTGCTCAAGGGAGCCAGTACGCCTGCACGGTCCGGTATTTCCGGTGCCACCTCCCTGCCCCAACCCAGTACCACCAGTGCCTACACCACGCACCAGGCTTCCTGTGCGTCTCCAGAGCCCTGTTCCTCCTCCACGCACTAGCCCTATGGTGCGTGTCTCCAGCCCATTACCACCAGTGCCTACACCAGTGCCTACACCACGCACCACGCCTCCTGTGCGTCTCCAGAGTCCTGTGCGTCCTGTTGCTGCTCCCCGCACTAGCCCTGAGATGCGTGTCTTTAGCCCGGTACCTCCAGTTCCGGCACCACGCACCAGGCATACAATGTGCCTCAGCCGGCCAGAGCTGCCCGTCTGCCAAGCACCGTCAGAGCTGCCCGTCTGCCAAGCACCGTCAGAGCTGCCCGTCTGCCAAGCACCGTCTGAGCTGCCCGTCTGCCAAGCACCGTCTGAGCTGCCCGTCTGCCAAGCACCGTCTGAGCTGCCCGTCTGCCAAGCACCGTCTGAGCTGCCCGTCTGCCAAGCACCGTCAGAGCTGCCCGTCTGTCCCAAGCCGGTGTCAGAGCTGCCCGTCTGTCCCGAGCCGCTAGAGCCGTCCGCCAGACAGGATCAGCGAGAGCCGTCCGCCAGACAAGATCAGCCAGAGCCGTCCGCCAGACAGGATCAGCCAGACCCGTCCGCCAGACAGGATCAGCGAGAGCCGTCCGCCAGACAGGATCAGCCAGAGCCGTCCGCCAGACAGGATCAGCCAGAGCCGTCCGCCAGACAGGATCAGCCAGAGCCGTCCGCCAGACAGGATCAGCCAGAGCCGTCCGCCAGACAGGATCAGCCAGAGCCGTCCGCCAGACAGGATCAGCCAGAGCCGTCCGCCAGACAGGATCAGCCAGAGCCGTCCGCCAGACAGGATCAGCCAGAGCCGTCCGCCAGACAGGATCAGCCAGAGCCGTCCGCCAGACAGGATCAGCCATAGCCGTCCGCCAGCCATGAGCAGCCAGAGCTGTCGGCCAGCCATGAGCAGCCAGATCCGTCAGCCAGCCATGAGCAGCCAGATCTGTCAGCCAGCCATGAGCAGCCAGATCCGTCAGCCAGCCATGAGCAGCCAGATCCGTCAGCCAGCCATGAGCAGCCAGATCCGTCAGCCAGCCATGAGCAGCCAGATCCGTCAGCCAGCCATGAGCAGCCAGATCAGTCAGCCAGCCATGAGCAGCCAGATCCGTCAGCCAGCCATGAGCAGCCAGATCCGTCAGCCAGCCATGAGCTGCCAGATCCGTCAGCCAGCCATGAGCAGCCAGATCCGTCAGCCAGCCATGAGCTGCAGTCCCTCAGTCCGGAGCTGCCGTCCCTCAGTCCGGAGCTGCAGTCCTTCAGTCCGGAGCTGCAGTCCTTCAGTCCGGAGCTGCAGTCCCTCAGTCCGGAGCTACCCCTCTGTCCGGAGCTACCCCTCTGTCCGGAGCTACCCATCCGTCCGGTGGCGCCCTCTGGGATGGTCTTCAGTCCGGGACTTGCTACAAGGCGCCACCAAAGCGGGTATGGACAATGGTGGAGTGGGGGCCACGTCCCGCACCCGAGCCGCTGCCATAATAAGGCCCACCCCGGACCCTCCCCTTCAATGTCAGGTTGTGCGGCCGGAGTCCGCACCTTTGGGGGGGGTACTGTCACGCCCTGGCCTTAGTATTCTTTGTTTTCTTTATTATTTTAGTTAGGTCAGGGTGTGACATGGGGAATGTATGTGTTTTTGTATTGTCTAGGGGTTTTGTATGGTAAATGGGTCAGTGTCTTGTCTAGGTGTTTGTATGTCTACAGCTGCCTAGATTGGTTCTCAATTAGAGGCAGCTGTGGTTCATTGTCTCTGATTGAGAGCCATATTTAAGGCAGTCATAGGCATTGGGGTTTTGTGGGTAATTGTCTATGTTGTACGTTTGTAGCTTGTGTGTGCACTTTTATAGGTTTATAGCTTCACGGTCGTTTCTTGTTTTGTTTCGTTTTGTTATAGTGTTCGTTGCGTGTTTTTTTCCTTTCTCTAATAAAAGAGAATGTATTTTTCACACGCTGCGCCTTGGTCCTCTCTCTCTCCGCAAGACGATCGTGACAGAATTACCCACCTAAACCGGACCAAGCAGCGTGTCAAGCAGCAACAGGAGCTATACACAAAGGATTCATGGACATGGGAGGAGATACTGGATGGAAAGGGTCCTTGGGCACAACCGGGAGAATATCACCTCCCTCGTGAAGAGCTGGAGGCAGCTAAAGCCGAGAGGAGGCGATATGAGGAGGCAGCACGGAAGCAAGGCTGGAAGCCCGCGAGTACAACCCAAACATTTCTTGGGGGGGGGGGGGCTAAAAGGGAGTGTGGCGAAGTCAGGTAGGAGACCTGCGCCTACTCCCTGTACTTACCGTGGAGAGCGAGAGTACGGGCAGACACCGTGTTACGCAGTAGAGCGCATGGTGTCTCCTGTACGTGTTCATAGCCCAGTGCGGGTTATTCCACCTCCCCGCACTGGCAGGGCTAGATTGAGGATTGAGCCGGATGTCATGAAGCCGGCCCAACGCATCTGGCCACCAGTGCGTCTCCTCGGGCCGGCTTACATGGCACCAGCCTTACGCATGGTGTCCCCGGTTCGCCTACATAGCCCGGTGCGGGTTATTCCACCTCCCCGCACTGGTCAGGCGAAGGGGAACATACAACCAGGTAAGGTTGGGCAGGCTCAGTGCTCAAGGGAGCCAGTACGCCTGCACGGTCCGGTATTTCCGGTGCCACCTCCCTGCCCCAACCCAGTACCACCAGTGCCTACACCACGCACCAGGCTTCCTGTGCGTCTCCAGAGCCCTGTTCCTCCTCCACGCACTAGCCCTATGGTGCGTGTCTCCAGCCCATTACCACCAGTGCCTACACCAGTGCCTACACCACGCACCACGCCTCCTGTGCGTCTCCAGAGTCCTGTGCGTCCTGTTGCTGCTCCCCGCACTAGCCCTGAGATGCGTGTCTTTAGCCCGGTACCTCCAGTTCCGGCACCACGCACCAGGCATACAGTGTGCCTCAGCCGGCCAGAGCTGCCCGTCTGCCAAGCACCGTCAGAGCTGCCCGTCTGCCAAGCACCGTCAGAGCTGCCCGTCTGCCAAGCACCGTCTGAGCTGCCCGTCTGCCAAGCACCGTCTGAGCTGCCCGTCTGCCATGCTCCGTCAGCCAGCCATGAGCTGCCAGATCCGTCAGCCAGCCATGAGCAGCCAGATCCGTCAGCCAGCCATGAGCTGCAGTCCCTCAGTCCGGAGCTGCCGTCCCTCAGTCCGGAGCTGCAGTCCTTCAGTCCGGAGCTGCAGTCCTTCAGTCCGGAGCTGCAGTCCCTCAGTCCGGAGCTACCCCTCTGTCCGGAGCTACCCCTCTGTCCGGAGCTACCCATCCATCCGGTGGCGCCCTCTGGGATGGTCTTCAGTCCGGGACTTGCTACAAGGCGCCACCAAAGCGGGTATGGACAATGGTGGAGTGGGGGCCACGTCCCGCACCCGAGCCGCTGCCATAATAAGGCCCACCCCGGACCCTCCCCTTCAATGTCAGGTTGTGCGGCCGGAGTCCGCACCTTTGGGGGGGGTACTGTCACGCCCTGGCCTTAGTATTCTTTGTTTTCTTTATTATTTTAGTTAGGTCAGGGTGTGACATGGGGAATGTATGTGTTTTTGTATTGTCTAGGGGTTTTGTATGGTAAATGGGTCAGTGTCTTGTCTAGGTGTTTGTATGTCTACAGCTGCCTAGATTGGTTCTCAATTAGAGGCAGCTGTGGTTCATTGTCTCTGATTGAGAGCCATATTTAAGGCAGTCATAGGCATTGGGGTTTTGTGGGTAATTGTCTATGTTGTACGTTTGTAGCTTGTGTGTGCACTTTTATAGGTTTATAGCTTCACGGTCGTTTCTTGTTTTGTTTCGTTTTGTTATAGTGTTCGTTGCGTGTTTTTTTCCTTTCTCTAATAAAAGAGAATGTATTTTTCACACGCTGCGCCTTGGTCCTCTCTCTCTCCGCAAGACGATCGTGACAGAATTACCCACCTAAACCGGACCAAGCAGCGTGTCAAGCAGCAACAGGAGCTATACACAAAGGATTCATGGACATGGGAGGAGATACTGGATGGAAAGGGTCCTTGGGCACAACCGGGAGAATATCACCTCCCTCGTGAAGAGCTGGAGGCAGCTAAAGCCGAGAGGAGGCGATATGAGGAGGCAGCACGGAAGCAAGGCTGGAAGCCCGCGAGTACAACCCAAACATTTCTTGGGGGGGGGGGCTAAAAGGGAGTGTGGCGAAGTCAGGTAGGAGACCTGCGCCTACTCCCTGTACTTACCGTGGAGAGCGAGAGTACGGGCAGACACCGTGTTACGCAGTAGAGCGCATGGTGTCTCCTGTACGTGTTCATAGCCCAGTGCGGGTTATTCCACCTCCCCGCACTGGCAGGGCTAGATTGAGGATTGAGCCGGATGTCATGAAGCCGGCCCAACGCATCTGGCCACCAGTGCGTCTCCTCGGGCCGGCTTACATGGCACCAGCCTTACGCATGGTGTCCCCGGTTCGCCTACATAGCCCGGTGCGGGTTATTCCACCTCCCCGCACTGGTCAGGCGAAGGGGAACATACAACCAGGTAAGGTTGGGCAGGCTCAGTGCTCAAGGGAGCCAGTACGCCTGCACGGTCCGGTATTTCCGGTGCCACCTCCCTGCCCCAACCCAGTACCACCAGTGCCTACACCACGCACCAGGCTTCCTGTGCGTCTCCAGAGCCCTGTTCCTCCTCCACGCACTAGCCCTATGGTGCGTGTCTCCAGCCCATTACCACCAGTGCCTACACCAGTGCCTACACCACGCACCACGCCTCCTGTGCGTCTCCAGAGTCCTGTGCGTCCTGTTGCTGCTCCCCGCACTAGCCCTGAGATGCGTGTCTTTAGCCCGGTACCTCCAGTTCCGGCACCACGCACCAGGCATACAGTGTGCCTCAGCCGGCCAGAGCTGCCCGTCTGCCAAGCACCGTCAGAGCTGCCCGTCTGCCAAGCACCGTCAGAGCTGCCCGTCTGCCAAGCACCGTCTGAGCTGCCCGTCTGCCAAGCACCGTCTGAGCTGCCCGTCTGCCAAGCACCGTCAGAGCTGCCCGTCTGTCCCAAGCCGGTGTCAGAGCTGCCCGTCTGTCCCAAGCCGGTGTCAGAGCTGCCCGTCTGTCCCGAGCCGCTAGAGCCGTCCGCCAGACAGGATCAGCGAGAGCCGTCCGCCAGACAGGATCAGCCAGAGCCGTCCGCCAGACAGGATCAGCCAGAGCCGTCCGCCAGACAGGATCAGCGAGAGCCGTCCGCCAGACAGGATCAGCCAGAGCCATCCGCCAGACAGGATCAGCCAGAGCCGTCCGCCAGACAGGATCAGCCAGAGCCGTCCGCCAGACAGGATCAGCCAGAGCCGTCCGCCAGCCATGAGCAGCCAGAGCCGTCCGCCAGACAGGATCAGCCATAGCCGTCCGCCAGCCATGAGCAGCCAGAGCCGTCAGCCAGCCATGAGCAGCCAGATCCGTCAGCCAGCCATGAGCAGCCAGATCCGTCAGCCAGCCATGAGCAGCCAGATCCGTCAGCCAGCCATGAGCTGCAGTCCCTCAGTCCGGAGCTGCCGTCCCTCAGTCCGGAGCTGCCGTCCTTCAGTCCGGAGCTGCAGTCCTTCAGTCCGGAGCTGCAGTCCCTCAGTCCGGAGCTACCCCTCTGTCCGGAGCTACCCCTCTGTCCGGAGCTACCCATCCGTCCGGTGGCGCCCTCTGGGATGGTCTTCAGTCCGGGACTTGCTACAAGGCGCCACCAAAGCGGGTATGGACAATGGTGGAGTGGGGGCCACGTCCCGCACCCGAGCCGCTGCCATAATAAGGCCCACCCCGGACCCTCCCCTTCAATGTCAGGTTGTGCGGCCGGAGTCCGCACCTTTGGGGGGGGGGGTACTGTCACGCCCTGGCCTTAGTATTCTTTGTTTTATTTATTATTTTAGTTAGGTCAGGGTGTGACATGGGGAATGTACGTGTTTTTGTATTGTCTAGGGGTTTTGTATGGTAAATGGGTCAGTGTCTTGTCTAGGTGTTTGTATGTCTACGGCTGCCTAGATTGGTTCTCAATTAGAGGCAGCTGTGGTTCATTGTCTCTGATTGAGAGCCATATTTAAGGCAGTCATAGGCATTGGGGTTTTGTGGGTAATTGTCTATGTTGTACGTTTGTAGCTTGTGTGTGCACTTACGTTTATAGCTTCACGATCGTTTGTTGTTTTGTTTCGTTTTGTTATAGTGTTCGTTGCGTGTTTTTTTCCTTTCTCTAATAAAAGAGAATGTTATTTTCACACGCTGCGCCTTGGTCCTCTCTCTCTCCGCAAGACGATCGTGACACCTGTAGAGTCACATAAATAGTTTCATTTATGTATGACCATAGCAACAGACCTTGGCACTCTACAGGAATAACCAATAGATGTTATCCTGCTGACTCCTCAGAAAGGGACACCCCTGTTCTGGAAAAAACCCAAGAGGTGTAACCATACTTGGCCATAATAGTTACAAGAATAACCACGTGCATGTCTAATGGTGTCCAATGACCTAGAGCACATAGAGTACACTAGTTTTGCTGGCTCCTTCTGAACTAAATAATTGCCACATATGTACTGAAAAATTCACAATATAGCTAGATAGTGTGGTCTTCAGCTTATCATGAGATACTCTACCTCAGGCAAGCAATAGCTCGAGACTTCCTTAGATATCGTGCACCAGCTGTTATTTACAAAAATACTTAGTCCGCCATCCCTTGTCTTACCAGATGCAACTGTTCTATCCTGCCGGTACAGCGTATAACCAGCAAGCTGTATGTTGATTGTGTCGTCGTTCAGCCACGACTCCGTGAAGCATAAGATATTACAGTTTTGAATGTGCCGTTGGTAGTTTAATCTTCTGCGTAGGTCATCGATATTATTCTCCAAAGATTGCACGCTTGCTCGCAGAATGGAAGAAAGTGGGGGTTTATTCGATCGCCTAAAAATTCTCAGAAGGCAGCCCTCTGGCCCCTTTTTCTCTGCCTCCTCTTCATGCAAATCACCGGGATCTTGGCTTGTTCCCGAGAAAGTAGTATATCATTCGCGTTGGTCTCGTCAGACTCGTTAAAGGAAAAAAAGGATTCTGCCAGTCCGTGGTGAGTAATCGCAGTCCTGATGTCCAGAACTTATTTTCGGTTGTAAGAGATGGTAGTAGCAACATTATGTACAAAATAAGTAAAAAAATAAGTTACAAACAATGTAAATAAACGAACAAAAAAACACAATCAGTTGGGGACACGTAAAACCTCAGCCTTCTTTTCCGGCACCAAACAGCACCCTACAGAGGGAAATGTCCCCAATCACCACCCTAGGGAATTGGGATATTATTATTTTTAGACCAGAGGAAAGAGTGTATCCTACTGTCCCTCCAACACCACTTCCAGCAGCATCTGGTCTCCCATTCAGGGACCGACCAGGACCAACCCTGCTTAGCTTCAGAGGTAAGCCAGCAGCGGGACGCAAGGTGGTATGCGGCTGGCTCTTATGGTTTTGGCCCTATAAGTTTCAGCGGAATAAGAAGAAGTAGTATGAACCATTTCTAAAGTTGTGCTTTGTTTTCAACAAACATACCTAATTAAGCATGTGTATGGGACGAGGGGAGGAACGTATGGTCTTGCCACAGAGTACTGAACACGGTTATAATCCACTTTGGCGCAGTGCGCCACTCTACACAGTTACAGTCCATCAGTATGAGTGTGTGTTGTCTGCGTGTGTGAAGGACTGTGTCTGTGTGTGAAAGTGAATGAGTGAGTGAGCATCTACCTGTCTTTGTGTGTGTGTGAATACGTGGGTATCTTCCTAAGCCTATGTTTGTGTGTTTACAGAATGTGTACTATGCATCGGTCCAGAATGCATCAGTGCGGAATTATTGCCTCTGTGTGTGTGTGTTTGTGTGTGTGCACGCCAGCATGCCTTTGTCTGTGCGCACATGTGTCTCTGGTAATACTCTACCCTGCACCCAGTGTATTTATGTGTGCATCACTCAAATTGGATCGTGAGGCATCTTGTCGCTGTTGTGCTATCAGTTTGACAGTGCCAGCAACCTCTTGCCAGAAACGTCACTCCTCACTCTAAACCGGGTATCAAACTGAACAGTAGTTGACATTTCCATTCTACTATCCCAACACCTTGATCTGAAAGCCACGCTTTTTCTTCTGTGAGAAGGGAAAAGGGGAATGGGTGTGAAAGCAGGAAGCGACATTTCGTAAATGATCATGTCAAAAACTGTGCGTTGGTATGTTACCGTTGCCGCTCTAAGTCAGTCCGTAGTTTTCGACATCCAAAACATCTGAGAATGTTCTTCTTCAGGTTTTTGACTGCTTACAAATGTATTCACAAATACATTTGACTGATTGATTGAAGTGTCAACATCAACAGTTGTCACAAAGTGCTTCAGAAACTTGTATTTGAAAAACATTAATAAATGTATCAACAATGATGTCAAGGTTGGCGTTGCACTGCATTGGTTGTAGCACTGAATTGACAGAAATATGTGCTTTGGGTATAACGAGTTAGAAAACAGAAATTGATGATAATAAACATGAATCCAATAGGGGGGATAATTATATATAGGCTTATTTAATGAGTTTTAAAATGAGAAACTTGAATTGGAATATGACACAAATATCACACATTTTAGATATTGCATGTTATTCCCAAACAATTGTACTAAATCAACATTTCCCTCAAAGTAGCATGGAAACATTATTTTCCCCAAAAAAATCTGTAGAAGGAAACAGGTTCTCAGATATCTACACACCGCAAACACAAGATACATTGTGAAAGAGACCTTTTGTCTACCCTATATTTTACCTCACAGAGCAAAACTGGCGCACACTCTTACGTGTTTGTATTCTCGATCTTCAGAAAACACTTATGGGATTACAGATAAAGCCAAATGTTTCAGTTTAATGATTATATAATCACACAACTATATTAGATAAAGGGTCAACCTAAACAATCTTGCGTATGCGCAGTAATATAATGGCTATGCTAGCTGTTCCTGTAGACTTCCAGTCTAGTTAGCATGCTGGACCTTCCTTTCCAAAATCCCGAACCATCCCTTTAATGCCAAGGAAGCATGTGCACTCATAAAATGAAATAGAATTAGTTCCGCATTTTAAGCCGATCAAATTGTTATTTGGATATGATTATTGTACGGGAGGAACTAAGATGACTGCCATTAGGGATCCGTGTCCCGCTAGCGTTCCACAACGACAACATCCGGTCAAATTGCAGAGAGCGAAATTCAAAATAGAAAACTCGTAATATTAAACATTCATGAAAATACAAGTGTCTTACATTGTTTAAAAGCTTAACTTCTTGTTAATCCAACCGCGTTGTCAGATTTCAAAAAGGCTATACGGCGAAAGCATACAATGCGATTATCTGAGGACAGCACACCACATCAAAATACTTTTTCAAACCAGCACACAATAAATCACTTACCTTTGAAGATCTTCCTCTGTTTGCAATCCAAAGGGTCCCAGCTACACAATGAATGGTCATTTTATTCGATAAAGTCCCTCTTTATATCCAAAAAAGTCAGTTTAGTTGGTGCCATTGAACTCAGTAATCAACTCGTTCAACATGCATACAAACAAATCCAAAAAGTTACTGATAAAGTTCGTCCAAACAAGTCCTCAGGTACTCTAATAGTTAAATAAATGATATGATTTACGACGGAGAATAGTATGTTCAATGGGGAAGATAAATAACGAAGGACGTGCACCTCATTCACTCGCGCAACAAGACTACTTTTCTAATGAGGGACACCTTGGAAAAACTACAACTACTTGTTAATTTTTCAAAAAACAAGCCTGAAACCCTTTCTAAAGACTGTTGACATCTAGTGGAAACCATATGAACTGTAATCTGGGTCCTATCTATTTGTTTTTTCCATAGGCTATCATTGAAATGGCCTGACCTCAAAAACAAATATCTGGATGGATTTTCCTCGGGTTTTCACCTGCCATATCAGTTCTGTTATACTCACAGACATTATGTTAAGCTTTGACAGTGTCCGAGTTCTTACTCTAATACTTAGAATCTAACAGTAGGTTAAGGTCTTTGTTGTGGTCACACTGTTGTTGTTTTCTATCTAAAGCAATAGCATTGTGACTGATAGGAGGAAGATGTTAAACAGGTGTGGAGCAAGAATGCACTCTTGGTGTACGCCAGTGCACACTTGAAAGGTGAGACAGTTTAAAGGAGTCCCCCCCTCCACAAAACATACACCTCTTTCTTTTTAAGACCATTGCATCAAGCGTCAATGTGCAAGGCTTGGTTTTGGCATTTGATTTTACCATCTGATTTAAATCATCTATAGCAGGGCTCTCCAACCCTAATCTAACGCACCTGATTCCAATAATTAGCTGGTTGATAAGCTGAATCAGGTTAGTTACAACTGGGGTTGGATTGAAAACCTACATGAGGATAGCTCTCCAGAACAGATTTGTAGAGCCTTTGCAGGGTTTCTGTATAAGCACTTTGTGACATCTGCTGATGTAAAAAGGGCTTTTTCAAATAGATTAGATTCATTGCTCTATAGCATTGCAAAGAAAGCCCCGCTCACAGTTCAAGGACAAACTCCATCTAAGAGATTGTGTGACTCACACTCCTGGCATCCTATGGTCACGTGCCATCTTCCCCTCATGGAATTAGCGCAGAATGTTAACGAATAACCTCGGGCAGCCAAACTTGAGAACTTCCCACAGGAGCTCTCTGTTGACCATTTCAAAGGCCTTGGAGTGGTCAACAAAGGCCATGAACAGGTACTGGTGCTGCTCCTGGCATTTTTCCTGAAGCACACACACAGAGCACCTCCATCATGCTCTCCTGCCTCACTAAAAGAATGAGAAATCAAAATATCATCTGATTGTAGCATGCCACTGGAACGAGCAATATGGAAACCTGAAAATAGGCCCTGATAATAAAGATGCAGATAGGGGACCATATAAGCCGTCACACAAGAAATGTGGCGACAACACAAATGTCAACTTGATGCCCAGACAGCCAATTTAAAGAGCTGCATCTCTCATAGTGCACAGTTTGGTATTTGAGCCCATTGTAATTCCAACGTGTGGAGGTGAATACTAAATATGCTAGGTGCCCGAATCAGAATTGGGCGATGGTAACCTTGGGTTGTGTATCAGGGCTCAAGCCGTGTAGCGAAATCCCTCATCCTTATCACATTCTCATTTGCCCATGTGGTGCCTACCTCATCTTCAGCCAGTCTCAGCTGCTGAAGACTGTGTGTGTGTGTGTGAATCTGTGGTGGTCTCAGTATGGGTTTATGTTTGTTATTTTCACACATTGCAGCTGTAATATAATGTGTGGTTGCCATCTCTTCAGAGGAACCTCAGTAACTCTCAATTAGTGTACCTCCAAAAGTATGTCTGACTCCATCTTAATTTAACACTTTAGTAATGGACTAATACACCACATTACCACAACCAAGGGCTCAATTAAATCCATAATGCCAAAGTCCAGAGCTATAGTGCAATTGAAAGGCAATATTCCTGCGTTCGCAGAGATTGCATTCACGGTAAAGGCTCAATCGAAAATTAACTTTACATTCCAATCGTGCTACAGCGTTGAACTACGGATTTAATCGAGCTCAAAGGCCTGGCAAGGATTAAAACACCTAATACCTTTCACATTGCCGTCGATACCCCTCGTCACCATTTCCCGACAGCTCCATAAGAACCTTAAATCCCTGAGTTGTGGCAGCACACGCAACGCGCGTGTGGTCCGGTCTATATTAATCCATGTGAAACATGAATTGGGGCCAGGGGCAGTCATGGCCGCTCCATGTTCGGCATGTAACTTATTGCGCCAGGAAACTGTAAAGAAACACATTCCCTTAATTAAAAGCAATTGGAGTGAACACAGGCTGATACAGTTAGTGAGATATTACATCCATTAATGTTAATTGGCATGACACTTAAATTGATCTGCAAGTGATTCTTCTTCCCCCCACATAACCCACCGGGGGCCAATGAATATACCTCTTCTTGATTAGCTCGACCACCTTGCATACTGTAGATTTAATGGTAGTGTGTGTGTTCCATAGAGGGGCTCGTTTTCACAGAAATTTATTGCAGAGCTGGGATACTTACACTACAATTCAAAAGTTTGGGGTCACTTAGAAATGTCTTTGTTTTTGAAAGAAAAGCAATTTTTTGATCCATTAAAATAACATAAAATTGATCAGAAATACAGTGTAGACATTGTTAATGTTTAAAATGACTATTGTAGCTGGAAACGGCTGATTTGTAATGGAATATCTACATAGGCGTACCTTTTCCCATTATCAGCAACCATCACTCCTGTGTTCCAATGGCACATTGTGTTAGCTAATCCAAGTTTATCATTTTAAAAGGCTAATTGATCATTAGAGAACCCTTTTGCAATTATGTTAGCACAGCTGAAAACTGTTGTCCTGATTAGAAGCAATAAAACTGGCCTTCTTTAGTCTAGTTGAGTATCTGGAGCATCAAATATATTTAACAAAATGTAATTTTTCAGAGTAGCCACCCTTTGCCTTTGACAGCTTTACACACTCTTGGCATTCTCTCAACTAGCTTCATGAGGTAGTCACCTGCAATGCATTTCAATTAAAGAATATATATTATTTAACCGTTATTTAACAAGGCAAGTCAGTTAACAGTTTTAGAAACTTCAGAGTGTTTTCTATCCAATGCTACCAAGTATATGCATATCCTAGGTTCTGGGCCTGAGTAACAGGCAGTTGACTTTGAGCATGTCGTTCATCCGAACTTCCGAGCCTTAAGAGAGCTTTTGATATTGCTCAAATATGTTTTGTATTCTGTATTTTTACTATTTTCTACATTGTAGAATAATAGTGAAGACATCAAACGGTGAAATAACACATATGGAATCATGTAGTAACCAAAAAAGTGTTAAACAAATCAAATATAGATTTTAGATTTTTCAATGTAGCCACCCTTTGCCTTGATGAGAGCATTTCACACTCTTGGCATTCTCTCAACCAGCTTCACCTGCAATGCTTTTCCAACAGTCTTGAAGGAGTTCCCAGATATGCTGAGCACTTGTTGGCTGCTTTTCTTTCACTCTGCGGTCCAAATTATCCCAAACCATCTCAAATGGGTGATTGTAGAGGCCAAGTCATCTGATGCAGCACTCCATCACTCTCATTCTTGGTCAAATAGCCCTTACAAAGCCTGGAGGTGTGTTGGGTCATTGTCCTGTTGAAAAACAGTTTCACCAGACAGTGTCACCAGCAATGCACCCCCACACCATTACACCTCCTCCTCCATGCTTCACGGTGGGAACAACACATGCGAAGATCATCCATTCACCTACTCTGTGTCTCAAAAGGACACAACGGTTGGAACCAGATATCTTACATTTGGAATCATCAGACGAAAGTACAGATTTCCACCGATCTAATATCCATTGCTCATGTTTCTTGGCCCAAGCAAGTCTCATCTTATTATTGGTGTACTTTAGTTGTGGTTTCTTTGCAGCAATTTGACCATGAAGGCCTGATTCACGCAGTCTCTTCTGAACAGTTGATATTGAGATGTGTCTCTTACTTGAACTCTGTGAAGCATTTATTTGGGCTGCAATTTCTGAGGCTGGTAACTCTAATGATGTCACGTTCCTGACCTGTTTTTCCTTTTTCTTGTATTTATTTAGTTGGTCAGGGCGTGAGTTGGTGGATTGTCTATGTGTTATTTTCTATGTTGGGTTAATGTGTTGCCTCATATGGTTCTCAATTAGAGGCAGGTGTTTGACGTTTCCTCTGATTGAGAACCATATTAAGGTAGGCTGTTCTCACTGTTTGTTTGTGGGTGATTGTCGCTGTGTCTGTGTTTTGTTGCACCACACGGTATGTCTCGTTCGTTCATTCGTTTTTCCTGTTTGTTCGTTTTTGTGTAGTTCTCATGTTCAGGTCTGTTTAACGTTGTTTGTTGTTTTATAGTTTATTCAAGTGTATTTCGTGTCAGTGTTCGTCTGTTCAATTAAATTCATTATGTCTACATACCTCGCTGCGTGTTGGTCCGATCCATGCTCCTCCTCATCCGAGGAGGAGGAATATGACGAACGTTACAAATGAACTTATCCTCTGCAGCAGAAGTAACTCTGGGACTTCCTTTCCTGTGGCGGTCCTCATGAGCCAGTTTCATCACAGTGCTTGATGGTTTTTGAACTTTCAAAGTTCTTGAAGTGTTCTGTATTGATTGACCTTCATGTCTTAAAGTATTGATGGACTGTCATTTCTCTTTGCTTATTTGAGCTGTTCTAGCCATAATATAGACTTGGACTTTTACCAAATAGGGCTATCTTCTGTTTACCACCCCTACCTTGTCACAACACAACTGATTGGCTCAAACGCATTAAGAAGGAAAGAAATTCCACAAATGTACTTTTAACATCGCACACCTGTTAATTGATGGCAGGTAGCCTAGTGGTTAGAGCTTTGGGCCAAAAACTGAAAGGTTGCTAGATTGAATCCCAAAGCTGACAAGGTAAAAATCTGTCGTTCTGCCCCTGAACAAGGCAGTTAACCCACTGTTCCTAGGCCATCATTGTAAATAAGAATTTGTTCTTAAACCAAGTTTATTCTTCCCAAAGGATCGAACAGATGAATCAACCAAGATATGGAGTCTCCTCCTTCTCGCTACACATTGCATCTTTATTGCTAGGCAGGAAAGTGATAGGGGAAATAAACTGTTAAATAAAATATCTCATGAGAATAAAAATCTCCCAAGGTTTTCTAAGTTTGCAAGGAGTGTTTGGACAGAATTTTTATTTATTACCTCTTTAGAATCATTCCACCTGGCATTTCGCCTAGATTCTTCAACCAAAAATACTTTTCCATTTTCTCATCATAAGGAATCTGTGATATTTGATCCGTGGCATCTATTAAAAAGTTGTGTAAGACGTGAT
Organism: Salvelinus alpinus; assembly: GCF_045679555.1. Classification (NCBI taxonomy): domain Eukaryota; kingdom Metazoa; phylum Chordata; class Actinopteri; order Salmoniformes; family Salmonidae; genus Salvelinus; species Salvelinus alpinus. Next base: position 50,672,547 of record NC_092108.1, on the reverse strand, counting down.
CTCATACGTCTTCCTTCGCGTAGAAACTGTAATTTCTATGAACCACTATCGATCGTACCGAGGCCAAACACCGCTATGTGAAAGTTTCCTGTCCCGCTACTTTCAGGAGGATTTGTTGCCGCTCTTTTGAAAAAGAGGCAAATGCTTGCATGACAACATTTCCGCCGAACGCAGCAGGCTCCATTCCTACTTGACACTCCATTTAAAATTACCAACAGCCCCACACCTAAAACAGGACTCTGTCTTCCTACGCTTTGATGTTTGGTCATTGCAACTATAGTTATTGACTTTCCCTGTGGTCGTATTAACCCCTCGCATGTCTGTGAAGTGAGCAGAGATATTTTCCACTCTTAAAGCATTTCATCCACTACCCCCGCAATTGCCGTTTTGATTACAGGTTTCAAACCTGCCATTAAAGCCGAAGTACACATTCTATCAATGTACTCACGTACCCAGTCTTTTTGCAGCTGAGTAAATCTACTAATTTCATTTTTATCGGTAATACTCCTCTGTTGATAAAACAAAAACATCAAAACACTTGTATAATGAGCTTGCGATTTTTCCATGACTTTATCAAAATCCTCAAGCTTCGCTTTACAGGGAGAATCGGGGCCGTCTGTTGCCATTTAAATAGTTATTATTCTGAAACCTCTCCCGACAGTGTCCAGGGTGTTTAGATTTCTTAACTGCCGTCTCTAATACACACCTTATATTAACTATTTTCCAAGGTAGCGCTACCCACTTCCCCGGAGAATAGTTATGGTATTTGTGCCTATTAACTTCTTAGTGATCACTTCGCGCGCCAATCCCGTTAACCTGATTGATTTGACAGCACCCAGTGAAATAGCAGCTCGCCAAATTCAAAAACAGAAATACTTATAATAATAATTCATAAAATCATACAAGTGTTATACATCGGTTTAAAGAGGAACTTCTTGTTAATTAACTTCTTGTCAATAGGGGGCACTGTTTTCACTTTGGAAAAAAACGTGCCCAAATGAAACGGCCTCGTTCTCTATTCTAGATCATACAATATGATTATTATTACTATTGGATAGAAAACACTCAGAAGTTTCTAAAACTGTTTGAATTATGTCTGTGAGTAAAACAGAACTCATTTTGCAGCAAACTTCCATGTAGGAAGTGAAAAATCTGACGAGGCTCTGTTTCAGGGCCTGCCTATTAATTTGCCTTATATGTATCGATATGCATGCACTTCATACGCCTTCCACTAGATGTCAACAGGCAGTGGAAGGTGGAATGGGGTGTTTAGCTTGATCTGAGGTCGAACAAGAGCTTTTGGAGTGGCAGGTCAGGAATTTCCTTTGTCTACCAAGGCGCACGAAGTACCTCGATATTGTCTTCTGATAAAACGTTCGGTTTACACGGCGAATATCTCCGGCTCTGATTTTATTTGATACATGTGATAATAACATCGTAAAGTAGGTTTTTTCAACCGAGTTTTATCAGATTATTCAACGTTTATTGGGACTTTTGGTGTTTTCCGTTCTTTGCGTCGAGAGAAAATGGGAACGTTATCAACATTGGCTAGCATTGTGGCGCGAATTCGACAGAAGAAAAGGACATTCTAAAACCAAACAACGATTCATTCTGGACCAAGGACTCCTTGTACAAGATTCTGATGGAAGCTCAGCAAAAGTAAGAACAATTTATGATGTTATTTCGTATTTCTGTGGAAAAATGTTGAGTCCTATTCTCCGCCGTTTTGGCGAGCGCTGTCTCGCAATAACGCAAGCTGTTTGTTATGGTAAAGTTATTTTTTTAAATCTAACACGGCGGTTGCATTAAGAACCAGTGTATCTTTCATTTGCCATACAACAAGTATTTTTATGTAAAGTTTATGATGAGTTCTTTGGTCAGATTAGGTGAGTGTCCAAAATAGCTCCGGACATTCTGGGGAAATGTTGCTACATATTCACAATGTATAACCAAGGTTTGCAGCTCTAAATATGCACATTTTCTAACAAAACATAAGTGTATTGTATAACCTGATGTTATAAGACTGTCATCTGATGAAGTTGTTCAAGGTTAGTGATTAATTTTATATCTTTTGCTGGTTTTTGCGATAGCTACCTTTTGCGGTGAATACATGCATTTGTGTGTTTGGCTATTGTGGTAAGCTAATCAAATTCTATATTGTGTTTTCGTTGTAAAACACTTAAAAAAATCTGAAATATTGGCTGGATTCACAAGATGTTTATCTTTCATTTGCTGTACACCATGTATTTTTCATAAATGTTTTATGATGAGTATTTAGGTATTTCACGTTGCTCTCTGTAATTATTCTGGCTGCTTCGGTGCTATTTGTGATGGTAGCTGCAATGTAAAACTATGATTTATACCTCAAATATGCACATTTTTCGAAACAAAACATAAATGTATTGTATAACATGTTATAAGACTGTCATCTGATGAAGTTGTTTCTTGGTTAGTGACTAATTATATCTCTATTTGGTTGGTTTTGTGATAGCTACCTATGCGGTAGAAACATGGTGAAAAAATGCGGTTGAGTCTTTGGCTATTGTGGTTAGCTAATAGAAATACATAGTGTTTTCGCTGTAAAACATTAAAAAAAATCGGAAATGATGGCTGGATTCACAAGATGTTTATCTTTCATTTGCTGTATTGGACTTGTGATTTCATGAAAATTATATTATATGATATCCCTGTCCCGTTAGGCTAGGCTATGCTAGTCAGCTTTTTTGATGAGGAGGATCCCGGATCCGGGAGAGAAAAGTGGTAGAGGTTAATCCAGCCACAATGTCAGATTTCAAAAAGGCTTTACGGCAAAAGCAAACCATGCTATTATCTGAGGACAGCACCCCATCAAACAAACACATGAAAATCATATTTCAACCCGCCAGGCGCGACACAACAGTCAGAAATAACGATATAATTCATGCCTTACCTTTGAAGATGTTCTTCTGTTGGCACTCCATTATGTCCAGTAAACTCCGTCGTTATATCCCCAAAATTTCCATTTATTTGGCACGTTTGATCCAGAAATAACACCGGTTCCAACTCGCGCAACATGACTACAAAGTATCTAATAAGTTACCTGTAAACTTGATCCAAACATTTCAAACAACTTTCCTAATCCAACTTTAGGTAATTTTAAACGGAAATAATCGATACAATTTAAGACGGAATAAACTGTGTTCAATACGTGACAAAAACAAAGTGGAGCGAGCTTTCAGGTCGCGCGCCCCAACCACAACAGTACACTTGGCTATCCACCCGGATAGGAAATTGTTACTTCTTCATTTCTCAAAGGAAAAACATCAACCAATTTCTAAAGACTGTTGACATCCAGTGGAAGCGATAGGAACTGCAAGCAAGTGCCTTAGAAATCTAGATCCACATAGAAAACCCATTGCGGTAGAGATACTCTTAATGATCGGCTATGAAAAGCCAACTGACATTTACTCCTGAGATGCTGACTTGTTGCACCCTCGACAACTACTGTGATTATTATTATTTGACCATGCTGGTCATCAATGAATATTTGAACATCTTGGCCATGTTCTCATTGTCACGACTTCTGCCGAAGTCGTTGCCTCTCCTTGTTCAGGCGGTGCTCGGCGGTCGACGTCACCGGTCTTCTAGCCATCATTGATCTATTTTTCATTTTCCATTGGTTTTGTCTTGTCTTCCCACACACCTGGTTTCAATCCCATTCATTACCTGTTGTGTATTTAACCTGTTGGGGATGAGGGCGCTGTTGTGGCTATTTATGCTAATCGTGTAATTTTTTGAAACGGCTTCCCACAAAGTTCTTGATCGTACAATATGCATATTATTATTATTATTGGATAGAAAACAGTCTATAGTTTCTATAGGAGTTGAAATTTTGTCTCTAAGTGGAACAGAGCCCATTCTACAGCAATTTCCCTGACATGGAGTCAGATTCCAGAAATTTTGGCCACTGTTCTGGAGTCAGTTAAAAGGCCACTGTTATTGCTATGACTATACGGACACTGCTTACGTCTTCCCCTGGATGTCTTTACGTGATGACGATTTGAATCGGGTCGATTGCGCGTTCACAGGCACTATAAATTAAAAAACCCTGAGGCTAGTCAATCTTTTGGAGCTGCGTCATGCGCATAGAGGGCACCGACCCGCACCTGTTCCAAGCATTAGTGGAGGGAGTAATATTACTCGGGTCATGTTTCTACTCGTTATGGGAGTTAAAAACATCATAAGGTAGTTAATTTAAAGCGTTTTATAGCAATTTATATCCGTTTAGTACGATTTTGGGACATTTATTTCTGAAAGGCTGTGAATTGCTGGGCACGCTTCCAGTTCATCCCGAACGCAGTTGGCATTTCCACATGGCAAGAGGACAGCTTTCCACCAAAAGACGATTGGACCCAAGAAAGGATCCTTTGCCCAAGATACCGATGGAAGAACAGCTCAAAGTAGGACATTTTTATTATGATAAATCGTGTTTCTGTCGAAAAGTGTTAGTGCCTTCGGACGCCATGTTTTTTGACGTAGCTTCGCTTGGCGCAAGCTGTATTGAAAAGTAAGGATAATTTAAAAAATGTAATTCCGCGATTGTATTAAGAATTAAATTGTCTATCAATCCCTGTCCACCCTATATTTTTTAGTCACGTTTATGAGTATTTATGTATAAGAGTAGATCACTGTCTAAGTGGCGCACAGACTTTTTCTGACCAGCTGAGCTACATTTCACATTGTCTAACCATGATTTTGGTGGCTAAATATAAACATTTTCGATCAAACTCTATATGGATTGTGTAATATGATGTTACAGGAGTGTCATCTGAAGAATTCTGAGAAGGTTAGTGAAAAAATTAATATATTTTGGCGATGTTTACTTTTATCGCTCACTTTGGCTAGAATCAATGCTGGGCTGCTATGTGCTATGTGCTATGCTAATATAACGATTTATTGTGTTTTCGCTGTAAGACACTTAGAAAATCTGAAATATTGTCTGTATTCACAGGATCTGTGTCTTTCGATTCGTGTATGCTGTGTATTTTTACGAAATGTTTGATGATTAGTAAGTAGGTAAACACGTTGCTCTAAGTAGTTTTTCTATTCCATTTGTGACGGTGGGTGCAATTGTAACCTATGCCATCTACCTGAAATATGCACTTTTTTCTAACAAAACCTATCCCATACCATAAATATGTTATCAGACTGTCATCTGATTAGTTTTTTTCTTGGTTAGGGGCTATAAATATCTTAGTTTAGCCGAATTGGTGATAGCTACTGGTGTTGGTGGACAAATAAAAGATGGTGGATTATGCTAATGTGTTTTTAGGTAATAGATGTACATCTTTACATATTGTGTCTTCCCTGTAAAACATTTTAAAAATCGGACATGTTGACTGGATTCACAAGATCTGTGTCTTTCATTAGCTGTATTGGACTTTAATGTGTGAAAGTTAAATATTTAAAAAAAATATTGTTTTTGAATTTCGCGGCACTGGTTTTTCAGTGGGGGTGGGGGGGGAGTGCCGCTAGCGCCACTCTCATCCTAGAGAGGTTAACCCTCTGTTTCCCCTCATGTCTTTGTCAGAGATTGTTTTATGTCAGTGTTGTTTCTTGTTGTATAGGTGCGCGACAGGTCCTCGTACCTATGTTTATTTTATGTATGTACATTTTAGTGTTTGGAGCATGTCAAGTGGACATATATTAAAAGACTCCATTTACACTCCGTTTGACTCTCCTGCGCCTGACTTCCCTGCCACCTATACACACGACTCTGACACATATAGTCTGGTTCCTCTCTAGGTTTCTTCCTAGGTTTTGGCCTTTCTAGGGAGTTTTTCCTAACCACCGTGCTTCTACACCTGCATTGCTTGCCGTTTGGGGTTTCAGGCTGGGTTTATGTACAGCACTTTGAGATATCAGCTGATGTAAGAAGGGCTATATAAATACATTTGATTTGATACCGCTCAGGAAGGAGCCGCGTTCTGTCTCCTGGAGATGAACGCACTTTGGTGTGAAAAGTGCAAATCAATCCTAGAACAACAGCAAAGGACCTTGTGAAGATGCTGGAGGAAACAGGTACAAAAGTATCTATATCCACAGTAAAACGAGTCCTATATTGACATAACCTGAAAGGCCGCTCAGCAAGGAGAAAGCCACTGCTCCAAAACCACCATAAAAAAGCCAGACTACAATTTGCAACTGCACATGGGGACAAAGATTGTACTTTTTGGAGAAATGTCTTCTGGTCTGATGAAACAAAAATAGAACTCTTTGGCCATAATTACCATCGTTATGTTTAGAGGAAAAAGGGGGAGGCTTGCAATCCCAAGAACACCATCCCAACTGTGAAGCACGGGGGTGGCAGCATCATGTTGTGGGGGTGCTTTGCTGCAAGAGGGACTTGTGCACATCACCAAATAGATAGCTTCATGACGAAGGAAAATTATGTGGATATATTGAAGCAACATCTCAAGACATCAGTCAGGAAGTTAAAGCTTAGTCGCAAATGGGTCTTCCAATTGGACAATGACCCCAAGCATACTTCCAAAGTTTGGCAAAGTGGCTTAAGGACAACAAAGTCAAAGTATTGGAGTGGCCATCACAAAGCTCTGACTTCAATCGCATAGAATATTTGTGGGCAGAACTGAAAAAGCATGTGCGAGCAAGGAGGCCTATAAACCTGACTCAGTTACACCAGCTCTGTCAGGAGGAATGGGCCAAAATTCACCCAACTTATTGTGGGAAGGTTGTGGAAGGCTACCTGAAACGTTTGACCCAAGTTAAACAATTTAAAGGCAATGCTACCAAATACTAGTTGAGTGTATGTACACTTCTGACCCACTAGGAATGTGATGGAAGAAATAAAAGCTGAATTAAATCATGCTCTTGTCACGTTCGCTAGAATAAACCTCGTACCATGGCGCAGCGGATTTTGAGTTCCACATAATTTAATGATAAAGTGAAACTTAGCAAAGACAAAAAACAAATAAACAATGAATTAACAACGAACCATGACTACAGAGGTGCTACGTGCACTAACTCAAAACAATATCCCATAAAACACAGGTGGAAAAAATGCTACTTAAATATGATCCCAAATTAAAGACAATGATAGCCAGCTGCCTCTAATTGGGAATCATAGCAAACACCAACATAGAAAAACTAAACTAGAACCCCACATAGGAAAACATAACTAGAAAACCCCCCAGTCACGCCCTGACCTACTCTACCATAGAAAATAAGGGCTCTCTATGGTCAGGACGTGACAGCTCTCTACTATTATTCTGGCATTTCACATTCTTAAAATAAAGTGGTGATCCTAACGGACCTAACACAGGACATTTTTACTTGGATTAAATGTCAGGAATTGTGAAAATCTGAGTTTAAATGTATTTGGCTAAGGTGTATGTAAACTTCCGACTTCAACTAACTGTGATCATGTTGTTCATTGACTACAGCTGAGCGTTCACCACCATAGTGCCCACAAAGCTCATCACTGAGCTAAGGACCCTGGGAGTAAACACATCCCTCTGCAACTGGATCCTGGACTTCCTGACGGGCCGCCACCAGGTGGAAAGGGTAGGCAACAACACATCTAATGTTGATCCTCAAAACGGGGGCCATCCAGGGTTGCGTGCTTAGTCCCCCCCTGTACTCCCTGTTCACTCACGACTATGGGCCAAGCACAACTACAACACCATCTTTAAGTTTGCTGACAACACAACAGTTGTAGGCCTGATCACCGACAACGATGTGACAGCCTATAGGGAGTGCCAGGACAACAACCTCTCCTTCAATGTGAGCAAGCCAAAGGAGCTGATCGTGGACTTCAGGAAAAGGAGGGCAGAACAGATCCCCAATGACATCGACGGGGCTGTAGTGGAGTGGTTCGAGAGTTTCAAGTTCATTGGTGTCCACATCACCAACAAACTATCATGGTCCAAACACCAATACAGTCGTGAAGATGGCACGACATCACATTTTCCCACTCAGGAGACTGAAAAGATTTGGCATGGGTCATCAGATCCTAAAAATGTTCTACAGCTGCACCATTGAGAGCATCCTGACCGGTTTCATCACCGCCTGGCATGGCAACTTTTTGACATCTGACCGTAAGGTACTACAGAGGGTAATGCGTATGGCCCAGTACATCACTGGGGCCAAGCTTCCTGCCATCCAGGACCTCTATACTAGACGGTGTCAGAGGAAGGCCCAACAATGTTTCAAAGACTCCAGTCACCCAAGTCATGGAATGTTCTCTCTGCTACCGCACGGCAAGCAGTACAGGAGCACCAAGTCTAGGTACAAAAGGCTCCTTAACAGCTTCTACCCCCAAGCCATAAGACTGCTGAAACATTAAATGGCCACCCAGACTATTTACATTGACACCTCCCCATTTCTATTGTACATTGCTGCTACCTGCTGTTTATTATCTATGCATAGTCACTTTACCCCGACCTACATGTACAAATTACCTCGACTAACCTGTACCCCCGCATATTGACTCGTTCTTATTATTTTATTGTGTTTATTGTGCAGTAGTATTTGAAGAGGACCCGGGGCCAAATTTCTTAAGGCATCCGCATGATTCCAAGTCGAAACAGTTCGGTAGAGTTTTGTGAATATACTATGACATAATTTTGTGATGTATTTGTTTGTTTTGGACTTCATTGAGGGTTTTTTCGGCTGTTCGGGCATACACATTTTTTTCTGGAGGCAAGCCAAAGTTCAATAATGGGTGAACAGGGAGTACAGCAGAGGACTGAGGACACACCCCTGGGGGGGCCATGTGTTAAGAGTCAGTCTGGATGAGGTGTTGTTGCCAATCCTAACAGCCTGTGGTCTGCCCGTCAGGAAGTCCAGTTGCAGAGGGAGGTGTCCAGACCCAGGGCTCTGAGTTTTCTGTCGAGCTTGGAGGGAACAATAGTGTTGAATGTTGAACTGTATTCAATGAACAGCATTCTGTTTAAAGATGAAAGTCTGTAGGTGGGTAGATAAGAATTGCCACAATGGAGTATCTGTCTATAAGAACACGAGGGAGAGATCTTTTGATCTTTTCTTGATTAGATATAGTTTTTTTGGTCTTTGTAGGCTTCAGACAGTGTAACTGGTAATAGATGATGATAATGATGTAGATGAGTTTGGTGAGAAATTATTTCTAGTTACAGACAGAAACACAATGTCAATGCAAAACAGAGTCACATAAAGGGCAAACATACCCCCAAAACATTTTTAAGCCGCTAGTGTTACACAATTGGCAAGTAAGGGAAGTGCACTTACTGTACAGTATATGCACAACAATCACACAGCAAGAAATATAAATCTACATAACAACAACACAAACTAAATTGCTTGGCCGCCACACACCACACTCATGCACTACACAGTCAATAACCATATCTAGTGGTCCGTGCTGGTTTGATTGAAACAGGGTTAATGACTGCAGGTGGGGTTATTAAAAGGGATAGCCCCACCGCTTTCAGGTGTTGATGTTCTGGTTGATTAGATGACAGCTGTGTGTGGCGACCAATAAGGAGCAGGTTCCCCTTTGTACATTGAGTGTTCACTCTTTTGAGAGTTTTCCTCAAGCCAATCTCGTAGAGCGAAAGCACCTGGTTGTCCTGAGCAGCGAGTCTTACTGGATGGCTCGGTATTGTCTGCCTCGAGCGAGCATAGAATGTGTTAATTTCGTCTGGTAGGGTGGCTTTGGCAGACACTGCACAGCTGAATTTGCCTTTGTAGTCTGTGATAGTCTGTAGTCCTTGCCACATGCGACTCGAATCTGAGTTGTCAAACATCAATTCAAGTTTGAGTCTGTATTGTGTTTTTGCATCCCTAATAGATTTCCGGAGCTCATACCTGCTTGTCTTGTACGAGGCATGCGCCACCGTTCTGCTGACATTGAATGCCAGCAGTAGGGCTCTCAGCATTGTGCGGATAGCTTTTTTCATCCAGGGTTTTTGGTGGGGGTATGTCCGGATTGTTATTGTGGGTAAAAGCCTTTATTTAGTCCCATTGAGAACAACGTTTATTTCACAAACAATTCTGCATAACACTCATCTACAGCCGTGAGATCTATCTACAATCTACACTACAGCCTCCACATTAGGATTCTCGATGTGAAAAACTCCCTGCTCCTCATGAGCTGGGTGTGATGTCACTTCAATCAGAGTTTGCACTGGCAACTCTTCATCACTCTAGTTCCAGCCAGCAAAAGGAGTGAATGGTCACCTACGGCTGTCAGAGCCTTCCCTGACGAACAATCTTTATTGTTTTGTCACCCAAGTGTATTGTAGTTCTTTGTCCATTATTGCCAATGAACCACTGTAAACTGTACCCTGGATTACAGACCTCTTTCTTAAAGAAGAATAAGACCAGCTTTGTACGGTCAGGATTAGGGCCGGGATGATACCAGTGTCGCAATATTTTTCCATGGCAAAAATGAAAAAACGAAGCAGACCGAACTATTTGATCCTTAAAAACTTGCTTTATGTAAAATATTGTGTGCTATAGCTAGGAAAATAAATGTTACTCTGGGTGAAAACATAATAATATTTGTTTCCAACATTAGGGCTGTTTTCCTAAATAAGTCAAATCCTGCAACTGGCTGGGACTCCAACGTAGGAGTGATGAGGCACTGAGTATGTGCTATAAGCAGGATCCCCCCCATCACAGACTCAGACACAACGTGAATGTCATAATGACATTACAGCATTCCCACCTAAACCCCTTATTCCTTATCTCCTTTTCTTCTCTGGATGCGTCCCAATAATCTCTCCTTTCTCCTGTAGTGTGCACTTGTCCACTTCCCGTCTGTCACGCCCTGACCTTAGCGAGCCTTTTTATGTCTCTATTTGGTTTGGTCAGGGTGTGATTTGGGGTGGGTATTCTATGTTCTATTATTTGTATTTCTATGTTTAGGCCGGGTAGGGTTCTCAATCGGGGACAGCTGTCTATCATTGTTTTTGATTGATACTTCTTTAACCATACTTAGGTAGCCCTTTTTCCCACCTGTCTTTGTGGGAAGTTATCTTTGTTTGTGGCACATAGCCATTTAGCTTCACGGTTGTTTTTGGATTGATTTTTGTCGGCGTCAAATAAATAAAGTAATATGTACGCTCACAACGCTGCACCTTGGTCTACTTCTGTTGACGGCCGTGACACCGTCATGGATTCGAAAGGAAATTACTGGTATATGGAAACTCCTACTAGCCCATAACTACACCAATATAATGCATTTAAATTTGTGGTAAATTGTGAACGAGTGCACACTTCAGGAAGAAGTAGAGATTATTGGTATGCACCAGCCTCCTTCTCTCTGGTGTTTTTGGGGCACTTGTCCTGGAGCCAACCTGTCCTTCGAACGTATCAACTGGTGGGCCCAAAGTGTGGTAATTAAAAGTCAGCCGTATTTTGGGGGAGAGAACTGCACCATGAGCAACATCGGAGGGAAGGACTTGGAATAATGAGGGACTTGGAATAATGAGGGGCGTAACTTTGTGTTGCATATTTGGTGGGTCAATGGGTCAATACTCTTCTAGGGGGGTTTGAGGGCATGCCTTTTTATGCATTTAAAAAAAAAATGCTGTGAAATGGTTGTTTCTGGTGAATTTGGGGAAAATACATCCAAAACTTTCGAACAACTGTGAAATACCCAAAATGTCGGTATTACTTTAACCTGTTGGTCTAACTAACTTGTCAGAAAGTAACCACGCTTAGCAATGTGTTTGTAGAACTACTGTGAGTGTCACGTCCTGACCTTAGTTCCTTTGTTACGTCTTTATTTTAGTTTGGTCAGGGCGTGAGTTGGGGTGGGCATTCTATGTTGTTTTTCTATGTAATTTTCTATGTGTTTGGCCTAGTATGGTTCTCAATCAGAGGCAGGTGTCAGTCGTTGTCTCTGATTGGGAGCCATATTTAGGTAGCCTGTTTTTCATTGTGTTTTGTGGGTGATTATGTTCTGTTTGCTGTTTCACCGTACAGGACTGTTCGTTTTGTCGTTTTATTGTTTTTGTTCAGTGTTCAGTTTCTTATTAAAACATTATGGACACTTACCACGCTGCGCATTGGTCCTCCTCTTCTTCCATCCACGACAAGCAAGAAAGTCCGCAGCGGTGCATTTTGAACCCACAATCCAACCCCTTCCCGTTTTGCAACTGGTTGTTCAGAACAGCACAGTTTACTCGCCTGGGTTGGGGATTCGTGAGCTCCATTCTAATCAGGTGGACTTTCACAGGTAATTGGAGATAAGCTCAACTGACTCGGCCAGGAGAGACATCCGCACCGTCACGCATGCACACAGGCATAGACACACATGTACATACACAAAACACTCCCCCAAGCGGACACTACCGCAACAAACACACACAGACACTCTTCCCAAAAAGGACACCACCACTGCACACGCACATACTCATCCACACACACCCCCACAAGAGGACACTACCGCCACACACCGCTCCCCTCTTTCCCCCTGTCCTTTCTTCTATCTTAATTGCAATATTGAGTTATCTTAATATTTTCCTTTCTTTCCTTTTTACCCCTGCCCAAATGTAGTTTTTTTTGGGATGGCAGAGGATGATTTTAGCCGACCTGGGCACAACATGAGACTAATTTGGCGAGGACCTCGTGACTGGGGAAGGGCAGAGTTTCTGAGCAGAGGTTGGCGCCGATTAGGCCTAATGAGGCTCCGAAGCATGGGTAATAAACAAAAGGTCCTGGAAACACATAACAAAGTTTGCGCTCAGTCAATTAGAGAGAGAGAGAGAGAGGGAGCTGTGCACTTCGTGAAGGATTTGGTATTTTATATTTTTTTAGCTTCCACCACTCATCATTTTCAACCGCCTGTCAACAGAATAATGGGGCTTGCTTTTCCGAATGTTTGGCGTCGTTAGAAGAGCGGATGACAACGTGAGAAATAAACAGAATTGCTCATTACTGCCACATACCGCAAAACATTCGGTGTTGTAAACTATTTGACCTTCTCTTTCTTTGTTGTTCAAAGTAGTTTGTGTGTTTGGTTTTTAATTTATTCTATTTTGTGTGGGAGTTACGTTGCAATATAACATGTGGCGCAGAGATGAACTGCCAATTTGTAGCTTCATACAGACAAATAAAACAAGGTGTTCCGGGCAGGAGCTAAGCCAACTTGTCATTGCACACCAGCAAGCCAGTGCAGAAACCTACTAACGTCATCCCCATCCTTCTCAGTAGCCCCAAAGATAGATTTTTCTGTGAAACATTTAGGGAGATTACCATTCAGCCAGACAAGGCCAAAAGCCGGGGAAGGAGAGCCTGTAGATCACCTTGCCTGAGGACTCACAAATATAAGGCCTGCCCTTATTTTTCTGACAAATGTTCTTTGTCACGCCACTGATGTGCAGCGCTTCTGCAGCTGAGTGGAGACAGATGGCATTTGAAAAGAAACGTCCAGAGCTGTACATGTCACAGGCAATGTGTTTAGTAGGAACAGAATTAATTGACTCATATCTAGTATGAGGGGGGTTGGAGTGTGTGTGTTGTTGATATTTGAATTCTGAACTCTAGGAAGTTGTAACTATAAAGCTGACACATCTATAAAGCAGTGGTTCCCAACCTTTTTCGGTTACTGTACCACCAAGTACATTTTTCTTTGCCTAGAGTTCCCTTGAAGTAACCAATCAGGTGCATTTTACCAGTAAGCCTATGGTCTCATGAGTCTTCTCAAGTACCCCCTGTCCTAATACCCCTGGTTGGGAAACACTGCAATAGATGGTGGTTGAAACATTCTCTGGTCAGAGGAGACTGGTTTAACGTTGATGTGTTTTTCTTGCATACTAAATATACCATATTGTTGTTTTGTGGGGATGTTAGAGGGAGGTGCTCATTTTGGAAGTGAGTTGCTCTTTTGACTCCTACATGGAGCAGACCTTTGCTGCCAAATTGCTGAAATACCATCCCCTTGTGTCATGCCTGAACAGCCTTGATATTGGCCTAGATATGGCCTAGATATTTGGGAGTCTAGGCCATGTACATTGGCTAACAGTACGTGGCCTTCAGATTGCAGGCCTGCATAGGACAAATAAGGAAAAGCAGTTAGTAAGATACTGCTCCGTGTCAGTGGTTATGGGCAGCCTAACTGTATTGAGAAGGTGTTTTCTATATCCATTCTATGTCCACATATCCGTGTCCTTTGACATGTTTGAATCCTTCTCGACTGTAATGTGATTTGTGGATTCAAAACAAGTACTTTTTTCATAACACTGTTGTTGAGATATGAATCCTGAGAGCTGTGGAGCTGGCACGTCCAACAGACTGTTTGTGGAGAGTTTGGGGAGCAGAGACTACATTCTTGACTAACATACACTGCTCAAAAACAAACAACACAATGTAACTCCAAGTCAATCACACTTCTGTGAAATCAAACTGTCCACTTAGGAAGCAACACTGATTGACAATACATTTCACATGCTGTTGTGCAAATGGAATAGACAAAAGGTGGAAATTATAGGCAATTAGCAAGACACCCCCAAAAAAGGAGTGATTCTGCAGGTGGTGACCACAGACCACTTCTCAGTTCCTATGCTTCCTGGCTGATGTTTTGGTCACTTTTGAATGCTGGCGGTGCTCTCACTCTAGTGGTAGCATGAGACGGAGTCTACAACCCACACAAGTGGCTCAGGTAGTGCAGTTCATCCAGGATGGCACATCAATGCGAGCTGTGGTAAAAAGGTTTGCTGTGTCTGTCAGCGTAGTGTCCAGAGCATGGAGGCGCTACCAGGAGACAGGCCAGTACATCAGGAGACGTGGAGGAGGCCGTAGGAGGGCAACAACCCAGCAGCAGGACCGCTACCTCCGCCTTTGTGCAAGGAGGTGCACTGCCAGCGCCCTGCAAAATGACCTCCAGCAGGCCACAAATGTGCATGTGTGTGCTCAAACGGTCAGCAACAGACTCCATGAGGGTGGTATGAGGGCCCGACGTCCACAGGTGGGGGTTGTGCTTACAGCCCAACACCGTGCAGGACGTTTGGCATTTGCCAGAGAACACCAAGATTGGCAAATTCGCCACTGTGCTCTTCAC
Source organism: Salvelinus alpinus (assembly GCF_045679555.1). Classification (NCBI taxonomy): domain Eukaryota; kingdom Metazoa; phylum Chordata; class Actinopteri; order Salmoniformes; family Salmonidae; genus Salvelinus; species Salvelinus alpinus. Next base: position 50,657,504 of record NC_092108.1, on the reverse strand, counting down.
AGATGATAGCAGGTTCACACTGAGCACATGAGCACATGTGACAGATGTGACAGAGTCTGGAGACGCCGTGGAGAACGTTCTGCTGCCTGCAACATCCTCCAGCATGACCGGTTTGGCGATGGGTCAGTCATGGTGTGGGGTGGCATTTCTTTGTGGGGCCGCACAGCCCTCCATGTGCTCGCCAGAGGTAGCCTGACTGCCATTAGGTACCGAGATGAGATCCTCAGACCCCTTGTGAGACCATATGCTGACACATGCACATTTGTGGCCTGCTGGAGGTCATTTTGCAGGGCTCTGGCAGTGCACCTCCTTGCACAAAGGCGGAGGTAGCGGTCCTTCTGCTGGGTTGTTGCCCTCCTACGGCCTCCTCCACGTCTCCTGATGTACTGGCCTGTCTCCTGGTAGCGCCTCCATGCTCTGGACACTACGCTGACAGACACAGCAAACCTTTTTACCACAGCTCGCATTGATGTGCCATCCTGGATGAACTGCACTACCTGAGCCACTTGTGTGGGTTGTAGACTCCGTCTCATGCTACCACTAGAGTGAGAGCACCGCCAGCATTCAAAAGTGACCAAAACATCAGCCAGGAAGCATAGGAACTGAGAAGTGGTCTGTGGTCACCACCTGCAGAATCACTCCTTTTTTGGAGGTGTCTTGCTAATTGCCTATAATTTCCACCTTTTGTCTATTCCATTTGCACAACAGCATGTGAAATGTATTGTCAATCAGTGTTGCTTCCTAAGTGGACAGTTTGATTTCACAGAAGTGTGATTGACTTGGAGTTACATTGTGTTGTTTAAGTGTTCCCTTTATTTTTTTGAGCAGTGTACTTTACATGGACACTGCACTAAAGTGTCATATGCTCATAAAAAATGACTTCACACTGTCATGACATTGTTCCAGTGGGATTTTTTAAATGATCTTAGTGATTACTTTACACACAACGTTAAATAGGCTATACAGAACTTTTCCCTCTGGCGGTGGTCTTAAGCCAAAAGGGATCCCATAAATGGACAGATATATTGTCCAGAAATTACCTCCCCACAACCATGACCTAAAACATATATTTTTTGCTCATGCCACGCTGGACTCAATGTAACTCTATGGGTTCTCATAAGGAAACTACAGAGAGATTATATTACTGGACTCTAAATAGGCTCTAGTTCCTCCAGTGTCTCTTGCTGCTTCTATTCTCTCCCTGAGGCTGATTGGAAGTCTCAGAGTTGATTGAGCAGTTTGCTTTAGCCCCAGTGTACGGTATTCATATTTAATTTCCCCTTGTTAAAAACTGTCTGCAAGTCTGGCTGCTGTGAGAGATTCCCTTGGACTCAACACCTGGCTTGATGGCAAATCGCATCCCTAACAAATTGCCATTCGTTAACAAAAAAAAAAGATTTGTCCTGCCACATAAAAGGGACACTTACAGCTCAGGCCCGACGACGGAATGAATCGTGCACTGCAGGAAGACTGCTGGAAGACTGGCGAGAAGTAAGCAGGCCTGTTTTCATTGTGAGAGCAATCAAGGCATTTTACACCTGAAACTGTTCTAGCAAATGAACTGCGCATGATCAAGTGGAAGAATACAACGATGCTAGTCAATGGCTCTCACACAGTCACCCCCGTATGTGCTTTGCGTACGCAGCATGGATAATTCTTTCCATTAGAGCTTTAAGAAGAAGTTTTAATCACCTAGACCACCAACCCGTCTGATTAGGGCTGAGTGTTTGCCTGAAGCTTCTCAAATCAAATCAAACTTTATTTGTGTAGACCTTACCGTGAAATGCTTACTTACAAGCCCTTAACTAACAGTGCAGTTCAATACCGTAAGAGCAACATACAAAATAGAGTAACACCTTACTTTAAAGCGTCGCTGTTCCGGCGGTGTCCGGTGAGCTCTCGCTGGCCCTTGAAAATCCGGGGGAGAGGGTGTAAATCTCGCGCCGGGCCGTACCCATACCCGCAGCAGGTCTCGATCTATAAGCCCAGACAGATAGTGGGGCGTGGGCAACCAAGAAAGGGAAATAAACAACCGAAATGGCAGCTGTTGTTGACCGGAGGACCACAAAAGAGTAGAGATCGAGCGAAGTAGGCAGATGAAGTGTGGGTAAACGGCGAAGGACTGCAACTCTCCGGAGGCGGTTTAGCCTCGTCCTTCCCTCCCTCGGTGTGGGGCGCAGGGCCGAGACAGGGGCAGCGTATATAAGGGAATGTGACATCAGCAGAATGGTGATTATAGCGGGCAAGAAATCAATAAACAAAGGGGCTTGTAGACAGGACCCCGACACCTACTAAGGGTGGTGAGTACAAATGATAAATATAAGGCCCTGAGCTCAGTCCCCCACGTCGCCACTTTGCCTGGGATGCGCCCGACCGGCTCAACTCCGGTTTCCGGTGAACCGGGTCTTCCTAACTCGGTCTCCCATAAAATCAAGCGCTTCATGCCCCGGCGCAGGAGGGGGTTCAATGTCTTCTTGCGGAGCACCCGGGCGCTCTCTTTCCACCTCTCACCCGCTCCGGGAACCCAATAAACCGCTCGGCCCCAAAGCCCATGGCGGGGGAATAATGTCTCTTCGTGAGCACCCGGTAGCTCTCTTTTAAACTTAAACCATATAGTGAAATATGACCTCTCGCCCTGGCTCGGGGCGAGGACACACAAGCAAGAACCGCCCAGGTGGCGAACAGAGCAAAACAAGAAGGAATGCCGAAAGGGAGCCACAATACTGAACAACACGCAAATGGGAAGGGGGGGAAAATAAAGTATAACGGAGGTATAACGACATCTAAGCCATTCGAACGAGTCCTAGCTACTTGATCACAAGGGAAATGGCCTCGATGCGTTTCTCCACCCAGAGTGACCAGACTGGGCTACCAAAACTGGCACCTACGGTGGGCGTATCCGGACACCGTCAGGTCGAGCGAACAGGGTCTACCACCGCTTTCCGTCTCGGGAGCCCGGGTAGTAACCACTACGAGACCAGCAATCTAATCATGTTCCCCAAGGGGGGAAGGGAGAAAGGGCCGCCCACGGAAGCAGTCGTCGCCCAGGTGGCGCAGGGCAGAGCAGATGAAGAGACGTGCGAAAGAATGAGGGTCAAGCCCCTCAAGAGAAAACGGCCAAGCGAGCCGCCGAGCGGTACAGCGGAGGTACGCGAGGCGGACAGGGCGGCAGTCGTGAGCAAGATATGCATTGCAATCCCGTTCAAGGGGGAACAATGCGATATCTGTGGAGCAATGGTAACGTCTATTAGCAGACTGGTTGACCATCTAACATCAAAGCATAGCAAGATCCAGCTGGCCTTCAAGTGCTCTAAGTGCGGGAAGGAGAACGCGAAAAGGCACTCCATCGCCTGTCATCTACCGAAGTGTAAGGGGGTGCAAGTCACAACAGAGGGCAAGCTAAAGGCCTTCGGCTGTGAGGCCTGCCCCGGGAAATTTGGGACCGCAAGCGGACTGTCCCAGCATATGAGACACAGGCATATAGCTAGGTGCAATAGAGAAAGGATACAGCAAGAGGCGAAACTGGAAAACAGGGAGAAAGGACTGAAGAACTGGTCCCCGGACGAGACGAGAGCAATGGAAAAGCTCAACGACATCTATGAAAACATGAGAAGCCCAGAAAGACACATCGCAGAAGGGCTAGGAACGAACACCTCCGTGGAACAGTTTGAGCGGAAAAGACGCAAACTGTCACTCGACAGTGCGCCCACGGGGGAAAGGGGCCCTAGCTGGGGCACCATAGTAGCAGGACTAATGAAGCCGGCCGAGCGTCCCCTTGCGATAACAGGTGTAGAGGAGACACTGAGAAAACACATGCAGGGAGGAGGCGAGGTGGGGCCAGAGAACAACGAGGGAGTAGGGGCAACTCCACAGGGCGGAATTGAGGGGTTAACAGAAGGCATGGAAGCAGCAGCCGCCGAGTTGGTACGGCTGCTGGGGAAGGTAGTAGGGAAGCCAGTAAACAGAAAAGCAGCCAAAGTACCGCCCGAACCACAGTCGGGATGGGTGAAAAGGAGGAGGGACAGCAGAGATAAGTTCAAGCAGCAGCAATAGCTATATAAAGGAGACGAAGGGAAGCTTGGGAAGCTGATCCTGGACGGTACAGCAAGTCCGGAATGCGGTATCCTGATTAAAGCCCTGACAGAGGCGTATACAGCCCAACGGGGGGGGGGGGATTCGATGGGTTGGGACAATTTCAATCGTCAGACAAGGCAGACAACGCGCACTTTGGCACCCCGATCACAGCCAGCGAAGTGTTGGAAAGACTCTGCCGCAGGCCCCAGATGGTATCAACAGGAAAGGGCTGCTCGAGTGGGACCCGAAAGGGGAGAAGCTGGCGGGTATATTCGCAGTTTGGCAACTAGCGGGCAAAATACCAAGGGTCTTCAAACAAGGCCGTACAACAATGATCCCGAAATCAATGGAGAAAGAGGAGCTCATGGTGATCGTTGGATGGCGACCAATCACAATTGGATCAATGATCCTGAGACTGTTCTCAAAAATACTAACGAGCAGACTGGAGGAAGCCTGCCCGATCAATTCCAGACAGAGTGGCTTCATCGCTGCCCCGGGATGCGCGGAGAACCTGGTGGTGCTAAACGGGGTCATGCACCAGAGCAAGAAAGAGCGAAAGGATCTAGCAGTAGTATTTATAGACTTTGCGAAGGCATTTGATACAATATCGCAAGAGCACCTCATCCATCTCCTGAGAGAGAGGGGGGTGGATAGCCACGTGATTGGTCTGCTAGAGGACTCTTACGAGGGGGTGCACACGACAATAGCGGCGAAGGGAGGGGAGATCCCCCATAGATATGAAAACGAGAGTGAAGCAGGGAGACCCAATGTCCCCGCTCCTCTTCAACCTTGCGGTGGACCCACAAATTAACCAACTGTAGGGCACCGGCGAGGGGTACATGTTCGACGGGACCAAGGTAACCACCTTAGCGTTCGCAGACGACTTGGTACTCATGAGAGACTCATGGGTGGGCATGCAGCACAACATCAATATAGTAGAAACATTCTGCATGCTGGCGGGTCTGCGAGTGCAACCAAAGAAATGCCACGGATTCATGGTGAGACGCGGCGGTACGGCGTTCACCATCAACAACTGCCAGCAATGGACAATCGGGGGAGATAAATTACACCTAATCGACCCGGACAAATCGGAAAAATACCTAGGCATGAAAATTAACCCGTGGATGGGGGTTGCGAAGCCGGATCTGGGGGGCCAAAAGGTCGAGTGGATCAATAAGATCGACCACTCGGCCCTGAAACCCAGCCAGAAGGTGACCATCCTGAACTCATTTGCCACCTCCCGGGTGATTTACACGGTGAACCACGGGGACATCGGGGTGGTCGAGCTTGCATCCCTAGACATGCTGGTGAAGACAGCAGTGAAAAAATGGCTGCGCCTGCCACCGTCCACGTGCGATGGCCTGCTCTACGCCTGGAATAAGGCCAGCGTGCTGGGCATAGTAAAATTGGCGAGTGTGATACCAGCGATGCAGGCGCGGAGGATATTCAGCATGTCAGTGTCATCAGACCCACTGACCAGGGCGGTGACAGCGTATACAACGCCCCAAGAGGAATACGAGAAACGATGGGTGCGAGCAGGGGGTGAAAGAGAGCACACCCCAAAACTTGGAGAAAAGAGGAAGGCTATGCCAGCCATGGAAGATAGCCCAAGTACAATAGAGCCGGAGGGTACACAAATACCTGTGAAACAAGCATGCAAAAACCCCAGCGACTGGAGGTGCAGGGAATTCGAGGGCTGGGCATCCCTGCCAGTGCAAGGGGATGGAATAGGTACATTCCATCAAGATGAAATCAGCAACAGCTGGCTTGCAGACCCATCAACCGTAGGGTTCAGGGAGCGGCACTATATGCCGGCCCTCCAGCTTAGGGCGAACGTCTACCCCACAAAGGAAGCGTTGGCCCGAGGGCACAACAAAGAAAAAGCATCATGCAGAAGATGCGACCACAAGTTGGAAACGGTGTCCCACATCCTAGGGCAGTGCCCAGGAGTGAAAGCAGCCAGACTGAGGAGGCATGACCTCATCTGCGAGCTCCTCACAGAGGAAGCCGAGAAACTGGGATGGTCAGTAACCAAAGAACTGAGAGTGACAACGGCAGAGGGGGGACTCAGAATCCCCGACCTAGTATTCGTGAGAGGTAAAATGGGTGTTGTAGCGGACGTAACAGTGAGATACGAGAGGAACGAGGACACTCTCGAGAGGGACAGAGCTGAAAAGGTGGAAAAGTGAGGGAAACAGGTCGTAACGTGAGCTAAGGGACACAGGATGCACTTCCTGACAGCCGAAAAAAGGTGCTTACTGGCTGTACTGGGTCTTATCTTGACCCAGTACAGCCTCAGAGGAATGGCAACTCCAATGAGACTGGTCCTCCCAGGTTTTCTCCATTGGGCCCGACTAATAGGGAGTTTTTGCTCCTGGCCGCCGTACATCGTCTCAAACGCGGTTAGCTCCAAGGAGTACAGGCTGGGTCAAGGGTACCACCGAAGTATAATTTACCCCGTCTTCCATGACCGACATGTAGCGTACCAAAGGGCCTGTTAGTAGGGAAGTCCGTTGATTCTGCCAAAATTCGTCCCGTTCAACCAAGGCTGGGTTAAAGCTAGATATGAGGAGTAAAAAGGGAAATAGGACCGCCACGAGTGTGTTGCATCGTGGTTATAGCGTGAAGTAAGGCCTCCGGTCGGTAGGAAGGCGGCTGATGCGCAGCCTACATAACGCAGAATTGTCAATGCTCGCCGGGTTTGGCGCAAAAGGATGTCAAAGTGAAGAAATCCACCCGGCGTCACTCCTGTAGTGGCCCGTGCTCCTCATACTAGCTATGTAGATATCGAGGTCGCGCAGGTTACGGCGAGAGCAACTATGACTCTCTTAAGGTAGGGTCTGGACTACCCATCCCGGATCCGGGATATTTGTCATCAGAAACGCTGACTAGCATAGCCTAGCCTAGCGCGAACGGTATATAATAGAATATAATTTCATGAAATCACAAGTGCAATATTGCAAAACACAGCTTAGCCTTTTGTTAATCCATCTGTCGTCTCAGATTTGGAAATGATGCTTTACAGCGCAAGCAATACTTGCATTTGTGTAAATTTATCGATCGCTCGACAAAACAATAAGAACACCTAGCGTCAGGTAACTTGGTCACGAAAATCAGAAAAGCAATCAAATTAATCGTTTACCTTTGATGATCTTCGGATGGTTTCACTCACGAGACTCCCAGTTAGACAGCAAATGTTCCTTTTGTTCCATAAAGATATTTTTTATATCCAAATACCTCCGTTTGTTTGCTGCGTTATGCCCAGGAATCCACCGGAAAGAGCGTTCGCGACAACGCCGGAGAAAATTCCAAATGATATCCATAATGTCCACAGAAACATGTCAAACGTTGTTTATAATCCATCTTCAGGGTGTTTTTCAAATATCTATTCGATAATATATCAACCGGGACAGTTGGCTTTTCACTAGGACCGAGAGAAACAATGGCTGCCTTTCACTTTTGCGCAAAAATCACTCGGAGAGCCCCCACCTATCCACTTACACAATGTGGTCGGTCACGCTCATCCTTCAAAATAAAAGCCTGAAACTATGTCTAAAGGCTGTTTACACCTTAGGGAAGACATAGAAAAAGAAGTCTGGTTGATATCCCTTTCAATGCGCAATAGGTATGCATGGGAACAGAGAGGTCTCAAAAACAGGGCCACTTCCTGGTTGGATTTTCCTCAGGTTTTAGCCTGCAATACCAGTTCTGTTTAACTCACAGACAAAATGTTTACAGTTTTGGAAACTTCAGAGTGTTTTCTATCCTAATCTGACTATTATATGCATATTCTAGTTTCGGGGGCTGAGAAATAGGCAGTTTCAAATGGGTATGCCTTTTTAGCCAAAAGCGAAAACTGCTACTAGTCTTAAGGAGTTGGGGTTAACCTTTCACGGCTACTAACCCCGGATCCGGGAGCACCCCCCACCCCCCACACACTGATTAGCATAGCTAGCATAGCTTCACAAGTAGATAGTAGCATCTAAATATCATTAAATCACAAGTCCAAGACACCAGATGAAAGATACAGATCTTGTGAATAAAGCCACCATTTCAGATTTTTAAAATGTTTTACAGGGAAGACAAAATATGTAAATCTATTAGCTAAACACGTTAGCAAAATACACCACTATTCTAACTCCATCAGTTTCTTACTCCTTCAGGTGCTATCACCAATTCGGCTCAACTAAGATATTGATAGCCAATAACCTATAAAAAAAACCATCAGATGACAGTCTGATAACATATTCATGGTATAGGATAGTTTTTGTTAGAAAAAAGTGCATATTTCAGGTAGAAATCACAGTTTACAATTGCACCGACCATCACAAATCCACTAGAATTACTAGATAGAGCAACGTGTATGACCAATTTACTCATCATAAAACATTTCATAAAAATAGACAAAGCATAGCAATGGAAAGACCCAGTTCTTGTGATTTCAGACCATATTTCAGATTTTCTAAGCGTTTTTCAGCGAAAACACAATAAATCGATAAGTTAGCATACTACATGTGCAAACGTTACCAGAGCATCGATTCCAGCCAAAGAGCGCTATAACGTAATCACCGCCAAAAGATATTAATTTTTTCACTAACCTTCTCAGAATTCTTCCGATGACACTCCTGTAACATCATTTTACAACATACATATACAGTTTGTTCGAAAAGGTGCATATTTAGCCATACAAAACCGTGGTTACACAATAAAAATACTAGGAAATCAAGCCTCAATATGTCTGACGTCATCTATCAGAGTGATCTAGTTTAATTGAAAGCTAATCATATACTTGACTAAAAAATACAGGGTTGACAGGAATCGAAAGACAAATTAGTTCTTAATGCAACCGCTGATTTACATTTTTAAAATTATCCTTACTTTTCAATACAGGGTTCGCCAGGTGAAGCTATACCAAACAAAATGGCGAAATATGCGTTTAAAATATTTCGACAGAACAACAATTTATCATATTAAATATTGCTTACTTTGAGCTGTTCTTCCATCATATTCTTGGGCAATGTATCCTTTCTATGTTATAAACGTCTTTTGGTCGATAGATGTCCTCTGTCCTTCGAAATGTCCACCACCAACGACCGACACCCCGAAACGTTTCCAAAGCTAAAAAGGGCACGACAAAGAAATTCCTCAAAATCGCACTAAACGGATATAAATTGCTATAAAACGGTTCAAATTAACTACATTATGATGTTTTTAACAACTATAACGACTGAAAACATGACCGGAGAAATATCACTCTCTAAAAAACGATTTGGAACGAGGCAAGTCCGATGGCCTTCACGCTTCAGGCGCACGACGAGAAAGGGCGGTCTCTATACATTTTGGTCTTTTATAATGGCTGTGAATGTCCCATCGATTTCATTCAAAACGTGATGACGTACAGACACCCAGAGGAAGACGTAGGCAGTGTCGGTTTCTTCATAGCATTCACTGTCGCCTTAAAAACAGACTCCAGATCAGAGGTAAAAATTTCTGAAATCTGAACCCTGTCATGAAAAGTGCTGTAGAAATTGTTCTGTACCACTCAGAGACAAAATTCCAACTTCTATAGAAACTAGAAGGTGTTTTCTATCCAATAATAACAATAATATGCATATTGTACGATCAAGAATTTAGCACGAGGCAGTTTAATTTGGAGACCCAAATATGCTAATGCGGAACAGCACCCCCTATAGTTGCAAGAAGTTAAACACCTTTTCCCATGCTTGTTCAATGAACCATAAACAATGAATGAACATGCACATGTCGAACAGTCGTTAGGCAATTAAGGTCACAGTAATGACAACTTAAGACACTAAAGAGGCCTTTCTACTGAATCTGAAAAAAACTAAAACAAAGATGCCCAGGGTCCCTGCTCATCTGCGTGATCGTGCCTTAGGCATGCTGCAAGGAGGCATGAGGACTGCAGATGTGGCCAGGGCAATAAATTGCAATGTCCTTACAAAGACAGCGCTACAGGGAGATTGGACCGACAGCTAATCGTCCTCGCTGTGGCAGACCATGTATGCCCGAATTACACCAGGAACGCACAATCCCTCCATCAGTGCTCAGACTGTCCGCAATAGGCTGAGAGAGCCTGGACTGAGGCCTTGTAGGCCTGTTGTAAGGCAGGTCCTCACCAGACGTCACCGGCAACAACGTTGCCTATGGGCACAAACCCACCATTGCTGGACCAGACAGGACTGGCAAAAAGTGCTCTTCACTGACGAGTCGCGGCAATCTCAATGCTGTGCGTTAAAAGGAAGACATCCTCCCTCATGTGGTACCCTTCCTGCAGGCTCATCTTGACATGACCCTCCAGCATGACAATGCCACCAGCCATACTGCTCGTTCTGTGCGGGATTTACTGCAAGACAGGAATGTCAGTGTTCTGCCATTGCCAGCGAAGAGCCCAGATCTCAATCCCATTGAGCACATCTGGGACCTGTTGGATCGGAGGGTGATGGCTAGGGCCATTCCCCCAAGAAATGTCCAGGAACTTGCAGGTGCCTTAGTGGAAGAGTGGGGTAACATCTCACAGCAAGAACTGCACATGTGTTGCAGTCCATGAGGAGGAGATGCACTGCAGTACTTATTGCAGCTTGTGGTCACACCAGATACTGACTGTTACTTTTGATTTTGACCCCCCCCCCCATTTGTGCAGGGACACATTGTTTCCTTTCTGTTAGTCACATGTCTGTGGAACTTGTTCAGTTTATGTCTCAGTTGTTGAATCTTTTTATGTGCGTACAAATATTTACCCATGTTAATGTCCATGCTGAGCCAATATGCAATTTACAGTAGGCCTAGCCCCTATATCAGTGCGAATGCTATTGAAACAATGCAATTACTTAGAACAATGTGGACTGCTAATGGGTTCAATTTACCGTATTTAGCAAAGATAGGTCTACATTCTGTTATTTTGTTTATGTAAGCCATTTAACAAACTATAACGGACTAACATTGGAATTGGAGTTGGCAAAACATAAAATACCGTAAATACACAACTTGAAGCAACCACATATTTTGCCATGGAGCACTTTCTGATTGGCCAGTGAAAGCTCAACACACCCACAACTAGTTTATTCATCAAAACCCAGCCATTTTGTGCCAACGCCAGCAAGTGCGCCAATAATTGTGATAGTGAAAATAGCAAAAATATATTTCTGACATACCCTGAACGTACCCTTAGATTTACCATTGCGTTAGGTTTGTTAAAATAGAGCCCTACAGGTATTAGAACAATTTCTGACGTGCACGCATGTCTAGTGGTTAGGATTTGTGCTATCACCGCAGTTGCCCGTTGTCACGCCATGACCATAGAGAGCCCTTGTTTCTCTATGGTGTAGTAGGTCAGGGCGTGACTAGGGGGTATTCTAGTTTATAATGTCTATGTTGTGTTCTACATCTTCCCAATTAGATCCAGCTGGTAATCGTTGTCTCTAATTGGGGATCAAATTTAAGTAGCTATTTTTTCCCACCTATGTTTGTGGGATATTGTTTTGTGTTTGTGCATGTGCACCACGTAGTCACGTTTCGTTGTTCGTTTATTGATTTATTGTGTTTTGTTTTAAGTTTCACTTTGAAGTAAATATGTGGAACTCAACATCCGCTGCGCCTTGGTCCCGTTCTTACGACAACTGTGACACTCGTGTTCGATTCCCGGTCAGGGAACTACTACTGTAACGATCGTCTTGAGGAGAGAGATTGGACCAAGACGCAACGGGTAATGAAGACATGATGAATTTATTAAACAAGACGAAAACGAACTACACTTAATAATAAACAAAATAACAAAACGACAAAGACAGACCTGAACTGGAAAAACTTACATAAACACGCAGAACAGTAATAGACTACACAAACCGAAACAGTCCCGTGTGGCGCGACAAACACAGACACGGAAGACAATCACCCACAAACAAACAGTGAGAACATCCTACCTTAATATGGTTCTCAATCAGAGGAAATTAATTACACCTGCCTCTAATTGAGAACCATATCAGGTAACCCATTAACCAACATAGATACACATAACATAGAATGCCCACCCCAACTCACGCCCTGACCGACTAAACACATACAAAAACAACAGAAAACAGGTCAGGAACGTGACAACTACCTTGGGCTCCCAAGTGGCGCAGTGGTCCAAATCAAATGCTTACGTACAAGCCCCAACAATGCAGTTATAAGAAAAATAAGTGTTTATTAAAAAATTGATAGGCAAAACATCTAAAAAAATAAATACTAATATTTAAAGAGCAGCAGTAAAATAACAATAGTGAGGCTGTATACAGGGGGTACCAGTACAGAGTCAATGTGTGGGGGCACCGGTTAGTCGATGTAATTTAGGTAGTATGTACATGTAGGTAGAGTTAAAGTGACTATGCATAGATAATAAACAGAGAGTAGCAGCAGTGTAAAAGAAGGTGTGGGGGGCAATGCAGATAGTCGGGGTAGCAATTTGATTAGCTGTTCAGGAGTCTTATGGCTTGGGGATAGAAGCTGTTAAGAAGTATTTTGGACCTAGATATGGCACTCCGGTACCCCTTGCCGTGCGGTAGAAGAGAGAACAGTCTATGACTAGGGTGGCTGGAATCTTTGACAATTTTTAGGGCTTTCCTCTGGTCCTGGATGGCAGGAGGCTTGGCCCCAGTGATGTACTGGGCCGTATGCACTACACTCTGTAGTGCCTTGCGGTCGGAGACCGAGCAGTTGCCATACCAGGCATTGATGCAACTATTTAGGATGCTCTCGGTGGTGCAGCTGTAGAACCTTTTGAGGATCTGAGGATCTCAGTCTCCTGAGGGGGAATAGGATTTGTCGTGCCTTCTTCATGACTCTTGGTGTGTTTGAACCATGATAGTTTGTTGGTGATGTGGACACCAAGGAACTTGAAGCTCTCAACCTGTTCCACTACAGCCCTGTCGATGAGAATGGGGGCGTGCTCTGTCCTCCTTTTCCTGTATTCCACAATCATCTCCTTTGTCTTGATCACGTTGAGGGAGACGTTGTTGTCCTGGCACTACACGACCAGGTCTCTGACCTCCTCCCTATAGGCTGTCCAAGGCACTGCATCTTAGTGCTAGAGGCATCACTACAGACCCTGTTTCGATCCCGAGCTGTATCACAACTGCTTGTTATTGGGAGTCCCATAGGGCGGGGCACAACTGGCCCAACATTGTCCGGGTTAGGGTTGGCCCGGGGGTAGGCGGTCATTGTAAATAAGAATTTGTTCTTAACTGACTTGCCTAGTTAAATAAAGGTTAACCTCTAATTCCTCCCAAACCCGGATCCGGGAGCACCCCCCACAGTAAAAAAGCTGACTAGCATAGCCTAGCATAGCGTCACAAGTAAATACTAGCATCTAAATATCATTAAATCACAAGTCCAAGACACCAGATGAAAGATACACATCTTGTGAATCCAGCCATCATTTCTTATTTTTAAAATGTTTTACAGGGAAGACACAATATGTAAATCTATTAGCTAACCACGTTAGCAAAAGACACCACTTTTTTTACTCCACCAGTTTTTTACTCCATCAGTAGCCATCACTAATTCGACCAAATAAAGATATAAATAGCCACTAACCAAGAAACAACTTCATAAGATGACAGTCTGATAACATATTTATTGTATAGCATATGTTTTTTTAGAAAAATGTGCATATTTCAGGTATAAATCACAGTCCTACATTGCAGCTGCAATCTGAAATAGTGCCGAAGCTGCCAGAATAATTACAGAGACCAACGTCAAATACCTAATTACTCATCTTAAAACATTTCTGAAAAATACACAGCGTACAGCAAATGAAAGCCCAACATCTTGTGAATCCAGCCAATATGTCAGATTCTTTAAGTGTTTTACAGCGAAAACACAATATAGCATTATATTAGCTTAGCACAATAGCCAGAAACACAAGCAATTTACCAGCAGCACAGGTTAGCGATCGTAACAATACACCAAAAGATATAGAATTTTTGACTAACCTTGATATACTTCGTCAGATGACAGTCCTGTAACATCATATTACACAATGCATATAGGTTTTGTTCGAAAATGTGCATATTTAGCAGCACAAATCGTGGCTATACAATGTGATCAGTGGCAACAGGTCATGCATTCTGGCCGGCGCCATCTTGGAAAGGCACCTAAGTTTACGATTATTTATTAGATTGACTAAAAAATACAGGTTGGACAGCAAATGAAAGATGCATTAGTTATTAATGCAACCGCTGAGTTAGATTTTTAAAATTAACGTTACTAGACATACAGTGTGCGTTACAGCCAGACTAGTGCCGCAATAATGGCGGACAAATGCGTTTACATTTTTCCACATAAATACGGAATAACATCATAAATAGCTCTTACTTTTGGACGAGCTTCCATCAGAATCTTGGGCAAGGTGTCCTTTGTCCAAAATAATCGTTGCTTGGTTGTAAAACGTTGTCTTCAACTTCGGAATTAGCAGCTAACTATAGCTATGTGGCCACAACATGCCCAAATCCCCAAAACGCAATACTAAGGAAATTCCGAAAATATCAATATACTCGCATAAACTGATATAACTCGGTTTAAAATAACTTCGTTATGATGTTTCTAACACCTATATCGAATTAAATTACAGACGGATATAGCTAAGGCCGATAACTGAGCGTTTCAAAATGCCATCTTGAGGTCTTGCTTTGCGCAATGACGAACGACGAAAAGAGAGCTCACTTCGTTCCTTGGCCTTTTATAAGCTCTGAGAACTACGTAGACACTCCATTCCACTTCTCATTGGTTACTGACATCCAGGGGAAGGCGGGTGCAGTTCATGTCGACCCATAGGATACATACAGAGCTTTAAACTGATCTGAGAACAGAGCCTCGTTTTCAGACCTTCGCAGTTCCTGTCATGGATTTCGCTGCAGAAAGAGTTCTGGTTCACCCACAGACATAATTCAAACGGTTTTAGAAACTAGAGATTGTTTTCTATCCAATAGTAATAATAATATGCATATTGTACGAGCAAGAATTGAGTATGAGGCAGTTTAATTTGGAGACGATATTTTCCAAAGTGGAAACAGCACCCCCTAGATTGAGAAAAGGTTAAATAAAATAAATGTTTGACGATTCTCACTTGGGATTGTGTATATATGAACTATGAGACTAAAATGTGTTAGGTTAGTGAAGCTTTCCATGTCTGCCAAACATTTTCCCAAGATTGAAGTCTAATCAAATTGGACATGTAGGCTTTTTTTAAACTTATTTTTTAAAACTTGTGACTTTTTACAGTTTAGTCATGATGCAACGCTATACTGCAGTGCTTCAACTCCTCTAACTCCAGTAGTCAGACATTTCAACATGTTCAGAAAGAGTCTCCTTCTTAATTAAGAAGAACAAGCTTTACAGGAGCTTCCATGACTTTATGGTAGTTCTAGTTCATCACTTATACTGACACGGTCTCTGCACTAGCCTTTCAGTGACGGAACAAAACATTGATTATAGAACGATTGCTCCTTTAGTCTAGTAGTTATGTGTAGTTCTGTCAGTCTATGTCCTTAAAAAGTATGTTTGAGGAACAACATGCCATCTTCCCTCTGATCATATCCTGTGCACACCTACTGTACAAAGTCAATAGGCAGCAACTTTATGATATTTGCTAAGATATCCATATCTAATTAAAAGATAACTAGGAGGCTAGTCATATTTGTTTCTGCTATATTTTGCTGCCACCCGAATGGTTTGCGCTTGCTTTAATTCTCTTGAACTGGGTTCTGTTACATTTAGTCTTTCTTTTATCAAGCATGCATAAACTGGTTGCATGAGATTCCATTTTGTACAAATGTATGATAATTAATAAACATTTTTGGTGTAAAATACTGTTTCAGTGATTGAAGCCAAGATGGTGTCCTATGGATAGAAATTAGGTTCTACAATACTGCAGATTTGTTTTATCAAATACAAATTTAACCACAGCTTCTACATTTACAAGATTCCCAATTAGTGAAATAGATATTCCCTACAACTCCCCATGTTAACTAAAGGGTACATGGTTCATTGCAACATGGATTATGAAACCGTTTGGTATAGAGAAAAACATTCAGCCTCCACGAAACTACAGTTCTGTAAGGCTCAGAAGAGAACCCTTGTTCAGTAACTTTGAGCGCAGAAAAAACATCACTATTCCAGATGTAAATTGGTGTTCCCCTCTGTGTCTTGGAAATGATTAACGAGCATCAACATGAACAATTCTAATTGATGTATCCAGTTAATATTTTACATGTATGGTGAGCAAACAAAACACTCCTAATTGAAAACAATACATAATGAATGACAAGGGCTGGGGAGAGTTCAGGGGAGAAGAGGCTACACAGTATTCTTACTCCGCTGCAGCAACAAGATTGGTCATATCGAGCATAACAAATACCTACCATGTTGAGGATGTTTCTTGAGCAAAGACTTTGAAAGTACACATTTTGAATTGAAGGTCCCTCTCTTTGATAATGAATCTTAAAATCAATGACCTAATCCAAAGCAATTGCTCCACATTAGACCACTTTGAGGTATGAAAACATTTAATTAAGATGCACTGTGACATGTACAGTATAAACCTGCTTGCGTGACATAAGAAATCAAATTACATTTCCTTGCCTAGTGTAGACATGCACAAAGGCCTGAAATGAATTGTGTGTTTGTGTGTGCCTGGCACTGCCTGCATATTCCCAGTGGTAAAGGATACCCTAGTTGCGTGTGAAGCTGAGCGGTGCTTGATCAGTCAGATAAAACAGCTGCAACCACAGTAGAAGATGTGTACAACAGCTGGCAGTTTTTCCCTCCTCTCCTCGTCTGCCTTACCTGATCCCTTCTTCCTGGGGCAAGTGGTGTCGATCGCACCTGAATCCAGCAGAACCCAGATAATCCCATTAATTCCCACTCGTTTGCTCATGTTCCTCAGGAATTAAATTAAACTTGTATTGTTAAACTTCTTATGGCTGGGGGCAGTATTGAGTAGCTTGGATGAATCAGTTGCCCAGAGGTTCCCAGAGTAAACGGCCTGCTACTCAGTCCCAGTTGCTAATATATGCATATTATTAGTATATTTGGATAGGAAACACTCTGAAGTTTCTAAAACTGTTTGAATGATGTCTGTGAGTATAACATAACTCATATGGCAGGTAAAAACCTGAGAAAAAATCCAACCAGGAAGTGGGAAATCTGAGGTTTCAACTCATTCCCTATTGAAGATACAGTGGGATATGGGATTTGTTGCACTTCCTAAGGCTTCCACTAGATGTCAAGAGTCTATAGAACCTTGTTTGATGCTTCTACTGTGAGTGGGGCCGAATGAGAGGGGAATGAGTCAGAGGTCTGGCAGAATGCCTTGAGGTGGTGACGCTCATTCACGTGAGAGTTTACAAAACGTGCTAACAAAAGTAGCTATTTGGACATAAATGATGGACATTATCGAACAAAACAAACATTTATTGTGGAACTGGGATTCCTGGGAGTGCATTCTGATGATCATCAAAGGTAAGTGAATATTTATCATGTTATTTCTGTTCTGACTTCTGTTGACTGCACAATATGGCGGATATCTTTTTGGCTGGTTGGGCTCTGAGCTCCGTACTCAGATTATTGCATGGTTTGCTTTTTCCGTAAAGCTTTTTTTAAATCTGACACAGCGGTTGCATTAAGGAGAAGTGGATCTAAAATTCCATGTATAACACTTGTATCTTTGATTAACGTTTATTATGAGTATTTCTGGAAATTGATGTGGCTCTCTGCAAAATCACCGGATGTTTTTGGAACTACTGAACATAACGCAACAATGTATATTGAGTTTTTTTTATATAAATATGAACTTTACCGAACACAACATACATGTATTGTGTAACATGAAGTCCTATGAGTGTCATCTGATGAAGATCATCAAAGGTTAGTGATTCATTTTATCTCTATTTCTGCTTTTTGTGACTCCTGTCTTTGGCTGGAAAAATGGCTGTGTTTTTCTGTGATTTGGCTCTGACCTAACATAATCGTTTGTGGTGCTTTCGCCGAAAAGCCTATTTGAAATCGGACACTGTGGTGGGATTAACAAGAAGTGTATCTTTAAAATGTTGTGAAATACTTGTATGCTTGAGGAATTTTAATTATGAGATTTCTGTTGTTTGAATTTGGCGCCCTGCACTTTCACTGGCTGTTGTCAAGTCGATCCCTTTAACGATCTCAGCCATAAGAGGTTAAAGGAACAATCAACTTAGTGTATGTAAACTTCTGACCCACTGAAATTGTGATACAGTGAATTATAAGTGAAATAATCTGTCTGTAAACAATTGTTGGAAAAATTACTTGTGTGTCCTAACCGACTTGCAAAAACTATAATTGGTTGACCTGTTGAAAAATGTGTTTTAATGACTACAACCTAAGACAATGTAAACTTCCGACTTCAACTGTATAAATAAAAATGTGTTGATTTAAAAAAAGAAAAGAGTAACACTATAATATAGCAATAATGAGTCTATTTAAAAGGAGTACCGGTACCGAGTCAATGTGTAGGGGTACAAGGTAGTTGAGGTAATTGAAGAAATATGCATAGTTGTCACGCCCTGACCTTAGATATCTCAGTTTTTCTATATATTTTGGTTAGGTCAGGGTGTGACTAGGTTGGGTACTCTCATTTTTGTATGTCTAGGGTTTTTGTATGTCATCTAGGGGTTTTGTATGTTTATGTTGGCCTGATATGGTTCCCAATCAGAGACAGCTGTTTATCATTGTCTCTGATTGGGGATCATATTTAGGTAGCTATTTTCCCCATTGTCAGTTGTGGGATCATTACTATGTTTAGTTGCCTGTCTGCACTATTTGTGTATAGCTTCACGGTTCGTTTGTACTTTATTGTTTTGTTTTGGAGAGTTTTCCGTTTATTCAAAATATGTGGAACTCAACTGACGCTGCGCCTTGATCCGATCATTATGACGAACGTGACAATAGTACATGTAGGTAGGGGTCAAAGTGACTTGGCAATCAGGATAGATAATAAACAGAGTAGAATCAGCATATGTGAAGAGTGGGAAAGTGTGCCTATGTGTGAGTGTGTGTAGCGTCAATATGCATGTGTATGCTTTGTGTGTTTGAACGCATGTTGTGTGTGTGTGTGTGTGTGTGTGTGTGTGTGTGGTATGTGTGAGTAGAGTTCAGTGAGTGTGCATACAGCCAGTGCAAGAGAGTCAGTGAAAATAGAAGGGGTGCAATGCAGATAGTCTGGGTAGCCATTTGATTAACTGTTCAGCAGTCTTTTGGCTTGGGGGTATAAGCTGTTCAGGAGCATTTTGGTCCCAGACTTGGCGCTCCGGTACTGCTTGCCATGTGGTAGCAGAGAGAACAGACTATGACTTGGGTGGCTGGAGTCTTTGACAATTTTTAGGGCATTCCTCTGACACCGCCAGGTATAGAGGTCCTGCATGTTAGGGAGCTTGGCACCAGTGATGTACTGGGCTGTACGCACTACCCTCTGTAGCGCCTTACGGTCGGATGCCGAGCAGTTCCCATCAAGCAGTGATGCGGTCAGTCAAGATGCTCTCAATGGTGTTGCTGTATAACTTTTGGAGGATGTGAGGGCCCATGCCAAATCTTTTCAGCCTCCTGAGGGGAAGAGGTGTTTTTGTGCACTCTTCACAACTTTGTTGGTGTTTGGACCATAAAAAATACCTAAGAACGCGCTCTCCCACGCACTTGGAAACACTATAGCCAAAATGGGAGCCACCTAGAAAAACTACAATTTCTGGATAATTTTTCCAAAAATCAGCCTGAAACTCTTTCTAAAGACTGTTGACATCTCGTGGAAGCCCTAGGAACTGCAATCTGGGAGGAGTTGGCCTTATAATAAAAGTGGTAGCCATTGAAAATTGTGGTAGGCAGATTTTTTTTGGGGGGTGGGGTGGTTTGTCCTCTGGGTTTTGCCTGCCATATCAGTTCTGTTATACTCACAGACATAATTTCAACAGTTTTAGAAACTCTAGAGTGTTTTCTATCCAAATCTACAAATATGCATATCCGAGCTTCTGGGCCTGAGTAACAGGCAGTTTACTTTGGGCATGCTTTTCATCTAGATGTCAAAATACTGCCCCCTACCCAAGAGAGGTTAATGATGGTGTGGGAGTCATGCGCGGCCACACAGTCATGGGTGAACAGGGAGTACAGGATGGGACTAAGCACACACCCTTGAGGGGCCCCTGTGTTGAGGGTCAGCATGGTGGATGTGTTGTTGCCTACCCTCAACACCTGGGGTCGGCCCATCAGGAAGTCCAGCATCCAGTTGCAGAGGGAAGTGTTTAGTCCCACGGTCCTTAGCTTAGTGATGAGCTTGGAGTCTACTATGGTGTTGAATGCTGAACGGTAGTCAGTGAACAGCATTCTCACGTAGATGTTCCTTTTGTCCAGGTGGAAAAGGGCAGTGTAGAGTGTAACAGATATTGCATTATCTGTGTATCTGTTGGGGAGGTATGCTAAACTGGAGATTGCATAGACCAGGACCTAACCACAGAACTGCAGAACCACATTATGTCAGTAGAGGTCAGTCTTAACACATGAATAACATGAAAAACAAAATCATTTTGCAGAAAGTCACGCAAGTTACAACTGCACCAAAATGACACAATTTCAAACAGTCTTGTATTTTATTAAAGCTGAGATCCGCAGTAGCGGGAAACAGCGCCACGGCCCCCCACCACCGTTGTTGATGTTCTTGTTGCCAAGTTCATGAGCGTCGTGCAGCATGGTAACATAATTTTTGTACATATTCTGCTCTTCTTTCACACATGCAATGATGTCCGAAGGGGGGGAAAGCGTTTGTTGTTTTAGTAATGTTTTGATGTTGTAATATGGCAAATGGACGTGGCTGTTTCATCATTATGAATTGCAGCTGAAATCTTTCATAAAAAAGATGATTCGAAGTTTAAACCACTTTAAATCCCTTACATTTATTTTTATTTGGATTTCATGTAATGGACATACACAAAATAGTCCTAATTGGTGAAGTGAAATGAAAGAAATAACTTCTTTCAAAATATATATATACATTTTTAAGTGGTGTGTGCATATGTATTCACCCCCTTTGCTGTGAATCCCCTAATTAAGATCTGGTGCAACCAATTACCTTCAGAAGTCACATAATTAGTTAAATAAAGTCCACCTGTGTGCATTCTAAGTGTCACGTGTTCTGTCACCTGATTTCAGTATATATACACCTGTTCTGAAAGGCCCCAGAGTCTGCAACACCACTAACAGCCAGCATGAAGACCAAGGAGCTGTGGACAAAGTACAGATCAGGGTTGGTTTATGAAAAGATATCCAAAACTTTGAACATCCCACGGAACACCATTAAATTCATTGTTAAAAAATGGAAAGAATATGGCACCACAACAAACCTGCCAAGAGAGGGCCGCCCACCACAACTCACGGACCAGGCAAGGAGGGCATTAATCGGAGATGCAACAAAGAGACCAAAGATAACCCTGAAGGAGCTGCAAAGCTCCACAGCGGAGATTGGAGTATCTGACCATAGGACCACTTTAAGCCGTACACTCCACAGAGCTGGGCATTACAGAAGAGTGGCCAGAAAAAAGCCATTGGTTGGGTGTTC
Source organism: Salvelinus alpinus (assembly GCF_045679555.1). Taxonomy (NCBI): domain Eukaryota; kingdom Metazoa; phylum Chordata; class Actinopteri; order Salmoniformes; family Salmonidae; genus Salvelinus; species Salvelinus alpinus. The sequence goes on along the minus strand of NC_092108.1, from coordinate 50,635,804 downwards.
ACCAAAAGGCATGTGGGAGACTCCCCAAACATATGGAAGGTAAGACTAAATAATAAGATAAGATAAGACAAAAATGTTGCTTTTTGGCCATCAAGGAAAATGCTATGTCTGGCACAAACCCAACACCTCTCATCACCCCGAGAACACTATCCCCACCGTGAAGCATGGTGGTGGCAGCATCACGCTGTGGGGATGTTTTTCATCGGCAGGGAATGGGAAACTGGTCAGAATTGAAGCATTGATGGATGGCGCTAAAATCAGGGAAATTCTTGAGGGGAAATTTGATACTGGAACGGAGGTTCACCTTCCAGCAGGACAATGACCCTAAGCATTCTGCTAAGGCAAACACTCGAGTGGTTTAATGGGAAACATTTAAATGTCTTGGAATGGCCTAGTCAAAGCCCAGACTTCAATCCAATTGAGAATCTGTGGTATGACTTAAAGAATGCTGTACACCAGCAGAACCCATCCAATTTGAAGGAGCTGGAGCAGTTTTGCCTTGAAGAATGGCCAAAAATGACTAGATGTGCCAAGCTCACAGAGACATATCCAAGAGACTTGCAGCTGTAATTGTTGCAAAAGGTGGCTCTACAAAGTATTGACTTTGGGGGGGTGAATAGTTATGCATGCTCAAGTTGAATGTTTTTTTGTCTTATTTCTTGTTTGTTTCACAATAAAAAATATGTTACATCTTCAAAGTGGTAGGCATGTTGTGTAAATCAAATGATACAATCCCCCCAGAAATCTATTTTAATTCCAGATTGTAAGGTGACAAAATTGGAAAAATGCCAAGGAGGTGAATACTTTCGCAAGCCACTGTACATCCCACTTTTCATGTGTCTATGATTAAACCTCTGTCTCACAGCCCTTTGTCTCCTGTTTCCAAGCCCACTCCTCTCCCCGTCTCATCGACGGACATCCGGCGTACACTGTGAGGCGCCTCCTGAGTGTTCGACCTCAGGGCAGAGGTTTCCAGTATGTGGTTGACTGGGAGGGTTATGATGCAGAGGAGGGGTGCTGTGTCCAGCCCTCATCGCTGAGTTCCGCTGCCGGCACCCCGGTCAACCAGGTATGTGCCCGGGTAGGACGCCAGGTGACGCCCCTAGAAGGGGGGTTACTGTCACACCCTGATCTGTTTCACCAGGCTCTCCCATTATCCCGCTGTGTCTTTGTGAGACGCAGAGTGGGTGAACGGATGATATCTGCAATTGTGGTTCACACCGTGAAGCATGGAGGAGGAGGTGTGATGGTGTGGGGGTGTTTTGCTGGTGACACTGTCAGCGATTCAATGTGAAGCTTGTTGAGAGAATGCCAAGTGTGTTCAAAGCTGTCATCAAGGCAAAGGGTGGCTACTTTGAAGAATCTAAACCAAATGACCAAATAAAACAAGCTACAAATGGACAGAACCAAAACAAATTATCTAATGATTTTGTATCTTCGCAACAAAATCATCAGAGCTGGGAAGGTTGTATCCCCCATATATATAACATTTTATTGGTTGAAAGAACATTGTATGATAATTTAAATTTAAAGTTTTTAAAATTTAAAGTTTTGAATCTGTCGTTGTTTTGCGTATCAGTTCATAAACCATGTGCCATGGAAACGGTACGTCGAAAATCTCTTACCAACTATTTTGCAATCTATATGGCACAGCTGTCAATTTTTGGGTCCTTAAATGAAACTGGTATACTTTTTTATTTATCACACATTTCTTTAAGCAATTATGGTCTATAATGCAGGGCCGACAGACAAGTTCCCTACTTTTTCCCCCTTCCACTATCCTCTTCCATTTTTATGGTAAGGCTGCATGCATGTGTGACATAACTCCACAAGTCCTATTTATGATATAATTTACAAAGATTATACCTGTTTATCAGCCTGACAAGTTTCAGAAGAAAGATTTTTGTTTCTGGCCATTTTGAGCCTGTAATCGAACCCACAAATGCTGATGCTCCAGATACTCAACTAGTTTAACTTCTTGAGGATAGGGTGCAGAGTTTTCACTTAGGGAAAAATAGCGTGCGCAATTTCAACTTCGTGCTACTCATCCCCAGAATATAAGATATGCATATTATTAGTAGATTTGGATAGAAAACACTCTGAAGTTTCTAAAACTGTTTGAATCATATCTGTAAGTATAACAGAACTTATATAGCAGTCAAAACCCTGAGGACTAACTTTTTTCTTTTTAAGTTCCTGTATGTTCAATGGTTGTTATGGGCAAACCAGAATTCTAATCACTATCAACGTAGTTCCTACTGCTTCCACTGGATGTCGCCATTGTATGGAAAAAGGTTAAGGTTTTTCCTTAGTTAACAGAGAAAGATATTGACCCGGAAGTGGAGTGACGTAGTGTGTTTATGTTTGAGAGTTGAGCAAGACTTGAAAAGTACCGTGAGTTTGTTGATATCCTGTATTGAAAACAGATTGACCAGTCTTCAATTTGATCGATTATTAACGTTTACAAATAACTTAAGTTGTATTACAAAAGTACTTTGAAATGTTTTGGCAAAGTTTAGAGGTAATTTTTTAGATATTTTGTCGTGATTTTGCGCAAATTGAAGGCTGTTTTTCCTGGTACAACGGCGCCAAATAAATGGACAATTTGGATATATATGGACGGAATTAATCGAACTAAAGGACCATTTGTGATGTTTATGGGACATATTGGAGTGCCAACAAAAGAATCTCGTCAAAGGTAATGCATGTTTTATATTTTATTTCTGCGTTTTGAGTAGCGCCGGCATGGTTGAAATATGCTACACTCTCTTTGTTGACATTGTGCTATCATCAGATAATAGCATCTTATGCTTTCGCCGAAAAGCCTTTTTGAAATCTGACATGTTGGCTGGATTCACAACGAGTGTAGCTTTAATTTGGTATCTTATATGTGTAATTTAATAAAGTTTGATTTTATAGATTTTTTTTTGAATCTGGCGCTCTACATTTTAACAGGCTGTTGGGACGCAAGCGTCCCGCGATCCCAGAGAGGCTAAAGAAGGTCAGTTTTATTGCTTCTTTAATTAGCACTATAGTTTTCAACTGTGCTAACATATTTGCAGAAGGGTTTTCTAACGATCAATTAGCCTTTTAAAATGATAAACATGGATTAGCTAACACAACGTGCCATTGGAACACAGGAGTGATGGTTGCTGATAATGGGCCTCTGTACGCCTATGTAGATATTCCAATAAACAATCAGCTGTTTCTAGCTACAATATTAATTTACAACATAAACAATGTCTACACTGTATTTCTGATCAATTTGATGTTATTTTAATGGACAAAAAATTTGCTTTTGTTTTAAAAACAAGGACATTTCTAAGTGTCCTAAGTGTTGGAAATAGTACATAAGACTAAATTGTAGTAACAAATACAATCTTGTTGTTCATGTTACGTAAATGGATTCAGACATCGTGTTTATTTGTTTAAAAACTTCATCGGGATAGGGGCAGCATTTCGACTTTGAACAAATTGCGTGCCCAAACGGAATTTCCTCTTACTCTGTCCCAGAAGGTAATACATGCATATTATTATTATTATTATTGTATAGAAAACACTCTGAAGTTTCTAAAACTGTTTGAATTATTTCTGTAAGTATAACAGAACTCATTTGGCAGACAACCTGAGAAGAGGTCAAAACATGAAATGAGAACTCGATTTTCAAAACAGTGTCAAATGATACCCCTTCTAGTTATGAATGAGCAAACACTTCCTAGGGCTTCCACTAGATGTCACCGTCTTTAGATTTTAGTTATATGATTCTACTATAAAGGAGGGGCTCATAGGAGCTATTTTACTGAGTGGCCCTCAGAAACTTTCAGTCTCTTTTGAGAGAGAGCTCACGAGAGAGAGTGCTCTCGTTCCAATGCTCTTTCTTCAGACAATGAAATTCTCCGGTTGGAACCTTATTCATGATTAACCTGTTATGGCTGCAGGCCGGTGTCGGGCTCAATATGACAACAGCCCGTCCAAGTGCAGGGTGCGAAATTCAAAATATATTTTTTAGAAATATTTAACTTTCACACATTAACAAGTCCAATACAGCAAATGAAAGATACACATCTTGTGAATCCAGCCAACATGTCTGATTTTTAAAATGTTTTACAGCGAAAACACCACGTATATTTTTCACAGCACAGGTAGCTTGCACAAAACCAACCTAACTAACCAAGAAACAACTTCATCAGATGACAGTCTTATAACAAGTTATACAATAAATCTATGTTTTGTTCGAAAAATTTGCATATTTGAGGTATAAATCATAGTTTTACATTGCAGCTACAATCGGAAATAGCACCGAAGCAGCTAGAACAATTACAGAGACCAAATTGAAATACCTAAATACTCATCATAAAACATTTATGAAAAATACATGGTGTACAGCAAATTAAAGACAAACATCTTGTGAATCCAGCCAATATTTCCGATTCTTTAAGTGTTTTATAGCGAAAACACAATATAGCATTATATTAGCTTACCACAATAGCCAAAAACACAACAGCATTGATTCAAGCCAACAGTAGCGATAACGAATAAACCAGCAAAAGATATTAATTTTCACTAACCTTCTCAAAATTCATCAGATGACAGTCCTATAACATCATATTACACAATACAAATATTGTTTGTTCGAAAATGTGCATATTTAGCGGCACAAATCGTGGTTATACAATGTGAATACTAGGCAAAATGCAATAACAATGTCCGGAGAAATCTTGGAGAGGCACCTAATCTAATCAAATAACTATTCATGGCCTCCCGGGTGGCGCAGTGGTCTAGGGCACTGCATCGCAGCGCTAGCTGTGCCACCAGAGTCTCTGGGTTCGCGCCCAGGCTCTGTCGAAGCCGGCCGTGACCGGGAGGTCCGTGGGGCGACGCACAATTGGCCTAGCGTCGTCCGGGTTAGGGAGGGTTTGGCCGGTAGGGATATCCTTGTCTCATCGCGCTCCAGCGACTCCTGTGGCGGGCCGGGCGCAGTGCGCGCTAACCGAGGGGGCCAGGTGCACGTGTTTCCTCCGACACATTGGTGCGGCTGGCTTCCGGGTTGGAGGCGCGCTGTGTTAAGAAGCAGTGCGGCTTGGTTGGGTTGTGCTTCGGAGGACGCATGGCTTTCGACCTTCGTCTCTCCCGAGCCCGTACGGGAGTTGTAGCGATGAGACAAGATAGTAATTACTAGCGATTGGATACCACGAAAAATGGGGAGAAAAGGGGATAACATAAAAAAATAAAAAAATAAATAAATAAATAAATATTCATAAACGTTACTAAAAAATACATGTTGGACAGCAAATTAAAGATAGCTTAGTTCTTAATGCAATCGGCGTGTTAGAATTCTAAAAATAACTTCAGTACGAGTGGTCCTTTGTCCAGAACAATCGTTGTTTGGATTTAGAATGTCATTTTCCCCTCTCGAATGAGCAAGCAAAACTTGCCAAGTGGCGCGAAGCTGTCCATCGTGAACAAACGCAAAGAACGGAACACGCCAAAACTCCCGAAAAAAATTCAATCATCTGATTAAACTATATTGAAAAAACATACTTTACGATGATATTGTCACATTTATCAAATAAAATCAAAGCCGGAGATAGTAGCCGTCTATAACGACAGCTTTTCAGAAGGCAATCCCCGGTTCCTTCTCGCGCCTTCCTGAAAACAGGAAATTGGTGTCACGTCATGCCAAAAGCTCTTATTCGACCTCAGATCAAGCTATACACTCCATTTCTTCTCTCACTGCCTATTGACATCTAGTGGAAGGCGTATGAAGTGCATGTATACTAATACATTTCAAGCAAAAGATTAGGTAGGCCCTGGAACAGAGCCTCGATTTGAGATTTTTCACTTTCTGACAGGAAGTTTGCTGCAAAATGAGTTCTGTTTTACTCACAGATATAATTCAAACGGTTTTAGAAACTAGAGTGTTTTCTATCCAATAGTAATAATAATATGCATATTGTACGAGCAAGAATTGAGTACGAGGCCGTTTGAAATGGGCACCTTTCATCCAAGTTACTCAATACTGCCCCTGCAGACCTAAGAAGTTAATGTAAAACACATACTAAATATGGATTGCATACATCATTTGACCTGTTTCTACGACCTGTAACGGAACTTTTTGAGTTTTTGTCTGGAGGGATTGCTTGTGCGTCATGAAAATGGATTCCTGGGCTGAACATGCTAACAACAAGTGGCTAAATGATGGGCTTTATGGAACTTTTCAGTCATTTATTGTCGATCTGGGAATCCTGGGAGTGCCTTCTGATGAAGTTATTCGAAGGTAAGTGCATATTTATAGTGTTTTTGTAGCTTTTGTTGACGCCAAAATGGCGACTATTTCTTTGGCTGGATTGTGCTCTGAGCGCCGTTCTCAGATGAATGTTTTTCTGCCAAGTTTATTTTGAAATCTGACACAGCGGTTGCATAGAGGATAAGTTTATCTTTAATTATGTGAATAACACTTGCATCTTTTATCAATGTTTATTATGAGTATTTCTGCAAAATCACCAGATGTTTTGGAATCAAAAAATTACTGCAGGTAACGCGCCAATGTAAACTGAGATTTCTTTTATATATATATATGCACATTATTGAACAAAACATAAATGTATTGTGTAACATGATGTTATATGACTCATCTGATAAAGATGTAAGGTTAGGTTAGTGATTAATTTTATCTCTATTTGTGGGTTTTGTGAAAGCTATCTTTGCTGTGAAAGAAATGTCTGTGCTTTTTTGGATTTGGTGGTGAGCTAAAATAAAAAATCGGACATGTTGGCTGGATTCACAAGATGTTTATCTTTCATTTGCTGTATTGGACTTGTTAATGTGTGAAAGTTAAATATTTCTTCAAAATATTTTTGAATTTCCCGCGCTGCCTTTTCAGTGGAACGCTAGCGGAACCCCAGTCCTAGACAGGATAAATAGATAACAGAGCTATACAGTCTGGCATTTTGTGAAATTATCACCTCGTAGTCGTACAGAGACATGATCTGGGACAACAATTTTATTTCCCCTTTTATTTACGCTTGAGTAAAACACATGATACCTAAGAGTTCAACTAATTTAATAGCGGATACAATTTCTGAAGTGTAAAAAAAAAGGTTCTAGCATAAACAGTCTGGCTCAGCGGCCTGGTCTCATAGACTAGACGTAACATAGTAAACGTTAATTCAGGACTCTCAAATGAGTATTATTACATCAGACAGATGGTAATTTAACCTCTCTAGGGTACGTGAGACGGTAGCGTCCGACCTCTTCAACAGCCAGTGAAACTGCAGGGCGCCAAATTCAAATACAGAAATACTCATTATAAAAATTCAGAAAACAAAACATATTATACATAGGTTTAAAGATTAACTTCTTGTGAATCCAACCACGGTGTCAGATTTAAAAAATGCTTTACGGTGAAAGCATACCTTACGATTATTTGAGAACATAGCCCAGCAGACAAATCATTACAAACAGTAACCAGCCAAGTAGAAGAGTTACACAAGTCAGAAATAGAGATAAAATTAATCCCTTACCTTTGATGATCTTCATATGGTTGCACTCAGCAGACATTAATTTACTCAATAAATGTTCCTTTTGTTCTTTATATCCAAAAACCTTTTGTTCGCGCGTTTTCTTCAGTAATCCACCGGCTCAAACGCAGTCACAACAGGCAGACAAAAAATCCAAATTGTATCCGTAAAGTTCATAGAAACATGTCAAACGATGTTTATATTCAATCCTCAGGTTTTTATTAGCCTAAATAATCGATAATATTTCAACCTGGACAATAACATCGTCAATATAAAAGGTAAATGAGAAAGGCACTCTCTCGGTCGTGCGCATGAAAAAGCTCTGTGACACGGCAGGGTCCACTCATTCAGACTGCTCGTACTTCCTAATTTTTCAGAATACAAGCCTGAAACAATTTCTAAAGACTGTTGACATCTATTGGAAGGCATAGGAACTGCAATTTGAGTCCTAAGTCTATGGATACTGTAATGGCATTGAATAGAAAACTACAAAACAAACAAACAAAATGACTTCCTGAATGGATTTTTCTCAGGTTTTCACCTGCCAAATCAGGTCTGTTATACTCACAGACACCATTTTAACAGTGTTGGAAACTTTAGAGTGTTTTCTATCCAAATCTACCAGTTATATGCATATCATATCTTCTTGGCCCATGTAGCAGGCAGTTTAATTTGGGCATGCTTTTCATCCAAAATTCCGAATGCTGCCCCTTACCCTAGAGACGTTAAGAACTAATGTGTCTTTCATTTGCTGTCCAACCTGTATTTTTTTGTCAAGTTTACATTTACATTTACATTTAAGTCATTTAGCAGACGCTCTTATCCAGAGCGACTTACAAATTGGTGCTTTCACCTTATGATATCCAGTGGAACAACCACTTTACAATAGTGCATCTAACTCTTTTAAGGGGGGGGGGGGGTTAGAAGGATTACTTTATCCTATCCTAGGTATTCCTTAAAGAGGTGGGGTTTCAGGTGTCTCCGGAAGGTGGTGATTGACTCCGCTGACCTGGCGTCGTGAGGGAGTTTGTTCCACCATTGGGGTGCCAGAGCAGCGAACAGTTTTGACTGGGCTGAGCGGGAACTGTACTTCCTCAGAGGTAGGGAGGCGAGCAGGCCAGAGGTGGATGAACGCAGTGCCCTTGTTTGGGTGTAGGGCCTGATCAGAGCCTGAAGGTACGGAGGTGCCGTTCCCCTCACAGCTCCGTAGGCAAGCACCATGGTCTTGTAGCGGATGCGAGCTTCAACTGGAAGCCAGTGGAGAGAGCGGAGGAGCGGGGTGACGTGAGAGAACTTGGGAAAGTTGAACACCAGACGGGCTGCGGCGTTCTGGATGAGTTGTAGGGGTTTAATGGCACAGGCAGGGAGCCCAGCCAACAGCGAGTTGCAGTAATCCAGACGGGAGATGACAAGTGCCTGGGTTAGGACCTGCGCCGCTTCCTGCGTGAGGCAGGGTCGTACTCTGCGAATGTTGTAGAGCATGAACCTACAGGAACGGGTCACCGCCTTGATGTTAGTTGAGAACGACAGGGTGTTGTCCAGGATCACGCCAAGGTTCTTAGCACCCTGGGAGGAGGACACAATGGAGTTGTCAACCGTGATGGCGAGATCATGGAACGGGCAGTCCTTCCCCGGGAGGAAGAGCAGCTCCGTCTTGCCGAGGTTCAGCTTGAGGTGGTGATCCGTCATCCACACTGATATGTCTGCCAGACATGCAGAGATGCGATTCACCACCTGGTTATCAGAGGGGGGAAAGGAGAAGATTAATTGTGTGTCGTCTGCATAGCAATGATAGGAGAGACCATGTGAGGATATGACAGAGCCAAGTGACTTGGTGTATAGCGAGAATAGGAGAGGGCCTAGAACAGAGCCCTGGGGGACACCAGTGGTGAGAGCACGTGGTGCGGAGACAGATTCTCGCCACGCCACCTGGTAGGAGCGACCTGTCAGGTAGGACGCAATCCAAGCGTGGACCTTGCCGGAGATGCCCAGCTCGGAGAGGGTGGAGAGGAGGATCTGATGGTTCACAGTATCAAAGGCAGCCGATAGGTCTAGAAGGATGAGAGCAGAGGAGAGAGAGTTAGCTTTAGCAGTGCGGAGCGCCTCCGTGACACAGAGGAGCAGTCTCAGTTGAATGACTAGTCTTGAAACCTGACTGATTTGGATCAAGAAGGTCATTCTGAGAGAGATAGCAGGAGAGCTGGCCAAGGACGGCACGTTCAAGAGTTTTGGAGAGAAAAGAAAGAAGGGATACTGGTCTGTAGTTATTGACATCGGAGGGATCGAGTGTAGGTTTTTTCAGAAGGGGTGCAACTCTCGTTCTCTTGAAGACGGAAGGGACGTAGCCAGCGGTCAAGGATGAGTTGATGAGCGAGGTGAGGTAAGGGAGAAGGTCTCCGGAAATGGTCTGGAGAAGAGAGGAGGGGATAGGGTCAAGCGGGCAGGTTGTTGGGCGGCCGGCCGTCACAAGACGCGAGATTTCATCTGGAGAGAGAGGGGAGAAAGAGGTCAAAGCACAGGGTAGGGCAGTGTGAGCAGAACCAGCGGTGTCGTTTGACTTAGCAAACGAGGATCGGATGTCGTCGACCTTCTTTTCAAAATGGTTGACGAAGTCATCCGCAGAGAGGGAGGAGGGGGGAGGATTCAGGAGGGAGGAGAAGGTGGCAAAGAGCTTCCTAGGGTTAGAGGCAGATGCTTGGAATTTAGAGTGGTAGAAATTGGCTTTAGCAGCAGAGACAGAAGAGGAGAATGTAGAGAGGAGGGAGTGAAAGGATGCCAGGTCCGCAGGGAGGCGAGTTTTCCTCCATTTCCGCTCGGCTGCCCGGAGCCCTGTTCTGTGAGCTCGCAATGAGTCGTCGAGCCACGGAGCAGGAGTGGAGGACCGAGCCGGCCTGGAGGATAGGGGACATAGAGAGTCAAAGGATGCAGAAAGGGAGGAGAGGAGGGTTGAGGAGGCAGAATCAGGAGATAGGTTGGAGAAGGTTTGAGCAGAGGGAAGAGATGATAGGATGGAAGAGGAGAGAGTAGCGGGGGAGAGAGAGCGAAGGTTGGGACGGCGCGATACCATCCGAGTAGGGGCAGTGTGGGAAGTGTTGGATGAGAGCGAGAGGGAAAAGGATACAAGGTAGTGGTCGGAGACTTGGAGGGGAGTTGCAATGAGATTAGTGGAAGAACAGCATCTAGTAAAGATGAGGTCAAGCGTATTGCCTGCCTTGTGAGTAGGGGGGGAAGGTGAGAGGGTGAGGTCAAAAGAGGAGAGGAGTGGAAAGAAGGAGGCAGAGAGGAATGAGTCAAAGGTAGACGTGGGGAGGTTAAAGTCACCCAGAACTGTGAGAGGTGAGCCATCCTCAGGAAAGGAACTTATCAGGGCGTCAAGCTCATTGATGAACTCTCCAAGGGAACCTGGAGGGCGATAAATGATAAGGATGTTAAGCTTGAAAGGGCTGGTAACTGTGACAGCATGGAATTCAAAGGAGGCGATAGACAGATGTTTACGATTAGTTATCGATTAGATTAGGTGCCTCTCCAAGATGGCGCCGGCCAGATTGCCTGAAATGTTGCTACTAATCACATTGTATAACCACATTGTTTTTCGAACAAAACCTATATGCATTGTGTAATATGATGTTACAGGACTGTCATCTGATGAAGTATATCAAGGTTAGTCAAAAATTCTATATCTTTTGCTTGATTGTTACGATCGCTAACCTTTGCTACTGGTAAACGGCTTGTGTTTCCGACTATTGTGGTAAGCTAATATAATGCTATATTGTGTTTTCGCTGTAAAACACTTAAAAAATCTGAAATATTGGCTGGATTCACAAGATGTTGGTCTTTCATTTGCTGTACGCTGTGTATTTTTCAGAAATGTTTTATGATGAGTATTTTGGTATTTGACGTTGGTCTCTGTAATTATTCTGGCTGCTTCGGCACTATTTCAGATTGCAGCTGCAATGTAGAACTGTGATTTATACCTGAAATATGCACATTTTTCATCTGATGTCATCTGATGAAGTTGTTTCTTGGTTAGTGGCTATATATATCTTTATTTGGTCGAAATTGTGATAGCTACCTATGCAGGAAAAAAATGGTGGAAAAAAAAAGTTGTGTCTTTTGCTATCGTGGTTAGCTAATAGATTTACATATTGTGTCTTCCCTGTAAAACCCTGTAAAACATTTTAAAAATCAGAAATGATGGCTGGATTCACAAGATCTGTATCTTTCACCTGGTGTCTTGGACTTGTGATTTAATGATATTTAGATGCTAGTATTTAGATGCTAGTATTTACTTGTGACGCTATGCTAGGCTATGCTAGTCAGCTTTTTTACTGTGGGGGGTGCTCCCGGATCCGGGATTGGGACCAATTAGAAGTTAAGGCAAAAATAACATAGGGTGGTTGGTGGGTAGGTGTATAATGCGAACTTCTAGTAACCCAAAGGTTGCAAGTTTGAATCTCATCACGGACAACTTTAGCATTTTTGACTAATTAGCAACTTTTCAACTACTTACTACTTTTTAGCTACTTTGCAACTAATTAGCATGTTTGGCTCAGCGAAGCAACTAAAGCAGTAGTGTTGATTAATTAGATTGACATGACACATTTTTAGCAGGTTGATGTTTATTGGGATGAGTTTTGTCTTGGAGGCTGTACTGAGATATTTCCGCTCGATAGGCCAGTTGCAAAGTCAAAATCGTCGATATTGTAAAAATACATGAAATGTTTGGTTTTAATTTAAGGTTAGGCTAAGGCATCAGGGTTAGCAGTGTGGTTAGGTTTAAGGTTAGGTTTAAAATCAGATTTCATGACTTTGTGGCTGTGCCAGCAAGTCACTGCCCTGCAGAGCTGCCTCCAGAACAAGATTCATGAAGAAAACCCCTGCCCCATAGTTAACTCACTCTCCCGGTCATTGTGACCCCCACGAATGATGTGATAGGTTGCCTCGGGGGAAATGCAGCTGAAGGGAACCTAACACTGTTTCTTCTTCACATGGACTTGTTCATCCACTACTGACTGCATCGTGGGTTACAGCCAGAGATTTCGTGGTAAAAATCTAAGGAGAGTAAATGCTCAATGTAGGTCAAGGTGATGGGTGTCAAATAGCATGAACTCAAACTTTGTGTAATGGCTGTGTAAACACTTCATATAACGAAAAGGTCTGTACATGACTTTGGACTATTTGTCTTTCCTTAACCTGTTGAGGACAGAGGGCGCTGTTTTCACTTTGGGGGATAATCGTGCCCAATTTAAACGGCCTCGTACTCAATTCTTGCTCGTACAATATGCATATTATTATTACTATTGGATAGAAAACACTCTAGTTTCTAAAACCGTTTGAATTATATCTGTGAGTAAAACAGAACTCATTTTGCAGCAAACTTCCTGATCAGGAAGTGGAAACTCTGAAAACGATGCTCTGTTCTAGGGCCTGCCTATAAATGGGCTTGATATGTATAAGTATACATGCACGTCATACACCTTCCACTAGATGTCAATAGGCAGTGAGAGAAGAAATGGAGTGTTTATCTTGGTCTGAGGTGGAATAAAAGCTCTTGGCATGACGTGTCACCCATTTCCTGTTTTCTGGAAAGCGCGAGAAGGAGCCTGGGATTGCCTTCTGGAAAGCTGTCGTTATAGACCACTAATATCTCCGGCTTTGATTTTATTTGATAAATGTGACAATATCATCGTAAAGTATGTTTTTTCAATATAGTTTTATTAGATTATTGAAATTTCTTCGGGACGTTAGGCGTGTTGCGTTGTGTGCCTTCGTTCAGGAAGGAGAGCTTCGCGCTACTTTGCTAGCTTTCTGTGTTAATTGACTGGAGAAGAGGACGTTCTAAAACCAAACAACGATTGTTCACGACAAAGGACCCCTTGTACAACATTCTGATGGAAGATCGTCAAAAGTAGGACCCATTTTATGATGCTATTTCATATATCTGTCGAACATGTTGTACTACTAGTTTGCGCCCAGATTTTGGGCACTCTCTCGCTATAACATAAGCTGGATGTCGTAATGAAGTTACTTTTAGAATTCTAACACGGCGTTTGCATTAAGAACTAGTGTATCTATCATTTCCTATACAACATGTATTTTTTTGTCATGTTTATGAATAGTTATTTGGTCAGAATAGGTGAGTTTTAGAAAAATATCCGCACATTCTGGGAAAAAGATGCTACGTTAGCACAATGTATAACCACTGATTTCAGCTCTAAATATGCACATTTTCGAACAAAACATAAGTGTATGTATAACCTGATGTTATAGGACTGTCATCTGATGAAGGTTTATGAAGGTTAGTGAAAATTAATATATTTTGCTGGTTTATTCGCTATCGCTAACGTGCCTATTGCTATCGCTAACGTGCCTTGATGAATGAATGCGGTAGTGTGGTAGGCTATTGTAGTAAGCTAATATAATGCTATATTGTGTTTTCGCTGTAAAACACTTAAAAAATCGGAAATATTGGCTGGATTCACAAGATGTTTGTCTTTAATTTGCTGTACACCACCATATTTAGGTATTTCACGTTGGTCTCTATAATTACTCTGGCTGCTTCGGTGCTATTTTTGACGGTAGCTGTGATGGTAGCTGCAAACTGATTTATACCTCAAATATGCACATTTTTCGAACAAAACATAGATTTATTGTGTAACATGTTGTAGGACTGTCATCTGATGAAGTTGTTTCTTGGTTAGTTTGGTTGGATCTTGGTTAGTTATGTTGGTTTTGTGCATGCTACCTGTGCTGTGAAAAATGTCTGTCCTTTTTTGTATTTGGTGGTGAGCTAACATAAATATACGTGGTGTTTTCGCTGTAAAACATTTTAAAAATCGGACATGTTGGCTGGATTCACAAGATGTGTATCTTTCATTTGCTGTATTGGACTTGTTAATGTGTGAAAGTTAAATATTTCTAAAAAATATTTTTTGAATTTCGCGCTCTGCCTTTTCAGTGGAATGTGGGAGGAGTTCCGCTAGCGGAACCCCGGAGCCAGGCAGGTTACATTGCTCCTGATAACTCAAGAAATCAGTTTGGGGCATATTGCATTTAATAGGAGTCGTTTGCTGCAGAGAAATGCTCCCCAAACATAATATCTCTGAGAGCATTCAAAATGGGGTCCCCGCAACTTGTTTTGGTATACAGCTGAGTCCGAGCCAGAATGTCCCATACGGCAGGAGCCATCCTGTTTCGGAGAGGTGACGCAGCTTGATGTACAAGTACACCCCCTGGACAGGCCGCTAGACTAGTAACTCCCCTCAAATTCATTGACAGTACATTAGATTCCGAATTATGTTCTCACCATGTTCTGGAGTAGTTGTTTGTTTCCATTCTTGTTGTTTGTAAACAATGGAGTAATAACTTATATTTTGGGATATGACAAAGACAGACAAAAATAGCTGTGCTAACATATAAGGAATTTACAAGTTAAATTCTTAAAGAATCAGTGGGTAAATATCAAGAATTGAAATGACCATTGAACAGCTTCCCAAATCCCAGACTTTAGTTTTAATCATGTGCACAGTAAATACTAATAATTTAATAATAATTTGGGGTCACAATGTCCTTGTTTTTGAAAGAAAAGCAATTTTTTTGTCCATTAAAATTACACCAAATTGATCAGAAATACAGTGTAGACATTGTTAATAATGTAAATGACTATTATAGCTGGAAATGGCAGATTTTTTATGGAATATCTACATAGGCGTACAGAGGCCCATTATCAGCAACCATCACTCCTGTGTTCCAATGGCACGTTGGGTTAGCTAATCCAAGGTTATCATTTTAAAAGGCTAATTGATCATTAGAAAACCCTTTTGCAATTATGTTAGCACAGTTGAAAACTATTGTTCTGAATAATGACGCAATAAAACTGGCCTTCTTTAGACTAGTTGAATATCTGGAGCATCAGCATTTGTGGGTTCGATTACAGGCTCAAAATGGCCAGAAACAAAAATCTTTATTCTGAAACTCGTCAGTCTATTCTTGTTCTGAGAAATGAAGGCTATTCCATACGAGACAATGCCAAGAAACTGAAGATCTCGTACAACGCTGTGTACTACTCCCTTCATAGAACAGCGCAAAATGGCTCTAACCAGAATAGAAAGAGGAGTGGGAGGCCCCAGTGCATAACTGAGCAAGAGGACTCTCTAAGTACATTAGAGAGTCTAGTTTGAGAAACAGATCCTCAACTGGCAGCTTCATTAAATAGTACCCGCAAAACACCAGTCTCAACGTCAACGGTGAAGATGCGACTCCGGGATGCTAGCCTTCTAGGCAGAGTTGCAAAGAAAAAGCCATATCTCAGACTGACCAATAAAAATAAAAGATTAAGATGGGCAAAAGAACAGAGAAACTGGACAGAGGAACTCTTTATATTTTTTTCTTGTGCTTTATGCTATTTGCCTCATGACTCCCGCATGCTTTGTTGACTATGAACTTGCATGTTTACCCAACCGTGGGACTGACTATGTTTTTTCCCCACACTCGGGACTCTGTTGGTTACATGGACTCTTGGCTTCCCATCCTATTCTAACCAGCTCTCGCCGGGTTTGGATTCATGTCACCTGATGAAATTGCTATACAATATGATCTTGCTGCCATCTGATGCACATTCAAATGTCATAAAAAATCAACAATGCAGAGGTCTCTCTGTCCTCTGCCGTGCCCTGACTGTATTACTGCTGATGATATCTGGAAATGTGCATGTACACCCTGGCCCATCTACTGTTGCTAGCCCCAATTCTGACTTGTGCTCTGATATCTGTTTCACTGATTTCTACTCTCGTAAAAGCCTGGGTTTTCTTATTTTTTAGCCTATTACCTAAAATGTATCAATTGAAAGTGTGGGTTAACAGCTCCAATCCAGATGTGTTGGTCATTACTGAGACATGGTTAAGAAAGTGTTTTGAACACTGATGTTAACCTTTCTGGTTATAACCTGTTTCGGCAAGAAAGATCTTCCAAAAGTGGTGGTGTGGCAATCTCGACCAAGGAACACCTTCAGTGCTCGGTTGTCTCCACCAAGTGTGTCGTCAAACAATTTGATTTCATGGTTTTCAATATTAAACTTTCAAATACCTTTTTGTTGACTGTTCCTCAGTGCTATCGTCCACCATCAGCTCCGGCCTGTACCCTACCTCCCTAAGCTCTATCCTGTCCCCTTACACTAAGTCTGAATTTGTCCTGTTAGGTGACCAAAAAATGGGACATGCTTAAAACACCTGACCAAAGCAATGGGACTCCATAAATATTTCTCAGAGTATTACCAATCCCACAAGGTATGAGTCCTTAAAACCCCGAAAAGGCTACTCTCCTTGATGTTATCCTCACAAATAATCCTGATTGGTATCAATCTGGTGTTTTCTGTAATAACCTTTGTGATTACAGTACTGTTTTACAGCCTGTGTTCATAATGGCTGTTCAGTGAAACGACCTGTCCTGATTTGTCATAGACGCTTGCTAAAAAACTTTAATGAGCAAGCCTGCTTTTATGACCTGGCCTCTGTAAATTGGTATAGAATCAGCTTGATCCCCTCTGTCAAACGCTTGGACATTCTTTTTTAATATTTTCAGTGGTATTGTTAACAAACGCCTCCATAACGAAAATGAGAATTTAAAACAGTTTCAGCCCCTGGATCGACCATGATCTGGCAGAGTTACTCCACCTCAAGAATCCCATTTGGCGAAAGGCTTGGCACACGCATACTCAGGCTGACTGGCTCTCGTTCAGGCAAATGAGAAATAAGTGCACTTGGACTATCCGGAAGGCCAAAGTTAATTACTTTAAGGAGCCATTCTCTTTCTATGGGTCTACACTTGACCCCAAAAATCCATCTGGGTCAGATGGTTTAAATCCTTTCTTCTTTAATGTTGCAGCCCCCATAACCACTAAGCCGATCTCTGACCTTTTTAAAAGTATGTAATTGATTTTTTTTTATAGCACTTAATCAGTGTTTGCACTCAAATGAAATACTCTTCTCAGGTGTGTAAACTGTGCACCCCATACTGCGTGATTGACTTTCAAGTAAATTTCATCCTTTGATTGAACAGAATAACCGTACTCTACTATATTTCATTAGCCAACAGATGGCCACATTTGGGCTACTTACTTTGATATGATTTAAATCAATATTGAGCGAATTCAAACACTGATTTATACAGCTCACAACATATTATCAATGCAGTGAATTACATTTTCAGTAATTTAAGAACTGCCTTTGGTTAATTTGGCCTTGCTCTTGGTAGTATACAACAAAACCACAATTTTGGTTGATTGACTGTTTCAGAAGTACTTTGAATCACATATATGCATTGCAAAAATGTATTTATCCAGGAGCTAATTCAAGTATTGTAATCACACTTTTAGGGGGGATTAGTTACTTTCCCTTGGCCCAAAAAAATCACATATTGGTCATGGGTACTGTACCCTACACTGCGGGCACCGACAGTGTCAAAGATACTGTCTAATCATTTCTATGGCTGATTCCGTTGAATTGAATTCTAGCCACGGTTTCTGGTATTGAAATAAATAATTTCTCATGAGGCTCAGGGAAGAGACATAATTTTTTTTATTTTACCTTTTTTTATACAGGTTTTTCTCATTAAGATAACATCTCTTTTCCAAGAGAGTCCTGGTCCAATAGGAGTTCATTTATCTTATGAGTTTCAGTCATGAAGTACAACATAAAATAAATGGGTTCCTACAACAACCTGATGCTAACGACTGGAATTCAATTGTTTCAGATATAGTGAGTTTTCCACAATGCATTTGATTTGCGCAGCAGTGGGTCTGGGATGGAAGGAGTTGTACTTTATTATTTTGTCTACTGTATCTACTCTTAAGTTATGTTTTTGAAAAGTAAAGTAGTGGCCTATTTGTCCAAAGCTCTACTATAGTTTTCCTACAGGTTGAGTCAGCATTCCTGTAAACAAAGACAAGAACCACATTGAACTCAGCTGACATGACATTGGCACTTCTCTTACTGAAATACTTATTAGTCTTGCTACTCCAGCAGAGCACTCGTAGCAAGGTGCCTGTTAATACTGAAGTGTCCTCATTATGCCTTTTGTTTTCAGGCTCAAATATATAAAAGATACTGGGGTCATAAATGTGGATTTTGTTATTCAAGCATGTGACACTCACTCTCAGCAAAACACCTGTGTGTCAATTACATCAGACAGTATATTTTGTTTGCAGTGTTTCCAGAAGATATTAAAAATAATAAATAATTTAAGATGCAGTCTTGGACGACGCTGTCTTGTCACTGGGTATTATTACTTGGAATGCACTGCGGAAAAAAAGAAATGTAAACACGGTTGACAGTCTGCTGTTGACTATTATTCCTCACACTACCCGCCATGTGTTGAGGCCTTATTGAATTTCTGAAGAAAGGCTGCCGAGAATGGCATCTTATTGGCATGTGCAATAACAGCTGGAAGGTGGTTACTTATTGGACAATTTAGCTGAACTTCTGTAACGGATGCTTTTCCCACAGAGGCTGCTTAAATGAAGGCAGGCCCAGAAGTTAGTATATAAAATAAATCACTTACCTTTGAAGATCTTCCTCTTTCTTCCTCTGCAATCCCAAGGGTCCCAGATTTACAATGTTTTGTTCAATAAAGTCCATTTAGTTGGTGCCATTGATTTCAGTAATCCACTACTTCAACATGCACACAAAGGAATCCAAAAAGCTACCGGTAAACTTCGTCCAAACAAGTCAAACAATGTTTCTAATCAATCCTCAGGTACCCTAAATTGTATTATTTCAGATGAAAAGAACGGTGTTCAATAGAAAAGGACTATAACGAAGAGCACGTCCTTGTTTACACGCGCCAAAAGTCTCTCTGTCCTGATGAGAACACCTTGGATAAACTACAACTACTTGTTCATTTTTCAAGAAACAAGCCTGAAACCCTTTCTAAAGACTGTTGACATCTTGTTGAAACCATAGGAACTGCAATCTGGGTCCTTTTTGTATATCCCATAGGCTAGCATTGAAAAGGCCTGTGGCCTCAAAAAAAAACATTTCCGGATGGATTATCCTCAGGTTTTTGCCTGCCATATCAGTTCTGTTATACTCACAGACATTATTTTCACAGTTCTGGAAACTTCAGAGTGATTTCCATCCAATGCTATCAATTATATGCATATCATAGCTTCTGGGCCTGATTGACAAGCAGTTTACTTTGGGTACGTCAGTCATCCGGAAATTCAGGATGCTGCCCCTAGCCCGAATAGGATTTATTCAAGTGGATCACTATGTATGCTGGTGTCATTCATCAAAGTGGTGTAATGCGTTAAATACAAATGTACATGACGCGTCACAGTTCCTCGTAGTTATTCAAGTCATTCCTGACTAGTAAATGAGAAACATAGCTATATCTCGGTTGAATCTGCACTGCCTGCTATTCGTTTGGGGGTGGAAGTAAAACAAATATTAAGTGTGGCTGTGGTGTGTCTACAGATACTCCGTATTCTGATCTTGACTTAATTCCCTCATAATTCCACCACCTTTAAGCGCGATGAATAAGGTCGAGAAACCATTTGGTTCCAGGTGGAACAACATCAACTTCTTTCCTCTGACAGAAATAACACCATTCTCCATTCACTGTCATTTACAAATCGATAAGATCTATTGATAAGAGCTACACTACATGACCAAAAGTTTGAGGACACCTGCTCGTTGAACATCTCATTCCATGATCATGGGCGTTAATATGAATTTGGTCTCCCCTTTGCTGCTATACCAGCCTCGACTCTTATGGGAAGGCTTTCCACTAGATGTTGGAACATTGCTGCGGGGACACACGGGCGCATCAGTGAACAACGCCTTCAACCGATTGAAGGCTCTGTCAGCCTCTGCCGACCACCATAAGCGCACCGGCCCCACCCCCCCCCTTCAGCAGTGAGGTAATGGGGGCCGCTACCTGGCCAAAACCCCGGATAAATCTCCGGTAGTAATTGGCAAACCCTAAAAACCGCTGCACCTCCTTCGGCCAATTACGCACGGCCTTAACGTGGTCACACTCCATCACCACCCCGAGGTGGAAATGCAATAACCCAGGAAGGAGATGGCTCGTTTGGAGAACACACACTTCTCAGCCTTGACGTATAGGTCATGCTTCAGCAGTCTACCAAGCACCTTGAGCACCAGAGACACATGCGCGGTGCGTGTGGCGGAATAGATCAGGATATCATCGATATATACGAGCACGCCCTGCCCGTGCAGGTCCCTGAGAATCTCGTCTACAAAGGATTGAAAGACGGCTGGAGCATTCTTTAACCTCTACCACTTCTCTCTCCCGGATCCGGGATCCTCCTCATCAAAAAAGCTGACTAGCATAGCCTAGCTTAACGGGACAGGGATATCATATAATATAATTTTCATGAAATCACAAGTCCAATAAAGCAAATGAAAGATAAACATCTTGTGAATCCAGCCATCATTTCCGATTTTTTTTAATGTTTTACAGCGAAAACACAATGTATTTCTATTAGCTAACCACAATAGCCAAAGACTCAACCGCATATTTTCACCATGTTTCTACCGCATAGGTAGCTATCACAAAACCGACCAAATAGAGATATAATTAGTCACTAACCAAGAAACAACTTCATCAGATGACAGTCTTATAACATGTTATACAATACATTTATGTTTTGTTCGAAAAATGTGCATATTTGAGGTATAAATCATAGTTTTACATTGCAGCTACCATCACAAATAGCACCGAAGCAGCCAGAATAATTACAGAGAGCAACGTGAAATATATAAATACTCATCATAAAACATTTATGAAAAATACATGGTGTACAGCAAATGAAAGATAAACATCTTGTGAATCCACCCAATATTTCCAATTTTTTTAAGTGTTTTACAGCGAAAACACAATATAGAATTATATTAGCTTACCACAATAGCCAAACACACAAATGCATTTATTCACCGCAAAAGGTAGCTATCGCAAAAACCAGCAAAATATATAAAATTAATCACTAACCTTGAACAACTTCATCAGATGACAGTCTTATAACATCAGGTTTGTCACGTTCTGACCAGTGTTCTTGTGTGTTTTACTTGTTTTAGTGTTGGTCAGGACGTGAGCTGGGTGGGCATTCTATGTTGTGTGTCTAGTGTGTCTGTTTCTATGTTTGGCCTAATATGGTTCTCAATCAGAGGCAGGTGTTTTGTGTTGTCTCTGATTGGGAATCATATATAGGTGGCTTGTTTTGTGTTGGGGTTTGTGGGTGGTTGTTTCCTGTCTCTCTGTTTTCTCTGCACCAGCTAGGACTGTATCGGTTTGCCATATTTTGTTATTTTTGTATTGTTGTAAGTGTTCACAGTTCGTATTATTAAATATGTTGAGCACCAACTACGCTGCGTCTTGGTCCGATCCCTGCTACACCTGCTCTTCAGACAAAGAGGAGGAAGGCTGCCGTTACAGAACCACCCACCAAACTCGGACCAAGCAGCTTAGTAACGGGCAGCAGCGACAGCAGCAGCAGCGGCCCAGTACACAGGACTCCTGTACATGGGAGGAAATTATGAACGGTAAAGGACCCTGGGCTAAGGTTGGAGAATATCGCCGCTCTCGTGAAGAGCTGGGGGCAGCTAAAGCCGATGAGCGGTGGTATGAGGAGGAAACACGGCTGGCCAGGAAGCCCGAGAAGAAACCCCAAAAATGTCTTGGGGGGGGGGGGGCTAAAGGGGAGTGTGGCGGAGTCAGGTAGGAGACCTGCGCCAACTTCCCGGGCTTGCCGTGGAGAGCGAGAGTACGGGCAGACACCGTGTTGTGCGGAAAAGCGCACGGTGTCTCCTGTACGTGTGCTTAGCCCGGTGCGCTACATCCCAGCTCCACGTATCGGCCGGGCTAGAGTGGGCATCGAGCCAGGTGCCATAAAGCCGGCTCAACATATCTGGTCTCCAGTCTCCTCAGGCCGGTGTACATGGCACCAGCTTTACGCATGGTGTCCCCGGTTCGCCAGCACAGCCCAGTGCGGGTTATTCCACCTCGCCGCACTAGCCTGGCTACTGGGAGCATTGAACCAGGTAAGGTTGGGCAGGCTCGGTGCTTAAGAGCTCCTGTACGCCTTCACGGTCCGGTATATCCGGCGCCACCTCCTCGCCCCAGCCCAGTAACACCAGTGCCTACACCACGCACCAGGCTTCCTGTGCGTCTCCAGAACTCTGTTCCTCCTCCACGCACTCTCCCTGTGGTGCGTGTCTCCAGCCCGGTACCACCAGTTCCGGCACCACGCACCAAGCTTACTGTGCGTATCCAGAGCCCTGTAAGCACTGTTCCTTCTCCCCACACTCGCCCTGAGGTGCGTGCCCTCAGCCCGGTACCACCAGTGCCGGTACCACGCACCAGGTCTATAGTGCGCCTCGAGTGTACAGTGTGCCCTGTTCCTGCTCCCCGCAAGAGCCATTAGAGCCGTCCGTCAGTCAGGAGCCGCTAGAGCCGTCCGTCAGTCAGGAGCCGCCAGAGCCGCCAGCCAGTCAGGAGCCGCCAGAGCCGCCAGCCAGTCAGGAGCCGCCAGAGCCGCCAGCCAGTCAGGAGCTGCCAGAGCCGCACACCAGTCATGAGCCGCCTTCCAGTCATGAGCTGCCCTCCAGTCATGAGCTGCCCTCCAGTCATGAGCTGCCCTCCAGTCATGAGCTGCCCTCCAGTCATGAGCTGCCCTCCAGTCATGAGCTGCCCTCCAGTCCGGAGCTGCCCTCCAGTCCGGAGCTGCCACTCAGTCCGGAGCTGCCACTCAGTCCGGAGCTGCCACTCAGTCCTGAGCTACCTCTCGGTTCAGAGCTGTCTCCTCAGTCTGATGGGGCCCTTTGTGAGGGTTCCTAGGCCAAGGTCGGCGGCGAGGGTCGCCACTCAAAGGACGCTAAGGAGGGGGACAAAGACAATGGTGGAGTGGTGTCCTCGTCCAGCGCCGGAGCCGCCACCGCGGACAGATGCCCACCCAGACCCTCCCCTAGAGTTTTAGCAGGTGCGTTCGGAGTCCGCACCTCAGGAGGGGGGTACTGTCACGTTCTGACCAGTGTTCTTGTGTGTTTTACTTGTTTTAGTGTTGGTCAGGACCTGAGCTGGGTGGGCATTCTATGTTGTGTGTCTAGTTTGTCTGTTTCTATGTTTGGCCTAATATGGTCCTCAATCAGAGGCAGGTGTTTTGTGTTGTCTCTGATTGGGAATCATATATAGGTGGCTTGTTTTGTGTTGGGGATTGTGGGTGGTTGTTTCCTGTCTGTGTTTTCTCTGCACCGGCTAGGACTGTATCGGTTTGCCACATTTTGTTATTTTTGTATTGTTGTAGTGTTCACAGTTCACAGTTCGTATTATTAAATATGTTGAGCACCAACTACGCTGCGTCTTGGTCCGATCCCTGCAAGACCTCTTCAGACGAAGAGGAGGAAGGCTGCCGTTACAAGGTTATCCAATACACTTATGTTTTGTTCTAAAATGTGCATATTTAGAGCTACAAATCCTGATTATACATTGTGAATACGTAGCATCGATTCACCAGAATCTCCAGAGATATTTTGGACACTCACCTAATCTGACCAAAGAACTCATCATAAACTTTACATAAAAATACTTGTTGTATGGCAAATGAAAGATACACTGGTTCTTAATGCAACCGCCGTGTTTTAAAAATAACTTTACCATAACAAACAGCTTGCGTTATTGCGAGACAGCGCTCGCACAGAAATACGAAATAACATCATAAATTGTTCTTACTTTTGCTGAGCTTCCATCAGAATCTTGTACAAGGAGTCCTTGGTCCAGAATAAATAGTTGTTTGGTTTTAGAATGTTCTTTTCTTCTGTCGAATTCGCTCCACAATGCTAGCCAATGTTGATAACGTTCCCATTTTCTCTCGACGCAAAGAACGGAAAACTCCAAAAGTCCCAATAAACGTTGAATAATCTGATAAAACTCGGTTGAAAAAACCTACTTTACGATGTTATTATCACATGTATCAAATAAAATCAGAGCCCGAGAAATTCGCCGTGTAAACCGAACGCTTATCAGAAGACAATATCGAGGTGCTTCGCGCGCCTTGGTAGACAAAGGAAATTCCTAACCTTCCACTCCAAAAGCTCTTGTTCGACCTCAGATCAAGCTAGACACCCCATTCCACCTTATGAAGTGTATGCGTATGAAGTGCATGCATATCGATAAATATAAGGCAATTGAATAGGCAGGCCCTGAAACAGAGCCTCATTTTCAGATTTTTCACTTCCTGCATGGAAGTTTGCTGCAAAATTAGTTCTGTTTTACTCACAGACATAATTCAAACAGTTTTAGAAACTTTTGAGTGTTTTCTATCCAATAGTAATAATAATATGCATATTGTATGATCTAGACAAGAGTACGAGGCCGTTTAATTTGGGCACGATTTTTTCCAAAGTGAAAACAGCGCGCCCTATTGACAAGAAGTTTTAACCCATACGGCATGACGAGGTACTCATAATGGCCCAATGTGGTACTAAACGCGGTTTTCCACTCGTCTCCCTCCCGAAAACGCACCAGATTATATGCGCTCCTGAAGTCCAGTTTCGTGAAAAACTGCGCTCCGTGAAATGATTCCACCGCCGTAGCGATGAGAGGTAGGGGGTAACTAAACCCCACTGTGATGGAATTGAGACCTCTATAATCGATGCACGGACGCAGACCCCCCTCCTTTTTCTTCACAAAAAAGAAACTCGAGGAGACGGGTGAAATGAAGGGCCGAATGTACCCCTGTCCCAGAGATTCCGTGACATATGTCTCCATAGCCAACGTCTCCTCCTGTGACAATGGGTACACGTGACTCCTGGGAAGCACAGCGTTTACCTGGATGTTAATCGCACAATCCCCCTGTCGATGAGGTGGTAATTTAGTCACCCTCTTCTTACAGAAGGCGAAAGACAAATCGGCATACTCAGAGGGAATGCGCACAGTGGAAAACTGGTCTGGACTCTCCACCGACGTGGCACCGATGGAAACTCCCATACACCTACCTGAACACTCCTTTGACCACCCCTGGAGAACCCAATGTCTCCACGAAATCCTGGGATTGTGACTGGCCAGCCAGGGAACCCCCAGCACCACTGGAAACGCAGGTGAATCGATAAGGAAGAGACTAATCCGCTCCCTATGATCCCCCTGCGTTACCATGTCCATTAGGGTCAGGGCTGGTCAGGGAGGCCACGGATCCAGTGGCCTCCCTGACCAGCCCTGACCCTAATGGCCGGCTATCTAAGGAGTGCACGGGGAAGGGGGGATCTATCGGCACCAGCGGAATTCCCAGCTTGAGTCCGCGATCCATAAAGTTCCCAGCTGCGCCTGAATCGACTAGCGCCTTATGCTGGGAAGAGGGAGAAAAGTCATACAAACATGTGACCAACAGGGGGCTCTGGGTGAGTTTGATGCTGACTCCCCTGGGGTGACCGAGAAGTGTTCTGCCTGCCCTCTCGAATCGCAGACGGGCTCCTCCAGCACCGGTCGGCCGTGTGTCCTCTCCGACCACAGCTGGTGCAGGAGGAGCCTCCTCCTCCGGTACCCCTCGATGCGCCCCCCCCCTAACTCCATAGGAATGGGAGCGGGAGGGCTAGGAGGTGGAACTGACAGGACCCTTTCTGAACGCCCGCGGGCAGCTAGCAGATTGTCCAGCCGGATTGACATGTCTATAAGTTCGTCGAGGGAGAGAGTGGCGTCCCGACATGCTATCTCCCTGCGGACGTCCTCCCGGAAACTGCACCGGTAGTGGTCCATCAGGGCCCTGTCGTTCCACCCGGCCCCAGCGGCCAAGGTCCGGAAATCCAACGCAAAGTCCTCCACGCTCCTCGTCTCCTTCCTAAGGTGGAATAGTCGTTCACGGCCCGGAAATACGGCCCGGAAATGGCGGGAGAACTCCGGATAGTGCTCCCTCGCCGAGTCTGGGCCATTCCAGACAGCATTGGCCCACTCCAGAGCTCGACCCGTCAGGCAGGCGACGAGGACGCTCACACTCTCCTCCCCAGAGGGAGTCGGCCTCACGGTGGCCAGGTACAACTCGAGCTGGAGTAGAAACCCCTGGCACCCAGCCGCCGCTCCATCGTACTCCCTCAGGGGCGCAAGACGAAGTGCGCTGGAGCCGGACGCCGGGGGAGGAGTAGGTGGACTCGTCGGAGGAGCCGGAAGTGAAGTGGGGAGACCACTCCTCTCCCATCGGTCCATTCTCTCCATCATCTGGTCCATCGCAGACCCAATCCGGTGTAGGACCTAACCAGTCCGGAGGGAAAACCCAAAAACAACACACAATAACACAG
The DNA here is from genome assembly GCF_045679555.1 of Salvelinus alpinus. Lineage (NCBI taxonomy): Eukaryota > Metazoa > Chordata > Actinopteri > Salmoniformes > Salmonidae > Salvelinus > Salvelinus alpinus. Next base: position 50,608,986 of record NC_092108.1, on the reverse strand, counting down.
TGGAAAATCAATAAGCACGCACAAAGAGCAGGCGGGCCTACCGGCTTAAATAGCCCAACTAAAACCCAAACAAGAAACAGGTGTTACTAATCAGACAAAAACAACAGAAAAGGGAAAAGGGATCAGTGGCAGCTAGTAGGCCTGTGATGACGACCGCCGAGCGCCACCTGAACAGGAAGAGGAGAGCCACCTTCGGTAGGAGTCGTGACAACAGCCATGATTGATAAATCTACATATAGTTTTTTAGCGTATTGTATTAAACTGAAACATGTTCTTGTATTTGTTTGCAAGTGTCTATTTTTAATAAACCCGATTTGATTGATATTTTATGAAGTATGGTAAGACTTTTGCCATTCTATTGCTTTCGAACTTTGTTGTTATTTTATTGTCACAATGTCTTAAACTTATGGGTCTGTAATCAGAAGGGGCTCTCCAGGTTTTCTTGGTTTTAATATTAAACTAAACAACTTTTTGATGCACTGAATGAGTTACGTGTGTTGTCATTTGTGTAAATAGGGGCGCTATTTTGTCCCAAAATGTTAAATAGTATTGTATAGGAAAGTTGTCCGTTCCTGGTGCTTTTCACCACTTGAATTTTAACAGTATAATATTTATTTTTGGTTGATCTCTGTTTTTAGTGACTATTTTTGTCTGCTAATTCCTTCAGGGTTGTCGAGTCTAAGAGGGCCTTAGGTTCCATCCAGCTGTTGTTTAATTCTGATTTATATAGATTTTCATAGAAGCTTTTAAAATTGTCAGTAATCACGTTGTTGTTTGTAATTAACACATTTGTATCGGTAACACTTGACACTAAGCTGCATAACATGTTGTGACTCGGTCATAACCATGTCATTTGTCATAACTGACAGAACTTGTCATAACCTGTCATAATATGGGCATAACACTGTCATGGCCCATATATTTACACCTGTTGTGACATATATTGCATTATTTTATGACTGTTATGACACCTACATCAAATCCCATATTTATTCAAATGTGTTTTTTCCCTTCCAAGAATTTTCCTTTGTTTGAAAGTTTGTTTCTTAAGTCCTTTGTAGTTGTTGTAAAGAATGATTTACAGTCAGTGCTTTGTCATCATATTTTAAATAACTTGTAGAAAATACACTTTATGACACTGTCCTAAAGCATTGTAGCCAACCTGTGTCACTTTACTTGGACTAAGAAAATACACTTTAAGACACTCTCAATAAGACACTCTCAAGAAGCATTATGACCATCAGAATCATATAAGCCAGACATGCCTATCACGTACATGTTAGTCATCAATCAAAAAGAGGGTGTCTTGTCCTGCTCCTGAAATCTGCTCCTGCATTCGTCCCAGTCATCAGAAGCAGAGCATTTGGGTAGGTGCAGGTCTGACGTCAACGTGTGCGTAATTACAACGATAATTAAATATGGTCAATTTCAGAAAATGTTTTATAACATAAACATACTGTTGACAAGTAGGCTATGGTGTAATGGAATGTTTTGCCTTGTGTGGTAGGTTTTGACACTCTTATGTAGGTGTCATAACCAGCCATATAATAACTACCGTGGTATGTTTTGTGGGTTTTGACACACCACAAAATAACACAATACATGGCACAACAGGTCTAAATATGTGTCATGACAGTGTTATGACAACTGTAATGACATTTAATGACCATGTTATGAAACTGAGTGCCAAGTTAAGTGTTATCTTTGAATCTTTATCTTTTAAATTATGTATTTGTTTTGTGAGGGCTGCGAGTAAAGGCTTTCCAAACCTGTTTTGTCTTATTCATCAATACTTTCCCAACCCTAAATAATATACACGATCAACATATTTTTTGATCTACTAATTGGTACAGAAAAGGAGAGGAATAAGTGTGTATTTACATAGGCTATCATTCATTGATCCCTAATATTCTGAACTGTTATCTCCATAATATTCTAATATTCTGAACTGTTATCTCCATTTCGGCACATTTCTTTTGAGAAATGTGCCGAAAACCCATAGATATAGATAGAGGACTCATCTGTGCCATTATAGCATCTGTGACAGCATGGTCAGTGCCATTGAGGCTCCATTTTGAAGTAGTTAATTTTCTTCTTCACGATTGGCTAATCACTCCTGATGACCCAGTTGAACATGATCAGCCAATGAAATTGGCAGTCCCACACAGTTGACTATATGAAAATGGTGGAAGCCCTCAATGGCGCTGACTATACTAAAACGTCCTTTTGCCTACAAGAGGCCTCTATCATTCTCTACGTGAAAACCCTATTGAATGAAAACTCCATAAGATAATCTGTTGACCAGCAAGTGGGAGGGTTTTAAGCAGTTGAATTACATTTATTCAGCGTGCGCAAGGGAACCACACCTGCTAAGCCCGTTATGCGTAAGGTAAGTCTGAATACCAACTACTAACAAGTGGGTAGTATCACGTTTTAAGGTATGACCCAGTTGCAGACAGTGTCGAAGTAACAAAACTGTATTATATCAAACACTGGCAGGCAAAGGTACAGGACGGCAGGCAGGCTCAGGGTCAGGTCAGGCAGAGGTTGGTAATCCAGAGTAGTGAGGCAAAGGTACAGGACGGCAGACTTGCTCAGGGCAGGCAGAAAGGTCAAAACCGGGAAAACTAGAAAACAGGAACTACAGACAAGACAGGACAAGGGGAAACCCCTTGGTAGGTTTGATGAACAAAACGAACTGGCAACAGACAAACAGAGAACACAGGTATTTATACACAGGGGATAATGGGGAAGATGGTTGACACCTGGAGGGGGGTGGAGACAAGCACAAAGACAGGTGAAACAGACCAGGGCGTGACAGGTAGGAAATTCTTGGGTAGAAAAGGTGTACATTTTCTAAGTCTGAATCTGGCCCTATGCATGGGATTAGCTTCTTTTTTCCCTCCCAAATCAATTCTCCCTCTAATGAAGTTAGTGTAGATATGCTGTGGCAAATAGTAAAAGCTCTCCCTCCGGGTCTCCAGTGCTCCCTGCTAAATCTATCGCTCATTCAAAAATGATTTGCCTCATTAGCATTTTTATCTTATCTCAATGTCCGTGCCATTCTATAAGAAAGAATTAGTGAGAGGGGATGGACCCCTTTTTTTCCTGGGGCACAAAGTAAAGTTTGGAGAGTCAAAGTTGTGGTGACATAAAATGTGGCTGTATTTGTTGATTATGCTATCATATTGAAAATTTTATGATGATGATGCTATACTGTTGGAAAACTATACCTTCATAGCTTTATTCTAATTCACAGTAATTCATATAATTTTAACATCTACTTTCATTAAAATGGTTGTTACCTCTTAATTTCCCTTCCTTTATTTTTAGCGCTTGGTTTTGATTTTGGTAACTTCACATGGCCATGTTCTCATCATCCATTTCAGAACACTCTAAAGCTGCCATCTTGAAATTGATTAACCAGATATGGAAGTAGCCAACAGTCAATGAACATCATCTCTCACCCAGTAATGTCAAAGAAAATCGATAACATAGGTGTTGATATCATAATTGATGAACAAAAGTTTACAACAAATAAAATAAAAAAATCTTAAGAACACTCGCTCAGAGTCGACAAATAAACCAAGACCTGCACCTGAAAAGCTGTGTCTCTTACACTCTTGAAAGATTAAGCCCTTTGCATTATCAACCAACAATGTCATATTTACGAGCCAACGGCTGTCAGACATGTTTCACAATTTGAGGAAAATTCCAAACAACAGTAGTGAGGTGGGAGGAAAAAAACAAGATTGTGGCTTCAAAGCTCATCCAAATCCCACTAACAGAGGCACAGTACCCGTTCCATTGATGTGATGCAGTAATGTCAGAATCCAAATAACAAATTAAACATGTGTAGGATATGGCTTTGTTAAGGCATTATCTCATCCTGACGAGCTTGTCGAATGGAGCTCCGCAGTCGGAAATGGAGCATTGTAGGTACGCGGGCCTTAATCAAAAACAATTCCCCTCACTGGGGTAGCTGGTGATTTTGAAGGGCCATGAGAATGACATTGAGTTATTCTATTGAATCCTGTGAAGATTATCACTTTACCTTTCACACTTGGATCACATCCTTTCCTTTACATAGTCTGGACTGAAACCTATCTCTATAAACAACGGTACATGTAGGTTGAGGAAATGTTGTGTACTCAATCGTGTATGACACTTTTTATTTGAACAAACTCGTGATTGCGGTCTTTGGATTTTCATTCCTGTACTCCATGATATTTGCATTTCCTCATGTGTTGAGAGTATACTTATTTTCTTCATATACCAGACGCAACCGGGTGGCTCTTTACCCAGGGGTGGATTTAGTGATTTGGAGGTACGAGGCAGAGGCCAGTCTTTTTTAATGGGATTTATAGTAAAGTCATGTCATTTAACTGTAAAAATGTTTTACCATTTAATGTACCATGAACATAACCAGTCATAATGTTTTCATCTGATTCTCAAACAAATCACTTCAAAAAGTAGGTTACCTTTGCACGTTCATCCAAAATAATTCCAGCATCCGAACAGTGCTGTCACGTTCTGACCATAGTTCTTGTGTGTTTTGCTTGTTTTAGTGTTGGTCAGGACGTGAGCTGGGTGGGCATTCTATGTTGTGTGTCTAGTTTGTCTGTTTCTATGTTTGGCCTAATATGGTTCTCAATCAGAGGCAGGTGTTTTGTGTTGTCTCTGATTGGGAATCATATATAGGTGGCTTGTTTTGTGTTGGGGTTTGTGGGTGGTTGTTTCCTGTCTCTGTGTTTTCTCTGCACCAGCTAGGACTGTATCGGTTTGCCACATTTTGTTATTTTTGTATTGTTGTAAGTGTTCACAGTTCGTATTATTAAATATGTTGAGCACCAACTACGCTGCGTCTTGGTCCGATCCCTGCTACACCTCCTCTTCAGACGAAGAGGAGGAAGGCTGCCGTTACAAGTGCGCTCTGCACCTGCCAACTTTTCTTCCATTCGCAAGTGGCTTAAACTATCACACCGGAGAAAGCATCTGAGCAAGCAAAACAGGGAAAACCAGCCACGTTGTAGACACAATGTCTTGCAAGCTAAACATCTTCTTCGGCCACTTTGAGGATAACACAGTGCCACCGACGCTGGCCACTCCCAAGAACTGTGAGCTCTTGTTCTCCGTGGCTGACGTGAGTAAGACATTTAAGTGTACTAACCCTCGCAAGGCTGCCGGCCCAGACGACATCCCTAGCCGGGTCCTAGCACACGCAGACCAGCTGTCTGCAGTGTTTACGGACATATTCAATCTCTGAACTGAACTAAATGACTATCGCCCCTTAGCACTTACTTTTATCATCACAAAGTGCTTTGAGAGGCTAGTTAAGGATCATATCACCTCTACCTTACCCGACCCTCTAGACCCACTGCAATTTTCATACTGCCCCAATAGATCCACGGATGATGCAATCGCCATCGCACTGCACACTACTCTACCCCATCTGGACAAAAGGAATACTTATGTAAGAATGCTGTTCATTGACTACAGCTCAGCCTTCAACACCATAGTACCCCCCGAGCTCATCATTAAGATCAGGGCCCTGGGTCTGAACCCCGCCCTGTGCAACTTGGTCCTGGACTTTCTGACTGGCCTCCCAGGTAGTGAAGGTAGGAAACAACACCAGCACTACGCTTATCCTCAACACAGAGGCCTCCTCCTGTACTCCCTGTTCACCCATGACTGCATGGCCACGCACGCCTCCAACTCTATCATCAAGTTCGCAGACAACACAGTGGTAGGCCTGATTAGCACACTGCCTGCCCTCCAGGACATCTTTAACACTCTGTGTCACAGGAAGACCAAGAAGATCATCATGGACATCAGTCACCCGAGCCATGGCCTGTTCACCCCATTATCATCCAGAAGGCGAGGTCAGTACAGGTGCATCAAAGCTGGAACCGAGAGACTGTAAAACAGCTTTTATCTCAAAGCCATCAGACTGTTAAATAGCCATCACTAGCCGGCTTCCGCCCCATATACCCTCGGTGGAGGCAAACTGTGGGTGGATTGAGATGTAGCCCGTCGATAAAAACAGATATCTCTAGCTTAAATAGATGTTTATGGGGAATTTTGTTTTATTATGCCTCAAGTGGAGCATGAGGGGGCCTAAAGTATAGATATTATTGTAATGTTTATGCCCAGCTCATGATGCCCCTTGATGATTTGAGGCCTGGGGCAATTGCGTATTCTGCCTAAGTGCTCCAGTGTCATGACCCATCTTTACCCTTAATAACAGTGTGTCATTGCCTTTAAAATAGAATTTTTCACGAAATGATACCTCGAAAATAGACAAGGCTTGGTATAGTCACACCACATTTCTCCCTCAGGAAATCCCACTCCCAACCAGAACAGGTTCTCCTGTTGCTTCCTGTACAGTTGGATGGTTTGTTTAACATATGACAAATACATCCGCCCCGGCTTCTTCCTGATACCGTTTATAAACTTCCTGCTGAACTGTCAATTAATCCACTGTGAGGTTGTTGCCGAGTATTGCTGGAGCCAGGGGGGATTTCGACAGCACTGCATCCACTTGCTATATGAGTTGGTTTTCAGCGTTATTGGTGCTCTGAGCAGTGGAGAGAAATAGAGTTGAGGAGGGGAGCTTTATTTGTTACATATGTCATGCCATTTTCCCCCTGGCATGGGCCTGATGTGCACTATAACCTCATCCCATGGCACTACCGCCCCGCTCCTCCACCACACACACAGACACACCTCCTGCTCCCCCAATCATACCCCCGAACCTCGCGCAACCCTTCGGTGAAACGAGATTGGAAAAGTGGGAATAAATGAAAATGATGTAGTGTCCAACACTAGGGTATTACACCTGGGATCCCCCAGTATTGTAATTGTTAGGTGAGGAGGTTCAATACACCAAATTAGTGTTGGATGATGATATACTGGGAGACCACCACCACCATTCATTCATACTGGGAATTCTGACTGGGGTGTGTTAAGGTGAGGATGTGACCTTTCAGGTAGCCCCCCATCTGATATACAGTATCAACTCCACTCAACGAGAGATGCAATGGCTCAGTGCGTTAGGTAGAGCATGATGACGGGTAACACTAGGGGTGTGGGGGTGAATCCTGCATGGGTTTTTGGGATATGATGGGATAAGACTTTTGTATTAAGGCATTTATATTATTCTTCAACAATCAATTGCTATATCATTCATTGAAATTACAATTGAACAGCTGTAAATATAGCAGATTGTACCTTTTAATATTAGGGTTGTGTTAATTATCTAATTGTTTACCTATCCCCTTGATTTACTATATAAAAAAAAAAAAAATGTACACAGTTAACCTTTATTTAACTGGGCAAGTCAGTTTAAGAACAAATTCTTATCTACAATGACGACCTACCCCGACTAAACCCGGACGACACTGGGCCAATTGTGCGCCGCCCTATGGGACTCCCAAACACAGCCGGATGTGATACAGCCTGGATTTGTACTATAACTGACCAAAATATTTGATTTGTTTTACAAATGACATCTTACTAGTGCAACAAGGTTAAATGCCTTGCTGTCTCCGGGATCTCGCTGATTCCTGTCTAACTTGCACCAGCTGTCAGTGCAGCTCATAGATTACTGCACCTGTACATAGCCCATCTATAATTTAGCCCAAACAACTACCTCTTTCCCTACTGTATTTATTTATTTTGCTCCTTTGCACCCCATTATTTATATCTCTACTTTGCACATTCTTCCACTGCAAATCAATCATTCCAGTGTTTTACTTGCTATATTGTATTTACTTCGCCACCATGGCCTTTTTTTTGCCTCCCTTATCTCACCTCACTTGCTCACATTGTATATAGACTTATTTTTCTACTATATTATTGACTGTATGTTTGTTTTACTCCATGTGTAACTCTGTGTTGTTGTATGTGTCGAACTGCTTTGCTTTATCTTGGCCAGGTCGCAATTGTAAATGAGAACGTGTTCTCAACTTGCCTACCTGGTTAAATAAAGGTGAAATAAGTAAATACAATAAAAACTTTAAAGCAGCATCTGCTCAGCATTCACACATGGTAACAACTGGATGTCTGCCCTCAGATCAATTAACAGAACAAAGTGCAACATGGGGTTGGTGGTGTATGCTCTTACTGTTGATTGGGGTATATTTTGAGATGAGTGCCTCGTTCACACAGGTGCAGCAAACATCATCAGCGGGTCGATAGGAGCTAGACACCTCTAATGCCTACGCCAACACTATCTAAACCTCACCGACCACCTTGTGATGCACAAAGCAGAACTGGGTGCCTGTTGCGAAGACAGTGTGATATTGCTTGAAGCTAAGATTTTTAAATAATAAAAGTCTTTGAGTTTGGTTTAACTCAATTCATGAGAGTTGTTTTGTACAACTGTGTCATCTCTTTAGTGCACAATCTACAATCCTCAGTATGTTTTTCAGTCAAACAGTTTAGTACAAACAAGGCTTTATTACAACTTGGTTTAGTAAGAAGCTGACAGATGGAGCTGGGGAAATGTTAGTACCACTCTCAATACAGATAAAGTGGCTACGAGGGTAGTTGAAATCGGCGAGGGGGCTACATGGAATTATATTGAATACTATTTATATAATCACACTATACCACAATAAACATAACGTTTAACCTGTCTAGGACTGGTGTTCCGCTAGCAGAACATATCATTATGTTAGGTCAGCAACTAGTCACAGAAAGCATACAGTGATTTTCCAACCAAAGAGAGGAGTCACAAAAATCTGAAATATTGATAAAATGAATCACTAACCTTTGATATTCTTCATCAGATGACACTCCCGGGACAACATGTTACACAATACATGTACGTTTTGTTCGATCAAGTTCATATTTATATCCAAAAACCTCAGTTTACATTTGGCTTTGCCTCCAAAACATCCCGTGAATTTGCACAGAGCCACATCAATTTACAGAAATACTTATAATAAACATTGATAAAAGATACAAGTGTTATTCACAAATTTAAAGATATACTTCTCCTTAACTTCTTTAAGCTAGGGGTCAGAATTTTTATGTTTGGAAAAATAGCGTTCCATTTCGCAGGTCCAGATGCTAGAATATCAATATAATTGACAGATTAGGATAGAAAACACTCTAAAGTTTCCAAAACTGTCCAAATATTGTCTGTGAGTATAACAGAACGGATTTTGCAGGCAAAAACCTGAGGAAATCCAACCCGGAAGTACCTATTATTTGGAAAAATCCCTGAAGTGCCTTTTATTTGGAAAAATCCCTGTTCTGTTGCCTGCCCCTACTCCATTTAAAGGGGTATCAACCAGATTCCCTTTCCAATGGCTTCCTCAGGCTGTGACCAGGCTTTAGACATAGTTTCAAGCTTTTATTTTGAGAAATGAGCGAGATTTTTCAAAACGCGTCAGGTGTCCTTTGATTAGTTCCTGCGACAGATGTAGCTCGACATTTTCTTTCTCTGTAGTATTGAATAGGTTACCGTCCGGTTTAAATATTATCGATTATGTTTGTTAAAAACAACCTGAGGATTGATTATAAAAAATGTTTGACATGTTTCTACGAACATTACGGATACTTTTTGGAATTTTCATCTGCCTTTCAGGACCGGAACTAGCCTGTGGTTTTCTGAACATAACGAGCAAACCAAATGGCGTTTTTTGGTTATAAAACTAATCTTTATCGAACAAAAATAACATTTATTGTGTAACTGGGAGTCTCGTGAGTGCAAACATCCGAAGATTATCAAAGGTAAGCGATTAATTTTATTGCTTTTCTGACTTTCGTGACCAAGCTAATTTGAGGCTAGCTGTTCTTACTGTTTTGTCTAGTGATTGATAAACTCACAAACGCTTGGATTGCTTTCGCTGTAAAGCATATTTTCAAAATCTGACAGGATAGGTGGATTAACAACAAGCTTAACTGTGTTTTGGTATATTTCACTTGTGATTTCAAGATTATAAATATTTTTTGTATTTTTTTTTTATCCTTTTGAGAATACCCCTCCCCCCCTTTTCAATTTCCGCCTGAAGACATACACAAATCTAACTGTCTCTAGCTCAGGCCCAGGAGCAAGGATATGCATATTCTTGGTACCATTTGAAAGAAAACACTCTGAAGTTTGTGTAAATGTGAATTGAATGTAGGAGAATAAAACACAATAGATCTGGTTTTGATAATACAATGAAAAAAACCATACGTTTTTTCATTTTAATTGTTGTATCATCATAATTAAAATGAACAAGATAAAACAAACATCTAGATATGAACATGGGAACAATTTCAGTGAAAAACATAAGAAGGCAACAGTACTTGTGCAAAGTTTCAGAATGATAACTTCCAAAATGAGTGTGCTACATGACATTTATCATGAGGCCACCCAGGTGTCCCACACAAGTAGCCCAAATGTACCCAAGTGGCCAAATTGGTGAAGCTATACATTCTGAAACAAATAACTATATACAAAATACCAAAATGGTATTCTAACACGCCCCACAAAAAAAATGAGGAAAAAAAATGAGAAAAAAAGTTAGACTTTTTTTTTATAAAAAAAATATTTAAATTTTTCTTATAAATTTTTTCCCCCAAAAAATAAATAAAATATACATTTACAAAATAACATGGGTGACTATTTACACTTTCAATATTTGGAAGACCCTCAGTCCTCTATCAAATCAAATGTATTTACATAGCCCTTCCTACATCAGCTAATGTCTCAATGTGCTATACAGAAACCCGGCCTAAAACCCCAAACAGCAAGCAATGCAGGTGTAGAAGCACGGTGGCTAGGAAAAACTAGAAAGGCAAAACCTAGGAAGAAACCTAGAGAGGAACCAGGCTATGAGGGGTGGCCAGTCCTCTTCTGGCTGTGCCGGGTAGATATCACAGTGGTTGTAGAGGGTGCAACAGGACAGCACCTCAAGAGTAAAAATGAACAGTTTAGGTAGGGTTCCATAGCTGCAGGCAGAACAGTTGAAACTGGAACAGCAGCAAGGTCGGGTGGACTGGGGACAGCAAGGAGTCATCATGCCAGGGGGTCATGACGCATGGTCCTGGGGCTCAGGTTCTCAGAGAAAGAAGGAGAGAAAGAGAGAGCATACTTAAATTCACACAGGATAAGACAGGAACAGTACTCCAGATATAACATAACCCCACCCACTTTGCCAAAGCTCTACACAATATTCTGCTGTCGATGCCAGATGCTATAGCAGTCTCTTTCTGATGTAAAGCAGAGGGTCACCGAGCATGTGGTGCATGTGATGGGCGACTTCATCTTACAAACAACACAGCAACGCCTCCATGCTGTGCCCTTTTGGCCCTTAGGCACATCCATGTCTGCACAAATATATCTGGGCAGATGAACACTTGTGGCAGGAGCAGAAGGGACAGGGCTTGGTGCAGTGGTGCTGTAGGCAGCAAGCTCCTTGATGAGCTGCTCTCTGAAGGCTTTCTGTGTGAGGAAGGGCTTTCCACAGCTCTTAGCCATTTCCTTCTGTAGGATGAATGCATTCACCACAGCAATGTCGACGAAATGATAGAAGAACGTCTTATACCATTTCATCGTCTTATGGAGAACATTATAATAGCCTATCAGCGCATCTGATAGGTCCACACCTCCCATGCTCTTGTTGTAGTCCTTCACTGCAGTTGGAATGGGGACATTTTTGGTGGTCCAATTCCCAGTGCCATCCTTGATACGCCGGGCAACATGATCCCCATTGAAGGACTTGTGTATAGTTGAACACATCACGACTTCCCGGGTATCCATCCACTTTACAAAAAGCAGGCCATCTTCGCGTATCCATCGCATGGCCCCCCGCTCAGCCCGCTTAGGCATGTCATTCACCTTGGTCTTCGGAAAGCCCACCCGGTTGGTGCGAATGGTGCCACAAGCCCACACTTCCCACTTCCTCAGGTCTGTGAACAGGGTAGGGCTTGTGTAGAAGTTATCCACAAATAGTTTGTAGCCCTTCCCCAGCAGTTGGAAATCCAATAACTCCATCACAGAGTCATAGCTAAGTCCTTTACCAGTCGCACAAGTGTTCTTCCCCTCATAGACAAAGAAATTGCATGTGTAGGCACACACAGAATCAGCCAAAACAAACAGCTTGTAACCCCACTTGGTTGGCTTGTTACGCATGTATTGTTTGAGGCCAATTCTGGCCTTTGAGGCTACCATCCTCTCATCGATGGACAGGTTCTGGGCTGGCTGAAAGTAGGTCTTGCAGGCCTCAAAAATGCTGGAGTAGAGAGGTTTGATTTTGCACAGTCTATCAAACGTTGCTGTGCCTTTCTTCTTTTCATTCTCTTCATCAACCTTTGGGTCACTGATGTGTAGCGCCTGTGAAACAACCAGAAACCTTTTGCAGGACATAACAGTCATGGGGAAAGGCAGTTGGTATAGTGATGACGTCTTCCAGTAGTCAGTCAGGCTCTTCAGCTTCACCAGCCCCATGTAGATGACCATTGAAAGGTAGCAGTAAAAGTCTGACATGGATACAGGCTTCCATGCTACCTTTTTGCCTTCCTGCTTCTTCTTCCCAAACTTATTCGTGTTAGACACGAGTGAACCTACAACAGAATGGGTGAAAAACAACTGGAAAAGCTCAAGTGGGCTGTAAGTTGTGGTCGAGTTCACCTGAGGTCCAGGCTCCCTTTTCGGTCGGAAAGTTGGCTGGGGTGGCTCCACATCATCTTCCAGGACAGTGTGCCAACGCCCTTCTGTCCCTTCTCTAGCAGGTGGCACACTTCCCCTCTTCCGCTTCTTTGTCGGCGCCTTCACACCGGTAGATGGCCCAGAGACAGCAGGGGTCCGGCTGGAAGAACAAGTTGGCGCTGGGGGCTCTGCTGGGGGCTCCCAGTCGGAATCAGTGCCACTGTGAATAAAAATTTTCAGTTAGAATAGTTTCACATATGAGCCCTGTATCAACAGGTATAATAAACATATACATTTTTATTTAGAGAGAGAGAACATGGAACTAAACAATCACTGGTTTCAAATCATATCTGAGGCCATGCTACCATAATATATTGTCAAAGTACAGTACACATGCTGGCTGTATGTGTTATAGTAGAGTACACATGCTAGCTTTGTGTGTTGGCTGTTACATTCTACAGAAATACATTTTTATTTATTTATTTAGAGAGCGAGAACATGGAACTAAACAATCACTGGTTTCAAATCATATCTGAGGCCATGCTACCATAATATATTGTCAAAGTACAGTACACATGCTGGCTGTATGTGTTATAGTAGAGTACACATGCTAGCTTTGTGTGTTGGCTGTTAAATTCTACAGAAATACATTTTTATTTATTTATTTAGAGAGAGAGAACATGGAACTAAACAATCACTGGTTTCAAATCATATCTGAGGCCATGCTACCATAATATATTGTCAAAGTACAGTACACATGCTGGCTGTATGTGTTATAGTAGAGTACACATGCTAGCTTTGTGTGTTGGCTGTTACATTCTACAGAAATACATTTTTATTTATTTATTTAGAGAGAGAGAACATGGAACTAAACAATCACTGGTTTCAAATCATATCTGAGGCCATGCTACCATAATATATTGTCAAAGTACAGTACACATGCTGGCTGTATGTGTTATAGTAGAGTACACATGCTAGCTTTGTGTGTTGGCTGTTACATTCTACAGAAATACATTTTTATTTATTTATTTAGAGAGAGAGAACATGGAACTAAACAATCACTGGTTTCAAATCATATCTGAGGCCATGCTACCATAATATATTGTCAAAGTACAGTACACATGCTGGCTGTATGTGTTATAGTAGAGTACACATGCTAGCTTTGTGTGTTGGCTGTTACATTCTACAGAAATACATTTTTATTTATTTATTTAGAGAGAGAGAACATGGAACTAAACAATCACTGGTTTCAAATCATATCTGAGGCCATGCTACCATAATATATTGTCAAAGTACAGTACACATGCTGGCTGTATGTGTTATAGCAGAGTACACATGCTAGCTTTGTGTGTTGGCTGTTACATTCTACAGAAATACATTTTTATTTATTTATTTAGAGAGAGAGAACATGGAACTAAACAATCACTGGTTTCAAATCATATCTGAGGCCATGCTACCATAATATATTGTCAAAGTACAGTACACATGCTGGCTGTATGTGTTATAGTAGAGTACACATGCTAGCTTTGTGTGTTGGCTGTTACATTCTACAGAAATACATTTTTATTTATTTATTTAGAGAGAGAGAACATGGAACTAAACAATCACTGGTTTCAAATCATATCTGAGGCCATGCTACCATAATATATTGTCAAAGTACAGTACACATGCTGGCTGTATGTGTTATAGTAGAGTACACATGCTAGCTTTGTGTGTTGGCTGTTACATTCTACAGAAATACATTTTTATTTATTTATTTAGAGAGAGAGAACATGGAACTAAACAATCACTGGTTTCAAATCATATCTGAGGCCATGCTACCATAATATATTGTCAAAGTACAGTACACATGCTGGCTGTATGTGTTATAGTAGAGTACACATGCTAGCTTTGTGTGTTGGCTGTTACATTCTACAGAAATACATTTTTATTTATTTATTTAGAGAGAGAGAACATGGAACTAAACAATCACTGGTTTCAAATCATATCTGAGGCCATGCTACCATAATATATTGTCAAAGTACAGTACACATGCTGGCTGTATGTGTTATAGTAGAGTACACATGCTAGCTTTGTGTGTTGGCTGTTACATTCTACAGAAATACATTTTTATTTATTTATTTAGAGAGAGAGAACATGGAACTAAACAATCACTGGTTTCAAATCATATCTGAGGCCATGCTACCATAATATATTGTCAAAGTACAGTACACATGCTGGCTGTATGTGTTATAGTAGAGTACACATGCTAGCTTTGTGTGTTGGCTGTTACATTCTACAGAAATACATTTTTATTTATTTATTTAGAGAGAGAGAACATGGAACTAAACAATCACTGGTTTCAAATCATATCTGAGGCCATGCTACCATAATATATTGTCAAAGTACAGTACACATGCTGGCTGTATGTGTTATAGCAGAGTACACATGCTAGCTTTGTGTGTTGGCTGTTACATTCTACAGAAATACATTTTTATTTATTTATTTAGAGAGAGAGAACATGGAACTAAACAATCACTGGTTTCAAATCATATCTGAGGCCATGCTACCATAATATATTGTCAAAGTACAGTACACATGCTGGCTGTATGTGTTATAGTAGAGTACACATGCTAGCTTTGTGTGTTGGCTGTTACATTCTACAGAAATACATTTTTATTTATTTATTTAGAGAGAGAGAACATGGAACTAAACAATCACTGGTTTCAAATCATATCTGAGGCCATGCTACCATAATATATTGTCAAAGTACAGTACACATGCTGGCTGTATGTGTTATAGTAGAGTACACATGCTAGCTTTGTGTGTTGGCTGTTACATTCTACAGAAATACATTTTTATTTATTTATTTAGAGAGAGAGAACATGGAACTAAACAATCACTGGTTTCAAATCATATCTGAGGCCATGCTACCATAATATATTGTCAAAGTACAGTACACATGCTGGCTGTATGTGTTATAGTAGAGGACACATGCTAGCTTTGTGTGTTGGCTGTTACATTCTACAGAAATACATTTTTATTTATTTATTTAGAGAGAGAGAACATGGAACTAAACAATCACTGGTTTCAAATCATATCTGAGGCCATGCTACCATAATATATTGTCAAAGTACAGTAGACATACAGTAGACATGCTACATGCTATACAAACGTACCCTCACTCACAATGAATAGACCACGTGTACGTTACACATTTCATAAAATGTGCATATATTGCAACTAAAACTAAAAACAATCGCTAATAACATTTTATATTACAAACGGCATTAGCATGACAAGAACTTACCAATCCAAAACGATATCCTCTCCTTCTAAGAAATATGCCTCCGTCTCTGAATCAAATGAACACGCTCCAACCGATTCCTCCTCAGACAACATTTCTGTATCTGTATCACGATCAATTTCCTCTAAAATTGCCTCTACATTGCTAAATCTAGTCTTGGACTTAGCTTTCCCAGACTTATTCGCCATAATGTTCGATGAAAATGATGTTGAATAAAGTTGAAGATGCGCGTTGCCGATATACCGCTGTGCGTAATAATTTTCAGACCTTCCTCGTTGAAATGCGATTTGAAAAGACTTCTGTTGCGCACACGTTCCCCGTGTGAGTTCATCTACAAACAAATTACCATTTGATAGTGCCATTTACGTCTGTTCATTGGCTATCTAACCAGCTAGATTTCAAGACGATGAGTGGTCATTGGGTTAAAATACAGTCAATCAAAGAGACAGTGGTCATCCGATTGGTATGCAAATGAGGTCGGAGGTCGATGTCTTCCAATCGTTTTTTTCGGATCAATACGTCCCGCAAAATGACCCATCAAGTTTGGTTGTGTTACAGACAAACAGTTGATTTCAATGAAACCAAACTTGACTGGATAACGTCAGGTTTAGTCAATGTTTAGTCAACTCCGTTCCGGAGTTCCAAATTAAGCAGCAGCAGCTGAAAAGATGAGCTCCTACAAATATTGAAATTTAAATGTTTTTTTAGAGTAAAGTACATCGAAAAAAATCAAAAGAAAACTGCAAACTGAATAGGAGACCAAACAAGCAGCAAACAAAGAAGAAAGGCTTTTGAAAAAGTAACAATTTTTCATAAAATTATACCGTTTTCTTAGCTAGCTAAGTTGTTTACCTGTTGCTAGGCAGTTGCTAGGGACATTCCTGAAAGAAGCTAGCTAGCTAACAAGGAGTGTCTAGTTGGCAGAAGAGAAGAAGGGACAAAGAAGGGACAAAGTGGGACAAAATTAGGACAGAAGAAAAGGGAAAGGGGACATTAAGGTGAAGCAGTCCTCTAAAGACACAAAAGACAATAATACAAGAAACAACACTTCTATTGCCTCTCCCTCTACGATACGCACTTCCGGTTTGGTTTGGAGCGAGTAGTTGCATTCCGCTTTGCTCCACAGGTAGTATTACATTTCATTTCATTACAGTACAACAGTTTGATTTGTTTGATCTTAGCTGGCTACATAGCCGTCTTTGTATCCAAGATAATTGTGTAGTCTAGAGTAATTGTCGAGGTTACCTAGCCAGTTAGAGGTTACCTAGCCAGCTACACTTTCAAACAAAGTCAACAACGCAGCCACTGCTAGCTAGCCTATTTCACCAGCCAGCAGTACTATATCATTTTAGTCAATAAGATTTTTTGCAACGTAAGCTTAACTTTCTGAACATTCGAGACGTGTAGTCCACTTGTCATTCCAATCTCCTTTGCATTAGCGTAGCCTCTTCTGTAGCCTGTCAACTATGTGTCTGTCTATCCCTGTTCTCTCCTCTCTGCACAGACCATACAAACGCTTCACACCGCGTGGCCGCTGCTACTCTAACCTGGTGGTCCCAGCGCGCACGACCCACGTGGAGTTCCAGGTCTCAGGCAGCCTCTGGAACTGCCGATCTGCGGCCAACAAGGCAGAGTTCATCTCAGCCTATGCTTCCCTCCAGTCCCTCGACTTCTTGGCACTGACGGAAACATGGATTACCACTGATAACACTGCTACTCCTACTGCTCTCTCCTCGTCTGCCCACGTGTTCTCGCACACCCCGAGAGCTTCTGGTCAGCGGGGTGGTGGCACTGGGATCCTCATCTCTCCCAAGTGGACATTCTCTCTTTCTCCCCTGACCCATCTGTCTATCGCCTCCTTTGAATTCCATGCTGTCACAGTTACCAGCCCTTTCAAGCTTAACATCCTTATCATTTATCGCCCTCCAGGTTCCCTTGGAGAGTTCATCAATGAGCTTGACGCCCTGATAAGTTCCTTTCCTGAGGATGGCTCACCTCTCACAGTTCTGGGTGACTTTAACCTCCCCACGTCTACCTTTGACTCATTCCTCTCTGCCTCCTTCTTTCCACTCCTCTCCTCTTTTGACCTCACCCTCTCACCTTCCCCCCCTACTCACAAGGCAGGCAATACGCTTGACCTCATCTTTACTAGATGCTGTTCTTCCACTAATCTCATTGCAACTCCCCTCCAAGTCTCCGACCACTACCTTGTATCCTTTTCCCTCTCGCTCTCATCCAACACTTCCCACACTGCCCCTACTCGGATGGTATCGCGCCGTCCCAACCTTCGCTCTCTCTCCCCCGCTACTCTCTCCTCTTCCATCCTATCATCTCTTCCCTCTGCTCAAACCTTCTCCAACCTATCTCCTGATTCTGCCTCCTCAACCCTCCTCTCCTCCCTTTCTGCATCCTTTGACTCTCTATGTCCCCTATCCTCCAGGCCGGCTCGGTCCTCCCCTCCTGCTCCGTGGCTCGACGACTCATTGCGAGCTCACAGAACAGGGCTCCGGGCAGCCGAGCGGAAATGGAGGAAAACTCGCCTCCCTGCGGACCTGGCATCCTTTCACTCCCTCCTCTCTACATTCTCCTCTTCTGTCTCTGCTGCTAAAGCCAATTTCTACCACTCTAAATTCCAAGCATCTGCCTCTAACCCTAGGAAGCTCTTTGCCACCTTCTCCTCCCTCCTGAATCCTCCTCCCCCTCCTCCCCCCTCCTCCCTCTCTGCTGATGACTTCGTCAACCATTTTGAAAAGAAGGTCGACGACATCCGATCCTCGTTTGCTAAGTCAAACGACACCGCTGGTTCTGCTCACACTGCCCTACCCTGTGCTTTGACCTCTTTCTCCCCTCTCTCTCCAGATGAAATCTCGCGTCTTGTGACGGCCGGCCGCCCAACAACCTGCCCGCTTGACCCTATCCCCTCCTCTCTTCTCCAGACCATTTCCGGAGACCTTCTCCCTTACCTCACCTCGCTCATCAACTCATCCTTGACCGCTGGCTACGTCCCTTCCGTCTTCAAGAGAGCGAGAGTTGCACCCCTTCTGAAAAAACCTACACTCGATCCCTCCAATGTCAACAACTACAGACCAGTATCCCTTCTTTCTTTTCTCTCCAAAACTCTTGAACGTGCCGTCCTTGGCCAGCTCTCCTGCTATCTCTCTCAGAATGACCTTCTTGATCCAAATCAGTCAGGTTTCAAGACTAGTCATTCAACTGAGACTGCTCTTCTCTGTGTCACGGAGGTGCTCCGCACTGCTAAAGCTAACTCTCTCTCCTCTGCTCTCATCCTTCTAGACCTATCGGCTGCCTTTGATACTGTGAACCATCATATCCTCCTCTCCACCCTCTCCGAGCTGGGCATCTCCGGCGCGGCCCACGCTTGGATTGCGTCCTACCTGACAGGTCGCTCCTACCAGGTGGCGTGGCGAGAATCTGTCTCCGCACCACGTGCTCTCACCACTGGTGTCCCCCAGGGCTCTGTTCTAGGCCCTCTCCTATTCTCGCTATACACCAAGTCACTTGGCTCTGTCATATCCTCACATGGTCTCTCCTATCATTGCTATGCAGACGACACACAATTAATCTTCTCCTTTCCCCCCTCTGATAACCAGGTGGTGAATCGCATCTCTGCATGTCTGGCAGACATATCAGTGTGGATGACGGATCACCACCTCAAGCTGAACCTCGGCAAGACGGAGCTGCTCTTCCTCCCGGGGAAGGACTGCCCGTTCCATGATCTCGCCATCACGGTTGACAACTCCATTGTGTCCTCCTCCCAGAGTGCTAAGAACCTTGGCGTGATCCTGGACAACACCCTGTCGTTCTCAACTAACATCAAGGCGGTGACCCGTTCCTGTAGGTTCATGCTCTACAACATTCGCAGAGTACGACCCTGCCTCACGCAGGAAGCGGCGCAGGTCCTAATCCAGGCACTTGTCATCTCCCGTCTGGATTACTGCAACTCGCTGTTGGCTGGGCTCCCTGCCTGTGCCATTAAACCCCTACAACTCATCCAGAACGCCGCAGCCCGTCTGGTGTTCAACTTTCCCAAGTTCTCTCACGTCACCCCGCTCCTCCGCTCTCTCCACTGGCTTCCAGTTGAAGCTCGCATCCGCTACAAGACCATGGTGCTTGCCTACGGAGCTGTGAGGGGAACGGCACCTCCGTACCTTCAGGCTCTGATCAGGCCCTACACCCAAACAAGGGCACTGCGTTCATCCACCTCTGGCCTGCTCGCCTTCTGGTCAGCGGGGTGGTGGCACTGGGATCCTCATCTCTCCCAAGTGGAAATTCTCTCTTTCTCCCCTGACCCATCTGTCTATCGCCTCCTTTGAATTCCATGCTGTCACAGTTACCAGCCCTTTCAAGCTTAACATCCTTATCATTTATCGCCCTCCAGGTTCCCTTGGAGAGTTCATCAATGAGCTTGACGCCCTGATAAGTTCCTTTCCTGAGGATGGCTCACCTCTCACAGTTCTGGGTGACTTTAACCTCCCCACGTCTACCTTTGACTCATTCCTCTCTGCCTCCTTCTTTCCACTCCTCTCCTCTTTTGACCTCACCCTCTCACCTTCCCCCCCTACTCACAAGGCAGGCAATACGCTTGACCTCATCTTTACTAGATGCTGTTCTTCCACTAATCTCATTGCAACTCCCCTCCAAGTCTCCGACCACTACCTTGTATCCTTTTCCCTCTCGCTCTCATCCAACACTTCCCACACTGCCCCTACTCGGATGGTATCGCGCCGTCCCAACCTTCGCTCTCTCTCCCCCGCTACTCTCTCCTCTTCCATCCTATCATCTCTTCCCTCTGCTCAAACCTTCTCCAACCTATCTCCTGATTCTGCCTCCTCAACCCTCCTCTCCTCCCTTTCTGCATCCTTTGACTCTCTATGTCCCCTATCCTCCAGGCCGGCTCGGTCCTCCCCTCCTGCTCCGTGGCTCGACGACTCATTGCGAGCTCACAGAACAGGGCTCCGGGCAGCCGAGCGGAAATGGAGGAAAACTCGCCTCCCTGCGGACCTGGCATCCTTTCACTCCCTCCTCTCTACATTCTCCTCTTCTGTCTCTGCTGCTAAAGCCAATTTCTACCACTCTAAATTCCAAGCATCTGCCTCTAACCCTAGGAAGCTCTTTGCCACCTTCTCCTCCCTCCTGAATCCTCCTCCCCCTCCTCCCCCCTCCTCCCTCTCTGCTGATGACTTCGTCAACCATTTTGAAAAGAAGGTCGACGACATCCGATCCTCGTTTGCTAAGTCAAACGACACCGCTGGTTCTGCTCACACTGCCCTACCCTGTGCTTTGACCTCTTTCTCCCCTCTCTCTCCAGATGAAATCTCGCGTCTTGTGACGGCCGGCCGCCCAACAACCTGCCCGCTTGACCCTATCCCCTCCTCTCTTCTCCAGACCATTTCCGGAGACCTTCTCCCTTACCTCACCTCGCTCATCAACTCATCCTTGACCGCTGGCTACGTCCCTTCCGTCTTCAAGAGAGCGAGAGTTGCACCCCTTCTGAAAAAACCTACACTCGATCCCTCCAATGTCAACAACTACAGACCAGTATCCCTTCTTTCTTTTCTCTCCAAAACTCTTGAACGTGCCGTCCTTGGCCAGCTCTCCTGCTATCTCTCTCAGAATGACCTTCTTGATCCAAATCAGTCAGGTTTCAAGACTAGTCATTCAACTGAGACTGCTCTTCTCTGTGTCACGGAGGCGCTCCGCACTGCTAAAGCTAACTCTCTCTCCTCTGCTCTCATCCTTCTAGACCTATCGGCTGCCTTTGATACTGTGAACCATCAGATCCTCCTCTCCACCCTCTCCGAGCTGGGCATCTCCGGCGCGGCCCACGCTTGGATTGCGTCCTACCTGACAGGTCGCTCCTACCAGGTGGCGTGGCGAGAATCTGTCTCCGCACCACGTGCTCTCACCACTGGTGTCCCCCAGGGCTCTGTTCTAGGCCCTCTCCTATTCTCGCTATACACCAAGTCACTTGGCTCTGTCATATCCTCACATGGTCTCTCCTATCATTGCTATGCAGACGACACACAATTAATCTTCTCCTTTCCCCCCTCTGATAACCAGGTGGTGAATCGCATCTCTGCATGTCTGGCAGACATATCAGTGTGGATGACGGATCACCACCTCAAGCTGAACCTCGGCAAGACGGAGCTGCTCTTCCTCCCTGGGAAGGACTGCCCGTTCCATGATCTCGCCATCACGGTTGACAACTCCATTGTGTCCTCCTCCCAGAGTGCTAAGAACCTTGGCGTGATCCTGGACAACACCCTGTCGTTCTCAACTAACATCAAGGCGGTGACCCGTTCCTGTAGGTTCATGCTCTACAACATTCGCAGAGTACGACCCTGCCTCACGCAGGAAGCGGCGCAGGTCCTAATCCAGGCACTTGTCATCTCCCGTCTGGATTACTGCAACTCGCTGTTGGCTGGGCTCACTGCCTGTGCCATTAAACCCCTACAACTCATCCAGAACGCCGCAGCCCGTCTGGTGTTCAACTTTCCCAAGTTCTCTCACGTCACCCCGCTCCTCCGCTCTCTCCACTGGCTTCCAGTTGAAGCTCGCATCCGCTACAAGACCATGGTGCTTGCCTACGGAGCTGTGAGGGGAACGGCACCTCCGTACCTTCAGGCTCTGATCAGGCCCTACACCCAAACAAGGGCACTGCGTTCATCCACCTCTGGCCTGCTCGCCTCCCTACCTCTGAGGAAGTACAGTTCCCGCTCAGCCCAGTCAAAACTGTTCGCTGCTCTGGCACCCCAATGGTGGAACAAACTCCCTCACGACGCCAGGTCAGCGGAGTCAATCACCACCTTCCGGAGACACCTGAAACGCCACCTCTTTAAGGAATATCTAGGATAGGATAAAGTAATCCTTCTAACCCCCCCCCCCTTAAAAGAGTTAGATGCACTATTGTAAAGTGGTTGTTCCACTGGATATCATAAGGTGAATGCACCAATTTGTAAGTCGCTCTGGATAAGAGCGTCTGCTAAATTACTTAAATGTAAATGTAAAATGTATTTAGGTCGGATGTTTCGCCGAAAATTTAATGACATGAAATTCAACAACATAAGCGTTCACAAAATGTTTCGTGTTAGGCTATAAAGAATGGATTTAACCGAACAAAAGACCATTCAGTGTGTAACAATGAGCCTTGGGATTGCAAACAGAGAAAGATTTTCAACAGGTAAACCATTTCTTTCAACCCAATCTGTGATATTGTTACGCTTGTGCTGGTTGAAAAGTATTTATTTATGGAGCGCTGAGCTCAGATAATCGCATCCTATTCTTTCGCAGTAAATCATTTTTTAAATCTGACAACGCAGTTAGATTAGCAAGATTCGAGGCTTTTGAAGCATGTGAGACACTTGTATTTTCAGGAATGTTTAATATGACTATTTGTGGCGAACACCGTATGTTGTCTATTTTCAAACCCGTATCCGGGATCAGTACTAAGTAGAGGTTAATTGGCGCTCTGCAATTCAGCGGTTGTTTACGAAAATGATCTCACTAAAGTGATCCGTGCGGCAAGAAGGTAATGCAACCGCTGTCAGATTTCAAAAAAACTTTACGGAAAAGCAAACCATGCAATAATCTGAGTACGGCGCTCAGAGGCCAACACAAACCAAAAATATATCCGCCATGTTGGAGTCAACATAAGTCAGAAAAAGCATTATAAATATTCACTTACCTTTGATGATCTTCATCATAATGCACACCCAGGAATCCCAGTTCCACAATAAATGTTTGATTTGTTTCATAAAGTCCATCATTTATGTCCAAATAACTCCTTTTGGTTCACGCGATCAGTACACAATCTAAACTCACGACGCGCGGGCAGGTCCAGGAAAAAGTTCAGACGAAAAGTCATATTACAGTTCGTAGAAATATGTCAAACGAAGTATAGAATCAATCTTTAGGATGTTTTTAACATAAATCTTCAATAATGTTCCAACCGGAGAAATCCTTTCTCTTCCGAAATGCAAAGGAACTCAAGCTAACTCTCACGTGAATGCACATGGTCAGCGCATGGTCAGCTCATAGCACTCTGGGAGAGACCTTACTCAATCCACTCTCATTTGCCCCCACTTCACAGTAGAAACATCAAACAAGGTTGTAAAGACTGTTGACATCTACTGGAAGCCTTAGGAAGTGCAAAATGACCCCATAGACACTGTGTATTCGATAGGCCAAGAGTTGAAAAACTACAAACCTCAGATTTCCCACTTCCTGGTTGGAATTTTCTTAGGTTTTCGCCTGCCATATGAGTTCTGTTATACTCACAGACATCATTTAAACAGTTTTAGAAACTTCAGAGTGTTTTCTATCAAAATCTACTAATAATATGCATATCCTAGCATCCTAGCATCTGGGCCTGAGTAGCAGGCAGTTTACTCTGGGCACACTTTTCATCCGGACATGAAAATACTGCCCCCTACCCTAGTGAAGTTAACCTTTCACGGCTACTAACCCCGGATCCGGGAGCACCCCCCACCCCCCACACACTGATTAGCATAGCTAGCATAGCTTCACAAGTAGATAGTAGCATCTAAATATCATTAAATCACAAGTCCAAGACACCAGATGAAAGATACAGATCTTGTGAATAAAGCCACCATTTCAGATTTTTAAAATGTTTTACAGGGAAGACAAAATATGTAAATCTATTAGCTAAACACGTTAGCAAAATACACCACTATTCTAACTCCATCAGTTTCTTACTCCTTCAGGTGCTATCACCAATTCGGCTCAACTAAGATATTGATAGCCAATAACCTATAAAAAAAAACATCAGATGACAGTCTGATAACATATTCATGGTATAGGATAGTTTTTGTTAGAAAAAAGTGCATATTTCAGGTAGAAATCACAGTTTACAATTGCACCGACCATCACAAATCCACTAGAATTACTAGATAGAGCAACGTGTATGACCAATTTACTCATCATAAAACATTTCATAAAAATAGACAAAGCATAGCAATGGAAAGACCCAGTTCTTGTGATTTCAGACCATATTTCAGATTTTCTAAGCGTTTTTCAGCGAAAACACAATAAATCGATAAGTTAGCATACTACATGTGCAAACGTTACCAGAGCATCGATTCCAGCCAAAGAGCGCTATAACGTAATCACCGCCAAAAGATATTAATTTTTTCACTAACCTTCTCAGAATTCTTCCGATGACACTCCTGTAACATCATTTTACAACATACATATACAGTTTGTTCGAAAAGGTGCATATTTAGCCATACAAAACCGTGGTTACACAATAAAAATACTAGGAAATCAAGCCTCAATATGTCTGACGTCATCTATCAGAGTGATCTAGTTTAATTGAAAGCTAATCATATACTTGACTAAAAAATACAGGGTAGACAGGAATCGAAAGACAAATTAGTTCTTAATGCAACCGCTGATTTACATTTTTAAAATTATCCTTACTTTTCAATACAGGGTTCGCCAGGTGAAGCTATACCAAACAAAATGGCGAAATATGCGTTTAAAATATTTCGACAGAAACACGGTTTATCATATTAAATATTGCTTACTTTGAGCTGTTCTTCCATCATATTCTTGGGCAATGTATCCTTTCTATGTTATAAACGTCTTTTGGTCGATAGATGTCCTCTGTCCTTCGAAATGTCCACCACCAACGACCGACACCCCGAAACGTTCCCAAAGCTAGAAAGTGCACGACAAATAAATTCCTCAGAATCGCACTAAACGGATATAAATTGCTATAAAACGGTTCAAATTAACTACATTATGATGTTTTTAACAACTATAACGACTGAAAACATGACCGGAGAAATATCACTCTCTAAAAAACGATTTGGAACGAGGCAAGTCCGATGGCCTTCACGCTTCAGGCGCACGACGAGAAAGGGCGGTCTCTATACATTTTGGTCATTTATAATGGCTGTGAATGTCCCATCGAGTTCATTGAAAACGTGATGACGTACAGACACCCAGAGGAAGACGTAGGCAGTGTCGGTTTCTTCATAGCATTCACTGTCGCCTTAAAAACAGACTCCAGATCAGAGGTAAAAATTTCTGAAATCTGAACCCTGTCATGAAAAGTGCTGTAGAAATTGTTCTGTACCACTCAGAGACAAAATTCCAACTTCTATAGAAACTAGAAGGTGTTTTCTATCCAATAATAACAATAATATGCATATTGTACGATCAAGAATTTAGCACGAGGCAGTTTAATTTGGAGACCCAAATATGCTAATGCGGAACAGCACCCCCTATAGTTGCAAGAAGTTAAGGCAAGGGCTGATTTCAAGGTTTTACTGCTAACCTGCAAAGCATTAAATGGGCTTGCTCCTACCTATCCGATTTGGTCCTGCCATACATACCTACACGTACGCTACGGTCACGAGACGCAGGCCTCCTTACTGTCCCTAGTATTTCTAAGCAAACAGCTGGAGGCAGGGCTTTCTCCTACAGAGCTCCATTTACTTGGTTTCTGGTACCAACAGAGAGTACAGATGTCCCCGTGGCGGTGTTGTATTTGGGAGAAGGTCAGTCCCACAGTCATAGGCGCGGTGCAGTGGTAGGGACTTGCTGAACACCTCCCGGAGGTCCTGGTACTCCGAGGGAATGGCGGAGAGGTCTGGTACAACTTCTGAGCCCCCTAGTAGACATCCCGGGGCAGGGTGCGCCGACTTATGACAATGGGCATGGCAGAACGGAGACCAGCCTACGATAGCACACATAGACCAGTTGATGAGGGGATTGATGCTCCAGTTTCAACTGTTCTGCCTGCGGCTATGGAACCCTGACCTGTTCACCGGACGTGCTACCTGTCCCAGACCTGCTGTTTTCAACTCTCTAGAGACAGCAGGAGCGGTAGAGATACTCTGAATGTGATCGGCTACGAAAAGCCAACAGAAATGTACTCCTGAGATACTGACCTGTTGCACCCTCAACAACCACTGTGATTATTATTATTTGACCCTGTTGGTCGTCTATGAACATTTGAACATCTTGGCCATGTTCTGTTATAATCTCCACCTGGCACAGCCAGAAGAGGAGTGGCCACCCCTCATAGCCTGGTTCCTCTCTAGGATTCTTCCTAGGTTCTGGCCTTTCTAGGGAGTTTTTCCTTGCCACCGTACATCTACACCTGCATGGCTTGCTGTTTGGGGTTTTAGGCTGGGTTTCTGTACAGCACTTTGAGATATCAGCTGATGTAAGAAGGGCTTTATAAATATATTTGATTTGATTTGTATGTGTTGCTGGAGCCAGGAGAATCCCAAAACCATGGGAATCTGGGGGGACTTGATGAGCAGGATTTGAATGGTCTCTCTATGATTCCCTGACACACGTAGGTTGATGGGAGTGGTGTTATGGGTGACCCGACCTATAGAGCGCCCGTACGGCACTCTAACATCCAGCTGAGTGAGGATGTTCAGCTCGGAAGCAAGTGTGGCGTCCAACAAGCTCTCATCGGCCCCAGAGTCAATGAGGACCCGGAGAGATTTGGACTAGTTTCCCCACAGCAGAATGACATGAAAAGGGGTTAGAGTAAGGGAAGCAGAAAAGTTTTCCCTATGGCCCACCAGAGAACTCGCTCCGACCGGTGAGCATGGTCTTTTACCGGGCAAGAGGACACAAAATGACAAATTCCCACAATACAGACAGCTCCTTGTGTTGATCCTGTGTTGCCATTCCACTGGCGACAGCCCAGCTCTGCCTAGTTGCATAGGCTCGGGAAACAGTGCCTCGGCCCGTCTTCGGTGACTCTCGAGGAAGGTTGGGAATCCTCAGGTGCTCTCTGCAATGGGACCATAGGGGACTTCCGGAATGACTCGGAGGCGAGGAGGAATCTCTGGACATGAAAGCAAAATCGAATTTCCTCTACATCCATTGTTCCCGCAATTGCCCATCGATGCGGATGGCCAAAGCGATGAGGAAGTCAAGATCTGTGGGTAACTCCCAGGCAGCAAGCTCGTCCTTGATCTCCTCCAAGACGCCGTGCAGGAACATGTCGAACAGTGCTTCCTGGTTCCACGCACTCTCCACTGCCAACGTGCGGAAATCCACCGCATAGTCGGCCACTCCACGGGCGTCCTGCTCACCCACATGGCCGGCTGTTGTTCCCATACAGCGGTAACCCAGGTGAGAGCCCTCCCAGACATCAGCATGATGAGATAGGAAATCTTGGAGCAATCCGAGGGGAAGGAGGTCTGAAGCTCGAAAATGAGGGCACACTGAGCTAAAAACGCCCGACAGGTGCTCGGCTCTCCATTAAAGCGTTCCGGGGGAGGTGAACGGAGCTCCTGGGCAGGTGGAGTGGCCGGTGGGGTGGCGCTGCCAACTGCCGAGTTACTGAGGGGCGGTGGGGTTACCACCGTAGCAAGCTGTCCCCCAGACAACCGGCGGAATTGCTCCAGCAGCATGTCCAACACCCGGTCATGGCAGTCATCCAACATTTGGACCATGAAGCAATTCCTCGAGCCTACCAATGGAGGCTCCTTGGGAGATGATGGCGTTGCGCAGCTGGCCCGGGTCTGCTGGGTCAGTCATGGCCAGTTCGTACTATCAGGTATGAAGGTAAGACCCAGATGCAGACAACCTCAAATTAACAATGGTATAATAATCCAACAGGGTCAGGCAATAGACAGGTCAAGGCAGGCAGGGGTCAGTAAACCAGAGGTGGTGCAACGGTGGTACCGGACAGCAGGCAGGGTCAGGGGCAGGCAGAGTGATAAGGCAGGTGGGCTCAGAGCCAGGACAGGCAAGGGTCAAAACCAGGAGGGCGAGAAAAAGAGAGACTGGGAAAAGAGACACAAAAACGCTGGTTGACTTGACAAACAAGATGAATTGGCAACAGACAAACAGAGAAAACAGGTATAAATACACAGGGGATAATGGGGAAGATGGGCGACACCTGGAGGGGGTGGAGACAATCACAAAGACAGCTGAAACAGATCAGGGTGTGACAAAAACCATAATAAAATGTAGCCTATCTATTTCTATGATGAAACATACCGATATGTAGCTATAACACAGGTGGTTGGTGGCACCTTAATTGGGGAGAATGGGCTAGTGGTAATGGCTGGAGCGGAATAGGTGGAATGGTATCAAACACATGGTGATGCCATTCCATTTGCTCCATCCATCATTATGAGCTGTCCTCCTCTCAGCAGCCTTCACTGATCTATACCCAGGAGAGTAATTTGGTTTCTTGCATTGGAATTATATTGAATTCTGCTTATATCAAGCTATACCACAATAAACATAAAAGTTAAAAAATATATATTTTGACCAAGAAGTGACAGGTTTAACTTTTACTTGCTACTCATCCCGGATCCGGGAGCACCCTCATCAGTAAAAAAGCTGACTAGCATAGCGCCACAAGTAAATACTAGCATCTAAATATCATGAAATCACAAGTCCAAGACACCAGATGAAAGATACACATCTTGTGAATCCAGCCATCATTTCTGATTTTTAAAATGTTTTACAGGGAAGACACAATATGTAAATCTATTAGCTAACCACGATAGCAAAAGACACAACTTTTTTTTCCCACCATTTTTTTCCTGCATAGGTAGCTATCACAATTTCGACCAAATAAAGATATAAATAGCCACTAACCAAGAAACAACTTCATCAAATGACAGTCTGATAACATATTTATTGTATAGCATATGTTTTGTTAGAAAAATGTGCATATTCCAGGTATAAATCACAGTTCTACATTGCAGCTGCAATCTGAAATAGTGCCGAAGCAGCCAGAATAATTACAGAGACCAACGTCAAATACCTAAATACTCATCATAAAACATTTCTGAAAAATACACAGCGTACAGCAAATGAAAGACCAACATCTTGTGAATCCAGCCAATATTTCTGATTTTTTAAGTGTTTTACAGCGAAAACACAATATAGCATTATATTAGCTTACCACAATAGCCAGAAACACAAGCCGTTTACCAGCAGCAAAGGTTAGCGATCCTAACAAACCAGCAAAAGATATATAATTTGACTAACCTTCATATACTTCATCAGATGACAGTCCTGTAACATCATATTACACAATGCATATAGGATTTGTTCGAAAATGTGCATATTTAATGGCACAAATCGTGGTTATACAATGTGATTAGTAGTCAAACTTCAAGCAATCTGTCCGGCGCCATCTTGGAGAGGCACCTAATCTAATCGATAACTAAATCATAAACTTGACTAAAAAATACAGGTTGGACAGCAAATGAAAGATACATTAGTTCTTAATGCAATCGCTGTGTTAGATTTTTTAAATTAACGTTACTACGATATACAGCGTGCGCTAAAGCGAGACCGCACCGCAATTCATGGCGGAATTATTGTTTCACATTTTTCAACATAAATACGAATTAATAGCATGAAGACCTCTTACTATTTGTTGAGCTTCCATCAGAATCTTGGGCAAGGTGTCCTTTGTCCAGAACAATCGTCTTTTGGTTGAAAGATATCCTCTTCAACCGTGTAATTAGCAGCTAACGTTAGCCATATGCCGGAGAGGTGTCCAACTCGCGACGACGCATGACAAAGAAATTCCAGAAAATCGCAATAAACTGCTATAAGTCGGTTTAAATTAACTACCTTATGAAGTTAAGACAAAAATCAAATTAAATCAGAGCCGGAGATATAGAGCTGCTAAAACGAAAGCTTTTCAGGACGCCATGCTGCTGTCCCTCCTGCGTCAGGCCCCCCGTTGAAAAGGTCGGACCTTCCGTTCCAAAAGCTTTTATAGTGCCCCAGATGGTGCAATCCACTCCATTCAAATTCTCACCGCTTACTGACATCTTGGGGAAGGCGTATGCAGTGCATGTAGCCCCATAGCTTACATGGGAATTTATAAACTGACCCTGGAACAGAGACCTCGATTTCAGAAATCTCACTTGACAGGAAGTGTGCTGCAGAATGAGTTCTGTTTCACTCAGAGAAATAATTCAAACGGTTTTAGAAACTACAGAGTGTTTTCTATCCAATAGTAATAATAATATGCATATTGTACGAGCAAGAATTGAGTACGAGGCAGTTTAAATTGGGAACACATTTTTTACAAAGTGCCAACAGCACCCCCTATTGAGAAAAGGTTAATAGCACATAATCTCACCATGGACTGCCCCCTATACACTAAAGCAAGATTTTGATACAGACCAACCAGTTAGATTGTTTCTATCTTCTCTTTTCAAAAGAGTTGCAGCTTGCTTGATGCTCCTTGGAACTTTGTGAATAATCAGACTCCCCTCAAATGACAGTTAGGTTAGTTGAGCTTTCTTCTGGTGTAGCATGCTTATTCTTTGCTGACTGAACATTTTTGTCAAAGTTTGTCAAAGTGGAAAATTAGTTCTCGCATGTAGCTGTGGACGCCCCTAAAGTCTGTCCATGATTCAGTTTAGTAATCACGGTCGTTATAGCGGAAAAAGGCCCAGAGAATCGTGCCAGGATATCAAGCGGGGTCCATTTGTCCTCATTGGAGCCAGAGTGGGCGATTTCAGTCTGAAAAAACTGGCGAGCGACACTAAACTCAGCTTCCACCAAATCTGTTTTGCTTAGATCCAGCAGTGGTTTCAGCTTTTTCACTAGAAAGTCATGGCTCTCTGGTTCAAGGTAATACAGGGCCTCCACCAGTTGGCTGTTGCATTCGCTAAATCGTCCTGACATTTCATCAATGACTGCATCCAACGTGTTGAAGAACAGTCTTTTACACTCTCTCCTGTCCTGCTTGCCTACTGTACTGTCCACCACATATTGCTGGAGATTTGTACTTGCAGCTGGTGGTGGTGTTGCGTCAGTGCCACTGGCACTGCACTGTGCCCAAATGGTGTCAAAACTCGCTGTCGCACCTCAGATTCTCAACGCACTGTGGACCTCTTTGACTCCAGTGTAAAGATCCATCGCTTTTGCCTGGAGTAAGTTGTTTGGAGGATCGAGAAGACTGAGTATTCTATGCACCATGGTGGCTGTAAACTTAAATTAAAGCCAGTGTCCGTCAACGCCTTCAGGAGCCCTGTAGCCTCGAATCGTCTGTGTTGTAGAAACGTGTGCGTTTTTTCCCGCTTTTTATGGAAACCCAAAGGAGTCATACCTAACCGCCTAGTGGCTTTCCATAGCCCCCCTAAACACACTGTGCTGTCCATTGTGCTGACACAGCGCAGCGGAGATACAGATGTTTCTTGCGCCAGCCTGTCGCTCAATAATTTTAATAGGGATACAAAACAGAAACTGTGGTGGCCAATAACGCTTTAGCCCTCTCGTGG
This sequence comes from Salvelinus alpinus, assembly GCF_045679555.1. Classification (NCBI taxonomy): domain Eukaryota; kingdom Metazoa; phylum Chordata; class Actinopteri; order Salmoniformes; family Salmonidae; genus Salvelinus; species Salvelinus alpinus. Next base: position 50,576,774 of record NC_092108.1, on the reverse strand, counting down.
AGCTGGGCCCGTCTCAATATACTGTAAATACTGTCCATGTAAATGAGGTAACAGCATTTGTTTCCATTTTCCCTTCCCTGTGCCACACCCTGCAGCTTACTACACTCACAGCCAACTGTATTTTCACCTCCCTTCTTAGCGACATGTTTTCTTGTTACCTCTCCAAGATGCAGTAAAGTGCCCTTCCTCATCATCATCATGTCAGTTCACATGATGTTGTCAGTTATTGTCAGCTAAAAAGCGGGAAAAACTGCTTTTTGCCATTTTCTTTAATAAAAGGTTAGGCCTATGGCCTACCCTCTCATACCGCCTGAAATCAAGTCTTGGTTTTAACTTAACAATGCATATACCAAATCTATGGATATAACAGCCTATAGTCTCATTTCTGTCAAACAGGTGCGCCTACCATTTATTTCTTAACTTAGCGCTAGGGGTCATATTTTTTTTTTTTTTTTTATACAGGTAACGAGTTCAAACAGGTGCAGCTAATACAGGTAATGAGTGGAGAATAGGAGGGCTTCTTAAAGAAAAACTAACAGGTCTGTGAGAGCCGGAATTCTTACTGGTTGGTAGGTGATCAAATACTTATGTCATGCAATAAAATGCAAATGAATTACTTAAAAATCATACAATGTGATTTTCTGGATTTTTGTTTCAGATTCCGTCTCTCGCAGTTGAAGTGTACCTATGATAAAAAATTACAGACCTCTACATGCTTTGTAAGTAGGAAAACCTGCAAAATCGGCAGTGTATCAAATACTTGTTCTCCCCACTGTATATATATATTTAAGCTATAGGGCATGAGGGGGGTGTGGCATATAGCCAATAAACCACGGCTAAGGGCTGTTCTTAGACAAGATTACTTTTTTGTTTTTGTTACATGACAGCCTATTCTAAAATGGATTAAATAAATAACAATTCTCAGCAATCTAGACACAACACCCCATAATGACAAGGCAAAAACAAGTTTTTAATAAAAAAAAAAAAACAGTAATACCTTATTTACATAAGTTTTCAGCCCTTTTGCTATGAGATTCGAAATTGAGCTCAGGTGCATACTGTTTCCATTGATCATCCTTGAGATGTTTCCACCTGTGGTAAATTCAATTGACTGGACATGATTTGGAAAAGCACACACCTGTCTACTGCATATACGGTCCCACCATTGACAATGCATATCAGAGCAAAAACCAAGCAATGAGGTTGAATGAATTGTCCGCAGAGCTCCGAGACAGGATTGTGATGAGGCACAGAACTGGGGAAGGGTACCAAAAACATTCTGCAGCATTGAAGAACACAATGGCCTCCATCATTCTTAAATGGAAGAAGTTTGGAACCACCAAGACTCTTCCTAGAGCTGGCCGCCCGGCCAAACTGAGCAATCGGGAGAGAAGGGTCTTGGTCAGGGAGGTGACCAAGACCCTATTGTCACTCTGACAGAGTTCCTCTGTGGAGATGGGAGAACCTTCCAGAAGGACAACCATCTCTGTAGCACTCCACAAATCAGGCCTTTATGGTAGAGTGACCAAACGAAAGCCACTCTTGAGTAAAAGGCACATGACAGCCCGCTTGGAGTTTACCAAAAGTCACCTAAAGACTACCAGACCATGAGAAACAAGATTCTTTGGTCTGATGAAACCAAGATTGAATTCTTTGGCCTGAATGCCAAGTGTCATGTCCGGAGGAAACATCCCTACGGTGAAGCATGGTGGTGGCAGCATCATGCTGTGGGGATGTTTTTCAGCAGCAGGGACTGGGAAACTAGTCAGGATCGAGGGAAAGATGAACAGAGCAAAGTACAGAGAGATCCTTGACGAAAACCTGTTCCATAGCACTCTGGACCTCAGGCTGGGGCAACGACCCTAAGCCAAGACAATGCAGGAGTGGCTTCGAGATAAGCCTCTGAATGTCCTTGAGTGGCCCAGTCACAGCCCGGACTTGAACCCGATCTAACCTTTCTGGAAAGACCTGAAAATAGCTGACAGAGCTTGAGAGGATCTGCAGAGAGGAATGGGAGAAACTCACCAAAAACAGTTGTGCCAAGCATGTAGTGTCATTCCCAATAAGACTCGAGGCTGTAATCGCTGCCAAAGTTGCTTGAACAAAGTACTGAGTAAAGGGTCTGAATACTTTTGTAAATGTGATATGTCAGTATTTTTTTTTTTATACATTTGCAAACATTTCTAAAAACCTGTTTTTGCGTTTTCATTATGGGGTATTGTGTGTAGATTGTTGAGGGAAAAAAACAATTTAGAATAAGGCTACAGCCTGAACAAAATTTGGAAAACGTCAAGGTGTCTGAATACTTTCCGAAAGCACTGTATATAGCCTAATAATCAACAAATTCTAAAACACTGAGAAATATTGAATTTTCATCAATTACATGACCCTCCCCTGTACTAGATTTAAAAAATGCTAAACCCTCCCCTCAACTGAAATTGAAAAAGCAATGCCCTCCCCCATTTTCCTTCAGGTAACCATTCTGTACATTTTTAACTGTACCTTAGATTAATTCTGACTATTTTGAGGAAGTGTATACTGGCTACGGCGTCTCAAGATGGACAAACAGTACTATAGCACACTCGTTCGGTTCGCCTAGCCTTTAGAGGGTTGTGATTGATTGGTTGCTTGTTCTCAGCAGCGAATCAAAAAAACACCTGGCTATAAGATGGGGAAATGAAGATTGGGAAATGAGAGTCAATGTGACCGTCTTTGAATACCTTTCCCTCGGGAGTGTTTGTGGGTAATATCCCAAAATGACGCTTTGATGTCAAGTCGCACTCAAAGGAGGAGGTTGTAGGGACTGTGGGACATGGGCAAGCTTCCCAAAGTCTTTTGTAGCTGAATTTCTCTAGAAACAATGTTTGATAGGGATCTTCTGTGTGTGATTGAACGAAATTCGTGAAACTAAGCACCTTTCTTTTCTACAATTGGTGTGGGTCTGGGTCATAGAGAGAAATAAAGTAAATAAAGCTACCTGTACAAAACTTCACGGAAACTCACCCTTGGTCAGGTGAGCTCCCACGGGAAGTATTTCCCGACTGGAGCGGGACACCTATGTTAATAGAATTACTAGAACGGACACTCCCATTCAAGTTCAACTGTTCTAGTCACTCAGTCGGGGTCTCAACCTCAACTTAATGTTACTTATGATAGTAGAATACACAATGTGCAATTTCTAAATTTGGTAGTGCATCAGCAGTTTTCCCCTTATGTTAGTCACTCAACCAACTAACATTTACTGACAGGGCACGCAAGGCACGTGCCTAGGTACCCTGATCTCTAGGGGGCCCACATTGATTTTGTTAGTCACTCTCACTCAGATATCATATGAACACAGCAAAATGTGTAGAATTGCAGGAAATTAGCCTAAAAACAATAAATTGTCCTCTCAACGGCATGTCAAAATGTGTAGAATTGCAGAAGCTTGCTTAAAAATTGCAACAATTTATCTACGCCCTATGGCAACATGTGTAGAATTGCAGAACACTAACTTTAAAGCTAGGGCTGTGACGGTCACCATAATAACCGATTGAAACATTTTAAATAAAAAAATATTGTAGAATTGTAGTGACAACATCAAAACTATGAAATAACACACATGGAATCATTTAGTAAGCAAAAACAAATAAAAATATATTTGAGATTTTAGATTATTCAAAGTAGCCACGATGACAGCTTTTGGCATTCTCTAACCAGCTTCACCTGGAATGATTTTCCAACTATTTTGAAGGATTTCCCACATATGCTGAGCTAGTTTTCCTTCACTCTGCGGTCCAACTCATCACAAACCATCTCAATTGGTTTGAGGTCCGGTGATTGTGGAGGCCAGGTCATCTGATGAAGCCCTCGCTCCCTCTCCTTCTTGGTCAAATAGGCCTTACACAGCCTGGAGCTGTGTCAGGTCATTGCCCTGTTAAAAAACAAATGATAGTCCCACTAAGTGCAAACCAGATGGGATGGCATATCGCTGCAGAATGCTGTGTTAGCCATGCTGGTTAAGTGTGCCTTGAATTCTAAATTAATCACCTACAGTATCACCAGCAAAGCACCCCCACTCCATCACACTTCTTCTCCATGTTTCAAGGTGGGAACTACACATGCAGAGATCATCTGTTCACCTACTCTGCATCTCAAAGACACCGTGGTTGGAATCAAAAATCTTACATTTGGACTCATCAGACCAAAATAAAGATTTCCACTCGTCTAATGTCCATTGCTCGTGTTTCTTGGCCCAAGCAAGTCTATTCTTCTTAGTGGTTTCTATGCAGCAATTCAACCATGAAGGCCTGATTCATGCAGTCTCCTCTGAACAGTTGATGTTGAGATGTGTCTGTACCTTGAACTCTGTGAAGCATTTATTTGGGCTGCAATTTCTGAGGAGGGAAACTCTAATGAACTCATCCTCTGCAGCAGAGGTAGCTCTGGGTCTTCCTTTCCCGTTGCGGTACTCATGAGAGACCGTTTCATCACAGCGCTTGATGGTTTTTGCAACTGCACTTGAACTTGACATTTTCTGGATTGAATGACCTTCAAGTCTTAAAGTAATGATGGAGTAATTAAAGCAATTGATTCACGTCCAACTACCACATTACTGATCCAGTATTGATGGTTAATTAACGTCTATAAATAGATTAAAATAATTTATTAAGCTTCCAATGACAAAAAAAAAAAATATGTTTTATTTAAATAATATGCAAGCTATCAGAGGGGGTGGTCCCCATTCCCCCACCATTTAGTGAACCCTCACCCATAGAATAATTGTTCGCTGACCTCAGTAGCGATATAAACAAAAACTACGCCATAAGCAAGAAAACAGCAGATATTGCGACAGACACCCTCCAAAATAGACCATCAGGTTGTGGCGAAATCCTGCACGGATCCTTCACCGTGCGCTGCCACTTTAAGAGCGAAGGAGGGGATAAAAGAGAGTTCGTTCAGCTCTTTGAGGAGGAGCTCTTGGGTGGCGCGACAGTTTGATTGTGTGTGCTATGCTGCAGAAGTTTTTGTTTGGTTTCAGCGTATGTAGTTTATAACGTATTTAACTCAATCATCGGTGTGATCGCTCTACTGCTTGGTTGTTTTCATTTGGGACCGCGCTGGTTATGGATCGCATGGATTAGTAGCAACATTGTTGCGAAGCTTTAACCTACAAACCAACAAACCATCAGACAGTACACCTGCACGCCTGAAGACCACAGCTAAGATCTCTCTTGTTCCCTTTCTCTCTTTTCTCTATCGTTCCAGTGCTTTACCCTGAAACAGACTCTCTATTTTCCTAATGCACTTCCCAGTGAAGTTCATTGGAGCTGGACTATTCTTGCCCTGCCAGAAGTATTTGGGTGGCCATTTTAGTTAAAAGGGAGATTGCTTTCAAGTGTGTATTATTATTTGAACTGTGTTGAGGTGGGGTGTACTAAGGACATGTGGCCGAGAAGATTGTGGACATTTTTGGTCTGCTACAGCTCCCTGAACATCATGGTCAGTGGCCTTGCTGTTCCATTTCTTGACTGCAGCTGTCACAATAAAAAAAACACAGTAAATTATATAAAAGACTAATGGATATGTAGCATCTTACAGGTTCCCCACGGCACGTAAATCAGCATAAACAACCGGTTTATCATTAAAACTTCTTGTCAATAGGGGGGCGCTGTTTTCACTTTGGTAAAAATCGTGCCCAAATTAAACTGCCTCGTACTCTATTCTAGATCGTACAATATGCATATTATTATTACTATTGGATAGAAAACACTCAAGTTTCTAAAACTGTTTGAATTATATCTGTGAGTAAAACAGAACTCATTTTGCAGCAAACTTCCAGACAGGAAGTGAAAAATCTGAAAACGAGGCTCTGTTTCAGGGCCTGCCTATTCAATTGCCTAATATTTATCGATATGAATGCACTTCATACGCCTTCCACTAGATGTCAACAGGCAGTGGAAGGTGGAATGGGGTGTCTAGCTTGATCTGAGGTCGAACAAGAGCTTTTGGAGTGGCAGGTCAGGAATTTCCTTTCTCTACCTAGGCGCATGAAGCACCTCTATATTGTCTTCTGATAAGCGTTCGGTATACACGGCTAATATCTCCGGCTCTGATTTTATTTGATACATGTGATAATAACATCATAAAGTATTTTTTTTTCAACCGAGTTGTATCAGTTTATTCAACGTTTATTGGGACTTTTGGAATTTTCCGTTCTTTGCGTCAAGAGAAGATGGGCATGTTCGCGCCACATGGCTAGCTATGGTTGCTAATTCGACAGGAGAAGAGGACATTCTAAAACCAAACAACGATTTATTCTGGACCTAGGACTCCTTGTACAAGATTCTGATGGAAGCTCAGCAAAAGTAAGAACAATTTATGATGTTATTTCGTATTTCTGTGGAAAATGTTGATTCCTATTCTCTGCCGTTTTGGTGGGCGCTGTCTCGCAATAACGCAAGCTGTTTGTTATGGTAAGTTATTTTTAAAAATCTAACACGGCGGTTGCATTAAGAACCAGTGTATCTTTCATTTGCCATACAACAAGTATTTTTATGTAAAGTTTATGATGAGTTCTTTGGTCAGATTAGGTGAGTGTCCAAAATAGCTCCGGACATTCTGGTGAATCGATGCTACATATTCACAATGTATAACCATGGTTTGCAGCTCTAAATATGCACATTTTCTAACAAAACATAAGTGTATTGTATAACCTGATGTTATAAGACTGTCATCTGATGAAGTTGGTCAAGGTTAGTGATTAATTTTATATCTTTTGCTGGTTTTTGCGAATGCTATCTATGCGGTGAATAAATGCGGTTGTGTGTTTGGCTATTGTGGTAAGCTAATATAATGCTATATTTTGTTTTCGCTGTAAAACACTTAAAAAATCGGAAATATTGGTTGGATTCACAAGATGTTTATCTTTCATTTGCTGTACACCATGTATTTTTCATACATGTTTTATGATGAGTATTTAGGTATTTCACGTTGCTCTCTGTAATTATTCTGGCTGCTTTGGTGATATTTTTGATGGTAGCTGCAATGTAAAACTATGATTTATACCTCAAATATGCACATTTTCGAACAAAACATAGATTTATTGTATAACATGTTATAACACTGTCATCTGATGAAGTTGTTTCTTGGTTTGTGACTAATTATATCTCTATTTGGTCGGTTTTGTGATAGCTACCTATGCGGTAAAAAAATTGTGAAAATATGCGGTTGAGTCTTTTGCTATTGTGGTTAGCTAATAGAAATACATATTGTGTTTTCGCTGTAAAACATTTAAAAAATTGGGAAATGATGGCTGGATTCACAAGATGTGTATCTTTCATTTGCTGTATTGGACTTGTGATTTCATGATATTTATATGCTAGTATTTACTTGTGGCGCTATGCTAGTCAGCTTTTTTACTGATGAGGGTGCTCCTGGATCCGGGATGGTGATGAAGTAGAAGTTAATTCGCCATTGCAAATCCTACTTGACGGAGCCACGAGTGTTACGCATAGCAGTACATATTCAATAGCATTTTCAACAAGTTTATATATTTAAATTATGGCGAATAAATCAGGAAAAGCTAAAACAAAGTCTAGGTATACAGATTTAACCCAATTTATAGAGGGAATTGATAGAGACAGCGAGACCGAGTCGCTTCAGGAAGATGAATCTTTCAGAGACGCTAGTTTTGACTCCCAGGCGGAAGAAATGTTTCTGCACGGCGAGGATGCCATGCTGGATTGGTAAATTCTAATGCTAATGTCATTGTTTGAAATTAGTAAGTTTTAAGTTCCTCGGCGTACACATCACGGACAAACTGAATTGGTCCACCCACACAGACAGCGTTGTGAAGAAGGCGCAGCAGCTTATCATCCATAAGGCGAGGTCAGTACAGGTGCATCAAAGCAGGGACCGAGAGACTGAAAAACAGCTTCTATCTCAAGGCCATCAGACTGTTAAACAGCCACCGCTAATTTAATTGATTCAGGCTCGACAATATCTCTCAAACATTGTTCAATGATCTCAAAAGGGCTTTGAACCCAGCTAAAAGTTGGTTAAAAACGGAACGATGCGACACTGAACTTCGAGGTCACAATGCGACTCATGCTGAAACTACTCTTCCAAGACATATTGCTTGTTCACTCTGTGTATGTTACCAGCCTCGAAACTGAACATCTGCTACTCGAAGCAGACTTGATTGATCGTTTGGTCCCACTGATGGATTGGAAACGCAACCAATTGTGGTCACAGGTAACCGTGCCGTCTCGAACACTGTCTTCTCCTTGCATTGACTGCGACACAGTCATCCACAAGGAGCATCTGTCGACAGCACCCCTTGGGAAAAAGACGTTCAGACACCTCTTGATGCAGAATCTGAATCAAGCCGATATTATGATATCAAGTCACATTCAACCAGCTAACCTGATTGACTATTATTTTCATGATTTCGAGCCAGCAGTCTCTGTGACTGAGCAAGTTCCTCCTCGTTGGAGTCATGTGATACTGTAGCTAAGATGAACTTCTCTTGTCCTTCGGACACTTCCGCAAGCACCGCAGCCGTCTCAGGAAACACGTGTAGAGTGGACTCTGCTTCCGATGATACATGTTCCGTTTTGAGAGGGACTGAAACCCCTTTCTATGACACTAACAGTGTCAGTCCCGCCACTGACTCAATGACTCCCACTGGGGAAACAAAAATATCCTTGTCTTAGTTCACAGGTACTGGAACGGTTGCCACATGCGGACGCTGTGGTGACTGGCAGGCCATGACGACTGGCAGGCCATGACAGCAACTGAGCGTTTTGAAGCACAAACACCAGGGGATTTGGTTGAAAGATTACAGGCAACGCGGCTGCTGACTACTCATACAAAGGGTCCAACCTTTTCTTTTGTACCTCGGACACCAAAGGGGAATACTGGGGGGGGGGGGGTTGAGACTACGTGCAACACTGTCTGATGAGGAAACAAATCTAGTTGTCAACTTCCACTTGAGAACAGAGAGGATCGGACAAGCCCCTCGACGGGGATAACCTTAGAATACATCTGAGATATCACTGGGGTTAAAATAAGTCCTGAAAACAAATGGTAACAATAAACATTCCATGTCATATGTAGTCTCAACTACAATACAACTGGTAAAATGCTCTAATCATGTGTTCCAGAAGGATAACATTTCAGAATGAATTGGTAAGATAGCTGTTCCCCTTGGGTACCACTACCAATGCCAGCAACCATCAGTCCAGCCACAATCAGTAAGAAGGTTAGAGACCTAACAATTCGAATTGCCATTGATAATAGCGACAAAGGAGGTAGTAGTCACTCAGCTTGCACGTGGAAGGGAGTCTCCAAAACACTCTTCTGATGGTTAACACACATGCCGCTAATAAATAGAACCCTCCATTCAGGAGTTAAGTTATTAAAAGTCATGAACCATGATCACACCGCGTACGACTAGTTCAGTGCTTATAGAGTACTTCTGTCGTGAGGTTAGCTCCTCCGTGGATAACATAGCTATGAAATAGACTCATTCAAACCTATCGCCACTACAATGGTGTAAGACACATTGACTTGTAGTAAAACCACTACAGGTCCCCTTGGCATGTGACTTGTCTCAGCCTCCAGTATTTATGCTGCAGTAGTTTATGTGTCGGGGGGCTAGGGTCAGTTGGTTATATCTGGAGTACTTCTCCTGTCTTATCCAGTGTCCTGTGTGAATTTAAGTATGCTCTCTCTAATTCTCTCCTTCTCTCTTTCTTTCTCTCTCTCGGAGGACCTGAGCCCTAGGACCATGCGTCAGGACTACCGGGCATGATGACTCCTTGCTGTCCCCAGTCCACCTGGCCTTGCTGCTGTTCCAGTTTCAACTGTTCTGCCTGCGGTTATGGAACCCTGACCTGTCCCAGACCTGCTGTTTTCAACTCTTAATGATCGGCTATGAAAAGCCAACTGACATTTATTCCTGATTATTATTTGACCATGCTTGTCATTTATGAACATTTTGAACATCTTGGCCATGTTCTGTTATAATCTCCACCCGGCACAGCCAGAAGAGGACTGGCCACCCCTCATAGCCTGGTTCCTCTCTAGGTTTCTTCCTAGGTTTTGGCCTTTCTAGGGAGTTTTTCCCAGCCACCGTGCTTCTACACCTGCATTGCTTGCTGTTTGGGGTTTTAGGCTGGGTTTCTGTACAGCACTTCGAGATATTAGCTGATGTACGAAGGGCTATATAAAATAAACTTGATTTGATTTGAGGTCGGCACCGATTCTTCTTAATGACACACGGCAATTGACACATAAATGATCTCATTCTGAACAGGTTGCAGCCTAGTAGGATACTTGGTAGGCGCTTGTGTAAGCATAAACGCACATGTACAACGGAACATTTAATGAGGATTTATACTAAGATCACTTAAGGGTACGAGCAAAATACCAGCCTTGGTAAAGTTGAAAATTCACTCTGAAGCCCCTTTGACTCCACATAATCACCAGTTTCTCCCCAGAGGTCCATAGGGTCATTCTTGTAGACGGTCCAAAGCTAGTGCCTTACCATGTAGTTATCAACTTAGGATAGTGCCCTAAGCAACACACCGCTAAGTAGGATCACCCTAGATATGACATTAGACAAAATGTCATGATTGTGAGGACAGACACTGGGAGATGAGAAGCAAGTACAGGGAGTGAATATTTAATAAATAACCGACATGAAACAAAACATGGACAGCGTCAGGACAAGGGAAACATAACGACATTAATGCTGACATGGGGATCAAACTGAATAGACTGATATAGGTAAGGCAATCACTAAAGTGATGGTGTCCAGGTGAGTCCAATGAAGCACTGATGCACGTAACGATGGTGACAGGTGTGCATAATGACGGGCCGCCTGGCGCCCTCGAGTGGGAGCAGGCTTGACAATGATAGAGTCATTTAGCCAACACCGTGGACGTATATAGAATATAGTCCAATTAGATGATTAATCTGTGGTAACTATATATTTTCTGTGTTTTTATTCATTTTTGTTTCATATTCTTTGACGATTAGGAAGTGTTAGAGCCACAAACAAGTTCCCCATACAACCACCAGTTAGTGCCACAATGCCGCTCATTTGGGGAGGAAATGAAATTATGTATTTTGTGAGTGCGTTGTTCACGTCTGTCTAAGTTACTGGGGTGGCAGGTCGCCTAGTGGATTAGAGCGTTGGGCCAGTAAATTAAAGGTTGTTGGATCAAATCCCTGAGCTGACAATTAAAAAAATCTATTGTTCTGTCCCTGACCAAGGTAGTTAATCCACTGTTCCCCAGTAGGCCATCATTGTAAATAAGAATGTGTTCTTAACTGACTTGCCAAATTAAATAAAAGTTATATAAAAAATACTGCCTAGACCCACCAGCCTGGATGACAGGTCTGGAATGGAGATCCACAAGCAGGACATCCCGTGGTTATTTTTATGGTGGGTTGCAACTTGCAAAGGATTCTGAGGTTGAACCCACCAGAGGGGGACTGTCATGACTACACGCTCAGATCAGCTTTGCAATGGTTGACAAATAACCAGGCCCTCTCTCACCCACAGAAGAGAGGAGGGTCATACATTTTATGCAGCAGAGACTTTCTCTCTTGCTCTTCAGTATCAATCAAAGGAATGGAATGTCTAGAGAGACTTTTGCCAGCCCAACTCTAACGTCCAAAAAGTTAACTTTGGAACAATATTTCTAACATCCGAATGTGGGAAATGGTAAGTGGATAGATGTAGAAAACTATTGTCATATTGTTTGTCATTTTGTGATGTTATTAAAAACTGAAACCCCCTTTGGCTGTCATCCAATCTGATGTGAATACAATATGAAGAATGTTTTTGTTAAGATAGGAATATGATTTTGGTTTTCTAATGAGATAATGGTTTTTGATGTCCTTTGCACTTTAAATAGCCATGCCCCGATTGAGCTCAGAGAGCTTGTCAGCGTGATGGAACCGCCCTTTTCGACCAGAGTGCTTAAAAGGACTGGCTAAGAATGAACATATCAGACCAGAAAGACGTGAGACCGTGGCCATCCCTTCTTCAGTCAGCTACCCCCCCCCCACACACAAAAAATAAACATCCATAACTGTCGGTTACACGGTTATATGGTAATTGTGCCAGCCCTATTTAAAGGTGCAAACATTTTCTCCACCGTCAAGATTCCACAAAAATATTCTTCCCGTGAAACAACGGTCCTGCTCACATTACATGAGTTTCACGTTGCGACCTCTGCAATTTCCAGATGTGTCATAGTACCCGTGGCTTTAAGAAGTGTCATCATCACCTCTCCTACTCTGTGGTTTTAACAGAATTACGGAGGTGCAAACAAGCACTTGCACAAGTCGCATCGTAGCACCCCCCTCACTACACAAGATATGATGGAATATTTCTGGCATGTCAGAAAAATAATTGGGACATAAGCTGCGGATCAGGAGAGCAATCAGGTTAGAGCCTATTACTTTAAGATTCACCTGCAATCCCAGAAATGTTATGGATCCTATAACAAAATCACAGTTTAATCGCGTAATGTATGGCAGGCTTTAGAGTTGTACATGAAGGAGATTTGTTTGAAAGGAAACCACGCTCCGTGACAAAAGTTCAAGAAGAAAGACACTTTGTAAACTAAGCCACGCTATCATATTCGACTTGGGGCCTGATACAAAAGCATGTTCTTGTTTTCAATTGAATGTGTCCGACAATAAATTGAGTTCCTTAGATAAAATGACTAAACTCAGAGACACACATACTGTATCTGCCTGACTGTCATTGTCATGAGAAAAAAAACATATAAGGATGACCTACCAAGAAGAAAAGGAGGGGGTCGAGGTATTGGCTGACGCTGTTGTGAACGGGGTGACCATGTGAATTAGCTATTAGATAGGATGTACTTGACCTTTGAATGAAGACATTTCCAGAACACACACGATAAAGGCAAATGCCACATCTGAGGCTCTGTCCGAAATGGCATACATATACCCTATGTAGTGCACTACTTTTGACCAGGGCCCTATGGGCTCTAGTCCACTAGCTAGGAAATAGAGCCCCATTCGGAATGCATTCTGACCCAGGATATTCACTATGTGTCATAAGGAGTGGCGTAAAGTGACTGAGCGATCAGTGTCCAATGTGACTACAGTGGCCCAGGTTTCACATGCGGGGTGGATTGATGCCCCCAAGCGCACACACACACACACACACACACACACACACACACACACACACACACACACACACACACACACACACACACACACACACACACACACACACACACACACACACACACACACACACACACACACACACACACACACACACACACACACACACACACACACACACACACAACCAGCATTAGTTACTCTGATAAAAATGTAAGAAACGTGTTTAATCCAGTTTAAAAGGGAAAAGGAAACCTTCATGAACAGCAGTACGTCCTCTTTTCAAGGTGCCGAATGTCAATAAACTATTTTATATGGCAGCCTTTAAAGCTATACAATATACAGAATCATTATTATGACAAACAGTTGGCAATGTCTACATAAAAACAGAAAGTACATAAGCTCTAAGACTTTCTCAAAATAGCTCCGGATCTGTACAAATGAAGAGATTTTAAGAAGTAAAATACCTGCATTTTGTCATGTTTCAAAGCAGTGTGCAAGACTCGTTCAAAAGACAATTACATACATGAGCATGTTCTATTCATGACCTAATCTATATCACAGCCGATTACTGTAAAAGCACAAGGAATTGACTGGTGTGCGTGGTGTCCTTGGGCTTCCAACGAGCTCCTCTTGAGCTGAGCTCTGTTTTTTTGTGTCTCTTTAAGTGTATTTTTTTGAAAATAATGAGAGATTAAAGCTTTATCTCAGATTCCAAAATGTTTTTTGACGCACTCCAGCAGCAAAGTGGTTCTCGGTACTCTGACAGGAGAGAATTTTTGTGATGTAGTTTCTTCCCCATTTACCTAATCATAGACCTTTACAGAATTGTTTGAAATGCTTATTTATCAGATTAGCAAATGTTCATGAGGTACACAGCATGTATTGAAATCTCTCACATGAGACCTATCACACTGATATTATATAAGGGTCATGTTCATTAGGGCAGGCAATGGATAAACGTTTAAAAATGTTTTGCAACAGAAAACTAAAATGAGTGTTTATTATTGGTCCAGGTAGCCCCTCCCTGTTTCAGTCAGTTTTCTTCAATTTGGTTCCTAATGAACATAGCCTGCTTAGGACTGAGTAGAGCTTCTAAAGGGTTTATAAATACATTACTCCCTTTCAGAGACACTTCGGATCATTTTAAACCACAGACAAACACTATTATGCCACATTTACATGGTAAGAAACACTGATTTCCAAATTTTTATATCACACTGGTGTTTTTACCAAAGTTCCTTTGTGGCTTCGGGGAATATACTATAAATATATCCATGGGTCTAGCTGGGTTACGCAGTATGAACCGTGAACATTGTGCTTTAATGAATCACATTTAAATCAGGTAACATGGGTTTCTGTAGTCATTTTATGAAGAGGGAAATATTACAACAAATTTAGACATACTTTTTTGGATATCCTTCCTAGTGCTCTTGCCGGAAGTAATATTATGTTGTGTTTTCAAAATATAAACCAACTATGATCTTACTCCGCAAAAGCTTTGTGTGTGAAGGTTAGTATGCATTATCTATTGACATAAGGGGGGTGGGTGGATATAGTACCTTGTTTGAGAGTGTGTTAATGGGGACAAAGTAGTAAAATGTTGGCTAATCACTGACTACTGTGCGTCCTACAGACTAATCATTAGCGGTGTGCTGAGTACACGGACAAAACAAGTATCGTAACGGATCTGGAGAATTTCTCTTGAATACGATTATGCCGCAAGTATTTTTGTAATTATCCATGCTTGGAAAAAAGTAATTTTCAGCTGCAATCTCCCTTTCACTCAAAGTGCTGTGTGCTGTGTGCTCTAAACAACTATTGGCCAGTTATTCTGTCTGTAAAGAAACAGGGGGGGGTATAGGTTGAGCCTGCTGCAACGATTAGATATAACAAGCCGCTCTCCCCCTTCTCTCATTTCCCCAGACAGACACACGCAGGGCTCTGTTTCACTCACCCATTTCACTTACAGTCACTCGTCTCAGGGCAAAAATCTTCCCTTTTCCAAAATGTGTGTATGAATTACAATCGGTAGCTGGTCATTGTTGTTCAATCTAGTTATTTTCTGTCAACGTTGATGATGCCACATGGTTGTTTTCGTCTATCTACTTGGCGTGGTTCAGTAGGCCTATTTTAATTTTTCTGTATAGTTATTCCATTGCTGACGACGTCCAAGCCCATGCTTGCTTACTATTATTATTTATTCTCTCCCAGTCATGTTTACCGAGTGACGGATCGTTAAGAAAATACAATGACAAATTAAGATTTTGATTGGAGAGAAAAGTTCTGCTCCTCTCAAAAGTGAAATAATATATGGGGCAAGCAAATTAGCCTACCTTCATTTAAAATGGTGTTCGTAATACATTCAAGCAGTAGTAGGCAGCCATGCAATTAGACTATTTATTAGCCTATTTAGTTGATAATTGACAAGAGCTAAGTAACTAAAACATGTGCATTTTTATCTGTTGGGGTCAATTAACTTTGAACAACGTGTGTGAATCAGTGAAATAACATAATGATGCCCTCTTAGATGCACTCTGAGTGATAGCGCAGTAATGCGCATTTGAGGTATAGGCTTTAACAGCATTTAAAGCGCACTTCCGGATTTTCGATCACTAGTAAATCTGATTAGGAGTATAAAGTGATATGATTACAAATACGAGTATGACAAGATCGGCACACCAATACTAATTGTGCTGCTGCTGCTGCTGAAAATGACTTTGACACCAGCTTTAGTAGTACAGAGCATGTACACTCAACAAAAATATAAATGCAACAATTTCTACGATTTTACTGAGTTACGGTTCATATAAGGAAATCAATCAATTTATATACATGGATTAGGCCCCAATCTATCAGATACAGTACACATCTGTTGGTCACAGATACCTTAAAAAAAAGATAGGGGTATGGATCACTAAACCAGTCAGTATCTGGTGTGACCACCATTTGCCTCATGCAGCACAACACATGTCCTTCGTATAGAGATGATCAGGCTGTTGATTGTGGCCTATAGAATGTTGTTCCACTCATTGGCTATGCGAATTTGGTGGATATTGGTGGAAACTGGAACACGCTGTCGCACACGTTGATCCAGAGCATCCCAAACATGCTCAATGGGTGACATGTCCGGTGAGTATGCAGGCCATTGAAGAACTGACCATTTTCAGGAGAAATAGGTGAAATCCTTTCAACTGTTGTTCTATATTCTCTGTGATATCCTCAACACGCCGTGACACTGTTTGTCTTGACAGGGAAACATTTTCAAACAGCTCTTTCTTGTCGGGGCAAAGTATTGCTGCAGAGTCAATTAAACATTCTTTAATGAATTCGCCCTCAGCGAATGGCTTGCTATGTTTAGTGATTTTGTGGGACAGTACATAGCTAGCTCTCACAATTCCGTCATTTGCTGAATGCAGTTTTGTGAAAAATCCTTGCTGCTTTTGCAACTGAGAAGGCAACTCTTTCGATGCACTTGCCCTCTGCTCAGAAGACATATTCCTATATTTCTCAGCATGCTTCGTCTGGAAGTGTCGGGACAAGTTTTAGTCTATCAAGACAGCGATGCTCTCTTTGCACACTAAGCACACACTAAGCACCCTGATACCTCAATAAAGAATTAATTTGATGTCCACTCTTGCATTACATTGCTTACATTGGTATTGACATTACAGTTGATCTGGAAGTATTACGTTTTTGGGGCGCTAAAATACGGTCAATTGTATGGACCAAGGCGATGTACAAAAGTGAGTGAGTTTACGTTATGTAAGTCAATGAGACAATATGGCATCTTGGATTAAATGTATTTTCGTTGTAAATGTTGTGGCTCTTAAAAGGTTACATTTTTACAAACAATGGCTCGTATTAAGTGTATTTACATGAGTACATACAATATGAACCATGCTAATGATATGTATTTTAGAAGGTTAATTGTTATGAAATGTATATCTAATGGATGCATGCTAACCCCTAACGTTAGCTAGCTAGCCTACCGTAACCTAGTTGTTGTTAGCTGTCCGTGGATTTATGTTACATTTAATACACAGGCCTCTTCTATAATTAGTTTGTACAATTAGCACTGTATATAAAGAGTGAATCAGATGTACTGTTGTTGCCTCAACAATGTATGGGTGTATTTAGTTATTTTTCTCACCACCATTTTAGTGATAGGGTAGCTACAGTTAGCTAAACAAACACTAATTAGATGGTAACTAACTGTTAGCTAGCTAGCTCCATGAAGTTAAGCGATAGCTTTAGCTATGATATGACAGCATTGAGAAAATGTAATTGTAATGTATTTGAGAATGTGTGAAAGTATTTGCTATTTCCATAATATACGGCGTCCACCCACACTGCCCAGAGTGGGTGAAATGCTCTTTGGTGATGAATTTTCACTTCCTTATATTATAAAATACATTTTACAAAGACAAATATGATTATTCATGTTCTGAATTGATCAGTGGACGTTCTCTAACATATCATTAGCAGTTTATCCAAAAAGTTGGATTTCGTAACCTAATACATCTGATATAACCACCGAGCTCTGTTGACATAGCAGTGCAGGTTTTTAGTAACAACTTTTGAGGAAATTACATTTTGTGGTCGTAGTCTTCAAAGTTGTTTCCACGGGTCGCAAAAAACTAAATTAGCATGACACAAGCTGAATTAAATGTAATAGGCTTTGAAAATAAAAAGCTTGGTATACGCTCGGTGCTCCATTGACATTTCACAGAGATAGCCTGGTTCCGCTCTAGGTTTCTTCCTAGGTTCTGGCCTTTCTAGGGAGTTTTTCCTAGCCACCGTGCTTCTACACCTGCATTGCTTGCTGTTTGGGGTTTTAGGCTGGGTTTCTGTACAGCACTTTGAGATATCAGCTGATGTAAGAAGGGCTATATAAATACATTTGATTTGTTCGATAATGTGCATATTTATATCCACAAATCTCGGTTTACATTGGCGCCATGTTCAGAAATGCCTCCAAAATATCCGGAGTAATTGCAGAGAGCCATGTCAAATAACAGAAATACTCATCATTAACTTTGATGAAAGATACATGGTTTACATATAATTAAAGATACACTTGTTCTTAATGCAACCGCTGTGTCAGATTTAAAAAAAACTTTACGTAAAAAGCACACCATGCAATAATCTGAGACGGCGCTCAGATTTAACAACATTTCTCCGCCATGTTGGAGTCAACAGAAATACGAAATTACATCATAAATATTCCCTTACCTTTTATTATCTTCATCACAATGCAGTGCCAGGAATCCTAGTTCCACAATAATTTCGTTGTTTTGTTCGATAATGTCCATTACTTATGTCCAATTAGCTAATTTTGCTAGCATGTGTAGTACACGTGTCCAAACGCTCGCCCAGATGCAGGCAAACGTTTGACGAAAACTTCAAAAAGTTATATTACAAGTCGAATAAACTGGTCAAACTTAGTAGAGAATCAATCTTCAGGATGTTGTTATCATATATATCCAATAACGTTCCAACCGGAGCATTCTTTTCAGTCTCTATAAGTAATGGAACGCATGACGATATCATGAGGAAAGTGCGTGACCAAGAACTGACACTCTGCCAGACCACTGACTCAAACACCTCCCATCCGGTCCCACAACACAGCATAAGCTTCATTCCACGTTCTACTGACTGCTGACATCTAGTGGAAGGCGTAGGAAGTGCAAACAGATCCATATATTACAGGGAATTGAATAGGCGATGACTTTAACATCGACCACTCTCAGAATTCTCACTTCCTGTTTGGATTTTTTCTCAGGTTTTCGCCTGCCATATGAGTTCTGTTATACTCACAGACATCATTCAAACAGTTTTAGAAACTTCAGTGTTTTCTATCCAATAGTAATAATAATATGCATATATTAGCATCTGGGACAAAGCAGGAGGCAGTTCACTATGGGCACGCAATTCATCCAAAAGTGAAAATGCTGCCCCCTATATCAAAGAGTTAAAAGGTCATTTACCACCTTCACAAGTGCAGTCTCAGTGCTATGATGGGGTCTAAAACCAGACTGAAGCATTTCGTATACATTGTTTGTCTTCAGGAAGGCAGTGAGTTGCTGCGCAACAGCTTTTTCAAAACATTTTCAGAGGAATGGAAGATTCAATATAGGCCGATAGTTTTTTATATTTTCTGGGTCAATGTTTGGCTTTTTCAAGAGAGGCTTTATTACTGCCACTTTTAGTGAGTTTGGTACACATCCGGTGGATAGAGAGCCGTTTATTATGTTCAACATAGGAGGGCCGAGCACAGGAAGCAGCTCTTTCAGTAGTTTAGTTGGAATATGGTCCAGTATGCAGCTTGAAGGTTTAGAGGCCATGATTATTTTCATCATTGTGTCAAGAGATATAGTACTCAAACACTTGAGTGTCTCTCTTGATCCTAGGTCCTGGCAGAGTTGTGCAGACTCAGGACAGCTGAGCTTTGGAGGAATACGCAGATTTAAAGAAGTGTCTGTAATTTGCTTTCTAATGATCATGATCTTTTCCTCAAAGAAGTTCATGAATTTATTACTACTTGGGGAATGCTGCTTCTTAGTTAGCTTTGCAACATTATCAAAAAGACATTTCGGATTGTTCTTATTTTCCTCAATTAAGTTGGAAAAATAGGATGATCGAGCAGCAGTGAGAGCTCTTCGACACTGCACGGTACTGTCTTTCCAAGCTAGTCGGAAGACTTCCAGTTTGGTGTGGCACCATTTCCGTTCCAATTTTCTGGAAGCTTGCTTCAGAGCTCGGGTATTTTCTGTATACCAGGGAGCTAGTTTCTTATGACAAATGTTTTTAGTTTTTAGAAGTGCAACTGCATCTAGGGTATTGCGCAAGGTTAAATTGAGTTCCTCAGTTAGGTGGTTAACTGATTTTTGTCCTCTTTTGTCCTTGGGTAGGCAGAGGGAGTCTGGAAGGGCATCAAGGAATCTTTGTGTTGTCTGAGAATTTATAGCACAACTTTTGATGCTCCTTGGTTGGGGTCTGAGTAGATTATTTGTTGCGATTGCAAACGTAATAAAATGGTGGTCCGATAGTCCAGGATTATGAGGAAAAACATTAAGATCTTCAACATTTATTCCATGGGACAAAACTAGGTCCAGAGTATGATTGTGACAGTGAGTAGGTCCAGAGAAATGTTGGACAAAACCCACTGAGTCGATGATGGCTCCGAAAGCCTTTTGGAATAGGTCTGTGGACTTTTCCATGTGAATATTAAAATCACCAAAAATGAGAATATTATCTGCTATGACTACAGGTCCGATAGGAATTCAGGGAACTCGGTGAGAAACGCTGTATATGGCCCAGGAGGCCTGTAAACAGTAGCTATAAAAAGTGATTGAGTAGGCTGCATATATTTCATGACTAGAAGCTCAAAAGACGAAACATATATATTTTTTTGTAAATTGAAATTTGCTATCGTAAATGTTAGCAACACCGCCGCCTTTGCGGGATGCACAGGGGATATGGTCACTAGTGTAACCAGGAGGTGAGACCTCATTTAACACAGTAAATACATCAGGCTTAAGCCATGTGTCACACCCTGGCCTTAGTATTCTTTGTTTTCTTTATTATTTTAGTTAGGTCAGGGTGTGACATGGGGAATGTATGTGTTTTTGTAGTGTCTAGGGTGGTTGTATGGTTTAGGGGGTTAAATAGAGTAGATGGGTTTGTGTTTAGTATAGGTGTCTAGCTGTGTCTATGGTTGCCTGAATGGTTCTCAATCAGAGACAGATGTCATTAATTGTCTCTGATTGGGAGCCATATTTAAGGCAGCCATAGGCACTAGGTTAATGTGGGTAATTGTCTATGTTGTACGTTTGTAGCATGTGTGTGCACTTACGTCATTAGCTTCACGATTCGTTTGTTGTTTTGTTTCAGTTTGTTATAGTGTTTGTTGCGTGTTTTTTTTCCTTTCTCTACAATAAAAGAGAATGTATTTTGCACACGCTGCGCCTTGGTCCACTTTCTCTCAGCAAGACGATCGTGACACCATGTTTCAGTCAGGCCAATCACATCAAGATTATGATCAGTGATTAGTTCATTGACTATAACTGCCTTTGAAGTGAGGGATCTAACATTAAGTAGGCCTATTTTGAGATGTGAGGTATCACAATCTCTTTCAATAATGGCAGGAATGGAGGAGGTCTTTATCCTAGTGAGATTGCTAAGGCGAACACCGTCATGTTTAGTTTTGCCCAACCTAGGGCGAAGCACAGACACGGTCTCAATGGGGATAGCTGAGCTGACTCCACTGGCTAACAGCCTGCTGCCTGGCCTGCACCCTATTTCATTGTGGAGCTAGAGGAGTTAGAGCCCTGTCTATGTTGGTAGATAAGATGAGAGCACCCCTCCAGCTAGGATGGAGTCTGTCACTCCTCAGTAGGCCAGGCTTGGTCCTGTTTGTGGGTGAGTCCCAGAAAGAGGGCCAATTTTCTACAAATTCTATATTTTGGGAGGGGCAGAAAACAGTTTTCAACCAGCGATTGAGTTGTGAGACTCTGCTGTAGAGCTCATCACTCCCCTTAACTGGGAGGGGGCCAGAGACAATTACTCGATGCCGACATCTTTCTAGCTGATTTACACGCTGAAGCTATGTTGCGCTTGGTGACCTCTGACTGTTTCATTCTAACATCGTTAGTGCCGACGTGGATAACAATATCTCTCTACACTCGCCAGTTTTAGCTTTAGCCAGCACCATCTTCAGATTAGCCTTAACGTCGGTAGCCCTGCCCCCTGGTAAACAGTGTATGATCGCTGGGTGATTCGTTTTAAGTCTAATACTGCGGGTAATGGAGTCGCCAATGACTAGGGTTTTCAATTTGTCAGAGCTAATGGTGGGAAGCTTCGGCGTCTCAGACCCCGTAACGGGAGGAGTAGAGACAAGAGAAGGCTCAGACTCCGACTCGCTGCTTAAAGGGGAAAAACGGTTGAAAGTTTCTGTCGGCTGAATGAGCGACACCGGTTGAGCATTCCTACAGCATTTCCCTCCAGAAGCCATGAGAAAGTTGTCCGGGTGCGGGGACTGTGCGAGGGGATTTGTACTAATGTTACTATCTGTACTTACTGGTGGCACAGACGCTTTTTCATCCTTTCCTACACTGAAATTACCCTTGCCTAACGATTGCGTCTGAAGCTGGGCTTGCAGCACAGCTATCCTCGCCGTAAGGAGATCGTTCTCCTGTATATTATGAGTACAGCGACTGCAATTAGAAGGCATCATGTTAATGTTACTACTTAGCTTCGGATGGTGGAGGTCCTGACGAATCATGTCCAGATAAAGCGTCCGGAGTGAAAAAGTTGAATGAAAAAAAAAGTTGTGAGGGAAAAACAAAAAATATAAACGTAAAAACCGTAAAGTTGTCAGGTAGCAAAGTAAGGTTGGCAACAAAACGCACAACAACACGTAAACAAAGCAGAGACAGACTGGCACCCAGGCTGGCTTTCAAATTGTACAACAGTCAATCAGTGAATTGGATGAGAACAGCTGATATTGGCCTTGTTGTTTAAATGAAATTCAATTAATAAATTGTTTCAGATGAAGACCATCAGACCAAAGGACAGATTTCCACCAGTTAAATGTCCATTGCTCATGTTTCTTAGCCCGAGCAAGTCTGACACGCTTTGCCCTCGGATTCATTCCTTCCCGCTGAGCGGATTTGCACCCTATAATTCAAGTATTTCCCATTCGATCACACATCCCATTCAATCACACATAACGCAAAAAACAAGGGCTGGCTACATCCCAAACAGCATCCTATTACCTTTATAGTGCACTACTGTTGACCAGGGCCCATATGTCTGTGGTCAAAAGTAGTGCACTAGTGTACATAGGAAATAGGATGCCATTTGGAAAGCATTTCTTGGGGGGAGCTTGAAGTGACAAATCCGGGCCTCCCTGGATTTTCCCATTTCATGCAATATGTGCTGTGTCATTAACATTACATGAGTGGAATTGTTACATTATATGTCTAGATAGACTCTCTCGCTATATTGCAGTCTCATTGTAGGTGTTTGCCGTAAGTGAGATATAATCTTTTCCTTCCAAGACAATGCTCATCCAATGTATTGCAATGTGTGTTGTAAAATGTGGATTTGACTGTGTTAAAGGCCCAGTGCAGTCAAAAACGTGATTTTCTGTGTTTTATATGTATATGCAGTATTTCCACTCTATGATGTTGGAAAAATACTGTGAAATTGGCTGTTTGAGGGATAGAGTTTTAGCCTGCCTGGTGACATCAACAGGTGGTAAATTAGTTAATAGACCAAAAAGAAAGAGAGTTCCAAACCTCACTGCCAATTACAGCTAGTTTTTCATTTTCCTCTCTCCCCTCAGACCATTCCCAGACAGACCTAGCAAAATTCTTGGTTGAGAAATTCCTCTTTGCTAAGAAGCAATTTTTTATTTTTTTGACTATTTCAATTGAAAACAATCACAGTAAGGTACTTAAATGTTACCCAGAAATTATTTGACATTGAGATAAAAATGGCTGCATTTGACCTTTAAATTGTAATAGAATCCAAAAGCCACATTTAATGATAGTCAAACTATGACAGAGACTATAAGGATTCAATTACATATGATTGACAGATTAATTCCCCTACTGTTAGATATGCACTACAGCATGTAACGAAGGTGGTCCGGAACCATATTTGTGTGATGAGTAAGTAACCTTGCCTTAGGCCTGAAGAATTGTGTTGGCTCCCCAAGATAATGCCTAGACTTTAATTTAGCAGGCTAACACAGTCTTATAATGCACAGGAGACCCAGGTTCATACCCTGGTTGGTAAAACCTACTCCTGCTATAACATAATTGTTTATTTTTTTTATTTTATTTCACCTTTATTTAACTAGGCAAGTCAGTTTAAGAACAAATTCTTATTTACAATGACGGACTACCCCGGCCAAGCCCTAACCCAGATGACGCTGTATCAATTGTGCGCCGCCCTATGGGATTCCCAATCGAGGCTGCTTGTGATACAGCCTGAAATCGAACCAGGTCTGTAGTGACGCCTCTAGCACTGAGATGCAGTGCTTTAGACCGCTGCACCATTCAGGAGCCCAAATAATGGTACAATTCATTTATTTTCTTGTTGCAATTTAAAGATATATATGTTTGATAAAGAGTATGTTAGTGTGTCCTATATTAATTCATACCGGATGTACGTAGCTTAGGAACTATGAGTGCATAGAAATTTAGGACAAGTGATGTGAAGATCAGGTACCAGTATGTTTCTGTTGTATTCACGAAATAATACTAAACAATACTATAGAATGCTTACCGTAGATGTGATCACTCAAGCAATGTCTGTGGAAGTTCACATACAGTGGGGAGAACAAGTATTTGATACACTGCCGATTTTGCAGGTTTTCCTACTTACAAAGCATGTAGAGGTCTGTCATTTTTATCATAGGTACACTTCAACTGTGAGAGACGGAATCTAAAACAAAAATCCAGAAAATCACATTGTATGATTTTTAAGTAATTCATTTGCATTTTATTGCATGACATAAGTATTTGATCACCTACCAACCAGTAAGAATTCCGGCTCTCACAGACCTGTTAGTTTTTCTTTAAGAAGCCCTCCTGTTCTCCACTCATTACCTGTATTAACTGCACCTGTTTGAACTTGTTACCTGTATAAAAGACACCTGTCCACACACTCAATCAAACAGACTCCAACCTCTCCACAATGGCCAAGACCAGAGAGCTGTGTAAGGACATCAGGGATAAAATTGTAGACCTGCACAAGGCTGGGATGGGCTACAGGACAATAGGCAAGCAGCTTGGTGAGAAGGCAACAACTGTTGGCGCAATTATTAGAAAATAGAAGAAAATAGAAGAAGTTCAAGATGATGGTCAATCACCCTCGGTCTGGGGCTCCATGCAAGATCTCACCTCGTGGGGCATCAATGATCATGAGGAAGGTGAAGGATCAGCCCAGAACTACACGGCAGGACCTGGTCAATGACCTGAAGAGAGCTGGGACCACAGTCTCAAAGAAAACCATTAGTAACACACTACGCCGTCATGGATTAAAATCCTGCAGCGCACACAAGGTCCCCCTGCTCAAGCAGGCGCATGTCCAGGCCCGTCTGAAGTTTGCCAATGACCATCTGGATGATCCAGAGGAGGAATGGGAGAAGGTCATGTGGTCTGATGATTCAAAAATAGAGCTTTTTGGTCTAAACTCCACTCGCCGTGTTTGGAGGAAGAAGAAGGATGAGTACAACCCCAAGAACACCATCCCAACCGTGAAGCATGGAGGTGGAAACATCATTCTTTGGGGATGCTTTTCTGCAAAGGGGACAGGACGACTGCACCGTATTGAGGGGAGGATGGATGGGGCCATGTATTGCGAGATCTTAGCCAACAACCTCCTTCCCTCAGTAAGAGCATTGATGATGGGTCGTGGCTGGGTCTTCCAGCATGACAACGACCCGAAACACACAGTCAGGGCAACTAAGGAGTGGCTCCGTAAGAAGTATCTCAAGGTCCTGGAGTGGCCTAGCCAGTCTCCAGACCTGAACCCAATAGAAAATCTTTGGAGGGAGCTGAAAGTCCGTATTGCCCAGCGACAGCCCCGAAACCTGAAGGATCTGGAGAAGGTCTGTATGGAGGAGTGGGCCAAAATCCCTGCTGCAGTGTGTGCAAACCTTGTCAAGAACTACAGGAAACGTATGATCTCTGTAATTGCAAACAAAGGATTCTGTACCAAATATTAAGTTCTGCTTTTCTGATGTATCAAATACTTATGTCATGCAATAAAATGCTAATTAATTACTTAAAAATCATACAATGTGATTTTTGGGATTTTTGTTTTAGATTCCGTCTCTCACAGTTGAAGTGTACCTATGATAAAAATTACAGACCTCTACATGCTTTGTAAGTAGGAAAATCGGCAAAATCGGCAGTGTATCAAATACTTGTTCTCCCCACTGTATGTGACTGAATTCAGGAAGGTGAGCTTATGTCAAACCTCCAACATTTTATACAATTACAGACTCAGCTTCAAAATTGGAGGAAACATGGGAAAGTTATGCTTCTTTGAAATGTTGATACACTTATTATCCTACTTTGGAGACAATTAATGAGTCAGCATGGCATTGTCATCCAGAAAGTAGTCTCTCTACTTAAACTTTCTCCTAAATTCATGGCAGAATTTTTGGGGAGAAATGTAGCAACACTTTTGCAGTTGTCCATATCTATAGTGCTTTCAGAAAGTTTTCAGACCCCTTGACTTATTCCACATTTTATTGTATTACAGCCTGAATTAAAAATGGATTGACATACAATACACCATAATGTCCATGTGAAAACATATTTTTAGAAATGTTTCCAAATTTACTGAAAATGAAATACAGAAATTTCTCATTCACATACACTACCTTTCAAAAGTTTAGGGTCATGGAATATCTACATAGGCGTACAGAGGACATTATCAGCAACCATCACTCCTGTGTTCTAATGGCATGTTGTGTTAGCTAATCCAAGTTTATCATTATTGTCCTGCTGATACATTTGTATGCCAGTGTTTATTGGAAAGCAGACTGAACCAGGTTTTCTCTGGGATTTTGCCTTTGCTTAGCTCTATTGTGTTTATTTTTATCCTAAAAACTTAACTCAATGTTTTTACTTTGGTGTTATGGATTATCATTGTCTTCATCAAACATGTAATCAGACAGGAAATAAATCAGTTAAATAGGGTTCTGAGGCGTCTCCTTCAGGGGTCAGTGATGGGATGGTAAGAATAGTCTCAATGGCTACGCTGCACAATTTCTTAATAGTAAGTTATAATAAGCATTATTGTAAAAAAATAAGTAAGCCATGAATCAACAATGAATATTGTAGCTCCCATAACACTAAATAATTACTGAACCCATCCAAATGGATTCCAATTGTTGTCTGGTTGGTGTTCTTTTGCGAGATCAACGCTAAGCTTTTTCAGATATTCCACTACAATAGTCAAGTTACCCTCACCCTGGGGTAAGAAGGTACAGCAATGGTCACCTATCATTTGGCACATTCTTATGCAAACATTCTGTCCCCGTATGTACTTAGCCGCCAGCTACAAATACATTTTGCACAATGAATTATTCTATCTAATCCAATACACGTTAGTCACTATTGCTAGTCCACTAACATAGTTATAAACATACTAAAACATGCTCAAGTCAATTGTACTGTATCATCCAGAAAGGCATATGTGTAACGGTTTTCTTCCATTGGTGAAGGAGAGGACCAAAATGCAGCGCGGCTAGTGTTCAACATATTTAATAAACAAAGAGACGAATACGTGAACACTATACAAAATACAAAATAACAAATGTGAAAACCGAGACAGACCTATCTGGTGCCGAACACAAACACAGAGACAGGAAACAATCACCCACCAAATCCCAACACAAAACAAGCCTCCTATATATGATTCTCAATCAGGGACAACAATTGACAGCTGCCTCTGATTGAGAACCATATTAGGCTGGACACAGAAACAGACAAACTAGACACACAACATAGAATTCCCACCCAGCTCACGTCCTGACCAACACTAAACAAGCAAAACACATAAGAACGCTGGTCAGGACGTTACAATATGTACTAATGTGCTTTAACATTATAATTTTGATAACATGGTAAAACAAAACCCCAACTATCAATGCTCCACGTTCAGTCTATCACTCAAATCCAATATAACACACACCCACACAGTTAGAATGTGTATTTACAAACAGTTTGCACTACTATCTTTCCTCGTTTATTCCTGTGTTACCCTGTCGTAAGTGGAATGTTAATGACAGATCGGTATCTCAATGCATTCTTAGTCTAATTTACTATACATTTCGCAGAGTGCAGACCTCCACAATCAACCTGCTACCCCAAATAAATAATTACAGCAAAGTTGACCAACCCCCCCCCTCCTCCTGGCACTCCTCCTTCTGGAGTGTCTTCATGTTCTTCTTCAGATTGTTTTTTAGTTCGTCCTTCCAATGGCACATGTTCAAAGTGGATGGCCGTTGATTATGCCTCTCACCTGAGCCTCCATTGTCCTTTACAGTCCATTATGTCTTGTCCATTTCCCTACCAGTACACCAGCAGCATGAAAGTAGTTGATCTCTCTCCATGCTCACTCCACATGGGCTCATGTCGCACTCCTGAGAAAAAAGGCATGAGAGAAAAGGCAGTTAAAGGCAGAGAAAAGGCAGCTTCGACTGGATGCTGTGTACAGGTTGCTGGCTCGGACTCAGGTCTCACGGTAGAAGTGGTGCAGGACCATACTGAACGCCATTGTCGCCATTGCTTTAGCCAGTTAGGGGGGGTTGAGGTTCTGTTCTTGGTCAAATTATCCGTCATGTATCTAGACACCATCTGTGGTCACTTTCCCCATAACCTCGAGAAAGGACAGATCAGAACAACAATTTAGTTTAGGCATTTCCGATTCAAGAAATCCAGACAAATGATTTACTGTATGACACATTTTTACTACTACCAATGTTCCTAATACACATTTCTAAGAGAAATGTAAAAAAGAAATATTAAAACATTTCAGATTGTCACAGGGTCGGGAAGTTAGAGGGCTAATCCTTAGGGAGAAATCCTGATCATCCAGCAGACCCAATCAGGTGAGATTTGACTCAAAACAAATGGAAACAGAACAAACAACACAACAATACACTCCTTCATATCAGTCGATACACTTCTAGATATCACTCGAGGTGTGTAAACAACTCCAATCCAAAAATCGTCAAAGGACTGGTAATTCCCCCATTTTGACACATGACTCACAACGTGATTAATGTGAAAATGAAAAAAACCCACAGCTGTTAACTTCTCTGGGATATGTGGGACGGTAGCATCCCACTTGGCCAAAAGCCAGAAGAAATGTAGCGCGCCAAATTTAAATATGAAATCACACATGAAAGACACCAAATTAAAGCTACACATGTTGTGAATCCAGCCAACATGTCTGATTTCAAAAAGGATTTACGGGGAAAGCACACCAAACAATTATGTTAGCTCAGTACAGCCACAGAAAAACACAGCCATTTTCCCAGCAAAAGATAGCTTTCACAAAAAGAAGAAATAGAGATAAAATTAATCACTAACCTTTGATGATCTTCATCAGATGACACTCATAGGACATCATGTTACACAATACATTTATGTTTTGTTCGATAATGGGCATATTTATATCCACAAATCTCCACAAAACATCCAAAATATCCGGAGAAATTGCAGAGAGCCACGTCAAATAACATAAATACTCATCATAAACTTTGATTAAAGACACATATTTTACATAGAATTAAAGATACACTTGTTCTTAATGCAACCGCTGTGTCAGATTTGTTTTTTTTTACTTTACGTTAAAAGCACACCATGCAATAATCTGAGACGGCGCTCAGATAAAAACAACATTTCTCCGCCATGTTGGAGTCAAAAGAAATACGAAATTACATCATAAATATTCCCTTACCTTTTATGATCTTCATCAGAAAGCACTCCCAGGAGTCCTAGTTCCACAATAAATTGTTGTTTTGTTCAATAATGTCCATTACTTATGTCTAAGTAGCTACTTTTGCTAGCATGTTTAGTGCACATGTCCAAACCCCCTCGCAGATGCAGGCGAACTCGGACGAAAACTTCAAAAAGTTATATAACAGGTCGAATAAACTGGTCAAAATAAGTAGAAAATCAATTGTTGTTCTCATAACTATCCAATAATGTACCAACCGGAGAATTCCTTCGTGTCTCTAGAAGAAATGGAACGCAAGGCAATATCATATGTAATGGGCGTGACCAGGAACTTGCATTCTGCCAGACCACTGACTGAAACACCTCCCATCCGGCTCAACATCACAGCAGAGGCTTCATTCCACGTTCTACAGACTGACATCTAGTGGAAGGCGTAGGAAGTGCAAACAGATCCATATCTTACAGGGAATTGAAAAGGCGATGAGTTGAATCAGCCTCAGAATTCCCACTTCCTGTTTGGATTTTTTCTCAGATTTTTACTCACAGACATCATTCAAACAGTTTTAGAATCTTCAGAGTGTTTTATATCCAGTAGTAATAATAATATGCATATATTAGCATCTGGGACAGAGTAGGAGGCAGTTCACTATGGGCACGCAATTCATCCAAAAGTGAAAATGCTGCACCCTATCATAAAGAAGTTAAATGAAAATAATGCAAATCAAATAATGAATCAAAATTACTACTATTAATAACTCCATAAGGAAATAATTGTATCTCATAAGTTAATTCAAGGAATAGAAAAATAGACTAGAATAGACAGGTCTGTCCTTCTCACGGTCCGAATCACACAAATAACTATTCATTATAAACTTCTTTGTGATAATAATTGTAGTTTTTTTACATATTACATATAAATCTTACCCAATGTTTCTCTCAGGCCTCACTAGAAAGTCAGACCAGAGGTCATTTAAAGTTCCGGGACCATTGATGCCGGCTATACGCACCAGGTCTCCAGTACGTCTCCACAGCCCGGTACGTCCTGTGCCTGCTTCTCGCACTCTCCCTCAAGTGCGCTTTCCCAGTCAGGTGCGTCCTGTTCCTGCTCCTCGGACTCTCCCTCCAGTGCGCCTCCACAGTCCAGTACATCCTGTGCCTCCTCCCCGCACTCGCCCTGAGGTGCATGTCACCAGCCCGGTACCACCAGTGCCGGCCCCACGCATTAGGCCTCCAGTGCGCCTCCACAGTCCAGTACGTCCTGTGCTTCCTCCCCGCACTCGCCCTGAGGTGTGTGTCATCAGCCCGGTATCACCAGTGCCGGCCCCACGCACCAAGCTTCCGGCAACAGTTCCCAGTCCAGAGCTTCCGGCGACAGTTCCAAGTCCAGAGCTTCCGGCAACGTTTCACAGTCCGGAACCTCCTGAGACGGTCCACAGTCCGGAACCTCCTGAGACGGTCCACAGTCCGGAACCTCCTGAGACGGTCCACAGTCCGGAACTTCCTGAGACGGTCCACAGTCCGGAACCTCCTGAGACTATCCGCAGTCCAGAGCCTCCAGCGACGGTCGGCAGTCCAGAGCCTCCAGCGACGGTCGGCAGTCCAGAGCCTCCAGCGACGGTCGGCAGTCCAGACCCTTCCCAGTCCGGAGCCTCCTGTGACGATCCACGGTCCGGAGCCTCCTGCGACGATCCACGGTCTGGTTCCTCCGGTGACGATCCACGGTCCGGAGCCCCCGGTGACGATCCACGGTCCGGAGCCCCCGCAACGATCCACGGTCCGGTTCCTCCGGCGACGATCCACGGTCCGGTTCCTCCGGCGACGATCCACGGCCCGGGGCCCCCGGCGACGATCCTCGGTCCGGAGCATCCGGCGACGATCCCCGCACCAGAGTCGCCATTGAAGAATAGGTATCCGCGAGCGGAGTGGGTACTTTGCCCCTGATGGTAGATGCCCACCCGGACCCTCCCCTATTGTGTCAGGTTTTGCGTTCGGAGTCCGCACCTTTGGGGGGGTACTGTCACGCCCTGACCATAGAGAGCCTGTTATTGTTATGCTGGTGAATGAGGACCCAAAAGCGACTTAAGAGAAACAGAGTCTTTAATCCAGTCTTAAACAAACAATGATACTCCTGGATATTATCATAGGAAAATCCAAAACAGGAAACTGAAATCCTCTCGTCAGTAGAGAGGAACGACTGGAGACGCGACCACAGACTGCAGGTCGCTTCAGGAAGGCACAGGCCGTAGCTGACATAGACACCTGCTCACACGCAGCATCTGAAGAAGGCAAAAACACGACAGGGCGGAACAAGGACACAGAACAGCAAACATCAAACAAGAATCCGACAAGGACAGAAGCGGAAAACAGAGGGAGAAATAGGGACTCTAATCAGAGGGCAAAATAGGGGACAGGTGTGAAAGAGTAAATGAGGTAGTTAGGAGAATGAGAAACAGCTGGGAGCAGGAACGGAACGATAGAGAGAGAGAGCGAGAGAGGGAGAGAGGGAGGGGGAGAGAGAGGGATAGAAAGAGGGAAAGAACCTAATAAGACCAGCAGAGGGAAGCACAGGGACAAGACATGATGATCAAAGACAAAACATGACAGTTATTCTCTATGTTGGTTAGGTCGGGGTGTGACTAGGGTGGGTCATCTAGGTAATTATATATCTATGTTGGCCTGGTATGGTTCCCAATCAGAGGCAGCTGTTTATCGTTGTCTCTGATTGGGGATTATATTTAGGCAGCCATTTCCCCTTTGTGGGATCTTGACTATGTATAGTTGCCTGTGAGCACTATGTTATCTTCACATTTCGTTTTGCTATTTATTGTTTTGTTTTGCTGGGAGTTTCACTTAGAAATAAAAAGATGTGGAACCCTGATCACGCTGCGCTTTGGTCCAATCATTATGACGAACGTGACAGTAGAAAATAGTAAAAACAATCCTGGATTGAGTAGGTGTGTCCGAACTTTTGACTGGTACTAGCTTCATTAATTTGATTAATATTAGGGTGTTTCTATTCCATGAAAAATGAAAAACCCTCAGGGTTTCCGTTGGGATGGAACAGAAAATCTGGCGCTGTACAATGTTACACTTGTAAATTCAGACTGTTTCGCTCTCGGAGCGCACACTGGACGTTCGGGCCGAGGAATAGGGTTGACTTGAGTGAGTGTTCTGGCCTTACAACGGCAGCTAGCTTGCTAGCTACTCCCAGACACAAATGAGACCACTTTACTCACCCTAGCTGAGCTGGTAAGGCAGTTTTTGTGTTAACCTGAACATTGGTGACTGTAACTGTGTTGGAAACAATTGAATTATGCTTTTATTCCGATGTTTGTTGAATGCTCGTATATGAACTATTCTGCGCTCTGGTACACTCAGACGAGAGTGTTCTGAAATCTGTGTAGATAGTAGGCTGGACACATGACATTTTTATCAACTAGTTCATTACATTAGCTGTGGAGCCCAGTTTCATAATATAACCATATTTCCCAGCTGCTTGCCATCGTTTTGAAGTACTCGCGAAAAAACAGGTCTTATTTTAATGCATTTTTCACCCTGCCAGCTCCTATTAGTTCTATTGAGCACCGTGGCACCAACTCACCTTCCGAACATTCTTTTCCCAGCTTATTGTTCAACGTCACAATGCCTGCTTCGCTATTGTTGGCAATGAGACCTGCTCACGTTGTTTTATAGTTAAAATGTAAACAATTCATTATATTGGAACTCTGCGGTCTTCCCATTGTTTCCTATGGGGGAAATATAGGCATGTCTGTCTATTTCGCGTGTATATTTAGATTTTTTTCAAGTCGGACACCATTTAAATCATGACAATCGTCTTTCTAATTATGTACGACTGGGCAGTTAGCTTGGTTGTCATAAAATGCTAGCCCCAAAATACGTTTTGCCCTTGGAATGCGAGCTCCCCCCCATTGTTTTCCTATGGAAAGTCATGCCTGTCTATTTCGCCAAATATCTCACTGTGTATATTTATATATTTTTTCAAGTCAGGCACCATTTTAAATCAGGAGAATCTCCTCTTTGTAATTATGTAAGTCTGGGCAGCGAGCTTGTTTGTCTTTGATCGTGTAGAAGTACATGAGATACATATATAACATACTGTATATACGTATAGGACAGCACTAGACATATAGTCTGCTGATTCCACTAAGTGCACACATACCAGAGGAATATGCGCCTAGGGCAACTGGACACACTAATGATAGAAGAGACACATAGTCTGCCAATTCCAATAAGGACACATACCAGAGAACATGCTGGGGCACTGAGTTAAATACAGTGCTGGGTCATAGGCCTATAGGATAGATGGACATATATTATTTTTAAGACAAGCACGGGTCTGGCCACTATTATAATTTAACTGAAAGCAGATAATGGGCGTTAGTAGGCGTGAACAAGCAGGAAGCCTGAACTAAAAAGATAATGATGGCAGGAAGAATTAGGGGAAGTATGCTTATTTGCATATGGGGTGGACCCATATGCTATTTGTGTATAAATGTTGGAGCCGGGGCTGGGAAGCGGTGTGTGTTCCGCGGGACATTCCGGCTGGCAATGCTCTGTATTAAAAGCCTAATTGATTTCACAAGTTCTTACGAGTGTTATATTTTTGAGACGATTTTCCACGACATATTTGGCGAGCTTAGCCAGGAGGGACAGGGACTGAGGAATGGCGTTCAGGGCTGGAGATAGTTTCTTTGGACAATCTGACAAACAAGGGTGGCCGCCCAACTATAAGAAGGTAAGCAAGTTCTTACAATAGTTGAAATGTTTGTGTAGATTGCTTCAGAGATCCTGTCTCAGCGAGAGGGGCGCCACGTAAGTCTCTCTTTCAAATTTCCTAAAATGAAACCAGTAAATACTAAAGAACTTTTGAATTCAATGAATTTGCATGTATGTGTAATTTGGGGAATTGTATTAAATATAAATGTATGCGCATGTATAGAGACTGAGTGAATAGGCGCTGTGAACTTTGCTTGTGTTAGGTGTTTAGCGGAGCGGGCATGCATGCGCTCGTACTGATCAGACCGTTCGAATGTGTAGCTTAAATGATGCGGTTGTTTGCGCATCTGGATGAGATGGCTGGCTATAATAAGGGACAGCCCATATGGTCAAAACAGATAATGTAGGTAGAAAATCCTGTGATACCTCTTCAATAAAATTAGTAGAAGGAATGCTTGGACAGGTTACTTATGAATAACGGCTCTAAAAATAATGGAGAACTGCATAAATAAGTAGTTAGGAAGCCACGATACCGCTCTTTAAAAAAGGAACATTTTTAAAGAGGTCTGCTTGGGTGGGATATTCACGGCAGAAGGGTCTGTGTGTGAATATTTAGTAGTTAAATAAATATTCATGGTTACCGCTCCGACAGGAGGACTGTACGGGTGAAATATTTAGGTTGCAGGAAAAACGTTGGCCCGATTGTGCGGCGTTCAACTGCAAAAGCAGCTTATACGGTTAAAACATAAATCAGTAGTTAAATAAATATTCATGGTTACCGCTCCGAAAGGGGGACTGTACGGGTGAAATATTTAGGTTGCAGGAAAAACGTTGGCCTGATTGTGCGGCGTTCAACTGCAAAAGCAGCTTATACGGTTAAAACATAAATCAGTAGTTAAATAAATATTCATGGTTACCGCTCCGAAAGGAGGACTGTACGGGTGAAATATTTAGGTCGCAGGAAAAACGTTGGCCCGATTGTGCGGCGTTCAACTGCAAAAGCAGCTTATACGGTTAAAACATAAATCAGTAGTTAAATAAATATTCATGGTTACCGCTCCGAAAGGAGGACTGTACGGGTGAAATATTTAGGACGTTGGCCCGATTGTGCGGCGTTCAAATGCAAAAGAAATCCTGCGAATAAAAACGCTCTGTCTAGCTAACGAGGTTTTGTAATTCAGTAGGTCACGCCACAATACTACTCTAATAATAGAAGAAAAGATCAGTATTGGGGGGTGAATAGGATATGAAGACAAGCTGATCCGATTAGACAGTAGTCTCGTCATATCGTAGAAATCCTATCAGTCTAGGCTTATGTTGAAGAAATGGATTAAAACCTTTTGTCAATAGGGGGTGCTGTTAGCACTTTATTTTTTTTGACATTGCCAAATTAAACTGCCTAGTAGTCAATTCTTGCTCGTACAATATGCATATTATTGTTATTATTGGATAGAAAACACTCTCTAGTTTCTATAACCGTTGGAATTATGTCTCTGAGTGGAACAGAACTCTATCTACAGCACTTTTCCTGACAGGGAGTGAGATTTCAGAAATCTTGGCCTCTGGTCCCAGGTCAGTTTTAATGTCCCTGTGAATGCTATGAGGATACAAACACTGCCTACACCTTCCTCTAGATGTCAGTAAGTGGTGACAATTTGAATGGAGTCGATTGCGCAATCAGGGCCCGTATAAAACACAAAAGACCGGAAGTAGCTTTCCTTTGGACCCTGCGCTCGACGCGAGAAGGACGTTGGACCGACCTCTTTCCAAGCCTTGGTTTAGCCAGTAATATATCGCCGGTCATGTTTTTACTTGTTATAGGTGTTAAAAACATCATAAGGTTTAAACCGTTTTATAGCAATTTATATCCGTTTAGTGCGATTTTGAGGCATTTATTTGTGACACCCTTCCATGAGCTGGGCACGTTTCCTGTACATACCGAACGTTATTGGCCATTTTGACGGGACAAGAGGACATCTTTCGACCAAAAGACGATTAGACCGGAGAAAGGATACATTGGCCAAGATTCTGATGGAAGAACAGCTCACAGTAAGAACTATTTATGATGATAAATCGCTGTTCTGTTG
Source organism: Salvelinus alpinus (assembly GCF_045679555.1). Lineage (NCBI taxonomy): Eukaryota > Metazoa > Chordata > Actinopteri > Salmoniformes > Salmonidae > Salvelinus > Salvelinus alpinus. Next base: position 50,540,296 of record NC_092108.1, on the reverse strand, counting down.
AAAAATGTTAAACGCATATATCGCCATTTTGTTATGTGTAGCTTCGCTTGGCGGACCCGGTATTGCACAGTAAGGATACTTTTTGAAATGTAAGTCAGCGATTGCATTAAGAACTAATTTGTCTTTCGATTCCTGTCAACCCTGTATTTTTTAGTCAAGTTTATGATTAGCTATCGATTAGACTAGATCACTCTCAAAGATAGCGCCCGACATTTTCAGGCCAGTTTTGCTACTATTCTCATTGTATAACCACGTTTTTTTGTGGCTAAATATGCACATTTTCGAACAAACTCTATATGTATGTTGTAATATGATGTTACAGGAGTGTCATCGGAAGAATTCTGAGAAGGTTAGTGAAAAAATTAATATATTTTGGTGATCATAACGTCATCGCTCCCCTTGCCTTGGATTCATGCTGGGGTAACGTTTGCACATGTGGTATGCTAATATAACGATTTATTGTGTTTTCGCTGTAAAACGCTTAGAAAATCTGAAATATTGTCTGAATTCACAAGATCTGTGTCTTTCCATTGCTATGCTTTGTCTATTTTTATGAAATGTTTTATGATGAGTAAATTGGTAATACACGTTGCTCTCTGTATTTATTCTAGTCGAGTTGTGATGGTGGGTGCAATTGTAAACTATGATTTCTACCTGAAATATGCAAATTTTTCTAACAAACACTATCCTATACAATAAATATGTTATCAGACTGTCATCTGATGAGGTTTTCTCTTGGTTAGTGGCTATCAATATCTTTATTTGGCCGAATTGGTGATAGCTACTGGTGGAGAGAAAAAATGGTGGACAAAGAAAAATTGTGTCTTTTGCTAACGTGGTTAGCTAATAGATTTACATATTGTGTCTTCCCTGTAAAACATTTTAAAAATCAGAAATGATTGCTGGATTCACAAGAAGTGGATCTTTCATCTGGTATCTTGGACTTGTGATTGAATGATATTTAGATGCTACTATTTACTTGTGACGCTATGCTAGCTATGCTATTCAGCTTTTTTACTGGTGGGGGGTGGGTGGTGCTCCCGGATCCGGGTTTCTGACTCGGTAGAAGTTAAGTCAATAAAGACAGACTGTAAGTTGTTTTTAGGTAAAAACAAAGTGATTGAATGAACGAATGGAAAAATAAACGAATGTATGAAAATACTGTAAGAGAATGAGTGGATCTGTGTAAAGATAGAACATTAGGAATAAGGAAGGATAGGTTGTGTGTGTTTAGGCAGAGCGTCCAGAAGAGGGAGCGCGCAGCCTTCCTGTGAATAGAGTATAGAGTTGTAGAAGGGTGCAGTTAACTGCTATTAGGCAGATGGAACGAAGTTAAGAAACATCGAAGTAAAATAAGTTATAAGCAAGGATAAAAAAACTGATGTGATAAATTGGTAAGAGACCGCGGTAAGAATAACAAAAAGGTGTCAAAACAAATAATAAATAAAAATACTTAAAAAGGCGTTAACCGAATAGTATAATACGGATAGGAAGTGGGTAACAAAAGAGAAAACAGAATCGCCAATAAACTGAAATTGTACTATAACGTTAAAACGAATCTAGGTTAGCTAAGATAAAGAGTGATAAATAGGTAAAATCCAGGACACATTAAGAATTCATAAACAGTGTAAACGGAGTAAGGGGAAAAAACAGGTGCTAGTCACTCTGTGGCCACAGAAACTACGGTCTAAAAATAGTCTGAAGGGCAGAGAGGGGTGTAAAAAATACTGAGGCTTGCCTCACTAGTAAATTGACCATAGGATCAAACAATAAGAATATAGAGAAAAGGTAAAAGTAAGACGTTAGATAGAGATCTTAACGGAGCGGGCAGTGGTCCCGTGTGGCTCAGTTGGTAGAGCATGGCGCTTGCAACGCCAGGGTTGAGGGTTCAATTCCCACGGGGGGACCAGGGTTCAATTCCCACAGGGGGACCAGGATGAATATGTATGAACTTTCCAATTTGTTCTGGATAAGAGCGTCTGCTAAATCACTTAAATGTAATGTAAATGTAATCTTAAAAATTGATTAGAACTGTAATAACAAACCAAACGAATAAAATGAATAAATAATGATATCTGTAAAGGGAAAAACACAGTGATATTTGAAGTACTGTACTAGAATAAGACATTAAGTCATCTGTAGTATTCAGAAATAATGTCTGTACTATATAGAGTAGGCTTTGATAAGAGAAATTAAGTGATGTGACAAATGAATTATTAATTGGAAAGGAGATTAGCTCTACCTCGGAAGAATAGTAAATAAAAGCTGTATAATACATGGGAGTATTTAGGAAAAATAAATAAATAAATAGTGGCATGAAAACAAAAGGACTGTTTCTCCATAGCATAGAGAGATGAGGGATTTCTTTTTTAAGCCATGGAGTCACTGAAAGAAGCGCACATTAGTTCTATCGAATTCGGATTGAATATGAAAAAACTGGATAATGGGGGACGCCATTACCCGGTAACATTCTATCATCAGAAAATACATAACTATAAAAGACAAATGTGGTTCCACTCGTCCTCGCAGACGTGCGGGTGATTAGTAGAACTATTGACAATATCTAAGAACAAATAAGAAAATAGCTCCCTGTTTTGAATATGGGTATAGCGGGTATGGGGAAAATTAGTGTAAGGTGACACTAGAACTTAGTGCGGTAGCAGGAAAGGCCGCTATACAAGAGTTTATATCCTTGTCAAAATAACAAACAACTAATCGGTTTGAGGTTAGTGAGAATGGAATTTTTACTTGGCGGTGTATAGTCTCTGAGCGAACAATGAGTGTTTCATAGAGATTACAGTTTATATGTGGTCAAGAAGAAGTATTAGATCACGTTTGACTTGACATCTAGTAGAGTACAGATGGAATTTTAATTGGTAGGCATTCTATACCGTCATTCTCTGAAAACTGTTAAGACGTTTATGGAATAAAAACTATTTGCTGATTAAAAGGTAACATTGTGAATATTAACGATATGTATACTTTCTTTTCCAGAAAAAAAGGGTTTAATCTTCTCTGGTCAAAATATAATTGGAGACTGCATTACTGTGGAAAGCAGTTAATTAAAGTCAGCCCCTTTAAAAATAAAAATATCTGGATAAGGCTAAAAAATTGAGTTCTGAATAGGTGAGTCCAGTCCCTTTGTGTTATTGGCTTATGATTCACTAGTAAGTACACCATGTACCGGGAATGAATATGCATTAGTAGATTTATTGGAAGGGTTTATTTCCAATTCAGTTTCAAATTGGGTATGCAGAAGGATGGAAATGTTTTTTGAAAAATGTATTTAAGTTGATCCTAAAGAAAGGGGAGTAGAAACATATTAATGGTGTCAAAATGCCCTGTATCCTAAGAATTTCCTGTGAAAGACTGATCACCTTTTACTAGAAATTGTTGGAACAGGTGGGATTTAATTATAAAATGATTAAAAGACACCAGATTCTATTCAAACTGTATAATTACTTTGAAAATCTATTATGTCCCTGGGAAAATTATGAAGAGTTGTACCCTTAAATTGAATAACTTATTCAAATAGGTTTAATTTTAATTTTGATATAACATGAGTTCATAGGTAAAATTATCAGTTCCTTGGGGTTATGGTCTTTGGGTAAATACACAATTGTGTTTTGTTCATTCTGCATATAAAAAGTGTTGAAAGTTACTCCAAAGAGTTTATTGGAGTGTGGGTCTCTGTGAGGGTTATGTTGATAAATACATCATCTGTAATTCGTCTGAGAAATCACCAGTAGAATAAGGGAGTTATCATGGAAGGTGACGTCAGAATGCTTTAAGGCATGGGAGAGAATATCATCACAAGTGGGTGTGGAGCTCAAACCCACCCTAACCGACTGAATAGTGAGGGACAACTGTGTCTGATAACCTATGAACTGTATCTAAAAATAGACATGCTGAAATGATATGGGCCAGGGAGAATAATGACTTAAGGGAATTGGGGTACTGACCTTTTATTACCAGGCCACTTATGAGAGAAAAACTGTGACAAAAGGGCTATTGGGAAAATAGATAAAACTGGTAATAAAAGTGTTTAGTATAAATGTCCATTATTAAAGGGATGATGTGTATTGAATAGATAAGGTCAAATTTGAGTTAAAGTAAACACTAAGGACTGTTATCCTGAATATTGGGTTGGAAAAAGTATTTAAAAAAGAACTGTTTAGTTATTTGGATATAGAAGTGTTTAAATTTAATAGGCCTAAGAAAGCTCTGGAAACTAATCCTGAGACAAGGAGGTTGACAAAACTTACAGAATATTAGATAAGGGTTTTTGTTTCTTTTGTTTTATAATGTCATTGGAATTATAATGATACAAATTTTATAATATAATTGAATAAAAAGGTAGTCTGTTGTGCGATGATACCCAATGATGAAGAAGAAATAGACCAACAATAACATTGGCATAGAATTACACGGATGGACATTTTCCCCAGGTTTAATTACATTACAAATAGTGATAATATTGCACATGTGCAATTATTATATATTTTTTTCTCTTTTTCTCATTTGGTCAATTTATTTTTGTTTTGAGGAACATAAGGTTGTGTATATGTTCCTGAGGAGGGACTGATACTGATATAAATGATATATAAATTGATTTAAGAATGTTTACATAGGGCTGTTATTAAAAATTAAGATTTAGTGATCTTGCTATAAGAAGAAAGTCTGTTGTCAGGAAATAACCCATGTGTTAGTGTGTATGTCCTCAGGAAGAAAAAAAAACAGCCAGAAATGGAAGGGCTTGGGCTGCATTCTGGAGACTGAGTGTACATCAAGATACACCAGGCTGGTGGTATACTTCGTACAACACTGCAGTGGTAAAGTTCTTCATGTCTCTCTTTGGTGGGTGCATAAGTCTCACGAGAAGTGAGGTCCAGCTGAATAATGGGTGAGCTTGAAAACACCATGACAGAGGACGTGGAATAAGAGAGAGAGAGAGATTAGATTCCACTATAGACATACTGGGTTGAGTTTGGGGGCTACTTTAGACATACTGGGTTGTGTTTGGGGGCTACTTGTTTCATTTTTTAATACATCATGTGAAAAAGAATAGATGATAGGATATTATACTCTAAACAAACATGTTAAAGGGATTGATATGAAAGCATATACAGTGTTGAATTAATTCAAGAAGAGATAATGTTAATTGTAGGTTATGCACATGATTATCAGTTGAAATGGAGCAGATGGGAAACTAAGTAAAAAATGACATGATTTGGGAACACCTCTCAGAACCTGGGGCCAAAAGGGGAAGACTGGGTGGAAGCATGAGGAAGCTTTTTAGGGCTTTTATTTTTGTGGAGTCCAGCAGAAAAGTATCCTGGAGGCATAGAGTCAGGTGAAGAGAGAGTGGGAATTGTCATGGTCTCAGATTTCAGTTTTCATGAATATATTTATGCATAACACATAACATTGTCAATACTGTTATGTTTGGTCTGTTGTTTTCCAAGTCTTATGTTTAGGAAACCAGAAGGAGAGGGGTTCGCCAGCTTCAGATGGAATGTCAGTTTGTTGTGTGATGAGTGATGGAAGTAAGAGGATGTATGGTGCAATTATAGAACAGAGGCCATAAGTCTCTAAGTATGAATGCCTCACAGAAAGAAGGCAGAAACCTGAACCAGGACGAGAGGTTCCGCGTCTGATGATCCAAGGGGACCAGAAGGACCTCTCCCAGTGATACCAGGAGATCTAGTCCACGTTCGAGTGTTCCGGAGGAAGTGGGATCAACCGAGGAGAGAAGGACCCTACGAGGTGGCAACAGCCACAAAAACAGCAGTCCAAGTGAAAGGAACCAAGACGTGGTATCATCTAAACCACTGCACACGAGTCCCAACAGAGAGAAGGATACAACCACATAGAGATGAGGACACAGAGGATGCTGATTCACCAGGAGGGAGCCCGGAGGGAGCAGGAGCAGCGGAAACGATTGAGACGCCAGGGAGGAGCCAAGAAAACAGCAAATCAAGTGAAAGCCAAAATACGACAAATGCACCGAGTAATGCACCCAGAAGAGGAGGAGAGGCCTCACAAGGAACAGAATGAGAACGTCTCTTCCTTTAAAATTGACACTCTTCCAGATAGGAAGCCAAGTCCGGCCTGAGGAGGGAGCCTCAGGTGAAGAAAGAGGAGGAAAAGTCCCGCATGCTGAAGAAGATGGAGATTTCCTCACAATTGACTTTTAAACTTTTGAATGGTCTCCTTTACAGACAATTGAAGTTAGAACAACAAAATAATAATGACATTGACATAACAGAAGTAACAGTGAATGCTAGTATAGAAACAACAGACTCATGCACAATCAAGACTTATGGTGGAAGCAGGAAGAGAAGAAAGGAATCAGTCGAACAATCCAAAAAGAATGACAAGGTTAGAATCTCTGTTCCACCTCAACTCAAAACAGAAGCAGGAGAACTGAAGTCTATCTCAATCATAAGGATCAAACCCTTACCGGAGATGGCACTCTGTGGATGGACACATCACCAAACAAAGGGACAAGTCGTTTGGGATCCGAAAGGATGTGACCTGACATTAATCAAAGAAAAAGACGAGAGGGTGCTCATCATGAACAAGAACAACAGTGACCGAAGGGAGTAGCTCCACGGTCATTAAGATTGATCCTACCCCTGCACCTGAACAGGAAGAACCTGTGACAATGACAACAACAATGGTGGCAGCTGTTGTGAAGACTACAGTAGCTACCACTAAGATGACATCGACTGTCCTTACCAAGCAGACCACCGTACCCACAAAGCAACCTGAGACGTCAGAGCCAGTAGTTTTTTACTGACATTTGGAACTTTCTGATAAACTCTACTGGCCTACCTCAAGACAAAAACATTGCAAAGATGACAGAAATAGATATATCAGACTCAGAACCACTCAAGGAAATCACACAAGAAGAAGAAGTGAAGAACGAATGTCAACAGTTAAACAGATGTCTGTAAGGAGAGATGACCCTCCTGTGGTGATTGATCCTGTACCGGGAAGCCCAGGCAATTATACCAATAAGTATGGAAAGCCTTGCAATGCGGTTGGAGGACCTCTTGACTGCCCTTTGGTAACCCTAACTGTCTCTATGAAGTGATTGGGGGGGGTGGTCATGCGTGTCACGATTTTCGTAAGGATGGTTTCATGTGTATGTTAAATTACCCAGTTCAGATGAATGTTTACTTATACATGTCCACAAAAAGTGTCATTTGCGCCGTAAGTGCAAGTGGTGCACAAAATTTAATGTGGAAGGCCATGACCATCACGGAGACCGCGTGTTTTGCGCGAAATGTCAAAGAGGTGATTGTAGAATCTGTCAGGATGAGGACTGTGCTCTTATGTAAGGATTTTAGTATATCTATTTTTGTTTAAGGCCTTGTGTTTTTGTATGTTTGGTTGAATTTTTAGATATGTATATCAATGAATATATCTGGTTTCCTTTAATTAAAGCTAGTTATGCCTTCTAAAAAACTAGGTTACTTTCAAAAACATGTTAGGTAACAGAGGGTATTCCGGTTACAAGTGTCTATGGACCATGTCCTTAATTTTCTAAAAAAAGGTTGGTATCATTGATATCACTTTATTAGAGAGGTGTCTGCGAGGGAGGATCATGTTGAAATGCTTAAATTTAGAATGATGTTGTGTTAATTTTCTTTTATAACTGCATGTAGGTCTTTGATTTTCTCATATTCAATTTATTATTATACTCATTGTATTATCTTTTATTTTTAATTTTCACATAACTGAGATAACCTCAGGCAAGGCTAGGTACCTACATGTTCATGCTTTTTCAAAAATGTAATATATTAATCTTTTTAATTTTATACTAAATTAGATCTTTTACTCTTATGAAAACTAGAGATGTTTGGTCTAGTTAGGTTTTCTTTAATGTTTCTGATTGGATCTTTTACTCCTATTTTCACATTGGAGATGTTTGGTCTAGTTGGTTTATATGCTTTACTTTGTTTGTTTATTTTATTGTCCATCATATGTATTCTCATTTACCATTCCAAAGTCATATTTGCATAATTTATGTGGCTATTTAGCCTCAGAGGAGGGATTTGTAGAAGTACATGAGATACATATATAACATATATACGTATAGGACAGCACTAGACATATAGTCTGCTGATTCCACTAAGTGCACACATACCAGAGGAATATGCGCCTAGGGCAACTGGACACACTAATGATAGAAGAGACACATAGTCTGCCAATTCCAATAAGGACACATACCAGAGAACATGCTGGGGCACTGAGTTAAATACAGGGCTGAGTCATAGGCCTATAGGATAGATGGACATATATTATTTTTAAGACAAGCACGGGTCTGGCCACTATTATAATTTAACTGAAAGCAGATAATGGGCGTTAGTAGGCGTGAACAAGCAGGAAGCCTGAACTAAAAAGATAATGATGGCAGGAAGAATTAGGGGAAGTATGCTTATTTGCATATGGGGTGGACCCATATGCTATTTGTGTATAAATGTTGGAGCCGGGGCTGGGAAGCGGTGTGTGTTCCGCGGGACATTCCGGCTGGCAATGCTCTGTATTAACCTTTCACGAGCCTCTACCCCGGGTCCGGGATCACCCCCCACCCCCCCCACACACTGATTAGCATAGCTAGCATAGCTTCACAAGTAGATAGTAGCATCTAAATATCATTAAATCACAAGTCCAAGACACCAGATGAAAGATACAGATCTTGTGAATAAAGCCACCATTTCAGATTTTTAAAATGTTTTACAGGGAAGACACAATATGTAAATCTATTAGCTAAACACGTTAGCAAAATACACAATTTCTTTGTCCACCATTTTTTCTCTCCACCAGTAGCTATCACCAATTCGGCTAAACTAAGATATTGATAGCCAATAACCAATAAAAAACCTCATCAGATGACAGTCTGATAACATATTTATGGTATAGGATAGGTTTTGTTAGAAAAAAGTGCATATTTCAGGTAGAAATCACAGTTTACAATTGCACCGACCATCACAACTCGACTAGAATTACTATAGAGAGCAACGTGTATGACCAATTTACTCATCATAAAACATTTCATAAGAATAGACAAAGCATAGCAATGGAAAGACCCAGATCTTGTGATTTCAGACAATATTTCAGATTTTCTAAGCGTTTTACAGCGAAAACACAATAAATCGATAAGATAGCATACCACATGTGCAAACGTTACCAGAGCATCGATTCAAGCCAAAGAGAGCTATAACGTAATCATCGCCAAAATATATTAATTTTTTCACTAACCTTCTCAGAATTCTTCGGATGACACTCCTGTAACATCATTTTACAACATACATATAGAGTTTGTTCGAAAATTTGCATATTTAGCCATACAAAACCGTGGTTATACAATGAAAATACTAGCTAATCAAGCCTCAAAATGTCGGACGTCATCTTTCAGAGTGATCTAGTTTAATCGAAAGCTAATCATATACTTGACTAAAAAATACAGGGTTGACAGGAATCGAAAGACAAATTAGTTCTTAATGCAACCGCTGATTTACATTTCTAAAATTATCCTTACTGTGCAATACAGGGTTCGCCAAGTGAAGCGATAACAAACAAAATGGCGGATTATGCGTTTAAAATATTTCGACAGAACAACGATTTATCATATTAAATATTTCTTACTATGAGGTGATTTTCCATCAGATTCTTGGGAAATGTATCCTTTCTTGGGTCTAATCTTCTTTTGGTCGATAGATGTCCTCTGTCCTTCGAAATGTCCACTAACATCGACCGAGACCCCGAAACGTGACCAAAGCTTCAAAGTGCACGACAAAGAAATTCCTCAAAATCGCACTAAACGGATATAAATTGCTATAAAACGGTTCAAATTAACTACATTATGATGTTTTTAACAACTATAACGACTAAAAACATGACCGGAGAAATATCACTGGCTAAACAACCATTTGGAAAGAGGCAAGTCCGATGTTCATCTTGCGTAAAACGCGCGAAGGGAAAGGACGGTACTTCCACGTCTTCTTGTTTTATAGTGGCTCTGATTGTGCAATCGACTCCATTCAAAGCGTGATGACGTACTGACACCCAGAGGAAGACGTAGGCAGTGTCGGTTTCTCCATAGCATTTACAGGCACCTTAAAACCGACCCCAGATCAGGGGTCAAAATTTCTGAAATCTGACTCCCTGTCAGGAAAAGTGCTGTAGAAGTAGTTCTGTACCACTCAGAGACAAAATTCCAACGGCTATAGAAACTAGAAAGTGTTTTCTATCCAATAATAACAATAATATGCATATTGTACGATCAAGAATTGAGCACGAGGCAGTTTAATTTGGAGACCAAAAAATGCTAATGCGGAACAGCACCCCCTATAGTTGCAAGAAGTTAAAAGCCTAATTGATTTCACAAGTTCTTACGAGTGTTATATTTTTGAGACGATTTTCCACGACAATCGCTAGACCAGAAATAGTCAGGAGTTTACATTTTTTCCCTACATTCACATTACGCAGATATAAGTACAGTTACTTTCTACACAAGTTGTTTTTTTCCAGTTTCATCCGACGAACAGATTTTAGTGGTAAAATAAAAAGGTCTACTTTTTTTGTGCTATTTAAGCAAAATGGAATTCTAAGCATCACTCCATTCAAAACAGGCTCTGCGAACTTTCGATTCCATTCATTTGCTATGGGCTTGCGCTAGTGTTCCAGTTTAGCCAACGTTCTTAAGCCTTGAGTGAATTTTGACTCGTTCTATTGTCCAGCCTATAGATAGCCAGAGCGAATTTACAAAAGCACCCGAAAGGCCATTGAGAACGCACTACGGCTATAACATTTAGCTAAGCTAAGAATGACAGGAATAATCAAGTCAATAAACATTGGGTAGTTAGTTAGCCTATTTTTAATATTCTGGCAAGTTTGATGTATAACTACAAACGTTAGGTAGCTAGTTAACATACCGGTACATACTGCTGTAATGATATGCTATGTGGTTCGTAAGGATAGCGTAACTAACAAATTGTCATTCAACATAATGTGTAAGGTAACTTATTTGAAAAGTCAATACTTTATTACATTGAATAGCAATCTACCCATTAGTCGTTAGGGCAAATCTGGTCTGTGATAGGAGGGGGGGTTTTCACAATGGCTCGGCTATTAGACTATTCTTTAGTAAAGGTTGAATAGTCTATTGTTCAGCTATTAGCCCCCCTCCCCAAATTGTTGTTCCCATCTCGTTCCTTTCTCTCTTCTACGCGTCATCATTCTGCGCCTGAGTGGCTCGCAAGCAAATTGATATATGCTATTGTTAGAGGAATTTTATTCCTATGTGTTCGTTAACCAATTAAATTATAACAAAGCAAACACTCTGTCCGTTTCTAAGAATTTGTAAGGTTCTTATTTGCATAAAATAGACATAGACCAGCCACCAAATTAATCAATAGCGTTTATTCTCGAGGGCTCTGACGTGCATATACAAAACCGTTCTTTTTATCCCTTCTCTTAAACTAACGCACATACATACACACTATATTTGGATTATCCCCTGAAGTCTCACCACAGTTTATTACCACTCAGCTGACAGTTCCAGTCCCCCCCAGATACGGAAAACCTGGAGGGGCTCTCGCTGTCTTATTTTATCTCCACAGAGTTATAGCTGGGTCGATTCAAACATAGGTTAAGGAGTCTCTTTGTTTTCTTTCGGCACACACATACATTCCTTTCTTCCCAAATGGTTATCATTTTTAATTACCCCTTGTCCATGCTACATAACCTCTAATCCTAATGGTTAATTTTCTGGATATAATTATTTAATCATTTATCTTAAACCTTTATAAAATATCTTAACAATTCTCCCTTAATGACTAAATAATTCATCCTGACATCATCCTGACATATCAAACACTGAGCCACGAGCTGCTCAGTGACACGAGCCTACCAGACAAGCTAAATGACTTCTATGCTCACTTCGAGGCAAGCAACACTGAAGCATGTATGAGAGTATCAGCTGTTCCGGACGACTGTGTGATCAGTAAGACCTTTAAACAGGTCAACATTCACAAGGCCGAGGGGCCAGACGGATTACCAGGACGTGTGCTCTGGGCATGTACTGACAAACTGACAGGTGTCTTCACTGACATTTTCAACATGTCCCTGATTGAGTCTGTAATATCAACATGTTTCAAGCAGACCACCATTGTCCCTGTGCCCAGGAACACTAAGGCAGCCTGCCTAAATGAAGTGCTTTGAAAGGCTAGTAATGGCTCACATTAACACCATTATCCCAGGAACCGTAAACCCACCCCAATTTGTATACCGCCGAAACATATCCACAGATGACGCAATTTCTATTGCACTCCACACCGTCCTTTCTCACCTGGACAAAAGGAACACCTACGGGAGAATGCTATTCATTGACTACAGCTCAGCGTTCAACACCAAAGTACCCTCAAAGCTTATCAATAAGCTAAGGATCCTGGGACTAAACACCTCCCTCTGCAACTGGATCCTGGACTTCCTGACGGGCCGCCCCCAGGTGGTGAGGGTAGATAGCAACACATCTGCCACGCTGATCCTCAACACTGGAGCCCCTCAGGGGTGCGTGCTCAGTCCTCTCATGTACTCCCTGTTCACCCACGACTGCGTGACAGTCACGACTCCAACACCATCATTAAGTTTGCAGATGACACAACAGTTTATAGGCCTGATCACCGACAACAACGAGACAGCCTATAGGGAGGTGGTTAGAGACCTGGCCAGGTTGTGCCAGAATATCAGCCTATCCCTCATCATAATCAAGACAAAGGAGATGATTGTGGACTACAGGAAAAGGAGGACTGAGCACGCCCCCATTCTCATCATTGGGGCTGTAGTGGAGCAGGTTGAGAGCTTCAAGTTCCTTGGTGTCCACATCATCAACAAACTAGAATGGTCCAAACACAACAAAAGTCATGAAGAGGGCACGACAAAACCTATTCCCCTCAGGAAACTAAAAAGATTTGGCATGGGTCCTCAGATCCTCAAAAGGTTCTACAGCTGCAACATCGAGAGCATTCTGACTGGTTGCATCACTGCCTGGTACAGCAACTGCTCGGCCTTCGACCGCAAGGCACTACCGAGCGTAGTGCGTACGGCCCAGTACATCACTGGGGCTAAGCTGCCTGCCATCCAGGACCTCTACACCACGCGGTGTCAGAGGAAGGCCCTAAAAATTGTCAAAGACCCCAGCCACCCCAGTCATAGACTGTTTTCTCTACTATTGTTAATAAAACGTTTACTGGAGACAGGAGAACAAGTGGAGACATAGGACGAGGTGGATAATTGTATAATAAGGCAGGTTTATTCAAGTGTAAAAATATTAGGCAAAGCGTGCAGCACGGCTCCCTCTGTCTGATCCGTAAGGGATCGTCAGGAAGAGAGAGCGTTTAAACAGTTGTACAGTTATATATGGGCAACAAGCAAAGTAGGTTGATCTGGTAGTCTGGCCTTCCGATTGGTCTATCTGGGTCTTGGGTAGTCCTGAACAGGCCTGGTGTCCACGTTCCATTGGTTCCTGACATAGTTCTTTGTCTGGAGCTCCAACCCTGAGTTGTGAGTGTCTGAGTGATTGTCATGGGGGAGGGAAGTTGTGGGTGTCGTGCATGTGTCCAATGAGTCCAGCATATGTCCAATAGAAAGAGGGAGTGTGTATATTGTGTCAACCATAGCTAATGTTTGAGAAGTTGTTAAAACAAGTTACCAATATCTAATACAATTCCTTACAAATCCCCCTCTTCACGTCTCACAAGAGACGTGACAAAGTATATAAAAAGACAAAACTAAAGGATAAAATTTGTCAGAAGACAAATTTTTGATTCCCTCTCTTCACGTCTCACAAGAGACGTGACATAAAAGTATATAAAAAGACAAAGCTAAGGGATAAAATTTGTCAGAAGACAAATTTTTGATTCCCTCTCTTCACGTCTCACAAGAGACGTGACATAAAAGTATCTTAGTCCTCAAATAGATAAACAGGTCCAGCTTCCCCATCATCAAGCAATGGGAACATTCGGGCCCTTTCCTGATTAGGGTCTATGGCAGCAGTTATAACACGGCTAACAAGCGTGCGCGCACATGGAATGCAACAGCATCCACAAAGTACAAGAATGCCTGCAAAAACGGAAATAGATACTAGGACAGAGGAAACCAACGTCTTATATTTACCAAAGGCATCCATCCATGAGTCCCACATAGACGTGTCCACTCCAGAATGCTGTTTCATCTTACCATTAAGGGCACGAAGTCCCTCTAATGCTACAGTTAGACTCCCATCCGTAGCTGTGTTATTGGGAATGAAAGTACAACACTGCTCACCAAACATTTCACAGACCCCCCCCCCGTTCAGCCAATAACATATCAACCGCGATTCTATTTTGAAATGCCATCAGGGATGTGGCTGCCAATTGTCCATGGACCGCCTCGAAGCCTTGTTGAGTCCAATTGCCCAGTTTCTGGACATTAAAATGAATGTAGTTAATTCTGTCCACATTTTTATTAACTGTACACCACCAACAGACAGAAGATTCAAACCCAGCTGTCACTTGGTCCACCAGTTTATATTCATCTGGCACCCCCTAGGGACACCAATAGCATCAATGTAAGTTGAGTCGTAAATGAGCAAGGACCAAAAAGGAGACCACTCCAATAACTACACCTGGAGTGGCCAACCACACATTAGTAACCCAAAAAACGAGAATATGTTAAACCCTCAGGTCCATCCCTCTATACAACCTGTACCAGGTGGGCTCGTCGCCACCCGGGAACTTCAAACCTTCACAACAGGGAGGACAAACATCACTTTTTATTCATTCGACCACATCAACTACAGCAAACCAAGGGTCCTCCTCTGTCAAGCCCACTCTCCTGCGGAAGCTTGTTTTCATATCAGCCTCTCCAACTGGAGCATCAAGCAACGGCATCATACCAGAGGCCCCCTACACATCTGTAACAGACTTCATCAAACAAGGTATGATACAGGCAACACAGAAATGAAAAACAACAACTAGTGTCAAAAATCCAGTATTCATCATTGCAGCGTACTTACCAAACCAACCACCCAGCCAGGGGAACAGTCCACTCTCCTCCACACCTGCAAGACCCTTCATCTCCATTGATAACCTTGCCAACCCACTCAGAGCTTTTGAAATGCTCCCATCCGGACTAGTATTGTTAGGAACAAACGTGCAACACTGTTCTACAATCTTTTTACATACACCTCCCTGGTTGGCCAGACTTATGTCCAGTGTTAGTCTATTGTGTCTACTGGTTTGAGAGGTAGCATCCAATTGTTCAGCCATCCCTGTAAGTGCTGTGTGGGTGTAGTTAACAAATCATTGTTGATTATATTAGATATAATTGATCCAGGCATTCTGCTTAGCATCAACAATGGCTGGGCCAATGATGGGAATCAGATGCCACAGGCCATCATTCCTGTTTGATGTCTGGTATTCGTGGGGGACCCCTATTGGGACCCCAACAGGTTGGTGTGCATGTTATCTGTACCCTCGGACCAAGGAGCGTCACGTTTCTACCGTCTCCTGGGTTGGTCCCGAGTCTCTGTGTCATGTACAGCTCCCAGAAGTTGGTTAGCTATAACCTCAATAATAGGCAATGGTGGTATCAGACTGGCCAAAACACATGTGCAACGACAATTTCCTTTCAAAATGGGGTCAACCGCCTGGCAGGTCCACACATCCACCATACATCAGCAACACCTCTAGTTAATAGTGGCATTAGTGATGCAGGTAGTAATAGGGAGCCCTCCATAGTCCCTACCTCTACCTGTACCAGTGTTACAGCTGTAATATCCTCCATATGCCTTAACTCCCCACGGTACCTTCTGGGGAGGTACTTCTGGGAACACAAAACTCAAGAGTTTTACACAAGGTTGAATTTGGCTTAAGCTTTCCAATATGCACATCCAACCTTCCCCATTACTTAGGACAAATGGGTGAGCAGCCAGAATAGGTCTGGCATGTCCACATACGACACAGTCCTTTCTATTAAGTGTTTTGTAGGCCAACCACATATTCTCCCTTCCCTCATAACCGGTTTCAGTCCCCAATTGTTCACTATCTGAGATGTCTTTTATATTTATCACCTCTACCGGATTAGAGAGCTTAGGTGGTGTTGTGGGACTTGGTCTTGAAGTGGTGGAGGAGGCCGGCTGAACCCTGGTCCGTTGGAACTGGTGGTGGTTCTGGCAGCACTGTGATGGTATCATCCCCATAGTATCCCAAACAGACAGCTCAGGACCACAAGCAGTTCTGTAAAGCCCCATCCTCTCCCAGAGAACACATCACCAGCCAGAGATCAAGCAACACTTTCACTTATAAGCACGTACACAGTGAGGAAAGGTCGGGGGCAGGGAATTCTTCATTAAGGAGTTGATCCCCGAACTCTATTAGTAACGGTTCTTCTCCTTAACTCTGTGATCATTCGGCAGTGTCAGTGTGTCTCACCCTCCAAGTGTGATATGCCCCCAGGTCGAGTGAATCACCTTCTCCCTTAATTCACCTGCAATGCATACAATCTTGGACATACAGGTTTGGTTAAACAAACAACCTTTTCATGTAATTAACAATACTTCTTACTATTTCTATATCTGCTTGTTTAGCTAGATTTTTTTAATTTTTTATTAGTTTATCATCCAATAGGCCACATCCTATCCTAGACCACAACTTACCCATCCCCCCTTTTTTACCTGGCTCTGCCAGGTAACAACCTTGCCTAACCTAACCAATGACTTAGGTAAAATTAGTGTAAATTATCCTTATGTCTGACATTATCATGTAGGAACGCCCCTTTCATCCGCCGCATGTCCAATTCTCCCTTGGGCGTCCATTCATATCTATCCTTTTCCAATTCTCTGTCAAGTGACTTATCTACTTTAAAAGGTATCTGTGCTGCTTATATATGTTCTTAGATATATATATATTTATTGATTTAAACCGTATCCCTCTTCTCACCTATCTTATTTCACAGCCTACCTTGCTCATGTCCTGGTTCCCCCCTCTCCACTCTGCTCTCAAACCTTCAAGGCCTCAACAGTGCGGGGTAGACCCCTCTGTCTGCCCTTTTTTAATAATAGTCAATAACAAACTATGAGTTCCTTTGCAATATTATCAATTTACCTCAAAACTAGTATCCCAAATGACACAAATTCATTATTCTCACTACATTTCCCCGTGAGTGATCAAGTCACCGGAAAATGCAACGAAAACAGAAAGATAGGTCAAAAGGTCACACCTACATTCGTGTTCCATACCATATCCAGACATACCAAAAGAACCCTTTATCTTCTCAAAGTCCCTTACCTAAATAAAACTCAAAAAGTAAAACTCCTATTTCAATATGAGTGTATTCTTTTAAGATATCTTGTCTCTGGGAACACGGAAACCCCTATCCTAAACATTTACTGCAAAAAACAAAATTATGTCACCAGCACTCAACCAGGCTCCCCGTCGGCTGGGAGACCGTTGAGTGCTGCAATACTGCCATCTTCTGTCCATTCACTGCACAGCTCTCCACCCACTCTCCTTCAACCTGCTCAATTTGAGCCATATTAGTTTCTTATTTTAACTGTTGTTTTTTACAAATTTTGATTTATTTTTTAATCTGTTATTACCTAGTTAGACTAGGGTGTCCGTGACATACATCCATGGGGATCCGGTTATAGTTATTCTATTAACCATGTGAAAGTGCCCAGGGACACCCCAAATATCAGTAGGAATATCACAAATAAGGGGCCAGATATCCCTAGTCTTGCCCAGGGAGGGAGAAATGTCCCTCTAACTGGGCGAGGTTTCTTTATCAGGGGAGGCGGAGTTTGATTCCGCATCACCTGAGTCAGGAATGTCTTCATTTGGAATCGAATTTAAGCTGTTTAAATCAGCTCTGACTTCTGTCAGTGTTCTAGAAGGGATCGGGGCTGGAGTGCAATGTGTGAGGTGGTGCCAAGGTGCGCCTGATTTACCTTTGACCTGGACTGAGTGTGAAGTAACCTCCCTCACTTCGTACAGTCCAGTCCACCTGGGTTCTAGCCACTTTCTCTTGTGGACATTAACCCCACCCAGTCACCAATTTTTCCTTCAGTGGTGCCAGTTCTCCCGTCAGCTTCCCCGTTGGACCTTGTGAATCTGTGTGAAGAGAGCTGCAGAAAGTTCCGTCAATTATCAGACATTACAATTTGTTGTACATCAAGGGCGGGCATATGACCTCCCTCCCTTGGTGAACCCAGCATGACTCCTCCAGCCATTGTCTCATGAGGAGAGAGGTGGGTGCCTGCACCTGGAGAGGCTATCATGGCCAGCAACGCCAGGGGCAGGACTTCAACCCAAATCAACTTCAAACCAGCACATACATTTGATTGGCGCGTTCCACGAGACTTATGAGATTGTGGCCTGTACACTAACCCCATCATTAAACAACATCCATTAATCAGTTGACATTTACACATCCGACCCTATTGGTACATGGAGCGTTTGTCATTAAACAATACACACCCAATCTTTCCTCCACCTGTCTCAGGTGTTGGTTTCTGAAATGGGACCCGTTTGTCGGATCGGATTTGCCTTGGAACTCCATACCTTAGTATGAGTTTGGTTTGCAGCCACTTAACTTCTTGCAACTATAGGGGGTGCTGTTCCGCATTAGCATATTTGGGTCTCCAAATTAAACTGCCTCGTGCTAAATTCTTGATCGTACAATATGCATATTATTGTTATTATTGGATAGAAAACACCTTCTAGTTTCTATAGAAGTTGGAATTTTGTCTCTGAGTGGTACAGAACAATTTCTACAGCACTTTTCATGACAGGGTTCAGATTTCAGAAATTTTTACCTCTGATCTGGAGTCTGTTTTTAAGGCGACAGTGAATGCTATGAAGAAACCGACACTGCCTACGTCTTCCTCTGGGTGTCTGTACGTCATCACGTTTTCAATGAACTCGATGGGACATTCACAGCCATTATAAATGACCAAAATGTATAGAGACCGCCCTTTCTCGTCGTGCGCCTGAAGCGTGAAGGCCATCGGACTTGCCTCGTTCCAAATCGTTTTTTAGAGAGTGATATTTCTCCGGTCATGTTTTCAGTCGTTATAGTTGTTAAAAACATCATAATGTAGTTAATTTGAACCGTTTTATAGCAATTTATATCCGTTTAGTGCGATTCTGAGGAATTTATTTGTCGTGCACTTTCTAGCTTTGGGAACGTTTCGGGGTGTCGGTCGTTGGTGGTGGACATTTCGAAGGACAGAGGACATCTATCGACCAAAAGACGTTTATAACATAGAAAGGATACATTGCCCAAGAATATGATGGAAGAACAGCTCAAAGTAAGCAATATTTAATATGATAAACCGTGTTTCTGTCGAAATATTTTAAACGCATATTTCGCCATTTTGTTTGGTATAGCTTCACCTGGCGAACCCTGTATTGAAAAGTAAGGATAATTTTAAAAATGTAAATCAGCGGTTGCATTAAGAACTAATTTGTCTTTCGATTCCTGTCTACCCTGTATTTTTTAGTCAAGTATATGATTAGCTTTCAATTAAACTAGATCACTCTGATAGATGACGTCAGACATATTGAGGCTTGATTTCCTAGTATTTTTATTGTGTAACCACGGTTTTGTATGGCTAAATATGCACCTTTTCGAACAAACTGTATATGTATGTTGTAAAATGATGTTACAGGAGTGTCATCGGAAGAATTCTGAGAAGGTTAGTGAAAAAATTAATATCTTTTGGCGGTGATTACGTTATAGCGCTCTTTGGCTGGAATCGATGCTCTGGTAACGTTTGCACATGTAGTATGCTAACTTATCGATTTATTGTGTTTTCGCTGAAAAACGCTTAGAAAATCTGAAATATGGTCTGAAATCACAAGAACTGGGTCTTTCCATTGCTATGCTTTGTCTATTTTTATGAAATGTTTTATGATGAGTAAATTGGTCATACACGTTGCTCTATCTAGTAATTCTAGTGGATTTGTGATGGTCGGTGCAATTGTAAACTGTGATTTCTACCTGAAATATGCACTTTTTTCTAACAAAAACTATCCTATACCATGAATATGTTATCAGACTGTCATCTGATGGTTTTTTTTATAGGTTATTGGCTATCAATATCTTAGTTGAGCCGAATTGGTGATAGCACCTGAAGGAGTAAGAAACTGATGGAGTTAGAATAGTGGTGTATTTTGCTAACGTGTTTAGCTAATAGATTTACATATTTTGTCTTCCCTGTAAAACATTTTAAAAATCTGAAATGGTGTCTTTATTCACAAGATCTGTATCTTTCATCTGGTGTCTTGGACTTGTGATTTAATGATATTTAGATGCTACTATCTACTTGTGAAGCTATGCTAGCTATGCTAATCAGTGTGTGGGGGGTGGGGGGTGCTCCCGGATCCGGGGTTAGTAGCCGTGAAAGGTTAATGACCGATTTTGCATCCTCCCTTGCTGTTGGTATTGCCTCAACCTATTTAGAGAACCTGTCTACCATAACTAACAGGTACCTTTTCCATTTGTCACATTGTCTTGCCCCATATCTGTGTAATCTATGCTGATGTCCTGCTAACCCATTGTGGTCCATCAGTATGGACTGCTCCATGAGCATACGCTGAGTCGGTGTAGATGTTTACAGTCTTTCCTTCAGCCTTTTCCAAAGCTTGTGTTAACCCTATGATTTCTGCCAGTTGGGCCGATGCAGGTTGTGGGATGATGGCAGATTCCAAGGTCACGTGTGATCCCTTCGGAAGCTGCTGCACCACTGCGTATGCTGCTATGTTCCCTTCCTCTCCTCTATAGCAGCATCCATCTTGTGTATAACCATAGGTCCAGGTTGGTGAGTGGTTCGTTCCCCAGGTCAGGTCTCAGTTTCAGTTCCTGTGCAGCTCTTTCTGCACAGGAGTGGGGTAGACCTTCTTCAGCATTGAGTGCGTCTGCCATGTTTTTGTCAGTGTTGACAAATGTGATGTGTGATTGTGTGCATTTATTCTGAATTTTCGTTTTTCTTTCAGCGCTGAACGTGAATTCTTTGCTCATCAGATATGCTGCAACCCCATGGTGGGTGTGTATTTCCAATGGATGGCACATTACCAAGTGGGCTGTTTTTTCAATAGCTTTTGCCACTGCAGCTACATATCTGGAACATGTGGTTTGTCCTACTTCGATGTGGTCCAATTTGGAGGAGTGATACATCAACACTCTTCTCTCCCCCTCTTGTTTCTGAAAAAGGATGGATGATGTGAATCCTTCCTTTTCAGAAACATCCAGATGGAATTTGTTTTTGTAGTCAGGTGATGTCAATGCTGCTGCCACTGAGAGATCTGTTTTCAAAAGTGCAAAAGCCTTTGATGCTTCAGTGGTCCATGTCAATGACGAGTGTAGGTTCCTTGGTCCCGCCTCTCGCACTATTTCTCTCAGTGGCTCAGTTCGGGCAGTGTAGTCTGGGATGTGTGTTCGGCTGTACCCTGTCAAGCCAAGGAAAGACAACATTCCCGACACCGTGATGGGGCGTGGATGATGAAGTATAGAGTCTTTGTGGGTTTTGGAGAGTCCTGCTCCTTCTCCCGAGATTTATCTGCCAAGGAAAAGGACAGTTCTGCGACAGGTCTGGACTTTGCTCATTTTGACTTTGTATCCTTTGACGGCCAGAAAGTCCAGTAATGTTTTTGTCATCTGTAGGCAGAGATCAGACGTGGGAGCCCCCAGCAAAAGGTCATCTACATATTGGATCAGTATCACACCTTCTGGGATTTTCAACTCTGCCAGGTGTGTCTTAAGGATATGATTGAATATTCCGAGTGAACACCTATAACCCTGTGGAAGAACAAAATAAGTGTACTGTTGATGTTCATACGTGAACGCAAAGAGTGGCTGAGAGTCATCAAGTGGGATGCTGAAGAAAGCATTAGCCAGATCCACCACCGTGAAGTATTGGTGTTTTGGAGACAGATTGCTCAGAGTGATGTGAGGGTCAGGGACAGGTAGGTCTATAGGTGCAGTAACGTCATTTACTGCTCGGAAGTCTTGAACCATCCGGTATGTTTCTCCTCCAGCTTTCAGCACTGGTAGGATCGGCGTGTTCCATGGAGATACAGTTCGATAGATAACCTGTGCTCTCAGTAACCCATCAATGGTCGGTTCGATCCCCATGATCTGTTCGGGTTTCAAACGGTATTGAGTTCGGTAGATAGGTATTTGATCTGGGTTCAGTAGGGTGATGGTGACCGGTGTCACCTGTAATTGGCCCACATCAAAAGGGGTATGAGTCCATAACCTTTCATCTATGGTGGAGATCAATGCTTTGGTAGACGGGTGGTCAGTGTATGGCTTACCATGGTGTCTTGGCAGGGTCAGTCGTTCTGGAAGACAGTGTTCTTCAGTGTCAACAGTCATGAACCTCCACATGTTTTCAGTGGTGGCCTTGTGTATTCCCGGTGTTTGGGTGGGTTCCCACTGAAGTTTGGATGCTCGTCTGATCATAGGGCCCAGGCTCCTTGCTTCAAAACCATTTCCCACCGCTAGTGTAACATGGGGAGCTGACTCCTCCCCTAGTAAGTACCAGGATTTCAAATGAGGTGGTAGGATGACTGGTGCTGCCATCCCCTCTTGTCCACACACAATGGTGCAACACCTGATGGATGGCGTTAGGTGCATCATGTTCTCATCCCAGTCATCAATGTATGTGTTCACGTCATTGTCAGTCACATTCAATGTACAGTGAATCTCAGCTTGTGGGGTCTTGTATGGGTGTAATGCATAGAATGTTGGGTCGGTGTCAATGGGTATGGGCACTGACGTGCCATATGTCCAGTTTGTTTACAATTGTAGCAGTTCATTGGTCGTGCTTGACCTGTCCCCCAGGGTGATGGGTATCGTGGTTGTTGTCCCCATGTTGAAGGATAGTCTTGTTGTGTTGGTTGATAGTATGGTGGGATGTCCATGGGTAATGGCTGATCCAGGAGTTGTGATGGTAGGTTAGGTCCCTGTGGGGTTGACATGGGGGGTTTTTGTTGCTGTATCATTTGTGAAACCGTTTTTTCAATGATTTGTGAGATGTCTGGTTGATCTTCAGCCACCATCTGTTTCTTGGGTTTTTCTCCTTTCTGGGCCTCTTTCAATTGTAGTTTCAAAAGTTGTACCTGTAGGGACTGGACTTGTGTTTCAGCCCCTCCCTTATCCTTATTGTATTGGGTGATGTGGTGATGCACATGGGAATTGAACTGAGCCTGGGGAAGTGCCATTAACCCCACAGTGCCCCTGAGATGGGTTGGGGCCGATGGGGCTGCTGTGGTGGTAGGTGGGGCGTCATTATTGTTGGGCCTGCCCTCTTTGGTGTCAGTTGGTGCTCCAGTGACCACCCCCATATTATCAGGTTTCCTGTAAGGGAGTGCTCTCCTCATTTCTTCAATCGCCCACATGCCTATTTTTAGTTCTGCCTCCGCTTTTTCCCTATGCTTTGTTCTATGTCTAGGTCTATTATTATCTTTGTATACTTTAGCCCGTCACTGATCGAAACCAGCGATGTATTTATTTATTTATTTTTTCTAACCCCCCCCGTCTCGTGTCCGACCCGCGTGGACAAAGAATTTTATTGCCGTGTAATCGATGAATTATTTTCGTTTTCCAACAATATTTCAGCTATATCTTTTTGAAACAATATACGAATATATTCACGCGCTCCTGATATAATTGGAATGACAGTTTTAGGTACTTATAATAAAAATATTATTTCTCTTCGCTTATTCAATTAATTAAATACTTTGGCAAAATATTTCAGAAGTTTCCTTTGGGAACAATATACTAGTAAATCAAGCGCTTCTAAAATAATTGTCAAATTAATTCTAACCCTTAAGGATTTATCAACAGCAGGAGAGGGAAAAATCAGGTCAATTTATCAGCAGAAAATAGCTGCTTCTCTGACCCGGCGGTCACTTCCAACACAGCCTCAATTTAGCATATGGCTAATTATTAGCAATCGGTCTCGTGGAACGTTCAATCACTCACATTAATTTGGAGAGTTTCAGGTTTAAATACCATTACTCCTATTTCAAGCTTAGATTTATCACCGATGCTCCTAGTTGAAGAATATTTCGACTAGTCCCAGATTACTAATGCGACTTGAATCCCAATGTGCCAAGCTTAGATTTATCACCGATGCTTCTAGTGGAGTGCCATTTCCACTAGCCTCAGATTACTAATACGACTTGAACAGGCTACATTACATTTCAACACTTTGAGTTTCAAGTTTAATACCATTACTCCTATATCAAGCTTAGGTTTATCACCGATGCTCCTAGTGGGGTGCCATTTCCACTAGTCCCAGATTACTAATTCGACTTGAACAGCGTCAAGCTTAGATTTATCCCCGATACTCCTAGTTGAAGAACAATTCAACTAGTTCCAGATTACTAATTCGACTTGAACAGCGTCAAGCTTAGATTTATCCCCGATACTCCTAGTTGAAGAATAATTCAACTAGTTCCAGATTACTAATTCGACTTGATTTTATACTTCGCAAATATCTTTACACAATGCCTTAAGATTCTAAACAATTCCACATAAATTTAGCAACAATTCACACTCACCACAGTACTTCTGATCATTGAATTTAGATATTGGCTATAATACAATATACAGAATTTGATTAAACAGGCATCTGCTCACCTTTTAGTTTCGAGCTCTTTTGATCAGTTTCCTGGGTGAGTTGAATCGCGATTCTCCTTCAAAAAAGGTCACCTCTCCTTCTGGAATCTTTCTCCCACGCGTCTCCTGTCTGATCAATTTTCTATGGACCGAAATCAAAGGTGTATTACCATCCTCTGCTTACCAAGTCTGTTAATAAAACGTTTACTGGAGACAGGAGAACAAGTGGAGACATAGGACGAGGTGGATAATTGTATAATAAGGCAGGTTTATTCAAGTGTAAAAATATTAGGCAAAGCGTGCAGCACGGCTCCCTCTGTCTGATCCGTAAGGGATCGTCAGGAAGAGAGAGCGTTTAAACAGTTGTACAGTTATATATGGGCAACAAGCAAAGTAGGTTGATCTGGTAGTCTGGCCTTCCGATTGGTCTATCTGGGTCTTGGGTAGTCCTGAACAGGCCTGGTGTCCACGTTCCATTGGTTCCTGACATAGTTCTTTGTCTGGAGCTCCAACCCTGAGTTGTGAGTGTCTGAGTGATTGTCATGGGGGAGGGAAGTTGTGGGTGTCGTGCATGAGTCCAGCATATGTCCAATAGAAAGAGGGAGTGTGTATATTGTGTCAACCATAGCTAATGTTTGAGAAGTTGTTAAAACAAGTTACCAATATCTAATACAATTCCTTACACTATCGCATGGCAAGCGGTACCGGAGTGCCAAATCAAGAACCAAAAGGCTTCTCAACAGCTTTTACCCCCAAGCCATAAAACTCCTGAACAGGTAATCAAACGGTTACCCGGACTATTTGCATTGCCCCGCCTCCCCAACCCCTCTTGTACTCTGTTGCTACTCTCTGTTTATCATATATGCATGGTCACTATACATTCATGTACAGTGGGGAGAACAAGTATTTGATACACTGCCGATTTTGCAGGTTTTCCTACTTACAAAGCATGTAGAGGTCTGTAATTTTTATCATAGGTACACTTCAACTGTGAGAGACGGAATTTAAAACAAAAATCCAGAAAATCACATTGTATGATTTTTAAGTAATTAATTCGCATTTTATTGCATGACATAAGTATTTGATCACCTACCAACCAGTAAGAATTCCGGCTCTCACAGACCTGTTAGTTTTTCTTTAAGAAGCCCTCTTGTTCTCCACTCATTACCTGTATTAACTGCACCTGTTTGAACTCGTTACCTGTATAAAAGACACCTGTCCACCCACTCAATCAAACAGACTCCAACCTCTCCGCAATGGCCAAGACCAGAGAGCTGTGTAAGGACATCAGGGCTAAAATTGTAGACCTGCACAAGGCTGGGATGGGCTACAGGACAATAGGCAAGCAGCTTGGTGAGAAGGCAACAACTGTCGGCGCAATTATTAGAAAATGGAAGAAGTTCAAGATGACGGTCAATCACCCTCGGTCTGGGGCTCCATGCAAGATCTCACCTCGTGGGGCATCAATGATCACGAGGAAGGTGAGGGATCAGCCCAGAACTACATGGCAGGACCTGGTCAATGACCTGAAGAGAGCTGGGACCACAGTCTCAAAGAAAACCATTAGTAACACACTACGCCGTCATGGATTAAAATCCTGCAGCGCACGCAAGGTCCCCCTGCTCAAGCCAGCGCATGTCCAGGCCCGTCTGAAGTTTGCCAATGACCATCTGGATGATCCAGAGGAGGAATTGGAGAAGGTCATGTGGTCTGATGAGACAAAAATAGAGCTTTTTGGTCTAAACTCCACTCGCCGTGTTTGGAGGAAGAAGAAGGATTAGTACAACCCCAAGAACACCATCCTAACCGTGAAGCTTGGAGGTGGAAACATCATTCTTTGGGGATGCTTTTCTGCAAAGGGGACAGGATGACTGCACCGTATTGAGGGGAGGATGGATGGGGCCATGCATCACGAGATCTTGGCCAACAACCTCCTTCCCTCAGTAAGAGCATTGAAGATAGGTCGTGGCTGGGTCTTCCAGCATGACAACGACCCGAAACACACAGCCAGGGCAACTAAGGAGTGGCTCCGTAAGAAGCATCTCAAGGTCCTGGAGTGGCCTAGCCAGTCTCCAGACCTGAACCCAATAGAAAATCTTTGGAGGGAGCTGAAAGTCCGTATTGCCCAGCGACAGCCCCGAAACCTGAAGGATCTGGAGAAGGTCTGTATGGAGGAGTGGGCCAAAATCCCTGCTGCAGTGTGTGCAAACCTGGTCAAGAACTACAGGAAACGTATGATCTCTGTAATTGCAAACAAAGGTTTCTGTACCAAATATTAAGTTCTGCTTTTCTGATGTATCAAATACTTATGTCATGCAATAAAATGCGAATTAATTACTTAAAAATCATACAATGTGATTTTCTGGATTTTTGTTTTAAATTCCGTCTCTCACAGTTGAAGTGTACCTATGATAAAAATTACAGACCTCTACATGCTTTGTAAGTAGGAAAACCTGCAAAATCGGCAGTGTATCAAATACTTGTTCTCCCCACTGTACATACTACCTCAATTATCCCGATTAACCGGTGCCACCGCACATTGGCTACCCAGCCAATCTGCATTGTGTACCTCCACCCACCACCCACAAACCCCTCTTTTACGCTACTGTTACTCTCTGTTTATCATATATGTATAGTCACTACCTACATGTACATACGACCTCAATTAGCCCGAATTAACCGGTGCCTGTTTATAGCCTCGCTACTGTTATAGCCTCGCTACTGTATATAGCCGCACTACTGTTATTTTTAACTGTCTTTTTACTGTTGTTTTTATTTCTTTACCTATCTATTGTTCACCTAATACCTATTTTTTTCTTAAAAATTGCACTGTCGGTTAGGGCCTGTAAGTAAGCATTTCACTATATGGTCTACACCTGTTCTCTTCGGCGCACGTGACAAACAAACTTTGATTTAATTTGATTAAGTTTACCTCACTCATGGTTTCAATATATGCCAATCTTGACAATTTTCCAAGGTAGTGATACCCACTTCCCCGGATAGTAGTTATGGTTTTTGTGCCTTTTAATTGTTCACGACACCTGATACTTTGTATTCGGACCAATACTAACACTCTGCCAATTTACTACTGGTGTCACCGGAGGGTGAGACGCAGGGCGATCCGGATGGAGGCGGTGGAAATCACTCAGCAGTGATGGATCCAAGATGTACTCCACCGGTACCCAGCACCTCTCCTCCGGACCGTACCCCTCCCAATCCACGAGGTACTGCAGGGCCCTCACCCAGCGTCTAGAGTCCAGGATGGAACGTACTGTGTACGCCGGGGGCCCCTGGATGTCCAGAGGGGGAGGAGGGACCTCCAGCACCTCACCTTCCTGCAGGGGAACAGCTACCACCGGCCTGAGCAGAGACACATGAAACGAGGGGTTAATGCGATAGTAACCTATAACACACCTCGTTTATCCTCCTCAGGACTTTAAATGGCCCCACGCACCGCAGCCCCATCTTCCGGCAGGGTAGGCGGAGGGGCAGGTTTCGGGTCGAGAGCCAGACCCGGTCCCCCGGTGCGAACACAGGGGCCTTCTGCCGCCCACCAGCCCGTTTTAGCGATTCCTGGACGGCTCTCCAGGTCTCCTTTGAGCGCTGCACCCATTCCTCCACCGGAGGAGCCTCAGTCTGGCTCTGATGCCAAGGTGCCAGGACCGGCTGGTAGCCCAACGCACTGGAAAGGCGACAGGTTCATGGAGGAGTGGCGGAGTGAGTTTTGGGCCACCTCCGCACATGGGACGTACCTCGCCCATTCTCCTAGCCAGTCCTGGCAAATACGACCGCAGAAGCCTACCCACATCCTGGTTCACTCTCTCCACCTGCCCATTGCTCTCGGGGTGAAAACCTGAGGTCAGGCTGATCGAGACCCCCAGACGCTCCATGAACACCCTCCAAACCCTGGACGTGAACTGGGGACCCCGATCAGAAACTATGTCCTCAGGCACGCCGTAGTGCCGGAAGACATGGGTAAACAGGGCCTCCACAGTCTGCAGAGCCGTAAGGAGACCGGGCAACGAGAGGAGACGGCAGGACTTCGAAAACCGATCCACAACGACCAGGATCGTGGTGTTCCCCTGAGACGGGGGAAGGTTGGTGAGGAAGTCCACCGACAGATGTGAGCGGGGAGGGGCTGTAACTTCCCTCTAGGCAGGTGTCTAGGAGCCTTACTCTGAGCGCACACCGAACAGGAGGAGACATAAAACCTCACGTCCTTAGCTAAAGTGGGCCACCAGTACCTCCCCCTAAGACCCCGCAACCGTCCTCTCAATTCCCGGATGACCCGAGGAGGGTAGCGTGTGGGCCCACCGGATCAATTTGTCATGAACATCAAGCGGCACGTACTTCTGGCCCGCTGGACACTGTGGTGGCGTAGGTTCTAACCGTGACGCCCGCTCGATGTCTGCGTCCACCTCCCATACCACCGGTGCAACCAGACATGAGGCCGGAAGTATGGGAGTAGGATCGATGGACCGCTCCTCGGTATCATAGAGACGGGACAGTGCGTCGGCCTTAGTGTTATGGGAACCTGGTCTATAAGAGATGGTGAAATGAAATCTGGTGAAATACATGGCCCACCTTGCCTGGCGAGGATTCAGTCTCTTCGCTGCACGGATGTACTCCAGATTACGGTGGTCAGTCCAGATGAGAAAAGAGTGTTTAGCCTCCTCAAGCCAATGTCTCCACACCTTCAGAGCTTTTACCACAGCCAGGAACTCCCTGTCCCCCACGTCATAGTTTCGCTACGCCGGACTGAGCTTCCTCGAAAAAAAAGCGCAGTGGCGAAGCTTCGGTGGCGTGCCCGAGCGCTGTGATAGCACGGCTCCAACCCCAGCCTCGGATGCGTCCACCTCCACCATGAATGCCAAAGAGGGGTCCGGATGTGCCAATACGGGAGCATCAGTAAACAGGCCTTCAGGCGACTAAAAGCTCTGCTCGCCTCCGCTGACCACCGCAAACGCACCGCCCCCCCATTCAGCAGTGAGGTAATGGCCAAAACCTGGCCAAAACCAGCCACCTGGCCAAAACCCCGGATAAACCTCCGGTAGTAATTGGCAAACCCTAAGAACCGCTGCACCTCCTTTACCGTGGTCGGAGTCGGCCAATTAAGCACGCAACGCGGTCACACTCCATCACCACACCAGATGTGGAAATGCGATACCCCAGGAAAGAGATGGCTTGTTTGGAGAACACACATTTCTAAGCCTTGACGTACAGGTCATGCTCCAACAGTCGCCCAAGTATCCTGCGCACCAGAGACACATGCACGGCGCATGTGGCGGAATAAATCAGAATGTCATCGATATAAACCACCACACCCTGCCCATGCAGGTCCCTGAGAATCTCATCTACAAAGGATTGAAAGATGGCTGGAGCATTCTTGAACCCATACGGCATGACGAGATACTCATAATTGTCAGGATTGTTCCAGTTTTGGTCACTAGATGCCCCCATTGGGCTTTTTTGCTCCGGTCGCCCTAGATGCAGCACCCCGTAACTCCATGGAGGTTGGAGCGGGAGTGCTGGGGGGTGGAACAACCAGAACCCGCTCTGGATGCCCGCGAGCAGCTAGCAGGTTGTCCAGCCGGATTGACATGTCGATTAGTTCGTCTAGTGTGAGGGTGGCGTTCCGACAAGCTAGCTCCCTGCAGACGTCCCCCTGGAGGCTACACCGGTAGTGGTCCATCAGGGCCTTGTCGTTCCACCCCACTCCAGCGGCCAGGGTCCTAAACTCCAGGCGCAGGCTGAAGAGGAGCTGGAGACAAAGTAGGGAGGCCGCTTCTCTCCCATCTCTCCATTCTCTCCATCATTTGATCCATCGCCGTCCCAATCCGGTGTAGGATGGCTGTGTGATGAAGGACACGCTCTTCCATGGATGGGAGGGGGCGCAGCTGCTCCTGCTGACTCCATGTTTATGGTGCGGGCTTCTGTCAAGGAATTCTAGGAGTGGTGGGTGTAGAGTCAGGCGCAGAGAGCAATACTTCCAATGGATGCGTTTATTTCGCTTGGTCTAGCCAACAATCAGGCAATGACCATAAAACAGGTGTGTCTCCAAAAACCAGGAAATAAACATACAGGAGAAAAACAACTTCACCACTGACAGTAGGAATAAGCCCGCACAAAAGCAGGCGGGCACTGGAAGTTTAAATAGACCATTGATGAACCAAAATAAGCAACAGGTGAAAACAATCAAGACAAAACTGCCTTTCTGTTTCCAACAACTGCGAGTAGTTGAGAAAGTACCCTGTACGTCCCATGCATAGTACCAATCACATGTAATCCCCAATTTACAGAGAAAATCTCTTCCTGACAAATTTACAGGACAATATGCAGACATTAATTAATTGATCAACTTTAGGGGAGGCATAGGGGCAGTCACTCCACATTGCTGACTGATTCATTTGACATGGGAGGTTTAAAGTTATGCCAGACCTTGCAGCACCAGTGTTTACTACAAAATCTATTGACTCACCTCTGACAAAGAGACAAACCATTGTCTCCTCGTAGGGGTTTGAAAAAATCTTTAAAAGCTGTCCAAGGGTGTCAACTGTCTCTACCTTCCGTCAGTCCATATGTGGGTTGGGATTGTTTTCGGTGGAGGTCCGGTTTTCCAAACGTACCCTGCTGCCCTCTGTTTACTCGGGTTTGGACACTTTCTAGCGAAATGTCCCTCTTTTCCACAGTTGTAACAAGCAAACACACACTCAGACACAAACACACAAAACAGTATTTGGTTAGGAATCTCTGCCTTTCATATAATAAAAAAAATGGTAATTTCTACTCCATCAAAATATTTTTAATTACTCTATGTAATTTAAAATGTTGTACCCACATGGTAGTCCCTCCTATGCAAATTTCCGTGTAGGTAATTTAAATGTATAGCTGGTTTCCCAATAATAACCAACTGTTTTACCAGTACACTGATTAATACATTTTGTTTTACAATGTTTATTACCTGCAGGAATAATTGTATTTTTTCTAACCTGCAGGAATATTTTCTTATTTCTTATTATTATTTCTTATACTTCATCAGATGACAGTCCTGTAACATCATATTACACAATGCATATAGGATTTGTTCGAAAATGAGCATATTTAGCAGCACAAATCGTGGTTATACAATGTGAATTGTAGCCAAACTTGAAGCAATCTGTACAGCGCCATCTTGGAGAGGCACCTAATCTAATCGATAACTAATCATAAACTTGACTAAAAAATACAGGTTGGACAGCAAATGAAAGATACAGTAGTTCTTAATGCAACCGCTGTGTTAGATTTTTAAAATTAACGTTACTCGACATACAGCGTGCGTTACAGCGAGACCATGCCGAAATTAATGGCGGACTAATAATTTTACATTGTTCCACAGAAGTACGAATTAACATCATAAATAGCTCTTACTTTTGGATGATCTTCCATCAGAATCTTGGGCAAGTGGTCCTTTGTCCAGAACAATCGTCTTTTGGTTGAAAGATGTCCTCTACTCCTGTAGAAATTAGCTGCTAACGCCGATGTACCGGAGAGGTGCCCAACTCGCGATAACGCCTGACAAAGAAACTCCAGAAAATCGCAATAAAGTGATATAAACTGCTATAAGTCGGTTTAAATGAACTACCTTATGAAGTTTTTAACTTGTTATGGCTGCAGGGGGCGTATTGAAAAACTGGAAAATATGTGCCCATTTTCAAATGGCCTCTTACTCAATTTTTGCTCGTACAATATGCATATTATTATTAGTATTGGATAGAAAACACTGTCTAGTTTCTAAAACAGGTTTAATTATTTCTCTAAGTGAAACATAACTCTTTTTACAGCCCATTTTCTATCCAAAAGTGAAATTTCCAAGAAGCTATGTCTCTCTTCAAGATACTCTCTATAAAAGGCCTTGGCACTTAGGACTGTAGAAACACGTCACACGCCTTCCCCTGTGTGTCATGCGGAAGTGAGAGAAGAAATGACTTGATTATCTCTGTCAGGGACTGAAAACAACATCTTGGAGTCAGAAGTGCGCACTTAATTTTTTTTTCTGGGCGCGAAATAGGAACTGGACTGCGCTCCTGGAAAACGCTCGTTATAGGTGAATATGACCTCCGGCTTCGATTTTATTTGATACATGTCACAATATCATCCTAAAGTATGTTTTTTCAATATACTTTAATTATATTATTGAAATTTATTCTGGACTTTAGACGTGATGCGACGCAAGAATTTTGTCAAGACGGAGAGGTTAGCACGGCATGGCCAGTGTGCATGCTAATTCAAGAGGGACATCGTTCGTTCTGGGTCCAAATGAAGACGGTTCTGAACAAAGGACCCTTTGGAGAACATTCTGATGGAAAATCAACAAAGATAAGGACCCAATTTGGGATGCTTTTTCATATATCTGTCGAACTGTGCTATCGCTAGCGTTTGACTAGAATCAATGCTGCTGTGTGTTAGCTATTGTAGTAAGCTAATATAACGATATATTGTGTTTTCGCTGTAAAACACTTCAGAAATCGGAAATATTGTCTGTATTCACAAGATCTTTCTCTTTCATTAGCTATCCACCATATATTTTTCTGAAATGATTTATGATGAGTAATAAGGTAGTTGACGTTGGTGTCTATTTTCTCTGGCTACTCCCGTGCGATTTCTGACTGTAGCTATGATGGTAGCAGTAATGTAAAACTGATTTATAGCTAAAATATGCAATTTTTTTGAACAAAACATAGATTTTTTGTGTAACATGTTATAGGACTGTCATCTGAGGTAGTTTTTTCTAGGTTATTTAGGTTGGTTCTAGGTTAGTTAGGTTGGCTTGTGCATGCTACTTGCATCCTACTTGTGCTGTGAAAAATGTCTGTCCTCTTTTTTATTTGGTGGTGAGCTAACATAAATATATGTGGTGTTTTCTCTGTAAAACATTAAAAAAATCGGACATGTTGGCTGGATTGACAAGATGTTTATCTTTCAAATGCTGTATTGGACTTGTTAATGTGTGAAAGTTAAATATTTAAAAAAAATAGATTTTGAATTTCGCGCCCTGCACTTGAGCTGGATGTTGTCATAGGTGTACCGGCGTCGGGCTGCAGCCATAACAGGTTACAAAAAACAAATTAAATCAGAGCCGGAGATATAGAACTGCTAAACCGAAAGCTTTTCAGGACGCCATGCTGGTGTACCTCCTGTGTCAGGCGCCACATCGAAAAGGTCGGTCCTTCCGTTCCAAGAGGCTTTATACTCCCCCAGATGGTGCTATCCACTCCATTCAAAGTCTCACCGCTTACTGACATCTAGGGGAAGGCGTAAGCAGTGCATGTAGCCCCATAGCTTACAAGGGAATTTATAAACCGACCCTGGAACAGAGACCTCGATTTCAGAAATCTCACTTCTTGACAGGAAGTGTGCTGCAGAATGAGTTCTGTTTCACTCAGAGAAATAATACAAACGATTTTAGAAACTAGAGAGTGTTTTCTATCCAATAGTAATAATAATATGCATATTGTACGAGCAAGAATTGAGTACGAGGCAGTTTAATTTGGGAACGAAAATTCTACAAAGTGTAAACAGCACCCCCTATTGAGAAAAGGTTTTAACCTCGCAGTGTTAGAATTCTAAAAATATATTCATTACGACATAAGGCTTATGTTATAGCGAGAGAGTGGCCAAAACCTGTGCGCAAAACTACTAGTACACAGTTCGACAGATATATGAAATAGCATCACAAAATGGGTCCTACTTTTAGCGATCTTCCATCAGAATGTTGTACAAGGGGTCCTTTGTCCAGAACAGTCGTTGTTTGGATTTAGAACATCGTTTTTCCCTCTTGAATTAGCAAGGACACTGGCCAAGTGGCGCGAAGCTCTCCATCGTCAACAAACACAGACAACGCAACACGCCTAACGTCCCGAAAAAATTTCAATAATCTAATAAAACTATATTGAAAAAACATACTTTACGATGATATTGTGACATGTATCAAATAAAATCAAAGCCGGAGATAGTATTCGCCTATAACGACAGCTTTCCAGAAGGCAATTCCAGGTTCATCTTCACGCTTTCCAGAAAACAGGAAATGGCGGACACGTCATTCCAAGAGGATTTATTCCACCTCAGACCAAGATAATCACTTCATTTCTTCTCTCACTTCCTCTTGACATCTAGGGGAAGGTGTATGACGTGCATGTATACTCATACGTATCATGCCCATTTATAGGCAGGCCCTTGAACAGAGCATCATTTTCAGACTTTCCACTTCCTGGTCAGAAAGTGTGCTGCCAAATGAGTTCTGTTTTACTCACAGACAAAATTCAAACGGTTTTAGAAACTAGAGAGTGTTTTCTATCCAATAGTAATAATAATATGCATATTGTACAAGCAAGAATTGAGTACGAGGCCGTTTAAATTGGGCACGATCTTCCCCCAAAGTGAAAACAGCGCCCTCTGTCCTCATCAGGTTTATTCAGGAAATTGTCCTGGTATCGCTGTAGTACCTCAGGATCTTATTCTGGAATCACTTACATCAGGACTCTGTCCTGGTATCTCTAACACGCATGACCTGTTAGAACAGGACTTTCTATAAGTTAGAACAGGACTTTCTATAAGTTAACTTTCCCCAATTGGAGGCTGTGTTTAAGAAAATCACTCTCACCCTTAATTTATTTTACCTGTCCGAAATGTATCCACTCACTGACACTCCCGGTAGGTCCAAGGAGGGTCCGTCCAGCTCCAAGTAAGTGGAGTGTGGGCTACCCTGAGCCACATTTAACGAAGACCCTGCACGCAGTTAACCTCGGTCTCCCAGGAGCAATCAGCAAGCGGAGTTAGCATCTCACCTCTGTCACCAAATTGTCGTAGAAATTATAATGAAAGAAGAGACTGCAGATTCTTTCAAACAACACTTTATTATAGGTTTTCTAAAAATGGAGCAGTTAACTATACACTTCAACAGTTGTGCAGTTAAGGCCCAACGAACAGCGTCGGTTCTCAGCTTTTATAGAGAAGCACATCCTTTTTGTATACCTGGCAGTCAGCAGATAGTGTGTAAAAGGAAATGAGTTGTCTGTGCAGATTTAAGATAGCTTGAGGTTGATAGCCTAAGGGCTCAACCGTCTAACTGCATTTACAACAGCAAACACTATAATGTGCTCCTTTCTTCAAGTTTCCATACATGTGACTTTCTGTAGATAGTAAACCCACGGGATGTCACATGCTGCGGTCACACCCAAACAGACCTTAGCTATATGCCCAGTCTTATGACTAAGTCCCACAAAGACAAGTTTGTATCAAGTTAAAACACAAGCATATAAAAATAAACTATTCATTAAGCAGTCAAACACGGGATGGCATGACTAATTGTGTCATTTTCCACAACACATAACAAATGGGGTTGAATACTTGTCTCAAGACATAATTCTGACATTATGTGGTATTGTGTGTAGGCCAGTGAAACAAAATCTCAATTTAATCAATTTTAAATTCAGGCTGTAACACAAAATGTGTAAAAAATGAAAGGGTGTGAATAATTTCTGAAGGCAATGTATACATTTAAAAACATCAGCGGTAGCAAAGATTAGCTATATAATGACCAGTGAATACCCCATTCTATTATAGACAGAAGCCTGTGACATGACAGACCAATCAGAACACATCACTCGGCATGTCCAATCCCTCCATTGTATCAGCCAATCATGGATCCTGCAAATCGTGGATCCTGCCATTCAAGATTATTCGAAATCATGGTAGCAGCCACATTTATGTAGAAGTGTTTAGAAACATATTCTATTCTTATTTACAATAAAAGTGACTACTAAATGACACAATACATTATTTACCATTAATTTCTATTGGGCACAAAATAATCTGAAACACAACCAAAACAAACAGCAAATGCATCCAACAAATGTGTAGCATCACAAGCATAATGTAGACATTGCGTGATATGAATATGGGACCAAAATACTTAACTTTTTACGACACATACAAGTAAATTCATCCCAATATATTTGGGGGAATATGTACAAAAAGTGCTGTAATTTCACCCGATTTGAATTAAAATATACTCAAATTGAAGCTGACTGTCACGATCGTCTTAATGAATAGACCAAGGCGCAGCGTGAGTAGAGTTCCACATATTTTTAATAAACCGAAACTCAGCAAAACAAACAAGCACAAACGAAACGTGAAGCTACTGGTACACACAGGCAACTATCCGTAGACAAGATCCCACAAACACAAATGAGGAAATGGCTACCTAAATATAATCCCCAATCAGAGACAACAATAAACAGCTGCCTCTGATTGGGAACCATATCAGGCCACCATAGAAATACAAAACACCTAGATGACCCTCTCAAGTCACTATCACGCCCCAACCAACAGAGAAAAAACTGCTTACTATGGTCAGGGCGTGACAGTACCCCCCCCCAAAGGTGCGGACTCCAACCCCAAAACCTGACTCAATAGGGTCCGGGTGGGCATCTATGATGGATGACACGGCGCCGTGCATTGTCGCCGGAGGAACTTGACCGTGGATCGTCGGAGGAGGAACCGGACCGTAGATTGTCGCAGGAGGAACCGGATTGAGAACCCCTGCTGAAGGCTCTGGACCGCAGACCGTTGCTGGAGGCTCTGGACCGCCGCCCGTTGCTGGAGGCTCTGGACCGCCGCCCGTTGCTGGAGGCTCTGGACCGCCGCCCGTTGCTGGATGCTCTGGACCGCCGCCCGTTGCTGGAGGCTCTGGACCGTGACTCGTTGCCGGAGGAATCGGACCGTGGATCATCGCCAGAGGAACCGGACCGTAGATCATCGCCAGAGGAACCGGACCGTAGATCGTCGCAGGAGGATCTGGATTGAGAACACCTGCTGAAGGCACTGGACCGCAGACTGTCGCTGGAGGCTCTGGACTGCCGCCCGTCGCTGGAGGCTCTGGACCGTGAATCGTTGCCGGAGGAATCGGACCGTGGATCATCGCAGGAGGATCTGGATTGAGAACCCCTGCTGAAGGCTCTGGACCGCAGACCGTCGCTGGAGGCTCTGGACTGCCGCCCGTCGCTGGAGGCTCTGGACCGTGAATCGTTGCCGGAGGCTCTGGACCGTGAATCGTTGCCGGAGGAACCGGACCGTGGATCATCGCTGGAGACTGCGGACTGTGGCCCGTCTCAGGAGGATCCGGACTGTGGACCGTCTCAGGAGGTTCCGGACTGGACTGTGGAGGTGCACTGGAGACCTGATGCGTGGGACCGGTACAGGTGGTACCGGGCTGATGACACGCACCTCAGGGCGAGTGAGGAGAGGAGGCACAGGACGTACTGGACTGTGGAGTCGCACTGGAGGTCTAGAGCGCAGAGCTGGCACAACTCTTCCTGACCGGATGCTCACTCCAGCCCGGCAAGTGCGGGAAGCTAGCACAGGACGCACTGGGCTGTGAAGGCAAACTGGAGAACTGATGCGTGAGACCGGTACAGATGTCACCGGGCTGATGACACACACCTCAGCTCTGCAGCGCTCTCAATGCCAGCACCTCTCTCCGGAATCTTGCGTCGAGCTCCTCACTCGACTCCCTGACTGGCTCTGGTTCACTCCTCGGCTCCGCCGACTGCTCCATGTGCACCCCCAAAAATGTTTATTGGGGTTTCTGTAGCCTTCCTCCCCGACGTCGTTGCTGTTCTCTCATGCTCCTAGGCGACTACCGCCAAGGAAGGCGATCCTGTCCTGCCAGGATTTCCTCCCAAGTCCAGGATCCCTTCCCATCCAGGATCTCTTCCCAAGTCCAGAATACTTCCTCCTCCTGGGCACGCTGCTTGGTCCTTTGTTGGTGGGATCTTCTGTCACGATCGTCGTAATGAATAGACCAAGGCGCAGTGTGAGTAGAGTTCCACATATTTTTT
The DNA here is from genome assembly GCF_045679555.1 of Salvelinus alpinus. Classification (NCBI taxonomy): domain Eukaryota; kingdom Metazoa; phylum Chordata; class Actinopteri; order Salmoniformes; family Salmonidae; genus Salvelinus; species Salvelinus alpinus. The sequence goes on along the minus strand of NC_092108.1, from coordinate 50,501,741 downwards.
ATAAACCGAAACTCAGCAAAACAAACAAGCATAAACGAAACGTGAAGCTACTGGTGCACACAGGCAACTATCCGTAGACAAGATCCCACAAACACAAATGAGGAAAATGGCTACCTAAATATAATCCCCAATCAGAGACAACGATAAACAGCTGCCTCTGATTGGGAACCATATCAGGCCACCATAGAAATACAAAACACCTAGATGACCCACCCAAGTCACTATCACGCCCCAACCAACACAGCTTACTATGGTCAGGGCGTGACACTGACCGTCTGCAATTTAACCTCAAAGTCATTGTATCATTTCAAATGCATAGTGCTGGAGTACAGAGCCAAAACAACAACAAAAAATGCACTGTCCCAATACTTTTTAAGCTCACTGTAGGACTCATGTTTGTTTGGCTTCTGCACACACTATTTCTTCAATTTTCCCTTTCACCATGGCCTGTACTACGCACTCTTCCTCATACTCCTTCTCAATGGGAATTTTTTAATGCCTTTTTCATCCCTTAATTAGGTGTGTCTCTGTAACGCCCTTCAATCCTCTGCACAGGTCATTTAGGAATGTTCCCCACATTGTCTCGACCTAACACATTTGGTTCCCTCCTCTTTTAGTCTTTGGTTCCCCCTAACAAGGCACAGGTCTTCATATATGGACTGTGTCAAAAGTAATGCCATGCTGCTTTGTGTGGGGGGAGGATCTGGCCCCTGTCTAAATAGCTCTCCCCAGACTTATGCTGTATATATAGATAGTTGGGCCAGTGCTGTTTCTGTCTGAACATTCCAAGTGTGCCACTTTCTCCTCTATAACTGTTGCTAAGTGAAAATTGACTCTTCCGCGTTGTGCTGTATATTTATGATAGTTTTCCACAGATCGCAGATATGCAATTTGCAGAGTACAGACTTGGTTTGACATTATCCTGAATGGTAATCAATAAAAATGTCTGTTAAATTCGCTGCTCTGTTTAGCTTTTTTACACCGTGTCATTTCATAGGAAATTGTCGGAGGTGCTCTCGTAATGTTACATCATCAAAATGTTGAGAATAAAGGCTCCCCCTTTTCCTTCTGTACATTCTCAAAATGAAGGATATAATAACATGTTCCTTCTTTTCTTTCGTTATTTCTTTTCATTCCTCAGGCCATCTCCATTGGACACAGCTATCCATAAGCAGACATCGGAGGTGGGGGCGGGAAAGGGGGGAGGAAAATAGGTTGGTGGGGGGTTCCTGGGTATGGGGTTTGTTCACAGCTAGACGGGCATGATGACCGCACTGGAGGCCCTACTCCTCCTCTAACCACCGCGTGCCCAAGCGGCATAAGCGGGGGGCCTTCGCCGTCATTCAGTGGACTCGCTGAGGCGTATGAGCACACATGCCCCACAGGAGATGAAACCGTTGTGATTGAAAAGCGACCCAGTCTCTCTCCTCCAAAAGCACCTGTCCTCTCTATTCCAAAAGCACCCATTATCTCTCTCTCTGCACCCCTTTCTTTCTCTTTTCTCTCTAACCGATCAATAACAAGTAAAACTATGGGAGCCTAAGATGAGAGATGGGGAAGGAGGGGCAGAGGGATGGAAGGAGAGGGGTCTAAGACTACAGGCTCGACTGCTTCAGTGTTGTCGACATCTGCCACTTATCAATGGGTGTCTTGATTGATTGAGGCCCACAGTAACTGCTTCGCAAAAGAGAGTGGAAGAAAGAGAGACGAAAAACAGAGGAGAGAGAGGTGCCTAAAGGATGGAGAAAAAGAGCAGTGGCAGCAAGTCCAGTCCTCTCTCAGCCAACAACAATATTGATGTTATTTTTCTGGCTCTTCAAAGGCAGCAGTCTGGGTTCTTGATTTGGGGTGTTGTGCTACAGCAGTTTCCCAACTCCTCTCAGAGGCTTGTGAGAAAAGCATCCTAGACACACACACACACACACACACACACACGCTCACATGCATACACATAGCCACACCATTGCACACGAGTGCAAATGCATACATATATATATACACACACACACACACACACACACACACACACACACACACACACACACACACACACACACACACACACACACACACACACACACACACACACACAAACCCCCCCCAGGTAGAGGAAATGGAGGAGAAATAAATATTCATCTGATTATGAAGCTTAATAAACTCACTCCAAGGGGAATGCTTATTTTTTGTGGCCTTTGGGCAAACATTGTTTCCACATGACAGGCTCACTGGCACAAATATACACATCTTTAAAATATTTTCACACTTTTTACTTTGTGTCACCTTGGGTGTTTGGGCACTTTTGTCTCACGGTGGAGAGACTCTCTTTTTTCCAATAGGTTATTTACAATTCCTCATAACAAGTTTTATTGAACATTTTCCACATATTTTGTATCTTGATAAAGTTGAGAAAAAGTAAGCAGATACATACAGACAAATGAAAACAGTATTCAAATAGATTTTTTAGCAGAATGTAACACAAGCTGGTTGGGAACTCACTCTGTTACAGTACATGGTCATTATGTGTTGAGTGTTGTGTACTCATGTCACAGTATATCCCGTTAAGAGGTCAATTTAGTTAGATAAATAAAAAAACGAAATGACAACTCAAAGGTGACTCTTCTTCCACCTGTGTGAATTAATTCTATTAATACTCTTATTATAAACAAATAGTTTTATGGCTGATGCACTAAAGATGCCCTACGGTCACACTCTTACTCATTCCAATATAGGCTTTGAAGACAGAGCGGATCTTCCTCTTTTCATGTATTGTTGGGATGAGTATGGCATCTTTAGTGCCTCAGCCATACATCTATTTGTGTACAACATGATTGTTGTATATTTTATTCTATGCATTACAGATTACGTCTTGGTCTACACACCGCAAACAACTTAAGATAAGAATCCACAAGTAGACATGCATGGGGTTTCGCCTTTTTCATGTTCCACAATGCTCATACTTCCACCCCTCTCATATATAACTCTATGAAGCCTTTCATGAATGGAGATTCAATGCTTCACCCATAGGCTTGAATCACCCCTGTAGCCACCCTGTTGGAATGAACATAGAGTTCACACTTGGAGGTGCCCTCTATTGTTCTGTGAACAGACAAGATGATGTAAGTGCGCAAGAGGCGCATCATCTGTTCTGTGCCTTCAGCGCTCAAATGCTGGTGTATTCCCATAAGACATGTGAGTGAGTGAGTGCAGGCCGCCATTTGTTTGTGTGTGTTTGTGTGTGTGTGGGGGGGAGGTTGCCGTGTGGGTGTGTGTGTATACACTCAGAAATAAAAGGTGCTATATAGAACCTAAAATGGTTCTTCGGCTGTCCCCATAGGAGAACCCTTTGAATAACTATTTTTGGTTTCAGGTAGAACCCTTTTGGGTTCCAAGAATAACCCTTTCCGCAGAGGGTTCTACATGGAACCCAAAAAGGTTCTACCTGAAACAAAAAAGGGTTATCCTATGGGGACAGCCAAAGAACCCTTTCTGAACGTGTGCTCGTCCTGTGTTTGTATGCTGGGGAGAGGGGGGAATCTAATTATGTTGCGGCTCATAGAGCTTGGACAAAATGTCCTGGGACTTGTCCCCACTCTGGGAACATGTAATCCTTAGCCATAAAATACAGTCTCTCACGTCAAATGCTACATCTAAGGAGATAGTGTACCAAATGACACTATATTCCCTATATAGTCCACTAAATAGTGAATAGGGTACCAAAAGGAAAGGCTAAATACAGAATAGGGTGCCATTTTGGATGCATCCACAGTGTGCTAGCTCATCACTTCCCATTCACTGTTCAAAACCAATGATGTCATAGACCGAAAAAAAAAATTGAGTGAAGTTTACTTAAATGATGTCTACTTCACATAAATATACTATGTCATTATAACAAATCCCTTGTGGGTGAAGTTTACTTAAACACAAACGATCTTGTCAATAGGGGGGCGCTGTTTTCACTTTGGAATAAATCGTGCCCAAATTAAACGGCCTCGTACTCTGTTCTAGATCATACAATATGCATATTATTATTACTATTGGATAGAAAACACTGTGAAGTTTCTAAAACTGTTTGAATTATATCTGTGAGTAAAAAAGAACTCATTTGGCAGCAAACTTCCAAATAGGAAGTGAAAAATCTGAAAACGAGGCTCTGTTTCAGGGCCTGCCTATTCAACTGGCTTTTATTTATCGATATGTATGCACTTCATACGCCTTCCACTAGATGTCAACAGGCAGTGGAAGGTTGAATGGGGTGTCTAGCTTGATCTGAGGCCGAATAAGAGCTTTTGGAGTGACAGGTCCGGTATTTTGTTTGTTTTCGACGACGCGCGGGGGACCTCGACATTGTCTTCTGAATAGCGTTCGGTATACACGGCGAATATCTCCGGCTCTGATTTTATTTGACACATATGAGAAAAACATCATAAAGTAAGATTTTTCAACCGAGTTTTATCAGTTTATTCACGTTTATTGGGACTTTTGGAATTTTCCGTTCTTTGCGCCAAGAGAGGATGGGAATGTCCGCGCCACAATGCTAGCCAAGGTTGCTAATTCGACAGAAACAACTCAACACGCTTTGAACCAATGAAGGTATGGAAACTCAATATACAGTAATTCCATAAAAAATTACATAAACACATGGAGAGACGGCACAAAAACTTAGTCTTAATTCAACACAGCTGATTATTGGGAAACAATATTCAATGATGAAATATTTTCCATTAATGACTTCTAAAACATGCTTCTAAACATCAATAATATCAATATATTGTTTCAGTTACAATAATAAAAGGTCCAATAAAGTAAACAGTGTTTCCTGAACAAGTATCATTCCAAGATGGCATAGCAGTCAAACATCTTTGTCTTTGTCCTGTCGTGTCCCTTGTAAAGATCTTTTTATATATTTTTCTTCGCATATCTTTTTAAAATATTTTCCTAAACCTCAACTTCTAAATACTCTCCTGCAACCCGCCTCACCCAATGTTGCGTGGATCTGTTTTTTTTCTAAAGTATTTCTATTTACTTCGGATCTGGAATCCCTCAACTGAAGCTAGCCAGCTAACTAGCTACCAGCTATCAGTCAGCAAACCACTGCTAGCAGTCATCAGCTAACCTTTAGCTCGGAAAGCTCTCACCAGTTTGTACAACGTGACTCAAACCAGAGCATAACGGACCTATTTTTCTCTCCATATCCCCGGATTCCTACCACAAACTCTGAACCTTTTCATCTGGATCTTCGCAACTAGCTAACCACAATCCCGGGTGACTACTCCTGGCTAGTGTTTCCATCCCGGAGCAAGCACCAATTAGCCTGAAGCTAGCCTGGCTAGGACTCCTGGGCTACCACCGAAGCCCACTCCTGGGCTACAATATCCGGACCCCTTCTACTGCCGGTACGGGGCACGGAACCCCGCCGATCCTCTACGACTGGAAAACTGACATAATTCCAACAGACCCCTCAGGCGCGACGTCCGCTGAAGGCCCATTCTGCTAACTGCGGCCTGCTAGCTATCTAGAGCTATTTGGAACCCTACTAATCCACGACTGGTCAATCGAAGTCACCTCACGAGGAGGCAAAAACAGACTTACCTCCATCGCGACGTCCCCCAAAGGCCCTTCTGTTAACTTGCTCGCCCCGGTATGCTAACTGCTAGCTTGCTAGCCCCGGTCTGCTAACTGCTTGCTTGCTCACCCCGGTCTGCTAACTGCTAGCTTGCTAGCCCCAGTCTGCTAACTGCTAGCTTGTTAGCCCCGGCCTACTAACTCCTAGCTTGTTAGCCCCGGCCTGCTAACTGTCTGAATCGTCGTGTCCCCAGCCAGTCCAACCACTCACTGGACCCATATGATCACTTCACTACGCATGCCTCTCTCTAATATCAATATGCCTCGTCCATTACTGTCCTGGTTAGAGATTACTCACTTATTTCACTGTAGAGGCTCTAGCCCTGCTCAATGTGCCTTAACCAACCATGTTGTTCCACCTCCTACATATGTGATGACATCACCTGGTTTAAACGTCTCTAGAGACTATATCTCTCTCATCATTACTCAATGCCTAAGTTTACCTCCAATGTACTCACATCCTACCTTACCTTTGTCTGTACACTTTGCCTTGAATCTATGCTATCGTGCCCAGAAACCTGCTCATTTTACTCTCTATTCCTGAACGTGCTAGACGGCCAGTTTGTATAGCCTTTAGCCGTACCGTTATACTACTTCTCCTCTGTTCCTCTGGTGATGTAGCAGTTAATCCAGGTCCTGGAGTGCCTAGCTCCACTCCCACTCCCCAGGTGCTCTCATTTGTTGACTTCTGTAACCGTAAAAGCCTACTCCCTAAGTTTGTTTTACTCACTACTTTTGCACACTCTGCCAACCGGGATGTCTTAGCAGTGTCTGAATCCTGGCTTAGGAAAACCACAAAAAACCCTGAAATCTTCATCCCTAACTATAACATTTTCCATCAAGATAGAACTGTCAAAGGGGGCGGTGTTGCAGTCTACTGCAAAGATTGCCTGCAGAGTTCTGTCTTACTATCCAGGTCTGTACCCAAACAATTCGAGCTTCTACTTCTAAAAATTCACCTTTCCAGAAACAAGCCTCTCACCGTTGCCGCTTGCTATAGACCACCCTCGACACCATATGTGAATTGATTGCCCCCCATCTATCTTCTGAGCTCGTGCTACTAGGTGACCTAAACTGGGACATGCTTAACACCCCGGCCATCCTACAATCTAAGCTTGATGCCCTCAATCTCACACAAATTATCAATGAACCTACCAGGTACAACCCCAAATCCATAAACACGGGCACCCTCATAGATATCATCCTAACTAACTCGCCCTCCAAATACACCTCTGCTGTTTTCAATCAAGATCTCAGCGATCACTGCCTCATTGCCTGCATCCGTAATGGGTCTGCGGTCAAACGACCACCCCTCATCACTGTCAAACGCTCCCTAAAACACTTCAGTGAGCAGGCCTTTCTAATCGACCTGGCCGGGGTATCCTGGAATGACATTGACCTCATTAGAGTAGAGGATGCCTGGTTATTCTTTAAAAGTGCCTTCTTCACCATCTTAAATAAGCATGGTCCATTCAAAAAATGTAGAACTAGGAATAGATATAGTCCTTGGTTCACTCCAGACCTGTCTGCCCTTGACCAGCACAAAAACATCCTGTGGCGTTCTGCATTAGCATCGAATAGGCCCTGTGATATGCAACTTTTCAGGGAAGTTAGGAACAAATATACACAGGCAGTTAGTAAAGCTAAGGCTAGCTTTTTCAAACAGAAATTTGCATCCTGTAGTACAAACTCAAAAAAGTTCCTCCCAGCTGCCCACTGCTCTGAGGCTAGGAAACACTGTTACCACCGATAAATCCACGATAATTGAGAATTAAAAAAAAAAAATCTCTAAGGCTGGCCATGCTTTCCACCTGGCTACCCCTACCCCGGTCAACTGCCCGGCACCCTCCACAGCAACCCGCCCAAGCCCCCACCATTTCTCCTTCAGCCAAATCCAGATAGTTTATGTTCTGGAAGAGCTGCAAAATCTGGACCCCTACAAATCAGCCGGGCTAGACAATCTGGACCCTCTCTTTCTAAAATTGTTGCAACCCCTATTACTAGCCTGTTCAACCTCTCTTTCGTATCGTCTGAGATTCCCAAAGTTTGGAAAGCTGCTGCAGTCATCCCCCTCTTCAAAGGGGGTGACACTCTAGACCCAAACTGCTACAGACCTATATCTATCCTACCCTGTCTTTCTAAGGTCTTCGAAAGCCAAGTTAACCTCTAATTCCTCCCAAACCCGGATCCGGGAGCACCCCCCACAGTAAAAAAGCTGACTAGCATAGCCTATCATAGCGTCACAAGTAAATACTAGCATCTAAATATCATTAAATCACAAGTCCAAGACACCAGATGAAAGATACACATCTTGTGAATCCAGCCATCATTTCTGATTTTTAAAATGTTTTACAGGGAAGACACAATATGTAAATCTATTAGCTAACCACGTTAGCAAAAGACACCACTTTTTTTACTCCACCAGTTTTTTACTCCATCAGTAGCCATCACTAATTCGACCAAATAAAGATATAAATAGCCACTAACCAAGAAAAAACTTCATAAGATGACAGCCTGATAACATATTTATTGTATAGCATATGTTTTTTTAGAAAAATGTGCATATTTCAGGTATAAATCACAGTTCTACATTGCAGCTGCAATCTGAAATAGTGCCGAAGCTGCCAGAATAATTACAGAGACCAACGTCAAATACCTAATTACTCATCTTAAAACATTTCTGAAAAATACACAGCATACAGCAAATGAAAGCCCAACATCTTGTGAATCCAGCCAATATGTCAGATTTTTTAAGTGTTTTACAGGGAAAACACAATATAGCATTATATTAGCTTAGCACAATAGCCAGAAACACAAGCAATTTACCAGCAGCACAGGTTAGCGATCGTAACAATACAGCAAAAGATATATAATTTTTGACTAACCTTGATATACTTCGTCAGATGACAGTCCTGTAACATCATATTACACAATGCATATAGGTTTTGTTCGAAAATGTGCATATTTAGCAGCACAAATCGTGGTTATTCAATGTGATGAGTGGCAACAGGTCATGCATTCTGGCCGGCGCCATCTTGGAAAGGCACCTAAGTTTACGATTATTTATCGATTAGATTGACTAAAAAATACAGGTTGGACAGCAAACGAAAGATGCATTAGTTATTAATGCAACCGCTGAGTTAGATTTTTAAAATTAACGTTACTAGACATACAGTGTGCGTTACAGCCAGACTAGTGCCGCAATAACGGCGGACAAATGCGTTTACATTTTTCCACATAAATACGGAATAACATCATAAATAGTTATTACTTTTGGACGAGCTTCCATCAGAATCTTGGGCAAGGTGTCCTTTGTCCAAAAGAATCGTTGCTTGGATGTAAAACGTCGTCTTCAACTTCGGAATTAGCAGCTAACAATAGCTATGTGGCCACAACATTCCCAAATCCCCAAAACGCAATACTAAGGAAATTCCGAAAATAGCAATATACTCGCATAAACTGATATAACTCGGTTTAAAATAACTTCGTTATGATGTTTCTAACACCTATATCGAATTAAATTACAGATGGATATAGCTAAGGCCGATAACTGAGCGTTTCAAAATGCCATCTTTAGGTCTTGCTTTGCGCAATGACGAATGACGAAAAGAGAGCGCACTTCGTTCCTTGGCCTTTTATAAGCTCTGAGAACTACGTAGACACTCCATTCCACTTCTCATTGGTTACTGACATCCAGGGGAAGGCGGGTGCAGTTCATGTCGACCCATAGGACACATACAGAGCTTTAAACTGATCTGAGAACAGAGCCTCGTTTTCAGACCTTCGCAGTTCCTGTCATGGATTTCGCTGCAGAAAGAGTTCTGGTTCACCCACAGACATAATTCAAACGGTTTTAGAAACTAGAGATTGTTTTCTATCCAATAGTAATAATAATATGCATATTGTACGAGCAAGAATTGAGTACGAGGCAGTTTAATTTGGGAACGATAAATGTCCAAGTTGAAACAGCACCCCCTGTAGTGTCAAGAGGTTTTAACAAACAGATTACCGACCATTTTGAATCCCACCGTATCTTCTCCGCTATGCAATCTGGTTTCAGAGCTGGTCATGGGTTCACCTCAGCCACGCTCAAGGTCCTAAACGATATCATAACCGCCATCGATAAGAGACATTACTGTGCAGCCGTATTCATCGACCTGGCCAAGGCTTTCAACTCTGTCAATCACCACATTATTATTGGCAGACTCGACAGCCTTGGTTTCTCAAATGATTGCCTCGTCTGGTTTACCAACTACTTCTCTGATAGAGTTCAGTGTGTCAAATCGGAGGGTCTGTTGTCCGGACCTCTGGCGGTCTCTATGGGGGTGCCACAGGGTTCAAATCTCGGGCCGACTCTCTTCTCTGTATACATCAATGATGTCGCTCTTGCTGCTGGTGATTCTCTGATCCATCTCTACGCATACGACACCATTCTGTATACTTCTGGCCCCTCTTTGGACACTGTGTCAACTAACCTCCAGACGAGCTTCAATGCCATACAACTCTCCTTCCGTGGCCTCCAACTGCAAGTAAAACTAAATGCATGCTATTCAATCGATCACTGCCCGCACGTCCAGCCTTACTACTCTGGACGGCTCTGACTTAGAATATGTGGACAACGACAAATACCTAGGTGTCTGGTTAGACTGTAAATTCTCCTTCCAGACTCACATTAAGCATCTCCAATCCAAAATTAAATCTAGAACCGGCTTCCTATATCACAACAAAGCATCCTTCACTCATGCTGCCAAACACACCCTCGTAAAACTGACCATCCTACCGATCCTCGACGATATCATCTGTAAAATAGCCTCCAACACTCTACTCAACAAATTAGATGCAGTGTATCACAGTGCAATCCGTTTTGTCACCAAAGCCCCATACACTACCCACCACTGCGACCTGTACGCTCTCGTTGGTTGGCCCTCGCTTCATACTCGTCACCAAACCCACTGGCTACAGGTTATCTACAAGTCTCTGCTAGGCAAATTCCCGCCTTATCTCAGCTCACTGGTCACCATAGCAGCACCCACTCGTAGCACACGCTCCAGCAGGTATATCTCACTGGTCACCCCCAAGGCCAATTCCTCCTTTGGTCGCCTTTCCTTCCAGTTCTCTGCTGCCAATGACTGGAACGAACTGCAAAAATCACTGAAGCTGGAGACTCATATCTCCCTCACTAGCTTTAAGCACCAGCTGTCAGAGCAGCTCACAGATCACTGCACATGTACATAGCCCATCTATCTACCTCATCCCCATATTGTATTTATGTATTTATCTTGCTCCTTTGAACCCCAGTATCTCTACTTGCACATTGATCTTCTGCACATCTACCATTCCAGTGTTTAATTGCTATATTGTAATTACTTCGCCACCATGGCCTAATTATTGCCTTAACTCCATTATCTTACCTCATTTGCACTCACTGTATATAGACTTTTTGTTTTATTTTTTTCTACGGTATTATTGACTGTATGTTTTGTTTATTCCATGTGTAACTCTGTGTTGTTGTATGTGTCAAATTGCTATGCTTTATCTTGGCCAGGTCGCAGTTGCAAATGAGAACTTCTTCTCAACTAGCCTACCTGGTTAGATAAAGGTGAAATAAAATAAAATAGAGTGCAAATGTTCACATTTAAAGTGAACACACAGTTCCCTTAGCAACGTCACCAGGCTTGGGGTCAATTCCTTTTCAATTCAGTCAATATAGAAAGCAAACTTGGCAAAATGAACTTGGCAGTGTTAGGCATGTTCAAGTGTCGTGTGTTACAAACAATGGACACCATGCTTGAAACAAAGTCAATATTTATCAATGCATGATATTTAGCAGGGGGGTAATAAATTATATTAAGGAAAATGACGGTTCTAAGAATCACCATGATCTACTATTATTTACCATTCACATTTAAAGAGTGTACACAGTTTACAGTAGCACCTCCCCCAGGGTTAGAGTTGATTCCTTTTCAATTCAGTCAATTCAGGAAGTAAACTGAAATTATAATATAAATTCCAATTTTCCTTATTGCATCCTATGAGAAAAAGTTATTGGAATTTCAGGAATTTCTTCCTGAATTGACCTCAACCCTGACCTCCACTGATACATTGCCCCATATGTAAGCCCCCAAATCAAATTGGCAGTGGTAGGCCTATCCAAGTTCAACAATGGGCAACATGTTTGAAACAAGGTAATTATGTCTCAAACAATAAGTCATCCTTAACATGATCAAAATAGTTAAGTTGACCGACACAGTTTTTAAGCAAATTCCCAACACTTCCTAGATCAGTGAAAATACAGATGCATCAGTAAATGTCCAGTGGTCATCAAGATAATAGATTATGTGCAGAATAAAAGATCATGGTGTCATGCTTCTCCTATTGTTCTACACAGTCCTACATAGAATTTGTGTAGTAGAAAACAGGCAATATTCATTGGGAGAATTTCAATTTCATTTCCTTGATTACTCGCATCTTCTCTCCTTGATTCCTTGTGTCCTCCAATTGGTTTTGAGAAGGAGGCGAGAGAATACGAGGAATCAAGGAAATGCAATTGAGATTCTCCCATTGACAAAGAGCAGGTTATTACAAAGAAATATGGTCTCCATCTCTTTATTCCAAATCCATTTCTTGGAGGAATCTCAATTGCATTTTCTTGATTCATTGTGTCCTCTCTCCTTGCCTCCTTCTCAAAACCCATTGGATGAGATGATGAGAGGTCCCTCCACTTAGAACTTCTCATCCAATGGGTTTTGAGAAAAAGATGAGGCGAGAAGATGCGAGGAGACAAAGAACCGCAATTGAGATTCTCCCCTAGGCTCTCCTCCCTATGGGCTCATAAAAGTGTAGAAGTATGCATTCATTTATGACAAAGGCTTCACAAAGACTTCATTTACTGATCATACTTCAAACAACTTTATATTTTGTACTGTATTCTAGATACAGCTCAACATAACAGTTCTTACTGAATCCAACCCAATGTCTCGTGGAACAAAAATAAATACAGAAAACTCCTGCCTTACGCCACATTCATAATGTTGAAAAAAGAACACAGGGTGTTTTAAGGCAGTGTTTGTCATTTGGGCAATGTCTTGACTTCAGTTTAACATCTTTTAAACTGAGCAGGATTTTCTGAATGAACTCAAAGGTGTTGGACAGTTCTTTGGAATAACTGAGATGTAGATCATAGATTAGACCAAACATTACCAGTTAAGCTTCCGCCAGTCTGGGGACAACAGAGATACTTGACCAGGTTGTAGTGGACTATATTTTCGGCGTGGTCACTGACGATTATAAGTAGTGCTACCGATTCGTCACCAAGCTCGTCAGAATGTTATATAGCAATATATCCACCCTGACCTATGGTTGTCTAGATAAAGTTAACACCATACTCACCCATCTAATCCTCTCAGATCACCACAGGTGTATAGGAGCTAGGTGTGGATTAATTCGTAATGGGCGCAATAACCAACAGCAACCAGATTAATAAAAAAGCTACCTTGCAAGTTAAGCAAAATTCAAAGACTTCCTTATGCAACAACACAAGAAGAGCACAGAGAACAGTGGTATGCCTTTTGTGGACATCCTTAAACTAAACATTTATTTTATGACATAGGGTTGCTAATCTAACCTGGTACATCAACAGTATGTCATTGGTAACAATTTACTAAATATCCACAAGAGAAATATTTGTATATTTAGCCTAAAATGACCTGTGATAAGTGCTGGGCTTGGTTTAATTTAACTGGTACAATGGAATCAAAGGAATAGTCACCAAAGGGCAAACTCTTAGCTGCCTTTCAAATACTATTGTTATAATTTCAAGGTTTTGAGTGTCATGGTGAAAATCTCATTTACATTTCCTTGATTTCTCGGGTCCTCTGTCCTCGCTTCAGAAAGGACTGACCTCTTCTCGTCCAATGGATTTTGAGAAGGAGGCAAGGAGAAAGGATGTGAGGAATCAAGGAAATGCAATTGAGATTTTCCCCTGTACAACACTTTTGATAAAGCAATGTCACAACTCGGATATCCAAAGCTTACCTTTAATTAATTGGTAGCCGGAAGTCTAGATGAGCACCAACATCCTTCAGTCAGGCCTGTAGAGAGAAAGTATCAATATAATGAGTATTACTATTCTTAAAATAGGCTTAAATGGTAACTAGTCTACATAGCAAAGTATGTTGGCCCCGTTACTGTTCATACAGACATAATTTGACAAAATAACATTGACAATTTTTGCTTAACGTTTCACACCCAAGCAAAAGCCCTTGATGTCCACTTCAGAAAATAAGCATATTACGTTAAAACATAATTCATAATTAGTTTTTAACTTAATGTTTTAATATGCAATTCAATTCCCTTACTGTAATTCTGGCAGTATTACACTGTAGTCAGGCAGCACTGCATTCAGAGTTTGGGCCGACGCTAATGCTGCCACCACCATGATTCACCGTAGGGATGGTGCCAGGTTTCCTCCAGACGTGACGCTTGGCATTCAGGCCAAAGAGTTCAATCTTGGTTCATCAGACCAGACAATTTTGTTTCTCATGGTCTGAGAGTCTTTAGGTTACTTTTGGAAACTCCAAGCGGGCAATCATGTGCCTTTTACTGAGATGCACTGTCAACTGTGGGACTTTATATAGACAGATGTGTGCCTTTCCAAATCATGTCCAATCAATTGAATTTACCACAGGTGGACTCCAATAAAGTTGTAGAAACATCTCAAGGATGATCAATAGGAACAGGATGCACCTGAGCTCAATCGAGTCTCATAACAAACGGTCTGAATACTTACGTAAATAAGGTATCTGTTTTTTTGTTTTAATACATTTGCAAAAATGTCTAAACTGATTTTTTTGTCATTATGGGGTATTTGGTGTAGATTGATGATAATATATATTTTTTAAATAATTTTTAGAATAAGGCTGTAACGTAACAAAATGTGTAAAAAGTCAGGGGGTCTGATTACTTTCCGAATGCACTGTAAGTTCAGTCATAAAAATGTACTTAACAAGTCATATAATAAGTTGCATCGACTCACTATGTGTGCGACAATAGTGCTTAATATGATTTTTGCATAACTATCTCATCTCTGTACCCCACACAATTATCTGTAAGGTCCCTCAGTCGAGCAGTGAATGTCAAACACAGATTCAACCACAAAGATCAGAGAGGTTTTTCAATGTCTCACAAAGAAGGCCACCTATTGGTAGACTGAGGGGAAAAAAGCATGGTGAAGTTATTAATTACGCTTTGGATGGTGTATCAATATACCTATTCACTACAAAGATACAGTCGCTTTACTAACTCAGTTGCCGGAGAGGAAGAAAGCAAATCGGGCATTTCACAATGAGGCCAATAGTGACTTTAAAACAGTTATGGAGATTAAAGGCTGTGCTAAGAAAAACTGAGGATGGATCAACAACATTGTAGTTATGCCACAATACTAACCTAAGTGACAGAATGAAAAGAAGGAAGCATGTACAAAATAAAATATATTTTTAAAATATATTTTAAAATATAAATATGTTACATCCCAAAACATGCATCCTGTTTGCAGTAAGGCACTAAAGTAAAACAGCAAAAAACATGGCAAGGAAATTAACTTTATGTCCTGAATACAAAGTGCTATGTTTGAGGCAAATCCAACACAACACATCACTGAGTTTCACTCTTCATATTTACAAGCGTGGTGGCTGCATCACATTACGGGTATGGTTGTCATCGGCAAGGACAAGGGAGTTTTTTAGGATAAAAATAAACGTAATAGAGTTAAGCACATCCAAAACCTGGTTCAGTCTGCTTTCCAACAGACACTATGAGGCAAATTCACTTTTCAGCAAGACAATAACCTAAAACACAAGGGCAAATATAAACTGCTTACCAAGATGACATTGAATGTTTCTGAGTGGCCTAGTTAAATTTTTGACTTAAATCGGCTTGAAAATCTTTGGCAAGACTTTAAAGTGGCTGCCTAGCGATGATAAACAACCAACTTAACAGAGCTTGAAGAATTTTTTAAAGAATAATGTTCAAATATTGTACAATCCAGGCGTGCAAAGCTCTTACAGACTTACCCAGAAAGACTCACAGCTGTAATCACTGCCAAATATGACTATAACATGTATTGACTCTGCAGTGTGAATACTTATGTGTTTAGGTCTTTCTGTATTTTATTGTGTTTTTTATCCTTCATGTTTTATTTAGCATTTATATAACCAGGGAAGCATTTATATAACCACTTTTTCGAGAGACATCACACAGACACAAACACAGACACTGTCAAACAGACAGACAGAAACTGTTACAACTTTGCAAGAGATCATTTGTGATTTTGGGGATGTCACTTCTTGCCACTGTAGGGCAGTAATGCATAAGGTGGTTAGGTTAGGTCAGAGACGATGAGGCAAAGCGAGAGGGTTTACGCTGCCTAAATCTGTCCACAAAAATAAGACTAAGAAGTGAGGAAGTCAATGGAGGTCAACAAAAAAGGTCAACAAAAAATGGAATTGCTAATTTTCTACGTGAGGCTTATTTAATCTAATAGACGTTTCATAATGGTTAGGTTGTTACAAATGCAGTGATAAGTGGACGCAAGTGGCATTTCAAAACTACTTTGTATTGGAGTTGAGCCTGTTGTTCACACGCGTATCTGCCCTCTCAATGGATAGAATGGTGCCACCTGATCTCGCCTCCTCTTGCCTGCCTTCCATCTTTGAGGACATGTATTTCCATTGTTAGAATGATCACCCGACCATCTTGTCAATATAATAGATAATCTTTGTTTAGGTTTTAAAGGGTGGCTGAACTTCCTAATTTGGTCTAATTTTTCATCTTGGTAAATAAGAAATGCATCAGCGGGGGGTGTCTCTTGTGTGTGTGTGTGTTTGTACATGGCAAGTGTTTGTACATTCACTCTGCCAAAACAATACACAGTTACAGTCACTCACCCTTCTAGATAACTTGAAACAGTCTAACCAGGTCTTGTGTCTTGAAGTCGCCCAGCCTAGCTAGTGCTAGCCAACTTCTTTCACAAATTAACTTCAGCCGGCTGGTGTATAACCATGGCAGAGCTGGTTTGACATTTGACATCTCTGTGGCTAGTTAGGGACCATCAATAAATGACTCAATGTAAATGGGACAATATTTTCATGTTGCACGTGTCATTAAATGTTTTCAATATTTGTATATGAATTTCTACAATTTATAGTTGGTTAGAGGTTTTTACATCATTGAAAAAAAAAAATATTACCATTTTAAAAATATTGTCCCATGTACAATGTGTAATTTACTGATAGACCCTAACTAGCCTCATAGAGATATTGAATGTCAAACCAAATTGGCGATGGGCATTATGATCAGGTCAGGTGCAGCTGTGCTCTGAAATGATGATTACTTGGGAGATTCCAGCTGTCGGCATGTGGGCAGGATTGAAATAAACCCAACCCAAGGAAAACTGTTGCTTGCGGGTGGCGCAGTGGTCTAAGGCATTGCATCTCAGTGCAAGAGGTGTCTCTACATTCCCTGGTTCAAATCCAGGCTTTATTACATCTGGCTGTGATTGGGAGTCCCATAGGGTGGCACAATTTGCCCAGCGCTGCACAGATTTTGCCGGGGTAGGCTGTCATTGTAAATAAGACTTTGTTCTTAACTGACTAAACCTAGTTAAATGAAGGTTAATATTGTAAAAAAATATGATGTTTTACTATTATCTCTCAAATCTCAATTTGTACACTAGAATAAATGTTTTTGAGTTATAGCGATGCCACATAGGCCGTTTTCAAAATGAGAAGTCGCTTTTTAGAGGCGGTCGCTCTTTAAGGGGGGCTGAACACACCGATTCAGCATGCTGCTCATAAAAAAAACTAGATTTAGGTCTTGGAGGTGTGGTTCAATGTGTGTGTTTTGTTCACTATATCATACGCTGGCAGTTATTGTTGTTTGTCCCTTGAGTCACGGTAGCAACATTTCATCCTCAATGAAGTCTGAATGAATCTTAAATTAATCAAAAAATCTGTAATTAATTTTGACATTTTTGCCAAGGAGGTCTTAGTCGCACAATTTTACGTCTAGCTAAGGGGTTTAGTGCAGTATTTCTCAAGTAAAAATGTTGCTGTACAATTGGCTAGAGCGCAATCAGTTTTCATTTTTTTCCAAATCTCTGTTTCGGAAGACACTGACCTTTAAGACCAAAATGATAATTTTTGGTTCAGCTGCTCTTCAAAGGTAGACTCAGCGAGATGACATAGATTCACAAAGTAAACCGTAGTAGTGGGTCAATTTCTGCAAAAACAAGGAGTGTTAATTAAAGCACGAAGCTAAACTTCTTTGCTGTTTGTGCACATGCGCAGATATTCTGTGTGACTGTGTGAGAGCAAAGTCTTGCATGTTGCTCATCTAAATGTGTGCATTCGAGCAGATCACTTTTGTGAACTTGGTGACCATCGTTGGTTACCTCCTTTCAAAGTGTGTTGCATTCTGGGAGTAAAAATGTATGGAAGTTTGGTATCACGTGTCGTAATGACGCAGAATTAAAATTGCTGCAACCAGAAAAGCAGAGGATATTGCAGTTTCGAGAGTCTCGTTGGTAGGAAATCCGTGATCAGAGGTCATCCATCTTATTATCAAGTGACTGGCCAGCAGAATGGAAGGAAGAGGTGGCCAGTTCTCCCTTCTTCTTAATCTCGCCAGGATCCCCCTCTCTTGCATTAGTAACATCGCCGTTTCCTCTTGGGTAGCCTGAAAATTGGGTCACAATTATAGAAAGAGCCCAGGGCAGATGAGTCGAAGTTGAAGTTGAGGCCTGAAATTAGGTAAGTAACTGCCGATCTGATGTTAAAAAGTTGTTGTTGGTTGTAAGAAATTATAGCGGATACATTTCGTGAAAATAAAGTTTAAATAAATGTGTGTGTTGGTCTCAGAGCTGGTCTCAGAGCATTTTGTATTATTCTGTACATAGATCTGAGACACTACATTTAGTATGATATGCTACGTTTCGTATTGGTATATATTAATTTGTGGATATCCATCATTCCTTTCATATGATATGTTATGAATTACAATTTGTAAAATATGTTACAAATTAGCAAAATGGAAAATACGTTTCGTATTGGTATATATTAATTTGTGGATATCCATCATTCCTTTCATATGATATGTTATGAATTACAATTTGTAAAATATGTTACAAATTAGCAAAATGGAAAATGTGTTATGAATTCGCAAAACATATGATCTGTTACGAATTGCAATTTGTTGTGGCTGACTATCTAGGTAGGTAACGCCAACATTAGCTAGCTGGCTAATGTTAACAAGGCTAGGGGTTAGGGTTTGGGGTTAGTGCAGGGTTTCCCATACTCTGTCCTCAGGACTCCATGGGGTGCACATATTCCCCCCTAGCACTACACAGCTGATTCAAATAATCAACTAATAATCAAGCTTTTGATCATTTGGATCAGCTGTGTAGTGTTAGGGATAAAACCAAAATGTGCACTCTTTGGGGTCCCGAGGACCGAGTTTGGGAAACGCTGGGTTAGGGTTAAGAATAGGAGTTAGGTTAAAGGGTTAAGGTTAGGGGAAGGGTTAGCCAAAAGGGTTAAGGTTACGGGTAGGGTTATCTAACATGCTAAGTAGTTGCAAAGTAGCTAAAAAGTAGTAAGTAATCGACCAACCACCCTCCTTTTGTTTTTACCTTAAGTAACCTTCTGTCTTATTTACATTTACTATGTTCTGTCTATGAGACCAGGCTGGTGTAAATGTCACATGTGTGTGTCACATGTGTCTGTCTGTCTTCCTACCTGCATGTGTGCATGCATGTCACGTGTTTATGCAGCACTGCCAGATTTGAGTTTGAGTTATGCAGATACAATTCGTGATTACTGGCAAATAGATTCGCCAGAGTTGACTGTAAACCCTGAGGGAAACAGAAGCGTAACCTATTGCCTTGGGAGGGCATTACACACACGTTGTGTTTAGGTAACCTGACAAGACACAACAATCAGATGGTTGGTTACACACTGCACACTGGTCACAAAGTAAATGTATTGCGTTGTTTGTGACAATATGTTATTTGGCAGTTTGGAAAGTTTTTTTACAAGGTTATCTGTTATCACACTGCTGCCATAAGTCTATTTCCTCCTTAGTGATAATTAGTTCAGTCCTACTACCCACCCATGTCTATGTTCATCCTAATTCAATAGTATTCTTAAAATATGCCAACAGTATTGTTGCGCATGGAAAAGTAGCCTAGAGCAGTACGCTTGACTGCCTGCCTAGCATGCCTATAAGGTGCCATTGAAGCGTCCGGGCATGTGACGCTTCAATGGCAACACGTCCCACAGCATGCGGGGCCATCATCGGTCTGCGTCCCGCTGCAGCTGTGACTTCTCAATGGAGCTCATTGTAGCGACAACATGTAGTTGGAGCTAGGGAGCTGAGCAGCGCAGTTATTGCAATCACGTTGAGCGCGCTGCTGTCTGTTGCAGTGGCATCGTCCTGACTGTGTGTGAGAGAGGAAGACATCAAACGACCGTAGTGGTAAGGTAGGGCTTATAAGATGTTACAGTGAGGCATCCTCAAGACTTCAACTATGGCAGAGTCTTTACAATGTGTTGGATTCTTTTTTAGAGCATACATGCGGTAAAGAGATCAATGGAACGCAGAACGTAGGGGATAGAAGAAGAATACTGGATTGGGCATATTCAACAAATCTAACAAAGTAGATATTCCTCAATTGTATTGTAACAGGCCCACAGTGTGGTTACTAAAGTCCGATGTGCATATATTTGGCTGTTTTCACTGCATAACATTTAGAAGTAGTCACTTTTCATGTTTAGAAGTGTCTGTTAAATGCGAACTCCCGTTCGTATAAGCTGGTAGAAATAGGTGGTAGTCAGTCGTTTTGAACTGTACTGCAGGTGACGATGACGTGAACATGTATTGGGGCTGACATCCATACATTTTTCTTGGGGGCAATGAGAAGATTCGGTATCTTTACCCCGCGAATTTCCATTAATTTGGTCAAGGTCCATTGACTTCTTTACCGCATCTATTGGCTATGCGATTGCGGTTTCCTTTTGAGTGCGTTTCGGAGCGCGAGAAAAAAAGGTATGAACCAGGATTCACTTTATATTATAACTGTCCAATTTTAATGCTTTGGATATTTTATGAGTTCTAGTATATTTCTTTGACACACATGTTCTGTATGAACTAAAAACGCATGTTTCTTCAAAACTGACTAGATATGGTTTTATTCTCAGTAGAATTTAACCTTAAGGAATCTGGAAGAATATAACAACTTGGAATTTTACATTTTTTAAATGTTTCAATCCGAAAAGATCTGTTTTGCTTAGGCTATTTCTCAATTTCCTATAACAGTGATGTTTCTTGCATGCGATGTATAATTGCATAATATGATAGTGATGCCTCTAATGAATATCGAAAACGATTGCATCGCAGACTCATGTATTAGTATTCCGTAGGCAATATTATAAAGCTGTATAATTATGGATCGGGCTACCTATACAGCGGCTCATGTTGCTCATACATTTTTTATTAGTTTAAACTTTTATGTATATTAACCTATACATCGAAACTATTTTATATGACATATTGGACGAATGGGAACTATCATTATCATGAATAATTGGTAAAGTAGGCTAGACTAGGCTATAATTTGCGTGTCCTCAAAACATTTTCAGTTTATTAGTGCGTAGGCCTATACGTTTGAGTGACACTTTGGGTTTCATAATAAATATAGGCAATCATATATGGCAGATAATGTGGTTAACTCTTGTTGATATGAAATGACACAGTATCATTCCATGTCTAACATCTCTGCATCATTCATCAGTCGAGTCAATGATTGTGCCGTTTGAATAACGGTCTTTCTGGTCCAGAGTATAGGTTTTATTTTGTCCACTGGGTGGCGTGGATGATACTAGCCTATAGATTGTAATGATTTGGGGTCCCTGTTCTAGCAACATTATGATCTGTAGGTCTATAGCCTACGACAAAGCAAAGTTATTCGATATAACTCTTCTGATTTTAACATTTGGGGGGATGCAAAGTCAACAACTACTCTATGTTTGAAAAACATATATTAAATAGACAATAGTTTATGTAGGCCTACAAATTGAGATGTTTTAGAAGTTTCACAACTTATACTTTTCTTTAACAATTTAAGACAATATTTGCCCAATATTAGGCCGTAATTCTTCCCCAAACAGATTGTTGTTTGATATGTGGGAGGCAGGTAAGATGAACTGAAAGGTTGATGTTTCGAATCTCAGTGCTGACATGGTGGAAAATCAGTCTGTATCCTTGAGCAAGGCACTTTACCCTAATTGCTCATGTAAGTCCTTCTGGAAAAGAGTGCATACTAAAATATAAATATGTTGATTTCTCTGCTAACCCTGGTCTAATATTTTGCGCAGAGGGAGAGTGCTCCCTTCTCGCTTAGTTCATGGTTCCGACTATGCTTGTTTTATTTCCAAGCAACTTGTTCACCAATGACAGTGAAGTGAAGAAATTGTCCATGGTGATATTCCTCTCCTTGCCAGTGTAAGGTTCCAGAAGCCTCATCACCACATTCTCCGTCACTCGCTCACCTGCTGCCCGATGTGGATCTTTTTCAGCGCGTACCGTTCTGGTTTGTTTGCGTTTAGGCCTCAAATGTGTAGGTTCAAGCTGAGGCTCAGAATCAGAAAAGTAATCATCAGAGATGTCATGATTCATTTCTTTCCCACCATCTGAGTCCTTATCATTCAGATATTGTAGCAGCGCTAACGCAGCATGTACATCCATTCTCCTTGGTCTTCTTGCCATTGTAAATTACACTCGCTCTCACTGTGTACTCCAAGTTAGCCAGAGTAGACTGATAAGACTGCTTGGATTTGGTGGACTGATATGGAGTACATTCCATTTTGAGATTATAATTAGAATATATCTATACAATAGAATGGCCCGCCCTGTTCTTCTGTCACAATTGGTGATTACAGAATTATGCATTGTTTGCTTCCCCTTGCTCATCAACTCACCCATTCTCCGCCTTTCTTCTCCATCATACTTTACTTAATTTATTTAATCTATTGTTATATGTGTGAAATTAGTTTCATATAGTTTAGGTGCTGTGCAGGTCTGTTTATTATTCCGACTGAGCTCGAACAACGAGACAAGATTGAAGATGATGATGTAGCCCACGTGTTTCCCTTAACACTAGAACCGCTGGGCCTCGAGGGGCCCCTTGTAAAGGGGTACATAACTGGTGGCAGGGAAGTCAGACGCAGGAGAGCAGAACTAGGTAGTAGCCGGAGCAGTTTAATCCAAAAACCAACGGCATAAACATACAACAGAATATGGGTACAAAAAAAACGAAGCGCACCAGTAAAGAAGTGCACAAGCACTTACAACAAACAATCCCACACAAAGACATGGGGGGAACAGAGGGTTAAATACACAAAAATAATTATGAGGGAAATGGAAACCAGGTGTGTTGGAAAACAAGACAAAACAAATGGAAAATGAAAAGAGGATCAACGATGGCTAGAAGACCGGTGACGCCAACCGCCGAACAAGGAGAGGAAACGACTTCGGTGGAAGTCGTGACACCCCTTTTCAAGCTAACAAGCAGTCATTGTGACTGCAACATTCTAAAAGTGTAATTAATACATTTATATATGCTATCTCTAAAATAATAATGTGGTTGTGCTCACGAAGGTGTTAGGTAACACTAGAATACAATTTATTTCCCATTTTAAATAGATAAATAGCATTTTCATAAGTTTATGTTACTGTAAGCTATATGTAAAAACAAAAAACACAAACGTTCAATCAATTTTATGCGTGTGTAACGGTGTTCCTCCTCCTCTTCATACGAAGAGGAGGAGTAGTGATTCGACCAAGGCGCAGCGTTGTGATATGACATGATAATATTTATTTGAACAAGAACAAAACGAACTATACTTGAAATGATACAAAATAACAAAACGAAAGTAGACAGACTTAGAACGACGAACTTACATGAAACACGAAGAACGAACGAACAAGTACTTACTACAAAACAAACGAACGAACGAAACAGTCCCGTATGGTGCAAACATATACACAGACACAGGAGACAACCACCCACAAACAAACAGTGTGAACAGCTAACCTATATATGGTTCTCAATCAGAAGACAACGTCAAACACCTGTCTCTGATTGAGAACCATATAAGGCTGATTACAATAGACCTAAACATAGAAACACAAAACATAGAAATGCCCACCCAAACTCACGTCCTGACCAACAAAACATACAAAACTAACAGAAAACAGGTCAGGAACGTGACATAACCCCCCCCTCAAGGTGCGAACTCCGGGCGCACCAGCACAAAGTCTAGGGGAGGGTCTGGGTGGGCATCTGACCACGGTGGTGGCTCAGGCTCTGGACGAGGTCCCCACCCCACCATAATCAAACCCAGCTTACTTCTCCCCTTTAGAATGACCACCCCATTATTCCACCCACCTAATATAAGGGGCAACACCAAGATAAGGGACAGCTCCGGGACAAGGTAGCTCAGGACAGCGAGGTAGGTCGGAATAGAGAGATAGCTCAGAATAGAGAGGTAGCTCAGGATAGAGAGATAGCTCAGGATAGAGGGGCAACTCCGGACTGAAGGGCAGCTCCGGACAGAGAGACAGCTCTGGACTGAGGGGCAGTTCTGGATTACTAGCCGCTTCGGGCTGAGGGGCAGCTCATGGCAGGCTGACGGCTCTGGACGCTCATGGCAGGCTGACGGCTCTGGACGCTCATGGCAGGCTGACGGCTCTGGACGCTCATGGCAGGCTGACGGCTCTGGACGCTCATGGCAGGCTGACGGCTCTGGACGCTCATGGCAGGCTGACGGCTCTGGACGCTCATGGCAGGCTGACGGCTCTGGACGCTCATGGCTCGCTGACGGCTCTGGCCGCTCATGGCTCGCTGACGGCTCTGGCCGCTCATGGCTCGCTAACGGCTCTGGCAGATCCTGTCTGGCTGGCGGCTCTGGCAGATCCTGTCTGGTTGGCGGCTCTGGCAGATCCTGTCTGGTTGGCGGCTCTGGCAGATCCTGTCTGGTTGGCGGCTCTGGCAGATCCTGTCTGGTTGGCGGCTCTGGCAGATCCTGTCTGGTTGGCGGCTCTGGCAGATCCTGTCTGGTTGGCGGCTCTGGCAGATCCTGTCTGGTTGGCGGCTCTGGCAGATCCTGTCTGACGAATGGCTCTAGCGGCTCCTGACTGACTATCGGCTCTGACGGCTCGGGACAGACGGGCGGCTCTAATGGCTCGGGACAGACGGATGGCTCAGATGGCGCTGGGGAGACGGATGGCTCAGATGGCGCTGGGGAGACGGATGGCTCAGATGGCGCTGGGGAGACGGATGGCTCAGATGGCGCTGGGGAGACGGATGGCTCAGATGGCGCTGGGGAGACGGATGGCTCAGATGGCGCTGGGGAGACGGATGGCTCTGGCCGGATAAGGCGCACTGTAGACCTGGTGCGTGGTGCCGGAACTGGAGGCACCGGGCTAAGGACACGCACCTTCATGCTAGTGCGGGGAGCAAGGACAGGGCACACTGGACTCTCAAAGCGTACTCTCTGCCTGGTGCGTGGTACCGGCACTGGTGGCACCGGGCTGAGTGCACGCACATCAGGACTAGTACGGGGAGAAGTAACAGTGTGTACAGGACTCAGGAGACGCACAGGTGGCTTAGTGCGTGGTGCCGGAACTGGAGGCACCGAACTGGATACACGCACTACAGGGAGAGTGCGTGGAGGAGGAACAGGGCTCTGGAAACGCACTGGAAGCCTGGTGCGTGGTGTAGGCACTGTTGGTACTGGACTGGGGCGGGGAGGTGGCGCCGGAAATACCGGACCGTGCAGGCGTACTGGCTCTCTTGAGCATTGAGCCTGCCCAACCTTACCTGGTTGAATGCTCCCGGTCGCCCGACCAGTGCGGGGAGGTGGAATAACCCGCACCGGGCTATGTAGGCGAACCGGGGAAACCATGCGTAAGGCAGGTGCCATGTATGCCGGCCCGAGGAGACGCACTGGAGACCAGACGCGTTGAGCCGGCCTCATGACACCTGGCTCAATGCCCAATCTAGCCCTACCAGTGCGGGGAGGTGGAATAACCCGCACCGGGCTATGCACACGTACAGGAGACACCGTGCGCTCTACTGCGTAACACGGTGTCTGCCCGTACTCCCGCTCTCCACGGTTAGCCTGGGAAGTGGGCGCAGGTCTCCTACCTGCCCTTGGCCCACTACCTCTTAGCCCCCTCCCAAGAAATTTTTGGGTAGTACTCACGGGCTTTTCGGGCTTCCGTGCTAGACGCGTCCCCTCATAACGCCGGTTCCCTTCTCCGGTTGCCTCTGCTCTCCTCAGTGCCTCCAGCTGTTCCCATGGGAGGCGATCCCTTCCAGCCAGGATCTCCTCCCATGTGTAGCAACCTTTACCGTCCAAAACATCCTCCCATGTCCATTCCTCCTTCTTGCGTTGTCCCTTCCTCCCGTTACACCGCTGCTTGGTTCTGGTTATTTGGTGGGTGGTTCTGTAACGGTGTTCCTCCTCCTCTTCATACGAAGAGGAGGAGTAGTGATTCGACCAAGGCGCAGCGTTGTGATATGACATGATAATATTTATTTGAACAAGAACAAAACGAACTATACTTGAAATGATACAAAATAACAAAACGAAAGTAGACAGACTTAGAACGACGAACTTACATGAAACACGAAGAACGAACGAACAAGTACTTACTACAAAACAAACGAACGAACGAAACAGTCCCGTATGGTGCAAACATATACACAGACACAGGAGACAACCACCCACAAACAAACAGTGTGAACAGCTAACCTATATATGGTTCTCAATCAGAAGACAACGTCAAACACCTGTCTCTGATTGAGAACCATATAAGGCTGATTACAATAGACCTAAACATAGAAACACAAAACATAGAAATGCCCACCCAAACTCACGTCCTGACCAACAAAACATACAAAACTAACAGAAAACAGGTCAGGAACGTGACAGCGTGGCATTCTTTTGTTACAACTATGAAACAAAAACCATATGTGTTGGAAGATGGTAAGAGCTTCTATTAATAAGTATTTATAAAAAAAAATACCCCAATTACAAAGATGCACGGTCAGCAGAACACGGTCAAAGGATGAAAACAGTAGCCTTAACATAATTACAAGCGCCACGTGTTCTTGATAAATAGTGAAAATCAGCACAAAAGCAATAATGGCATTATAATGAATATAAGTGTCAATATGACAGCAGTCAAAAATAGTCCATTATTGTCAGCTTTTGCTTGCTTACATTGTTTGCGTTTTCACGCAATGGCATCAGTGTGAGGGTGTTGGTGAATGGAAAAATGCAGAGTCAGGCGCAGGACACAGACATGAGTAATAGTCCAAAATGTACTCAAAATATAAGTAAAGTTCCAACAAGGAAAAACACAATAATCCAGAGCACGAACCCACATGACCAACAATAACGCACAAAACAGAGAGCGAAGTCAGAGGGTTAAATAAGGAACATAATTAATGGAATGGAAACCAGCTGTGTATGATAAAGACAAAACAAAACGAAAATGAAACATGGATCGGTGGTGACTAGAAAGCCAGTGACGTCGACCGCCGAACGCCGCCCGAACAAGGAGAGGGACCAACTTCGGCCGAAATCGTGACAGTACCCCCCCTTGACGCGCGGCTCCAGCAGTGCGCCAACACCGGCCTCGGGGACGACCCGGAGGACGAGGCACAGGGCGATCCGGATGGAGGCGGTGAAATTCCTGCAGTACTGATGGATCCAGGATGTCCTCCACCGGCACCCAGCATCTCTCCTCCGGACCGTACCCCTCCCACTCCACGAGGTACTGAAGGCCTCTCGCCCGATGTCTTGAGTCCATGACGGCTCGCACAGTATACGCCGGAGCCCCCTCGATGTCCAGAGGGGGCGGAGGAACCTCCCGCACCTCAGACTGCTGGAGCGGACCAGCCACCACCGGCTTGAGGAGAGACACATGGAACGAGGGGTTAATACGGTAATCAGGGGGGAGTTGTAACCTATAACAAACCTCGTTCAATCTCCTCAGGACATTAAATGGCCCCACAAACCGCGGACCCAGCTTCCGGCAGGGCAGGCGAAGGGGCAGGTTTCGGGTCGAGAGCCAGACCCGGTCCCCTGGTGCCAAGGCCTCACTGCGGTGGCGGTCGCTACTCACCTTCTGCCGCCTGATGGCCCGTTGTAGACGCGCATGAGCAGCGCCACATGTTGCCTCCGAGTGTCGAAACCATTCATTCACCGCAGGAGCCTCGATCTGGCTCTGATGCCAAGGTGCCAGGACCAGCTGATAACCTAGCACACACTGGAAAGGGGATAGGTTAGTGGAAGAGTGGCGAAGGGAGTTTTGGGCCATCTCCACCCAGGGGTCCTGGCAATAGGACTGCAGAAACCTACCCACATCCTGGTTGACTCTCTCCACCTGCCCGTTACTCTCGGGGTAAAACCTGAGGTGAGGCTGACCGAGACCCCCAGGCATTCCATAAACCCCGTCCAGACTTTAGACGTGAATTGGGGACCCCGATCAGAAACTATATCCTCAGGCACCCCGTAGTGCCGGAATACGTGGGTGTACAGGGCCTCCGCAGTCTGTAGAACCGTAGGGAGACCGGGCAAAGGAAGGAGACGGCAGGACTTAGAAAACCGATCCACAACGACCAGGATCGTGGTATTACCCTGTGACGGGGGAAGATCCATCACGAAATCCACCGATAGGTGTGACAACGGTTGTTGTGGAACGGGAAGAGGCTGTAATTTCCAGGTGGCAGGTGTCTAGGTGCCTTGCACTGGGCGCACACTGAGCAGGAGGAAACATAAACCCTCACGTCCTTAGCTAAAGTGGGCCACCAGTACTTCCCAGCAAGACAGCGCACTGTCCGGCTGATGCCAGGATGACCAGAGGAGGGTGACGTGTGGGCCCAACAGATCACACGATCGTGGACATCAAACGGAACGTACAGACACCCAACTGGACACTGTGGGGGAGTGAGCTCTGCACGTGACGCCCGCTCGATGTCCGCGTCCACCTCCCATACCACCGGTGCCACCAGGCAAGAAGCTGGAATTATGGGAGAGGGATCCGCGAACCGCTCCTCCGTGTCATACATCCGGGACAGTGCGTCTGCCTTAATGTTCTGGGAACCTGGTCTGTAGGATAGAGTGAAAACAAAGCGGGTGAAAAACATGGCCCACCTCGACTGGCGAGGGTTCAGTCTCCTAGCTGCCCGAATGTACTCCAGATTGCGGTGGTCAGTCCAAATGAGGCAAGGGTGTTTACCCCCCTCAAGCCAATGTCTCCACGCCTTCAGAGCCCTGACAACAGCCAACAGCTCCCGGTCCCCCACATCATAGTTTCGCTCCGCCGGGCTGAGCTTCTTCGAAAAGAAAGCGCAGGTGCGGAGCTTTAGTGGCGTACCCGAGTGCTGAGACAGCACAGCCCCTATCCCAGCCTCGGACGCATCCACCTCAACTATGAACGCTAAGGAGGGATCAGGATGAGCCAGCACGGGTGCCGAGGTAAACAGATGACTAAAAGCCCTGTCCGCCTCAGCTGACCACTGTAGTCGCACCGGTCCCCCCTTCAGCAAGGAGGTAATGGGAGCCGCTACCTGACCGAAACCCCGGATAAACCTCCGGTAGTAGTTGGCAAACCCTAAGAACCGCTGCACCTCCTTTACCGTGCTTGGAGTCGGCCAATTACGCACGGCTGAAATGCGGTCATTCTCCATCTCCACCCCTGACGCGGAAAAGCGGTACCCTAGGAAGGAGATGGACTGTTGGAAGAACAGACATTTCTCAGCATTGACGTACAGGTCATGCTCCAACAGTCGACCAAGCACCTTGCGCACCAAAGACACATGCTCGGCGCGTGTAGCGGAGTATATTAGAATGTCATCTATATACACCACTACACCCTGCCCGTGCAGGTTCCTGGAAATCTCGTCTACAAAGGATTGGAAGACTGATGGAGCATTCATCAACCCGTACGGCATGACGAGATACTCATAGTGCCCAGATGTAGTGCTAAATGCCGTCTTCCACTCATCCTCCGCCTTGATACGCACCAGGTTGTAAGCGCTCCTGAGGTCCAATTTTGTGAAGAAACGCGCCCCGTGCAATGACTATGTCATACATGCTATGAGAGGTAGTGGGTAACTGTATTTTACCGTGATCTGATTCAAACCTCGATAGTCAATACACGGGCGCAAACCTCCATCCTTCTTCTTCACAAAAAATAAACTCGAGGAGATGGAAGGCCGAATGTATCCCTGTCCCAGAGATTTGGTGACATATGTTTCCATAGCCGCCGTCTCCTCCTGTGACAGAGGATACACATGACTCCTGGGAAGTGCAGCGTCTACCAGGAGATTTATCGCAGAATCTCCCTGTTGATGGGGTGGTAATTGAGTCGCCTTCTTTTTATAGAAGGCGAGTGCCAAATCGGCATATTCGGGGGGAATGTGCATGGTGGATACCTGGATTGGACTCTCCACCGTAGTGGCACCTAAGGAAACACCTACACACCTCCCTGAGCACTGACGAGACCATCCCTTGAGAGCCCTCTGTTGCCACGAAATAGTGGGATCATGAAAGGCCAACCAGGGAATGCCCAACACAACAGGAAATGGAGGAAAGTCGATCAGAAAGAGACTTATTCTCTCCTCATGATTCTCCTGCGTTATCATACGGAGTGGAGCTGTGACCTCCCTGATTAGCCCTGACCCCAAAGGACGACTATTTAAGGCATGTACAGGGAAGGGGACATCAACAGGAACAATAGGG
The DNA here is from genome assembly GCF_045679555.1 of Salvelinus alpinus. Lineage (NCBI taxonomy): Eukaryota > Metazoa > Chordata > Actinopteri > Salmoniformes > Salmonidae > Salvelinus > Salvelinus alpinus. Next base: position 50,471,250 of record NC_092108.1, on the reverse strand, counting down.
ATCCCTAAACTAAGTGCAAAGATACGGTCAATAAAGTTCCCAGCTGCGCCTGAATCTACTAGCGCCTTATGCTGGGAATGCTGGGAAAACTCAGGAAATGCTATATACAACCACATGTGTGCAACAGGGAGCTCTGGGTGAGGTGTGTGCCTACTCACCTGAGATGATCCACCAGTGCTCCGCCTGCCACCTCGATTACCTGGGGAACCTCCCCAGTACCGACCAGCAGTGTCCCCCCTCCGGTCCCCCTCATAGCAGCACCTCCCAGCTCCAACGGGGTAGGATCTGAGGTGCTGGTGGATGGAACTGACGGACCCCGATCTGGACGTCTGCAGGAGGCCAACAGGTTATCCAGCCAGATTGATAGGTCCACCAGCTGGTCCAGGTTAAGGGTGGTGTCCCTGCAGGCTAACTCCCTACGAACGTCCTCACGTAAACTACACCTGTATTGGTCGATCAGGGCCCGCTCTTCCATCCTGCGCCGGCGGCCAGAGTTCTAAAGTCCAGAGCGAACTCTTGAGCGCTCCTCATCCCCTGTCTAAATGGAACAAGCATTCCCCCGCCGCTCTCCCTTCAGGTGGATGATCGAAAACCGGGTGAAATCTTCGTAGTTGTCCAATGTCGGGCCTTCTCTTCCCCAGATGGCGTTGGCCCAGACCAGTGCTTTTCCAGTCAGACAAGAGATGAGGGCGCTCACTCTCTCGCGTCCCGAGGGGGCCGGCTGAACAGCTGCCAGGTAGAGCTCCAGCTGGAGTAGGAACCCCTGGCACCCGGCAGCCGTTCCATCTTACGATCCCGGGAGCGAGAGCCGAATCCCACCGGATCCTGATGGAGGTGTGGACATCTGGGTCGGTTGTTGTGGGAGCTGGAGAGGTGCTGATGGGTGAACCGGAAAACCCCCTCTCTCCCATCGGTCCATGGTTTGCAGTACGATCCATGGCTGTACCGAGACTGTAACATGGTGCTGCTAAACACGCTCCTACATTGCGAGAGGAGGGCTGGCTGTACCTGCTGACTCCATTTGTGGTGCTTTATTCTGTGAGGGTGTTGGTGAATGGAAAAATGCAGTCAGGCGCAGGACACATGAGTAAAGTCCAAAATGTACTCAAAATATAAGTAAAGTTCCAACAAGGAAAAACACAATAATCCAGAGCACTAACAACACGAACCCACATGACCAACAATAACGCACAAAACAGAGAGGGAAGTCAGAGGGTTAAATAAGGAACATAATTAATGGAATGGAAACCAGGTGTGTATGATAAAGACAAAAAAATGAAACATGGATCGGTGGTGACTAGAAAGCCGGTGACTTCGACCGCCGAACGCCGCCCGAACAAGGAGAGGGACCACCTTCGGCCGAAGTCGTGACAATCAGTTAGATTTCATTTAGCGGTTATCCCTTGTCCTAACAGTCCACACAAATCTTTGCCACTGTCACTTACTTGAAACATCACACAAAAACTTAACTTGCAGGCGACATGAGTGTCTTGGGTTCTGTTCTTTGTTCATCTGGCCATCTGGCACTTTCTCCTCCAGGTGCTGTACGCAATTTGGCTCGCGCAAAAGCTTGCATGGAAACTTTGCTGCGGCCTTGGCCCTCATATGTCTCTCACGTAGCCAGTATGCTAGACTCATGGTGAAGTCTCTCCTGGGCATGGTGTTGTTCATGCACTGCTTGAACAACACTTGTGTGTTGATAGCAGCCAAGTCAAGCATGTTGTAGAACACAGTAACAGGCCAGCAGCGGGTGCCTCCTTTCACACAGTACAACCGTGCCATCTGATCCAAAACATCCACCCCAACCTATGGAACAGTATATAGTAGAAAACATTATGATTATTGTCCCTTAGGAAAAACAACATGTATTATACAGAAGAGCATAATGCATTGCATACGTTTACCGATATATGGCAATGTAATATTTACATATCTTGTTTGGTTGTAGGGGCGTAATAGTATCCGGTTTTCTCTTTATTGTCTCCCTTTCAATGGCAACTGTCGGATGCATTGTGCTCATGACAGAAACACTCTTTCTTGCCTTGATTTGGTATAGTGTGACTGTTGTCTTGTCATTTTTTAGCACCGTTGTGGAGAACAACGGCTGTGCAGGTGCATTATTTTGCACAGAGGGAGGGAGCACCCGTCTCGCTTAGTTCATGGTGCCGACTATGCTTGTTTTATTTCCAAGCAATTTGTTTGCCAATGACAGTGAAGTGAAGAAATTGACCATGGTGATATTTCTCTCCTTGCCAAAGTTGTCCACCGGGGCCTCCCACTCCTCTCTCTGTTCTGGTTAGAGCCAGTTTGCGCTGTTCTGTGAAGGGAGTAGTACACAGCGTTGTACGAGAGCTTCAGTTTCTTGGCAAATTCTCGCATGGAATATCCTTCATTTCTCAGAACAAGAATAGACTGACGAGTTTCAGAAGAAAGGTCTTTGTTTCTGGTAATTTTGAGCCTGTAATCAAACCTACAAATGCTGATGCTCAACTAGTCTAAAGAAGGCCAGTTGTATTGCTTCTTTAATCAGAACAACAGTTTTCAGCTGTGCTAACATAATTGTTAAAGGGTTTTCTAATGATCAATTATCCTTTTAAAATGATAAACTTTGATTAGCTTACACAACGTGCCATTGGATAATGGGCCTCTGTACGACTATGTACATATTCCATAAAAAATCTGCCATTTACAGCTACAATAGTCATTCACAACATTAAAAATGTCTACACTATTTCTGATCAGTTTGTTGTTATTTTAATGGGCAAAAAATGTGCTTTTCTTTCAAAAACAAGGAAATGCATAAGTGACCCCAAACTTTTGAACGGTAGTGTATATGTTGTTATATGTGTGAAATTAGGTTCAGTATAGTTTAGCTTCAGTTTTGAGGCAAATACCGGGCTGATTATCAACTGGACACCGCATATTTCATTGGAGGGGCAACGGGTGAAAACCATTGAAATAAAGACATCCCTTCCTAAAACTGGTTTATAACTCCAGTTCTATTTTTGATATTATGATTCGAACAACATCAATCTGTTATATAGACTTATTTAGGCAAATTCAAGGACGGAGGGGGGCATGACTTTAAAAATGGGAGAGTAATACAATAAATATATTCATGAGCTGTCAAAATTACTGATTTAGTGGTTCTAGTTAAGCCGGTAGGCCATGATAAGCAATCACAGCGCAGGCACTGCATCACATGTTGATTAGGGCCCTATACTTACCGCCCTAATGTCCTATAGAGATGCGTATAATGTGTGTGCCATCTGTATTGTGAAAAATAAATAGGCCTATGTTAAACAAGTCATCTACAAATAGAATCACATTACTCTTGGAAACAATGTGGAAGATTAATAAATTAACACACTAATCATGAAATAGGCCTAGGTTAGTTGATGACATGTTATTTGCAATAAGCATGTTGCTTTGAATACTTAAGTCTGTGCTTGCATGTAGCCTATGCTGTGTCAGGGTGTGTTTTGAATAGTCAATGTGTTAATTAAGAAGGACATCGAGTAGCTTGCAGCATACGCACAGGGCAAAATTATTAGGTTATACTTAATGCTTAATGCCATAGGAAAAAACCTAGAAGTGATTTATTTTTATTTTTACGATGGATTAATTCATTTTAATTAAAAGTTTTGTAAGAGTCAATTCACATTTGGTTAATTGATTAGGCTGAGTTCTGGTATGGAAATCATCATGCCTTTCCGTAAGCTATGTCTCCAAAGTGTTTCTCAACTACATGCATGATAACTTCTGCCTCAGTCTCTCTACCACAATAAAGAGATGAAAATTGAGTCGGCTAGCCATTATAACAAGGCTATGTTACCAGTCACTCCCCACGCTGGACTTTATGTCCAGATGACAGGAGTGGCGTGCACTCTCTGTGTTGAGCGATCACTCCCCAGGAGGCTGCAGTTGTTCCCACAGCGTGGTCTTGTGCTCTAAATGCCTGTGTTTGCACTTCACTCCAAGGGAGCTCTCTGTTTCTAGCAAATGGTTTGAGGAGAAGAAGGGACATAGAGTAGTGGGAGAGGGGAAGGGGGTTAGATATGGAGGGACGGTGGTGGTGCAAACGCTTGAATTGCGCACGGTTTGAGTGCGCTCTCTAGAAGCGTGCGCTTTCCGCCTGTGCAATGCGCGTCAGATGGCAGGAGAGTCTAATGAGACTTCATCATCCTGTCTCAGTCCATTTGGACAAGCCGCAGAACATTGCTTCGGCCATGCAGTACCAAGACCGACAACAGGCATATTTCAGGACTGGGACGAAAAAAAGGTGGGAAGCGAAAGAAGGGAGGAGGGTGAGGGCAAAGAGAAAATAAGGACAACTCTACTTGGTGCTCAGTTGCATATAGTGCTTCATATAGCAACTCCTGCAATAGCCTTCTTTGTTGGTTTCACACTGTAAGCCACATAGTACCAGACCTGGCGCTTGGATAAAGTGACTAAGGGGGCAGTTGAAATCGTCGAGGGGGCAATTTTGGGGAGGATTCTTGCATTGGAATTACAGTGCCTTCGGAAAGTATTTTTTTACGTTGCAGCCTTAATCTACACACAATACGGCATAATACGGCATTTTAGACATTTTTGCAAAATTATATATTTTTAAACGGCAATACCTTATTTACCTTATTTGCTATGAGACTTGAAATTGAGCTCAAGTGCATCCTGTTTCCATTGATCATCCTTGAGATGTTTCAACAACTTGATTGGAATCAACCTGTGGTAAATTCAATTGATTGGACATTATCTGGAAAGGCACACACCTGTCTATATAAGGTCCCACAGCTGACGGTGGAAGGAATTGTCCGTAGAGCTCCGAGACAGGATTGTGTCGATGCACATATCTGGGGAAAGGAACCAAAAAATATCTGCAGCATTGAAGGTCCCCAAGAACACGGTGGCTCCATCATTCTTAAATGGAAGAAGTTTGGAACCACCGACGCGCATTGCACAGGCGGAAAGCGCACGCTTCTAGAGAGCGCACTCAAACCGTGCGCAATTCAAGCGTTTGCACCACCACCGTCCCTCCATATCTAACCCCCTTCCCCTCTCCCACTACTCTATGTCCCTTCTTCTCCTCAAACCATTTGCTAGAAACAGAGAGCTCCCTTGGAGTGAAGTGCAAACACAGGCATTTAGAGCACAAGACCACGCTGTGGGAACAACTGCAGCCTCCTGGGGAGTGATCGCTCAACACAGAGAGTGCACGCCACTCCTGTCATCTGGACATAAAGTCCAGCGTGGGGAGTGACTGGTAACATAGCCTTGTTATAATGGCTAGCCGACTCAATTTTCATCTCTTTATTGTGGTAGAGAGACTGAGGCAGAAGTTATCATGCATGTAGTTGAGAAACACTTTGGAGACATAGCTTACGGAAAGGCATGATGATTTCCATACCAGAACTCAGCCTAATCAATTAACCAAATGTGAATTGACTCTTACAAAACTTTTAATTAAAATGAATTAATCCATCGTAAAAATAAAAATAAATCACTTCTAGGTTTTTTCCTATGGCATTAAGCATTAAGTATAACCTAATAATTTTGCCCTGTGCGTATGCTGCAAGCTACTCGATGTCCTTCTTAATTAACACATTGACTATTCAAAACACACCCTGACACAGCATAGGCTACATGCAAGCACAGACTTAAGTATTCAAAGCAACATGCTTATTGCAAATAACATGTCATCAACTAACCTAGGCCTATTTCATGATTAGTGTGTTAATTTATTAATCTTCCACATTGTTTCCAAGAGTAATGTGATTCTATTTGTAGATGACTTGTTTAACATAGGCCTATTTATTTTTCACAATACAGATGGCACACACATTATACGCATCTCTATAGGACATTAGGGCGGTAAGTATAGGGCCCTAATCAACATGTGATGCAGTGCCTGCGCTGTGATTGCTTATCATGGCCTACCGGCTTAACTAGAACCACTAAATCAGTAATTTTGACAGCTCATGAATATATTTATTGTATTACTCTCCCATTTTTAAAGTCATGCCCCCCTCCGTCCTTGAATTTGCCTAAATAAGTCTATATAACAGATTGATGTTGTTCGAATCATAATATCAAAAATAGAACTGGAGTTATAAACCAGTTTTAGGAAGGGATGTCTTTATTTCAATGGTTTTCACCCGTTGCCCCTCCAATGAAATATGCGGCCAGCTCTTCCTAGAGCTGGCCGCCCGGCCAAACTGAGCAATCAGGGGAGAAGGGCCTTTGTCAGCTGGTAGGTGACCAAGAACCCGATGCTCACTCTGACAGAGCTCCTCTGTGGAGATGGGAAAAAGTTCCAGAAGGACAACCATCTCTGCACCACTCCACCAATCAGGCCTTTATGGTAGAGTGGATAGACGGCAGCCACTCCTTAGTAAAAGGCACATGACAGCCAGCTTGGAGTTTTCCAAAAGGCACCTAAAGATCTCAGACCATGAGAAACAAGATTCTCTGGTCTGATGAAACCAAGATTGAACTCTTTGGCCCGAATGACAAGCGTCACGTCTGGAGGAAACCTGGTAACATCTCTACGGAAGACTCCATGCTGCAATCGCTGCCGAAGGTGCTTCAACAAAGTACTGAGTAAAGGGTCGGAACACTTATGTAAATTTGATATTGCAGTTTTTTTGGTTTGATAAATTAATAAAAAATTCCAAAAACTTGTTTTGCTTAGTAGTTATGGAGTATTGTGTGTAGATTGATGTGGGGAAAAAAACTATTTAACCAATTTTAGAATAAGGCTGTTACGTAACAAATTGTTTAAAAAGTCAACGGGTCTGAATACTTTCCGAAGGCACTGTATATTATATTTAATACCTTCCCAAGTTCTCTCACGTCACCCCGCTCCTCCGCTCTCTCCACTGGCTTCCAGTTGAAGCTCGCATCCGCTACAAGACCATGTGGCTTGCCTACGGAGCTGTGAGGGGAACGGCACCTCCGTACCTTCAGGCTCTTATCAGGCCCTACACCCAAACAAGGGCACTGCTTTCATCCACCTCTGGCCTGCTCGCCTCCCTACCTCTGAGGAAGTACAGTTCCCGCTCAGCCCAGTCAAAACTGTTCGCTGCTCTGGCACCCCAATGGTGGAACAAACTCCCTCACGACGCCAGGTCAGCGGAGTCAATCACCACCTTCCGGAGACACCTGAAACCCCACCTCTTTAAGGAATACCTAGGATAGGATAAAGTAATCCTTCTAACCCCCCCCCCCCCCCCCCTTAAAAGAGTTAGATGCACTATTGTAAAGTGGTTGTTCCACTGGATATCATAAGGTGAATGCACCAATTTGTAAGTCGCTCTGGATAAGAGCGTCTGCTAAATGACTTAAATGTAAATGTAAAATGTAATTAATTATACAATAATATCCATAACCAAACATTCTAAATTCATAGGGGAATATGTTGGGATTAACAGTAACTTCACTGATGAATATATGGGGCATTGATAAATATTCTCAAAACAATTGACACAATGAAACATATAGTGTGTACGAATTGGCGGGAGTTAGTGTGCAATAGTGGAGAGAGACGTGGATATATAGCGTATCTTCGCCACACACCCCTAACCTTATTCTGGTCTCGACATTTTAAATTATGCTCGAGATACATTCCTCACACATAAACAGTAACCTCAAACATTGTCAGGATGTAGCAGTGTTCATTTTCCCTTCACCTGAAATCATTTCGGTTCAGTAGCACTACCCAGACTAATGGACATGTGACATCAAGGCAGAAGGACACATTCCAAACGAGCACTGGGTACATGATAAATATTGACCAATATGGTATGTCCATTTGATGAATTCTAATATCCGTACATTACTGACCCGTAACTGAAAATGTTGAAGTGCGTTAGCTAAAACCCTAAAGCGAGGTGACGTCAGACCGTCTACTTAAGTAGGCAATAGAAACAAAGCCTGTCTATCATGTTCATTGATTGGGTTCAGACGAACCGTCACTCCAAAACTAGCGAACCAATGGAGACTCATTGTCTACGCCTCCCTCTAAACCCCCGCCCTTCACGGAAAAATAATGCCAAAACTCGCAATCGAAAAGACTGGCACTGAAAGCAGAGAAACAAACATCGAAAGCAAAGATACGTGTAGCGTAACCAAAAGTTAGTACATGCAGGCAAGAGTGTAGGTAAAATCTATTCAATAGGATTGGTTGCTGGGAAAGTTTATCCAGAAACTAATTTTGCATTTGTTTTCAAATATTTTTAAAACTAATTTGTCAGAGATTTGCTCTCGCTTTTAAATTATTTGCTTACAAGTTATTGGGTTTTGCTATTGATGTCTTATTTTTGTTTACAATTCTATACATTTTACTTTCAAATGTTTGGTTTTTGATTTCAACATCCATTATTTCACCTGTCCTCGAAAATACACTGCTCAAAAAAATTAAGGGAACACTTAAACAACACAATGTAACTCCAAGTCAATCACACTTCTGTGAAATCAAACTGTCCACTTAGGAAGCAACACTGATTGACAATAAATTCCACATGCTGTTGTGCAAATGGAATAGACAAAAGGTGGAAATTATAGGCAATTAGCAAGACACCCCCAATAAAGGAGTGGTTCTGCAGGTGGTGACCACAGACCACTTCTCAGTTCCTATGCTTCCTGGCTGATGTTTTGGTCACTTTTGAATGCTGGCGGTGCTTTCACTCTAGTGGTAGCATGAGACGGAGTCTACAACCCACACAAGTGGCTCAGGTAGTGCAGCTCATCCAGGATGGCACATCAATGCGAGCTGTGGCAAGAAGGTTTGCTGTGTCTGTCAGCGTAGTGTCCAGAGCATGGAGGCGCTACCAGGAGACAGGCCAGTACATCAGGAGACGTGGAGGAGGCCGTAGGAGGGCAACAACCCAGCAGCAGGACCGCTACCTCCGCCTTTGTGCAAGGAGGAGCACTGCCAGAGCCCTGCAAAATTACCTCCAGCAGGCCACAAATGTGCATGTGTCTGCTCAAACAGTCAGAAACAGACTCCATGAGGGTGGTATGAGGGCCCGACGTCCACAGGTGGGGGTTGTGCTTACAGCCCAACACCGTGCAGGACGTTTGGCATTTGCCAGATAACACCAAGATTGGCAAATACGCCACTGCCGCCCTGTGCTCTTCACAGATGAAAGCAGGTTCACACTGAGCACATGAGCACATGTGACAGACGTGACAGATTCTGGAGACGCCGTGGAGAACGTTCTGCTGCCTGCAACATCCTGCATGACCGGTTTGCACATTTGTGGCCTGCTGGAGGTAATTTTGCAGGGCTCTGGCAGTGCTCCTCCTTGCACAAAGGCGGAGGTAGCGGTCCTGCTGCTGGGTTGTTGCCCTCCTACGGCCTCCTCCACGTCTCCTGATGTACTGGCCTGTCTCCTGGTAGCGCCTCCATGCTCTGGACACTACGCTGACAGACACAGCAAACCTTCTTGCCACAGCTCGCATTGATGTGCCATCCTGGATGAGCTGCACTACCTGAGCCACTTGTGTGGGTTGTAGACTCCGTCTCATGCTACCACTAGAGTGAAAGCACCGCCAGCATTCAAAAGTGACCAAAACATCAGCCAGGAAGCATAGGAACTGAGAAGTGGTCTGTGGGCACCACCTGCAGAACCACTCCTTTATTGGGGGTGTCTTGCTAATTGCCTATAATTTCCACCTTTTGTCTATTCCATTTGCACAACAGCATGTGAAATGTATTGTCAATCAGTGTTGCTTCCTAAGTGGACAGTTTGATTTCACAGAAGTGTGATTGACTTGGAGTTACATTGTGTTGTTTAAGTGTTCCCTTTATTTTTTTGAGCAGTGTATAATGTTTACATTCTCAACTTTATTTTTCATGTTCACGATTAATTTGATTTTGAAATCAATACATATGGCGTGAGCTTGACCCCATAAGGCTAAGCCCCCTTTAGCCCCCTCGCGGATCCGGGTATGACACACACACACCACCAAACACACACAAACAAACAGAGAGTCATGCTTTGAAAGAGGAGCTATTTCCCCTTGAGAGTGAAGCAGGGATATGGCTACAGAGATGTGTAAATCTTGCCCGGGGACCCACGGTGCCCTTGTGTGCACTGTGTACACACCAGAGAAGAGAGGGAATTACTGGTTGTGTGTGTGTGTGTGTGTGTGTTCATGTGTGCATGCGTGTTTGTGTGTGCGGGGCTGATGGGGGGGTTGGAAACTCGTTGGCAAAATGTTTGGTGGGATGGAATTCAATCCAATCGTGCTTTCTCAGCTATGCACCTTTTAAAGCCAATGTTCCAGTGTTCGCAGAGACCGCATTCAACACTCCCCATGTCTGATTGGATTGAATCCCAGCCCCAGTCTAGGCTACAGAGTCAACAGGGTTAAGTGGAATAACATAACGTAGGCTACCATCAAGTTTATATACACAGCAGCACCAACTCACAGGGCTGAATTCAGTCAAATCGGCATTGCAGTAGTTTAGCATGTTAACATATCGCTTCTCTTGTTGCCAAATCAAATCTCAGAGCGATATTGGGTAGTTTCAAAGCACCAGGCAAAGCACTTCAAAGCACTTCCCCTCACAGGAAGATGCTTCAGAATAAGTCATATGTGTGTAAATCACTCCTCAGCTTGATGTCTCCACCCGCTGCTTCAAATTGCTAGCTTTTTGGTGGCGCAGCTGGCTACGATGTTGTCAACAGGGCGGTGACGTGTGCAGGACAGACGTCCCTAGATCCAGCCCACGGCTGTGAGTTGGTGAGGGAGGAAAAAGTAATGATAAGCAAACAGCGTGATGCCTGTTACCTGTGCATGACTGCTTGTGCAGGATTTTGTTGGCTAATATAAATAAAGATTTGACATTGCCAAGACAGGTCAGGAGAAATGGAGAAGTGTGGAATCAGTCAGGTCTGCCCCTCTTCTCTGTGGCCACTGAACAATAATGACTCCTATCGCAAGGGTGAGGGTGAGCAAGGATAGGACATAACACGGACATCAGAGTTTCTAATAACTCCATTCAATGTTCGCAGACCGGGGTTCAGAAAGTATTCGTTTCCTTTAAAATATTTTGATATAGCCGGCCCAAATCGCTTGCTAGCTTCTTTAGTAACAAACTATTTCTCAAGCAAGAATTTTGCTCATACTGTGGGAGTGGACTGAGTGGGGAGGGGAAATCTAGCTGTTATTGGTAGAGAGGTTTGGAACTCTTTGTTATTGGTCTATTAACCAATTTACCCCCTGGTGATCCCGCCGATGCAAACTTGCTGATTAGAAGGTCCTGTGTAGGTTGTATTTTCAACCAGCAACTATCAGGAAATAACACTGATACATTTTTTTCAGATTTTACAGTGTTAGTTTCATCAGCTGTTGTACAATAGGATAAAAACACAATTGTTTTGACTGCACTGGGCCTTTAAGAGCCCAGTGCAGTCAACTGTTTCATTGCATGGAGTGCCAGATGGACGGGATTGCACTTTTGGGACAACTCCACTTGTTCCATTGTGCCGGGCAAGCTAAATCAAGCGCTACTAGCATATTTTAAATAACTTTCCAGTAGTAGTTGAGCCCCAGTCTGGTAGTCAGGTCCGCCCTAACGTCACGTGCTATACACGCTTATAGGCTCTGCTAGTGCTGTCAGATACATTGTAGTGTAGTCACTCGAATGTACAGCAACGAGTCGTCTAGAATAGTAATAAATAAAAATCATATGGGTGGCCCCAGCGAGAACCAAACCCACTACCCCTGGCGTTGCAAGCGCCACACAGGAATAGAATAGTGAAAACTGAATCTGACATTCTAGGTGATTATATCCAATAGCTGTGTTTACCATTTCCTGAACTCTCCAGTTGTTCAATTCAACAGACTGTATTGCATGTATGCTGTTTAGAGACGGTATCTATCTAATCGGTTACTAAGCACTTGTAATTCCCTGTAAAGTGAGGCTTATAAAAGAGATTAGAGGGTTCAGATAAGACATTTCCTCTTCATGCAAATGTCACCTCAGCAGCGTTGCAGCATGTGGGAAGAGAGAGAGAGAAAGAGAAAAAGAAAGGGAGTGAGAGAAGGAGGGAGGGAGAGATGGATGGATGGATGGAAAGGAGGCTGGATAGAGGATGATCAAAGAGAATGGCATAAGTTCATCTTGCACCTCTGAATCCAAGGGGCCTTGTGAATAGTGAGGAGAGTCTGTGGGTTTATTTTTGTAATTTTAGTATTTTTTAAAAGTATTACATTTTAGATTTTTTCACCTTTTTTTTACACTCCAAAAACAAACGTATACATTCGAACAACAACTTGACCAACAATGACTACCTCTCATCTGCTCAGACCCGCATGCTCACACCCCCATCCCTAGTGCCTACATTATTGTTAGCAACTTAGCCTTAAATTGTACCAATTCGTTTTTCTCGGTGGCCCATGCTATTTCAATGTTTCAATAATAAATCGTAAAAATGTTCCATTGTGTCCAAGTTTTGCTATACACTTTTTCAAGATTTGTGATGAAAAGAGAGTTGTCCAGCCAATCGCGCTACACCCCCATATGCCATGTCTTGAAATATGCAGACTGTCACGGCCGTTGAAAGAACTTGACCAAAGCACAGTGTGGTGGGCGTACATATTCCCTTTTATTAGGTGATGACGCCGACAAAACAATAAACAATCGTGAAGCTTAAGGCTAAGTGCCACAAACAAAGTTAACTTCCCACAAAGACAAGTGGGAACCCTACCCGGCCAAAACATAGAAATACAAATAATAGAACGAAAGAACATAGAATACCCACCCCAAATCACACCCTGACCAAACCAAATAGACATAAAAAGGATCTCTAAGGTCAGGGCGTGACACAGACGGATTAAAGTAAGTTTACATTGTATTACTTCTAACAGCCAACTTTTAGCTCTGCCGACAACTTTAGGACTTTATAGCATTCCCAGAAAGCATGGGCTATTGAATCATTACAAGTTTACACATGAGACATGACTCTGCCAGTCGTGCTTTAGCATTTGTGAAATTTGTCTTTTGTATAATACATTATATACATTAGTTTATACTGGATTGAGCATACATTTTTGCTAAGTGTAATTTCATTAGTTATGCTCCAACTTTCCTTCCTTTTTAAGTCTTTGTTCCAATAATTTATATTTTTTCTAAGAGATTGTTAGTTGAATATGCTCTCTGCAAGGTTTTGCATATCTTCCCTATCATATGAACATCCTTTTCTGATTTAAATAAGATTACCTCAATCCAAAAGATTTCAAATCGAAATGTTGTGATTTGCAACTTTTAAGTTGCATGTATTTGACTATTGGTCAGTCCAAAATTACTTTTTAATTCTGTCATGGACCTAATTGTATTTCCTGTTACCAAGTAATTTGTGGTTTCTATGTCTATAGTTTTCCATGTGGACCAATTTATCAGTGAATTCTGAAATCTATCCAAGCATTGTTCCATAAGGTTGTTTTTAGTGAGTGATGTTGGTTCTTGTTGAAGAAATTACATTTTCTTCCATGTTGTTATAGTGTTCTTAACTATGAAGTTGTTAGCTTTATCTTTTGAAAATAGATTCTGGGGATGAGAATGTGCATCTTCAATATGTACAGATTGTTCCTCTTTAGGCACTAGCCACACGTTTCAACAATTACTTGTCCACTAGGGGTGTTGTGGATGCATATATGTTGCAAGTAAAAGCCTTGGTTAGTGAGTTGATACAATTCCAAGTCAGGAAGGTTAAAAAATTAAGCAAATTCATACTTGATCCGAAAATGTGGTTGCAGGCTTCGCAATGGAGGGTGTGACGCAAATGCGGAGCCTCCGGAGGAACGCAGAGGCCAAATCAAGCTCTCTACCGTATCGCTAGCTGTGCGCCTCTCAAATTTGGTAAAAATCCGGAGGGCTCTGTATAGCTCTGCATTGACATGTTTGGTTGCAGTATGTGGGGGCGGTACGTCCTGTATGAACACAAACTTCCTTGACAACTTCCTTCACAATAGCTCTGCTCCGCTAAGCGCAAGAAGTAGGAAGTATGAAAGCCATGAAGTCTGCTGAGGCTGCATCGCAGTAGATGCTGTAAGGCCAGCCTTTTAGGAAGATGTAAAACTTTGCTTTTATTCTATGAATTTTATTTCCCCATATAAGGTCTGTTATACTTATTTAGAAGAATGCTTTAGGTGGTGTAATTGGTATTACCGAAAATAAATACAAAAACTTTGGCAGAAATGCAATTCTAAAGATGTTTATTCTAACTAAGATTTATGGGAAGTTTATTCCATTTAGTTAGATCTGTTTTCATATTGTTGAGTAATGGAATAAAGTTATCTTTACATGTTTGTTGTTTGTTGTCACTTATTAAGCATCCTAAGTATTTAATATATGTTTTGTGAACATCTAAACAGCCAAATACAAATCCCCATGTCGAACCAAATATTGTATATCAACACGTCCTGTCATCCGTCAATCAAACTGCAAAACAAAAGTGCTGTCATTCACTCATCAAACCAAAACCAACCTTAAGGCTCAAGTTTAGGCGTGAATTCCGAGTGGTTAGACTTAAGGTTTGCATTAAAACAGACAAACTAAAATGAAAAAACAAGTGCCTAGCACTGGGAATGTACCCACAATGTTCGGAGCCATAGCTCACTTGTTAGCCCATCCTCACCCCCATCGACAACACCCCTAGTGGACAAGTAACTGTCGAAACGTGTGGCTAGTGCCTAATCCACTGGAGCTTTGGCTTGTTTATGTTAGTATATACTGTGAATTGCATCAAGAGAGATAACAATATTGTTAGATATTACTGCATGGTCAGAACTAGAAGCACAAGCCTTTCGCTACACTCGCATTAACATCTGCTAACCATGTGTATGTGACAAATACAATTAGATTTGATTTGATTTAGTTGGGCCACTTATGGACATTCAGAGACTTGTCCCGAATCTACTCCTGCGTTGTTTTCGCTGTGTGCTTAGGGTCCTGTTGGAAGGTTAACCTTCGACCCAGTCTGAGGTCCTGAGTGCTCTGGAGCAGGTCCTCAACTGGTAGCTTCATTAAATAGTACCCGCAAAACACCAGTCTCAACGTCAACAGTGAAGAGGCGACTCCGGGATGCTGGCCTTCGTGGAGCGAACCAGCGAACCCGATGTCTGTTCAATCCGACGTCTGTTGCGGCCATAAACAATTGACAGCGAAGCAGCCTTGGTGGAAGTTAGGGCATTCATCATTCCTGCGCTACACGGAGCAGAGCTGTTGTGTGACAGGCTTTGTGGCGGGCTTTGTGTTGTCGGGCGACCTCTCCTTACAATGTCTAACTTTTCTTGAAAAGTTTGTCTTGAGAATGGCGTTATAATTATATCCTCGACCAAATCGATATCTTCTCCTCCTTCCGCCATTGTGGGTTGAAAAAACAGCTTAGGTAGTACGCGAATTAATTCGTTTATCAAATTCAGTTTCCTAGATCTGCATAGACCTGCCCATAGGACCTGCCTCTCAATATTGGTAATCCAATCAAAAGACGTGCACGCACTACGCCTGCTAGCTGGCTCCTGTGTAACACTGGAGCCAGCTAGCAGGCGTACAATAGCCAACTCTAAAGCTGATTGGTTGACACTAAATTTTAATTTCCATTCACTATAAGCTACAAGCGCCCGCACTGTTGATTCTGAAGGCCTGAGGGCAGATTTTAGACCCCTGGCAACACATGATGGCTGAATATGATTGGATAAAAGATCTAACATAAAGACCAGCCCTCCAAATCTCAACCTGGGGCTGGAAGCAGTGCAACCAAGAGGAAAGCTTTGAAATGAAGAGTATAACTCTTACTCTGGGGAATAATTTAATACATATTTGTGGGAAAATATATTTAAAAAATATATATATATATTCTGATGATGTTTAGGCCAGCAGAGAAGGCCTTGCAGGCCCTGACGGCCCACCACTGCAGTAGGGTAGTATTTATTACTGCACACCATAGAAAATAAAGTGAGTGTTTCTTATTGGACAAGTTCAGGTACTCCCTCCCCTGTTTTGGACCATTTGGACCATTTTCTTCCATTTGGTGCCTAGTCTTACATGGCCAGCCTTCCTAATCCTGTCTTTTTCTCTTGACTATTGGCTCTGAGTAGAAATGATGTTTCCACTCAGGAGATGCTTGTGTTTTGTAAAAAACAAAAAATAAATGTTTTCCGTGTCTCTTTTCCTATCATGTCGGACTAAGTTTTGGTTGTCATTCGTTTTGTATCATATGCATGCTAGCTTATTGCAAGTCAGAATTATTTTGGAACTTCACCCATGCAAAATATTTTATTGGTTTGATAAGTGGCAACGCATCACTAGCTTCCGTACTCCACACCTTTTATCGTCTTTCTGAAAGGAGAACTTCTCTAGGCTTTCGAACAGTAATGTGATTAACATGGGCTGACATGGCTAGCCTCACAAGTCAGACACAGGGTTTTCAGACAAGTTTCCCTTATGTGAATTTTTTTCTCACATGTTTATTTAGACCACTCCCATCCAGGGACCAGGGACAAGAGGACTAGTGCCTCTAACACCACTGAAGACCACACATTTTTTTTTAACCTTTATTAAACTAGGCAAGTCAGTTAAGACATTTGTTTTATTTACAACGACGGCCTACCAAAAGGCAAAAGGCATCCAGCAGGGACATACAGTGGGGAGAACAAGTATTTGATACACTGCCGATTTTGCAGGTTTTCCTACTTACAAAGCATGTAGAGGTCTGTAATTTTTATCATAGATACACTTCAACTGTGAGAGACAGAATCTAAAACAAAAATCCAGAAAATCACATTGTATGATTTTTAAGTAATTCATTTGCATTTCATTTGCAGCCATAAACCGTGGCTGCCTTCCAAGCAATGGTAACCTCCCCAGAAAGGAGAGACAGGTTAAAAATGTTGGAGATAGGCTTGGCGATTTAAAGAAGAAAGGGTCTAAACCATCTGACCCAAATGTCTTTTGGGGGGCTCCTTTAGCACCTAGAACTCAGTGACTGGCTGCAGGGAGAACATTTGTATCGGGCAGGGGAAAAATAGGGAGAAGCATTGGGGATAGTCGCATTAGAACGGGTGGGAGATGAGGAAATGTTGGATGGGCAAGGAGGCATGGCTGAGTCAAATAAGAATCCTGACTTAATGAAGTGGTGATTAAAGAGCTCAGCCATGTGCTTCTTGTCATTAACAATCACGTCATCAACATTAAGAGACATGGGCAGCTGTGAGGAGGAAGGTTTATTCTCCAGGTCTTTAACAGTTTCCCAGAACTTATTGGGGCTAGACCTACAGAGAGAGAGCTGCTCCTTAAAGTAACACACTTTTGCCTTCCGGATAGCCTGAGTGCAATTTTTTCTCATTTGCCTGAACAAGAGCCAGTCAGCCTGCGTATGCGTGTGTCGTTCCTTTTGCCAAATGAAATTCTTGATGTGGAGTAACTCTGCAAGATCACGGTCGAACCAGGGGCTGAACCTGTTTTTAATTCTCATCTTCTTTATGGGGGAGTGTTTGTTAACAATATCACTGAAAATATTTTTTTAAAAGGTCTAAGCGTCTTCGACAGAGCTGATTCCATACCATTTTACAGAGGCCAGATCATGAAGGAAGGCTTGCTCATTAAAGTTTTTTAGCAAGCGTCTATGACAAATCAGGACAGGTCGTTTCACTGAGCAGCCATTACGAACACAGGCTGTAAAACAGTGATCACTAAGGTCATTACTGAAAACACCAGACTGATACCTATCAGGATTATTTTTTTAGTATAACATCAAGAAGAGTTGCATTTTTTGGGTGTTTGGAGTCATACCGTGTGGGATTGGTAATAATCTGAGAAAGATTTAGGGACTCCCATTGCTTTAGGACTTGGTCAGGTGGTTTAAGCATGTCCCAGTTTAGGTCACCTAGCAGGACAAATTCAGACTTAGTGTAAGGGGCCAGGAGAGAGCTTAGGGCAGGTAGGGTACAGGCCGGTGCTGATGGAGGACAATAGCACCCAGCAACAGTCAACAAAGAGCTACATTGAAAGTTTAATACTTAAAATCAGCAAATCAAATTGTTTGGGTACACACTTGGTGGAGACAACCCGAGCACTGAAGGTGATCCTTGGTAAAGATTGCCACTCCCCCACCTTTGGAAGATGTGTCTTGCCGAAAAAGGTTATAACCAGAAAGGTTAACATCAGTATTCATAACACTCTTCCTTAACCGTATCTCAGTAATGATCAACACATCTGGATTGGAGGTGTGAAAACCCAGACTTTGTACGAGAGCAGAAATCAGTGAAGCAGATATCAGAGCACAAGTCAGAATTGCGGCTAGCAACAGTAGATTGGCCAGGGTGTACATGCACATTTCCAGATATCATCAACAGTAATACAATCAAGGCATGGCATAGTACAGGGAGAGCTCTGCAGTGCTGATTTATGACATCTGAATTTTTTCACCTTTATTTAACCAGGTAGGCTAGTTGAGAACAAGTTCTCATTTGCAACTGCGACCTGGCCAAGATAAAGCATAGCAGTGTGAACAGACAACAACACAGAGTTACACATGGAGTAAACAATAAACAAGTCAATAACATGGTAGAAAAAAAGAGAATCTATATACAATGTGTGCAAAAGGCATGAGGAGGTAGGCAATAAATCGAATAATTACAATTTAGCAGATTAACACTGGAGTGATAAATCATCAGATGATCATGTGCAAGTAGAGATACTGGTGTGAAAAGAGCAGAAAAGTAAATAAATAAAAGCAGTATGGGGGGTGAGGTAGGTAAATTGGGTGGGCTACAGTGGGGAGAACAAGTATTTGATACACTGCCGATTTTGCAAGTTTTCCTACTTACAAAGCATGTAGAGGTCTGTAATTTTTATCATATGTACACTTCAACTGTGAGAGACGGAATCTAAAACAAAAATCCAGAAAATCACATTGTATAATTTTTAAGTAATTAATTTGCATTTTATTGCATGACATAAGTATTTGATCACCTACCAACCAGTAAGAATTCCGGCTCTCACAGACCTGTTAGTTTTTCTTTAAGAAGCCCTCCTGTTCTCCACTCATTACCTGTATTAACTGCACCTGTTTGAACTCGTTACCTGTATAAAAGACACCTGTCCACACACTCAATCAAACAGACGCCAACCTCTCCACAATGGCCAAGACCAGAGAGCTGTGTAAGGACATCAGGGATAAAATTGTAGACCTGCACAAGGCTGGGATGGGCTACAGGACAATAGGCAAGCAGCTTGGTGAGAAGGCAACAACTGTTGGCGCAATTATTAGAAAATGGAAGAAGTTCAAGATGACGGTCAATCACCCTCGGTCTGGGGCTCCATGCAAGATCTCACCTCGTGGGGCATCAATGATCATGAGGAAGGTGAGGGATCAGCCCAGAACTACATGGCAGGACCTGCCCAATGACCTGAAGAGAGCTGGGACCACAGTCTCAAAGAAAACCATTAGTAACACACTACGCCGTCATGGATTAAAATCCTGCAGTGCACGCAAGGACCCCCTGCTCAAGCCAGCGCATGTCCAGGCCCGTCTGAAGTTTGCCAATGACCATCTGGATGATCCAGAGGAGGAATGGGAGAAGGTCATGTGGTCTGAGGAGACAAAAATAGAGCTTTTTGGTCTAAACTCCACTCGCCGTGTTTGGAGGAAGAAGAAGGATGAGTACAACCCCAAGAACACCATCCCAACCGTGAAGCATGGAGGTGGAAACATCATTCTTTGGGGATGCTTTTCTGCAAAGGGGACAGGACGACTGCACCGTATTGAGGGGAGGATGGATGGGGCCATGTATCGCGAGATCTTGGCCAACAACCTCCTTCCCTCAGTAAGAACATTGAAGATGGGTCGTGGCTGGGTCTTCCAGCATGACAACAACCCGAAACACACAGCCAGGGCAACTAAGGAGTGGCTCCGTAAGAAACATCTCAAGGTCCTGGAGTGGCCTAGCCAGTCTCCAGACCTGAACCCAATAGAAAATCTTTGGAGGGAGCTGAAAGTCCGTATTGCCCAGCGCCAGCACCGAAACCTGAAGGATCTGGAGAAGGTCTGTATGGAGGAGTGGGCCAAAATCCCTGCTGCAGTGTGTGCAAACCTGGTCAAGAACTACAGGAAACGTTTGATCTGTGTATTTGCAAACAGAGGTTTCTGTACCAAATATTAAGATCTGCTTTTCTGATGTATCAAATACTTATGTCATGCAATAAAATGCAAATTAATTACTTAAAAATTATACAATGTGATTTTCTGGATTTTTGTTTTAGATTCCGTCTCTCACAGTTGAAGTGTACCTATGATAAAAATTACAGACCTCTACATGCGTTGTAAGTAGGAAAACCTGCAAAATCGGCAGTGTATCAAATACTTGTTCTCCCCACTGTATATACCGATGGACTATGTACAGCTGCAGCGATCGGTTAGCTGCTCGGATAGCAGATGTTTAAAGTTGTTGAGGGAGATAAAAGTCTCCAACTTCAGAGATTTTTGCAATTCATTCCAGTCGCAGGCAGCAGAGAACTGGAAGGAAAGGCGTCCAAATGAGGTTTTGGCTTTAGGGATGATCAGTGAGATACACCTGCTGGAGCGCGTGCTACGGGTGGGTGTAGCCATCGTGACCAGTGAACTGAGATAAGGCGGCACTTTACCTAGCATAGCCTTGTAGATGACCTGGAGCCAGTGGGTCTGACGATGAACATGTAGCGAGGGCCAGCCGACTAGGGCATACAGGTCGCAGTGGTGGGTCGTATAAGGTGCTTTAGTAACAAAACGGATGGCACTGTGATAAACTGCATCCAGTTTGCTGAGTAGAGTATTGGAAGCTATTTTGTAGATGACATCGCCGAAGTCGAGGATCGGTAGGATAGTCAGTTTTACTAGGGTAAGTTTGGCGGCGTGAGTGAAGGAGGCTTTGTTGCGAAATAGAAAGCCGACTCTAGATTTGATTTTGGATTGGAGATGTTTGATATGAGTCTGGAAGGAGAGTTTGCAGTCTAGCCAGACACCTAGGTACTTATAGATGTCCACATATTCTAGGTCGGAACCGTCCAGGGTGGTGATGCTAGTCGGGCGTGCGGGTGCAGGCAGCGAACGGTTGAAAAGCATGCATTTGGTTTTACTAGCGTTTAAGAGCAGTTGGAGGCCACGGAAGGAGTGTTGTATGGCATTGAAGCTCGTTTGGAGGTTAGATAGCACAGTGTCCAAGGAAGGGCCAGAAGTATACAGAATGGTGTCGTCTGCGTAGAGGTGGATCAGGGAATCGCCCGCAGCAAGAGCAACATCATTGATATATACAGAGAAAAGAGTCGGCCCGAGAATTGAACCCTGTGGTACCCCCATAGAGACTGCCAGAGGACCGGACAACATGCCCTCCGATTTGACACACTGAACTCTGTCTGCAAAGTAGTTGGTGAACCAGGCAAGGCAGTCATTAGAAAAACCGAGGCTACTGAGTCTGCCGATAAGAATATGGTGATTGACAGAGTCGAAAGCCTTGGCCAGGTCGATGAAGACGGCTGCACAGTACTGTCTTTTATCGGCTTATGATATCGTTTAGTACCTTGAGCGTGGCTGAGGTGCACCCGTGACCGGCTCGGAAACCGGATTGCACAGCGGAGAAGGTACGGTGGGATTCGAGATGGTCAGTGATCTGTTTGTTGACTTGGCTTTCGACGACCTTAGATAGGCAGGGCAGGATGGATATAGGTCTGTAACAGTTTGGGTCCAGGGTGTCTCCCCCTTTGAAGAGGGGGATGACCGCGGCAGCTTTCCAATCCTTGGGGATCTCAGATGATACGAAGGAGAAGTTGAACAGGCTGGTAATAGGGGGTGCGACAATGGCAGCGGACAGTTTCAGAAATAGGGGGTCCAGATTGTCAAGCCCAGCTGATTTGTATGGGTCCAGGTTTTCCAGCTCTTTCAGAACATCTGCTATCTGGATTTGGGTAAAGGAGAAGCTGGGGAGGCTTGGGCGAGTAGCAGCGGGGGGGGCGGGGCTGTTGGCCAAGGTTGGAGTCGCCAGGAGGAAGGCATGGCCAGCCATTGTGAAATGCTTGTTGAAGTTTTCGATTATCACGGATTTATCGGTGGTGACCGTGTTACCTAGCCTCAGTGCAGTGGGCAGCTGGGAGGAGGTGCTCTTGTTCTCCATGGACTTTACAGTATCCCAGAACTTTTTGGAGTTAGAGCTACAGGATGCAAATTTCTGCTTGAAAAAGCTGGCCTTTGCTTTCCTGACTGACTGCGTGTATTGGTTCCTGACTTCCCTGAACAGTTGCATATCGCGAGGGCTCTTCGATGCTATTGCAGTTCGCCACAGGATGTTTTTGTGCTGGTCGAGGGCAGTCAGGTCTGGAGTGAACCAAGGGCTATATCTGTTCTTAGTTCTGCATTTTTTGAACGGAGCATGCTTGTCTAATATGGTGAGGAAGTAACTTTTAAAGAATGACCAGGCATCCTCAACTGACGGGATGAGGTCAATATCCTTCCAGGGTACCCGGGCCAGGTCGATTAGAAAGGCCTGCTCGCAGAAGTGTTTTAGGGAGCGTTTGACAGTGATGAGGGGTGGTCGTTTGACCGCGGACCCGTAGCGGATACAGGCAATGAGGCAGTGATCGCTGAGATCTTGATTGAAGACAGCAGAGGTGTATTTGGAGGGCAAGTTGGTCAGGATAATGTCTATTAGGGTGCCCATGTTTACGGATTTAGGGTTGTACCTGGTGGGTTCCTTGATGATTTGTGTGAGATTGAGGGCATCTAGCTTAGATTGTAGGACTGCCGGGGTGTTAAGCATATCCCAGTTTAGGTCACCTAACAGAACAAACTCTGAAGCTAGATGGGGAGCGATCAATTCACAGATGGTGTCCAGGGCACAGCTGGGAGCTGAGGGGGGTCGGTAGCAGGCGGCAACAGTGAGAGACTTATTTCTGGAGAGATTAATTTTTAAAATTAGAAGTTCGAACTGTTTGGGCATAGACCTGGAAAGTATGACAGAACTTTGCAGGCTATCTCTGCAGTAGATTGCAACTCCTCCCCCTTTGGCAGTTCTATCTTGACGGAAAGTGTTATAGTTGGGTATGGAAATCTCAGAATTTTTGGTGGCCTTCCTAAGCCAGGATTCAGACACGGCAAGGACATCAGGGTTGGCAGAGTGTGCTAAAGCGGTGAGTAAGACAAACTTAGGGAGGAGGCTTCTGATGTTGACATGCATGAGGCCAAGGCTTTTTCGATCACAGAAGTCAACAAATGAGGGTGCCTGGGGACATGCAGGGCCTGGGTTTACCTCCACATCACCCGAGGAACAGAGGAGTAGTAGGATGAGGGTGCGGCTAAAGGCTATCAAAACTGGTCGCCTAGAGCGTTGGGGACAAGGAATAAAAGGAGCAGATTTATGGGGAAGGTTGAATAGATTCTGGGCATAATGTGCCACCAGGGGTATGGTGGGGCACGGGTACAGCGGAGGCAAGCCCAGGCACTGGGTGATGATAAGAGAGGTTGTATCTCTGGACATGCTGGTCTCAATGGGTGAGGTCACCGCATGTGTGGGAGGTGGGACAAAGGAGGTATCAGAGGTACGGAGAGTGGAACTACGGGGTCCATTGCAAACCAAAACAATGATAACTAGCCTGAACAACAGTATACAAGGCATATTGATATTTGAGAGAGACATACAGTAAGGCATAAAGTGATTGCAGGTCTTGATTGGGAGAGCTAGCTAAAACAACAGGTGAGATAACAGCAGCTAGTCAGCTAACACAGCAACGCAGGTAAAAATGGCGACGACTAGGCAGAGAGGGTCGGATTAACTACACACAGAGCCTGAGTTAAAGCACAGAGCCGACAGATAAAACACAAATAAACAGAATGGAGTACCGTGAATTAATGGACAGTCCGGCAGGCATCAGCTATGTAGCCAAGTGATCATAGTGTCCAGGGGGCAGCCGTAGATGGAGCAGGGAGGCCGCCACTAAGCTAGCACGCGGTGTTTATAGTTTGTAGCCCGGGGGGGTGGTCTGCTCAGACGGAGGGGGTCTGCTCAGACGGAGGCCGGTTGAGGGCACAGCAGATGGGGTATTCGTCTGCAGACCAGACGTGGTCGTGTCGACAGAGAATCCAAGCCGGATGGCGATGGCGAAAGAGAGGTTGTGATTGTAGAATTGTGTTTGCTAACTGGTGCTAGCTTCGTGGCAGTGGCGCTAGCTGCGCTAGCTGCAAGCTAGCTGTGAGGATCAGAAGTAGTGGCTCAGGGATTACGGCAGGAATCCGGCGTTGTTGTCGAGAGACAGTCCGATGCTGGTAAATTGGTGAGTAATATCCAGGCTAATAACAGGGCTGGTGTCTGTGCAGAAGGTAAAAGCTGCTAGCAGCGGCTAAAAATGGCTAAATAGCTTGTAGCTGATTAGCTGGTTAGCTACTGGGGGTTCTTGAATGTGTTCCAAAGTTAAAAAATAATAGCGATTCCGTATCACATTGGGTGAGGTGGGTGAGGTAGGTTACCGGAAGGTATAATCGAATTAAAAATCGAAAAGAGATAGATTATTTTTTTTTTTTATATATACAAGAAATGCGAAAAATACAAACGTACACGAGAGGACTAAACAAACACGTCTACACTGCTACGCCATCTTGGTTTGGAATGTGCATCAGATGGCAACAAGATCATATTGTACAGCAATTTCATCAGTTACCATGAGTACAAAGCTGGCGAAAGGTGGTTAGTATGGGATGGTAGGCCAAAAGGTAACCAATAGAGAGTCAGAGTCCCGAGTGTGAGAACAAACATAGTCTAACAACCAGGGCAGATGGTGAACCAGGGCAGACGGTGAACAGATCGCCAGGTGGAATCCAAGCAGCAGTGCAGCAGGCAACAGGAGTAGGTGTCACACCCACTTGGGAGAAGCTCAAAGGCTTCAACACCTATCTCGCTTCACACGTCAGTGCTAAAGAAAGAACCCTTGGAATTTAGTATTTAGTTCCCATATGCTCAACAGTATATGGGAGAGGCTATACGGAAACACCTGGTTCCCAAAATGTATGTCATATGTCAAGCAGCGAGAGTTGAATAGGGATGAATGGATTCATCCTAATGAGCCCTCCCAAGCTAGCTAGTTTATGCTTCTGGCTAAAAACTTCAACTATATATATATTTTTTTTTACAAACATGTTGTAATGCTGTAGTTGTAAAAAATGTTTTTTTAAATCACTACAATAAATGTGCTTTAGATGTCACCCTGACCTGATATTGGCTACACTATCTAGCTACTTCCCTCTCCGTACTGCAGGACAGCAGTCAATAAGCTGGTGGAAACTCTCCCCATTGAGCAGTAGACTGTATCACTGTGACATCCAGATTCTTACTACCAATACTCCAAGTTATTTCTCGTGTAGGCTGCTATCCTACTCTAAGTATAATCAGTGGGATGTTAGCTACCGCTAGCGACATGTGATACTGCTACCCAGTGGGAAGCACCTCGATACAACACCGTTGCACTGGTCATTCTCCCCGGCATGTCGTTACGTTAGATAAATGGCATGTCACGGTGACATCCAGATGGTGACCAATACTACAAGTTATTTCAACCTTACCCATCAAAATAAACATCACTTTCTTTTACAAGTTTTAACTAGCTCCATGCTGCTTTTGATGCCAGCTAGCCGCTATAAACTAGTTGGCTGAGAAGGGCACATCAAGACGACTGACTGACCTGACTGAACTGAATCCATTCGTCTCCACTCGACTCTCAGCTGCCCGACATACTTCATTAATTTGGTCACCAGGCATGTCCGTATAGCCTCTCCCATATAATGTAGCTGCCGACAGGCACAGTGGTCTTACAGCTCCTAGGGTAAGAGCAAACAAAGGCTTCTGGAGTGAGCATGACTGCTGATGCCATTTCCACACACAACTCAAAGGCAAGTCACACAGAGACAATGAGAGAAGGCTTTCTCCACGTAGCTATGAGAAAACAAATCTTTCCTATTGAATCTTCACTGCGGTTTGATAGGCTCTGTATTATATGATTGTCAATGCTTGCTTGTTCTTTTGAAAGTCTCAATGGACAGTGTAATCTCAAAGACTGTTTTCTCAGCCGCAGCGAAAGGTTAAGCCACTTTGAAGTACAATGTAATTCATCATGCGACAGTGAAAGTATTTACCGACTTCAGGTACCTTTTGTAGTTACCAGAACTTAAATATATTTATCTCGGTAGAAACTATGTCACGGTGTTTTTTGTATTATTATTGCTTACAGAGGTGTCATGCCCTTCCAAGGTGCACCACTTAGGAAAGATGTGCTAGGCAGGACACTAGATGTTGTAGTGTGTGCAGACTGTACCGTCAGTGGAGGAGGAGAGAAAGTGTTGAGTGACACACAGCGTTTCATTTGATTTTAGCTGCCGATGATGGGCAGGACTCGCAGGAAGTATGTTTGTAAATTAATTGAATCAAGCTATGTAGCCTATTGATTCCGTCTTGATGAATACATTTTTATAAAGTGTTTTGTTGTTTCTATATAATACTAGCCACCTAGCAATTATTTAGCTAGCCAGCTAGATAGGTTCCCAATCGCCTAACCTCATAACTAGCTACCGAGGCATTTTAGGCTATTAATCAAGTTAAAGTAGTTTGTCTAACTATCTTAGCTGGCATACTTGCGGGCAAGGTAGCCTGACTTTCGAAAATACAAAAATTGCTTTCATTCTTAGGTTAAGATACTATATACCATGCATAAAAGTTTGTAAAAAACAAACGAGAGTCAAAGTCCTAGTCTCCACGGAAATCTAATTATCATAAGAAAAAATCCCAATAAAAATATGTACGTTTTAGCTAGAGATCAGTTATTTTTTCTCAATCCACAGCATCCCGCTGATGTCTCACTTCCGCATCTGCGGTGCACTGTGACAGAGCTAGAGCTCTTCTCACAAAATTGTCTGTAGTGTCCGAACTGTAGTGTCCCCTCTATGGAAAGATGAGACTCTCGTGAACACGATGGTGCTCTCCATGTTGCTCTACGACCCCCACAAGTTTCTTAGGACTCATCTTAATTCAGTACAACTGATCTGCCAACTTCTGTCTATAGCGTCCAAACAGTTTGGGCTGTACACTAATATGACCCCTCTATGGAAACGTGAGACTCTCACAAACACGTACACGCCAACAGGCCTCACAAGACTCGTCTGAAAAAATTTATGGAAATACTGTTCAGTGCCAAATATAAGGAATTAAATACAACAACAAAAAATACAAAAAAATTGTCTAGGTATATGTAGGTCTATGGTGGCCTGAATTGGTTCCCAATCAGAGGCAGCTGTTTATTGTTGTCTCTGATTGGAGATCATATTTAGGTTGCCATTTTCCCTTTTGGTGTTGTGGGTTCTTGTCTATGTGTAGTTGCCTGTTCAGCACTCTTTGTATAGCTTCACGGTTCGTTTTGTTGTTTTGTTAAGTGTTCATTATTAAAATAAAGAGAATGTACGCATACCACGCTGCGCCTTGGTCTCCTCCCTACGATGGCCGTGACACTATCTGTTGTTCCATGTAGTGCATATGTTATTCAATGCATTTGTATATGGGCTAATAGCAGTAAGGCCACATATTTTTTAAATCAAATAAATGTTTTATATTTTGGGGGGATACTTCAAGGGCTCTTAAAATTCTACATGAAATAGCTAAATGATTCCACATTGACAAATGCTAAATTCTCTGGATTTTTTATTTTTATGGATGCATGTTATCCCTGAATGCTTGTTATTATACATGTAAGCCATGGCATGAGAATTTTCATCCAACATTGAATCTCTCTCTCCACCTCACCTTCTTTTCCCTCTCACTCTCCCCTCCCCCCTCTCCTTCTCTTCCTTCCTTCCTTCCTTCCTTCCTTCCTTCCTTTCCCTCCCTCCCTCCCTCCCTCACACCCTCTCTCTTTCTTTCTGATAGGCTCCAATTATTCATTGTGCTCAGGTGTAAAGAAGACCATTCTGCTGCCGTAGCCGTTTTCTGACTCCTTGACAACCAACAATCACTATCTTCCGTCTGTCTGCTGAAGGATACACTTGCTTGTTAAACAAATGACACCTGGACTGGGGTGTCGCTTCTGTTGAACCCCAAAATTGCTGTGGATGGTTGACAACATTTCTTCTTGAGTCTTTCGCAGTTCATTTTCACCCAAAAAATGTGTATCGCAATGATGAGACTGACTACACTGTGGAGTGTGGTTAGCCTGTTGACTTTGTTGCTATTACCACTTTGGGAGATGGGCTGCTCTGGCCTGAGCTTTAACTCAGTGCCCCTGCCGCCGGTCGGGGCGTACCAAAGAAGCTGCGAAGGGGGGGCACACCACAGGCAGAGGCGCAGTTGGGTGTGGAACCAG
Organism: Salvelinus alpinus; assembly: GCF_045679555.1. Lineage (NCBI taxonomy): Eukaryota > Metazoa > Chordata > Actinopteri > Salmoniformes > Salmonidae > Salvelinus > Salvelinus alpinus. The sequence continues at coordinate 50,442,875 of NC_092108.1, read as the reverse complement.
TTCTTCGTGCTGGAGGAGTACACAGGGGATGAGCCACTCTATGTGGGCAAGGTAAGAATTTCTCTCTCATCTGGATTCTCTCTCAGCTGTGCATTTATACAGGGAACCGGTGGATGTGTGACTGTCCTAATATGGACACCATACAGGTGGATTCGGGGAAGGGGAGAAAAGATGCTGAGTACAAGATGATCAAAAAGTCTTGACCCAACTATGACTGGAGTTAATGCTACTTGTGTTATCCAATACTTATTTACCTGTTTGTGCATTTGTTGGAGATGTGAGTTCACAGGAAGGATTTAGGAGTAACAGAGAACATTTTGTGTTTCAGAGAGTCTCGGGTTCTCAGGTCTTCTCCCATCTCCATTAGATGCTCTTGTGTAGAAACCTTTTCATAAAGAGTGCATGAAGAGCGCAAGGGTTTTCAATTGCATGTTTACTTCAGGGGTTTATTTAGTGAGATGAAACCTTCAGAAGTTTGCCGATAGAAATAAATAGAGCTTACTTGATTCCCTAATTCTACTTGACAATCATGCCTGTTCAAAAAAAAAAAGGCTTTCTATCTGAACATTCTGTAACTTTGCATCCTCCTGAACAGGCCTGTGGTGTCCACTTATGCCTCCTGCTTAAGGTCTGACAAGAATTATAGGTTTTGATAGGGCACCTCCAAGATGGAGTAGTGAATGGATCTCATCACATTGTGATACAGTGGCAAGAAAAAGTATGTGAACCCTTTGGAATTACCTGGAATTCTGCATCAATTAGTCATACAGTTTGATCTGATCTTTATCTTAGTCACAACAATAGACAAACACAGTGTGCTTAAACTAATAACACACAAATTATTGTATTTTTCTTGTCTATATTGAATACATAATTTAAACATTTACAGTGTAGGTTGGAAAAAGTATGTGAACCCCTAGGCTAATTACTTTTCCAAAAGCTAATTGGAGTCAGGCGTCAGGTAACCTGGAGTCCAATCAATGAGACGAGATTGGAGATGTTGGTTAGAGCTGCTATAAAAAACACTCACAAAATGTGAGTTTGCTATTCACAAGAAGCATTGCCTGATGTGAACCATTCCTTGAACAAAAGAGAGCTCAGAAGACCTAATATTAAGAAGTGTTTACTTGCATAAAGCTGGAAAGGGTTACAAAAATGTCTCTAAAAGCCTTGATGTTCATCAGTCCACGGTAAGACAAATTGTCTATAAATGGAGAAAGTTCAGCACTGTTGCTTCACCCTAGGAGTGGCCGTCCTGCGAAGATGACTGCAAGAGCAGTGCAGAATGCTCAATGAGGTTAAGAAGAATCCTAGAGTGTCAGCTAAAGACTTACAGAAATCTCTGGAACATGCTAACATCTCTGTTGACGAGTCTACGATACTTAAAACAGTAAACAAGAATGGTGTTCATGGGAGGAAACCACGGAAGAATGCTGTCCAAAAAAAACATTGCTGCACGTCTGAAGTTTGCAAAAGAGCACCTGGATGTTCCACCGCGCTTCTGGCAAATATTCTGTGTACAGATAAAAACAAAAGTTGATGTAAGGGCTGTCTCTCTCCTCATCCTCGGACGAGGAGAGGAGAGAAGGATCATCAGACCAAAATGCAGCATTCGGGAAGTAAGCCATCTTTTTATTATTAACGACGATGGCAACACGAAACAAAACACTTTCAAATATACAAAACAAGAAAACGACGTTGACGAAACCTGAACATAAACTTACATAACTAAACGTAAACTCACGGACAGGAAACAGACGACATCAAAATAAACGAACAGCCAAACAGTCCCGTATGGTACATACATTCAACGACACAGGAGACAATCACCCACCAACAAACAGTGAGAACACCCTACCTAAATATGACTCTTAATTAGAGGAGAACGCAAAACACCTGCCTCTAATTAAGAGCCATACCAGGCAACCACAACCAACATAGAAACAGATAACATAGACTGCCCACCCAAAACACATGCCCTGACCTAAACACATACAAAAACAACATAAAACAGGTCAGGACCGTTACAGTTGAGTTGTTTGGAAGAAACAAACAACACTATGTGTGGAGAGAAAAAAGGCACAGCACACCAACATCAAAACCTCATCCCACCTATAAAGTATGGTGGAGGGAGCATCATGGTTTGGGGCTGCTTTGCTGCCTAAGGGGCTGGACAGCTTGCTATCATCGACGGAAAAATATATTCCCAAGTTTATCAAGACATTTTGCAGGGAAATGTAAGGCTATCTGTCCGCCAATTGAAGCTCAACAGAAGTTGGGTGCTGCAACAGGACAACGACCCAAAACACAGGAGTAAATCAACATCAGTCCTGACCTCAACTCGATTTAAAATGCTGTGGCATGACCTCAAGAGCGGTTCACACCAGATGTTCTAAGAATATTGCTGAACTGAAACAGTTTTGTAAAGATGAATGGTCCAAAATTCCTCCTGACCGTTGTGCAGGTCTGATCCTCAACTACAGAAAACATTTGGTTGAGTTTATTGCTGCCAACCAGTTATTAAATCCAAGGGTTCACTTTTCCACCCTACACTGTGAATGTTTACATGGTGTGTTCAATAAAGACATGAAAACATATAATTGTTTGTGTGTTATTAGTTTAAGTAGACTGTGTTTGTCTATTGTTGTGACTTAGATGAAGATCAGATCAAGTTTCATGACCAAATTATGCAGAAATCCAGGTAATTCCAAAGGGTTCACATAATTTTTCTTGCCACTGTATGTGATTGTGGCAGCTCAACCGAATGGCTGGTTTGGGCACACATATCCACAAGGAAAAGGAAGCTCTGATTGTGTCATGCCCTGATCTGTTTCACTTGTCCTTGTGCTTGTCTCCACCGCCTCCAAGTGTCGCCCATCTTCCCCACTTGTCCTCTGGGTATTTATACCTGTGTTTTCTGTCTGTGCCAGTTCGTCTTGTTTGCTTAAACCTCTCTGGGATAGGGGGGACGCTTGCGTCCCACTTGGCCAAAAGCCAGGGAAAATGCAGAGCGCCAAATAAATAAAAAAAATGATATAAAAATCTAACTTTCATTAAATCACACATCTAAGATACCAAATTAAAGCTACACTCGTTGTGAATCCAGCCAACATGTCAGATTTGAAAAAAGGCTTTTCGGCGAAAGCATAAGATGCTATTATCTGATGATAGCACAACAGTAAACAAAGAGTGCAGCATATTTCAACCCTGCAGGCGCAACACAAAACGCAGAAATAAAATATAAATCATGCCTTACCTTTGACGAGCTGCTTTTGTTGGCACTCCAATATGTCCCATAAACATCACAAATGGTCCTTTTGTTCAATTAATTCCGTACATATATATCCAAAATGTCCATTTATTTGGCGCGTTTGTTCCAGAAAAAAACAGCTTCCAATTTGTATTACTACAAAATATCTCAAAAGTTAACGGTAAACTTTGCCAAAACATTTCAAACTACTTTTGTAATACAACTTTAGGTATTTTTTAACGTTAATAATCGATCAAATTGAAGACGGGTCTATCTGTTTTCAATACAGGAGGACAACAAACTAACGCTACTTTTCTAGTCTTGCGCAACTCTCAAACAGTACACATAACGTTACTCTGATTCAAGATGGCCGTACTTCTTCATTGCACAAAGGAATAACCTCAACCAATTTCCAACGACTGGTGACATCTAGTGGAAGCGGTAGGAACTGCAAACAAGTCCATTAGAAATCTAGTATCCCAATGAAAACTCATTGAACAGACAGTGACCTCAAAAAAAAAAGAAATCTGAATGGTTAGTCCTCGGGGTTTTGCCTGCTACATAAGTTTTGTTATCCTCACAGACATGATTCAAACAGTTTTAGAAACTTCAGAGTGTTTTCTATCCAAATCTACTAATAATATGCATATCTTATATTCTGGGGATGAGTAGAAAGAAGTTGAAATTGGGCACGCTATTTATCCAAAAGTGAAAATGCTGCCCCCTATCCTAGAGAAGTTAAGCCTACCAGTGGTTTGTCTCAGCTCCTGTTTTTCCCCAGTCGCTCTTTGTCTCGTCCTCCTGGTTTTTGACCCTTGCCTGTTCTGACCAGGTACCTGCCCGCCTGACCACTCTGCCTGTCCCTGACCTGAGCCGGCCTGCCATCCTGTACCTTTGTTCCACCTCTGGATTACCGACCTCTGCCTGACCTGACCCTGTGCTTGCCTGTCGTCCTGTAACTTGGCCTCTACTCTGGATTATCGACCCCTGCCTGCCTTGACCTGTCGTTTGCCCGCCCCTGGTGTTACAATAAACATTGTTACTTTACACAGTCTGAACTTGGGTCTTACCTTGATTCCTGATAGATTGTTGGGCAATACAAGGGGAAGAAAGTAATTCAAACACCCAACCTACACTTTTTTTGGAAATTATGTTGAAATTATACTCTAACAACCCTAGTCGATAGGCACCTTACAATCTCTTACAATGGGAATAGTGGTTAGGGCGTTCTTCTTTGGGCCTGGTGATTTGGGTTTGCGGCCTGCTAGGGAACTCATGCTACTGCCTCCGTTCATTAAAATACTACAGAGATACTATTTTCAATTACTATTGTTGAATGGCACTAGTTGGCAAAACAGAGGCATTTGGAAAGCTACATACTGTACAGCAACAGGGAGGTCTGGAAGACACAGGCATTATAATATTATTCTAATCCCTTAATCAACCCTACCTTAGTCTACAGTAAATGAAGACATAGCAAAGCTACTTAAGCAGTGACATTTTCTTAAGGCTCAAAATTTCTCTCGTTTACGATCTGAAAGAAAAGCCGAAGAGCAATTGCATCAACGAGACCTCTCGAACGCGAGCGTGTACATCCTCTCATTTGATACTCGACCCAGTCAAATAATCGCTGATGAGTTCATTGCGATCAAAGGATTCCTTTATCTTTCAAATGCTTTCAGTATTGAAACAGATCTTGTATGTAGATGGCAGGGGCATACAGCGATGAACACGTCTCTTTCGCTTGGGAATCCGAGAGGTTGTTGGAACGCGTGTCTCTCATGGGGGGTGAATCTATCGAGTGTTGCCTTACACGTAAATTAATCTTTAGCATGCGGACAAGTGGGAGGACACCACCACAAACCATGAACGTAACCATTTGTGAGTCCTTAGTCTTCTCGGCACATATTAGCAGTGGTGGAAAAAGTACTCAATTGTCATACTTAAGTAAAAGTAAAGATACTTTCATAGAAAATGAAGGCACACATCTGTCTATATAAGGTCCCACAGTTGACAGTGCATGGCAGAGCAAAAACTAAGCCATGGGGTCGAAGGAAATGTCCATAGGGCTCCGAGATAGGATTGTGTTGAGGCACAGATCTGGGGAAGGGTATCAAAAAATGTCTGCAGCATTGAAGGTCCCCAAGAAGACACTGGCCTCCATCTTTCTTTAATGGAGAACCAAGACTCTTCCTAGAGCTATGGTAGGCATGTTGTGTAAGTCAAATTATACAACCCCCCCCCCCCCAAAAAAAAAAAAAACTTTCATTCCAGGTTGTAAGGCAACAAAATAGGAAATATTCCAAGGGGGTTGAATACTTTCGCAAGCCACTGTATATTTACAAAATGGATCTGTGATTTTCACCAATGTCATGTCACATTCTTTTTGGGGAACCATTTTGTTTCAGGCTCTTTTATTTATTGGGTACTTGAGGGACAAATGCATATGTCCCTCTAGTACACCATTGTATGACAACATTCTTAAGCCATTTCTCCAATCTACATAAATTGTTATGAATGTTCAAAAGCATAACTAGAGAAGGAGTGTAATGCAGTTTCAGTAAACTGTTGTTTTTAATCACCTTGAGCATTTTTCATTCGGATTTCAAGCTTATTTTTTGGGTTTCTAATTCATCCATTTTTTGCACTACAGCAATATATTGTGGTGCTAGGACAGCTATTTGATATACCTGCTTTACAGTACAATGTTCTTTTTGCTTAACTTGAATTATCACTACTACTATTTTCAAGACTCTGACAGCCTTCCACGCTTGTAAGGTAATTTATCTTATTGGCCGTACAGTGGGGAGAACAAGTATTTGATACACTGCCGATTTTGCAGGTTTTCCTACTTACAAAGCATGTAGAGGTCTGTAATTTTTATCATAGGTACACTTCAACTGTGAGAGACGGAATCTAAAACAAAAATCCAGAAAATCACATTGTATGATTTTTAAGTAATTCCTTTGCATTTTATTGCATGACATAAGTATTTGATACATCAGAAAAGCAGAACTTAATATTTGGTACAGAAACCTTTGTTTGCAATTACAGAGATCATACGTTTCCTGTAGTTCTTGACCAGGTTTGCACACACTGCAGCAGGGATTTTGGCCCACTCCTCCATACAGACCTTCTCCAGATCCTTCAGGTTTCGGGGCTGTCGCTGGGCAATACGGAATTTCAGCTCCCTCCAAAGATTTTCTATTGGATTCAGGTCTGGAGACTGGCTAGACCACTCCAGGACCTTGAGATGCTTCTTACGGAGCCACTCCTTAGTTGCCCTGGCTGTGTGTTTCGGGTCGTTGTCATGCTGGAAGACCCAGCCACGACCCATCTTCAATGCTCTTACTGAGGGAAGGAGGTTGTTGGCCAAGATCTCGCGATACATGGCCCCATCCATCCTCCCCTCAATACGGTGCAGTCGTCCTGTCCCCTTTGCAGAAAAGCAGCCCCAAAGAATGATGTTTCCACCTCCATGCTTCACGTTTGGGATGGGTTCTTGGGGTTGTACTCATCCTTCTTCTTCCTCCAAACACAGCGAGTGGAGTTTAGACCAAAAAGTTATATTTTTGTCTCATCAGACCACATGACCTTCTCCCATTCCTCCTCTGGATCATCCAGATGGTCATTGGCAAACTTCAGACGGGCCTGGACATGCGCTGGCTTGAGCAGGGGGACCTTGCGTGCGCTGCAGGATTTTAATCCATGACGGCGTAGTGTGTTACTAATGGTTTTCTTTGAGACTGTGGTCCCAGCTCTCTTCAGGTCATTGACCAGGTCCTGCCGTGTAGTTCTGGGCTGATCCCTCACCTTCCTCATGATCATTGATGCCCCACGAGGTGATATCTTGCATGGAGCCCCAGACCGAGGGTGATTGACCGTCATCTTGAACTTCTTCCATTTTCTAATAATTGCGCCAACAGTTGTTGCCTTCTCACCAAGCTGCTTGCCTATTGTCCCGTAGCCCATCCCAGCCTTGTGCAGGTCTACAATTTTATCCCTGATGTCCTTACACAGCTCTCTGGTCTTGGCCATTGTGGAGAGGTTGGAGTCTGTTTGATTGAGCGTGTGGACAGGTGTCTTTTATACAGGTAACGAGTTCAAACAGGTGCAGTTAATACAGGTAATGAGTGGAGAACAGGAGGGCTTCTTAAAGAAAAACTAACAGGTCTGTGAGAGCCGGAATTCTTACTGGTTGGTAGGTGATCAAATACTTATGTCATGCAATAAAATGCAAATTAATTACTTAAAAATCATACAATGTGATTTTCTGGATTTTTGTTTTAGATTCCGTCTCTCACAGTTGAAGTGTACCTATGATAAAAATTACAGACCTCTACATGCTTTGTAAGTAGGAAAACCTGCAAAATCGGCAGTGTATCAAATACTTGTTCTCCCCACTGTATATGCCTCAATTAATCATATTAGTCATTCCCAATGCTGGTACCCCACTTCATAAAACCAGCCACCAAGACCAAGAGGGACCCTGTACCTTTCCACATCTCCATACCGATCTGATTACCCAATTGCAAGTTGACTGGAATCAGTGTCCGTAGTGACTCCTATCAAGCATTGTTTTTGAAACCAGTGGACAGCCAGTGAAAAATGCCCTCTTGCAACAGCTGCATAGTGTGGATCCCAGCCTTTTGAATAAAAGTGAGGCTTTTATTGCTCAATCTAATTCATGCTGATACATTTTTTTATCTAGAGGCCTAATGGACACATGCTCAAACTCGCACACTTTTGATAGACTTGAAGGGGCAATCTGTAGTTTCTACATCCATTTTTTTTTTAAGTTCTGTTGATAGCTGCAATATCACAACCTACACTCCGTTCAAAGTTTGGAGTCACTTAGAAATGTTTTGCCCATTAAAATAACATAAAATTCATCAGAAATAGTGTAGACATTGTTAAACCTCTCTGGGGCAGGTGGGACGCAATCGTCAGCTTGCAATTTGCGCAACGTCACTACAAAATGTATCAAAAATGTATCAAAAAAAACAGCTTCCAATTTGTATTACTACAAAATATCTCAAAAGTTAACGGTAAACTTTACCAAAACATTTCAAACTACTTTTGTAATACAACGTTAGGTATTTTTAAACGTTAATAATCGATCAATTTGAAGACGGGATGATCTGTGTTCAATACAAAAAGAAAACAAACTGACGCAACTTTTTTCGTAACGTGCCTCTCTCAAAAAATGTACTTCATGTGACCCTCATTTACGATAAACCTACTTCTTCATTACACAAAGGAATAACCTCAACCGATTTCCAAGGACTGGTGACATCCAGTGGAAGCGGTAGGAACTGCAAGCAAGTCCATTAGAAATCTGGTGTCTCTAAGAAAACTCATTGAAAAGACAGTGACATCAAAAAAATAATAATTCTGAATGGTTTGTCCTCAGGGTTTTGCCTGCTACATACGTTCTGTTATTTTCACAGACATGATTCAAACAGTTTTAGAAACGTCAGAGTGTTTTCTATCCAAATCTACTAATAATATGCATATCTTATATTCTGGGGATGAGTAGCAGGCAGTTGAATTTTGGCATGCTATTTATCCGAAAGTGAATATGCTGCCCCTGCCCACAAGAAGTTAATGTTGTAAATTACTATTGTAGCTGGAAACGGCAGATTTGTTATGGAATATCTACATAGGCGTACAGAGGCCCATTATCAGCAACCATCACTCCTGTGTTCCAATCAAATCAAATCAAATGTATTTATATAGCCCTTCTTACATCAGCTGATATATCTAAGTGCTGTACAGAAACCCAGCCTAAAACCCCAAACAGCAAGCAACAGGTGTAGAAGCACGGTGGCTAGGAAAAAACTCCCTAGAAAGGCCAAAACCTAGGAAGAAACCTAGAGAGGAACCAGAGGGTTATCTTCAACCACCAACGTACCATCCTGAGACAAGGCCGAGTATAGCCCACAAAGATCTCCGCCACGGCACAGCCCAAGGGGGGCGCCAACCCAGACAGGAAGACCACGTCAGTGACAACACACTCAAGTGACGCACCCCTCCTAGGGACGGCATGGAAGAGCACCAGTAAGCCAGTGACTCAGCCCCTGTAATAGGGTTGGAGGCAGAGAATCCCAGTGGAGAGAGGGGAACCGGCCAGGCAGAGACAGCAAGGGCTGTTCGTTGCTCCAGTGCCTTTCCGTTCACCTTCACACTCCTGGGCCAGACTATACTCAATCATATTGAGTATATTAGTGAAGACGAGTCTTCAATAAAGACTTAAAGGTTGAGACTGAGTCTGCGTCTCTCACATTGGTAGGCAGACCATTCCATAAAAATTGAGCTCTATAGGAGAAAGCCCTGCCTCCAGCTGTTTGCTTAGAAATTCTAGGGACAATTAGGAGGCCTGCGTCTTGTGACCGTAGTGTACGTGTAGGTATGTACGGCAGGACCAAATCGGAAAGATAGGTAGGAGCAAGCCCATGAAATACTTTGTAGGTTTGCAGTAAAACCTTGAAATCAGCCCTAGCCTTAATAGGAAGCCAAATTTGGTTCTAGTCAGGATTCTAGCAGCTGTATTTAGCACTAACTGAAGTTTATTTATTGCTTTATCTGGGTAGCCGGAAAGCGGAGCATTGCAGTAGTCTAACCTAGAAGTGACAAAGGCATGGATACATTTTTCTGCATCATTTTTGGACAGAAAGTTTCCGATTTTTTGCAATGTTACGTAGAGGGAAAAAATCTGTCCTTGAAACAATATTGATATGTTTGTCAAAAGAGAGATCAGGGTCCAGAGTAACGCCGAGGTCCTTCACAGTTTTATTTGAGATGACTGTACAACCATCAAGATTAATTGTCAGATTCAACAGAAGATCTCTTTTGTTTCTTGGGACCTAGAACAAGCATCTCTATTTTGTCCGAGATTAAAAGTAGAACATTTGCAGCCATCCACTTCCTTATGTCTGAAACACAGGCTTCCAGCGAGGGCAATTTTGGGGCTTTACCATGTTTCATTGAAATGTACAGCTGTGTGTCATCCGCATAGCAGTGAAACATTATGTTTTTGAATGACATCCCCAAGAGGTAAAATATAAAGTGAAAACAATAGTGGTCCTAAAACGAAATCTTAAGGAACACCGACATTTACAGTTGATTTGTCAGAGGACAAACCATTCACAGAGACAAACTGATATCTTTCCGACAGATAAGATCTAAACCAGGCCAGAACTTGTCCGTGTAGACCAATTTGGGTTTCCAGTCTCTCCAAAAGAATGTGGTGATCGATGGTATCAAAAGCAGCAATACGGTCTAGGAGCACGAGGACAGATGCAGAGCCTCGGTCTGACGCCATTAAAAGGTATTTACCACCTTCACAAGTGCAGTCTCAGTGCTATGATGGGGTCTAAAACCAGACTGAAGCATTTCGTATACATTGTTTGTAGCAAGGCAGTGAGTTGCTGTGCAACAGCTTTTTCAAAAAAATGTTGATAGGAATGTGAGATTCGATATAGGCCGATAGTCTTTTATATTTTCTAGGTCAAGGTTTGGCTTTTTCAAGAGAGGCTTTATTACTGCCACTTTTAGTGAGTTTGGTACACATCCAGTGGATAGAGAGCCGTTTATTATGTTCAACATAGGAGGGCCAAGCACAGGAAGTAGCTCTGTCCGTGTAGACCAATTTGGGTTTCCAATCTCTCCAAAAGAATGTGGTGATCGATGGTATCAAAAGCAGAACTAAGGTCTAGGAGCACGAGGACAGATAATAATAAACAGTAGTTTAGTTGGAATAGGGTCCAGTATGCAGCTTGAAGGTTTAGAGGCCATGATTATTTTCACCATTGTGTCAAGAGATATAGTACTAAAACATTTGAGTGTCTCCCTTGATCCTAGGTCCTGGCAGAGTTGTGCAGACTCAGGACAACTGAGCTTTGGAGGAATACGCAGATTTAAAGAGGAGTCCGTAATTTGCTTTCTAATGATCATGATCTTTTCCTCAAAAAAGTTCATGAATTTATTACTGCTGAAGTGAAAACCATCCTCTCTTGGGGAATGCTGCTTTTTGGTTAGCTTTGCGACAGTATCAAAAAGACATTTCGGATTGTTCTTATTTTCCTCAATTAAGTTGGAAAAATAGGATGATCAAGCAGCAGTGAGGGCTCTTCGATACTGCACTGTACTGTCTTTCCAAGCTAGTCGGAAGACTTCCAGTTTGGTGTGGCGCCATTTCCGTTCCAGTTTTCTGGAAGCTTGCTTCAGAGCTCGTGCATTTTCTGTATACCAGGGAGCTAGTTTCTTATGACAAATGTTTTTAGTTTTTAGGGGTGAAACTGCATCTATTGCGCAAGGTTTAAATTGAGTTACTCAGTTAGGTGGTTAAAGTCACCAAAAATTTGAATATTATCTGCTATGACTACAAGGTCTGATAGGAATTCAGGGTACTCAGTGAGGAACGTTGTATATGGCCCAGGAGGCCTGTAAACAGTAGTTATAAAAAGTGATTGAGTAGGCTCCATAGATTTCATGACTAGAAGCTCAAAAGACGAAAACGTCAGGGTTTTTTGTACATTGAAATGTGCTATCATAAATGTTAGCAACACCTCCGCCTTTGCATGTTGTGTTAGCTAATCCAAGTTTATCTTTTTAAAAGGCTAATTGATAATTAGAAAACTGTCATTGATTAAAGAAGCAATAAAACGGGCCTTCTTTAGACTAGTTGAGTATCTGGAGCATCAGCATTTGTGAGTTTGATTACAGGCTCAAAATGGACAGATACAATTTCTTTCTAAACTCGTCAGTCTATTTTTGTTCTGAGAAATGAAGGCTATTCCATGCGAGAAATTGCCAAGAAACTGAAGATCTCGTACAATGTTGTGTACTACTCTCTTCACAGAACAGCGCAAATTGGCTCAAACCAGAATAGAAAGAGGAGTGGGAGACCCCGGTGCACAACTGAGCAATAGGACAAGTACATTAGAGTGTCTAGTTTGAGAAACAGACGCCTCGCAAGTCCTCAACTGGCAGCTTCATTACATAGTAACCACAAAACACCAGTCTCAACGTCAACAGTGAAGAGGTGACTCCGGGATGCTGGCCTTCTAGGCAGAGTTCCTCTGTCCAGTGTCTGTGTTCTTTTGCCCATCCCCAAACTTTTGAACGGTAGTATATATATTTATATATCCATTGATTCTTGACGAATATTACTTATAGATGCCTCAAACTTGTTTTTCTCCAATATTTGTAAACATTGTAAATGTAAACAAACACTTCATAACATGGTTATAACAATGCATCCATAGCTCTGGCTATTAGTCTGAGAGTGGTTACATTTCTCCAGGACCATGCCTCAGCTTTTTACCAAAACAGAGGTGGGGCCACCGTTTTGTTATTGTTTCAACTATGGATTTAAACAGCTGCATATTATCAAAATATCAAAGTGTCATCAACAAAACAGTAGGCCTACAGCAAATGCAGAAAATGACATTCATTTTTCACATGTAAATAGCACTTTTCAGTAGTGCTCAAAGCAGGCCATTCCATGAGAGCAGCATTTATTTTTCAACTCGAATCAATGAGCCCAATCAGTCCTCCATGTTAACAAAATCTTAAACAAATGAATAGGGCTGGCTAATAAGTCCTTAGTTTTGGGGTTATGCTCAGGTATTTATACTTCCATATTTCCAAATCATATTGTCACGCCCTTACCTTACATAGCCTTTTTTATTCTCTATTTGGTTAGGTCAGGGTGTGACTTGGGTGGGCAAATCTATGTGTTCTATTTCTTTGTTGGCAGGGAATGGTTCCCAATCAGAGGCAGCTGTCTATTGTTGTCTCTGATTGGGGATCATACTTAGGCACCCTGTTTTCCACCAGAGTTTGTGGGATCTTGTTTTTGTACTGTTACTGTGTAGCCTGCAGAATGTTACGTTTGTTCGTTTATCTTTTTTTTTTTTTTTTTACACACATTTTTGTCTTCTAATGCCTCTTAAGGGGAAGGTAACTGAATGTAATCAGATTACGTTACTGAGTTTGGGTAATTCAAAAGTTACGTTACTGATTACAATTTTGTACAGGTAACTAGTAACTAACGGATTACATTTAGAAAGTAACCTACCCAACCCTGGTTGCAGCCTTAATAAGACAGACGAAGCAGGGTTTGATATGTATGAGCATGGCAAGAGAATATTCAAGTCGCTGAGGGGGTTGTAGTTATTAAAGGACCTTGCTAACAAGTGCTCTGGCTTGTTCAGTGTGAAATAGCATGGTAGCGTGGAGCCAGGGTCCGTAGCAGTTAATTGGTGCACTGGGCCTATAAGGGTATTGCCCTTTGGGACCGTAAAGCCAACCTAAGGTCACTTTTAAAGTGGCGTTCAATCTCAAACACCAAGTCAATCTTGCGTATTTGAAGTGTTGATGTTCATATAGTCACAGCATTTACTGATACTTTAAGTCCACTGCCTCCAGTGCAATAGGCCTGATCAAAAATATTGCGGAATTCCACACGATTCCCCGTTAACTCTATTACGATTCCTTTAGCACAGTATGGAGCGACCCAGAGCATCCTGGCCTGAGCCGATCACATTTTCCCCTATCCTTCCCTTGTTTGCCTAGTTTCTCCTGAGGAGAAGCCCTTTGAGTCCAGGTTTAATTGGAGGAGATCCTTTGCAGGCAAGGAGGAGAACGTTCGCCAGGAGCGTCTGGGAATCTACTGGGCCGCTGCTGCAGTCTATTACCATTTCCTGTTTACCACGCAGCCCCAAAAAAACCTGACATGAACTTCATTCTCTTTGGTGTGATTTTGAATGTGTTTGTTAATGAAATGCAATTCCAGGGCTATGAATCTGTATCTCCCTGTCTCTGGGCTGCTCCGCAATGGCCATTTATCAGAGCAGGAGGTGAAAGTCATCAGTTTGGCAATCACCAGTGCTTTCTCCTGGCACGCCTTCAAGCGACACCACAACAGCCATTCTCACCGAGACACCACACACACGCACACAGAGACACACACACACTAATTATGGAGAAAATGAATAGTCTGCCTTTCATATAATTAGGTAGATGGGCTGGTGGCTGTGGCATGAACATCTCTTTTCATTCAAGCCAGCAGAGCTCTTTATGTGCTGAAAACGATATGAGCAGACATCTCTGATTCTAATGAAGATGATAAAAGTAAAAAGCTCTCGATGTCATTTGAATGGAGCAGTACCACAAAGTAATACAATACAATTTGCATTTATATAGCTAGCACTCTTGATGCGTTCATTCATTCACCCCCCCAAAATGTAACTTAAAAAGGGAAAGGAGTTTCTGGCAATGAGACTGGAAACATACAAGAGTCTCATTCAAAGCTATCAAATTCCTTTCTGACCCTCTAAAACAAGACCAAGGTTCAAATACTATTTGAAATCAATCAAATATTTTGAATGGTTGCTTTAGCCTGCCTGGGGTGCTAAATTGGCAGGGTTTGCAGTTTTGCGAATAACCTATTAGTTCCATTGCATCAGGCAAGCTCAATCAAGCCCAGCTTAATTTGAAATTGTTTAAATAGTATTTGAACACAGGTCAGCTAAGAACCTGGTGGTGAGTTGGGGTAATTGTATTGGATCTTTCAAATATTGGCATTCTTAAATACCATAGGCATTCTGTCATGTCTTTTTAGGGATGAGAGGCTCTCCACCAGACAGAAAAATAAATTATGAAATGTGGAGGTGCTTCTCCTCCACCTGAGCTCAGAGCAGAGGGAGGCAGCGGGAGCCAAAGTGAGACGATGACAGGAGGCCCTGAAATATGAAGCATTCTTTCTTCTCGCCGTCTCTCTTCTTCTCTGGGCCTTTCTCTCTCTCTTTCTCTCTCTGTCTGAATCTCTTTCTCAGGGTTGCTTTCTCACTCTTGCTTTCTCTCTCTGTCCCTCTCCTCCACAACACAATAAACTGAGACGTTATATTCTAGGGTATTTCTAAGGCACAAAGGATTCGGATGCTTGTGGTATACACAGATGCGTCAAATAAATAGAATCAGGATCTGTGTTTGAATACATGCCAGTGCTGATGGAAAGCATATACTCTGCAATGAAATACAGTTGAAGTCGGAAGTTTACATATACTTAGGTTGTCATTAAAACTTGTTTTTCAACCCTTCCACAACTGTCTTGTTATTAACAAACTATAGTTTTGGCAAGTTGGTTAGGACATCTACTTTGTGCATGACACAAGTCATTTTTTTACAATTGTTTACAGATTATTTCACGTATAATTCACTGTATCACAATTCCAGTGGGTGGTAAGTTTACACACACTACGTTGACTGTGCCTTTAAATGGCTTGGAAAATTCCAGAAAAGTATGTCATGGCTTTAGAAGCTTCTGATAGGCTAAGTGACATCGTTTGAGTCAATTGGTGGTGTACCTGTGGATGTATTTCAATTTCTTTGCTTGACATCATGGGAAAATCGAAAGAAATCAGCCAAGACCTCAGAAAAACAATTGTAGAACTCCACAAGTCTGGTTCATCCTTGGAAGCAAACGCCTGAAGGTATCACGTTCATCTGTATAAACACCATGGGACCACGCAGCCGTCATACTGCTCAGGAAGGAGACGCCTTCTGTCTCCTAAAGATGAACGTACTTTGGTGCGAAAAGTGCAAATCAATCCCAGAACAACAGCAAAGGACCTTGTGAAGATGCTGGAGGAAACAGGTACAAAAGTATCTATATCCACAGTAAAACGAGTCCTATATCGACATAACCTGAAAGGCCGCTCAGCAAGGAAGAAGCCACTGCTCCAAAACCACCATAAAAAATCCAGACTACGGTTTGCAACTGCACATGGGGACAAAGGTCGTACTTTTGGGAGAATTGTCCTCTGGTCTGATGAAACAAAAATAGAACTGTTTGGAGGAAAAAGTGGGAAGCTTGCAAGCCGAAGAACACCATTCCAACCGTGAAGCACGGGGGTGGCAGCATCATGTTGTGGGGGTGCTTTGCTGCAGGATGGACTGGTGCACTTCACAAAATAGATGGAATCATGAGGTGGGAAATTATGTGGCTATAATGAAGCAACATCCAAAGACATCAGTCAGGAAGTTAAAGCTTGGTCACAAATGGGTCTTCCAAATGGACAATGACCACGTATAATTCCAAAGTTGTGGCAAAATGACTTAAGGACAACAAAGTCAAGGTATTGGAGTGGCCATCACAAAGCCCTGACCATGATCCTGTAGAAATTTGTGGGCAGAACTGAAAAAGCATGTACGAGCAAGGAGGTCTACAAACCTGACTCAGTTACACCAGCTCTGTCAGGAGGAATGGGCCAAAATTCACCCAACCTTTTGTGGGAAGCTTGTGGGAGGCTACCCAAACCGTTTGACCCCAGTTAAACAATGTAAAGGTAATGCTACCAAATACTAAATTGAGTGTATGTAAACTTCTGACCCACTGGGAATGTGATGAAAGAAATTAAAGCTGAAATAAATCATTCTCGCTACTAATATTCTGACATTTCACATTCTTAAAATAAAATGGTGATCCTAACTGACCTAAAACAGGGAATTGTTACTTGGATTAAATGTCAGGAATTGTGAAAAACTGAGTTTAAATGAATTTGGCTAAGGTGTATGTAAACTTTCGACATCAACTCTATTATTGGAATTTATTTGTATTTTCTATTGTTTTATTGACTGTACATACAAAACAACCCATGAACTCAAAGGAACATGCGTACATCTGAAAGAACTAGATAGCTATAAGTAATACAGTGAAAATTCCACCTAGCCTATTAAAGGGAAAGATGGAGCTACTACCATATTGCTTATGCCTATCAAATTCTTTCAGATCTACACAAAGTGCCTCCGAGGGGAAGGGACTGTTTTTGGACCAAGCCTCTTGTCTTCATCTTCCAAGTCAGCAAGAGGCTCATATCCATAAGAATCATTCATGAATGACAGAGTATGCTAATACTGCCAATAAGAAGGCAAACCTTCCGACTGGTACACAGCAGCCCTTTTCAGATGCATAGACCAAAATCCAACAATTGCTTCCCAGCTTTCCAATGCTCATTACTAAGTTATCTCAAAACTTTGCAAATGGTCTAGCTGTTGTTCTGCCCTGCATAAGAGTGAACAGTGCCCTGACAAACAGCTCTATTTTGTTATTCTGTTAGATCTCTTGTAAAATTAATTTGGGAGATAGACTATTCAATTGGTCATGTCTATATTCATTTCCTATAAAGGGAGAGATTGTATGTAAGTCAAGTAGACTCGTCAAAAATTTAATTTAATATGAACTTCCCCTGTTACCTTTCTGAACAGGGCTTTGTTTCCGTGATGGGAATGAGGTTACATTGACACATTGTCACGCCCTGACCTTAGAGATCCTTATTTATTCTCTATGTTTGGTTAGGTCACGGTGTGACTCGGGTGGGAAAATCTATGTTTTCTATTTCTTTGTGTTTTTGGCTGAGTATGGTTCCCAATCAGAGGCAGCTGTCTATCATATATAGGTTGTCATTTTCCGTTTGGGTTTTGTGGGGAGTTATTTTCTGTTTAGCTGTTTTTGTTGCCTGACAGAACTGTGCGCTTTCGTTTTTTCTACTTTGTTATTTTGATGCGGTGTTCAGTTTATTGAAAAATCATGAACGCCTACCACGCTGCACCTTGGTCTCCTTCTTTATCCGACGAGTGCCGTAACACACATTAGTCGTTTAGCAGATGCTCTTATCCCGAGCAACTTACAATAAGTGTGTCAACAAAGTCAAGCACATAACATAATCATTGCTAATAAAACCTGTTACATTAATTACTTTCAGGGTAATCTGTATTGTATTCCTGTCTGCCTGACCAGGGACACAAAGTTTCAAAATAACTTCATACTCGCTAAGCTAGCGTGCTTACATTTACCCTACCATTAGGTTGTTGTTTACAGTAAATTCTTCACTTCTCACGAGAGAATAAGTGTAACACTTTACATTAAGTTGCTCTTTTACCAGTGTAGTAACACTGTTATTACTACAGTTACAAAATTGTTGCTACATATTACTTTAGTAAATACTTAGCAATTACATAGAAATCGATTTTTCCACATTTTCCCATACAACGTCCTTTAAATATAGAGGGATGATTGAGTCTTAAGTATTGAATTAGAGCCGCCATCTGCACGGCATCCATCAGCTCTCGGTCTCACCCGCTGTAATTGAATTTGCCCAAACTAAATCCCATGTACTGTCTTGGAGTGTGGCGGGCCAAAGCCCATCACTCAGGATATGACATGCATTTCGACGCCGCTTATTTGATAGGATGGTTTATGAGCTGGCGAACGGGCACGTTCGTTGAGGGGAGAAAACAGTCAGAGACTGATAATTGATGTGTGCTGGCAGGAGAGAATACACGACAACGCCATATTCCTTCATCGGGTGACATTTACGGAGGGGCCAGTTGAGATGTGGGGTTAGCTGCGATACAGGAAGTGAAACAGATGAATACTAAATTAGCGTGTCTGAAACGAGCTGGGTTTGTAATCTCGCTGGCATAATTGGTGTTCGCCATGTGCCATTGGACAAACGAGGAGGCTTGTGTTAGCTAGGTTCATTTGTCTCCCTTTATAACTGTTGCAATATATTGTGTTTGATAGATGCACACACACATGAACACCCACAGACAGACACGTTCACACACACACACACACACACACACACACACACACACACACACATACACACACACACACAGCCTTTGTTAGCCTGGCTGGCTGTTTCTGCCTGGCTGTCTCTATCTGTACATTTACATTTTACATTTAAGTCATTTAGCAGACGCTCTTATCCAGAGCGACTTACAAGTTGGTGCATTCACCTTATGATGTCCAGTGGAACAACCACTTTACAATAGTGCATCTAACTCTAAGGGGGGGGGGGTTAGAAGGATTACTTTATCCTATCCTAGGTATTCCTTAAAGAGGTGGGGTTTCAGGTGTCTCCGGAAGGTGGTGATTGATTCCGCTGACCTGGCGTCGTGGGGGAGTTTGTTCCACCATTGGGGTGCCAGAGCAGCGAACAGTTTTGACTGGGCTGAGCGGGAGCTGTACTTCCTCAGAGGTAGGGAGGCGAGCAGGCCAGAGGTGGATGAACGCAGTGCCCTTGTTTGGGTGTAGGGCCTGATCAGAGCCTGAAGGTACGGAGGTGCCGTTCCCCTCACAGCTCCGTAGGCAAGCACCATGGTCTTGTAGCGGATGCGAGCTTCAACTGGAAGCCAGTGGAGAGAGCGGAGGAGCGGGGTGACGTGAGAGAACTTGGGAAGGTTGAACACCAGACGGGCTGCGGCGTTCTGGATGAGTTGTAGGGGTTTAATCGCACAGGCAGGGAGCCCAGCCAACAGCGAGTTGCAGTAATCCAGACGGGAGATGACAAGTGCCTGGATTAGGACCTGCGCCGCTTCCTGTGTGAGGCAGGGTCGTACTCTGCGAATGTTGTAGAGCATGAACCTACAGGAACGGGTCACCGCCTTGATGTTGGTTGAGAACGACAGGGTGTTGTCCAGGATCACGCCAAGGTTCTTAGCGCTCTGGGAGGAGGACACAATGGAGTTGTCAACCGTGATGGCAAGATCATGGAACGGGCAGTCCTTCCCCGGGAGGAAGAGCAGCTCCGTCTTGCCGAGGTTCAGCTTGAGGTGGTGATCCGTCATCCACACTGATATGTCTGCCAGACATGCAGAGATGCGATTCGCCACCTGGTTATCAGAAGGGGGAAAGGAGAAGATTAATTGTGTGTCGTCTGCATAGCAATGATAGGAGAGACCATGTGAGGATATGACAGAGCCAAGTGACTTGGTGTATAGCGAGAATAGGAGAGGGCCTAGAACAGAGCCCTGGGGGACACCAGTGGTGAGAGCACGTGGTGCGGAGACAGATTCTCACCACGCCACCTGGTAGGAGCGACCTGTCAGGTAGGACGCAATCCAAGCGTGGGCCGCGCCGGAGATGCCCAACTCGGAGAGGGTGGAGAGGAGGATCTGATGGTTCACAGTATCAAAGGCAGCCGATAGGTCTAGAAGGATGAGAGCAGAGGAGAGAGAGTTAGCTTTAGCAGTGCGGAGCGCCTCCGTGACACAGAGAAGAGCAGTCTCAGTTGAATGACTAGTCTGTACATACGCCATGTGTATATATAGGAGTTGATGAATCACCATTCAGAGTTGGGCATCTTTGAGACATTTGAGGGCACTAAGTTTTTACAGCAGGGTTGGGGTCAATTCAGGTTTCCATTCTGTCAATTCAGGAAATTAAATTGAAATTTTCCCATTCGGTCAAAAAGTAATTATGTTAATTCAGTCTGTTGAAATAATGTGGAAACATTAGTTGGTTCAACCATTTTTTGGTCCGGTGTGATGTTTCTCCTAGCATAGTGGCGGGTTTGTGTCTAACAGCTGAAATAACCTATCATAATATGGTCCTAACTCTGTCATTACCCATATATTTACACCTGTTGTGACTTAAATTGCATTATTTATGGATGGCTATGACACCGATATAAGATTTTCAAAACCCATATTTATTCTAATTAATTTTTCCCTGCCAAGAATTTTCCTTTCATTTGAAAGTTTGTTTCTTAAATCCTTTGTTGTTGTAATGAATTCTTTACAGTCATGTATATATATATATATTTTTTATCATATTTTAAATAACTTGTAGAAAATGCACTTTATGACACTGTCATGAAGCATTATGACCATCCTGTGTCACTTTACTTGGACTAAGAAATATATGACCTTATATCAATCATCAGTCAAAAAGAGTGTGTTTTGTCCTGCTCCTGAAATATGCTCCTGCATTAATCCCAGTCATCAGCAAGAGAGGATTGAGGTAGGTGCATGTCTGACATCAACCAACTTCTGTACCCACGCTACTTTTTGCCTACATTCAGTATTAACCCAGTTTGTTCTCTGAGCTGTTTCTTTAGTCTGTTTTCTTGAAGCAACTTCAAGCTTGCATTTGTTATACATTTCTGGTGGGCCTTTTTCTAAGCAGGGAGCAAAGATATTGTCCTCAGATGTGACATTGTGATATCTAGCACTTTTCTGTCCTGTGGAGCGGTAAGAGATGCCCACTAGCCTTGGAGGAATGACAGCCATGAGCCACAAGGGTCATACTCTGTGTGGACTTTGTGTGCTCAGCTCTTTTCTGACATTGTTAAAAGCAACATCCTGAGGACCTGACCATCCTAAAAGGGATAGACTGAGAGACATTTGTAACTAGGAAATCTCAGCCACTTCTCCACACAGATGTAGGATTTTAATTTGATCACCCTTTTGTTGCTAGATAATTGTCCTGTGCCGCAGGAAATGTAGATGAGCTATGTGATATAGGTAAATTCACTGAAAACACAAACTAACACATAGCTAGGGTCGTTGATGTGACAGCCCTTTTTTAATTCTCTATATTGGCAAGCACAAACTTTTGTTTCTTGTGACTTGAAAAGCCGTAGTGTCAATCAATAATATAATAATTGTAACAGTTTTCCTCCTCCTCTTCATCCGAAGAGGAGGAGTAGTGATTGAACCAAGGCGCAGCGTAGTGAAATGACATGATAAATTTATTGAACACGACGAAAAAACAAACTAAACTTGAATAAACTAACAAAACAAATAAACGATGCAGACAGACCTGAACGACGAACTTACATATAACGTGAAGAACGAAACGAACAGGAACAGACTACATAAAATGAACAAACCGCAAACAGTCCCGTATGGTGCAAACATATACACAGACACAGGAGACAACCACCCACAACGAACACTGTGAAACAACCTACCTAAATATGACTCTCAATTAGAGGAACGCCAAACACCTGCCTCTAATTGAGAGCCATACCAGGCAACCCTTAAACCAACATAGAAACAGACAACATAGAATGCCCACCCAAACTCACGTCCTGACCAACTAACACATACAACAAACTAACAGAAATAGGTCAGGAACGTGACATAACCCCCCCCCTAAGGTGAGAACTCCGGGCGCACCAGCACAAAGTTTAGGGGAGGGTCTGGGTGGGCATCTGACCACGGTGGTGGCTCAGGCTGAGGGCGAGGTCCCCACCCCACCATAATCAATCCCCGCTTCTTTATCCCCCTCACAATGCCCACCCTCCAAATAACCCCACCTAAATTAAGGGGCATCATCAGGATAAGGAGCAGCACCGGAATGAGGGGCAACACCGGAATGAGGGGCAACACCAGAATGAGGGGCAACACCAGAATGAGGGGCAACACCAGAATGACTGGCGGATCCTGGCTGGCTGGCTCTGGACGCTCTTGGCTGGCTGACGGCTCTGGACGGTCATGGCTGGCTGACGGCTCTGGACGGTCATGGCTGGCTGACGGCTCTGGACGGTCATGGCTCGCTGACGGCTCTGGACGGTCATGGCTCGCTGACGGCTCTGGACGGTCATGGCTCGCTGACGGCTCTGGACGGTCATGGCTCGCTGACGGCTCTGGACGGTCATGGCTCGCTGACGGCTCTGGACGGTCATGGCTCGCTGACGGCTCTGGACGGTCATGGCTCGCTGACGGCTCTGGACGGTCATGGCTCGCTGACGGCTCTGGACGGTCATGGCTCGCTGACGGCTCTGGACGGTCATGGCTGGACGGCTCTGGCTGGTCCTGGCTGGACGGCTCTGGCAGATCCTGTCTGGTTGGCGGCTCTGGCAGATCCTGACTGACGAATGGCTCTAGCGGCTCCTGACTGACTAACGGCTCTGACGGCTCGGGACAGACGGGCGGCTCTAATGGCTCGGGACAGACGGATGGCTCAGACGGCGCTGGGGAGACGGATGGCTCAGATGGCGCTGCGGAGACGGATGGCTCAGACTGATCCTGTCTAGCGGAAGGCTTTGGCTGCTCCTGTCTGGCGGAAGGCTCTAGCGGCTCCTGTCTGGCGGAAGGCTCTAGCGGCTCCAGTCTGGCGGAAGGCTCTGTAGGCTCATGGCAGACGGGCGGCTTTGCAGGCTCATGGCAGACGGGCGGCTTTGCAGGCTCAATACAGACGGGCAGTTCATGCGGCGCTTGGCAGACGGACAGTTCAGGCGCCGTTGGGCAGACGGCAGACTCTGGCCGGCTGAGACGCACTGTAGGCCTGGTACGTGGTGCCGGAACTGGAGGCACCGGACTGGAGACACGCACTTCAAGCCTAGTGCGGGGAGCAGGGACAGGACACACTGACCTCTCAAAGCGCACTATAGGCCTGGTGCGTGGTACCGGCACTGGTGGCACCGGGCTGAGTGCACGCACCTCAGGACGAGTACGGGGAGAAGGAACAGTGCGTACAGGGCTCTGGAGACGCACAGGAGGCTTAGTGCGTGTTGTCGGAACTGGAGGCACCGAACTGGATACACGCACCATAGGAAAAGTGCGTGGAGGAGGAACAGGGCTCTGGAGACGCACTGGAAACCTGGTGCGTAGTGTAGGCACTGGTGGTACTGGGCTGGGGCGGTAGCGCCGGAAATACCGGACCGTGCAAGCGTACTGGCTCTCTTGAGCATTGAGCCTGCCCAACCTTACCTGGTTGAATGCTCCCGGTCGCCCGACCAGTGCGGGGAGGTGGAATAACCCGCACCGGGCTATGTAGGCGAACCGGGGAAACCATGCGTAAGGCAGGTGCCATGTATGCCGGCCCGAGGAGACGCACTGGAGACCAGACGCGTTGAGCCGGCCTCATGACACCTGGCTCAATGCCCAATCTAGCCCTACCAGTGCGGGGAGGTGGAATAACCCGCACCGGGCTATGCACACGTACAGGAGACACCGTGCGCTCTACTGCGTAACACGGTGTCTGCCCGTACTCCCGTACTCCCGCTCTCCACGGTTAGCCTGGGAAGTGGGCGCAGGTCTCCTACCTGCCCTTGGCCCACCACCTCTTAGCCTCCCCCCAAGACATTTTTGGGTGTTACTCACGGGCTTTTCGGGCTTCCGTGCAAGACGCGTCCCCTCATAACGCCGGTTCCTCTCTCTCTTTTCCTCCGCTCTCCGAACTACCTCCAGCTGTTCCCATGGACGGTGATTCACTTTAGCCCATGGTCCTTCTCCGTTAAATATTTGCTCCCAACTCCACAAGTCCTGTATACTTTCCCGTTGCTCGAAATTACGCTGCTTGGTTCTGGATTGGTGGGTGGTTCTGTAACGGTTTTCCTCCTCCTCTTCATCCGAAGAGGAGGAGTAGTGATTGAACCAAGGCGCAGCGTAGTGAAATGACATGATGAATTTATTGAACACGACGAAAAAACAAACTAAACTTGAATAAACTAACAAAACAAATAAACGATGCAGACAGACCTGAACGACGAACTTACATATAACGTGAAGAACGAAACGAACAGGAACAGACTACATAAAATGAACAAACCGCAAACAGTCCCGTATGGTGCAAACATATACACAGACACAGGAGACAACCACCCACAACGAACACTGTGAAACAACCTACCTAAATATGACTCTCAATTAGAGGAACGCCAAACACCTGCCTCTAATTGAGAGCCATACCAGGCAACCCTTAAACCAACATAGAAACAGACAACATAGAATGCCCACCCAAACTCACGTCCTGACCAACTAACACATACAACAAACTAACAGAAATAGGTCAGGAACGTGACAATAATACTCTTAGTAATACTCTTGTTAATCTTTAATTTACAATCTGTAGAAACTATGAGAATAGAAAGATTCAGAAGTTTTACGAAAACATTTCAGCACAGTTTAAAAATATATGGCAATTAGAAATCAAAACTGGATGGTTTTCAGAGATAAATGGGAGGGTTTGAGGGTAGCTGAAGGGTGGGACTAAAAACAAATAAAAAAAGATAACTAATGTAATGAAAACATGAATCAAATTTTGTTCACCTACTCTTGTACTTATGAAACTGAAGTTTATTTTAAGAAACAGTAGTCCTCAAGTCAATTCATGATATTTCTAAATAGTTCTGATTGATTCAATTTTGTCCCCAAAATGTCCACATGGTGTGACACAATTTTGTGATAAATTGCGCAGGGGAGGGTTCTCTTACAATGAGGAAGTACATAAGACATTGCTGGAGCACATGGTCTGAACAGATTGTAAGCTTTTTTAGAAATATTTCTTCCATTGACATAAAAGGGGTCCATTTCTTAGTCCTTTGGTGTGACGCCTTTTGAATGTATAATAGAAATAAGAATATTACAGTACAAATCGAATGGTAGGCTTAATGTTAACAATAAGGCCAAAAATGTACCATATAGCCTGATAGATTCACTGGTGGGACAGCTTTTTTCCCTTGGTGTGACATGAAGAGGGTATCACATCAGAGGAAATAATGACAATTTTAGACTTATTTTCTATCTAATAACACTTATTTGTATTATACATATGTGTCCTGTTGCAATTTTGCTCTTTTTAAGTGGTTCTGAGTGCAGTATTTACATATTCATTCTCCCACGCCTGGTTTCTCACATCCTGCAGGTGACCATTGCTCCGGCGACCTCTGGGTCGGTCTCTGCCCTCTGGTTCTTTTACCTGGCCCTAGTGCTGGTGCAGGTAGATATTGGCGACTGAATGTGGTGCTCCCACTCCTGGTTCTCACTCTCTGCATTAGACCAAACATCCCCTCGATCCCTCTGTCTCTGTCCCACCAGTATCACACCTCCTGGCCAATTGGTATACGTAATCCATCCCTGGGAGGGACACGTTGTGTTTCTCAAACCCTGTCATTAGCTCCATTTTGCGGTTTACTCCAAAAACCCTCCAAAAGAACACGTCTCGAGTGGTGCCTCAGCTCCCACGGCTTCGACTGTTGGTAGGTTGGGACCTTACACTGGGTAGGCTTAGGTCTCCTCCATCACTGGAGAACTCTTCCCCTGCGCCTTTCTGCACTGCCAAGTACACATCAATGTTCTGGGGGCTATCGGAGTGATCCTGCCAGTAGCATATTCCTGTCTCAAAGACTTGCCATGCAAGTCTTAGTACAAAGGGCCGGTACAGTGAAACTGCAAATGCCTCATTAAATTAGTTATGGTTCCTTTGATTGCTCCAACGTCACTTGGATTGGATGACTGCAGCAATGATAGAGCTAATACATGCCAACAAGTGTTGACCCTCAGGGATGCATGCATTTATTCAGACCCAAAACCCATGCGAGGTAGGCCTACTCTCAGATGCTTTTGGTGACCCTATAACTTCGACAGTTGGCATGCCATTCGTGGCAGTCTGCCCTATACACTTTCAATGGTACTTTCTGTTCATTCCATAGTGACCAAAGGGGAATCATGGTTAGATTCCGGAGAGGGAGCCTGAGAAACGGCTACCACATCCAAGGAAGGCAGCAGGCGTGCAAATTACCCACTCCCGACTCGGGGAGTTAGTGACCAATACAGGACTCTTTCGAGGCAATGTAATTGGAATGACTACATTTGAAATCTTTTAATTAATGAGGATCCATGACTGATGTTTAGAAGTTGCATTTTAGAGCAGTCAGAAACTTCTGAAAGTGTCATTATTTATGTTTTAACCATAACATTTAACTGCCTGTTGTGTATTTTCCATCGGTGTGACATAATGTCCTATGGGTTGGCGCCAATAAATGAAAAGAAAAAAAAGGGGTTGTCTTGAACAAAATGTTACAAATATTTTTTTAACATGAGGCAGGTAACATTATCATAATACACAAGTAAACTAATTGCTTTTTTTGTACTGTAGGTTTTTGTCAAATGACTAAATCTTACTAAAAATGTATTGGGGAGACACTTGGTTATCGTCATTATACAAGAAAATGTTGTGTTTTTCAATTGAATTGACAGAATATGATTACTGATTTTAAAACAGAAGTATTTGGGAATCATTAAACACCCCCCAAAAAGCTGGCCACATAAATAACATTTGGAATTGTTTAGACAGTTGTTTTTTCCAATTAGATGTTTTTTTTTCTTACATTTTATAATAAAACATGTTTTCACTATTGTTTTGGCCATTTGGCAACTTTCTACTTTTCATGAAGCCTCATTTTGACCAGCTAATCGCCTAACCATCGATCAAGCAACGTTATAGACTAATTGCTACGCCAATACAGGTGATATTCATATTTTATATTGGAAAATGTACAGGGAAGCTAAGTTGTGCACCTGTACTCGACCAAGTCTTGAGGGGGAGAAAAAAAGAAAGTTCTCAACAACATCAACACACAGCCAAGTTCCCTACCCGAAATGTATATGTTTAAAAACGTGTTGGAAATACAATAATTGCACAATTACACATTTGATTGTAAGACAAATTGAATTGTAACATGTTAAAAATGCATTCTACCCTGTCTTTGCTTTCACAAACATCTGAAAAAGCTTGTCTGGAGAGCATTTTTAGTGCCCGAATACATTATTTTGTATTCTAAATGTACTGAAAACACGTTAAGTCATTTCACATGTATATCCCCTGTTTTTGTTTACACGACTATAACTCTTGCAAACATGTCATATTTGCGGTCATATCTCAATGGCTAGTAGCTATTTTGGCCTTGACGGAACTGATGTCCTCACCTATTCCAACTAACATCCCTTGAGCAACTTTGAACAAATAACACAATGGCTGGATACTAAAGCAGCAAAAGGTTCTAAAAAAGGTTCTGTAAGCAGCTGCGGGCAATCACTTAGAAAAGAGCATTGAGCTGTGCCATGGAGACCATCTTGTTATCTGCCTTTGCCCATAGAGAGGAGGGTGGATATGGAATAGACTTCTGTGTTGTTCTCCTTGGTTCATTACTGTAAATACACAGATGACTGAGCAGAACACAGAACAAAACCCAACCATGCCCCACAAACACACACACACATTTGTTTAACTATCAAAATCTTATTTTCCCTAACCTTAACCCCTAACTCTAACTCCTAACCTTCATTGTAACCCTAACCCCTATGCCAATAATAGCCTTTTTCTTTGAGGGGAACTGCGAAATGTACCCATTTGTCTGGATGTTCCTTGTTTTACTATCCTTGTAAGTACTTCTGTTCCCCACAAGGATAGTAAAACCAAACACACACACACATACACACAAACTCTCTTTTCATACTCCTGAGTCTGGAGAAGGTTAGATTGACCTGAAAAGTATGATGGTTTCAATATTAGAGGAGAAAAAGCTAAGGGCCTGGCTTGTGACCCAGGTGCCTCTAGAGACCGAAATTAAATAAAGCGTTTCTCTATTTGAAACAGAGGGAGAGAAAGAGCGGGGGTGGATGGGTAGAGAGGGAGAAGGGCAACATAGATTTCCTGTTTGAGATGATGTAGAGCATTTTTTTTCAATCTCCAGACACCAGTGATGGCTGCTGAGGGGAGGACGGCTCTAAAATAATGGCTGGAATGGAGTGAATTATATCAAACACATGAAAAAAAAATGTGTTTGATACCATTCCATTTACTCCATTCTGGCAGTATTATGAACTGTCCTCCCCTCAGTAGCCTCCACTGCCAGACACATATTACAGTCATGAATGGATTGTATTAGAATTATTTTCCATTGAGAAATGAAAACAAGCCCAAAGATGGCCTATGTCTTTGTTTTTACATAGAGCAATTATATTAATAGCATTGAATATAAATCTCCTTAATTCAGAATGTGATACGAAAAACACTGGCGCGTTGTGTTTCTTCACATATGGAGGCAGATGTGAAATAACTTGTTGGCCAATATTTGCATTTTAACTTGAGATTCAGTGTCTGTATTTGAATGAAATCCATGGTAATAATGAGCGAAGTTTGTACACTGGGGCAAAATTATTAAACTACGTAAATCCATGTTGGTACACCACCTCAAGTAAGAAATGACAGAAAAACACATTTTCTTGAAAACAGATCCCCGAAACCTAGGGCACCTGGAGGGGTACCTGAGAAATTTAAAGCGTGTTGTACACTGATGTATTATGTTTAACAAGATATCCTTGACCAAGGACGGCAGTTGGTATTCATGTGTTCCAGAAATGTGCTGATTCTGCAAAGACTGAGGTGTGTGAAGAACAGAACAACTTGACTTAATCTTAACACGCAATTCCCAGCTGTCTTTTAAACAAATTCTAAACCAGATCAAATCATTTCAACAGTATCTAAGGATTATTCTATATTAGTTCAATGATATACAGTGCCTTCAGAAAGTACACACCCCTTGACTTTTTCCATATTTTGTTGTGTTACCGCCTAAATTTCAGATTGGTTAAATTGAGATATTGTGTCACTGGCCTACACACAATACCCCATGATGTCAAAGTGAAATTATGTTTTAGTATTTTTTACTAATTCATAAAAAATTATAGCTGAAATTTGTTGATGGTGGTGGCTGCGTAATGTTATTGGTATGCTTGTCATCGGCAAACACTAACAAAACACTAATAAATAAATGATATAGCGCTAAGCACAGGCAAAAGCCTAGAGGAAAACCCGGTTCAGTCTGCTTTCCAACAGACACTGGAAAACAGGAATTCATCATTTGATATATGAGTAAATCAATATTGTCACTGGTTCGATTTTGAGGTGCTATTAACACAAAGACATGTAAAGTGTCATCTTTTATATTGTCTCAATAACTATCTGACTCCCACAACCTCAAAATGTGTTTGTTTAGTTGTCTGGGGGGGGGTTTGAGAGCAGAGCAGAGGACCACTTTCCATTGTGACAAATGGAAAATAAAGCTGTTTTATTTTGTAATATAACCTCCTCTCTACCCCTGTAGCTGCACTCGGACGTGGACAAGGGTGAAGGGCAGGTGAAGTACGTGCTCAATGGCCAGGGAGCTACCTCCATCTTCACCATTGATGAAAACACTGGTGATATCCATGCCACCAAGCGTCTGGATCGCGAGGAGCAGGCTTACTACACACTCCGGGCTCAGGCCAGGAATCGCAAAAACAACCTGCCCATGGAGCCCGAGTCTGAGTTTGTCATCAAGGTCCAGGATATTAATGACAATGAGCCCAAGTTCCTAGATGGGCCCTACTCAGCCAGGGTCCCCGAGATGTCCCCAGTGGGTGAGTAACATTAAGTGACATCAACCCAGTGGGCAAAACCGAGCAAAAACTGTTTTTGGTTGGAATTATCTAATTTCAACCATCTAATTACAACCAGTTTTTCCTGCTGGGAAGTCCTATGGAATGGTGCAAAAAATGCATAGTGGGTGACAAGCAATAGGCATACACTGTGTAGCATGGAGGACGTTTTGTTTAACTTTCTTACTACACTGGACAAAAATATGAACGCAACATGTAAAGTGTTGGTCCCATGTTTCATGAGCTGAAGTAAAAGATCTGTCACGTTCGTTATAATGATTGGACCAAGGCGCAGCGTGCATAGAGTGCCACATGTTTATTTAAATGAAACTCCCAGAAAACAATAAAGAAACAAACTAAACGTGAAGAAAAATGGAGTACTCACAGGCACTACACAAAAACAAGATCCCACAAAGGGGAAAAGGCTGCCTAAATATGATCCCCAATCAGAGACAACGATAAACAGCTGCCTCTGATTGGGAACCATACCAGGCCAACATAGAAATATAATCACCTAGATCATCCACCCTAGTCACACCTCGACCTAACCAACATAGAGAATAAAATCTCTCTATGGTCAGGGCGTAACAAGATCCCAGAAATGTTCAATACGCATAAAAAGCTTATTTCTCTCAAATTCTTTGCACAAATGTATTTACATCCCTGTTAGTGAGCATTTCTCCTTTGCCAAGATAATCGATCCACCTGACAGGTGTGGCATATCAAGAAGCTGATTAAACAGCCTGATCCTTACACAGCTGCACCTTGTGCCGGGGACAATAAAACGGCACTCTAAAATGTGCAGTTTTGTCACACAGCACAATTCCACAGATATCTCAAGTTTTGAGGGAGCGTGCAATTGGCATTTTGACTGCAGTAATGTCCACCAGAGCTGTTACCAGAGAACTGAATGTTAATTTCTCTACCATAAGACACCTCCAATGTTGTTTTAGAGAATTTGGTAATGGCCTTACAACTGCTGACCATGTGTAACCACGCCAGCCCAGGACCTATACATCCAGCTTCTTCACCTGCGAGTTCATCTGAGACCAGCCACCCGGACAGCTGATGAAACTGTGGGTTTGTAGAACTGAATAGAGTGCCCCCATGGTGGCGGTGGGGTTATGGTATGGGCAGGCATAAGCTACGGACAACGAAGACAGTTGCGTTTTATCGATGGCAATTTCAATGCACAGGGACACCGTGACAAGATCCTGAGGTCCATTATCGTGCAATTTATCCGCCGCCAACACCTCATAGTTCAGGATGATAATGCATGGCCCCATTTCGCAAGGATCTGTACACAATTCCTGGAAGCTGAAAATGTCCCAATTCTTCCATGGCCTGCATACTTACCAGACATGTCACCAATGAGCAAGTTTGGGATGCTCTGGATCGACGTGTCAACAGCTTGTTTCAGTTCCCGCCAATATCCAGCAACTTCGAAGCCATTGAAAAGGAGTGGTACAACATTCCACAGGCCACAATCAACAGCCTGATCAACTCTATGCAAAGGAGATGTGTCACACTGCATGAGGCAAATGGTAGTTATGCCAGATACTGACTGGTTTTCTGATCAATGCCCTTACATTTTTTTTACCCCGTAGAGTTGATGTCCACGCACCTGCGGAAATCTAATTAGCATTAAAAAAAATAACCATGCAAATCTGTCCGTTTAAGATAGAGATATCTTGGATGCTTATGAATCCACCGCATCCACCAATGTTACACTTCCGCATCTACGGTGAAAGGTGACAGAGCTAGAGCGGTATTTGTCAGACCATGAGACATCCCGAAAATTGGTCTTCTCACAAAATTGTTTGTAGCAACCGAACGGGAAGCAACGTCAGCACAATATCTGTTCGTCGGGAGAGTCAGGAAATGAATTTCCATGGCCGATCAGCTGCACACAAGCCTAAGATCACCATGCACAATGCCAAGCATTGGCTGGAGTCACCGCCATTGTAAAGCTTGCCGCCATTGGACTTTGGAGCAGTGGAAACACTTTTTCTGAGTGATGCATCACTCTTCACCATCTGGTAGTCCATCGGAATAATCTGGGTTTGGCGGAAGCCAGGAGAACGCTACCTGTAGTGGCAACTGTACCGTTTGATGGAGGAGTAATAATGTCTGGGACTGTTTTTCATGGTTCGGGCTGGGCCCCTTATTTCCAGTGATGAGAAATCTTAACCGTACAACATACAATGACATTCTAGACAATTCAGTGCCTCCAACATTGTGGAAACAAATTGGGAAAGGTCCTTTCCTGTTTCAGCATGACAATGCCGCGTGCACAAAGCGAGGTCCGAGCAAAAATGAAATGGTTTGTCGAGATCGGTGTTGAAGAACTTGACTAGCCTGCACAGAACCCTGACGTCAACCCCATCGAACAGCTTTGGGATGAATTGGAATGCTGACTGCAAGCCAGGCCTAATCGCTCAACATCAGTGTCCGACCTCGCTCATGCTCTTGTGGCTCAATGGAAGCAAGTCCATGCAGCAATGTTCCAACATCTAGTGTAAAGCCTTCCCAGTAGATTGGAGGCTGTCCACATACTTTTGGTCATGTAGTGTGAATGGATCTGATTAAGAGAAAACTATTTGTTTAATTTGGTAATTAAGAGCTTGTTTGCAGTAATGCCTCTCAAGACAATTTGCTGTGACAAATGAGATGGCACGTAGAAAGAAAACTGTAATATGCCAGCTATAGTATTAGAATTTTTATTTAATCCTTATTTTACCCGGGAAATTGACTGAAAACACATTCTCTTTTACAACATTCTCTTTTAAACATTCAAGTCTAAATTACCAAAGTTACGATAGATTGTCAGAGATTTTCTGTTAATTACCAAAATTCCTGAAGATTCCGGTAACTTTGGTCAGTTTTTTTACATTTGACCGTAAAGGTCAAATATGTTCCCCCAATTTTCCCTTTAAGTGCCACCAAAGTAACACAGTGGTGACGTCTCTGTATCCCTTATGAAAGGAATATGTCCGAAGCCACAATTGGCAGGCAAAGGGCAAACACATAAAAAAGAAAAAATACAAGAAACGTCGAAAAGTAGACTTTTTTGTCTTCATAGAGAGCCATTGAATTGTACCTTGACCAAGATATAGTGAAAGAGAAGCCGGCTGTGAAGCCATTAAACAACCGGGAAAGGAGGCGGCCTTTTCAATCATGAGGAGAAAGGGACCAGAGGGGGATCTTATTTAACT
Source organism: Salvelinus alpinus (assembly GCF_045679555.1). Taxonomy (NCBI): domain Eukaryota; kingdom Metazoa; phylum Chordata; class Actinopteri; order Salmoniformes; family Salmonidae; genus Salvelinus; species Salvelinus alpinus. The sequence goes on along the minus strand of NC_092108.1, from coordinate 50,409,407 downwards.
GAATCCAAGATTCAAGATTCTACCAATACATTTGAGTAGCCACCATAGCTGGCTGAAATGGTCCCCTTGTGACTGAATCGATTGTGCTGAAGAATTGCAGTTTAATTACTGAAGGCCAGTTGAACCACCAAGGTAGTGATTGGGTGACATTTTATATGCAGATATTGTATGTTGGGGAATGTATAATTTCTTGGAACTGTGTGAGTATGTGTATACCAATGCAAATGGCAAAAAACACATGCATGCAATCAAAACTCGCAAATGTATGTCTGTGGTAGCTTCCGTGTGGGCTGTCTTGAAACGTGTTGTTCTTCCCGATTCAGGGCATGGCGGAAATGATAAATTCACAAAACAACTATTATTAGCGTCCATGTGTTTTAATTAGGATCATGTTCAAAATGTTTATTAAACATAAGCAGGCTTTATCACAAGTTTCATATTAGCGAAGGTATGTTTTGGAGCAGTTTGAAATAAAGTTTTGGCTGATTTTCAAAGCACACCTCACAACCAGGCTCATGAGAATGAGGCGGCAGGTAGCCTAGTGGTTAGAGCATTGGACTAGTAACTGAAAGGTCACAAGATTGAATCCCAAAGCTGGCAAGGTAAAAATCTGTCGTCCTGCCCCTGAACAAGGCAGTTAACCCACTGTTCCTAGGCCATCATTGAAAATAAGAATTTGTTCTTAACTGACTTGCCTAGTAAAATTAAAAAAATGTAACACATTGAATTGAAACGCAAGACCAACTCTAGCCTACACCATGCAATACATTATCACTACAACCCTACTTTAGGCCTTTCGTCTAGTGGATAACACCACCACCACGTTCACTATCCAACCGAGTCCTCATGGGATCAAATCCTGGTTCCACAGCTACTTCGACAAAAAAAAATTATCAGCATTTCTCTGTCTACCTACATTATCCTGTCTGTTCAACTACGACACTTGAAGAAAAATCAAATTGCGAACAGGCTTTTCAGTTGTTTTTATGACCAAATGATTTGTCATTACAGGCACATCTGTGGTGACGGTGGTGGCAACAGATGCGGATGACCCCACATATGGAAACAGTGCCAGGGTGATCTACAGTATCCTCGAGGGCCAGCCCTACTTCTCTGTGGAACCAAAGACAGGTGAGGATTAAACCAAATCACACAGAGGTGTATACTGTCTAAAAGCTGGATCAACGAACACCCCAAGGTGTTGGAAGCCAGGGTCAGCCACAGTGAAGCACCCCTGGAGCAGTTTTAGGGGTTAGGAGCAAAATAGGGATACCTAGCATCCCATCAGATTCTGTGCTTACATACAAATTACATACAAATTATTAAACCTCTGCAGGGATAGTTTGTTAGATTCCAAAATTAAAATATGAGATATATTGGAGAATTCTGACATTATGTTACACAGCAAAGTCAAGTTTCCTCAAACTTACAAAGGGCAATTAGATTGAAAGCTTATTTGAGAGTGTTTTATGTTTTGTACATTTTAAGTTTGTAGATAAATACTTTACTGAATATTTCTTCAAATTGCCCAGTAGCGGTACGTGGGTAAAATCACTGAGGAAGCCAAGCCAGGATAAAAGCCATGTTACAACTTATGTTGTGATAATTGCAATGTTTGCTCTATAACCCATGAGTTCATATGCCACCGTAAAACACGATAAAGCTGAGACAACAAAATTACAACAAATCAAATCAAATGTTATTGGTCACATACACATATTTAGCAGATGTTATTGCGGGTGTAGCGAAATGCTTGTGTTCCTAGCTCCAACAGTGCAGTAGTATCTAACAATACACACAAATCTAAAAGAAAAAGAATGGAATTAAGAAATATATAAATATGATTGAGAAATGTCAGAGTGGCATTGACTAAAATACAGTGAAATAGAAAACAGTATATACATATGAGATGAGTAAAGCATGTCCAAAATTCCGTCAACAGTCACACTGTGGTGGAATAAATTCAACTACACATGAGTTAAAGTAAATAATGCATGTAACAAAAAGTTACATGACCTACAGCATGGTCAAGCAATTTAATGTGTCAGTTCATTAAACAGTTTACTAAACAACTATGGTATGGTTGAGAGAATGCCAAGAATGTGCAAAGCTGTCATCAAGGCAATGGGTGGCTACTTTGAAGAATCTCAAATATAAAATGTATTTTGATTTGTTTAACACTTGTTTGGATACTACATGATTCCAAATGAGTTATTTCATAGTGTTGATGTCTTCACTATTATTCTACAATGTAGAAAATAGTAAAAATAAAGAAAAACCTTGGAATGAGTAGGTGTGTCCAAACTTTTGACTGGTACTTTATCAAAGGTGGAAATTATTATCTAGTTATCACTCTATACAACTCAAACTGTGTTTATGATGGTTCTCCTGATGTTTCTGAGTGTAAGGGGGGTGCACACGTACAGTAGTCTGTTCCCAGATTAAAAGCCTCTCCTCTGCCATCAAGGACAGCATTTACAACCTAACACGCTGCCTCTTATTTCATCATTCTGTGTGCTGACCGTGGGCGACGGGGACAAACTGTAATAACGTTCCTGAGTTATGAGTTTAAGGCTCAGAGCGGTGATGGCGCATTCGCCAAGGATTATTCTAGAATACAGCCATAATGTCATTGTCATACCAGGGAGAAACTCTTCCCAGCGAGCAAAAGAGGTTGCAATGACATCGTTATGACGTATTTTATGTTGTGGTCAGGTTGTGTACTGGTTGTTTAAGGAGGTTTTGTTAATGTCATTTAATCAACCATAAAAATATATCTTCATCTGGTTGTAACCTAATGATCTGACGAGATCATAAGAACCAAAATACGACTTATTTCCCATGATGCCTTGATCTCGCCATCTTTTTTTTCTATTTTCCGGAGTGTAACAAAGACCAGTTGGTTGTCTTCTCTACCAGAAAACCAGTTTACAACCAGAAAAAAACTAAATTATTACATCATGTAACAAATTTTGCACGCTGGGCAAGTCGTAGTGGGATTTGTCTATTCTTTTTTCTGAGTTACTATAATATTATAATGAATCTGAGTAAAAAATTAATCAGTCATTTCAAGATGGTTGAAAAATTGCCACGTAGAAGACATAACATAAGTTGATTCATAAAACATACCAAGATGTACCACGTTATATTATAACTGAAGGCCCTAAGTAAAGTGTTACTGAATCTTTTTTTGCAGGCGTGGTCAAGACAGCTCTGCCCAATATGGACCGTGAGGCACGGGACCAGTATCTGTTGGTCATCCAGGCCAAGGACATGGTCGGCCAGATGGGAGGACTCTCTGGGACCACCTCCGTCGTGGTGACTCTCACTGACGTCAACGACAACCCACCACACTTTTCTCGCAGTAAGCCCTTCTTTTCAGTCAGTTTGCACTATTTTTTTTATTTAACCAGGCAAGTCAGTTAAGAACAAGTTCTTATTTACAATGACAACCTACACCAGCCAATCCCGGACGATGCTGCGCCAATTGTGCACCGCCCTATGGGACTCCCAATCATGGCCGGTTGTGGATTCAAACCAGGGTGTCTGTAGTGATGCCTCAAGCACTGAGACGCAGTGCCTTAGACCGCTGCGCCACTCTGGAGTCCAAAGACTGTAAAAATGGGAACGGATGCATCTCTGCATTAAGGAGATAGACTGAGGGTGAGGCTCTGCGATAGACTAGAGTTATGTCCAGTGGGTGTACTTGTACATCAAGCTGCCTCAAGAGATAAACAGGAGATAGGCTCCTGCTCATATGAGACGTTCCGGCTCACTCGTGCAAGGCTACTTACTTACTTACGTCCTTCTCAGGCTGGGTCTAAAGTTTTATATTTAAGGGCAAAAATAACATTGTTTTGATAAAACTGTATACAGTATTTTGCGGGCCAGAATCTATCTACAGGACCATAATCAACCGCAGAACACCATTACTCAACTAGAAAAGGCAATTTTTTACTGGATTTTTACAACAACAGTTTTTTTATCGCTACCTAATGAAAGGTGGTGCCATTGTTAAGAAGACGGTATTGAGACAATGCTATAACAGCATTATTGAGTGATAGAGAAGGGGTTGACCCATCTAAAGATCTGCATTTTCAGATCAAAAAGCTCCATCCCAGAGACTTGTGGAGAATGAGGATGCTTTTGTCTACCTGCCCATGTACTTCAAGTGAAATTAGCATGCTGGCTAAATCTGGCACGTTCACAGAAATGTTGATTAATATGCTTTGTCGCTTTCAAATAAACTTAATAAAGTGAAGTTGCAACCCTGAAGGTTCCATGGTTCCTTGAGGTGTGTATAACAGTGTTGGGCTGCGTGGTGCAGCGGTCTAAGGCACTGCATCTCAGTGCTAGAGGCGTCACTACAGACCCTGGTTTGATTCTAGGCTGTATCTACAGGTCTTGATTGGGAGTCCCATAGGGCTGCGCCCAATTGGCACAGCGTCATCTGGGTTTGGCTGGGGTAGGCCGTCATTGTAAATAGAATTTGTTCTTAACTGACTTGTCCAGTTAAATAAAGGTTAAATATATATATATATTTTTTTTTTTAATGACTCAGCCAGGGATGGAGCTCCCAACCTTCCAATCTCAGGGTGGACACTAACCAAAAGTTGTTGGTTGAGAAGGAAGTGGTGGTGGGAATCTATAACTTGTATGTGTGGGCTGTTTTTATAATTTTCCTCTTCTCTCTGTCTCTCTCTGTCTCTCTCTCTCTCGCCTGTAGAAAGTTATCAATTCAGCATGTATGAGTCCCTGCCAGTGGCCTCAGTGGTAGCCAAGATAAAGACGCTAGACTCGGATGTGGGGCCCAATGCTGAGATGGAGTACAGGATTGTGGATGGGGACGGCCTCGGGTTGTTCCGAATCACCCCCGACCGAGACACACAGGAAGGCCTCATCACTCTGCAAAAGGTATAATGCAGACCTTTCCTTTAAGGAAGCCATCGCTAGAGGTCTGCTATAGTATTGCACTGTCCTCATGGACACCCTATAAGACCAATAGATAAGGTGTCCGTATTAGGACACAGGAAGTTGTGTCAGAGTTTGAAGTTGGTGTCAAAACGACAACACCAACTCAAATCTCCAAGTGAGTTTGACACAAATTCCATGGACGTGTAACTCTTGTCCATGGACACTCTATAGATGCAGATCCTTAATCTAATGCTTTTCCAACTCTGGTCCCAGATAGCTACTTTTTGTGCATGCTTTTGCTCCACCCTGGCAATAACACACCTGATACAGCTAATCATTTTACATTTTTAATTTAACCAGGAAAATCCCATTGAGACACAGGCTTATGTGAAACAGGTGTGTTAGTACTAGGCTGGAACTAAAGCCGGTACACACCATAGCTCCTCAGGCTGTGTTGAAAATCTGTCTTGCCTACTTTATTATTAACCTTTAATTAACTAGACAAGTAAGTTAAGAAAAAATTCTTATTTACAATGACGGCCTAGCGGGTAACAGTGAGTTAAGGTTAACTGCCTTGTTCAGGGGCAGAATGACAGATTTTTACCTTGTCAGCTCAGGGACTCGATTCAGCAATCTTTTGGTTACTGGCCGATCACTCTAACCACTAGGCTACCTGCTGCCCCCATAACTATTTACTAAAACTACATACTGTGTACTAATTATATTACATACCATTTAGAATGTACTGTTTAGTATAAATGTATGCAGTAAGCAACAAATATCAACATACTAAGCTCACCCATATGGAGAATGCGTTCAAAATGCGCAATTCTGTTGTTTCCCGCCATTCGTTCATGTTGATACAGACCTCCTCTTATCTGATTATCAGCTGTTGTAAAACACATGTGGGTCTGAAAAGATGATTCTCTTGCTCAAAAGCCTGCAGCGAATTCTACTAGATGAAAAGCCAAAATGAGTATGACATCCTAGCATTTGAAGCACACGACATTTTAGAAATTTGACATACTATAAAACTTTATATTTTCGCAAATCCAATCAGTCTACTATTTAGAACACAAGTATGGGTATTCATACACACGGCCAATGTCTGTAAGACGTCCCCTGGAATTTGAAGAACTTGACTTCTAAATGATTCTTAAGTTTCTCTGAACTTAATCATAAAGCTTTTGACTCTTGACAAAATATCTGTTTCAAATGGAGATAAAAATATCTCTTTAGCTTTTCTCTACAATTTGAATTATTTACAGACAATGAGTGTATGCTCAATACTTTGCATTTGATATCTTAAAAAGCAATAATTTCATAACTCTGACAGGATGAATAAATGAGGAGCTGCGAGAGTTTTTTTTTTTCAGGTTCTTGTACCTTTGTCTTAATATCAATATGTTGCCTTGGCACAGGTATGTACTGTAAGTCAATATGACAGCAATGTTCAGAGATTGAGGAGATTCAGAAAACAATTGTATATGTGTGGACAAAATGAGATCAGAATAGTAAAGGGTATGAGAGTAACCCTGGGCCTTTATCTATTGTGAAGTGATTTTTGCTGACTTATTTTTTCTTTCTTAATTTTTTCTTGTTCCTCACTTCCTTCCCTCCCTCTCGTTCTCTCTCTCCCCCCTCCCTCTCTTCCTTATTTTTTTTTTTACTCCCTTCCATATTTAAAAAAACATTTGTCTCTTTCCTCCATCCTCAGTGGCTTGCGAAAGTATTCACCCCCCTTGGAATTTTTCCTATTTTGTTGCCTTACAACCTGGAATGAAAATGTTTTTTTTGGGGGGGTTTGTATAATTTCACTAACACAACATGCCTATCACTTCGAAGACGCAAAATATTGTTTATTGTGACACAGACGAGAAATAAGACAAAAAACAGGAATCTTGAGCGTGCATAACTATTCACCCCCCAAAGTCAATACTTTGTAGAGCCACCTTTTGCAGCACTTACAGCTGCAAGTCTCTTGGGGTATGTCTCTAAAAGCTTGGTACATCTAGCCACTGGGATTTTTGCCCATTCTTCAAGGCAAAACTGCTCCAGCTCCTTCAAGTAGGATGGGTTCTGCTGGTTTACAGCAATCTTTAAGTCATACCACAGATTCTCAATTGGATTGAGGTCTGGGCCTTGACCTAGCCATTCCAAGACATTTAAATGTTTCCCCTTAAACCACTCAAGTGTTGCTTTAGCAGTATGCTTAGGGTCATTGTCCTGCTGGAAGGTGAACCTTCATCCCAGTCTCAAATCTCTGGAGGACTGAAACAGGTTTCCCTCAATAATTTCCCTGTATTTAGCGCCATCCATAATTCCTTCAATTCTGACCAGTTTGCCGATGAAAAACATCCACACAGCATGATGCTGCCACCACCATGCTTCACTGTGGGGATGGTGTTTTCTGGGTGATGAGAGGTGTTGGGTTTGCGCCAGACATAACATTTTCTTTGATGGCCAAAAAGCTACATTTTAGTCTCATCTGAACAGAATACCTTCTTCCACATGTTTGGGGAGTCTCCCACATGCCTTTTGGCGAACACAAAACGTGTTTGCTTATTTTTTTCTTTAAGCAATGGCTTTTTTATGGCCACTCTTCCGTAAAGCCCAACTCTATGGAGTGTACGGCTTAAAGTGGTCCTATGGACAGATACTCCAATCTCTGCTGTGAAGCTTTGCAGCTCCTTCAGGGTTATCTTTGGTCTCTTTGTTGCCTCTCTGATTAATGACCTCCTTGCCTGGTCCATGAGTTTTGGTGGGCAGCCTTCTCTTGGCAGGCTTTTTGTGGTGCCATGTTCTTTCCATTTTTTAATAATGGATTTAATGGTGCTCTGTTGGATGTTCAAACTTTTGGATATTTGTTTATAACCCAATCCTGATCTCTACTTCACAACTTTGTCCCTGACCTGTTTGGAGAGGTCCTTGGTCTTCATGGTGCCCCTTGTTTAGTGGTGTTGTAGAATCTGGGGCCTTTCAGAACATGTGTATATATACTGAGATCATGTGACAGATCACGTGACACTTAGATTGCACACAGGTGGACTTTATTTAACTACTTATGTGACTTCTGAAGGTAATTGGTTGCACCAGATCTTATTTAGGGGCTTCACAGCAAAGGGGTGAATCCATATGCACATACCACTTTTCAGTTTTTAATTTTTTGAAATAAGTTATTTTATGATTTCACTTCACCATTTTGGACTATTTTGTGTATGTCCATTATATGAAATCCAAATAAAAATCCATTTAAATTACAGGTTTTAATGCAGCAAAATAGGAAAAATGCCAATGGGGATGAATACTTTTCCAAGGCACTGTGTTCCTTCCATACAAATATTATTTCATCTAATGCGCAATTGCGTTTTTTCCAGCCATTTTTTCATTTTGGTACAGCACATCCCCTTATGTCATTATCAGCTGTTGTCAAAGACATTACGTCCCAAAAGATGATTCTCTTCCTCAATAGCATGCAGCGAATTCGTACTAGATGAAAAGCCAAAAGAATTGTCGAAATTGTCAAAATTTTACTTACAATATTTGACTAACTATATTTTCACATTCCCAACTAGCCTACTATTTAGAACTCAAGTACTGGTATTCAGTCATGCCCAAAGTCTGACCCTCCCTCCTTCTTTCCCTACTTCCTTCAATAAATATCTCTCTCTCCCTTTTAAATCGGTAGGGCCTGGACTTTGAGACCAAGTCGAGCTACACCCTGCGTGTCGAGGTGTCCAATAGAAACATCGACCTGCGATTCCTCTCCCTTGGCCCATTTAGCGACACAGCTACAGTGCGCCTCATCGTGGAGAACGTGGACGAGCCGCCTGTCTTCTCCTTGCCGCTCAGCAAGATGTTAATATCGGAGGAAGCAAAGGTTGGCACCACCATCGGGACGGTCTCCGCACATGACCCCGACTCCACCAACAGTCCCATCAGGTAGGGGTGTGGCAAGGATTTGTCTTGTCTTTGGCTATGCCGGATTAAGTGATATGACATGCTATTCTATAAAATCCTTTCTCCGTAATTAATATTATCTGATTGAGCTAATCATGTAAATGTAATTAACTAGAAAGTCGGGGCACCACAAAATAATATTTATAGAGCTGTTATCTTCCGAATAAACTCTTAAAGACCTAGTAATATTTACATCAATAGCAGTCAATATTAATCGTCACCTTATTTCAGTCTCATCTGAAAGTTGTAAATTCTTGGTTATCTTCACGAACCCTGGCTAATCACACATATTTACATATACACAGAATGAATCATACCTTGATTACAAATTACGTCATAAAGGAAAATGTCCCTAGCGGACGGAACAGATATGACAGCTGGTGACACAAAAGAAAAGGGGGCTGGGTTTGAGTGAAAGAGCGGGAAGACTTGAGGAACAAAGGGAGAAGCCATGCTATCGTAAATACAGTATCTTATGCATTCTAAATTACCGCCCATTTGGAAAAGGAAAATGCAATAAATATTTACTCTGAGCTACGCTTCGGTAGGTTGGTGGTAGATGGAAGGCCGTGTTTCCCAACAGAGTCCTTTGTCCTTTGAAGAATGTCTCTGGTGGTAAATTGGCTACGTTGTAGTGTTTTCGTTGGGTGGTAAATGGGATACTCTGTCTGTCCTTTCCTAGCCCACGTTTTTAGCTGCTGTTGCTAACTCAACGGCTAGGAGGTATCACTTCTGTAGTGAATAAGAGTTCAAAGTTCATACCATTCGCAACCACGCTGAGGTTGGCTTCGTTCTGTAGTTATTATCTGAACCATTCTGACATCGGATCGTCATCCTAATGTACCCGGAACAGGAGGTTACATTTTCCTCAAGGCTTTATATAGTGGAGGGAGAAGGGTGTGTTTTCATAGTTTTATAACCCCTGTCTCTTCACAGGGGCAGGCCACTGATTGAGCACAGCCCTAACCTTATGAAAACCCAAATCTCTCATTTGGAAGCTAAAATTACATTTAATATTTTCACCAATGTTATATTCAAACATTTAAATTGCCCAACAATTCCATGTGAATCTGATAACTCTAATGTGTAGACTTTCCACTGTAGAGTTTGTCATCCTATCATTGATGAGAATGTCTCAGATGACAACCGAACTGACATCATATTCATTAAGTACCAACTCATATGTTCAACTGGTCGGATTACCAAAATATGGTTCATTTCCCCCCACCTTCTGATGTTCCCAGAATCTCTATGTTAACCAAGGGATTTTCAAATGTCACATCAGTAGGGTAGAGAGAGGAAAAAGGGGGGAAGAGGTATTTATGACTGTCATAAACTTACCCCCAGGCCAACGTCATGACAGATTCATCATAGCAAGTTCTAAATCGTAATGCTCTGTTACTGTTTGAACGTTTTTGATCAGTTCTATTTTGTGTTTCTACGACAAATACATGTGCTGGTTGTTTAACTGCTTGTTATGTATTTGGTATGCATCAGTTGTAGCCTTCCTCATTCGACATATGATTGCTCCTTATTATAACAGCCTGCATAAATGTACAGTATGCATCCCTGATTAATGCATTCTTAATGCATTGCCCACAGATGGTCCATAGAATCTGTTTATATGGCGGGTGCTGTTGAATCTGGCCCTTGATAGGAAGCCTCATCAACAGGCTCTCTCTCCTGTCTACCTAACTCCAGGTACTCAATAGACCGCAACACCGACTTGGAGCGCTTTTTCAACATAGACGCCACCACCGGTGTCATCAGCACTGCCAAGCCGCTGGACAGAGAAGTCAACGCCATACATAACATCACCATCTTCGCCATGGAGAGCTGTAAGTGTCCTTACTCTGCTCTGTCTGCACAGTTGCTACATTACATCCGGGTTCTTGTCAATCACTGTTACAACTTACAGATACACAATGGAGTTGCTAATTGTGTACATCAAATGTTGGCTTTCTGTACAATGAGACGATTTCTGGACAATATGTCTATTTAAGGGACCCCTAAAGAGCACCCCTAGAGGCAAATGTTATGTAGTGCCTCTTCAACAGTGACATCACATACGATTTAAGACTATTTCACACTGACAAATCCCAAATTCTCTTTAAAATTAAGTAAATCCTGTATCATAAAAGATAGACTTAAGCTTCCTGTACTATTTCCCAATGAATATCATTAGTAGAAGGCTCACTGAGATGTTGCCAAATTCTCCCGGAAGTCTGAAAATCAGTAGGGAGAACGTGCACAGACCCTTCATCTCCTTGACTCGTAAAGGAGAGTTTGTGCAGATGCTCTGCTGCTACAGAGGTCGACTGCAGTTGATTGCTGGCTCTAGAACTTGTGGTTTTTGATCGAGCCTCACCTTGATTCCAAACGATGGCCGAAGCTGATCCCCACACACACACACACACACACACACACACACACTTTCCTCCCAACGCCCGGGCTCTCCCGCTGCAGACTTTGTCTGTGACCTTCACCAAAAGAAATGCACCTGTTCCCCAATCGTTCCATCTGACTCAGTACTACTGAGGCTGGAGTTCAATCAAACTTGCACCGTGGCAAACCCCCATTGGGGCTGGAGGAGTGTAACATTGCTCCTTAATCATTTTACTTTCAACATACTTAAGTAGATTTCTAACTACTCTAACATAACGAATCCCCGAGCTGACAAAGTAAAAATATGTATTTCTGCCCCTGAGCAGTTATCCCACTGTTCCCCAGGCGTCGAAGACGTGGATGTCGATTAAGGCAGCCCCCAGCACCTCTCTGATTCAGAGGGGTTGGGTTAAATGCGGAAGACACATTTCAGTTGAATTTATTCAGTTGTACAACTGACTAGTTATCCCCCTTTCCTTTCCTTAATGTAATTTTAGTTTCAACATATTTACATGTAAATACACTCTTAGAAAAAAAGGTGCTATCTAGAACCTAAAAGGGTTATTCGGCTATACTCATAGCAGAACCCATTTTGGTTCCAGTTAGAACCCTTTTAAAAAGGGTTCTCCTATGAGGACAGCTGAAGAACCCCTTTGGAACCTTTTTTTCTACGAGTGTACAGTACTTTCTACTCTAACATTGCTCCTTAGTCAATGACATTTCACTTTCAACATATCAGTAGAGTTGAGTAGGGTACTCTAACATCCCTCCTTGTAAATGTAATTACAATTTTTACATATTTTATTAGAATAGAGTACTACTATAACCACTCCTCAGTCAATTTCATTTGACTTTCAAAACATTTTAAGCAGTGCGATTAATTAGACAATGAGTAAATATTGAATAAAACTCAAATCAAAGTAGATATAACGTGCATTTTTGCAGGGACAGTATATGAATTTTTTATTATTTTTTATTTCACCTTTATTTAACCAGGTAGGCCAGTTGAGAAAAAGTTCTCATTTACAACTGCGACCTGGCCAAGATAAAGCAAAGCAGTGCAACACAAACAACAACACAGAGTTACACATGGAACAAACTTACAGTCAATAACACAATATAAAAAGTCTATATACAGTGTGTGCAAATGGAGCAAGGAGGTAAGGCAATAAATAGGCCAGAGTAGCGAAGTAATTACAATTTAGAAAATGAACACTGGAGTGATAGATGTGCAGATGATAATGTGCAAGTAGAAAAACTGGTGCGCAAAAGAGCAAAAAAGTTAATAAAAACAATATAGGTAGGTAGATTTGATGGGCTATTTACAGATGGGCTGTGTACAGCTGCAGCGATCGGTAAGCTGCTCAGATAGGTGATGCTTAAAGTTAGTGAGGGAGATATAAGTCTCCAACTTCAGCGATTTTTGCAATTCGTTCCAGTCATTGGCAGCAGAGAGCTGGAAGGACAGGTGGCCAAAGGAGGTGGTGGCTTTGGGTTGACCAGTGAGATATACAGTTGATGTCGGAAGTTTACATACACCTTAGCCAAATACATTTAGACTCAGTTTCACAATTCCTGACATTTAATCCTAGTAAAAATTCCCTGTCTTAGGTCAGTTAGGATCACCACTTTATTTTAAGAATGTGAAATGTCAGAATTTATTTATTTCATCACATTCCCAGTGGGTCAGAAGTTTCCATACACTAAATTAGTATTTGGTAACATTGCCTTTAAATTGTTTGACTTGGGTCAAATATTTTGGGTAGCCTTCCACTAGCTTCCCACAATAAATTGGGTGAATTTTGGCCCATTCCTCCTGACAGAGCTGGTGTAACTGAGTCAGGTTTGTAGTTCTCCTTGCTCGCACTCGCTTTTTCAGTTCTGCCCACAAATTTTCTATGGGATGGAGGTCAGGGCTTTGTGATGGCCACTCCAATACCTTGACTTTGTTGTCATTAAGCCATTTTGCCAAAACTTTGGAAGTATGCTTGGGGTCATTGTCCATTTGGAAGACCCATTTGCGACCAAGCTTTAACTTCCTGACTGATGTCTTGAGATGTTGCTTCAATATATCCACATAATTTTCCTCCTCATGAAGCCATCAATTTTGTGAAGTGCACCAGTCCCTCCTGCAGCAAAGCACCCCCACAACATGATGCTGCCACCCCCGTTCCTCAAGGTTGCGATGGTGTTCTTTGGCTTGCAAGCCGCCCCCTTTTTCCTCCAAACATAACGATGGTCATTATGGCCAAACAGTTCTATTTTTGTTTCATCAGACCAGAGGACATTTCTCCAAAAAGGACGAACTTTGTCTCCATGTGCAGTTGCAAACCGTAGTCTGGCTTTTTTATGGCGGTTTTGGAGCAGTGGCTTCTTCCTTGCTGAGCAGCCTTTCAGGTTATGTCGATATAGGACTCATTTTACTGTGGATATAGATACTTTTGTACCTTTTTCCTCCAGCATCTTCACAAGGTCCTTTGCTGTTGTTCTGGGATCGATTTGCACTTTTCACACCAAAATACGTTCATCTCTAGGAGACAGAATGCGTCTCCTTCCTGAGCGGTATGGCGGCTGAGTGGTCCCATGGTGTTTATACTTGCATACTATTGTTTGTACAGATGAACGTGGTACCTTCAGGCGTTTGGAAATTGATCCCATGGATGAACCAGACTCGTGGAGATCTACAATTTTGAAATGTGGAGGCAATTATTTTTTATAAAGACTAACTCATATGATTTCTCCTGTTCTATTGTTTCATTGTCTAGAGGCCAAAGGCATTATCCTAATGATATTTGCGACCCTTGAAAGTTGTTGCATCTTTAAATCCCTCTGCTTTCTAATTGTCACACCCTGACCTTAGAGAGCCTTTTTATTTCTCTATGTAGTTAGGTCAGGGTGTGATTTGGGTGGGCATTCTAGTTTGTCTGTTTCTTTGTTGGCCAGGTTTGGTTCCCAATCAGAGGCAGCTGTTTATCGTTGTCTATGATTGGGAATCATACTTAGGCAGCCTTTTTCCCACATGTGTTTGTGGGTAATTATTATTATTAACTCCCTGTCATAGATGAGCCAAGGCGCAGCGTGCATGTAATACCACATCTCTTTTAATCGTAGTGAAACCTTCACAAAAAGAACAGGTAAACAGAATCAAACGTTACACAACCGTGGCGCACACAAACACACAATTTTTTTTAAATAATTACCCAAAACATTAGGTGGGAAAAGAACTGCCTAAGTATGATTCCCAATCAGAGACAACGATAGACAGCTGCCTCTGATTGGGAACCACACTCGGCCAAAAACAAAGAAGTAGAAACCATAGAATGCGCACCCAAATCACACTCTGACCTAACCAAATAGATAAATAAAACGGCTCTCCAAGGTCAAGGCGTGATATTTAAGCTAAACATTCTGATCTGTTCCATCAGCCCTATTAAATGATAGGCATACAACTCCACTACACTACTTTGATACGTATCAGTGGGAATTAAGAAGTGAGTATACGCAATGCCCACAGAAAAATAAGTGGGTATACGGTATTTACCTGCATATACCCTCCACTACACCACTGCTATTGAGGAAGGGAATCATCTTTTCACACCCACGTGTATTTGACAACAGCTAATAATCAGAATATGTGATGTCCTGTACAAAAATGAACAAATCACCATTGCACATTAGATGACGCTTTCTCAGTATGTATGATTAGTATGTTGATATTTGTTTCTTACTGCATACATTTTTACCAACAGTGAATTCTAAATAGTAGGACGTTTGATAAGTACACAGTATGTAGTTTTAGTAAGTAGGTAAGACAGATTTCGGACACAGCCATAGACAGATATGGATATTGATTTGAATAATGTTGAGTAAAGAGATTGTGAGTTTTGCTCCAATATCAAAGTAGCCTTTGGGAACACAGTCTTCGGTTGCCACCTTACATAGGGCTCTATTTTCAGCTGGCGCTATGGAGGCGCAGGTGTCAAACGCATATTAGTTTGCAATTTTGTCATGTTAAAACTGGCACGTTGGCATTTTCCAGCCCTAACGCCAGGTTTCAAGTTCAGTTTTAATTTTGCGTCACAAGTAAAGTGAAATGCCTTTCTTGCAAGCTCTAAACACAACAGTGCAGTAATCAATAACAATGTAATACAAAAAATAACGTAAGCTGGAACAAAAACACCCAAGAAATAAAAATACTAAATAAGAAGATCAAGAGAAAGTAAGTAAGCATACTGTATACAGGGTCAGTCAGTTCCCTTACCATATTTACAATGTTTACAATGATACTGGAGTGATAGAGATAGATATGTATAGGGCTAGGACCAGGATGTCTTGCTCCCAGACAGACTAAATAACTTTTTTGCTCGCTTTGAGGACAATACAGTGCCACTAACACGGCCCGCTACCAAAACCTGTGGGCTCTCCTTCACTGCAGCCGAGGTGAGTAAAACATTTAAACGTGTTAACCCTCGCAAGGCTGCAGGCCCAGACGGCATTCCCAGCCGTGTCCTCAGAGCATGCGCAGACCAGCTGGCTGGTGTGTTTAAGGACATATTCAATCAATCCTTATTCAAGAGGGCCACCATTGTTCCTGTTCCCAAGAAAGCTAAGGTAACTGAGCTAAACGACTACCGCCCCGTAGCACTCACTTCCGTCATCATGAAATGCTTTGAGAGACTAGTCAAGGACCATATCACCTCCACCCTACCTGACACCCTAGACCCACTCCAATTTGCTTACCGACCCAATAGGTCCACAGACGACGCAATCGCAACCACACTGCACACTGCCCTAACCCATCTGGACAAGAGGAATACCTATGTGAGAATGCTGTTCATCGACTACAGCTCAGCATTTAACACCATAGTACCCTCCAAACTCATCATCAAGCTGGAGACCCTGGGTCTCGACCCCGCCCTGTGCAACTGGGTCCTGGATTTCCTGACGGGCCGCCCCCAGGTGGTGAGGGTAGGTAACAACATCTCCACCCCGCTGATCCTCAAGACTGGGGCCCCACAAGGGTGCGTTCTGAGCCCTCTCCTGTACTCCCTGTTCACCCACGACTGCGTGGCCATGCACGCCTCCAACTCAATCATCAAGTTTGCGGACGACACTGCAGTGGTAGGCTTGATTACCAACAACGACGAGACGCCCTACAGGGAGGAGGTGAGGGCCCTCGGAGTGTGGTGTCAGGAAAATAACCTCACACTCAGCGTCAACAAAACAAAGGAGATGATTGTGAACAGCAGAGGGAGCACCCCCCTATCCACATCGACGGGACAGTAGTGGAGAAGGTGGAAAGTTTTAAGTTCCTCGGTGTACACATCACGGACCAACTGAATTGGTCCACCCACACAGATAGCGTTGTGAAGAAGGCGCAGCAGCGCCTCTTCAACCTCAGGAGGCTGAAGAAATTCGGCTTGTCACCAAAAGCACTCACAAACTTCTACAGATGCACAATCGAGAGTATCCTGTCGGGCTGTATCACCGCCTGGTACGGCAACTGCTCCGCCCACAACCGTAAGGCTCTCCAGAGGGTAGTGAGGTCTGCACAACGCATCACCGGGGGCAAACTACCTGCCCTCCAGGACACCTACACCACCCGATGTCACAGGAAGGCCATAAAGATCATCAAGGACAACAACCACCCGAGCCACTGCCTGTTCACCCCGCTATCATCCAGAAGGCCAGGTCAGTACAGGTGCATCAAAGCAGGGACCGAGAGACTGAAAAACAGCTTCTATCTCAAGGCCATCAGACTGTTAAACAGCCACCACTAACATTTAGTGGCCGCTGCCAACATACTGACTCAACTCCAGCCACTTTAATAATGGGAATTGATGAAAATGATGTAAAAATGTATCACTAGCCACTTTAAACAATGCCACTTAATATAATGTTTACATACCCTACATTACTCATCTCATATGTATATACTGTACTCTATATCATCTACTGCATCTTGCCATCTTTATGTAATACATGTATCACTAGCCACTTTAAACTATGCCACTTTATGTTTATATACCCTACATTACTCATCTCATATGTATAGACTGTACTCTATACCATCTACTGCATCTTGCCTATGCCGTTCTGTACCATCACTCATTCATATATCTTTATGTACATATTCTTTATCCCTTTACACTTGTGTGTATAAGGTAGTAGTTGTGGAATTGTTAGGTTAGATTACTTGTTGGTTATTACTGCATTGTCGGAACTAGAAGCACAAGCATTTCGCTACACTCACATTAACATCTGCTAACCATGTGTATGTGACAAATAAAATTTGATTTGATTTGACTAGGCATCAGGATGATATATAATAAACAGAGTAGCAGCAGCGTATATGATGATTGTATGTGAGTGTGCGTGTGTGTAGACTCAGTATAAATGTTTGTGCATATTATGTGTGTGTGAGCAAATTATGAAGTGTGTTTGTGTGTGTGTTGAAGGGTCAGTGAGTGTGCATAGAGAGAGTGCAAATGACTACACAGACTATGAATTCAATTAGTCCATGTAGCCATTTTGTCAGGTATTTAGTTAGCTATTTAGCAGTCTTATGACTTGGGGATAGAAGCTGTTCAAGGAGCCTGCTTGACAGACTTGTTCCGGTACTACTTGACATGCAGATGCAGAGAGAACGGTCTATGGCTTGGGTGGCTGGAGTCTTTAACGATTTTCTGGGCCTTCCTTTCACACCGCCTGATATAGAGGTCCTGGATGGCAGGGAGCTCGGCCCCAGTGATGTACTGGGCTGTCTGCACCACTCTCTTTAGAGCCAAGCCGTGTTACATCCGGTCAAGAAGCTGTCAATGGTACAGCTGGAGAACCTTTTGAGGGTTTTAAGGCCAATGCTAAACATTTTCAACCTCCTGAAGGGGAAGATGCACTGTCACGCCTTCTTCATGACTGTTCGCCTGTGTGTGGACTACCGTAACTCCTTAGTGATTTGGATACTGAGGAACTTGAAGCGCTCGACCCGTTCCACTGCAGCCCTGTTGATGTGTCAGGGACACAGCTGATGTGAACAGTAGTACTTCTCTTCTTTGTCATCCGGGAGATAGGTTGCATCACAGAGCTCATCTTTCCTGAAAGGAGAAATAAATACAGTTGTGTAAATGTTTCGTAGTTATGTCTAGATAGAAAAAATATGAAAAAAAGCAGTAGGTAGTCTACATACACAATAAACAGGGTCCATGTGGGACCACAATTGCTTTGCAGCATGTTCAGGATTTGGTAGTCAGTATACCATTTGAATAAACTAGATTTCCTAAATAGTGGTGTGTTTGCATTGGCTGAAAAATATAGGCTCTACAGCACTAGCTCAGCCAGCCAGGAGTACCTGTAGGTGAGGTTGAGGGAGATTGACTGATCAATTGTTTCATCCAGGAAAGAGGTTTCATCCGAGCAGGGGTACAACATCATTCCTGAAGTAAAATCTAAAAAAGGAATTATTCAAAAAGCTAAAAAAAATCCATAAATCCAGCACAGGTCTACACAATATAAAAGACGCATCAAACTGGTTATGCTATTTATTGAACAGTTCAACAGGCAAAAATGAACATGTTCATTAGTGATTTACTTTGTTGGTCATATCGCTTATGAAAGTGAACATGGAATGGAATGTAGTTGATAGAAGATTCCCCAACTTGTGCCCGCTAGACTAAATAGAAAAACAAGATACTCATCTTTGACTCAAGATTACTTGACCCGAAGGAAATGTCATAAACAGAGCTGACAGGATTTCGCATTATCAATCAATCAATTTTATTTTATATAGCCCTTCGTACATCAGCTAATATCTCGAAGTGCTGTACAGAAACCCAGCCTAAAACCCCAAACAGCTAGTAATGCAGGTGTAGAAGCACGGTGGCTAGGAAAAACTCCCTAGAAAGGCCAAAACCTAGGAAGAAACCTAGAGAGGAACCAGGCTATGAGGGGTGGGCCAGTCCTCTTCTGGCTGTGCCGGGTGGAGATTATAACAGAACTATGCCAAGATGTTCAAAAATGTTCATAAGTGACAAGCATGGTCAAATAATAATCATGAATAATTTTCAGTTGGCTTTTCATAGCCGATCATCAAGAGTTGAAAAACAACAGGTCTGGGACAGGTGGCGGTTCCATAACCGCAGGCAGAACAGCTGAAACTGGAATAGCAGCAAGGCCAGGCGGACTGGGGACAGCAAGGAGTCACCACGGGCGGCAGTCCCGACGCATGGTCCTAGGGCCCAGGTCCTCCGAGAGAAAGAAAGAGAGAAGGAGAAAATTAGAGAGAGCCAAGATTTTCAAAATGTTCATAAATGACAAGCATGGTCAAATAATAATCAGGAATAAATCTCAGTTGGCTTTTCATAGCCGATCATTAAGAGTTGAAAACAGCAGGTCTGGGACAGGTAGGGGTTCCATAACCGCAGGCAGAACAGTTGAAACTGGAATAGCAGCAAGGCCAGGCGGACTGGGGACAGCAAGGAGTCACCACGGCCGGTAGTCCCGACGTATGGTCCTAGGGCTCAGGTCCTCCGAGAGAAAGAGAGAAGGAGAAAATTAGAGAGAGCCAAGATTTTCAAAATGTTCATAAATGACAAGCATGGTCAAATAATAATCAGGAATAAATCTCAGTTGGCTTTTCATAGCCGATCATTAAGAGTTGAAAACAGCAGGTCTGGGACAGGTAGGGGTTCCGTAACCGCAGGCAGAACAGTTGAAACTGGAATAGCAGCAAGGCCAGGCGGACTGGGGACAGCAAGGTGTCATCATGCCCGGTAGTCCTGACGTATGGTCCTAGGGCTCAGGTTCTCAGAGAGAAAGAGAGAACGAGAGAATTAGAGAGAACATACTTAAATTCACACAGGACACTGGATAAGACAGGAGAAGTACTCCAGGTAACCAACTGACCCTAGCCCCCCGACACATAAACTACTGCAGCATAAATACTGGAGGCTGAGACAGGAGCGGTCAGGAGACACTGTGGCCCCATCCGAAGAAACCCCCGGACAGGGCCAAACAGGAAGGATATAACCCCACCCACTTTGCCAAAGCACAGCCCCCGCACCACTAGAGGGATATCCTCAACCACCAACTTACAATCCTGAGACAAGGCCGAGTATAGCCCACAAAGGTCTCCACCACAGCACAAACCAAGGGGGGGCGCCAACCCAGACAGGAAGATCACGTCAGTAACTCAACCCACTCAAGTGACGCACCCCTCCTAGGGACGGCATGAAAGAGCACCAGCAAGCCAGTGACTCAGCCCCTGTAACAGGGTTAGAGGCAGAGAATCCCAGTGGAGAGAGGGGAACCGGCCTGGCAGAGACAGCAAGGGTGGTTCGTTGCTCCAGAGCCTTTCCGTTCACCTTCACACTCCTGGGCCAGACTACACTCAATCATATGACCTACTGAAGAGATAAGTCTTCAGTAAAGACTTAAAGGTTGAGACCGAGTCTGCGCCTCTCACATGGGTAGGCAGACTGTTCCATAAAAATGGAGATCTATAGGAGAAAGCCCTGCCTCCCGCTGTTTGCTTAGAAATTCTAGGGACAATTAGGAGGCCTGCGTCTTGTGACCGTAGCGTACGTATTGGTATGTACGGCAGGACCAACTCGGAAAGATAGGTAGGAGCAAGCCCATGTAACGCTTTATAGGTTAACAGTAAAACCTTGAAATCAGCCCTTGCCTTAACTGGAAGCCAGTGTAGGGAAGCTAGCACTGGAGTAATATGATCAAATTTCTTGGTTCTAGTCAGGATTCTAGCAGCCGTATTTAGCACTAACTGAAGTTTATTTAGTGCTTTATCCGGGTAGCCGGAAAGTAGAGCATTGCAGTAGTCTAACCTAGAAGTAACAAATGCATGGATAAATTTTTCTGCATCATTTTTGGACAGAAAATTTCTGATTTTTGCAATGTTACGTAGATGGAAAAAAGCTGTCCTTGAAACAGTCTTGATATGTTCGTCAAAAGAGAGATCAGGGTCAAGAGTAACGCCGAGGTCCTTCACAGTTTTATTTGAGACGACTTTACAACCATCAAGATGAATTGTCAGATTTAACAGAAGATCTCTTTGTTTCTTGGGACCTAGAACAAGCATCTCTGTTTTGTCCGAGTTTAAAAGTAGAAAGTTTTCAGCCATCCACTTCCTTATGTCTGAAACACAGGCTTCTAGCGAGGGCAATTTTGGGGCTTCACCATGTTTCATTGAAATGTACAGCTGTGTGTCATCCGCATAGCAGTGAAAGTTAACATTATGTTTTCGAATAACATCCCCAAGAGGTAAAATATATAGTGAAAACAATAGTGGTCCTAAAACGGAACCTTGAGGAACACCGAAATGTACAGTTGATTTGTCAGAGGACAGACCATTCACAGAGACAAACTGATATCTTTCCGACAGGTAAGATCTAAACCAGGCCAGAACTTGTCCGTGTAGACCAATTTGGGTTTCCAGTCTCTCCAAAAGAATGTGGTGATCGATGGTGTCAAAGGCAGCACTAAGGTCTAGTAGCACGAGGACAGATGCAGAGCCTCGGTCTGACGCCATTAAAAGGTAATTTACCACCTTCACAAGTGCAGTCTCAGTGCTATGATGGGGTCTAAAACCAGACTGAAGCATTTCGTATACATTGTTTGTCTTCAGAAAGGCAGTGAGTTGCTGCGCAACAGCTTTTTCTAAAATTTTTGAGAGGAATGGAAGATTCGATATAGGCCGATAGTTTTTTATATTTTCCGGGTCAAGGTTTGGCTTTTTCAAGAGAGGCTTTATCACTGCCACTTTTAGTGAGTTTGGTACACATCCGGTGGATAGAGAGCTGTATTATAATGTGGCTTATGTTACCGTTCCTTCCCTTTCTTTAGGCTAAGCTTCTAGCTACAATGGCGTTCTATGAAACCTGAATGTACTATGTAACTAACATTTATAGCAATAACTACACATTGTAGCTACAACAGTAACACCAACAATCAATACCCATATCCAATGTTGCTACTTACAAGTGTCTGTCCAGTAGAATAAGGCCATGCCTTGCTTGCTCGAATGTGTCTTCCACCAAAACAAGCCTATGTGCTGAACAGCAACTTTCGGGAGTCAAATCATTTTGGTGGGGGATGGGCAATGCTGGTCACTACCGGTCAAAAGTTTTAGAACACCTACTCATTCAAGGGTTTTCTTTATTCATACTATTTTCTACATTGTAGAATAATAGTGAAGACATCAACACTATGAAATAACACATAGGGAATCATGTAGTAACCAAATAAGTGTTAAACAAATCAAAATATGTTTTATATTTGAGAGTCTTCAAATAACCACCTTTGACTTGATGACAGCTTTGCACACTCTTGGCATTCTCTCAACTAGCTTCACCTGGAATGCTTTTCCAACAGTCTTGAACTTTTTGTCCAGAATACAATGTGTTATGTTTGGGGCCAAACCAATCCAACAGATTACTGAGTACCTCTCTCCATATTGTGGAGTAACTACAATGCTACTCAGTTTTCCCCTATATAACAGCCATTAAACTCTGTAACTGTTTTAATGTCACCATTGGCATCATCGTGAAATCCCTGAGCGATTTCCTTCCTATCTGTCTGTATTATAAGCTCACAGGGATCATTTATGGTGCCTGTAACTGCATTTAGACATAGCCTATTTAAAACAAGTTATGGAATTTTAATAAGAATTTGGTCAGAATTATACACTGTAATTTTAGGCCTTATCAATAGCCTAGTAAATTGAATCTTGTTTATTGACTATGTTTGGCATGTCCATGTCCAGATTGCAATATAAAGTAGGCCTAGCCCCTAAATCAGTGTCAATGCTGTAGCCTATGTTTAACAATGTATTTCCATGTTGAAACAATGCAATTAGAACAATGTGGAAAGCATATATATTCAACATATTTAGCAAATATGGGGCAGGCTATTTAACAAACTAGGCTATAACGTATTCAACATTCTATTTGGAGTTGATGACAATGCAATACATAAAAGACTGTAAATACACGACGTGAAGCAGCCATATATTTAGCCATGGAGCACATTCTGATTGGGCACTGAGGGGCCGAGCCTAGACACTCCCACAACTTGTTTATTCATAAAAACCGAGCCCTTTCGCACCACCGCCAGCTTCTACGCCCATAATTCCAGTTGTGAAAATAGCAAAAATATTGTAGACACACCCCCGAACACATACCGCTACACTCTGAGAAGAAAGGGTTCCAAAAGGGTTCTTCGGCTGTACCCATAGGATAACCCTTTTTGGTTCCAGGTAGAACCCTTTTGGGTTCCATGTAGAACCCTTTCTACAGAGGGTTCTACATGGAACCCAAAAGAGTTCTACCTGTAACCAAAAAATGGATCTTCAAAGGATTCTCCTATGGGGACAGCTAAAGTATCCATTAAGGTCGTAGATAGCGCCTTTTTTTCCAAGAGTGTAATGCCAGCGCTAATATTAACCATTGCGTTAGGTTTGTTGAAATAGAGACTTTAAAGTCAATAGATCATGGTCAGAGGCATCGCAGCTCCCTTAAATGTGTCTTGGCAGGGAAGATTGAGGTGTCTTCTCCTATGTTTCTCTGGGTGGGAGACATGGCAGATCCCTGAAGAAGCCGTGTGTCCATTGTGTTAGCCAGAGTTAGCAATTAGCAAAAAAATTAAGGTATTCTTGAAAACAAATCTTGGGACAGGCCTCAAGGACACATATTAGGTTTAGTCTTGGACTAAAAAGCATGCTCAATAGGGAATCTCCATTTAAATAGCTTCTTAGTCAAGGACTAGAATTAGTCTGTGTCTGGTAAACTAACCCTAACTGCAATCAGATGATCGAGCTCACCATAACAATTGGATGCCTATCACCCTTTGGTGTTGTGACTCCAAAATGTGCTATTCGATTATACAATTGCAGGAAAAGCTGGGCTTCAGATGTGAGATGTTTCTTTTAGAAATTGATTGAAAAGCTTCTATCTTTGGATATCCTCATGATTTGGATATTTGATGAGTTGTTTGTCTCACTTTGGACTGGGATTAGAAAGTTAGAGATAAGTTGTACCACAGCAGGCCAATTTGCAAGAACAGAAGTTTGCTCCAAAGGCTAACACTCAGTTTTTGTCTCTCTATACCTCGTTCCAGTCTATGCCCTCAAGACATTGAATAGAGTGGGGAGCTGTATCTCTATGACAACATACTTTACTGCCATTGTCAGAGTCGGTAGAGCTCAGCTAAAATATCACCTCTCTTTATTTATTTCCTTTGGGCAGCATCATAAACCAACTGGGTTACTGTACCTGGAGAGTGAGGCAAGATTCCTGGATCTGCTTCCCACCTGTGGCTGGCAGCCTTACTGAGAAGTGTGTGTATGTATGGTGTGTGTGTGATTTACAGTACTCTCTCTCCCTCTCTTGCACTCTCTCACCGCTTCACCTGTAAATTAACAGCAGATGTGCATGACTCACTGACAGATGCACATAGTCTATTTCCGAGTCGAGCTGCAATCAGCACTGTGGAGACATGTAGCTAACGCTACACTAGTGAAAGGTGTTAATTTCGCAAATGTTTTATTCATGGGGATGTTTTGATATCATTTGCATGAGGGAGATAAACATTGGATATTTGCACTGGAATTTTGCACTACAAACACATGTACTGTATGCTTACAGGAAATCTCATTATGATATTGGCCGCGTTCCAGACCGACTACAAAGCAGTCAAACTGCACATATTAATCATTGATTTGGGCATCAGATTTCAATATCATTGCAACGTCTGCTTCCAACTCACACCCTCAAACACGTAGATCCCCTGAACGCAGCTCACTCTCCAGATCCCAATCACCTGTTCACACACCTGTATGTCATTATCACACACTATTTAGTTCAGTTCTTTGCACCCAGTCACTGTGAGGTATTGTTTGTTTGGTGACACACGGCTTTCAGAGCTCTGGGTTTCCCGTGAGTTACTCCTCCCGTGTACAATAGATTTTGCCTGCCTCACTAATGATGCCTTTTGCCTATTCCCTGCCTGTACTTTAGCCTATTGGATTTCCTGTTATCTACCTATTACCTGATCTCCTGGACTGCGTTACTAGCCTTTTCCCTGCCTGTACTGTTGCCCTTTTGGACCCCTGTGTATGACCTTCTGCCTGCCCCTGGACCCAGCTACCTGCCTCCTCCTGTGGTCCTTTGCAATAAACACCTGCTGCGCCCTGCACTTGAAACAAGCTCTCTGTCTCCCCTCGTGTTAACTTCTCTGCGCTACGGATCCCTTTAGCGGGATCATTTTCCTAAACAACCGCTGAATTGCAGGGCGCAAAATATTACTAACAATATTTATAATCATGCAATCACAAGTGAAATATACCAAAACACAGCTTAGCTTGTTGTTAATCCACCTATCGTGTCAGATTTTGAAAATATGCTTTGCAGCGAAAGCAATCCAAGCTTTTGTGAGTGTATCAATCAATGCTACAACAGCTAGCCCCAAATTAGCATGGTCACGAAAGTCAGAAAACCACTCAAATTAATCGCTTACCTTTGATAATCTTCGGATGTTTGCACTCACGAGACTCCCAGTTACACAACAAATGTTATTTTTGTTCGATAAATATTACTTTTATAACAAAAAAACGCCATTTGGGTTGCGCGTTATGTTCGGAAAACCAAAGCCTCGTTCCGTTCGACGAAAATTCCAAAAAGTGTCTGTAATGTTCGTAGAAACATGTCAAATGTTTTTTATAATCAATCCTCAGGTTGATTTTAACAAACATAATCGGTAATATTTCAACCGGACCGTAACCTATTCAATAAAAGAGAGAAAGAAAATGTCGCTCATTTTTCAAAATAAAAGCCATGAAACTATGTCTAAAGCCTGGTCACAGCCTGAGGAAGCCATTGGAAAATGAATCTGGTTGATACCCCTTTAAATGGAAGAAAGACGGGCCAGGAAACACAGATTAAAAAAATGAATAAATCACGTCCGGGTTAGATTTTCTCAGGTTTTCGCCTGCAGAATCAGTTTTGTTATACTCACAGACAATATTTATTATATGCATATTCTACGATCTGGACCTGAGAAATAGTCCGTTTACCTTGGGAACGTTATTTAAAAAATAAAAATCTGACCCCTAGCGTCAAGAGGTTTTAATTACAATCATATTGATGCTTTTACTGTCATGTTAAACATTTTCGGAGGTTATGCGGCGGCCTGGAACACAGCCAATGTGTCATCCCACAAAATTATATACTGTAGATGGCAACTGATACATCCTAATTTTGTGCTATTTGCTCAATTAAAGCAAGGCGTTTAGAGTCGTGTTCATTAGGGCATGTTCACACCACAGCAAAACATTTTGCAACGTAAAACAAAAACAGACAAGTTTAAATAGTACCTCCTTGTTTCACTCTGTTTCGGACAGTTTTCTCCCATGTCGTACCTACTTGTTAGATTCTAAATATCAGAGTAAGAACTCGGCGAACATTGTGAAAGCTTTAACCAAGTTTATTCATCCCAAAGAATCGAACAGCTAAACAGACAAAGACATGGTTCTACCAGTGGTGGTATATATACGCCAATTTGGGGTGGAGTCACCTCCTTCTCGCTAAACATTGCATCTTTATTGCTAGGCAGGAAATTAAGTGATACGGGCAATAAACTGTTCCTTCTCCCTTAATGTGACCTGACCTGACTTCGACCCCCTTCATCACTAATCCACGGCTCTCTCCCCTTATCAGTGCTGCCACGTGATTGTTTCCCCTACACTCAGTACATTCCAAACTTAATTGCACTGATCATATACATTCCTCCTACAGATACCCATTAACTTATGGTGTAGACTCTAGACTATGGCACCCCTCATGTCTCGAGCATAGCTAATGATTAATAATATTCAAAGTTTAGAAATCCGAAACCCATCAGTCCATCCTCTTTGAACATTTGATATCATACTGTTCAACATTACATAAACTTGGAAATGACTTAGAAATGGACAAACAATGACAATAAAACATGAACAAAAAATACAACATAATTGACATTCACAGTGAGGTTTAAAAACTTTGAGACTTATGGCCTCTGTTCTATAGGCTCACCATGCACACACTAATTTCCAGTTCTCATAGAACACTGATAATACCGTGTCTGCTGGTGTTGTCGACTCCTTCCATTTAAACTTTCTCCTTCTGGTTCCTAAGACAGTGATAGCACAGACACAGACAGTGATAGCAATGAGAAACACAAAACAACAGTATTAACAAGGTGGTAAGCTATGCATAATTATATGTGCATGAAAACCCAAAGTTTGAAAACATGACAACTCCCACTCTCTCTTCACCTGACTATCCCTTCAGGATACTTTTCTGCTGAGTTTGGCAAAAATGAAAGCCCTGAAAAGACTCCTCTTGCTAGCAAAACATTTTGCAACGTAAAATGAAAACAGACAAGTTTAAATAGTACCTCCTCGTTTCACTCTGTTTCTGACAGTTTTCTCCCATTTCGTATATACTGAACACAATTATTACATTACTGCCATTGTAAGACTGAACTGACCGACCTTGCATGGTAGCCAGACATTTGTTGATCGAGAACGGATTTGAACCCACAGCGTTAGCAACCTTGCAGTGAAGCTCTCTGGCTAGATTCAAATCAAATCAAACTTTATTTGTCACATGCGCCGAATACAACAAGTATAGACTTTACCGTGAAATGCTTACTTACAAGCCCTTAACCCAACAGTGCAGTTCAAGAAGAGTTAAGAAAATATTTACCAAGTAGACTAAACTAAAAAGTAACACAATAACGAGGCTATATACAGGTGGCACCGGTACCGAGTCAGTATGCGGGGGTACAGGTTAGTTGAGAGGTAAGTTGTACATATAGGTGTGGGTGAAGTGACTATGCATAGATAATAAACAGCGAGTAGCAGCAGTGTACAAAAGGGAGGGGAGGGTCAATGTAAATTGTCCGGTGGCAATTTTATTAATTCATTTATTATGGCTTGGGGGTAGAAGCTGTTGAGGAGCCTTTTGGTCCTAGACTTGGCGCTCTGGTATCGCTTGCCGTGCAGTAGCACAGAAAACAGTCTATAACTTAGGTGACTAGAGTCTCTGACAATTTTATGGGCTTTCCTCTGACACCGCCTATTGTATAGGTCCTGGATGGCAGGGAGCTTGGCCCCAGTGATGTACTGGGCCGTACGCACTACCATCTGTAGCGCCTTACGGTCAGATGCCGAGGAGTTGCCATACCAGGCGGTGATGTGACCGGTCAGGATGCTTCGTGTGCACTATGGTGTTGAACGCTGAGCTGTAGTCAATGAACAGCATTCTCACATAGGTGTTCCTTTTGTCCAGGTGAGAAAGGGCAGTGTGGAGTGCGATTGAGATTGCGTCATCTGTGGATCTGTTGGGGCGGTATGCGAATTGGAGTGGGTCTAGGGTGTCTGGGAGGATGCTGTTGATGTGAGTCATGACCAGCCTTTCAAAATACTTCATGGCTACCGATGTGAGTGCCACGGGGCGGTAATCATTTAGGCAAGTTACCTTCGCTTCCTTGGGCACAGGGACTATGGTGGTCTGCTTGAAACATGTAGGTATTACAGACTCGGTCAGGGAGAGGTTGAAAATGTCAGTGAAGACACTTAACAGTTGGACCGCGCATGCTTTGAGTACATGTCCTGGTAATCAATCTGGCCCAGTAGCTTTGTGAATGTGGACCTGTTTAAAGGTTTTGATCTCGTGCAAAATTCAGTATTGCTTGCCTCGAAGCGAGCATAAAAGGCATTTAGCTCGTCTGGTAGGCTCGCGTCACTGGGCAGCTCGCATCTGGGTTTCCCTTTGTAATCCGTAATAGTTTTCAAGCCCTGCCACATCCGACGAAGCGTCCAGATTATAAGAATCCAGATTAGTGTCCCACTCCCGCTCTAGCCTTTAGCTCGATGTGGATGTTGCCTTTAATCCATGGCTTCTGGTTGGGATATGTACGTACAGTCACTGTGGGGACAACGTCGTCGATGCACTTATTGATGAAGCCGATGACTGAGGTGGCGTACTCCTCAATGCCATTGGAAGAATCCCGGAACATATTCCAGTCTGTGCTAGCAAAATAGTCCTGTAGCATCTGCGTCATCTGACCACTTCCATTTTGAGCAAGTCACTGGTACTCCCTGCTTTAGTTTTTGCTTGAAAGCAGGAATCAGGTGGATAGAATTATGGTCAGACTTACAAAATGGAGTGCGGAGGAGAGCTTTGTATGCATCTCTGTGTGTGGAGTAATGGTGGTCTAGGATTTTTTTCTTCTCTGGTTGCACATGTGACATGCTGGTAAAAATTTGGTAAAACTGATTTAAGTTTGCCTGCATTAATGTCCCCGGCCACTAGGTGCGCTGCTTCTGGATGAGAATTTTATTCTTTGCTTATGGCCTTATAGAGTTGGTTGAGAGCAGTCTTAGTGCCAGCTTCGTTCTGTGGTGGTAAATAGACGGCTACGAATAATATAGATGAGAACTCCTTTGGTAGCCACTGTGGTCTACAGCTTATCATACGGTACTCTACCTCAGGCGAGCAATACCTCGAGACTTCTTTAATATAGACATGGCGCACCAGCTGTTATTGACAAATCGACACACCCCCACCTCTCAACTTACCAGAGGTAGCATCTCTGTTCTGCCGTGCATGGAAAATCCCTTTAGCTCTATATTGTCCGTATCGTCGTTCAGCCACGTCTCAGTGAAACATAAGATGTTACAGTTTTTGATATCCCATTGGTATGATAATCTTAATCGTAGGTCATACATTTTATTTTCCAATGATTGCACGTTAGCAAGAAGAACGGATTGCAGTGGGAGTTTACTCGCTCGCCTACGGATTCTCAGAAGTGTACTCCTGTTTCTTTAACCTAACGAAAAACATTTGATCTCCCCTGCAGCCTAAATAAATCGAAATAATTGTTGTCATATCCTCTTCATTATGCAGCAAAAACGTGCAGAACTGACCCAAAGTAAGGACAGCGAGAGGGAGAGACGGTTGGAATTATATTGTGGCAAATGCTTTTTTATCACAGAGGACAAACGGAACGAGGGCAGTTGTAATTGCCAAGCAGTCAGACACACAAAAACTCTGAGTCTGAGCCTGCCTGGCAGGGTTGGTTCAACAAAGCCAAAGCCCCTGGATTGGAGAGCACAATATACAAACATTTTGTCAAAGCTACTAATGACAACCTTGACGACCTCATACCTAACCGGTGGGAATACCGGTGGAGAACCCCCACCCAGGTAGTGGTAGTGCTGGCAAAACTGGCTGCAGTAATCCATGGGGAGGGGGCCAAATTTGGACAATCAGAGAGAGGGTCAATTATTGTGGCACTGGCGGCACAGAATAATCAAATGGTCTGACTGAACAGAGATGCTTAGGAAGAAGGGTCACAACGGGGGAACAGCGCGTGTGTGAGTGTTGGGGGGAAGGGGGGTGCCCGAGCTCCATCAGCTACGACTAGACATTGGTTAACTTTTCTAGGGTAAGGGGCAGCATTCAGAATTTTGGATGTGAGTATAACAGAACTTATTTAGCAGGCGAAACTCCGAGCACACACCATTCAGATTTTTTTTTTTGAGGTCACTCTCTTTTCAATGAGGTTTCATTGGGAAACCAGATTTCTAAGGGACCTGCTTGCAGTTCCTACCGCTTCCACTGGATGTCAACAGTCTTGAGAATTTGGTTGAGGTTATTCCTTTGTGTAATAAATAAGTACGGCCATCTTGAACGAGAGTCACTCGACGTGTCAGGTTTGTTAGAGGCGCGAGACCAGAAAGCTAGCTACAGTTGGTTTTAATCCTGTATTGAACACAGATCATCCCGTCTTCAATTTTATTGATTATTAACGTTAGAAAAATACCTAAAATTGTATTACAAAAGTAATAACAGATAACCTTTGTGATATTTTGTTGTCACGTTTGAGCAAGTTGGAACTGGTGTTTTTCTGGATCAAACGCGCCAAATAAATGGACATTTTGGATATATATCGACGGAATTAATCGAACAAAAGGACCATTTGTGATGTTTATGGGACATATTGGAGTGCCAACAACAGAAGCTCGTCAAAGGTAAGGCATGAATTATATTTTTATTTCTGCGTTTTGTGTCGCGCCTGCAGGGTTGAAATATGCTTATCTCTCTTTGTTTACAATCGTGCTATCATCAGATAATAGCATTGTTTGCTATCGCCGAAAAGCCTATTTGAATTCTGACATGTTGGCTGGATTCACAAACAGTGTAGCTTTAATTTGGTATCTTTCATGTGTGATTTAATGAAAGTTAGATTTTTATAGTAATTTTTATAGTAATTAATTTGAATTTGGAGCTCTGCATTTTCTCAGTGTTTTGCCAAGTGAGACAGTAGCGTCCCGCCTAAACTCAGATTTTTGGATATAAATATGAACTTTACCGAAACAAAAAATACATGTATTGTGTAACATGAAGTCCTATGAGTGTCATCTGATGAAGATCATCAAAGGTTAGTGATTAATTTGATCTTTATTTCTGCTTTTTGTTTACTCCTCTCTTTGGCTGGAAAAATGGCTGTCTTTTTCTGTGACTTGGCTCATACCTAACATAATCGTTTGGTGTGCTTTTGTCGTAAAACCTTTTTAAAATTGGACACTTTGGCTGGATTTACAACAAGAGTATCTTTAAAATGGTGTAAAATACTTGTATGTTTGAGGAATTTAAATTATGGGATTTCTGTTGTTTTGAATTTGGCGCCCTGCAGTTTCACTGGCTGTTGACGAGGTGGGACGCTACCGTCCCACATACCCTAGAGAAGTTAATCAAATCTTGACATTCCTGCTCAATTTGGCATGCCTTCTCAAACAGCTACAACTATATACACATTCACACATCAAGTATTCTCTTGAGTTGGGCTTGGGGATTGAACAACTGTTGAACGTGTGTGTGTGTGTGTGTGTGTGTGTGTGTGTGTGTGTGTGTGTGTGTACGTGCATGAATGAGTGCGTAGGGGGTTGATGGTCGGTCTATCGGTGGAAGGGGAGAGAGGGGTAGAGGTATTTGTGTCGGAGGGGTGGGGTGAGTGCGTGTATACATCCCACATCTGTTGCTATGGGGTAATGATGGATGGAATCACAAGGTGTAGTGTAAAATGAATTGTAATAGCTTGCCAAATGTTTTAATTTTGTACTGCCAGTCCTTGTTATAGGTAAAAATCCTTCGTAGGAAGAGCCTACATTATTCTGGATATTATTCGTCAATTGTGGAAATAATTAACACATGCACAATTTTTTTATGTAAATACAGTACCAGTCAAAAGTTTGGACACACCTACTCATTCAAGGGTTTTCTTTATTTTTACTATTTTCTACATTGTAGAATAATAGTGAAGACATCAAAATTATGAAATAACACATGGGATCATGTAGGAACCAAAAAACGGTTAAACAAATCTAAATATATTTGAGATCCTGTGAAGTAGCCACCCTTTGCCTACTCTTGGCATTCTCTCAACCAGCTTCACCTGGAATGCTTTTCCAACAGTCTTTAAGGAGTTCCCAAATATGCTGAGCACTTGTTGGCTGCTTATCCTTCACTCTGCGGTCCAACTCATCCCAAACCATCTGATGCAGAACTCAATCACTCTCCTTATTGGTCAAATAGCCCTTACACAGCATGGAGGTGTGTTGGGTCATTGTCCTGATGAAAAACAAATGATAGTTCCACTAAGCGCAAACCAGATAGGATGGCGTATCACTGCAGAATGCTGTGGTAGCCATGCTGGTTAAGTGTGCCTTGAATTCTAAATAAATCACCCACAGTGTCACCAACAAAGCACCCCCACACCATCACACCTCCTCCTCCATGCTTCATGGTGGGAACCACACATGCGGAGATCATCCGTTCACCGACTCTGCGTCTCACGAAGACACGGCGGTTGGAACCAAAAATTTCAAATTTGGACTCATTAGACCAAAGGACAGATTTTCACTGGTCTAATGTCCATTGCTTGTGTTTCTTAGCCCAAGCAACTCTCTTCTTATTATTGGTTTCCTCTAGTAGTGGTTTCTTTGCAGCAAATCAACCATGAAGGCCTGATTCAGGCAGTATCATCTGAACAATTGATGTTGGGATGTGTCTGTTACTTGAACTCTTTGAAGCATTCATTTGGGCTGCAATTTGTTAGGCTGATAACTCTAATGAACTTATCCTCTGCAGCAGAGGTCTTACTTTCCTGTAGCGGTCCTCATGAGAGCCAGTTTCATCATAGCGCTTGATGGTTTTTGTGATTGCACTTGGAGAAACTTTCAAAGTTCTTGAAATGTTGTGCACTGACTGACTTTCATGTCATAAAGGAATGATGGACTGCCGTTACTCTTT
The DNA here is from genome assembly GCF_045679555.1 of Salvelinus alpinus. Taxonomy (NCBI): domain Eukaryota; kingdom Metazoa; phylum Chordata; class Actinopteri; order Salmoniformes; family Salmonidae; genus Salvelinus; species Salvelinus alpinus. The sequence continues at coordinate 50,375,781 of NC_092108.1, read as the reverse complement.
GCATATTTGAGCAGTTCTTGCCATAATATGGACTTGGTCTTTTTCCAAATAGGGCTATCTTCTGTATATCGCCCCTACCTTGTCACAACATAACTGATTGTCTCAAATGCATTAAGTGTTTAGCATTAAATTCCACAAATGAACTTTTAACAAGGCACACCTGTTAATTGAAATGCATTCTTAGTGACTACCTCGTGAAGCTGGTAGAGAGAATTTCAAGAGTGTGCAAAGCTGTACCAGGGCAAAGGGTGGCTATGTTGAAAATATAACATATATTTTGATTTGTTTAACACTTTTCTGGTTACTACATGATGTGTTATTTCATAGTTGTGTTGTCTTCACTATTATTCTACAATGTAGAAACTAGTAACAATAAAGACAAAAAACTTGAATGAATATGGGTGTGTCCAAACTTTTGAATGGTATTGTATATCTTTTTAAAACTACAAATAATACTGTCGTGGCCAAAAGTTTTGAGAATGACACAAATATCATTTTTCACAGTCTGCTGCCTCAGTTTGTATGATGGCAATTTGCATATACTCCAGAATGTTATGAAGAGTGATCAGATGAATTGCAATTATTTGCAAAGTCCCCCTTTGCAATGCAAATGAACTGAATCCCCCAAAAACATTTCCACTGCATTTCAGCCCTGCCACAAAAGGACCAGCTGACATCATGTCAGTGATTCTCTCATTAACACAGGTGTGAGTGTTGACGAGGACAAGGCTGGAGATCACTCTGTCATGCTGATTGAGTTCGAATAACAGACTGGAAGCTTCAAAAGGAGGGTGGTGCTTGGAATCATTGCTCTGTCAATCATGGTTACTTGCAAGGAAACCCGTGCCGTCATCATTGATTTCCACAAAAAGTGCTTCACAGGCAAGGATATTGCTGCCAGTAAGATTGCACCTAAATCAACCATTTATCAGATAATCAAGAACTTCAAGGAGAGCGGTTCAATTGTTGTGAAGAAGGCTTTAGGGTACCCAAGAAAGTCCAGCAAGCGCCAGGACCGTCTCCTAAAGTTGATTCAGCTGCGGGATCGGGACACCACCAGTACAAAGCTTGCTCAGGAATGGCAGCAGGCAGGTGTGAGTGCATCTGCACGCACAGTGAGGCGAAGACTTTTGGAGGTTGGCCTGGTGTCAAGACGGGCAGCAAAGAAGCCACTTCTCTCCAGGAAAACATCCGGGTCAGACTGATATTCTGCAAAAGGTACAGGGATTGGACTGCTGAGGACTGGGGTAAAGTCATTTTCTCTGATGAATCCCCTTTCCAATTGTTTGGGGCATCCGGAAAAAAGCTTGTCCGGGGAAGACAAGGTGAGCGCTACCATCAGTCCTGTGTCATGCCAACAGTAAAGCATCCTGAGACCATTCATGTGTGGGGTTGCTTCTCAGCCAAGGGTGTGGGCTCACTCACAATTTTGCCTGAGAACACAGCCATGAATAAAGAATGGTACCAACACATTCTCCGAGAGCAACTTCTCCCAACCATCCAAGAACAGTTTGGCGACGAACAATGCCTATTGACTCTTTGCATCAACTTCATGTAATTGTCAATAAAAGCCTTTGACACTTATAAAATGCTTGTAATTATACTTCAGTATTCCATAGTAACATCTGACAAAAATATCTAAAGACACTGAAGCAGCAAACTTTGTGAAAATGTATATTTGTGTCATTCTCAAAACGTTTGACCACAACTGTACAACAGAGGCTAAAGAGTTAATCTGGTTCTGTTCTGTAGGTTTCACTATGTGTTCTTTTCAAAGGATGTGTTCCAATCTCTCAAAGGACTTAGGATTCATGTCTACAGAGGTGGTCTGTCAGTCACTGGAACGACAACCCAACTTGGGATGGGGGGGGGGGGATTTAGTGGGTGGAATATTGTAGGACAATTGGAGGTTGACTCAGTCGCAATGCAAATATCATGGTACACCTATATGGACATTCAATCAGCATTGTACTTTTTAATGGTACATTTGCAAACACATTGCGGTAAATCGAATTGAAACTTGTATATCATTATGCTAAGTGGTGAAATAAGTTTAGCTAGTTATAAATGTAAAGGCTTAGTGATTAAAAAGAAAAGACAATCAGTTTTTACCTGGCTAAAAGACAATGAAACATACAGTTGAAGTCGGAAGTTTACATTCACCTTAGCCAAATACATTTGAACTCAGTTTTTCACAATTCCTGACATTTAATCCTAGTAAAAATGTCCTGTCTTAGGTCAGGTAGGATCACCACTTTATACTAAGAATGTCAGAAAAACAGTAGAGAGAATGATTTTTTTCAGCTTTTATTATTTTCATCACATTCCCAGTGTGTCAGAAGTTTACATACACTCAATTAGTATTTGGTAGCATTGCCTTTAAATTGTTTGACTTGGGTCAAACACTTTGTGTAGCCTTCCACAAGCTTCCTACAATAAGTTGGGTGAATTTTGTCCCATTCCTCCTGACAGAGCTGGTGTAACTGAGTCAGGTTTGTAGGCCTCCTTGCTCGCACACGCTTTTTCAGTTCTGCCCACAAATGTTCTATATGATTGAGGTCAGGGCTTTGTGACGGCCACTCCAATACCTTGACTTTGTTGTCCTTTAGCCATTTTGCCAAAACTTCGAAGTATGCTTGGGGTCATTGTCCATTTGGAAGACCCATTTGCGACCAAGCTTTAACTTCCTGACTGATGTCTTGAGATGTTGCTTCAATATATCCACATAATTTTCCTCCTCATGATGCCATCATTTTTGTGAAGTGCACCAGCCCCTCCTGCAGCAAAGCACCCCCACAACATGATGCTGCCACCCCCATTCTTCACGGTTGGGATGGTGTTTTTCAGCTTGCAAGCCTCCCCCTTTTCCCTCCAGACATATCGATGGTCATTATGGCCAAACAGTTCTATTTTTGTTTCATCAGACTAGAGGACATTTCTCCAAAAAGTACAATCTTGTGTCATTTGCAAAACGTAGTCTGGCTTTTTATGGCGGTTTTAGAGCAGTGGCTTCTTCCTTGCTGAGCGGCCTTTCAGGTTATGTCGATATAGTACTCGTTTTACTGTGGATATATATACTTTTGTACCTGTTTCCTCCAGCATCTTCATAAGGTCCTTTGCTGTTGTTCTGGGATTGATTTGCACTTTTCGCACCAAAGTACGTTCATCTCTAGGAGACAGATCCTCCTTCCTGAGCGGTATGTTGGCTGCGTGGTCTCATGGTGTTTGTACAGATGAACATGGTACCTTCAGGCATTTGGAAATTGCTCCCAAGGATGAACCAGACTTGTGGAGGTCTACAGGTTTTCTGAGGTCTTGGCTGATTTCTTTTGATTTTCCCATGATGTCAAGCATAGAGGCACAGAGTTTGAAGGTAGGCCTTGAAAAACATCCACAGGTACACTTCCAAATGATTCAAATTATGTCAATTAGCCTATCAGAAGCTTTTAAAGCAAGACATAATTTTCTGGAATTTTCCAAGCTGTTTAAAGGCACAGTCAACTTAGTGTATGTTATCTTCTGACCCACTGGAATTGTGATACAGTGAATTATAAGTGAAATAATCTGTCTGTAAACAATTGTTGGAAAAATTACTTGTGTCAGAGAAGGCCGATTGGCCGATTTTACTGTGTCGAAAAGGGACAACGCAATCCCCTCTAGTTAATGCCCTTGTTATCCTGGAGGTGCTTTCCTTGAGCATAATATGCCAGGATAGAGATGGAGGGACAAGACCATTCAGGATCTTAAGACAAGGCTTGCATCTACATACTGCTTAAAGCTATCCAGGCTAAAAAAATTATGTTTGTAAATGATATGACAATGGCGGTAACTATTTGGTTTGTTATATAAAATCTTAAGTGTTTGTTTGTAGAGTGATTCAATTGGTTTCAGAATAGTAGCACCTGCTTGTGACCAGCATGTGAGTCAATATCTCAAATGTGAGTAGATCATTGCATGCATATATAGTTTGGCGGCCTCCAGAGGAAGGAAATATCTTATAAATCTATAATCACCTTCTTCAGATGTTTGGAGTCCAAAATGACACCAAGATACCTGAAGTTAGACACACATTTCAGATTCTACCCATTAATAAGAACAGCTCGTTGGGAAGAATCAATGGATTTCTTAGAGAAGTACATACAGTCTTGTCGATATTTAAAATCATTTGTCATCCATTTAGAAACATGTACAATAGCTTCAGTTAACTTGTTAACAACCAATTGTCTATTTTTTGAGTGTACATAAAGAACTGTATCATCTGCATGTTAACTTGTTGGCAAGCAAGTGGGAGATCATTTATATAGATGGTTAACAGAAGTGGGCCTAATATTGACCCTTGTGGGACCCCAATGTTATAGTTAAGAGAGTTCATTGAAATGGTTACTTGCATAGATAGCGAGTCTTTTGTTTAGACATATAGCTAGCTAGCTAAACAATGAACAATTATCCGAACTCATAACGTTACTACCCTGCATGAATCTACAGGTAGCTAACCACCAGGTTCAATGTTAGCTAGCTAGTTAACATTAAGCTATAACTAGCAATGCAACTGGCTCTGTGATCCAAATAATATTACTACACAGATCATACATGTAAGGTTAGCTAGTGAGCCAGCCAGCTAACGTTAGCTAGCTAGCTAACAGTACGCTTTAACTTGAAATGAAAACAACTTTGACAAAATAAGAAATGTGTAATATCTGAAAATGTAGCTAGCTAGTCTATCTTACCTGTATACATGGATGGATTCTTCTCCCTCTCTGTCATGGATGCGATGGTTGCCCATAGTTTGAAGATGTAATCCGGAGACAGATGTTTTATACCATAGCCTTCTGTGTTCTCTTTTCGACCCTCTTTGCATAATTGCAATCAAACGGCAGAATCTCCTTAGCTATCATACTCTAATTCCACTGATTTCAAAACTTGGCCTTCCAAAAAGTGGAGAACAACGCTTTTGCAGTTCTACTACGTGATATCTTAAAAAAAAATGCACGTTGGAAAGGATTACCTACACATACTGACCAGCTGACAGAAGCGTGCTACATGGCAGACCAATCCAAACTCATCTCTCGGCATGTCCAGCCCACCTACAATCATGGCTAGCGGGAAGGTTCATGTCTTTTTCCATTGCTAAGCCAACTAGACTCCTAAAATATATTTTGATTTGTTTAACACTTTTTTGGTTACTACGTAATTCCATATGTGTTATTTCATAGTTTCGATGACTTCACTATTATTCTACAATGTTAAATAGTTTCAATAAAGAAAAACCCTGGAACGAGTAGGTGTGTCCAAACCTTTTACTTGTACTGTCCTAATATTGAGTTGCATCCCCTTTTCGTGGGCGTGGAAGATTTTTTTGTATGAGATAGGACTGTTGTCGGGGGATTGTTGTGTTTGGCCCCTCTGGCCCCCCTCCCAGAGGTTTCTTTTCACTTCATCTGCTGACTCGAGCCAAAATCCTCACTCCTCCCTAGCTCCGCAGCTGGCCTGCCTTATCAGAGACTAACTATTGCCCTTTGTGTCCTTCCTTAGAAACATGGATTTTATGCACCCCCATTGTCTCACTCAGTAACTTTCCATATGGCAAGTCCTTATCTACCCTTCTATTGACCCAACATATACATTCCTTATACATGCAAATAATCAATAAGTTCTAGTATGGTAACATGAATAAGTATATTTCAAGATGGAATCCAACACTAGTAAGACAAAATGTCTAGACCAATTAATTAAATATACCTCTTGATTATAAAGATGTTATATGTGCTACATTATCATGCATCTCATACAGAATGTGTCCATAGGGCCATAGGTCATTATACTATACACAAAGTTTGTAGGAAGTTGCAAATGAGATAAAAAATAGTCTGATTTAAAATATCTGTATTTATACCTTCAAACGATTCTACAGTGGAGAATTTAGCGTGCCGAGTAACCTTGACCTGTCTGTTATCCCTGATTCATAATTTATATTAAGGTAAAGATTCAGATGAAGATGACGTGAACAAGACAAAATGAGCTTGTTAAAAAGCAAACATACAGTACGTTGTCTGGCCATGAAAACCACTGAGTTGTCGTCGAGCTCTGACTCTTTATGAGGAAACTTCCAGACTTCCTACACAGACTGTTTTCTGATGGCTTTAAAATGAATGTTTTCTTAAAGGGATAGTTCACCCAAATTAGAAAAGTACTTATTGGTGCTCTTACCCAGTCTATTTACAAAGTAATACAGCAACCCATGCTTTGGTTTTGTTTACCTGGACACTGTTGCCAAATGCTAACTTTTTAGTCTCTGAAATTGTCTGAAATTGATCCTGTAGCTCTATGAAGTTAACTTAAGACACTTACAGATACAGGTGTGTGGTGAATGTGTCAGTCAATCGTGTTAGGTTCTTATATTTCAGAGTAAATAACCCAAGGACACTAGAGAAGCTTAACCAAGTTTAATTCTTCCCAAAGGTTCTGTACAGCTGTATTCAGACAACACAACATTTGTCCCATCCAGATATTTATATCCCACTTAACCTGTTATGGCTGCAGCCCGACGTCAGCCCGACGCCGGTACACCTATGACAACATCCAGCTCAAGTGCAGGGCGCGAAATTCAAAATCTATTTTTTTTAAATATTTAACTTTCACACATTAACAAGTCCAATACAGCATTTGAAAGATAAACATCTTGTCAATCCAGCCAACATGTCCGATTTTTTAAATGTTTTACAGAGAAAACACCACATATATTTATGTTAGCTCACCACCAAATAAAAAAGGAGGACAGACATTTTTCACAGCACAAGTAGGATGCAAGTAGGATGCACAAGCCAACCTAACTAACCTAGAACCAACCTAAATAACCTAGAAAAAACTACCTCAGATGACAGTCCTATAACATGTTACACAATAAATCTATGTTTTGTTCAAAAAATGTGCATATTTTAGCTATAAATCAGTTTTACATTACTGCTACCATCATAGCTACAGTCAGAAATCGCACGGGAGTAGCCAGAGAAAATACAGACACCAACGTCAACTACTAATTACACATCATAAAACATTTCAGAACAATATATGGTGGATAGCTAATGAAAGAGAAAGATCTTGTGAATAGAGCCAATATTTCCGATTTTTCAAGTGTTTTACAGCGAAAACACAATATATCGTCATATTAGCTTACTACAATAGCTAACATCACAACAGCATTGACTCAAGGCAAACGGTAGCATAGCACAGTTCGACAGATATATGAAAAAGCATCCCAAATTGGGTCCTTATCTTTGTTGATCTTCCATCAGAATGTTCTCCAAGGGGTCCTTTGTTCAGAAATGTCTTTATTTCGATCCAGAACGAACAATTTCCCTCTTGAATTAGCAAGCACACTGGCAGTGCGACGCTAACCTCTCCATCTTGAAAAAATTATTGCGTCGCATCACGTCTAAAGTCCAGAATACATTTCAATAATATAATTAAACTATATTGAAATAACATACTTTAGGATGATATTGTGACATGTATCAAATAAAATCGAAGCCAGAGATCATATTCACCTTTACAGAGTGTTTTCCAGGAGCCGAGTCCAGGTCCTACTTCGCGCCCAGAAAGAAAAATAAACTGCGCAACACTCACTCCAAGAGGTTGTGTTCAATCCCAGGACGAGATAATCAAGTGATTTCTTCTCTCACTTCCGCATGACACCCAGAGGAAGGCGTATGACGTGTTTCTACAGTCCTAAGTGACATGCCCTTTTATAGACAAGGGCTTGAAGAGCGACATCGATTTTGGAAATCTCACTTCCGGATAGGAAATGGGCTGTAAAAATAGTTCTGTTCCACTTAGAGAAATAATTAAAACGGTTTTAGAAACTACAGACTGTTTCCTATCCAATGGTAATAATAATATGCATATTGTAAGAGCAAAAATTGATTAAGAGGCCGTTTGAAAATTTGCACATATTTTCCAGTTTTTCAATACGCCCCCTGCAGCCATAACAAGTTAAGACACTCCTCCTCCTCTCCAATCCTTACAATTTATGGCTCTACAGGAAGCTAATAAAGAGGGTAACAGGATACCAAACATTTATTACTCTCTTAGGAGACTCTGTCCTCACCTCCTGACCTCAACCCCTCTTTCATCTAATACACAGATGTCCATCTGTCTTTCCGTTATCAACACGTCGCTCTCCTCTCCATCAAACACATTCCAAAGCCTTCTGGCTTTCTACAGAGAACCCTTAACTTCCTCCTTTGATTCTATGCTTCTTCTCTATCATTTATTTAATATCTCAATGTTCAAAATGTCAAACCCAACAATGGAAACTGATGTTGTTTTAGGGCAGGACATGCAACTGGGTATTGCTTCAAACATTTAGCTTCCCTGCATTTACACCATCAGCTACCAGATACATGCTTCAAAGACCAGTGCATTTGGTTGACCCTTGACCTCACCTCGATCCTTGACCTCATGTTTCTCTCTTGTTTATTTTTTCAGTGCACCCATTACAAGTGGGAAAGGGCATAATTCTGATCACAGTGACGGACATCAATGACAACGCACCCGTCTTCGCCATCGAGTACGAGACCTACCTTTGTGAGAGTGCCAGACCTGGACAGGTATGTCAACATCTAAATATCCTATGCCTCCAAAAGCTACTATTTGTAATGGAAAACCACAGTGACAAATACATTTTACACTGGACTGACACAATTTAATGTTCTGAGGCAGTTCAAAGAGGATGTGACGGGATTCTGGTAGTGCTGTTATATTGGGTAAAAAAATAATTTTGGCTGTCATTGTCGCAATTAAAACAAAACATGAATAATTGGACATATGAATAATTAGGCACATTTTGGAGACAGAAAACTATTATCTGCGCAATAATTCTCTCATAGTCAACTGTATAATTGCAGGAGTGGTCAGGTGAAAGGAGTTAGATGCGTCACATGGATCTCCATAGCAGGTGCCTAATCAGGGGATCAAAGCATTGTGCTGCCATGTGGAAAAAGTTTTTAAAGAGCGATGAAAAACAGGGGGATTGTTGGGGGGATTGTGGCATGAAATTGATTTGTGCGAAAGCGTGGTGTGGTATCAAGTGCTCGGTGTCAGCTCACCACGACAGCCAACTGGCCACGCTGACACCACATGTTTACTTATGCATCCTCCGTGGTGTGAGAGCACAGCTGAGATGTGTGTGTGTGTGTGTGTGTGTGTGTGTGTTGCCTGCTGCCTGCGTATGCATGTGTTTGACATTACACCTGTGTGTGTGACGAAATGGCATCATTAAGACGTTCATGCTATTGCAAATAAGCTCCACATTCCCGCATTCCATACGAAAATAATAGCAGTGAATTTTTCACACCACATTGGCATTCCCCATACTCAAAAATGTATTGTATTACACCAATTGAAAGACAGTTAAACGGTCTCTTCAAGCAGCCATTATAATAATATACCTTCACACACATCTGTCCGAAAACAATTACAATGGGAGATGATAGCTGACAACGTCTTAACTTTAGCTAATTTTTATTCATTATTACAGGAAAATAAACTCACAACAGGATCATTCCTTACAAGTTAATGTCAAGCTAATTACATAAAATAACTTACAGTTGTGAGTGTGACGTAATAAAAGCAAGGCATTCTGATCATTTTTGAACTTGGACACTGTCTTGTTGGCCTAACTTTATATCCTAATTTGTCTTTGGTGCAGGTCATGTTGTTCTTCATATTACCATCTCTGGTAAACACACACTATATCAAATAAAAGCTACGTTTATTTGTCACATGCACAGGATACAGAAGGTGTAAACGGTACAGTGAAATGGTTAAATGCATAGTGGAGTCTTATGTTTACGTATGTAGCTAATCCCAACTCATAAGGTTACTACCATGCATGATTCTGCAGGTAGCTAAAGCTAACCAACTAGGTTCAATATTAGCTAGCTAGCTAACATTAGGCTATTACTAGCAATGCAAATGGATTTCTGAGATACGAAAAATATTTACGACACAGATAATACACGTAACATTAGCAAGCAAGCCAGCCATTCCACTGATTTCAAAACTCGGTCAACTTCTTCTGTGACAACAACACGGTTGATCGCCGTTAAAGTCTGCAGGTCTGCCCAAGCTGACAGACAACAATGGTATGTTCCCCAATAACCAACCACAATCATTCACAATGTCAGCTCTGGATGAGTGGCATTTAAAACATGCACTCTGATGATTGATGAGGACAGCCTGCAACTCCTCCTCAACACAGGAGCTAATGTGTCTCTGATTAACTTAGAGACATATAGACAGTTTCTCCCACCAACCATTGGGCATCCCCTCAACTGCCCTATGTGGTTATGCCAACTCCAAAATTGACATTGTGGGATCCATCCAGCTACCTCTTAAATACGGGGAGAAAGCTTCGCCAGCTGTTTAGTTTTAATGTGTCTCGCCAATAGGGCTCGACCTGTTCAACAGCCTACCCTTCTCCCTTTTGGACACCAGTGGTTCAGAGATCTTCACTGTCGCCACCCTGTGGCAGCAACAGCACCCTGCACCCTGCGCTGGGATGCCTCTTCTCCTTTGCACATCAGCCCCTGATTGATCCCACCGTGACCCCCCCTCTACTCCGCGTTCCACTGGCCCTGCGAGCAGATTTCGTTGCCGAGCTCCAGCACCAGCTAGAGGAAGATATCATCAAGCCTATCGATGCATCCCCCTGGATCTCCAACCTGGTGGTGGTAAAAAATTAATCAGGGGGCCTGCGTACCTGTGTGGACCATAGAGCAGCAAATAAGACCATCATCCCAGATAAATAACCCCTGCCCACTGCTGAAGAGCTCACTTCTCTGTTCTACGACTCCACTGTGTTCACCAAGCTGGACTTCCATCAGGGATACCTACAGGTGCCGCTACACCACAGAAGCCGCAACCTCACAGCATACATCACACACTTAGCTGTCTTCCACTACAAGCGCATGGCATTCGGATTAAGCTCTCCCCAGCTGCTTCCAAAATATTATGATGTCTGTCTTCACGGGGATCCCATCTATCTCGATGACATTGTTGTTCATGGGCCCACTACCAGGGTCAATGATGAGCGCCTACACAGCGTGTTCACTTCACTGCCAAAACACCACCTCACTCTCAATGGAGAAAAGTGTTTCTTCTTCGCCCCTGCCATTGACTTTGTGGGATTTTGCCTCCTAGCCAAGGGGATTTCCCCACTCCCCCCCTTACACTGAAGTGATCCACCATATTCCAGAGCCAACCTCTGCTGCCCAGGTTGCATCCTTCCTGGGTATGATATCGTACAACCTCTGTTTCCTACCACAGAACTCATCCACAACCGCTCTGTTGCGCCACCTGCTGAATAAAGTGGTGCTCCGATGCTGTGCATCTCCTTAAATCACAGCTCATCTCATCACCGGTCTTGGCCCACTTCGACCTCCCAAGCACCACCCTTGTCACGTGCGATGCCTATGCCGTTGCCGTAGGAGCAGTGCTGTCCCGGCTGAAAAATGGACAGGAGAGGCCGATCGCCTTCGCCTCCCGAGCCCTTAGCCCACAGAGCAGAGATATTCTGTGGATGAGCGGGAGGCTCTAGCATGCGTCTGGGCATGTGAACGGTGGCACATGTATCTGTACTGACATGCATTCACACTTCGGACGGACCACTAAGCGCTCACCACCGTTCTGGCCACGTCTGGTACAGGCCTCAAACCTCTCCACCTCTACCACTGGTTGAACTTCTGCCTCAAGTTCATAAGTCTCTAAGAGCTTTACCCACCTGGATTGTACAATATTGACACATTGTTATTAAAACAATTCTTCAAGCTCTGTCAAGGTCATTGTTGATCATTGCTAGATTTTCAAGACGATTTAAGTCAAAACTAACTAGGCCACTCAAGAACATTCACTGCAGCCAACACCATGTTTGATATTTTGAAGAGTGATTCTCAGTGATGTTTTGTGTTGGATTTCCCCCGAACATAATGCTTTGCTTTACTCAGCAAACTGGATGCAGTTTATCACAGTGCCATCCGTTTTGTTACTAAAGCACCTTATACGACCCACCACTGCGACCTGTATGCCCTAGTCGGCTGGCCCTCGCTACATGTTCGTCGTCAGACCCACTGGCTCCAGGTCATCTACAAGGCTATACTAGGTAAAGTGCCGCCTTATCTCAGTTCACTGGTCACGATGGCTACACCCACCTGTAGCACGCGCTCCAGCAGGTGTATCTCACTGATCATCCCTAAAGCCAAAACCTCATTTGGACGCCTTTCCTTCCAGTTCTCTGCTGCCTGCGACTGGAACGAATTGCAAAAATCTCTGAAGTTGGAGACTTTTATCTCCCTCAACAACTTTAAACATCTGCTATCCGAGCAGCTAACCGATCGCTGCAGCTGTACATAGTCCATCGGTATATAGCCCACCCAATTTACCTACCTCACCCCCCCATACTGCTTTTATTTATTTACTTTTCTGCTCTTTTGCACACCAGTATCTCTACTTGCACATGATCATCTGATGATTTATCACTCCAGTGTTAATCTGCTAAATTGTAATTATTCGATTTATTGCCTACCTCCTCATGCCTTTTGCACACATTGTATATAGATTCTCTTTTTTCTACCATGTTATTGACTTGTTTATTGTTTACTCCATGTGTAACTCTGTGTTGTTGTCTGTTCACACTGCTATGCTTTATCTTGGCCAGGTCGCAGTTGCAAATGAGAACTTGTTCTCAACTAGCCTACCTGGTTAAATAACGGTGAAATAAATGTAAAAAATTGTATTTGCTTTGTATTTTTTTCAGTTTAACTTTAGTGCCTTCTTGCAAACAGGATGCATGTTGTGGAATATTTTTATTCTGTACAGTCTTTTCACTCTGTCATTTAGGTTAGTATTATGGGGTAACTACAATGTTGTTGATCTATCCTCAGTTTTTTGCTCTCACAGCCATCTGTAACTGTTTTAAAGTCCCCATTGGCCTCATGGTAAAATATCTGAGCGGTTTTCTTTCTCTCCGGCTACTGAGTTAGGAAGAACACCTGTATCTTTGTTGTGACTGGGTGTATTGATACACCATAAAGTGTAAATAATAACTTTCCCATGCTCAAAGGGATATTCAATGTCTGCTTTTTTATTTTTTTACCCATCTACCGATAGGTGCCCTTCTTTGCGATGCATTGGAAAACCTCCCTGGTCTTTGTGGTTGAATCTGTGTTTGAAATTCACTGCTTGAATGAGGGACTTTACATATACTTGTATATGTGGGGTACAGAGATGAGGTAGTCATTCAAAAACCATGTTAAACACTATTATTGCACACAGATAAACTTGTTATGTGACTTGTTATGCACATTTTTACCCCTGAATTTATTTAGGCTTGCCATAACAAAGGGGTTGAATATTTATTGACTCCAGATATTTCAGCTTTTCATTTTTAATTCATTTGTAAACATTTCTAAAAACATAATTCCACTTTGACGTGGGATATTGTGTGTAGGCCAGTGACACAAAATCTCAATGTAAATTTTAAATTCAGGCAGTAACACATCAAAATGTGAAAAAAGTCAAGAGGTGTGAATACTTTCTGAATGCACAGTATATATTAAATAGTCAGTGGTATAAGTTATATAATTAGTAGTATACAGACCTATGTCCAATGTATGCATGTTTCATTAATTTGAACAATAGGCTTAATTGAGCTAACATATGCCATTGCCCGTAGAGACACATAAGGCAAGGCCGAGGAGATGATATCTCCTATATGATAACTATACAGTATATTATAAACTGGGTGGTTCAATCCCTAAATGCTGATTGGCTGACAGCCGTGGTATATCAGACCATATATCACGGGTATGACAAAATATTTATTTTTACTGCCCTAATTACGTTGGTAACCAGTTTATAATAGCAATAAGGCACCTCGGGGTTTTGTGGTATATGGCCAATATACCAGGGCTAAGGGCTGTGTCCAGGCACTCCGCGATGCGTCGTGCTTAAGAACAGCTCTTAGCCGTGGTATATTGGCCATATACCACACCACCTTGGGCCTTATTACTTAATTATATACTCCTCCAATTCAAATCTGGACATCGAAGCCAGTTCCACAGCTTTTTTTGTCAATCCCCTCTAATCAGGGACTGATTTAGACCTGGGACACCAGGTGTGTTCAATTAATTATCAGTTAGAACAGAAAACCAGCAGTATCCCGGATCTCGTAGGGTGGGATTTGAATACCCTGTTATATAATGTAGTTAGTGGGATTCAATCTCATATGTAATGAGTATATAGTAAGTGTTATTCACACGTGGCTTGAATGAATACTTGTGAGTTGTTTAAAAGTTAGGCTTACATTTTTTGAGGAGATAATATATCCTATATGATAACTATTGGTAGTGGTTGTCAATATCCTATATAATAACTATATATATTAAATAGTTGTATTCACACCTGGATCAAATGTACAGTGCATTCGGATTAAGACTTTTACCACATTTTGTTAGTCTTATTCTAAAAATATATTTTTCATTCCCGTCATCAATCTACACATAATACACCATAGTGACAAAGCAAAAACAGGTTTTTAGAACATTTTGAAATATTATAATTAGCTAAGTTTTCAGACCCTTTACTCAGTATTTTGTTGAAGCACCTCTGGCAGCGATTACAGACTCAAGTATTTTTGGGAATGACGCTACAAGCTTGGCACACCTGTATTTGGGGAGTTTCTCCCATTCTTCTCTGCAGATCCTCTCAACGTCTGTCAGGTTGGATAGGGAGCGTCGCTGCACAGCTATTTTCAGGTCTTAACAAAATCCTGTCTCGGAGCTCTACGGACAATTCCTTCGACCTCATGGCTTGGTTTTTGCTCTGACATGCACTGTCAACTGTGAGACCTTATATAGACAGGTGTGTGCCTTTCCAAATCATGTCCAATCAAATGAATTTACCACAGGTGGGCTCTAATCAAGTTTTAGAAACATCTCAAGGATGATCAATGGAAACAGGATGCACCTGACCTCAATTTCGAGTCTCATAGCAAAGCGTCTGAATTCTTATGTAAATAAGGTATTGCTGTTTTTTATTTGCAATACATTAGCAAAAATGTCTAAACTGTTTTTGCTATGTCATTATGTGATATTGTGTTTAGATTGATGAGAAAAATTTATAATTTAATACATTTTAGAATAAGGCTGTATTGTAAAAAAATTGAAAAAGTCAAGGGGTCTGAATACTTTCCGAATGCACTATATGCATTTAAAAGTAAGACATGTTTTTAGTTTTTTTGTAGAGTACCTGAATACTACCCTGGTCTCAGTTCTGTTTGTGCTGTATAACCAATTACTATGGTCATTGTAATGCCAAACATGGAGCTTTCCTGACAAACGTGGAGTTGACATACTAAACTTTGAGTTGACATAGCATGACAACAACTACACTGAACGGAAATATAAATGCAACATGTAAAAATGTCAACAATTTTACTGAGTTACAGTCCATATAAGGAAATCAGTCAATTGAAATACATTCATTACACCCTAATCTATGGATTTCACATGACTGGGAATACAGATATGCATCTGTTGGTCACAGATACCTTAAATAAAAGGTAGGGGTGTGGATCAGAAAACCAGTCAGTACCTGGTATGACCACCATCTGCCTCATGCAGCGCGACACATCTCCTTTGCATAAAGTTGATCGGGCTGTTGATTCTGGCTTGTGGAATGTTGTCCCATTCCTCTTCAATGGTTGTGCAAAGTTGTTGGATATTAGCGGGAACTGGAACACGCTGTCGTACACAACGATCCAGAGCATCCCAAACGTGCTCATTGGTGACATGTCTGGTAAGTATGCAGGCCATGGACATTTTCAGCTTCCAGGAATTGTGTGCAGATCCTTGCGACATGGGGCCGTGCATTATCATGCTGAAACATGAGGTGATGGCGGCGGATGAATGGCACGACAATGGGCCTCAGGATCTCGTCACGGTATCTCTGTGCATTCAAATTGCCATGGATAAAATGCAATTGTGTTCATTGTCCGTAGCTTATGCCTGCTCATACCATAACCCCACCGCCACCATGGGGCTCTTTGCTCACAACGTTGACACCAGCAAACCGCTCACTCACACAACGCCATCTGCTATCTGCCTGGGACAGTTGTAACTGGGATTCATCCGTGAAGAAGATACTTCTCCAGCATGCCAGTGGCCATCGAAGGTGAGAATTTGCCCACTGTTATGACACCAAACTGCAGTCAGGTCAAGACCCTGATGAGGATGACTAGCATGTAGATGAGCTTCGCAGAGATGGTTTCTGACAGTTTGTACAAACCCACAGTTTCATCAGCTGTCCGGGTGGCTGGTCTCAGACGATCCCGCAGGTAAAGATGCCGGATGTGGAGGTCCTGGGCTGGCGTGGTTACATGTGGTCTTTGGTTGTGAGGCGGGTTGGACGTACTGCCAAATTCTCTAAAACAACGTTGGAGGCGGCTTATGCTAAAGAAAGTAACAGTCAATTCTCTGGCATCAGCTCTGGTGGACATTCCTGCAGTCAGCATGCCAATTGCACGCTCCCTAAAAACTTGAGAAATCTTTGTTGTGTGACAAAACTGGACATTTTAGAGTGGCCTTTTTCTGGCAACCTATTGGGATTAGGCTAGATGATTTGAGGATGGTGATGCCAGATGATGATGATGGAGTTGACTTGCTGGCCCTGATGTCTTTCTAAGCTCAACCTCTCTGTAGCCTGGACTTAGTTCTCCACCACAACTAACGTGTAGCACCCACTTGAGTGATGCCTTTTCAGCTGCTATTGCGCAAAGAAGCTCACCACACATCAGTCCAGAGCAGTAGTCATCCTCCTCACGAGCTCTTTGCCATTTCCACAATTCAGTCAGGTCTCATTGATCAAGAAGTCTGTGCTGAGTGAAATGCATATTTTAAATGCAGCAGGCTTCTTAGCCAGCCAAACTAAACAAGCAGACTTGCCATCAGTCCTTCAACTCCATGGGTAAAAATAACCATATATATCCAATCAACGACACTCAATCATCTAAAATATGTACAAAATATACAGAGCTCTCTGTTTAGGCTACCTTACAGAGCCATGGCAGCCATTATGTGATTCATAAAAACGATCAAAATGAGCCCCTGGTTGCAGCACTGGGAGACACACTGACAAAAACGAAATAAAAAATACTAGCCTACATACAGTGCTGTGAAAAAGTATGTGCCCCCTTTCTAATTTTCTCTACATTTGCATTTTTTTTATACTGAATGTTATCAGATCTTCAACCTAAACCTAATATTAGATAAAGAGAACCTGAGTCAATAAATAACACAACAATGATATAGCTACATTTATTTCATAGACAAAGTTTGCAACACCCAATGCCCCTGTGTGAAAAAGTCATTGCCCCCTTACACCCAATAACTGGTTGTGCCACCTTTAGCTCCAATGACTCCAACCAAACGCTTCCTGTATTTGTTGATCAGACTCTCAAGTCGCTGTGGAGGAATTTTGGCCCACTCTTCCATGCAGAACTGCATTAACTCAGCGACATTTGTGGGTTTTCAAGCATGAACTGATCATTTCAAGTCCTGCCACAACATCTCAATTGGGATTACGTCTGGACTTTCAAAAACTTCAAATTTGTTGCTTTTTAGCCCTTATCATGTAGACTTGATTGTGTGTTTTGGGTCATTCTCTTCCTGCATGACCCAGCTGCGCTTCAGCTTCAGCTCACAGACAGCTCACAGCCTGACATTCTCCTGTAGAATTTTCTGATACAGAACAGAATTGATGGTTCCTTCTATTAAGGCAAGTTGTCCAGGTCCTGACGCAGCAAACCATCCCCAAACATCACACTCCCACCACCATGCTTGACTGTTGGTATAAGGTTCTTACTGTGGAATGCAGTGGTTGGTTATCGCCAGGCATAATGGGACCGATGTCATCCAAAAATGTATACTTTTGAATCATCTGTCCATAGAACATTCTTCCAAGAGTCTTGATGATCTTCCAGGTGCTTTTTAGCAAACTTCAGTCAACTTTTTGGACGAGATGGGTCTCATGTCGAGAGTAGGAGTAGAAAATAATATATTTTGCATTGGCAAAATGAAAGTTCAAAATTGGTTACTGAAACAGACACACTCAAATCCGATAGGTTAACCAGAGAAATAAGAAACAGACTAGAGGTAAATCATATCTGTATGCACTCACAAGCATTTACACTATGATCATTGCATCAATCATATTCATCCACAATTCGAATGTATATGATATTTACAAGGCCAACGTCAACAGTACCTTAGACTCCTGTGAGTTCAGTATTTACTGCCTATACCTGATTGTAATCAGATGACAATGCCAATCCTGTAAAAAGAAACAACATGACTGTGTCCCTGATTGACTATGCTGCTTTGAAGCTGCTGCAAAGAGTGCTTAAAGACAATTTATTTCCTCCATTAGAGACTTATATTCAAACTGCAGAGAGAGGGCGAGATGGAGGGAAGAGAGAAGGAGAGAGAGGCGCAGATTGTGTTTCCACATAATACCCTGTGGAAACATCATTGTTTGCACTGAAGCAAATTAGGCCCAGCTTGTTCAAGTACCCACTCTAAATCGTATTTGTTGTTCCCTTACTGTCAGTGGTGTGTATTCATGGTTGCCAAGGGAAGCCAGGCTTCCCCAAATATTTGTCTCTGTGTTTTCATAATTTTCCCAATTTGCAAGTGGCTAAATCTCACTGGAGAAATCATCCGATCGAGGGAAACAGCGCCCCTCTGTCTGAGTATTTGTAGCCCATGTGTCTGATGCTGTCTGGAACAAAAGAGTATGACATCTTGCCGCTGTAGCATTTGATTGATTGATACCAGCAAGCATTTGGCCTGCCTTGATAAAACAATTATGAAAGAATTAGACAATCAGCCAAACGCTCAACCCTGGGTTGCCCTGGTCGCAGCAAAACTCATCCCAAGGGGTTTGGATTTCGCTTCACACCAATCCAATCATATCCTAAGGTAAACGTCGTCATTGTCAGAAAACACTTGTCTGTTTGTGTTAATGTCCTGCAGTGGCTAGCTTGCTAACTCAACTCTTTCCTAAGCCATGGATGGAGATGGGGATTTAGACTTGAGGCTTTGACTTAATTCTCTCTACAGGCTAAGGATTACGGCGGCGATTCTGATCTAACCATAAATTCATATATTGTGCCACTGGCCTGAGACAATTGAAGTTCAATATGCAGCCTAGATGTAGCCTAGTAGGCTCACGTTAACTAACTAGCTAGCTAACTTAGCTGGTTCATTGTTGCCCATGCGAGGAAGTTAGGCAAGCAAGCACTTTAGCTAGGTAGCCTATGACATCAAAAACTAAAATCATGCTGTATGACAGAGCCATAGACCGTTTAGCCAACATGAAAGACAGGAGGATGGCATTGGCGTTCAACTAGTCTACAAGTACTGTGAGTAAAAAAAAAATGTTTTCACTTGCGCACCTTGCACACACAGACAGAAATCAGTACCATGGACAGCCACATTATATTTAGCAACACTGATAAATTGTTTTGGTATCTTTAAGTTTGTTTTCAGTGTATTAAATTAAGAGTATATAGCCTTATTGATTTGATGATGTTTAAATGTTCAAGTTGAAAGGGTGATGGAGTAGCAGAGGCAGGGCTCCTGTTGTCTTTTTGCTGACTTACGGTATCTCTGTGGTTCTAAATCAGCAGTTGTTTGGTAAACTGTCAAAAACATTATCTTGCTTGACCATGCTGCAGGTCATACAGTGGGGAGAACAAGTATTTGATACACTGCCGATTTTGCAGGTTTTCCTACTTACAAAGCATGTAGAGGTCTGTAATTTCTATCATGGGTACACTTCAACGATGAGAGACGGAATCTAAAACAAAAATCCAGAAAATCACATTGTATGATTTTTAAGTAATTAATTTGCATTTTATTGCATGACATAAGTATTTGATACATCAGAAAAGCAGATCTTAATATTTGGTACAGAAACCTTTGTGTGCAATTACAGAGATCATACGTTTCCTGTAGTTCTTGACCAGGTTTGCACACACTGCAGCAGGGATTTTGGCCCACTCCTCCATACAGATCTTCTCCAGATCCTTCAGGTTTCGGGGCTGTCGCTGGGCAATACGGACTTTCAGCCCCCTCCAAAGATTTTCTATTGGGTTCAGGTCTGGAGACTGGCTAGGCCACTCCAGGACCTTGAGATGCTTCTTACGGCGCCACTCCTTAGTTGCCCTGGCTGTGTGTTTCGGGTCGTTGTCATGCTGGAAGACCCAGCCACGACCCATCTTCAATGCTCTTACTGAGGGAAGGAGGTTGTTGGCCAAGATCTCGCGATACATGGCCCCATCCATCCTCCCCTCAATACGGTGCAGTCATCCTGTACCCTTTGCAGAAAAGCATCCCCAAAGAATGATGTTTCCACCTCCATGCTTCACGGTTGGGATGGTGTTCTTGGGGTTGTACTCATCCTTCTTCTTCCTCCAAACACGGCGAGTGGAGTTTAGACCAAAAAGCTCTATTTTTGTCTCATCAGACCACATGACCTTCTCCCATTCCTCCTCTGGATCATCCAGATGGTCATTGGCAAACTTCAGACGGGCCTGGACATGCGCTGGCTTGAGCAGGTGGACCTTGCGTGCGCTGCAGGATTTGAATCCATGACGGTGTAGTGTGTTACTAATGGTTTTCTTTGAGACTGTGGTCCCAGCTCTCTTCAGGTCATTGACCAGGTCCTGCCGTGTAGTTCTGGGCTGATAACTCACCTTCCTCATGATCATTGATGCCCCACGAGGTGAGATCTTGCATGGAGCCCCAGACCGAGGGTGATTGACCGTCATCTTGAACTTCTTCCATTTTCTAATAATTGCGCCAACAGTTGTTGCCTTCTCACCAAGCTGCTTGTCTATTGTCCTGTAGCCCATCCCAGCCTGTTGCATGTCTACAATTTTATCCCTGATGTCCTTATACAGCTCTCTGGTCTTGGCCATTGTGGAGAGGTTGGAGTCTGTTTGATTGAGTGTGTGGACAGGTGTCTTTTATACAGGTAACGAGTTCAAACAGGTGCAGTTAATACAGGTAATGAGTGGAGAACAGGAGGGCTTCTTAAAGAAAAACTAACAGGTCTGTGAGAGCCGGAATTCTTACTGGTTGGTAGGTGATCAAATACTTATGTCATGCAATAAAATGCAAATTAATTACTTAAAAATCATACAATGTGATTTTCTGGATTTTTGTTTTAGATTCCGTCTCTCACAGTTGAAGTGTACCTATGATAAAAATTACAGACCTCTACATGCTTTGTAAGTAGGAAAACCTGCAAAATCGGCAGTGTATCAAATACTTGTTCTCCCCACTGTATAACTGTTTGTTAGATGCAATACTTTCTTTGTGGATTTCACTGAATGTTTTTTGCTCTCCGTTTTTTTACTGAAACAAACGTATGTGTAGTTGAGTTTATTCCGACACTGTGACTGTTTTCTTTTTGTTGTCACAGCCTTATTGTATATCACGGTGGCGTATGAACGGATGTGTTATAGAGCAAACAATTCAAATTTCACAACATAGTTTGTAACATGGCTTTTTTACTGGCTTGGCTTCCTCATTTATTTTACCCACACACTGCTACTGCTTACAGTGTCCCTATTAGGACAGCCTCAGTCTCAGCAGGAGTTGTCTCAACTCCTGCTATGACTGGGCCTGTCCAAATATGGACACCTTATTCCCTAAGTGTTGAGGTGCTGGTGATGCACGGCTCATCTCAACAAGCGCTACATCTCTGTCTTTGAAAGGTGTAGCTGAAATTCCCCTGTGGGAGAAACTCTCTGTGTGTTTTTTGGCCCAGCCGAATTCCCGTCGGCAGGATTTTTCAAAGGGGGACTTTCTAGCCAAATTACTTGTACACATCTTGAAATGCCTGTTGGGCTGAGGTGACTCTTTGTTCTTTTTGCTGTAATATGAAAATCACTGTATATGTTTTTCTCTATCTCCCTTATGACTCTTGTCAGATGTCTGTGACAAAGGGAGCTCTAACGCTACCAACTGTATGTCATCTTACCCTTGAGGCACCAATTCATCCAAGTTTAGAGGGCCTTGGAAATCATTACACAAGTAAGGTGCAAAAAACCTAAAAGCAGATTTACCTAACTCAGTGGAGATCGAAGGGATCTCCGGAGTTAGCCATCCCTGAAACCGGGTCTGGTATCTCGTACTTCTGTAAGTTAAGCTACCACGGACATTATTTGCAGGAGGGCTTTAGAAACAAAAAGAGTGCAATGCATCGATCTACGAGACTTCAGAGAGTGCCAGCCTACTTTCTGATACAGAAAGCAGTGATGTATACTGAACCTATCGCCTGTAATAAAGCATAGAAATTGCTGTCTACGTACTTTTGAATGGTAGCAATCAGTGAACACTTTTACCTTAACACTGACCTAGAGTAAGTGTATCCAGAAATGTTAAATACATGCCATCAGTGAACACAATAACAGTGTACATTTAACACTGATCTGGTGTTGTATTTATTAAGACATTAGAATTCAACATCAGAATTACATTTTTACATTAGGTCACTGTTAAATGTAAACTGTTATTGTGTTCACTAATGGCTTGTATTTAACACTTCTGGAATACAGCATTTACTCTAGGTCAGTGTTAAGCTAAAAGCAGTGGTTTAAAGTACTTAAGTAAAAATACTACCCAAGTAGTTTTTTGAGGTATCTGTACCTTACTTTACTATTTATATTTTTCCCAACTTTTACTTCTCTACATTCCTAAAGAAAATAATGTACTTTTTACTCCTTACATTTTCCCTGATACCCAAAAGTACTCGTTACATTTTGACAGGAAAATGGTCGAATTCACACACTTATCAAGAGAACATCCCTGATCATCCCTACTGCCACTGATCTGGCTGACTCACTAAACACAAATGCTTCGTTTGTAAATTATGTCTGAGTGTTGGAGTGTGCCCCTGGATATCCGTCAATAAAAATTTAAAAATGTAATTGTGCCGCCTGGTTTGCATAATATAAGGAATTTGCAATGGTTTATACTTTTACTTTGACATTTGATACTTTAAGTACATTTTTGCAATTTCATTTACTTTTGATACTTAAAGTATATTTAAAACCAAATACCTTTAGACTTTTACTCAAGTAGTATTTTACTGGGTGACTTTCACTTTTACTTGAGTCATTTTCCATTAAGGCATCTACTTTTACATTGACAATTGAGTACTTTTTCCACTGATTGCTACCATTCAAAAATCTGCAGGAAGGAATGTCAAGCAAAACATTTATTATGCAACACATTACAATGAGCAGGGTAGAAAGGACTGAGAAACATTTCCACACTGATGAAGGCACATGCTATCCATTCAACAAGTCCAAAGCAGCTTTGTCATTATCATGTAAAGAATTGTTTAACTGTGAAAGGTTTGTCTCCAAATCCCCCTCATGACAGATGAGCACAAGGTGTAAGATAACAGTGAGGCGTCATTACAGCCATTTGCCTTGAGTGGAATTTTAAGGTAAAAAACTGAAATAATTCATTTTATGTTGTGGTCTTCTACAGGTAAAATAAAGTGCACTGGACATTATACAAAATATCCTGAAACAAACTAAATGCATGTTTGACCACTAACATTTCTTTGGTATCACTTTTATTCAGAGCTCTCCAACCCTAATCTAGTGCACCTGATTCTAAGAGGCTAATAAGGCCCAGCTGCCGGGCCAATAAATAGTCCCTAGCTGGGACCAATTGGCCTGTCCCTAGGCGGGACACACTTGCGTACGCAAGTAGTGGATGGATTCTGGGAATTGTACCGCAGGTTGGCGCCCTCGGCTGGTCATATGGCTCGCTGGGTCAACAGGTAGAATCAAATCAAATGTTATTTGTCACATGCTTACTTACAAGCCCTTAACCAACAATGCAGGTTCAAGAAAATACGAAAAAAAAGTTTAACACAATTAAAGAGCAGCGGTAAAATAACAATCGCGAGTCTATATTACAGGGGGTACCAGTAAAGAGTCAATGTGCAGGGGCACCGGTTAGTCGAGGTAATTGAGGTAAATTTATTAACCTTCATTTAACTAGGCAAGTCAGTTAAGAAGCTGTTTAGAAGCCTCTTGGACCTAGACTTGGCGCTCCGGTACTGCTTGCCATGCGGTAGGGTGGCTGCTCGGTAGGGCGGCTGCAGTCTTGGACAATTTTTAGGGCCTTCCTCTGACACTGCTGGTATAGAGGTCCTGGATGGCATGAAGCTTGGCCCCGGTGATGTACTGGGCCGTACGCACTACCCTCTGTAGTGCCTTGCGGTCGTAGGCCGAGCAGTTGCCATGCCAGGCAGTGATGCAACCAGTCAGGATGATCTCAATGGTGCAGCTATAGCACCTTATGAGGATCTGAGGACCATTGCCAAGTCTCCTGAGGGGGAATAAGTTTGTCGTGCCCTCTTCACGACTGTCTTGGTGTGCCTGGTCCATGTTAGTTTGTTGGCGATGTGGACACTTGATGATCTCCAACAGCTCCACTACAGCCTCGTCAATGAGAATGGGGGCGTGCTCGGTCCACCTTTTCCTGTAGTCCACAATTATATCTTTAGTCTTGATCAAGGTGAGGGAGAGGTTGTTGTATCTGACCTCCTCCCTATATGCTGTCTCGTCATTGTTGGTGATCAGGCCTACCACTGTTGTGTCATCGGCAAACTTAACAATGGTGTTGGAGTCGTGCCTGGCCATGCTGTCATGAGTGAACAGGGAGTACAGGAGGGGACTGAGCACACACACTTGAGGGGCCCCTGTGTTGAGGATCAGCATGGTGGATGTGTTGTTACCTACCCTTACCACCAGGGGGTGGCCCGTCAGTAAGTCCAGGATCAAGTTGCAGAAGGAGGTGTTTAGTCCCAGTGTCCTTAGCTTAGTGATGCACTTTGAGGGCACTATGGTGTTGAACGCTGAGCTGTAATCAATGAATAGCATTCTCACATAGGTGTTCCTTTTGTCCAGGTGTGAAAGGGCAGTGTGGAGTGCAATAAAGATGGCATCATCTGTAGATCTGTTGGGGCGGTATGCAAATTGGAGTGGGTCTAGGGTTTCTGGTATAATGGTGTTGATGTGAGCCATGACCAGCACTTCATGGCTACAGACGTGAGTGCTACGGGTCGGTAGTCATTTAGGCAGGTTACTTGAAACATGTTGGCATTACAGACTCAGACAGGGAGAGGTTGAAAATATCAGTGAAGACAATTGCCAGTTTGTCAGGCCATGTTCGGAGTACACGTCCTGGTAATCCGTCTGGCACTCCGGCCTTGTGAATGTTGACCTGTTTAAAGGTCTTACTCACATCGGCTGCGCAGTGCATGATCACACAGTCGTCTGGAACAGCTGGTGCTCTCATGCATGTTTCAGTGTTATTTGCTTCGAAGTGAGCATAGAAGTAATTTAGCTCATCTGGTAGGCTCGTATCACTGGTCAGCTCTCGGCTGTGCTTCCCTTTGTAGTCTGTAATAGTTTGCAAGCCCTGCCACATCCGACGAGCGTCAGAGCCGGTGTAGTACGATTCGATCTTAGTCCTGCATTGACCCTTTGCCTGTTTGATGGTTCATCGTAGAGCATAGCATCATTTCTTATACGTTTCCGGGTTAGAGTCCCGCTCTTTGAAAGTGGCAGCTCTACCCTTTAGCACAGTGCGGATGTTGCCTGCAATCCATGGCTTCTGGTTGGGGTATGACGTACAGTCACTGAGGGGACGATGTCATCGATGCACTTATTGAGGAATCAAGTGACTGATAGTGTACTCCTCAATGCCATTGGAAGAATCCCGGAACATTTTCCAGTCTGTGCTAGCAAAACAGTCCTGTAGCTTAGCATCTGCTTCATCTAACCACTTTTTTATTGACCTAGTCACTGGTGCTTCCTGCTTTAATTGTTGCTTGTAAGCAGGAATCAGGAGGATATAATTATGGTCACATTTGCCAAATGGAGGGTGAGGGAGAGCTTGGTACGCATCTCTGTGTATGGAGTAAAGATGGTCTAAAGTAATTTTTTCTCTGGTTGCACTTTTAACATGCTGGTAGAAACGAGGTAAAACTGATTTAAGTTTCCCTGCATTAAAGTCCCCGGTCACTAGGAGCGCCGCCTCTGGATGAGCGTTTTCCTGTTTGCTTATATACAACTCATTGAGTGCCGTCTTAGTGCCAGAATTGGTCTGTGGTGGTTTGTAGACAGTTATGAAAAATACAGATGAAAACTCTCTCGGTAGATAGGGTAGTCTACAGCTTATCATGAGATACTCTACCTCAGGCGAGCAAAACCTTGAGACTTCCTTAGATATTAATGGTCCAGTGCAGTAAAAAAAAACATGATATTACTGTGTTTTATATATATGAGGTTGGAAAAATACCGTAAAATTGTGAAAATTATGATAATGCACTTTCATTTTAATAGCTGTTTGAAAAGACCACCTAAAATTACAGCCTGTTTTGTTGGGATGGAGTGTTGGCCTGCCTGGCGACATCACCAGGCGATAAATTATACTGAACAAGAAATATAAACGCAACATGCAACAATTTCAAAGATTTTACAGAGTTACAGTTCATATGAGGAAATCAGTCAATTGAATTAAATTCAATTGTGTTTGTTGTCCATAGTTTATGCCTGCCCATACCATAACCCCATCACCACTATGGGGCACTCTGTTCACAATGTTGACATCAGCAAACCACTCGCCTACACGACGCCATACACATGGTCTGCAGTTGTGAGGCCGGATGGACGTACTGCCAAATTCTCGAAAACAACGTTGGAGGCAGCTTATAGTAAAGAAATGAACATAAAATTCTCCGGCAACAGCTCTGGTGGACATTCCTCCAGTCAGCATGCCAATTACACGCTCCCTCAAAACTTGAGACATCTGTGGCATTGTGTTGTGTGACAAAATTGCACATTCTAGAATGGCCTTTTATTGCCCCCAGCACAAGTGGCACCTGTGTAATGATCATGCTGTTTAATCAGTTTTTTGATATGCCACACCTGTCAGGTGGATGTATTATCTTGGCAAAGGAAAAATGCAAACAAAGTTATGCACAACATTTTAGAGAAATATGGAACATTTCTGAGATATTTTATGTCAGCTCATGAAACTTGGGACCAACAGTTTACATGTTGTGTTTATATTTTTGTTCAGTGTAGTTAAGAATGAAAGTTCCAAACCTCTCTGCCAATAACAGCTAGTTTTCAGTTTTCTCCTCCCCACACAGACCACTCCCAGAGTCCTAGCAAAATTCTTGCTTGAGAAATTGCTCTTTGCTGAGATGCTGTTTATGTGTTTGACCATTTAGATTGAAAACAATCATAGTAAGGTACTTAAGTGTTTCAAATGATTTAATATGGAGATAAAAACAGCTACATTGGACCTTTAAACCTGTCTAGGACAGGGGTTCCTCTAGCGCCACTCCTCCCACATTCCACTGAAAAGGCAGAGCGCGAAATTCAAAAAATATTTTTTAGAAATATTTAACTTTCACACATTAACAAGTCCAATACAGCAAATGAAAGATAAACATCTTGTGAATCCAGTCAACATGTCCGATTTTTAAAATGTTTTACAGCGAAAACACCACGTATATTTATGTTAGCTCACCACCAAATACAAAAAAGCACAGACATTTCTTTCACATGCACAAAACCAACCTAACTAACCAAGAACCAACCAAACTAACCAAGAAACAACTTCATCAGATGACAGTCTTATAACATGTTACACAATAAATCTATGTTTTGTTCGAAAAATTTGCATATTTGAGGTATAAATCAGTTTTACATTGCAGCTACCATCACAGCTACCGTCACAAATAGCACCGAAGCAGCCAGAGTAATTACAGACACCAACGTGAAATACCTAAATACTCATCATAAAACATTTCTGAAAAATACATGTTGTATAGGAAATGATAGATACACTAGTTCTTAATGCAATCGCCGTGTTAGAATTCTAAAATTTACTTCATTTAGACATGCAGCTTACGTTATTGCGAGAGAGCGCCCAAAATCTGGGCGCTAACTAAAAGTAAACATGTTCGACAGATATATGAAATAACATCATAAATGGGTCCTACTTTTGATGATCTTCCATCAGAATGTTGTACAAGTGGTCCTTTGTCCAGAACAATCGTTGTTTGGTTTTAGAATGGCATTTTTCCCTCTCGAATGAGCAAGCAAAACTAGCCAAGTGGCGCTAAGCTCTCCTTTGTCACCAAACGCAAAGAACGCAACACGCCTAAACTCCCGGAAAAATTTCAATAATCTAATAAAACTATATTGAAAAAACATACTTTACGATGATATTTTCACATTTATTAAATAAAATCAAAGCCGGAGATATAAGACGTCTATAACGAATGCTTTTCAGAAGCCAATACTGGTGACCTTTATGTGCTTCCTGAACAAAGGAATTCTGGGGTCATGTCATTCCAAGCTGTCTCTTTTGACCATAGAAAGAGCTTGAGACCCCATTTCACCTCTCACAGCCTATTGACATCTAGTGGAAGGCGTATGAAGTGCATGTATACTAATAGAATTCAAGCAAACGATTAGGGAGGCCCTGGAACAGAGCCTGGATTTCAGATTTTTCACTTTCTGACAGGAAGTTTGCTGCAAAATGAGTTCTGTTTTACTCACAGATATAATTCAAACGGTTTTAGAAACTTGAGAGTGTTTTCTATCCAATAGTAATAATAATATGCATATTGTACGAGCAAGAAGAGTACGAGGCCGTTTAAATTGGGCACGATTTTTCCCCAAAGTGAAAATAGCGCACTCTATCCTCAACATGTTTAAGACACTTTATGTTGGTGTTTTCTTTCTTTTGGTAGCTACCTATAGGTCGCAGGTGATCAATGGTTTGTAGGATATAGCAATGGGTACTATCATGAACTCTTTTCACTGTGAGGGAAATTTTCCTTCCTTGAATCAGGAATTGAGGATGTTTCATATTGGTTGTCTATGTTCACAAGCAAATTCACTTAAAATATTTGGCAAGCCATCAGGGCTTGGAGCTTTTAACTGTTCTCAGCTTGTCATACACGTCCCACACATTGACGTCTGGGAGTGGCTGCGGGGCAGGCAGAGGACTCTGTTGTGTTACAGTCTGAATTTAAAATTGATTACATTTAGATTTTCTGACACTGATCTACACACAATACCCCATAATGTCATAGTGGAATTATGTTTTTCGAAATGTTTACAAATTAATAAAAATGAAAAGCTGAAAATCTGAAATGTCTTGAGTCAATAAGTATTCAAACCTTTTGTTATAGCAACCCTAAATAACTTCAGGAGTAAAAATATGCTTCACATTTCACAGAATACATTATATGGACTCACTCTGTGTACAATAATAATGTTTAACGTCTGTAGAATCCGAATGGTTTGAGCTACACACTATTAAAAGCTGTCTATGAAAAGCTGAGATTCTCACGAACACGCACATGTAACATTTGCTTTATGACGCTCACAAGCTACACAAGTCCTTAGAAGGTAAGAGGTTCTTCTACATAGAAGATCTAAGGAAATCCAGGACATGGTGTCTATAATACTGTAATAAGCAGACATAGTTGCTGTGACAAACTTCAAACTCCACACTGTTGTCATAGACTAGTTGGATATTAATTGGCCAGTGAGCAAACTATTTCTGTACTTACAGTACTTTTTTTTGCATTTGTCAACAACACTTGAGAATGC
Source organism: Salvelinus alpinus (assembly GCF_045679555.1). NCBI lineage: Eukaryota > Metazoa > Chordata > Actinopteri > Salmoniformes > Salmonidae > Salvelinus > Salvelinus alpinus. Next base: position 50,345,996 of record NC_092108.1, on the reverse strand, counting down.
AACTGTTTATGTAAACGTATTTGTGTTCTACTTGTAGCCCTGGTTGACCTGAAAAGAAAATGGTAAAACACTTAATTGTGAGGCTAAATATAAGGGCTGGACATACAGTGCATTCGGAAAGTATTCAGACCCCTTGACTTTTTCCACATGTTGTTACGTTACAGCCTTATTCTAAAATGGATTAAATGCAACAACAAAAAATGCATCAATCTACGCACAATACCCCAAAATGACCAAAATAAAACTTGTTAAAAAAATTATAATTGAAAAACCTTATTTACATAAGTATTCAGACCCTTTTTTATGAGACTCGAAATTGAGATTAGGTGCATCCTGTTTCCATTGATCATCCTTGAGATGTTTCTACAACTTGATTGGAGTCCATCTGTGGTAAATTAAATTGATTGGACATGATTTGGAAAGGCACACACCTGTCTATATAAATTCCCACAGTTGACAGTGTATGTTAGAGCAAAAACCAAACCATACGGTTGAAGGAATTTTCCGTAGAGCTCCGAGACAGGGTTGTGTTGAGGCACAGATCTGGGGAAGGGTACCAAAGAATTCTGCAGCATTGAAGGTCCCCAAAAACACAGTGGCCTCCATCATTCTAAAATGGAAGAAGTTTGGAACCACCAAGACTCCTCCTAGAGCTGGCCAAGCTGAGCAATTGGTGAACAAGGGCCTTGGTCAGGGAGGTGACTAAGAACCCGATGGTTACTCTGACAGAGCTCCAGAGTTCCTCTGTGGAGATAAGAGAATCTTCCAGAAGGACAACCATCTCTGCAGCACTCTACCAATTAGGCCTTTATGGTAGAGTGGCCAGACAGAAGCCACTCCTCAGTAAAAGGCACATGACAGCCCGCTTGGAGTTTGCCAAAAGGCACCTAAAGGACTCGCAGACCATGAGAAGCAATATTCTCTGGTCTGATGAAACCAAGATTGAACTGTTTGGCCTGAATGCAAAGCATCACATCTGGTGGACTAGTCAGGATTGAGGAAAATATGAACTGAGCAAAGTAAAACCTGCTCCAGAGTGCTCAGAACCTAAGGTTCACCTTCCAACAGGACAACGACCCTAAGTACACAGCCAAGACACCACAGGAGTGGCTTCGGGACATGTTCCTTAATATCCTTGAGTGGCCCAGCCAGAGCCCGGACTTGAACCCAATCGAACGTCTTTGGAGAGACCTGAAAATAGCTGTGCAGCGACACTCCCCCATCCAACCAGCTTGAGAGGATCTGCAGAGAAGAATGTGAGAAACTCCCCAAATACATTTGTGCCAAGGTTGTAGCGTCATACCCAAGAAGACTTGAGGCTGTAATAGCTATCAATGGTCCTTCAACAAAGTACTGAGTAAAGGGTCTTAATACTTGTATAATAATAAATGTAATATTTTTTATTTGAAAACATTTCTAAAACCTGTTTTGGATTTGTAATTATGGGCTACTGTGTGTAGATTGATGAGAAAAAAATACAATTTAATCCAATTTAGAATAAGGCTGTAATGTAATGTAACAAAATGCTTCAAGTGAAATGCCAGTACAGGGACAACGTGGAGTCGCAATTCAACGGCTCAGACACGAGACGTATGTGGCAGGGTCTACAGGAAATCACGGACTACAAAAAGAAAACCAGCCACGTCACGGACACCGAAGTCACGGACACCGACGTCACGCTACCAGACAAACTAAACACATTTGCCCACTTTGAGGATAATACAGTGCCACCGTCGCGGCCCGCTAACAAGGACTGTGCCCCCCCCCCCCTCCTTCTCCATTGCTGACAAGAGTAAAGCATTTGAATGTGTTAACCCTTCTAAGGTTGCTGGCCCAGATGGCATCCTTAGCCGCGTCCTCAGAGCATGCGCAGACCAGCTGGCTGGTGTGTTTACGGACATATTCAATTGCTCCCTATCCCAGTCTGTTGTACAACAGTACAGTCTCCTGTACCCAAGAAGGCAAAGATAACTGAACTAAATGACTACCGCCCCGTAGCACTCACTTCTGTCATCATGAAGTGCTTTGAGAGAGTAGTCAAGGATCATATCAAAGGAATACCTATGTAAGAATGCTGTTCATTGACTACAACTCAGCATTCAACACCAGAGTACCCTCCAAGCTAATCATCAAGCTGGAGGCCCTGGGTCTCAACCCCCACCCTGTGCAATTGGGTCCCGAACTTTCTGATGTGCCGCCCCCAGGTGGTGAAGGTAGGAAACAACATCTCCACTTTGCTGACCCTCAACACTGGGGGCCACAAGGGTGCATGCTCAGACCCCTCCTGTACTCCCTGTTCACCTCAGGAGGCTGAAGAAATTTTGCTTGTCACCCAAAACCCTGACAAACTTTTACAGATGCACAATCGAGAGCATCCTGTCGGGCTGTATCACAGCTTGGTACGGCAACTGCACCGCCCTCAACCTCAAGGCTCTCCAGAAGGTGGTGCAGTCTGCACAATGCATCACCAGGGGCAAACTACCTGCCCTCCATGACACTTACAGAACCCGATGTCACAGGAAGGCCAAAAAAATCAAGGACATCAACCACCCGAGCCACTGCCTGTTCACACCGCTACCATACAGAAGGCAAGGTCAGTACAGGTGCACCAAAGCTGGGACCGAGAGACTGAAAAACAGCTTCTATCTCAAGGCCATCAGACTACTAAACAGCAATCACTAACTCAGAGAGGCTACTGCCTACATTGAGACCCAATCACTGGCCACTTTAATAAATGGATCACTAGTCACTTTATACAATGCCATTCTAAATAATGGCACTTTAATAATGTTTACATATCTTACATTACTCATATCACATGTATATACTGTATTTTAAACCATCTATTGCACCTTGCCTATGCCGCTCGGCCATCGCTCATCCATATACTTACATGTACATATTCTCATTCACCCTTTAGATTTGTGTGTATTAGGTAGTTGTTGGGGAATTGTTAGATTACTTGTTAAAAATTACTGCACTGTCGGAACTAGAAGCACAAGCATTTCACTACAATCGCATGAACATCTGTTAACCATGTGTATGTGACAAATAACAGTTGATTTGATTTTGATGCACTGTAAATGAAAGTCAGATAAATGAAAAGCTGATTTTTTTCTGGGGTCTCGGGACTGATAGGGTTAAATTAGACAGACATAATTGAAATGTTCAATGATGTTGGGGCATTTCAAAGCGTCAATAACATCTTGCCTCACCGCCATGTCATGTTTATTAAGTTCTCATTAATGTATAAATGCCTTTTGATGAAGAGTAAATCCAAGGGATTACCAATAACAATTCCTTGTTGTTCATTGTTAATTGCATTATCCTTACACGACCCATCCTCATCCCTGGAGTTTTGCTTACAAAAGCAAAGCAGTAATGAACAAGCCACATGTATTCATTTCCAAAACCCCAAAAAGGTTGCCGCTTCAGCCGTCGCAATGTAAAACAGATGCAAAACAGATGGCAGGTGTGTAAGCGTCAGTCCCCAAATCCCATCAGCAACCCACACCTGTTATGGGGTTATTCATGTAGCTTTTGCTTGCCTTCTGTTGTCAATCTCAGGGTGCCTGAGCTATTGTTTAGTGCCCTTGATTCGGCCATTTTGATTCTTTCCCAACTGTCATTCCATTATTGTTTATGATGTGCCATCCAGAGCTGGTTTTAACTGCCAGTGGTTTTGCACAAAGGCCTGTGCTGTTATGGCAGACGATGAAGAAGAATTATGAGGCTAAATTCGATATAGAGCAGCATTTTTATACGACGGTCCAGCACTTGTCAGAGTTATTATTTGAATTATTTTCTATATGCCTGCTGCCTTCCTAAATGACTCGTATAGGCTTTTTATAGCCACTGGCTGACAAACAAGCTTGACGAGTCTGAAGTGTCGTCTCTTCCCAAGCTTTTGTATATTTGTAGCATTTCTAGGTAACTATGTTCTATAGGGGTGCTTCCATGGAGCGAAGGATATAACAATAGTAAAATAAAAGGCAGGTGAAAAAAGGCAGCCTACACCTTGTTTTACATCTGTTATCACAGATAACTGATACTGTATAATAATACACTGGAAATATACAGTGCAAGTATTCACACCCCTTTACTTTTTCCACATTTTCTTGTGTTACAGACTGAATTTAAAATAGACTAAATTGAGATATTGTGTCACTGGTCTACACACAATACACACAAAAAGTCAAAATGTTTTATTATTATTATATATTTTTTTACAAATTTAAGCTGAAATGTCTTGATTCAATAAGTATTCAAACCCTTTTCTATGGCAAGCCAAAATAAGTTTAGGAGTGAAAATTAGCAATACAAGTCGTGTTTAACATGACTTTTGAATGACTACCCCATCTCCGTACCCCACACATTACATTATCTGTAAGGTCCCTCAGTCGAGCACTGAATTTGAAACACAGATTCAACCACAAAGACCAGGGAGGTTTTCCAATGCCTCGCAAAGAAGGGCACCTATTGATATATTGGTTAAACATTCAAAAGCAGACATTGAATATCCCAGGGATTTCACCATGAGGCCAAAAGTGACTTTAAAACAGTTTATTGGCTGTGATAGAAGAAAACTGAGGATGGATCAAATACATTGTAGTTGTTAACCTAAAAGTGAAAGTTAACCTAAGAGTGAAAAGAAGGAACTTTTACAGAATAAAAGTATTCCAAAACATGCAAATGTGGCAAAAAAAAGGAACTTTATGTCCCGAATACAAAGCTTTTGTGGAAAATCCAACACTACACGTCACTGAGTACCATTCTTCATATTTTCAATCATGGTGGTATCTGAATCATGTTATGGGTATGCTTGTCATCGGCAAGGACTAGGGAGTTTTATTTTGGATACAAATAAACGGAATAGAGCTAAGCACAGGCAAAATCCTAGAGGAAAACCTGGTTCAGTCTGCTTTCCAACAGACATGGGGAGACAAATTCACCTTTCAGCAGGACAATAACCTAAAACACAAGGCCAAATATACACTGGAGTTGCTTACCAAGATGACATTGAATGTTCTTGAGTGGCCTAGTAATAGTTTTGACTTAAATCAGCTTCAAAAATCTATGGCAAGACTTGAAAATGGCTGTCTAGCAATGATCAACAACCAACTAGACAGAGCTTGAATAATGTGCAAATATTGTGCAATCCAGGTGTGCAAAGCTCTTTTTTATATTTTAAATGTTTTTAATTATCCTTGATTTTATATCAGGGAGTCATACTGAGACCAAGGACTCTTTTACAGATGAGCCCTGAATTACAGGCACGTTGTGACGGCCCTGAATCTTTCTGAACCGTCTCAGTGCTTCTCCTTTAATTCCCAATTAAATAGTGCTTCTCCTTCCAATAGGGCACTTCCCCTTTAATTCCCAATTAAATAGCCAGCATCAGCTGTGCAAAAGTGGGGTTGTGATGGAGACGTGAATGAGGATGTGGTCAACCCTCAGTTCTGAAGCTTCTCTATTCTGTTTGTTTTGTTGACTTTAAACGTGTGTTTTGTAGCCTAATAGCTAGTTTACCCAGGATCTGATCCACTCTTTGCATCCGTGGACTACACCTCTCCGTTGTTCTTCGTGGCCTTTCTCCGCTGGAGATCTGTTGGCGGATTGGATTGTCTGATTGACCGACTGACTACAACCTTTTTGTATACTGTATTTCATTTGTTCTGGGGTGATGTATACCGTGATGATTTGTAATTAGTTGTGAGGACGTATTAGTATTTGATATGCTTTATATTTGTGTGGTAAAATAATTGTTATTTTGATTGTATGATTAATTTACGCTAAACTTGTATGAACGGACAAACATTTCGGTATGCCTTATGATTAACGAGACGTTGTGTGATCATAACAACATACAGGAACTCAAGTCCTTCTGTTCACCTGACTTAGAATTCCTCACAATCAAATGTCGACCGCATTATCTACCAAGGGAATTATCTTCGATTATAATCACAGCCGTATATATTCCCCCCCAAGCAGACACATCGATGGCCCTGAACAAACTTTATTTGACTCTATGTAAACTGGAAACCACATATCCTGAGGCTGCATTCATTGTAGCTGGGGATTTTAACAAGGCTAATCTGAAAACAAGACTCCCTAAATTCTATTAGCATATTGATTTCGCAACCAGGGCTGGTAAAACTCTGGATCATTGTTATTCTATCTTCCGCGACGCATATAAGGCCCTCCCCCGCCCTCCTTTCGGAAAATCTGACCACGACTCCATTTTGTTGCTTCCAGCCTACAGACAGAAACGAAAACAAGAAGCTCCTGGTCCAACCAATCTGATTCCATGCTTCAAGACTGCTTCGATCACGTGGATTGGGATATGTTCCGCATTGCGTCCAGCAACAACATTGACGAATACGCTGATAACGGTGAGCGAGTTCATTAGAAAGTGCATTGGGCGACGTCATACCCACAGCAACTATTAAAACATTCCCAAACCAGAAACCGTGGATTGATGGCAGCATTCGCGCGAAACTGAAAGCGCGAACCACTGCTTTTAAACAGGGCAAGGTGACCGGAAACATGACCGACAAGTAGTGTAGCTATTCCCTCCGCAAGGCAATCAAACAAGCTAAGCGTCAGTATAGAGACAAAGTAGAGTTGCAATTCACCGGCTCAGACACGAGGTATGTGGCTGGGTCTACAGTCAATCACGGATTACAAAAAGAAAACCAGCCCCGTCGCAGACCAGGATGTCTTGCTCCCAGACAGACTAAATAACTTCTTTGCTCGCTTTGAGGACAATACAGTGCCACTGACACAGCCCGCTACCAAAACCTGCGGACTCTCCTTCACTGCAGCCGACGTGAGAAACATTTAAACGTGTTAACTCTCGCAAGGCTGCAGGCCCAGACGGCATCCCCAGCCGCATCCTCAGAGCATGCGCAGACCAGCTGGCTGGTGTGTTTACGGACATATTCAATCAATCCTTATCCCAGTCTGCTGTTCCCACATGCTTCAAGAGGGCCACCATTGTCCCTGTTCCCAAGAAAGCTAAGGTAACTGAGCTAAACGACTACCGCCCCGTAGCACTCACTTCCTTCATCATGAAGTGCTTTGAGAGACTAGTCAAGGACCATATCACCTCCACCCTACCTGACACCCTAGACCCACTCTAATTTGCTTACCGACCCAATAGGTCCACAGACGACGCAATCGCAACCACACTGCCCTAACCCATCTGGACAAGAGGAATACCTATGTGAGAATGATGTTCATCGACTACAGCTCAGCATTTAACACCATAGTATCCTCCAAACTCGTCATCAAGCTCGAGACCCTGGGTCTCGACCCCGCCCTGTGCAACTGGGTACTGGACTTCCTGACGGGCCGCCCCCAGGTGGTGAGGGTAGGTAACAACATCTCCACCCCGCTGATCCTCAACACTGGGGCCCCACAAGGGTGCGTTCTGAGCCCTCTCCTGTACTCCCTGTTCACCCACGACTGCGTGGCCATGCACGCCTCCAACTCAATCATCAAGTTTGCGGACGACACTACAGTGGTAGGCTTGATTACCAACAACGACGAGACGGCCTACAGGGAGGAGGTGAGGGCCCTCGGAGTGTGGTGTCAGGAAAATAACCTCACACTCAACGTCAACAAAACAAAGGAGATGATTGTGGACCCCCCCTATCCACATCGACGGGACAGTAGTGGAGAGGGTAGTAAGTTTTAAGTTCGTCGGCGTACACATCACGGACAAACTGAATTGGTCCACCCACACAGACAGCGTTGTGAAGAAGGCGCAACAGTGCCTCTTCAACCTCAGGAGGCTGATTCGGCTTGTCACCAGAAGCACTCACAAACATCTACAGATCACAATCGAGAGCATCCTGTCGGGCTGTATCACCGCCTGGTACGGCAACTGCTCCGCCCACAACCGTAAGGCTCTCCAGAGGGTAGTGAGGTCTGCACAACGCATCACCGGGGGCAAACTACCTGCCCTCCAGGACACCTACACCACCCGATGTCACAGGAAGCCCATAAAGATCATCAAGGACAACAACCACCCGAGCCACTGCCTATTCACCCCGCTATCATCCAGAAGGCGAGGTCAGTACAGGTGCATCAAAGCAGGGACCGGGAGACTGGAAAAACAGCTTCTATCTCAAGGCTATCAGACTGTTAAACAGCCACCACTAACATTGAGTGGCTGCTGCCAACATACTGACTCAACTCCAGCTCACTTTAATAATGGAAATGTATGTAAAAAATGTATCACTAGCCACTTTAAAAAATGCCACTTAATATAATGTTTACACACCCTACATTACTCATCTCATATGTATATGTATATACTGTACTCTATATCATCTACTGCATCTTGCCATCTTTATGTAATACATGTATCACTAGCCACTTTAAACTATGGCACTTTTATGTTTACATACCCTACATTACTCATCTCATATGTATATACTGTACTCGATACCATTTACTGCATCTTGCCTTTCTGTACCATCACTCATTCATATATATCTTTATGTACATATTCTTTATCCCTTTACACTTGTGTGTATAAGGTAGTAGTTGTGGAATTGTTAGGTTAGATTACTTGTTGGTTATTACTGCATTTCGCTACACTCGCATTAACATCTGCTAACCATGTGTATGTGACAAATAAAATTTGACTTGACTAAGGTCACTTGAGTTCCCTGAACTTCTTTACCGGGCTGGACTCTTTTTAGGCCCGAGGTACAGGACATTTTTGGAGGAACCAGAGCTCATTATTTGTTATATTATGTGTGTGTGTGTGATCATTTATGTTGGCAATATAACCCACACAAAAGAATACAGTTGTTTTTGAAGTTATTTTTAATGTTTTAAGGGTTTATGAAAAGTGTATTTCCATCCTGACTTTTACATAAGTCCTGTGTATTGGTGTAGACTTGACGTGCCAGATGGGACTCATTCCCTCCCAAACCAAAAGGAGAAACCAATGTTTTCTCTGGTAGGCACAACCTACCTGGCACCCCTATAAATAATAACCTCAAGTCAAAACCATTACAACATGCCTGTCTATATAAGATCAAATCAAAATGTTGTTATTCTCACTTACAAGCCCTTAACCATCAATGCAGTTTTAAGAAATATAAGATTTAAGAAAAATATTTACTAAATAAACTGAGAGCAACAATAAAATAATAATAACAATGTGCGGGGGTACTGGTTAGTCGAGGTAATTGAGGTAGCATGTAAATGTAGGTGGGGTAAAGGGACTATGCATAGATCATATACACTGCTCAAAAAAATAAAGGGAACACTTAAACAACACAATGTAACTCCAAGTCAATCACACTTCTGTGAAATCAAACTGTCCACTTAGGAAGCAACACTGATTGACAATAAATGTCACATGCTGTTGTGCAAATGGAATAGACAAAAGGTGGAAATTATAGGCAATTAGCAAGACACCCCCAATAAAGGAATGGTTCTGCAGGTGGTGACCACAGACCGCTTCTCAGTTCCTATGCTTCCTGGCTGATGTTTTGGTCACTTTTGAATGCTGGCGGTGCTTTCGCTCTAGTGGTAGCATGAGACGGAGTCTACAACCCACACAAGTGGCTCAGGTAGTGCAGTTCATCCAGGAATCCACATCAATGCGAGCTGTGGCAAAAAGGTTTGCTGTGTATGTCAAGCGTAGTGTCCAGAGCATGGAGGCGCTACCAGGAGACAGGCCAGTACATCAGGAGACGTGGAGGAGGCCGTAGGAGGGCAACAACCCAGCAGCAGGACCGTTACCTCCGCCTTTGTGCAAGGAGGTGCACTGCCAGAGCCCTGCAAAATGACCTCCAGCAGTCCAAACATCTTACTACTTGACACAGCCCTGTTTTCTGCTCAGTCATTTTTGACTGACATATGTCTGCACTGCTTTGAATTTATGCCCACCACACACAAAGTATTGTTATTTAACCTGGATAAGACTAAACAAAAATTAAGCACACTCATGTGGATCAATAATTGTAATAAGGCAAGCTTGGAGGTTCAATACTTTTCTGTAATCTTGAGGCAATCTCACGAATTTTGGCAGAGCTCCTCAAACGATGACAGCAGCTGTTCCAGAGGTCTCTTGGGGCTCTGTGCAGTCAATATACTGTACCGTTGTTCGCTCTGCCTCATAATGCTGGAACCATAAATAGATAAACCATAAATAGAGAGGTCACGTAAGGTCCTCTGACTCATATCGGGAGAGGCCCACAATTTGCAAAACGTATGATATGTTACAAATTTGTTCTGGCTAACTTTAGCTAGGTGGCTAACGTTAGCTAGGCTAGGGGTTAAGGTTAGGGTTAAAAGGGAGTTAGGTTAAAGGGTTAAGGTTAGGGGTAGGGTTAGCTAAAAGTGTTAAGGTAAGGGTTTGTGGAAACGTTAGTTAACATGCAAAGTAGTTGCAAGTAGCTAAAAAGTAGTTGAAAAGTTGCTAAAATGCTAAAGTGGTCCTTGATGAGATTTGAACACGCAACCTTTGGGTTGCTGGACGTTCCCGATATATACACTGCTCAAAAAAATAAAGGGAACACTTAAACAACACAATGTAACTCCAAGTCAATCACACTTCTGTGAATTGAAAAAGCCCATTTCAGAATGGTGAAAATGTGCCCAGGGAATGGCTTTTGTACTCTCTCTCGAAAGGTAGTGTGTTTTGTTTGCCGACTTTTGGGGGACAAGAACAGTGGACTGCCATATTCAAAGCCATTTGGCAGTATTGGTTACAGTGATTGGAAACACACGAATGACTGCTTATTTGAGCATGAAGGATCTGAATGGCATAGAATAACAAAAGTTGCTTGCCTACATTATCCAGACAGCGGATAAGGGAGCATTAGACTTCAGGGGTCATAGTGAAACATTAGGGCGTCCTGACAATAGAAATGATTAGGGTATGGTAATAAGCCAGTGTGATCCTTTGTTAAAAGCACATTTAGAGAAATACATAAATGCCGGCAAAGGAAATCTCTCTTACCTCTGTAGGGATCTGCAAGGAATTTATTGAACTGATGGGACAGAAGGGGGTGAATGAAATGATCAGTCAATTAAAGATATTGAAATACTTTTCAATCAATGTGGATTCCATTCCAAATGTGGTATGAGCGTTTTCTCAGATTTCTGCCCACCAGTACCATTCCTTTATTGGGGGTGTCTTGCTAATTGCCTATAATTTCCACCTTTTGTCTATTCCATTTGCACAACAGCATGTGAAATTTATTGTCAATCAGTGTTGCTTCCTAAGTGGACAGTTTGATTTCACAGAAGTGTGATTGACTTGGAGTTACATTGTGTTGTTTAAGTGTTCCCTTTATTTTTTTGAGCAGTGTATAAAAACAGTGAGTAGCAGCAGCATAAAACGTGTGGGGGGGGGGGGGGGGTCAATGCAATAGTCCGGTTAGTCATTTTATTAGCTGTATAGCAGACTTATGGCTTGGGGGTAGAATCTGTTAATGCAACCGCTGTGTCAGATTTCAAAAAAACTTTACGGAAAAAGCAAACCATGCAATAATCTGAGACGGCGCTCAGAACTATAGTCAAATTAGTTGGTGTCAACAGAAACCAGAAATTACATGATAAATATTCCCTTACCTTTGATCTTCATCAGAATGCACTCCCAGGAATCCCAGATCCACAATAAATGCTTGATTTGTTCGATAATGTCCGTTACTTATGTCCAATTAGCTACTTTGGTTTGTTCATTTGGTAAACAATTCCCAAGTCACAAAGCGTGTTCACTAAAACGTGACGAAATGTCCAAATGTTCCGTAACAGTCAGTAGAAACATGTCAAACGATGTATTGAATCAATCTTTAGAATGTTGTTAACATAAATCTTGAATAACGTTCCAACCAGAGAATTACATTGACTTCAGATGAGCGATGGAACGGCGCTAACTCGCATGTGAACACGCGTGGTCAAAGAATGGCCACCTCATGGCAGTGGTGACTAATTCTTCTCTCATTCGGCCTCCCTTCATAGTAGTCATCAGACAAAGTTCTACAGACTGTTGACATCTAGTGGAAGCCGTAGGAAGTACAAACCCATTCATATCTCGCTGTAATTTCAATGGGATCTTGGTTGAAAATCCACCAGCCTCAGAATTTCCACTTCCTGTTTGGATTTCTCTCAGGTTTTTGCCTGCCATATGAGTTCTGTTATACTCACAGACATAATTCAAACAGTTTTAGAAACTTCAGAGTGTTTTCTATCCAATACTAATAATATGCATATATTAGCAACTATGACTGAGGAGCAGGCCGTTTACTCTGGGCACCTCTGTGCACCTTTCATCCAAGCTACTCAATACTGCCCCTGCAGCCATAAGAAGTATTTTGTACCTATATTTGGTGCTCTGGTACCGCTTGCCATGCAGTAGCAGAGAGAACAGTCTATTACTAGGGTATCTGGAGTCTTTGCCAATTTTTACGGCCTTCCTCTGACACCGGCTGATATAGAGGTCCTGGATGGCAGGAAGCTTGGCCCCAGTGATGTACTGGGCCGTACGAACTACCCTCTGTAGTGCCTCGCGGTTGGAGGCCCGAGCAGTTGCCATACCAGGTGGTGATGCAACCAGTCAGGTTGCTCTCGATGTTGCAGCTGTAGTACCTTTTGAGGTTCTGAGCACCCATGCCACATCTTTTCATTCTCCTGAGGGGAATAGGAGTTGTTGTGCCCTAATTTATGACTGTCTTGGTGTCTTTGATAGTTTGTGGACACCAAAGAACATGAACCTCTAAACCTGCTCCACTACAGCCCTGTCGATGAGAATATGGGTGTGCTCGGCCCTCCTTTTCCTGTAGTCCACGATCATCTCCCTTGTCTTGATCACGTTGAGGGAGAGGTTGTTGTCCTGGCACCACACTTCCAGGTCTCTGACCTCCTCCCACCATCGTTATCGGTGATCAGACCTTTCACCGTTGTGTCGTCTGATAAGGGAGTACAGGAGGGGACTAAGCACTATGGTGTTGAGGGCACTATGGTGTTGAACGCTGAGCTGTAGTCAATGAACAGCATTCTCACATAGGTGTTCCTCTTGTCCAGGTGGGAAAGGGCAGTGTTGAGTGCAATAGAGATTGCGTCATGTGTGGATCTGTTGGGGCAGTATGCAAATTGGAGTGGGTCTAGGGTTTCTGGGTTGACGGTGTTGATGTGACCTATGACCAGAGTTTCAAAGCATTTCATGGATACAGACGTGAGTTCTACGGGTCTGCAGTCATTTAGGCAGATTACCTTGGTGTTCTTGGGCACAGGAACTATGGTGGTACTATTTATATTTTTGGCAACTTTTACTTGACTAAATACTAAAAGAAAAGAATGTACTTTTTACTCCATTCATTTTCCCTGACACCCAAAGTACTCGTTACATTTTGACAGGAAAATTCCCACACTTATCAAAAGAACATCCCTGGTCATATCTACTGCATCTGATATGGAAGACTCACGAAACACAAATTCTTCATTTGTAAATTATGTCTGAGTATTGGAGTATGCCCCTGGCTACCCATCAATAAAAAAAAAATACAATTGTGACTGGTTTGCTTAATATAAGGAATTTGTATTGATTTATACTTTTACTTTTGATACTTAAGAACATTAACAATTCCATTTAGTTTTGATACTTAAGTATATTTAAAACCAAATACTTTTAGACTTTTACTCAAGTAGTATTTTAAAGGGAGACTTTTTTTTACTTTTACTTGAGTCATTTTCTATGAAGGTGTCTTTACTTTTACTCAAGTTTGACAATTTAGTACTTTTTCCACCACTGATTAGCAGCGAGTGCTCAACCGTATAGAAAGCCTGACGGGTGAATGAAGAGGGCAGCACAATGTTGCCTTTCATCCATAAAGTTAATTTACAACTAGGGATGCAGCAGAGATAGTGCTATGACCTGGTCTAAAACCTGACTGATGTACAGTACCAGTCAAAAGTTTGGACACCTTCTCATTCAACGTTTTTTCTTTATTTTTACTTTTTTCTACAATGTAGAATAATAGTGAAGACATAAAACTATGAAATAACACATATGAAATCATGTAGTAACAAAAAAAGTGTTAAACAAATCCAAATATATTTTACATTTCAGATCCTTCGAAGTAACCACCCTTTGCCCTGATGACAGCTTTGCACACTGTTGGCATTCCCTCAACTAGCTTCACCTGGAATGCTTTTCCAGCAGTCTTGAAGGAGTTCCCAAATATGCTGAGCACTTGTTTGCTGCTTTTCCTTCTCTCTGCTATCCAACTCATCCCAAACCATCTCAATTGGGTTGAGGTCGGGTGATTGTGGAGGCCAGGTCATCTGAAGCACTCAGTCACTCTTATTCTTGGTCAAATAGCACTTAAACAGACTGGAGGTTTTTTGGATCATTGTCCTGTTGAAAGCAAATTTTGATAATCCCAAACCAGATGGGATGGCGTATTGCTGTGGTAGCCATACTGGTTAAGTGTGCCTTGAATTCTAAAAATATAATTGACAGTGTTAGCAGGAAAGCACCACCACACCAACATACCTCCTCCTTCATGCTTCACGGTGGGAACCACACATGCGGAGATCATCCGTTCACCTACTCTCTCACAAAGACACGTCGGTTGAATCCAAGAATCTCAGATTTGGACTCATCAAACCAAAGGACAGATTTCAATGTTCATTTCTTATGTTTCTTGGCCCAAGCAAGTCTCTTCTTATTATTGGTGTATTTTAGTAGTGGTTTCTTTGCAGCAATTTGACCATGAAGGCCTAATTCATGCAGTCTCCTCTTAACAGTTGATGTTGAGATGTGTCTATTACTTGAACTCTATGAAGCATTTATTTGGGCTGCAATATTTGAGGCTGATAACACTTATGAACGTATGCTCTGCAGCAGAGGTAGCTCTGGGTCTTACTACATGATTCCATATGTGTTATTTCATAGTTTTGATGTCTTCACTACAAGGTAGAAAATAGTAAAAAATTAAGAAAATCCCTGAAATGAGTAGCCGTGTCCCGAAATATTAGCTGGTACTGTACATTTAGAATACATTTCAAAGATAAGAAAGGTGTTAGCTGAGAATTCATCAAGGATTCTAATATTTTAGCAAGTCAAGAGATTTTAGAAATAGGCTGATAATTATTTAGATCACAAGGGTCACCACCTTTGTGAATGGGGAGTACATGGGCCGCCTTAAAGACTTACACAGAAAGACCCCCAGCTTTAATCGTTGCCAAATGTGATTCTAACAATATATTGACTCAAGGGTGTGAATACGTATGTGAATGAGATGAGGTATTTCATTTTCAATAAATTAGCAAACATTTCTAAAAACATGTTTTTTCCCTTTGTCATTATGGGGTATTGTGTGTAGATGGGTTAGAGAGAAAATATATTTAATAAATTTTGAATTCAGGCTGTAACACAACAAAATGTGGAAAATAATGTATGAAATGGTATGAACACTTTCTGAAGGCACTGTACTTATAATAACAGTAACCATGGGACATCTTTTCAATCAAGGGCCCTTTTTGGGTAAATTTCATGAGCTTGAAAGGCGGAAGAATTTAACATATGCCTATGGCCCGTACAGAGCTAGGAAAAAAGCTTTCAAGTTCTCTGCCCCATCCGATTGGAACGAGCGTCGAAAGGTCCTGAAATTACAGGAGCTCATCCCTTTAAATTAGTTAAAAGCTAGATTAAACACCATGATTGAAAATGAAGTGGGGGACTGTTAAAGTTTTGACCTAGTTACACCACACTTTCCCAAACGATCTTGCTGTTCAATTTGTACATTTATGTCAGTAAACTGTAGTGCTTGGTGTTTTATGTTGTAAATGCTTTGTGTTTTGTGTTGCTATTTTGGCCAGATCTCTCGTGTAAAATAGATTATTAGGCAGAGTTGTGAAGTAAAAGCCATATCTCAGACTCGCCAATAAAAATAAAATATTAAGATGAGCAAAAGAACACAGACAGTGGATTGGAAAAAGTGTTATGGAAGAAGAACCGTTGTGATACACAGAAAAAAAACAGAAAAAAATTTAAGATGCTGGAGGAGTGCTTGACGCCATCTGTCAAGCATGGTGGAGGCAATGTGATAGTCTGGGGGTGCTTTGGTGGTAGTAATGTGGGAGATTTGTACAGGGCAAAAGGGATCTTGAAGAAGGAAGGCTATCACTCAATTTTGCAACGCCATGCCATACCCTGTGGACGGCGCTTAATTGGAGCCAATTTCCTCCAACAACAGGACAATGACCCAAAGCACAGCTCCAAACTATGCAATAACTATTTAGGGAAGAAGCAGTCAGCTGGTATCCTGTCTATAATGGAGTGGCCAGCACAGTCACTGGCCAGCACAGTCACTCTTGCTGCTGCTGATTCTCTGATCCACCTCTACGCAGGCGACACCATTCTGTATACATCTGGCCCTTCTTTGGACACTGTGCTAACAAACCTCCAAACGAGCTTCCACGCCATACAACGCTCCTTCCGTGGCCTCCAACTGCTTTTAAATGCTTGGTAAACGAAGTACATGCTCTTCAACCGATTGCTGCCCGCACCCTCCCGCCCGACAAGCATCACTTCTCTGGGCTGTTCTGACTTTGAATATGTGGATAACTACAAATACCTAGGTGTCTGGTTAGACTGTAAACTCTCCTTCCAGACTCACATTAAGCATCTCTAATCCAAAATTAAATCTAGAATCAGCTTCCTATTTTGCAACAAAGCCTCCTTCACTCATGCTGCCAAACGTATCCTACCGATCCTTGACTTCGGCGATGTCATTTACAAAATAGCTTCCAACACTCTACTCAGCAAACTGGATGTAGTCTATCACAGTGCCATCCGTTTTGTCACCAAAGCCCAATATACTACCCACCACTGCGACCCACCACTACATATTTGTAGCCAAACCCACTGTCTCCAGGTCAACTATAAGTCTTTGCTAGGTAAAGCCCCGCCTTATCTCAGCTTACTGGTCACCATAGCAACACCCACCCGTAGCACACGCTCCAGCAAGTATATTTCACTGGTCATCCCCAAAGCCAACACTTCTTTTGGCTGCCTTTCCTTCCAGTTCTCTGCTGCCAATGACTGGAACGAATTGCAAAAATCACTGAAGCTGGAGTCTTATATCTCACTCCCTAACTTTAAGCATCAGCTGTCAGAGCAGCTTACCGATCGCTGCAACTGTACACAGCCCATCTGTAAATAGCACACCCAACTACCTCATTCCCATATTATTACTTACCCTCTTGCTCTTTTGCACCCCATTATCTCTACATGCACATCGTCATCTGCACATCTATCCCTCCAGTGTTAGTGCTAAATTGTAATTATTTCGCAACTAAGGTCTATTTCTTGTCTTACCTCCTTACTTCATTTGCACACACTGTATACAGATTTTTCTATTGTGTTATTGACTTTACGTTTGTTTATCCCTGTAACGACCTGGGTGTCGGGGGGTGTGAAATCAGACGCAGGAACAGCAGAGCTTCAATACGGTGATTTTTAATGCCCAACCGGCAAACCAAAATGTCCAACACGGACTTACTGGGTGTCATAAACACCTGTCTACAAACACGGGAGACAAACCCAGTACACAATACAATAAACCACTCCCGAAATCCACAGCTACAGACGAACAATCCCGCACAAAGAAGCATACAGGCTGGCTGACTAATAAAGCCACACTAATTACCAATTACCTCAAACCAGGTGATACAAATAAACACATAAGGAGGGGGAGGAAAAAGAGTCAGTGGCAGCTAGTAGGCCGGTGACGACGACCGCCGAGCGCCACCCGAACGGGAAGGAGAGCCTGCCTCGGTCGAAGTCGTGACAGTACCCCCCCTCTGACGCGCGGCTCCCGCAGCGCGCCGACACCGGCCTCGAGGTCGACCCGGAGGACGAGGCGCAGGGCGATCCGGATGGAGGCGATGGAAATCCCTTAACATAGATGGATCCAAAATGTCCTCCACCGGTACCCAGCACCTCTCCTCCGGTCCGTACCCCTCCCAGTCCACGAGGTACTGCAGGCCCCTCACCCGGCGTCTCGAGTCCAGAATGGCCCGTATCGTATACGCCGGGGACCCCTCGATGTCCAGAGGGGGAGGAGGGACCTCCGGCACCTCACCGTCCTGCAGGGGACCAGCTACCACCGGCCTGAGGAGAGACACATGAAACGAGGGGTTAATACGATAATAGGAAGGGAGTTTTAATCGATAACACACCTCGTTTATTCTCCTCAGGACTTTGAAGGGCCCTACACACTGCGGCCCCAGCTTCCGGCAGGGCAAGCGGAGGGGTAGGTTTCGGGTCGAGAGCCAGACCCTTTCCCCCGGTACAAACACGGGGGCCTCACTGCGGTGGCGGTCAGCGCTCCTCTTCTGCCTTCTAGTAGCTTGTTGAAGGGACTCCTGGACGGCCCTCCAGGTCTCCTTGGAGCGCTGTACCCACTCCTCCACCGCAGGAGCCTCGGTCTGGCTCGGATGCCATGGTGCCAGGACCGGCTGGTACCCCAACACACACTGAAAGGGGGACACATTAGTAGAGGAGTGGCGTAGTGAGTTCTGGGCCATCTCAGCCCAGGGAATGTATCTCGCCCACTCCCCTGGCCGGTCCTGGCAATACAACCGCAGAAACCTACCCACCTCCTGGTTCACTCTCTCCACCTGCCCATTACTCTCGGGGTGATAACCGGAAGTCAGGCTGACCGTGACCCCCAGACGCTCCATGAACGCCCTCCACACTCGGGACGTGAACTGGGGGCCCCGATCAGAAACGATGTCCTCCGGCACCCCGTAGTGCCGGAAGACGTGGGTGAATAAGGCCTCCGCAGTCTGTAGAGACGGCAGGACTTAGAAAACCGATCCACAATTACCAGAACCGTAGTGTTTCCCTGAGAGGGGGGAAGATCGGTCAGGAAGTCTACAGACAGATGAGACCATGGCCGTTGTGGAACGGGGAGGGGTTGCAACTTCCCTCGAGGAAGGTGCCTAGGAGCCTTACTCTGAGCGCATACCGAACAGGAGGAAACATAAACCCTAACGTCTCGAGCTAAGGTAGGCCACCAATACCTCCCCCGAAGGCTCCCCACTGTCCTCGTCACCCCAGGGTGACCCGAGGAGGGTAGGACATGAGCCCACCGAATCAGTCGGTCCCGAACACCAAGCGGTACGTACCTACGGCCCGCCGGACACTGAGGAGGCGCGGGTTCCGCCCGTAGCGCCCGCTCGATGTCCGAGTCCACCTCCCATACCACTGGCGCGATCAGCCTCGAGGCGGGAATGATGGGAGTGGGTTCGGTGGTCCTATCCTCCGTGTCGTAAAGGCGGGACAGTGCGTCTGCCTTCACGTTTTGGGAGCCGGGTCTATAGGACAACGTGAACCGAAACCGGGTAAAAAACATGGCCCACCTTGCCTGACGTGGGTTCAGTCTCCGAGCTGCCCGAATATACTCCAGATTCTGGTGGTCGGTCCAGATGAGAAAAGGGTGCTTAGCCCCCTCAAGCCAGTGTCTCCACACCTTCAGAGCCCTGACCACCGCTAACAACTCCCGATCCCCCACATCATAGTTACGCTCCGCGGCACTGAGCTTACTAGAGAAGAAAGCGCAGGGGCGGAGTTTTGGTGGCGTACCCGAGCGCTGTGATAGCACGGCACCCACCCCAGCCTCGGACGCGTCCACCTCCACTATGAATGCTAAAGAGGGATCCGGATGCGCCAACACGGGAGCATCCGTGAACAGAGCCTTCAACCTGTTGAAAGCTCCATCCGCCGCCGCTGACCACCGCAACCGCACCGGACCCCCCCTCAGCAGTGAGGTAATGGGAGCCGCCACCTGGCCAAAACCCCGGATAAATCTCCGGTAGTAGTTGGCAAAACCCCAAAACCGCTGCACCTCTTTTACCGTGGTCGGAGTCGGCCAATTACGCACGGCCTTTATGCGGTCACTCTCCACCACCACCCCCGAGGTGGAAATACGATAACCCAGGAAGGAGACGGCTTGTTTGGAGAACACACACTTCTCAGCCTTGACGTATAAGTCATGCTCCAGCAGTCTGCCAAGCACTTTGCGTACCAGAGATACATGCGCGGCGTGAGTAGTTGAGTAGATCAGAATGTCATCGATATACACAACTACCCCCTGCACGTGCAGGTCCCTGAGAATGTCGTCTACAAAGGATTGGAAAACGGCTGGAGCATTCTTTAACCCATACGGCATGACGCAGTACTCATAGTGGCCCGATGTGGTACTAAATGCGGTTTTCCACTCGTCTCCTTTCCGAATACGCACCAGACTGTACGCGCTCCTGAGGTCCAGTTTTGTAAAGAACTGCGCTCCGTGAAATGATTCCACCGCCGAAGCGATGAGAGGTAGTGGGTAACTAAACCCCACTGTGATGGCATTTAGACCTCTATAATCAATACACGGACGCAAACCTCCCTCCTTTTTCTTCACAAAAAAGAAACTCGAGGAGACGGGTGAGATGGAGGGCCGAATGTACCCGTCCCAGAGATTCCGTGACATATGTCTCCATAGCCAACGTCTCCTCTTGGGACAAAGGGTACACGTGACTCTTAGGAAGCGCAGCGTTAACCTGGAGATCTATCGCACAATCCCTACCCGGTCGATGTGGTGGTAATTTCGTCGCTTTCTTTTTACAGAAAGCGATTGCCAAATCGGCATACTCGGGGGGAATGCGCACCGTGGAACCCTGGTCTGGACTCTCCACCGACGTGGCACCAATGGAAACTCCCAGACACCTTCCAGAACACTCCTATGACCACCCCTGGAGAACCCCCTGTCTCCACGAAATATTGGGATTGTGCCGGGCCAACCAGGGAATACCCAGCACCACTGGAAACGCAGGCGAATCAATAATGTATAGACTGATACGTTCCCTATGATTCCCCTGCGTCACCATGTCCAGGGGAACTGTGGCCTCCCTGACCACCCCTGACCCTAATGGCCGGCTATCTAGGGAGTGAACGGGAAAGGGAGAATCTATCGGCACAAGCGGAACGCCCAACTTACGGGCGAGTCCGCGATCCATAAAGTTCCCAGCTGCACCTGAATCGACTAGTGCCCTATGCTGGGAAGAGGGGAAAAAATAAAGGAAAAAAATTGAGACAAACATGTGACCAACAGGGGGTTCTGAGTGAGTTTGGTGCTGACTCACCTGGGGTTTGTAAGTCGCTCTGGATAAGAGCGTCTGCTAAATGACTTAAATGTAAATGTAAATGTGATCGAGAAGCGTTCCGCCTGACATCTTGACTCCCAGACAGACCCCCCCAGCACCGGTCGACCGTGTGTCCTCTCCGACCACAGCTGGTGCAGGGGGGGCCTCCTCCTCCGGTACCCCTAGGCGCGGCCCCTCCCAACTCCATCGGGATGGGAGCCGGGGCGCTGGGTGGTGGAACGCACAGGACCCTCTCCGAACGCCCGCGGGCAGCCAGCAGATTATCCAGTCGGATGGACATGTCAATAAGCTCATCTAGAGAAAGCGCGATGTCCCGACACGCTAGCTCCCTGCGGACGTCCTCCCGGAGACTACACCGGTAGTGGTCAATAAGGGCCCTGTCGTTCCACCCTGATCCCGCGGCCAAGGTCCGGAACTCCAGCGCGAAATCCTGTGCGCTCCTCTTCTCCTGCCTGAGATGAAATAGTCTCTCACCCGCCGCTCGGCCGTCTGTGGGGTGGTCAAACACGGCACGAAAACGACGGGTAAACTCCGGGTAGTGCTCCTTCGCGGAGTCCGGGCCATTCCAGACTGCGTTGGCCCACTCCAGAGCACGACCCGTTAGGCAGGAGACGAGGACACTCACCCTCTCCGCTCCCGAGGGAGTGGGGCGAACAGTGGCCAGGTATAGCTCCAGTTGGAGTAAGAACCCCTGACAACCTGCCGCTGTTCCATCATAATCCCTCGGGAGCGTAAGACGGAGCGCGCTGGAGCCGGGGGATGGAGAGTCCTGGGGGGGAGCCGAAGGTGGAGAGAGGAGCCCACTCCTCTCCCATCGCTCCATTCTCTCCATCATTTGGTCCATGGCTGATCCGATCCGATGGAGGACGGTGGTGTGGTGGAGAACCCGTTCCTCCATCGATGGGAGAGGGTTGGCTGCTGCTCCTGCTGACTCCATTTGAATGGTGCGGGATTCTGTAACTGTTGCTGTATAATATACTGTTGCTGTATTCACTCCCTGTTTGTGTCCCAAATGGCAACCTTTTATAGTGCACTACTTTTAACCAGGGCCCATAGGGCTTTGGTCAAAAGTTGTGCACTATATATGGAATAGGGTGCCATTTGGAACGCTAACCCTGTTGGCAGGTTGTTCGATCTCCAGTTTCCAGGAGATTTTCTGGCAGATTGAGTTTGCTGACTCTGGCTCTTCTCGAGGGCAGGGCTCGGCACGGCTGGTGTTTAACCCGGCCAAAGCTAGGGGGATTAGGCCACTGCAGAGCGTCGGACCGAGTGAATCTTCTTAGAGCGCAACCTGATGGGCCTCCACTGATAATCATCTTTTAAACACAGCACTTTTAAATGGTGTGCAATATTTTGTAAGCCAGCCCGGGGATGGCTTTAATGCTTCGTAAACTGTCCTAGGTAAACAATGTGTGTGTTTGTGTGTGCAGTATTAGTTCATTGGCTTAATCCCACACTTCCTCATGTCCATTTGGTTTGGAACTGATATTTGGACCCCCTATGATGTTTTTGAGAGAATTCAAGGTAATTATGGTTTATAATAGTATAATTCCATCACCATCCTGAACTCTGTAGTCTATTTGTTCTGCAGCTGACATGGCTACAATACACACAACATGTATTGTGTCATATTATACAAAATATATCAGGTTCTACTTACATGAGTATTTATTTATCAGGTTGATATATTGTAACACAATTATTATTATGAGTATTGTTGAAAGGGTCTATTATCATGTTGGTGTGAGGCTAAAGCTGACTACAAGCAGTTCAATGGGGATTGTGTTGGCGGTGGAACGGTCACCAAATTGTGTTTGATTTTCCTTGCCTGTTTTTTAGAAAATATCTCTCACTTCCACTATACGATGTCTCCTGACTCCCAACCCTATAGAGTGTGGTACTGCCTTCCCTCTCAAGTATGACCTATATGACATTCCATATTGTCATGTCAGATTTTATAGCTTGTGTTGTATCTATCTCTTGGTGATATGTTTTTTACTTGGTGCTGCTCCAACATGGTGTCCATATTAGGACAGCCTCAGTCTCAGCAGGACTTTGATAGCAGGACTTTCAAACAATAAAAAAATCTAAAGCAAAAATCACTGAAGCTGGAGATTCTCTAACTTTAAGCATCAGCTGTCAGAGCAGCTTACCAATCACTGTACCTGTACAGTCGTGGCCAAAAGTTGAGAATGACAAATTTTAATTTTCACAAAGTTTGCTGCTTCAGTGTCTTTAGATATTTTTGTCAGATGTTACTATGTAATACTGAAGTATAATAACAAGCATTTCATAAGTGTCAAAAAGCTTTTATTGACAATTACATGAAGTTGATGCAGAGTCAATATTTGCAGTGTCGACCCTTTTTTTTTCAAGACCTCTGCAATCCGCCCTGGCATGCTGTCAATTAACTTCTGGGCCACATCCTGACTGATGGCAGCCCATTCTTGCATAATCAATGCTTGTAGTTTGTCAGAATTTGTGGGTTTTTGTTTGTCCACCCGCCTCTTGAGGATTGACCACAAGTTTTCAATGGGATTAAGGTCTGGCCATGGACCCAAAATGTTTTGTTCCCCGAGCCACTTAGTTATCACTTTTGCCTTATGGCAAGGTGCTCCATCATGCTGGAAAAGGCATTGTTCGTCACCAAACTGTTCCAGGATGGTTGGAAGAAGTTGTTCTTGGAGGATGTGTTGGTACCATTCTTTATTCATGGCTGTGATCTTAGGCAAAATTGTGAGTGAGCCCACTACCTTGGCTGAGAAGCAACCCCACACATGAATGGTTTCAGGATGCTTTACTGTTGGCATGACACAGGACTGATGATTGCGCTCACCTTCTCCGAACAAGCTTTTTTCCGGATGCCCCAAACAATCGGAAAGGGGATTCATCAGAGAAAATGACTTTACCCCAGTCCTCAGCAATCCAATCCCTGTCCCTTTTGCAGAATATCAGTCTGTCCCTAATGTTTTTCCTGGAGAGAAGTGGCTTCTTTGCTGCCCTTTTTGACACCAGGCCATCCTCCAAAAGTCTTGCCTCACTGTGTATGCAGATGCACTCACACCTGCCTGCTGCCATTCCTGAGCAAGCTCTATACTGGTAGTGCCCCGATTCCGCAGCTGAGTCAACTTTAGGAGACGGTCCTGGCGCTTGCTGGACTTTCTTGGGCACCCTGAAGCCTTCTTCACAACAATTGAACCACTCTTCTTGAAGTGCTTGATGATCCGATAAATGGTTGATTTAGGTGCAATCTTACTGGCAGCAATATCCTTGCCCGTGAAGCCCTTTCTGTGCAAATCAATGATGACGGCACGTGTTTCCTTGCAGGTAACCATGTTTGACAGAGGAAGAACAATGATTCCATGCACCACCCTCCTTTTGAAGCTTCCAGGCTGTTATTCAACTCAATCAGCATGACAGAGTGATCTCCAGCCTTGTCCTTGTCAACACTCACACCTGTGTTAATGAGAGAATCACTGACATGAAGTCAGCTGGTCCTTTTGTGGCAGGGCTGAAATGCATTGGAAATGTTTTTTGGGGATTCAGTTCATTCAGTTTGCCTATCAGCCTAGCAGAGGAGTTGATGATGCCATTCTTACACTCCTTAACATGGTCTATAGACATCTAGAGAGTGCCAAATCCCATGTCAGGGTTCTGTTTGTTGACTTTTCTTCTGCCTTCAACACAATCCAGCCTTACATTCTGGCACAGACTCATTCGGGACTTCTCCTTAGATGGGGGGCTGGTTTTGTGGCTGTTGGACTTCCTGAGCCAACTCTCACAGCGAGTCAAAATAGGTCCCCATGTGTCGGATATACGCAATACCAACACAGGCTCTCCTCAGGGATGTGTTTTGTCCCCACTTCTGTACATCTTGTACACTAATAGTTGTACTAGTTCCCATACTGACAGACACCTCGTTAAGTTCGCTAATGACACTGCCTTGATCAGCCTGTTGCATGATGACGAGGAACATCATGGCCCGGTTCTAGATGACTTTGTAGAGTGGTGTGAGGAATCACACTTGGTCCTCAATACCAACAAGACCAAAGAGATGTGCGTAGACTTCAGGAAGCGTACAACACCTACCTCTGCAACATCTATCAGAGGTCAGAGTATAGAAATTGTAGAGGAATATAAATATATGGGTGTCCTTTTGGACAATAAGCTTCAGTGGAGTAAATGTACAGACCTGATCTACAAAAAGAGCCAACAGAGACTGTACTTTCTCAAAAAGTCGGGATCTTTTAATGTAGACTGTACTGTATTGACTCTGTTTTACAAATCTTTTATTGAGAGTATTTTAACTTTTTGTATTGTTTGTTGGTTTGGCAATGCCACTGTCAGCCAGAGAAATATGCTGAGAAAGATTATTACCACAGCAAGCAAGGTACTTGGAGTCAAACAGACAGGCCTGGATGAGATCTTTAAGGTCAGGGCCCTCCGTAAGGCTCACAAAATCATTTTAGACCCAAGCCACCCCCTGTACCTGGACTTTGAACTACTCCCCTCTGGGCGCAGGTATAGGGCACCCCTCAGCAGGAAAAACAGAACGAGACAATCATTTGTGCCAGGTGTGATAGCCCTCCCGCCAGCAGGCTAGCCTTTTCTTTTTTTTAAATGTTTTATTTCTTATTTCTTATTATTTTTATTGGTACGTAACTGTTATGAAAGTTGTATTGTAAATTTTGTTTTGTATTTAAACGCCACTTTAAATGTGTACATGACACTGCAACAAAATTTCCCCATGGGGACAATAAAGTAAGTAAGCATGGCAAAGAGGGACTTTGCAATTAATTGCAATTCATCTGATCACTCTTCATAACATTCTGGAGTATATGCAAATTGCCATCATACAAACTGAGGCAACAGACTTTGTAAAAATGTATATTCGTGTCATTCTCAAAACGTTTGGCCAAGGACTGTACACAGCCAATCTGTAAATAGCACACCCAACTACCTCATCCCCATATTGTTATTTATCATCTTGCTCTTTTGCACCCCAGTACAGTATCTCTACTTGCTCATCATCATCTGCACATCTATCACTCCAGTGTTAATGCTAAGTTGTAATTTTTTCACCTCTATGGCCTATATATTGCCTTCCCTAATCTTCTACATTTGCACACACTGTACATAGAATCTTCTATTGATATTGACTGTACGTTTGTTTGTGTAACTGTTGTTTTTGTCGCACTGCTTTGCTTTATCTTGGCCAGGTCACAGTTGTAAATGAGAACTTGTTCTCAACTGGCCTACCTGGTTTAATAAAGATGAAAGCATTTTTTTTTTTTAAGACTGAGTCTGTCTTAATATGGACACTATACTCTAGAATACAAGACAAATTCCTATAACTGACCTGAACTGAATGTAACCTTTGGTCCTCTGTCCCCTGCAGGTCATTGAGACCATCAGCGCAATGGACAGAGACGAACCTCAGAGTGGACACCGCTTCTTCTTCTCCCTGACTGCAGAGGCTGCTGGGAACCTCAACTTCACCCTGAGAGACAACAAAGGTAAAGGCCAGACACATAGTCATATTTGGCCAACGAAATGTGCATAGTTGGCAGCAGGACAACCTAGAAGAATAAGAGAGCCCTTCATACTGAATGCCTAGTTACCAAGCTCCACAACACCATAGTGGTTTCCTAGCCCTGATATGGATATTTTCCATTATCCAAACATTATATCAGAGCTAACTGTCATCAAGATTAGTTGGAATCCACCAAGTATTACTATCTGAACACAATTTTAACATTGTATTGCTGCTATGCCTTCCTCCTCACAGACAACACCGCCTCTGTGCTGACCAAGCGAGGGGGTTTCCAGCGTCACGACCAGACTATGTACCGCCTCCCCGTCCTCATCATGGATGGCGGGAGCCCTGCCCTCAGCAGCACCAACACCCTGTCCATCCGAGTGTGCGACTGTGACCCCGATGGAGCTATCCAGTCATGTGGGAGTGAAGCCTCCATGCTCTCAGCAGGCCTCAGCACTGGGGCCCTCATCGCCATCCTGGCTTGCATCCTCACACTTCTAGGTATGAGGCAGCCATTATACCAAAACACATCAGTGCCCCATCAGGCCTGCAAGCTGCATTTGTGTGGCACCCAGGCTGACATTTCACATCTTATAACAGTACAAGAGAGTCGAAGGAGTTAGTTTATCAAAGTCGCGAGATAGCAGGCTTTCACATTAACGACTTCACTGTACACCAGGCATTCATGGAATGCCCATCTGGGGAAATAAAACATCTGTTTTGATATTTTAATACAGGAGTCGATGAACAGTGTTCATGTACCTTTTCACGTTACACTAGTTGTACCCAGTTAATCCCAAAATGTCCTTCAAACATTGGTGTGTCGTACGAACACAATATTGGTGGTGAATATCATGTAGTGTGTTGAATAATAACGTGGGCTTTGGGAGAGAAGGACTTGTTGCCATGGCAATCATTTTGACAACACGGTGGTGCGACGTAACTTCTCTAACACCAGAACTATATGAGATGCACATGATGCAATTGTGATCCTGCTGTATTGTAAGCGTTCTAAACTTGAAGTTGTTAGCTCCGTATTAAGAACCTTATTAAGAAAATAGACAAATGTTGCCAGCTACATGTATGATTGAAGTCCTATCAGGCATTGGACTCTCCGGCCCCTGTGGGACAGTAGCACTATAATCAGGAAATAGTCCACTTAAGGTGGCCAGATTGGCTTGTTTCCCCCCCGAACCTCCATTGTGAATGCTGATCTTGATTGCTGTCTGAGTTATTTGTTGATTGTTTGAGAGACTGTAAGCTCGATTTGTACCCGTTCATTCTCTCTGATTAGCTAACCAGTCAGTAGATTTTTGGGGCCAGAGATATTGAGGTGCTCAGAGGTAGTAAATCCAGATTCATGGTTTGATTGTTTCTTGCTTAGATAATTGTTAGTTTGTCACTCAAAAAAGGACATGAAAGATACCTGACTGAACTATGTACATATCAGGCTGCCTGATGAAGAGGTTGTTTAGTTTAAACATGTTGTGCCAAGTAACTGTGTAATGAATTCAAATGGTCTGCTCCAACTAGTCTATATAGGCCTACTTTTTATTGTCCTTGAGTGTCCTGAAAGACGTCTGACAAATAAAATGTATTATTAATATTATTATTAGGGATCCAAGCTCCGAAGGGACTGGAACCCTATTATAATTGTTAGGATTAATATTATTAGGGGTTCAAGCAGGGATTTTGTGAAAAAGGAAAATTCCTATGAGACGGTAAGGCCTAGGAGGGTGCAACCTTGCATGATGGTAAAGGGCCAAAGGCCACACCCTCGAATACATTGCCATGCCAATTGGACACATGGTGTTGCTATAACAAGCAATTAAATATGCAAACTTTGAAAGGTCACGCCCATCACCCCTTGTGACCTACAATCATGGGGAGAATTGCAATTGCATACTCCTCGTGTCCAATTTCCTCTCTCCTGGCCTCCTTCTCAAAACCCGTTGGATGAGAAAGCCGAGGTCTCTCCCCTCTGACCTTCTCCTCCAATGGGTTTTGAGAAGGAGGTGAGGAGAGAGGACGCGAGGAGTATGCAATTAAGATCCTCGCATGGAATTCGGTACAAACATCAAGCAATGTTATTAGAACATTCTCAGAACGTCAGAGGGATAACAGCGCAACGAAACACTTATGGGACCTAATGGGAACATCGCAGAATGTCCTCAGGATCTCCCCTGTTTGCTGAGTTACTGCTGTTCAATCTTCATCTCAATGAATGCATGTGCATGTATTCTGTTTTTTGCTGATTATAGTGTTCGGATTCCTAAATTCTTTGTCAATATACACTGCTCAAAAAAATAAAGGGAACACTTAAACAACACAATGTAACTCCAAGTCAATCACACTTCTGTGAAATCAAACTGTCCACTTAGGAAGCAACACTGATTGACAATAAATGTCACATGCTGTTGTGCAAATGGAATAGACAAAAGGTGGAAATTATAGGCAATTAGCAAGACACCCCCAATAAAGGAATGGTTCTGCAGGTGGTGACCACAGACCGCTTCTCAGTTCCTATGCTTCCTGGCTGATGTTTTGGTCACTTTTGAATGCTGGCGGTGCTTTCGCTCTAGTGGTAGCATGAGACGGAGTCTACAACCCACACAAGTGGCTCAGGTAGTGCAGTTCATCCAGGAATCCACATCAATGCGAGCTGTGGCAAAAAGGTTTGCTGTGTATGTCAGCGTAGTGTCCAGAGCATGGAGGCGCTACCAGGAGACAGGCCAGTACATCAGGAGACGTGGAGGAGGCCGTAGGAGGGCAACAACCCAGCAGCAGGACCGTTACCTCCGCCTTTGTGCAAGGAGGTGCACTGCCAGAGCCCTGCAAAATGACCTCCAGCAGTCCAAACATCTTACTACTTGACACAGCCCTGTTTTCTGCTCAGTCATTTTTGACTGACATATGTCTGCACTGCTTTGAATTTATGCCCACCACACACAAAGTATTGTTATTTAACCTGGATAAGACTAAACAAAAATTAAGCACACTCATGTGGATCAATAATTGTAATAAGGCAAGCTTGGAGGTTCAATACTTTTCTGTAATCTTGAGGCAATCTCACGAATTTTGGCAGAGCTCCTCAAACGATGACAGCAGCTGTTCCAGAGGTCTCTTGGGGCTCTGTGCAGTCAATATACTGTACCGTTGTTCGCTCTGCCTCATAATGCTGGAACCATAAATAGATAAACCATAAATAGAGAGGTCACGTAAGGTCCTCTGACTCATATCGGGAGAGGCCCACAATTTGCAAAACGTATGATATGTTACAAATTTGTTCTGGCTAACTTTAGCTAGGTGGCTAACGTTAGCTAGGCTAGGGGTTAAGGTTAGGGTTAAAAGGGAGTTAGGTTAAAGGGTTAAGGTTAGGGGTAGGGTTAGCTAAAAGTGTTAAGGTAAGGGTTTGTGGAAACGTTAGTTAACATGCAAAGTAGTTGCAAGTAGCTAAAAAGTAGTTGAAAAGTTGCTAAAATGCTAAAGTGGTCCTTGATGAGATTTGAACACGCAACCTTTGGGTTGCTGGACGTTCCCGATATATACTGCTCAAAAAAATAAAGGGAACACTTAAACAACACAATGTAACTCCAAGTCAATCACACTTCTGTGAATTGAAAAAGCCCATTTCAGAATGGTGAAAATGTGCCCAGGGAATGGCTTTTGTACTCTCTCTCGAAAGGTAGTGTGTTTTGTTTGCCGACTTTTGGGGGACAAGAACAGTGGACTGCCATATTCAAAGCCATTTGGCAGTATTGGTTACAGTGATTGGAAACACACGAATGACTGCTTATTTGAGCATGAAGGATCTGAATGGCATAGAATAACAAAAGTTGCTTGCCTACATTATCCAGACAGCGGATAAGGGAGCATTAGACTTCAGGGGTCATAGTGAAACATTAGGGCGTCCTGACAATAGAAATGATTAGGGTATGGTAATAAGCCAGTGTGATCCTTTGTTAAAAGCACATTTAGAGAAATACATAAATGCCGGCAAAGGAAATCTCTCTTACCTCTGTAGGGATCTGCAAGGAATTTATTGAACTGATGGGACAGAAGGGGGTGAATGAAATGATCAGTCAATTAAAGATATTGAAATACTTTTCAATCAATGTGGATTCCATTCCAAATGTGGTATGAGCGTTTTCTCAGATTTCTGCCCACCAGTACCATTCCTTTATTGGGGGTGTCTTGCTAATTGCCTATAATTTCCACCTTTTGTCTATTCCATTTGCACAACAGCATGTGAAATTTATTGTCAATCAGTGTTGCTTCCTAAGTGGACAGTTTGATTTCACAGAAGTGTGATTGACTTGGAGTTACATTGTGTTGTTTAAGTGTTCCCTTTATTTTTTTGAGCAGTGTACCTTCCCATCCATCCCGACCAACCACTCTCATTTTGTTTTTTCCTTAAGTGTCCTTCTGTCTTATGTAACCGTTCCAAACGTAACATATTATACTCATTTGAGTATCCCTGATTTATGTTTACTATGTTACATCTAGTTTGAGACCAGGCTGCATTACACCTCAGTGATAATTCACATCTAACATTTTTAGGCAGCCAACATATTGATGACCATAAAGTAATCTATTATTGGCAGTGTCTGTGTCTCAATCTGTCCCCTGCATTCTGGCTGACATAGTCTGTAATTGTGGTGATCGGCGAGTGTTGACTGGCACCCATTCAGCTGAAGTACATCGGAGGTCGCTTGACTCACTATGTCAAACACTGTATTTTTCCTTACAAGGGCCAAGTCTGCTGCATTTGACAGAGGTGATCTCACTCTCTTCCCTTGTCATTTGGTACCATTCCTATTCCTCATGGACATGGTTTGAGGGTGGAGTGGAGAAAATTGACAGTATAATGGTGGTTAATTCTTCACAGCCTAAAAACAGCCTAAAAAGACACAGATTAAATGTAGGGTATTTACCATATTAATGGAATGATAGCATTTATGATTGAATGAAAATACCATAGCGATTGATCAATAGAAAGCCTAATGCCGCCAGCAAATACCATGTAAATGATAATGTATTGGATAGTGGATAATTATTTAATTGTTTCAAGATTGTATGGATAGCAAAAATGTATCAGTACTGCTCAGAAGGCTTGTACTCTTCAAGATGGATTATGATGATGCAGTACATTAACATCTGAATGTGCATCAATTCATTTCAGTACAGCATGGCCAGGCAGCCAGACAATAACCCCAAGCACACATCAAAATCTACAAAGAAATGGTTAATTGGCCTCAAAATAAACATTTTGCAATGGCCATCTCAGTCTCCAGACTTGAAACCCATTGGAAACCTGTGGTTTGAATTGAAAAGCGCAGACGAAGGATATCAAGAATCTGGAAGGATTCTGTATGGAGGAATGGTCTAAAATCCCTCCCAATCTGTTCCAAATGGTCTAAGATCCCTCTCAATGGTCTAAGATCCCTCCCAACTCATAAAACACTTTAAAAAAGGCTCAGTGTCGTTATCCTCGCAAGGTGATGTGTTGAAACAGGGGTGTCAATAATTCTGATCCCATCCCTTTTAAGATTTTTTTTATTACTTGTTTTACAAAATCTCTTTATCTGAGAAATTGTATTAGTATAAAATAATAGAATTTTCAAATTCTTTTGAGCGTACAATATAGCTCAGAATTTAAAATTATTTATTTTATATAGTAATTTTACCCCACTGTAGACAGAGGAGAGGAGAGGGAGCCCAGCCACTGAATCTATCAGTGGCTGGGCTCATTATAAAATATGTCGATGAGAATGGGCCCAGCACTAAATATTCTGCTTGTAGTCTCATTGATTTTGCATGATGGATTATTTTCTCAGTTCAAATATGGAAAATTGGGCATAATGTTCAATTGATCTACCGCATATCTCGCCCACTCATCTTAGGCCAAAACTGCCATGTTGCTAAATCAAGGCCTTAAGTGAGGCCTGTCGCGTGCAATTTGTGACACTACAGTTAAATGAGTGCACAGGGTCCTTGTGGAATGTTTATATTCATACAACAATAGGTATTCAACTGTTGGTGAATTTTAGATATAAAAGAGTAGTATATCCGGTCCAAAATAAATTGTGTATTAAGTCAATGCCAACGTTTGGCTGACGCATGCAATCCGTGACATTACAGTTGACTGAGTATGCACGGGGGCCTTGTGACACGTTCATAATCACTATATAATAACATTCATTCAACCGTCGGTTAATTTGACACGTGTTAGATTAGTACCGGTATTCAAGCACCCATGCTCACAAACACAAAGGAAGTCCTCATTCATGTCATATATTTTTGTGCCAAACTTTATTATTTTCTGTTCAGCGCTTGTACAAATTCATTTAACTGTATTTACTGTGTGCAAAATGGATAGTAGAACAAAGAATTACCGAACAATACTCCTGAAGGTTTCTTTACAATGCTATATGGTATATGATGAACGTATGGTCATGTCAGACAAGAGATAGCGTCTGCCACGCTTATAGAAAACTTCTCATGGCCTGACAACTAACACTGAGGATGATTAGTCATTGTGTTTCCGCTTGATAAAGTTGTGACTGTACCGGACATGTTTTTAGCTACTTTCTCAAAGCTGTCATATTGATCCTGTAGGCCTGCCACATAATGCCTCAGTGAACTAACCAAATCAACAGCGTTGCACAAGTCCAGGTCAACTGCCTGCAGTGTAGTACTTGTGTTCTGAACTCGCATAAGAATGTTATTCCACATATTGCACAGAAAAGCAATCTTGAGTTTCTACATTTATTTTTTAGCGCCCTGGCTTCATCACTAGAAGTGAAATGCTGGTTAGTCTCGTCAGATATTTTGTTTGGAGACGCCTGTATAAAGTATAGTTCAGACACAGTCCGCTAATTGCTTGTGCTGACCACCTTGTATTAGAGAATTTTCACCATTCTGAAATGGGCTTTTTAAAAGTGTTGTTTCTGGTGTTTGTTTTGACGTTCTGATGCTGATAAGTCAGCGTTTTTCTTTTCTGGCACAATTCTGGTCCCTTCTTAGTACGCAGACTGTCATCAAGTTTACCACAACGAGCTGGGTCAGTGATGTAGGAGTCCTCCTCGCTGACAGCAGCAGTTGAGGCACATGTG
Source organism: Salvelinus alpinus (assembly GCF_045679555.1). NCBI lineage: Eukaryota > Metazoa > Chordata > Actinopteri > Salmoniformes > Salmonidae > Salvelinus > Salvelinus alpinus. Next base: position 50,312,153 of record NC_092108.1, on the reverse strand, counting down.
GCAGGGGCAGTTGGAGGTTTCTTCTGCACGCTCTTCTCTGCTACCAGGCTAGTTGTGGTGGCTGCTGCCGGCGGTGGCGTAGTGTGGTGGTCCTGGTCCTCCTGTATAGCAGCTGATATAGCGAGAATGAGGCTTGTTTAGAAAGTTGTTGCCTCGCCAGTAGGCTTATCTTCCTCCTCTGCTGTCTGGTCAACTGCTGGCGGTGTGATTGGGAGCTGGTCCACATGATTCAGGCTTCCTGCTAGCCCAGTTGCTGTTGTTGCTAATGTTAGCCCATCAGCATCATTCAACAGCAGTGGCTGTTGAACTCTGTTGAGAGGAACTGGAAGCTGGCTTACTGAAATATCCAGTTAGTTTTGGTTAAAAATGTTTTTGCATACCTTGGTCCCGGAACTCTTTCAGCCTCTGTCTTTTTTTTCTTTTGAACTGGCTCAGCTCGCTACAGTGTACATGACTTTGAGGAACATCAAAGGTAGCCACCAAATTACGACTATTAGACACAGCTAACCCATTGCGCCAGAGACAATTAATCAGTTATTACAATTCCAAATATGGACAACATTCAATCAGCCGCTGGCAAACCATCTAATTCCATAAAAATAAAAATAAATCCAGGGCCCCTAATTTAATTCAGATTTTTAACTGGACTGGACTACAGCCAAGGTTAGCATGTGCATTAAAACTCCCCTATCTGTCATGCAATGTTGCATACCCAACATGTTGAACATGAACAGCAGAAATCCAACAAAACGTTTTGTAGTTTTTGGGTGAGTTACATATCTATTACCAGGCAATTAATATTGTTATTATGATAAATTGTAATCATAGCCGCGGGAAGCAGGGGTGATGGGGGTGCTGCTGACCCCCTGATAAATTGAAAAAATATATGTCCCAGTCAAGAGTTTGGACACACCTACTCATTCCAGGGTTTTTCTTTATTTGGACTATAGAATAATAGTGAAGACATCAAAACTATGAAATAACACACAAAAAAAAGTGTTAAACAAATCAAAATATGTCTAATATTTGAGATTCTTCAAAGTAGCCACCCTTTGCCTTGACAGCTTTGTACATTCTCGTCTGGGTCGTCCGGGTTAGGGGAGGGTTTAGCTGGCGGGGATGTCCTAGTCCCATCGCGCTCTAGTGACTCCTGTGGCGGGCCGGGTTCATGCACGCTGACATGGTCGCCAGTTGAACGGTGTTTTTTCCGACACATTGGTGCAGCTGGCTTCCGTGTTAAGCGAGCAGTGTGTCAAGAAGCAGTGCGACTTGGCAGGATTTTGTTTCAGAGGACACATGGCTCTCGACCTTCGCCTCTACCAAGTTTCAGTGATATGACTGTCAGGTTTTGGCCAGGACTGTTTAGGTTTTGTTCACTAGATGTCCCCCTTGCACCTTTTTTGTACCTTTTGTTTTTCTTGCTCCAATTATTGTTTGCACCTGTAAGTCATTCCCTTGTTAGTATTTAAACCCTGTGTGTTCCTTAGTTCCTTGCTCAGTGTTTGTAAGTTAGCACCCAGCCCCAGCCCAAGCCTTGTTTTATATAGACTTTTCTCTTGTTGGATTTTCCAGAGGTTCTCTGGTTTTGTTCTTGTTTAGTATTTGAGTAGTCTTTTGAGGTTTGTTTTTCCCTGCTGTTTTTTACCACTTTGTGGATTTTTTGTTGTATTTTGGAGGATATCCATTTTTCATTAAACCACCATCTCTAGTCTGCCTCATCTTCTGGGTTCTGCCAATTATTAAGTGACTGTTTCTCGCACCGGGTCCTGACAGAAACACTGAGCCATTAATATGAACCCAGAGGCAGCCAGTACCCAGGACTTTTTTCCCATGCTGTCCCACCACGAGGGGACTGTCCAACGTCACGAAGCTGCTCTGGTTCAGCAAGAGGCCTTACTGGCTGGACATTATCAACTTCTGTCGGAGATGATGACTTCCATAAAGCAGATTTCTGATCAACTTTCTCCTGCAACCGCTTCTGCTCCAGTTCATCAGATTCAAGTGCCCGTGGCAGTTAACCCCCTGGCTGAACCTCGTCTGCCGCCTCCCCAACGGTTCTCAGGTGATCCGAGTGTTTGTAAGGGGTTTTTCACCCAATGTTCTCTCTCCTTCGAGCTGCAACCCTCGTCGTTTCCCACCGACCGGTCCAAGATAGCATATATCATCACCCTGCTGTCGGAAAAAGCCCTAGCCTGGGCTACTGCTGTGTGGGATGCCCAAAGTCCCTGCTGTGCCAGCTACTCTACCTTTGCTGAAGAATTCAAGCGAGTGTTTCAAGGTCCTACCAGCGGTCCTGACTCAGCCAAACAGCTCCTGACTCTCCGCCAAGGTCGGCGCAGCGTGACGGACTATGCCATCCAGTTCCACACGGTGGCAGCAGCGAGTGGCTGGAACGACGAGGCGCTCACAGTGTGCTTTTTGAAGGGTCTTTCCGACACCATCCAAGATGAACTGGCCACTCGGGAACCACCAGACAACCTCGAGTCCCTGATCAAGTTGGCTTCACGCATAGACCAGCGTCTGAGAGAGAGAGAGCTCAACCGTAGATCTCTCACCCTAGCTCCTATCGGTCCCAGCTCCGAGTCTCCACCTTTATCCTCGCTGACTCCACCGGAACCCATGCAGGTTGGACGCATCTCCCAGGCTGAGAGAGACCGCCGGATGAGGGAGCGATGCTGTCTATATTGCGGCAAACCGGGCCATTTCCTCTCCACGTGTTCCGGGCTCCAGGGAAAAGGCACTCTCCCGTGCAGGCCTGGGAGGACTGTAACGGGAAACATAACCTCCTCCCATCCATCCAACTCCCGCCTGCTCATTCCAGTTACCCTTTCCTGGGACAACCACGAGCTTCCCCTTCAAGCCTTGGTAGACTCTGGAGCCGCAGGTAACTTCATGGATGGTGTCTGGGCGAAGGAGAATGGCGTTCCCTCTGAACCTCTAAGTGACCCCATAAGGGTTACTACGCTGGATGGAAGCCCTTTGGGATCTGGACTTGTCACTCGTGTCACTACCCCCTTGCGACTTTCAGTTTCCCAACACCAGGAAGTGATGAACTTTCATCTGACCTCGTGTTCCGAGTTCCCTCTCGTCCTTGGATACCCCTGGCTTCACAGCCATAACCCTCACATCGACTGGTCTGTGGGCACTATCAAGCAGTGGGGTCCTACGTGCCAAGCCACTTGTATCTTCCCAAGTTCCCCGAGTTCCCCTCCCGAGTCTCTAGAATCCATCGACCTGTCCCGAGTTCCCGAGTGTTACCATGACCTCAAACCGGTATTTAGCAAACAGAGGGCCACCAAACTACCACCCCATAGACCTTACGATTGCCCCATCGACCTGTTTCCGGGCACCTGCCCCCCCAGGGGTCGGATCTTTTCCCTATCTCCTCCCGAACGAGCTGCTATGGATACCTACATCAAGGACTCTCTGGCAGCAGGCCTCATGCGTCCATCCACCTCGCCAGCGGGAGCAGGGTTTTTCTTTGTGGCCAAAAAAGACGGGGGATTACGTCCTTGCATCGACTACCGGGGACTTAATGCCATAACCGTCCGTAACCGCTACCCGCTACCCCTTATGGCCACAGCCTTTGAGCTGCTCCAGGAAGCAGTGGTCTTCACTAAGCTTGACCTGCGGAACGCATACCATCTTGTGCGGATCAAACCCGGTGACGAGTGGAAGACCGCTTTCAACACGCCTACTGGTCACTACGAATACTTGGTGATGCCCTTCGGCCTGACCAACGCCCCGGCTGTGTTCCAAGCGCTCATAAACGATGTGCTTAGGGATATGCTTAACATTTTCGTGTTTGTTTACTTGGATGACATCCTCATCTTTTCGAGCTCCCTTCAAGAACACACCAAGCATGTCAGACAAGTGCTCAAACGCCTCCTAGACAGCCATTTGTACGTTAAGCCGGAAAAGTGTGAATTCCATTCCTCTCGAGTACAATTCCTGGGATTTATAGTGGAACCCGGTCGAGTCCAGATGGACCCCAAGAAGGTAGGGGCGGTAGCGGATTGGCCCACCCCCAAGTCCGTTAAGGAAGTTCAGCGTTTCCTGGGCTTCACCAACTTTTACCGCAAGTTCATCAAGAACTTCAGCTCGGTGGCAGCCCCTCTCTCAGCTGTAACCAAGGGTGGCAACACAAGATTTCTGTGGGGAAGAGAAGCTGAGACGGCCTTCCAAGGACTCAAGCAGCGCATCCTCTCTGCTCCCATCCTGACACTACCAACGGCGGATGAACCTTTTGTGGTGGAGGTAGACGCATCAGAGGTTGGGGTTGGAGCTGTCCTGTCTCAGAGGGGTGAAGACAAGAAGCTTCATCCTTGCGCCTTCTTCTCTCACCGGCTTACCCCGGCCGAGAGGAATTACGATGTGGGGGATCGTGAACTCCTAGCAGTTAAGATGGCATTGAAGGAATGGAGACACTGGCTCGAGGGGGCTTCTCAACCGTTTCAAGTGCTTACGGACCACAAAAATCTGGAGTATATCCAGCAGGCGAAGCGGTTGAACTCCAGACAAGCTCGATGGTCTCTTTTCTTCAGCCGATTTCAGTTTATCCTCACCTATAGACCCGGGTCGAAGAATCTCAAACCGGACGCCTTGTCACGAATCTACTCTCCTGCCATTCGAGAAGATACTGACATGACTGTCCTTCCGGCCGCTAAGATCGTGGCTCCGATCTCGTGGCAAGTGGAGGATACCGTGAAACAAGCTCAAGCCATCGAACCGGGCCCTGGAGGAGGTCCTGCTAATCGGTTGTTTGTTCCCAAGGCAGCAAGATCCCAAGTCCTTCTGTGGGGGCACTCCTCTCGCCTCACCTGTCACCCGGGCGTAGGTCGCACCTTGGAGTTCATTCAGCGTAAGTTCTGGTGGCCCACCATAAAAGAAGACGTTGCCATTTTCGTCAAGGCCTGTCCCGTGTGCTGCCAGGGCAAATCTTCTCACCTCCGCCCTCAAGGACTCCTTCACCCTTTATCTATTCCCCACCGACCCTGGTCCCATATCTCGTTGGACTTTATTACTGGTCTTCCTCCGTCCCATGGTAATACTACTATCCTAGTCATCATCGACAGGTTTTCTAAGGCGGCCAGGTTTGTTCCCTTGACCAAATTACCTTCTGCCAAGGAAACAGCTGAGTTGGTGATTAACCATGTGTTCCGAGTCTTTGGTATCCCGCAAGATATGGTTTCCGACAGAGGTCCCCAGTTCGCCTCAAGGTTTTGGAAGGCCTTCTGCCAACTCATAGGGGCCACGGCCAGTTTATCTTCAGGGTACCATCCGGAGTCCAACGGCCAAACTGAGAGGATGAATCAGGAGCTGGAAACCACCCTCAGATGTATGGTTTCCAACAACCCCTCCACATGGTCATCCTTCATTGTTTGGGCCGAGTACGCGCACAACACCTTGTGCTCCTCCTCCACTGGTATGTCTCCGCATGAGTGTCAGTTTGGCTATGCTCCGCTATTGTTCCCGGACCAGGAGGCAGAAGTCAGAGTGCCTTCAGCCTCGAGGTTCATCAGACGCTGTCGGCTTACGTGGAAGAAGGCCCGTCTTAATCTTCTGCGTTCCTCACAGCAGTACCAGCGACAAGCCAACAGACGTCGCCGTCCCGGTCCTACCCTGTACCCCGGCCAGAGAGTATGGCTCTCAACAAAGGACTTACCGCTAAGGGTGGAGTCTCGCAAGCTGTCCCAGAGATTCATCGGTCCCTTTAAGATTGCCAGGAGAGTCAATCCCGTTACTTTTCGCCTGCATTCACCCAGATCCCTTAAGATCAATCCCACATTTCACATTTCCTTATTAAAACCTGTCTCCCCTTATTCCGGCAGGCAGACCTCCCCCTCCGCCCCGTGTCATCGGAGGCCAGTCGGCTTATACCGTCCACCGGATACTGGATTCCCGCCGGGTGCAGCGGTCCTGGCAGTATCTGGTGGACTGGGAAGGCTACGGTCCCGAGGAGCGCTCCTGGGTTCCTGCCAAGGACATACTGGACCCTGACCTCATTCGTCAGTTCAGGGTCCTCCACCCTGAGAAGGCTGGTAGGAACGTCAGGAGCCGTTCCTAGGGGGGGGATTCTGTCAGGTTTTGGCCAGGACTGTTTAGATTTTGTTCACTAGATGTCCCCCTTGCACCTTTTTTGTACCTTTTGTTTTTCTTGCTCCAATTATTGTTTGCACCTGTAAGTCATTCCCTTGTTAGTATTTAAACCCTGTGTGTTCCTTAGTTCCTTGCTCAGTGTTTGTAAGTTAGCACCCAGCCCCAGCCCAAGCCTTGTTTTATATAGACTTTTCTCTTGTTGGATTTTCCAGAGGTTCTCTGGTTTTGTTCTTGTTTAGTATTTGAGTAGTCTTTTGAGGTTTGTTTTTCCCTGCTGTTTTTTACCACTTTGTGGATTTTTTGTTGTATTTTGGAGGATATCCATTTTTCATTAAACCACCATCTCTAGTACTGCTGTGTCTGCCTCATCTTCTGGGTTCTGCCAATTATTAAGTGACTGTTTCTCGCACCGGGTCCTGACAATGACAACACTATAACTACAATAGGATATCACGAAATTGGGGAGAAAAAGAGGTTAAAAAAATATGATAATAATAAAACGTAAAATAATAAAGGCCTGCTCCTTAACAAGCAACACAGTTCTGGGCTTTCCACCCACTGGGTCGATGTGAGCACTTTTCTCTGATGGATCACATAGCTGTCCATTTGAGTTCAGTTTTAGTAGGCACAATCTTAGTTACAACACCCCATCTCATCTCTCTCTCACACACACACACACACACCAGTTGTAAGTAAAGAAATGTGCGCTATGTTAGCAATGGCCTATTCCTAGGCGCTTGAGTTTCAAGTTTCTACCGATCTGCGTGCAAGTTCTGATTATCGTGTGCTCATTTTTATTAACAGTTTCATTTCAATAGTAGCGTTTTAATTTCTCAAAATCATTTTAACTTGGTTATATGTTACAAAAGGGAATTTGATAATCTAAACATTTAAATCCCACTAATACGAGAGCACCAGCCTTTGCCATATGGACACATTGAATCACAGTGAACCATTGGCGGCTAAATAAATGAGACAGCCTAGGCCAATATAGGGGTAGTCCTGTAACTTATTTTGTCGACTAAATAAAAATATATAAATCCTGAAAAAATCCTGATGGAAATGCAGGTTATTTCATCTCTCTATAGATACTACGCCTTTCTGCCTCCCTTTTTATCTGTCTTACTAGGTCCAGCCCAATGACTGTATATATGAAGGTCTGGTAAGCTATTGCTTGTGAACTTGTGGTGTCTATTATTTATCGAATCAATTAACTATATTTAATTGTTACCCAATTAAATGAATCATGTAACAATTAACTCATTCAGAATTTGGGGCACCACGGAAGATGATGTTTATAGAGTTACCATCGAATTAAACTCTAAAAGATATAAGTTATATATCGATAACAGTCACTTATTAATCGCCTCATATCAGTCTCATTCTGAAAGCCGCATACTCCCTGGATCCGCAAGAACCCCAGCTTTACTTATGATTCAGCACTACACAAAATCAGTTTAATTATTTATTTACTAGCTAACTAGATAATAACAAAGAATAACATAAACACTTAACACATGAGAAAAAGTCCCTAGCCGACTAACAGCATGCCTGCTTGGTTACCACAAGAGGGAGTGGTAGATGAGGAGAGGGAGAGACAAAGAGAGAGTCAAACCTATCGTTGATACATTTGGAAACTACCCTCAAAGTAATAATTTACTCTGCACACGAACCAAGAGATCATGAATGTATTTATGTGTAGATGTCTTTGTTCTTCGTCTCTGTTGAAACCAATCAATCCATCTATGGGGAAGTTGTAGTGTCCCGCTTCAGTGTAAGGCTCTAATTGTCCACCAGAGGTCACAATGTCCTTCTTCTTAGTTGTCTTTGTCTTGTAGTGGAGTGTTCACATATAACAGATACTCTGTGATTGTCTGTGATGGGATTTTGTCCTTCCCACCTCATGTCTTTAGTCAAAGTTCTAGGACCACTTTTATATGGCCAGCTGCAGAATGGCAATGTTAAGGTCTAATCTTCTTCACTTGTGTGGAGATTCAAAGTTCTAACCATTTTCAGCCATGTAGACACAGCTACATGTTTTCTGGTCTAAATGAATTATTCAGTGTTCAACTCCCGACCACTTTACAGGCCAGTAGCAACCTGGCAATGTTTGGTCTGGTAGGTGAGGCTTCTCATTTAGTGTTGAGAGTTTGTGTTTGCAACCATTTCAAAGTGTGGACCACGGTCTCACGTCTTCTGGTATCTTAATTCTTAGCGAGTCCTTTTTAAGCACTCTGGTCGGAAAGGGAGGTTGCATCATACTGACACGCTCTTCTGACCTCATTCGGGGCGTGGCTACTTAATGTGCAAAGGACATGAAAAGCCATTAACTCATTAGAAAACCAAAATCACATTCCTATCGTAACAAAATAGTTGAATCGTTCTTCATATTGTATTCATAATTTATTGGATGGAAACTTGACAGCCAAAGGGGTTTTCCTTCCTAAGTTACAGTATTTTGTATATACAGTTTTTAATACCGTGACAAAATGACAAGCAATATGACAATATTATTCTTTAGATACCCACTGACCATTCCTATCTTAGAAATATTGTTCCAGTATTCACTTTTCGGGTGTTATGGTTTTGGCAGCAAAAGTCTTCTGGGGGACAAAGGCATTCCTTTGATTGATACTGAAGAGCAGGAGGGAGATTCCCTTCCTCCCTGATTTATGACAGTCTTAATTAAGCTGTCAAAACCGTCCCAGCCCCCCCTTTCCTCTTCTGTGGGTGAGAGGAGTCTGGTCATCGTCGGCCATTTGCAAATCTGATCTGAGGCCTTGGACCCTCAGCCAGGAGAGTCATGACACTTGCAACATTGTATCAACTAACCTATTCCTGGCCCTCAGAGTTTATGCACCAGGGAGCTCCGGACAGACACAGCTGTCTTTGTGCAAAGGAATATCTGTTCAGGTAGGCTATTTCCACTGGATATATGAGAGCATGACATTTTGCTCTTTCAGACCCAAGCCTGGTGGTTATCTAGGGGGAGAGTGTTGTAAAGATTTTTCAAATACTGTGAGGAAATATCATTGAGTTAGTGAAATATCATTGACTAACTCATCAACTAACTCGCTGACTGACTAACTGAGAATCTCAATTTATGGTGAGGTCAGACAATCAGACATCCAGTTAACCTATGCTCATGCATGGAAGCTCAATTAACATTAAGCGGATATAGAAACCAGACATGCTCATTGCTGACAACCCCCCCCCCCCCCCCCCCCCCAGTGGCGGTTCAAGCTTGTATAGCTCCCTGGGCGAACCCCCCCTTCAGCGCCCCTCCCCCCAATAACATTCTGCACTAACTGACTTTTGGAACGCAAATAAATAATAATAGCAAATAAATAATAATAAATAAATAATAAAACTCTATAAATGTAAATACAAAAATAAGACTCGTAAATATTAAAAATAAGTAACAAAGACAACCCTAAACTTAACCAGAACCCCTAGCCAGTGTACTAAAGTACTTAAGTAAAAATACCCCAAAAATGTAGTACTTTAAAGTATCTGTACTTTACTTTACAATTTATTTTTGTGACTACTTTTACTCCACTACATTTCGAATGTAATGATTTTTTTCCCACAATTCAGACACTTGTCAAGACAACATCCCTGGTCATCCCTACTGCCTCTGAAACAAATTGTAGTATATAAATACAAATAAAAAAAGATAATTGAATTATTACACTATTACCGTATTGCTAACAACAAACACACAAATAAAACTAAATTGCACAACTAATTGCATTAGTACTCTACAAAGTTATAGGTGCGCTATTTGATAGATTCCCCCGCTCCCCCTACCCCGGGCTTCCACTGGGGAGACCTGAGGTCAACCTGCCACCTCCCATTCTCGTACTTCTGAGTGGGCGACCTTCCCAGGCAGTGGCCTGCCTAGCTCACAAACTAGAATCAGGGCGCCCATTCCGACAAGGTTAATTGACCCACAGTCCCACACGGTGACATGATATCATTGACATGACGTGCAAATGAGCGAGAGAAAACCGATCGGGCAAATGTCACCATTCGGAATATATATATATATTTTTTTTAATTGTTCGGCCGCTCCATGCTGCCCCCGGCAAGATGCTGCCCAGGGAATGGCATCATGCCTGGGGATGAGGTATGGTCCTGGCGGCTTCCGTATTTCAGCCTGGCGGTTGCAGCGCTGATGGATGGATTATTAGACATTTGCCTCCCCTGCTTTGCCCACTCACTCTGCAGCGACAGAGGTTATTTTCAACCCTGGGAGTATAGATCCGACGCGGGAGAGGAGGGGATTCTGGCAGGCAGTCACTAACCTGATTGGTGGACTGTGACTGTCTCGGGGAGTGTGTTTGACGGAGATGTGTATGTTGGTGGTTTTGTGTGTTGTGTGTGGGTGTGTCCGTGAATGTGTGACACAGAGATATTCTATGTGTGTGTGTGTGTGTATCTGTGAATGTTTATGTGTGCTGAGTTGAAAGAGGGGAGATCTATGTCATAGGGTCTATATGCACACAGCCCACGTAGTCAAGTGCTCAGCAATGGGGTGTTCAGCACGGCATAGTATATTAGTCTTTCAGGTGGTGTGTTGTTCAGTACTTTCAGCTTGCCCTTGAAATTGATAGAGCCTATGGTCCCTCAAACTTTGCTTTTAGAATATTGTGAGGAAGTTGGTTTATATTGTTTTAGACTCTATTCAATTTTAGGATAAAACTTTTCTAGCATGTCAAAAGATGGCACAGAAGTGGTCTTTCAAGTATATAGAAACAGAGGTCCAACCTTGACATGGTTTGGGGGCTGCACTTGGTCCGTTTGCTTTTAGGGGCTGCTGCTTTATGACTGGCATATAATCCTGTTTTATTGCTCAGATAGACATATGCTGTGCCCATAAAAAGGATTTAGCGCTGGCCTGCCCAGGGTAAGCAACTTGTGGGAGCAGCCGACTATTACCTATTAAGTGCACTTCTTTTGACCAAGGCCCATAGGGCTCTGACCAAAAGTAGTGCACTCTAAAGGGGTTAGGGTGACATTTGGGATCGCAGCACTGTTAAACCCTGATATTTACAGCATATTTGGCCACTCCAAATCTCTGTGCTCATGTTTGTCTGTGTGTTTATCTCTGTGTTGTTTACATTCTAACAACATGAGCAGGCCAAATACATATTTTAAAAGTATAAATCTTGAAAATCTCATGAAGTAATTTGCGAATACCTCAAAGGAGTCCATTTAAGGTTGATAGAGATCTTTTTGATTTGTCAAGATCTGAATTCAACATGAAATAACCTTAAATCAACCAGAAATCAACTTGAATTCCACCGGAAATAACCTTAACTTAGGACTGTAATGACTAACACCTTTTCTAGATAGCACCACACTCGATGAACAGCTAGCTGTGCTCAGTACAAGTGCAGTACTCGCTGCAGTACAAGTGATTAAAACCTAATCAGTTGAAGATATTAATAAAACTAATGTAGCGGATCATCCGCCCCCATCTTAAATGTAATTTTCTAGACAATACCAGAACTGTAGTTTCAGGCTAAAGGCGGGGAAAATACAACGAGGGTGTCTTATATGCCTTGGCTGAAAACACAATGAATAACATGGGCCTATTGTAATACAGATAGTATCGCTCTTTATCAATCGACTCCATTCCTTTCTCCACCCCCACTGGCTCTTTATCGCTCTATCCATCAAATTGTTTCTCGGAGCTAAGCTTGCCTCCAACGGTTGTGTTGATGTGTTTAGGAGGCCTAATGCCACACAGGTGGCAGACAATGTTTCCCTATCATTACCAGTATGTTTTGGTCTACGACCCAAAATTATGAAAAATCTTTTCTAATATAGCACAAATGTCCTGTACTGTAAAAATTACACAGTGGTCCTGGACATGTGATGCCTCTGTCGTTTTGTCCATCTTGGCTCAAGGTTTGACAAAGAATGTCTCCACAATGATATTCATTGACAGACCATTTTCACTTTGTCTACTAATGATTAACCCTCAGCTATATTGATCCTCTGCCCTTTGTTGATGGTGATGGTGACTGTCCCGCTCTGTCTCTCCCTCTCTCAAAACAGTGCTAGTCCTGTTGATCGTCACCATGCGACGGAGGAAGAAAGAGCCCCTGATCCTGGACGAGGAGCGTGACGTGCGCGAGAACATTGTGCGCTACGACGACGAGGGTGGCGGCGAGGAGGACACAGAGGCCTTCGACATGGTCGCTCTCCGCAACCTGAAACTGGTCCGTGAGAGCGGTGGCAAGACCCGCCGTGATGTCACCCCGGAAGTGCCCACCCTCTTCTTGTCTTCCCGGCCACCGCCAGACAATGGCATCTTCCGCGACTTTATCTGGGACCGGCTGAAGGAGGCCGACGTGGACCCGTCGGCACCGCCCTACGACTCGCTGCAGACATATGCCTTCGAGGGCAGTGGCTCGGCCGCAGAGTCCCTCAGCTCACTGGATTCCCTGAGCACGGACTCGGAACAGAACTACGACTACCTCAGCGACTGGGGGCCGCGATTCAAGAAGCTAGCAGACCTCTACGGCCACAGCGATGACGGTAACCTCTTCGCCTCTTAGCCCTCGGTTGAGCCTGCCAAACTGTTGGCAAGGACAATCTAACAAATGAGGGAAGGAAACTGAAGAATATAAAGAAGGATACAAAAAAGCGAATGTGAGATGACGAGTCGAAAATGCTGTACTCAGAGGATATTTGATTGGTGTATATAAATGCATCAATGTCAGTAAAAATAACAAAAAGGATGTTGGTTTTCCATTCAAAATGTTTTTTTGGGGACTGGCAGAATTTTTCAAAGAATGAACTTTGAGAGATTTTGTTAACTAGATTTAATATGATGGAAATTATGCAAAACTTAAGACGTTGGGATGGGCTCCAGACCCTTTGGTAGGACCTCAACGCACAAATTTCCAAACTTTCTCAACTCACGTGACGTTCAAATGTGACAATGTGAACCAATATCTATGCTCCAGTGTTATTACAACAGTGACATTATCAAGTACTCCATTTCGTGGTCAAATGAAAACAGTGCCACCTTGAACTACTGGCCCTGTAGTCTGTCACAGGGTTCACTGTGATCTGCAATATTTGTTTCAAATGTATATTTATAGAACAGATTCTCAATTTCTTTACTAAACAAGATAACTCCTTATGGATTTTACAGCAGTTTTTTTAACAATGGATTTGATCAATTCAGGCTTACCGTGGTTCGTGTTCAGTAGGGATCACCGTAGCAAAATATTTTGAAGCAGAAAACAGAAATAAGTGTTTCTTATTGGACCAGTAGTCTCTGCCCCCTTTCTTCAATTTGGTGCCTAACGAACATGGCAATGATCTCTCAACCATTTAGAGTATCAGAAATATTACATTCCTATACATTTATGTAGACACCTGCCAGGGATGTCCCTTGTCACACTCAAGTTTTTAATGAACATGCTTTAAGGGTCACAGTGCCGCTGAAGGGTTTATGAAGACTCCCTCCATTGATGCAAGGGAACAAACACCTCTCACTTACATTGCTCCGTTAACAACTTGACACACAGCATGACGCTAAGAGCAGAAGCGTAACATTGTTCCCCTAGGTCTAAATTGAATGCAGCGTATTGGTATCTCCAACATTCAAAGCTGTTGTGATGTTTGTTTTATGTATCCTATGAGGTGTTCTAGCTACCATGTTGGTTTAAACTGTGTTTTTTTAATGGAAACAGCTATAGCAGCATGGGAAAATACAGTTAACAATGTGTTGAAGAACATTTACAGCAAAACTTCGGGCATTTGTAAAAACACCAAGCCAAGGAGAATGTCAATTGCTATTTCACATACAGTGAGTATAAATGTATGAAGTCAGATTAGTTTGAAATAGACACTTAACTTGCAAAATAAGAAATATGCATACATCATGCTGCTTAAAACATATTTTGTGAGAGGGAAATGCAAGGAAAAGCAGCTGGAAAATCTTTTGATTGAGAGCTCTTTAGGTTTATATGAACATATTGGTATATATGCAGAAACATACATACAATGCAATGTCAATACAATGTAAAAGATACATGACAGCCCTTCTGAAGCTGATGACCATATCCTTTAGTTTTATTTTCATTCACATACAGGCAGTTGGTTTTCCCCATTGGGCCACTGCATATACTGCTGCATGTGTTTGGCCAGGTAGCTTGCCAGGGAGCAAAAATCTGTGAATGTGAGGTCATCAGCCTACTTGACAGGATGGATGCTCTTTGGGAGGCTGGAGTCTATGGTGATCATGCATAGCACAAACAATAGGTGGAGAGAGCATGCCACCCTGGGGAACTACAGCTGGGACTGGCTGTGAGTCGGTGAGGTCGAGAACATGCCCTTCTGTCTGCTTGCGGTTGCCCAGTTCGCTCTTGATGGAGATCCATAGTGAGGGGGTCACCCCGTGCTCCACTAGAGTTAGTAAGAGATGGCTATGGTTTAGGGTGTCAAATGCTCTGGAAAAGTTTATGAAGGTTACATGAACATCCTGCTTTGGCAATTCATTTGATGCGTTGTGCCAGAGCAGACACTGTTGACCTGTTCTTCACAAAGCCATGTTGTGAGGAGTTGATGTTATGAGCAGTCTCCTTCTACGGTATGTTGTGTTCAATTGCTCATAGATTTTTCCCATGGAGCTGAGGAGAGAGATTTGCCTGTAGTCTTGGAGGAAGATGGGGTTGCTCTTTTTAGGCACAGCACAGATGGACTTTTTCCATTGAGAGGGGGAAGTAGCTGTGTTCCATAGATAAGTTGAAGATGTCGCACAGTACTGGTGCAAGCTCCTTACAGTACGTTTTAGGAACCAGAGAGGGATCTCGTCGGGCCTGCAGACTTCTGCCCATTCAGCCGCTTCAGATGGGTTTTGATCTGGCCAATGTTGAAACTGGGGGGACAGACGTTTGTAAGCTTGTTTTCAACAGCCTCAATTTCAGGGATCATGCATGTTGTACCTTCCCATACATATAGAATCCTGTTGATTGAGGGCTGAAAGGTTTCCTCTGGTCTCACTCGCACCAATCAAGCTTTTCAATGATTTGTACTAGCCAGCAAAGTTAGACGACTCCAGCTGTTGGACTTCTGCTTGGAAGTACTCTTTCTTGGCATTTTTCACCAGAGCTGCAACTTTCTGCTGAAGCGTCTTGTATTCTGCTTTGTCTTGACTGTGAAAGGCTTTCTGTCTGGATGAGCTGAGGCTGAGTCTGTGTGTGTGTGTGTGGTCATCCATTGCTTGTCTTTGGTGGTCAGTTAGCTTTTTTTGATGGAGAGATTACTATTGAGAGTAATTTTTAGGAAAGAGTTAAGTTCATCTGTCTGCTCTTGGCAATGTTGTGCTGTGTAGACTGATGTGAAACGATCTATATTTAGTGCCATGGAGAGAGCTCTTAGGTTGTCAGAGGAACGGTGTTTGTAGATGTATTGAGCTGGTGATTTAGGGTATTCACCTGCTGACCACAATATGGTCTGGTGATCCGACTCACCTGTCAGTGGTAGATGCTTGGCTTTGGAGTATAGGCCTTTCATGATGGTAAATATGGAGTCTAGCTGATTAGCTCCACATGTAGAGTTTGTTACCACTTGGTTAAGGCCATACCTAGAACAAAGAAAACCATGCTTGAATCTGTTTGTCACCCAGAATCACAAGACCTGGGAGGGTGTATTTGCGTTGCACATGGTCCAAGCACCGCCCTAGATACTCTGAGACCTCGCCTCTTTAGAAGTTGGGGGTGGGATGTAAATGATATCTGTTATAATACAGTTCAGGCCACGGTGAGGCGTGAGAGTTTCGTCCACAGTGAAAAACACCACAACGAGTGTCCTCAAGTTCACGTAGTCGTTTGTGCCTGATGTTACTGTCAATGTATAGGGTGCACACAGCTGTTACACAGCTGTTTACTTATTTTATTTGATGACGGTTCATACATTTGATGCTCATTAGTAGGAGAAAAAGTTATACAATAAATTAA
The DNA here is from genome assembly GCF_045679555.1 of Salvelinus alpinus. Taxonomy (NCBI): domain Eukaryota; kingdom Metazoa; phylum Chordata; class Actinopteri; order Salmoniformes; family Salmonidae; genus Salvelinus; species Salvelinus alpinus. Next base: position 50,296,071 of record NC_092108.1, on the reverse strand, counting down.
AGCAAGACAGTCCTACATATCCTTTTCATGCTATTGTGTTGACTCAAACCATACAATGCTATTTTAGCTTAAATCCAACAGGTCTAATGATGTACAATGCAGTCCAAAGGCATTTTTCAAGACTTCACATAAACATCTGCTAAGACCCCCTGATAATTTCTTAAATTTAATCTCACAACAATCTTGAGTTATTATCAAATATTGAGGCCATAGAAAAATTGTCAAGTTGATTAAAAACTTATAATATATGTTGTATAATATTATTATATATAATAATTCATTATACTTTTGGCTTGAAGAGTTACCAGAAGATATGTGCCTTCACACTTGGTCCCTTTCAGCCAATTTTCTTTTACTCAGTGTGGTTGACTTTTTGTGCAGTGTGAATTCTCCAAAGGAACTCAGACCCCGAAGCTAACCGAACTGAGACCTCAGACCATCTCGAGTTTGATTCGCTTGAATTCTGCGGTCTGGTTCCTTTTTTAGGGCAATGTTAACACAAAGCTCTCCATGTTCGCTTGTAAATATTCCCACACCACACACTAGGCTACTGCAACACCATTTTCCCTACCATAAACCTTCACATTAGTGCCACAAAAGAGATAATATGATGATGTGCTGTTTTTGGATATTGATTAGCGATTGTCAAGGATGAACATATGTGGAGTTTTGTACCAACACGATGTTCAGATTATTTGTTTGCCATATGTGATCTATAGGCTAAGAAAGCTTCATACGCTGTTTATTCGATTGTGGGGTTTGAATAGTGTGAGAAGACAACAATATTTGGTGAGAATCACAACATATGGTACAAAATCAATACTAGCTCCTAAAGAGAAAGTACATTGGGTGTACACCAAATATTGTTTCAGTCCCGTTTCAAATGATGTTCAGCCTATAAAGACTTCATAATGCCTTCATAAACACTAAATAAATGTGTTACAAATCATCTATAACCGTATGTCATGCTTTATAAAATGTTCATAAATGTGGCATAACTGTGTTATAACTCTACATGTTGAATATGATATAAACATGTGCTTTATAAAGGGTTCTGAAGGGTGGCACACGCTCTAAAGTGAAGTCGTGTAAGTCCCATTACACCCAATCTCGTTCCCAGACACTTCCGTCCAAATCAAAAGTTTTTTTCCACATGTGCCGAATACAACAGGTGTAGACCTTACAGTGAAATGCTTACTTACAAGCCCTTAACCAACAATGCAGTTTTAAGATAAATAAGTGTAAAGAAAGTATTTAAAATAAACTGAAGCAAAAAATAAAAAAATTAAAGAAATAAAAAAGTAACAATAACAAGGCTACAGTGGGGAGAACAAGTATTTGATACACTGCCGATTTTGCAGGTTTTCCTACTTACAAAGCATGTAGAGGTCTGTCATTTTTATCATAGGTACACTTCAACTGTGAGAGACGGAATCTAAAACAAAAATCCAGAAAATCACATTGTATGATTTTTAAATAATTAATTTGCATTTTATTGCATGACATAAGTATTTGATCACCTACCAACCAGTAAGAATTCCGGCTCTCACAGACCTGTTAGTTTTTCTTTAAGAAGCCCTCCTGTTCTCCACTCATTACCTGTATTAACTGCACCTGTTTGAACTCGTTACCTGTATAAAAGACACCTGTCCACACACTCAATCAAACAGACTCCAACCTCTCCACAATGGCCAAGACCAGAGAGCTGTGTAAGGACATCAGGGATAAAATTGTAGACCTGCACAAGGCTGGGATGGGCTACAGGACAATAGGCAAGCAGCTTGGTGAGAAGGAAACAACTGTTGGCGCAATTATTAGAAAATGGAAGAAGTTCAAGATGACGGTCAATCACCCTCGGTCTGGGGCTCCATGCAAGATTTCACCTCGTGGGGCATCAATGATCATGAGGAAGGTGAGGGATCAGCCCAGAACTACACGGCAGGACCTGGTCAATGACCTGAAGAGAGCTGGGACCACAGTCTCAAAGAAAACCATTAGTAACACACTACGCCGTCATGGATTAAAATCCTGCAGCGCACGCAAGGTCCCCCTGCTTAAGCCAGTGCATGTCCAGGCCCGTCTGAAGTTTGCCAATGACCATCTGGATGATCCAGAGGAGGAATGGGAGAAGGTCATGTGGTCTGATGAGACAAAAATAGAGCTTTTTGGTCTAACTCCACTCGCTGTGTTTGGAGGAAGAAGAAGTATGAGTACAACCCCAAGAACACCATCCCAACCGTGAAGCATGGAGGTGGAAACATCATTCTTTGGGGATGCTTTTCTGCAAAGGGGACAGGACGACTGCACCGTATTGAGGGGAGGATGGATGGGGCCATGTATCGCGAGATCTTGGCCAACAACCTCCTTCCCTCAGTAAGAGCATTGAAGATGGGTCGTGGCTGGGTCTTCCAGCATGACAACGACACGAAGCACACAGCCATGGCAACTAAGGAGTGGCTCCGTAAGAAGCATCTCAAGGTCCTGGAGTGGCCTAGCCAGTCTCCAGACCTGAACCCAATAGAAAATCTTTGGAGGGAGCTGAAAGTCCATATTGCCCAGCGACAGCCCCGAAACCTGAAGGATCTGGAGAAGGTCTGTATGGAGGAGTGGACCAAAATCCCTGCTGCAGTGTGTGCAAACCTGGTCAAGAACTACAGGAAACGTATGATCTCTGTAATTGCAAACTAAGGTTTCTGTACCAAATATTAAGTTCTGCTTTTCTGATGTATCAAATACTTATGTCATGCAATAAAATGCAAATGAATTACTTAAAAATCATACAATGTGATTTTCTGGATTTTTGTTTTAGATTCCGTCTCTCACAGTTGAAGTGTACCTATGATAAAAATGACAGACCTCTACATGCTTTGTAAGTAGGAAAACCTGCAAAATCGGCAGTGTATCAAATACTTGTTCTCCCCACTGTATATACAGGGGGTATCGGTACACAGTCAATGTGCGGTGGCACAGGTTAGTCGAGGTAATTGAGGTAATATGTACATGTAGGTAGAGCTAAAGTGACTATGCATAGATAATAAACAGAGTAGCAGCAGTGGAAAAATGGGGGGGGGGGGGTCAATGCAAATAGTCTGGGTAGTCATTTGATTAGCTGTTCAAGAGTCTTATGGCTTGGGGAAGAAGCTGTTAACTTCTTGCAACTATAGGGGGTGCTGTTCCGCATTAGCATATTTGGGTCTCCAAATTAAACTGCCTCGTGCTAAATTCTTGATCGTACAATATGCATATTATTGTTATTATTGGATAGAAAACACTTTCTAGTTTCTATAGAAGTTGGAATTTTGTCTCTGAGTGGTACAGAACAATATCTACAGCACTTTTCATGACAGGGGTCAGATTTCAGAAATTTTTACCCCTGATCTGGAGTCTGTTTTTAAGGCGACAGTGAATGCTATGAAGAAACCGACACTGCCTACGTCTTCCTCTGGGTGTCTGTACGTCATCACGTTTTGAATGGAATCGATTGCGCAATCACAGCCATTATAAAACCACAAAATGTATAGGGACCTCCCTTTCTCGTCGCGCGCCTGAAGCGTGAAGGACATCGGACTTGCCTCATTCCAAATCGTTGTCTAACCAGCAATATTTCTCCGGTCATGTTTTCAGTCGTTATAGTTGTTAAAAACATCATAATGTAGTTAATTTGAACCGTTTTATAGCAATTTATATCCGTTTAGTGCGATTTTGAGGAATTTCTTTGTTGTGCACTCTGAAACTTTGGACACGTTTTGTGGTCCCGTTCGATCGTTAGTGGATATTTCCAAGGACAGAGGACATCTATCGACCAAAAGAAGATTACAACATAGAAAGGATACATTGCCCAAGAATCTGATGGAAGAACAGCTCAAAGTAAGCAATATTTAATATGATAAATCGTTGTTCTGTCGAAATATTTTAAACGCATATTTCGCCATTTTGTTTGTTATCGCGTCACTTGGCGAACCCTGTATTGAAAAGTAAGGATAATTTTAAAAATGTAAGTCAGCGGTTGCATTAAGAACTAATTTGTCTTTCGATTCCTGTCAACCCTGTATTTTTTAGTCAAGTATATGATTAGCTTTCAATTAAACTAGATCACTCTGATAGATGACGTCAGACATATTGAGGCTTGATTTCCTAGTATTTTTATTGTGTAACCACGGTTTTGTATGGCTAAATATGCACCTTTTCGAACAAACTGTATATGTATGTTGTAAAATGATGTTACAGGAGTGTCATCGGAAGAATTCTGAGAAGGTTAGTGAAAAAATTAATATATTTTGGCGGTGATTACGTTATAGCGCTCTTTGGCTGGAATCGATGCTCTGGTAACGTTTTCACATGTGGTATGCTAACTTATCGATTTATTGTGTTTTCGCTGTAAAACGCTTAGAAAATCTGAAATATTGTCTGGAATCACAAGATCTGGGTCTTTCCATTGCTATGCTTTGTCTATTCTTATGAAATGTTTTATTAAGAGTAAATTGGTCATACACGTTGCTCTCTATAGTAATTCTAGTCGTCTTGTGATGGTCGGTGCAATTGTAAACTGTGATTTCTACCTGAAATATGCACTTTTTTCTAACAAAAACTATCCTATACCATGAATATGTTATCAGACTGTCATCTGAAGAGGTTTTTTCTTGGTTAGTGGCTATCAATATCTTAGTTGAGCCGAATTGGTGATAGCACCTGAAGGAGTAAGAAACTGATGGAGTTAGAATAGTGGTGTATTTTGCTAACGTGTTTAGCTAATAGATTTACATATTTTGTCTTCCCTGTAAAACATTTTAAAAATCTGAAATGGTGGCTTTATTCACAAGATCTGTATCTTTCATCTGGTGTCTTGGACTTGTGATTTAATGATATTTAGATGCTACTATCTACTTGTGAAGCTATGCTAGCTATGCTAATCAGTGTGTGGGGGGATGGGGGGTGCTCCCGGACCCGGGGTAGAGGCTCGTTAGAGGTTAAGAAGCCTTTTGGACCTAGACTTGGCGCTCCGGTACCGCTTGCCTTGCGGTAGCAGAGAGAGCAGTCTATTACTAGGGTGGCTGGAGTCTTTGGCAATGTTTAGGGCCTTCCTCTGACACCGTCTGGTATAGAGGTCCTGGATGGCAGGAAACTTGGCCCCAGTGCTGGGCCGTACGCATTACCCTCTGCGCAGCAGGGCTGGGGGATCAAAGCATCAAACTTGGCCTTCAGTTAGGGTTAGGTTTCAAATCTAATTTTAAGAAGAGGCATTTTGGAGATGGGCAGATTTTAGCCTTAATTATGAATTTGTAACTGGTGATGACCAGGGGGAATGTTTTTCCTAGCAAAGGACATAGCCTGATGACAAATACTTTACTCAGTAAGGTCACTCCCAAATAATTCTATGGTCACTCCCACTTATGCCAACTTTGAATGGTTGATATTGTCACGCCGTGACTAGGGGGTGATCTAGTATATCTATTTCTACGTTGGTGCTAATGTTGTTCCCAATTAGAGGCAGCTGTTTATTGTTGCCTCTGTTTGGGGATCATATTTAGGTAGCTATTTCCCCACCTGTGTTTTGTGGGATGTTGTTAGTCTGTTTGGGCACTACGTCCTCACAGTCTTTGTAAGTTTTGTTTTGTTAGTTCCACTTAAATAAATATGTGGAACTATACTCACGGACTGGGGAGGCTCATCGGCTCACCGCTCATTTCCAAGATCGTGACAGAATATCCCACCAAACAAGGACCAAGCAGCGTGCAACAATGGGAAAAATAAGTTGGACCTGGGAAGAATTCATGGAAGGACAGGAGACCCTTCCTTGGCAGGAGTCGCAGAGGTTGCAAGAAGGACGGCGACGACGCCGGGGACCGCGGCCACGGAAACCCCAATATTTTGTGGGGGGGGGGGGGGCACATGGAGCTGGCGGCTGAGCAGAGGGAAGAGCCAGAGACCATCTGGGAGGAGACAGAGAGGTGGTCGGTCGAACAAAGGAGAGTACCAGAGCCTGGGAGCCGATGGAACAGTGTGAGGAGGAACAGTGTGAGGGATAGCGGAGAATGGAGTTGGCTAGGAGTATGCAGCAACGCAGGCGTTTGGAGGAGTGTGTCATCAGTCCGGTGAAACCTGGGCCGGCTCCATGCACCAGGCCTCCGGTTCGCCTCCCCAGCCCGGTACGTCCGGTGCCAGCTCCCTGCACCCGCCCTGAAGTGCGTGTCACCAGTCCGGTGCCACCTGTGCCAGCTCCACGCAGCAGGCCTCCGGTGAGCCTCCCCAGTCCGGTGCATCCTGTGCCTGCTCCCCGCACTCGCCCTGAAGTGTGTGTCGCCAGTCCGGTGCCACCTGTACTGTATTCACAGTCCAGAGCTTCCGGCGACGGTCCCCGGTCCGGAACCTCCTGCGACGGTCCACGGTCCAGAACCTCCTGCGACGGTCAACGGTCCGGAACCTCCTGCGACGGTCAACGGTCCGGAACCTTCTGCGACGGTCAACGGTCCGGCTCCATGGCCGGAGCCTTCTTCTGCGCCGGTGCCCAGTCCAGGCACGGAGCTTTCTACTGCGTTGATGGCCAGTCCAGGCACGGCGTCCAGTCCAGCTCGATGGCAGGAGCCTTCCTCTGCACCGGTGCCCATTCCAGGCACGGCGTCCAGTCCCGCTCCAAGGCCGGAGCCCTCCTTGGCGCCGGTAACCAGTCCAGGCACGGCGTCCAACCCAGCTCCATGGCCGGAGCCCTACTTTGCGCCGATGCCCAGTCCAGGCACGGCGTTCAGCCCGGCGCCATGGCTGGATCCGGGGTCTGGGCGGGGCCTACGACCTGCACCGGAGCCACCACCGACACTGATCATCCCCCAACCCTCCCCATCTGGTTTCAGGTTTTTCGACCGGAGTCCGCACCTTGTGGGGTGGGGGGGTGGGGGGGGGGGGTACTGTCATGCCCTGGCCATAGAGAGCGCTTGGTTCTCTATGGTATAGTAGGTCATGGCGTGACTAGGGGGTGATCTAGTATATCTATTTATATGTTGGTGCTAATGTTGTTCCCAATTAGAGGCAGCTGTTTATCGTTGCCTCTGATTGGGGATCATATTTAGGTAGCTATTTCCCCACCTGTGTTTTGTGGGACATTGTTTGTTTGTTAGTGTGTTTGGGCACTACGTCCTCACAGTCTTTGTAAGTTTTGTTTTGTTAGTTCCACTTAAATAAATATGTGGAACTATACTCACGCCGCGCCTTGGTCCGCTCATTTCCAAGATCGTGACAGATATCCCAGGTTCATATGTGCTGTGTGCGCAATAGCCTGGGGACGACATTACACCAAGAAACACTTACCTTGATGAAAGCCCCCAACCAAGTTACATGTTCTTCAGTACACAAAAACACACACACAACAATATAATGGCCATACTTTGTTGGGCCCAGTCAGGTCTTCACCCACTCCGCTGCTGAAAGATCAGCCACAAAATGTTGGCACCATTGCAACAGGTTGTAATCAAGCCCTGGTCTCCAGCATGAGAACAGAAGAGGAACACCTGGTGCGGTGGTCTCAGGTTGGACTACTCCAAAGACAGACAGACAGACAAACTCAAGCTTTGCAGGTCAATCAAGTCATTGAAATACCTCTCAGACCCTACAGTAACCTGTGGTTATGAGAGAACCTTCATAAATCAGCTGAAGGTTTAAAACCTATTTATTTACACTTTATGTAGTGTCCTGTAAAACTCAGTTTAAAGATCATTCATAACACATTGTCATGACGTTGACCTGTGGGTAAGGTTTATGACCCCCCCCCCCCCCCATAAATACCTTCCTCCCTTCGCTCTCTCTTGACTCTACAGAGGGACTCTTGAATAGCCTTTGTTAAACATAGAGAGTCTGGGAACATCAAACAAGTGGAGGGAAAGGAACCATTTTTCGGGAATAGAACCAGTTGATAACATGCGCTGGTACTTAATGAATATGATGTCAGTTTGGTCGTCATGTGAGACATTATGACTGATGACAGGACGACCTAAACTGTATCTGGGAAAGTCTACACATTATAGTTATCAGATTCACATGGAATTGTTTTGAAATTCAAATGTTTAAATATAAAATTATTAGTGAAAAGATTACATGTAAGTTTAGCTTCCAAATGAGAGATTTGGGTTTTCATAAGGTTAGGGCTCTGCTCAATCAGTGGCCCGCCTCTGTGAAGAGACATGGGTTATAAACTATGAAACACACCCTTCTCCCTCCACTATATAAGCCCTTGATGAAAATGTAACCTCCTGTTCCGGGTACATTAGGATGATGGTCCGATGTCAGAAGGATTCAGATAATAACTACAGAACAAAGCCAACCTCAGCGTGAGCTTTGGTTGCGAATGGTATGAACTTTGAACTCTTATTCGCTACAGAAGTTATACCTCCTAGCCGTTGAGTTAGCAGTGGCCGCTGTAAACGTGGGCTAGGAGAGGACAGAGTATTCCGTCTACCACACAACGACGACCCTACAACGTTTCCCGTTCACCACCAGAGACACTCTTCAAAGGACAAAGAACTCTGTTGGGCAACACGGCCTTTCATCTACCACCAACCTATTGAAGCGCATCTCAGAGTAACTATTTATTGCATTTTACTTTTCCAAAGGGGCGGTAATTTAGAATGCATAAGATTCTGTATTTACAATAGAGTAGCTGCCTACGGCCCGATAGAGACATCGCTTCTCCCTTTGTTCTTCAGTCTTCCCGCTCTTTCACTCAAACCCAACCCCCTTTTCTTTGTGTAACCAGCTGTCATATCTGTTCCGTCCGCTAGGGACGTGTATATGTGATATGTGTATATGTAATTCTGTGTGATATTTTAGGTATTTAGTAAATAAATAATTAAACCCAATTTTGTATTGCTGATTCAACTTGTTAGCCAAGGTTCGTGAAGATAACCAAGAATTTACAACTTTCAGATGAGACTCAAATAAGGTGATGATTAATATTGACTGCTATTGATGTAAAATATTACTAGGTCTTTAAGAGTTTATTCGGGAGATAACTGCTCTATAAATATTATTTCGTAGTGCCCCGACTTTCTAGTTAATTACATTTACATGAGTAACTCAATGAGGTAATATTAATTACAGAGAAAGGATTTTATTGAATAGCATGTCATATCACTTAAACCGGCATAGCCAAAGACACGACATATTGGAGCCCCCGTGCGAGGAATCTAAAATAGGATGCCGCTTTCATTTTGATTCAGCCTATATTAAATTTAAAAGCAGATTACATAATATACCACGTTTATTATACAAATTATGGGAGTTGGAGACATAAATTATTGGTGGTGTGTGTGCTGAAGATTCCCCGCATCCGTGTTGTGTTCTGACATAGTTAGTGGGTACCGTAAGCGAATACATTTCTGTATGAGGGCTGATAAAGCTAATTATAGAAATCTGAGAAATTGTGCGATTGGCCAAACGTTTCAGACGTGTGTAGGCTCGGTCATTATTAATTTCTCGAGCGAGGACAAAGAGCCAGCCGATTTGAAATTCCAGAGATATTAGCTTGACCAGAGATAATTCTCTGTCTCTCTCGCGAGTAGACCACGGTGCAGTTCGTTGTTTGCCGCGTGTTCCGGTTAAAACATCGTCAAAATAACGGCGAAAAGTGTTTGAGCTTGCACGAGATGTTAAGCTAACAAAGGGAAAAACAGCCATTTTGTTTTGTGCCACATTGTAATTCCTCCGCCTTGCGGAACGGAATTCCCGCCCTGGGTACTTCCGCTTGATTTCAGCATGGGCAATCAGTGACCGCTGAAGTGTGCAAGTACATTCCTTCAAGAATAATTATTCAGGTCACACTCAAGTCATTACTTATGATATCCAGACGGATATCGATGTCTTATTCAATTGAACTTATAAGTGAAATTGCCAGATTTATATCCTCAAGTGGATCTTTTAAATAATATCCAAATTGATGAGTAAATGAGTAAAATAAATGAGACATTGTAAACTTTTTCCAAACTAACCTAGATGAAGCAACTTCTCGGGTTAATCAAAGTTTAATTCCCAAATAGCCTGTACAGGTTTTATTTATCATTAAATTGATCAATCAGTCAAATTTGGTTTTTGCAAAACCCATTCAGTAATCCCGCCCCAGCGGGAATCCCATGTGGCTTCGGCCTTAGGGAGAAGTGTACCACGATGGTGAATGTTCCCAACATTTGATCCACTAATGATATCCAATCAATGGAGATTGTATGGATTATCGTCTCATTCAATTTAATAAATTAAATTGTTGAACATACCTTAATGTTCTTCCAATCAAATGAGACACTTTTAAACTTATCATATTAACCTGGATGAAGCAACCTCTCAGGTTAATTAAAGTGTAATACCCAGATAGCCTACCCAGGTAGGATTAATCATTGGCATTAATTAATTAACCTGTCTAGGACTGGGGTTCCGCTAGCGGAACTCCTCCCACATTCCACTGAAAAGGCAGAGCGCGAAATTCCAATTATTTTTTTTGAGAAATATTTAACTTTCACACATTAACAAGTCCAATACAGCAAATGAAAGATAAACATCTTGTGAATCCAGTCAACATGTCCGATTTTTAAAATGTTTTACAGCGAAAACACCACGTATATTTATGTTAGCTCACCACCAAATACAAAAAAGCACAGATATTTCTTTCACAGCACAGGTAGCATGCACAAAACCAACCTAACTAACCAAGAACCAACCAAACTAACCAAGAAACAACTTCATCAGATGACAGTCTTATAACATGTTACACAATAAATCTATGTTTTGTTCGAAAAATTTGCATATTTGAGCTATAAATCAGTTTTACATTGCAGCTACCATCATAGCTACCGTCACAAATAGCACCGAAGCAGCCAGAGTAATTATAGAGACCAACGTGGAATACCTAAATACTCATCATAAAACATTTCTGAAAAATGCATGGTGTACAGCAAATGAAAGACAAGCATCTTGTGAATCCAGCCAATATTTCAGATTTTATAAGTGTTTTACAGCGAAAACACAATATAGCATTATATTAGCTTACCACAATAGCCAGAAACACAAGCCATTTACCAGCAGCAAAAGATATATAATTTTTGACTAACCTTGATAATCTTCATCAGATGACAGTCCTATAACATCAGGTTATACATACACTTATGTTTTGTTCGGAAATGTGCATATTTAGAGCTGAAATCAGTGGTTATACATTGTGCTAACGTAGCATCTTTTTCCCAGAATGTGCAGGATATTTTTCTAAAACTCACCTATTCTGACCAAATAACTATTCATAAACATTACTAAAAAATACATGTTGTATAGGAAATTATAGATACACTAGTTCTTAATGCAATCGCCGTGTTAGAATTCTAAAAATAACTTAATTACGACATCCAGCTTACGTTATAGCGAGAGCGTGCCCAAAATCTGGGCGCTAACTAATAGTACACATGTTCGACAGATATATGAAATAGCATCATAAAATGGGTCCTACTTTTGATGATCTTCCATCAGAATGTTGTACAAGGGGTCCTTTGTCGGGAACAATCGTTGTTTGGTTTTAGAATGGCCTTTTTCCCTCGCGAATTATTAAGCAAAACTAGCCAAGTGGCGCTAAGCTGTCCATCTTCACCAAACGCAAGAACGCAACACGTCTAAACTCCCGAAACAATTTCAATAATCTAATAAAACTATATTGAAAAAACATACTTTACGATGATATCTTCGCATTTATCAAATAAAATCAAAGCCGGAGATAAAAGACGTCTATAACGATTGCTTTTCAGAAGCCAATACTGGTGACCTTTATGCGCTTCCTGAACAAACGAATTCTGGGGTCATGTCATTCCAAGCTGTCTCTTTTGACCATAGAAAGAGATTGAGACCCCATTTCACCTCTCACAGCCTATTGACATCTAGTGGAAGGCGTATGAAGTGCATGTATAGTCATTAATCTCAAGCAAAATGATAGGGATGCCCTGGAACAGAGCCTCGATTTGAGAATTTTCACTTTCTGACAGGAAGTTTGCTGCAAAATGAGTTCTGTTTTACTCACAGATATAATTCAAACGGTTTCAGAAACTAGAGAGTGTTTTCTATCCAATAGTAATAATAATATGCATATTGTACAAGCAAGAATAGAGTACGAGGCCGTTTAAATTGGGCACGATTTTCCCCCAAAGTGTAAATAGCGCCCTCTATCCTCAACAGGTTTTAACTCAATTTGCTTTTGAAATACATTCACGTCCAACTTCCACATTACTGGTACGGGACTGATGGTTCGTCAACATCACCGAATCCAAGATGGCGTAGCAGTCGGACGTGTCTTTGTCTTGTCTTGTCCCGTGTAAATAGTCTTCGTATTTTTCGTATACATTTCGTATATATTTTAATTTCACTTTCCATCTAGGAACTGAATATACATTCCTACATTCCGCCTCACCCAATGTGGTACGGACCTGCTATTTTTTTATACTTTAGAACCGTAACCCCAATCAGAAGCTAGCCAGATAACTAGCTACTAGCTAGTAGTCAGTTAGCCACTGCTGCGGTCTTCACCCTCAACTCGGACACAGCCAGCTTCAATACCGGGCCAATACCTGCCAGTCTGCAAGCGCGATATCAACCCAGAGCATATAGGACTGCTTTTTCTCTACCACATCACCGGATTCCTGACGCAAGCTCTGGACAATTACACCGTATCATCACAGCTAGCTAGCTGCAACCGAGTGGCTACTACTGGCTAACACCTCTGTCCCGAAGCAAGCACCAGTTAGCCTTGAGCTAGCCTCGAGCTAGGCCCATCTGCCGGCTAGCCGAAGAGGTCTACCAGCGAATTCTTGGGCTACAATACCTCTTTTGCCAATTGGACTGGACCTTTTTTTTTTGCCGACACAGAGCCCTGCCAATCCATCACAACTGGTCTAAATCAGCTACAAGCTAATTTAGCCATTTTTTTGCCGCTGCTAGTAGCTTTTACCTTCTGCACAGACACCAGCCCTGTTATTAGCCTGGATATTACTCACCAATTTACCAGCATCGGACTGTCTCTCGACAACAACGCCGGATTCCTGCCGTAATCCCTGAGCCACTACTTCTGATCCTCACAGCTAGCTTGCAGCTAGCGCAGCTAGCGCCACTGCCACGAAGCTAGCACCAGTTAGCAAACACAATTCTACAATTCACAACCTCTCTTTCGCCATCCGGCTTGGATTCTCTGTCGACACGACCACGTCTGAGCAGACCCCCTCCGTCTGAGCAGACCACCCCCCGGGCTACTAACTTTAAACGCCGCGTGCTAGCTTAGTGGAGGCCTCCCTGCTCCATCTACGGCTGCCCCCTGGACACTATGATCACTTGGCTACATAGCTGATGCATGCTTGACTGTCCATTAATTCACGGTACTCCATTCTGTTTATTTGTGTTTTATCTGTCGGCTCTGTGCTTTAACTCAGGATCTGTGTGTAGTTAATCCGACCCTCTCTGCCTAGTCGTCGCCATTTTTACCTGTTGTTGCTGTGTTAGACTAGCACCCTGTTATTGCTGCTGTTATCTTACCTGTTGTTTTAGCTAGCTCTCCCAATCAAGACCTGCAATCACTTTATGCCTTATTGTATGTCTCTCTCATATATCAATATGCCTTGCATACTGTTGTTCAGGCTAGTTATCATTATCATTGTTTTGGTTTGCTATGGACCCTGTAGTTCCACTCTCCGTACCTCTGATACCTCCTTTGTCCCACCCCCCACACATGCGGTGACCTCACCCATTGAGACCAACATGTCCAGAGATACAACCTCTCTTATCATCACCCAGTGCCTGGGCTTGCCTCCGCTGTACCCGCGCCCCACCATACCCCTGTCTGCACATTATGCCCAGAATCTATTCTACCACGCCCATAAATCTGCTCCTTTTATTCTTTGTCCCCAACGCTCTAGGCGACCAGTTTTGATAGCCTTTAGCCGCACCGTCATCCTACTACTCCTCTGTTCCTCGGGTGATGTGGAGGTAAACCCAGGCCCTGCATGTCCCCAGTCACCCTCATTTGTTGACTTCTGTGATAGAAAAAGCCTTGGCCTCATGCATGTCAACATCAGAAGCCTCCTCCCTAAGTTTGCCTTACTCACCGCTTTAGCACACTCTGCCAACCCTGATGTCCTTGCCGTGTCCGAATCCTGGCTTAGGAAGGCCACCAAAAATTCTGAGATTTCCATACCCAACTATAACACTTTCCGTCAAGATAGAACTGCCAAAGGGGGAGGAGTTGCAATCTACTGCAGAGATAGCCTGCAAAGTTCTGTCATACTTTCCAGGTCTATGCCCAAACAGTTCGAACTTCTAATTTTAAAAATTAATCTCTCCAGAAATAAGTCTCTCACTGTTGCCGCCTGCTACCGACCCCCCTCAGCTCCCAGCTGTGCCCTGGACACCATCTGTGAATTGATCGCTCCCCACCTAGCTTCAGAGTTTGTTCTGTTAGGTGACCTAAACTGGGATATGCTTAACACCCCGGCAGTCCTACAATCCAAGCTTGATGCCCTCAATCTCACACAAATCATCAAGGAACCCACCAGGTACAACCCTAAATCCGTAAACATGGGCACCCTAATAGACATTATCCTGACCAACCTGCCCTCCAAATACACCTCTGCTGTCTTCAATCAAGATCTCAGCGATCACTGCCTCATTGCCTGTATCCGCCACGGGTCCGCGGTCAAACGACCACCCCTCATCACTGTCAAACGCTCCCTAAAACACTTCTGCGAGCAGGCCTTTCTAATCGACCTGGCCCGGGTACCCTGGAAGGATATTGACCTCATCCCGTCAGTTGAGGATGCCTGGTCATTCTTTAAATGTTACTTCCTCACCATATTAGACAAGCATGCTCCGTTCAAAAAATGCAGAACCAAGAACAGATATAGCCCTTGGTTCACTCCAGACCTGACTGCCCTCGACCAGCACAAAAACATCCTGTGGCGAACTGCAATAGCATCGAAGAGCCCCCGCGATATGCAACTGTTCAGGGAAGTCAGGAACCAATACACGCAGTCAGTCAGGAAAGCAAAGGCCAGCTTTTTCAAGCAGAAATTTGCATCCTGTAGCTCTAACTCCAAAAAGTTCTGGGATACTGTAAAGTCCATGGAGAACAAGAGCACCTCCTCCCAGCTGCCCACTGCACTGAGGCTAGGTAACACGGTCACCACCGATAAATCCGTGATAATCGAAGACTTCAACAAGCATTTCTCAATGGCTGGCCATGCCTTCCTCCTGGCGACTCCAACCTTGGCCAACAGCCCCGCCCCCCCCGCTGCTACTCGCCCAAGCCTCCCCCGCTTCTCCTTTACCCAAATCCAGATAGCAGATGTTCTGAAAGAGCTGGAAAACCTGGACCCATACAAATCAGCTGGGCTTGACAATCTGGACCCCCTATTTCTGAAACTGTCCGCCGCCATTGTCGCACCCCCTATCACCAGCCTGTTCAACCTCTCCTTCGTATCATCTGAGATCCCCAAGGATTGGAAAGCTGCCGCGGTCATCCCCCTCTTCAAAGGGGGAGACACCCTGGACCCAAACTGTTACAGACCTATATCCATCCTGCCCTGCCTATCTAAGGTCTTCGAAAGCCAAGTCAACAAACAGATCACTGACCATCTCGAATCCCACCGTACCTTCTCCGCTGTGCAATCCGGTTTCCGAGCCGGTCACGGGTGCACCTCAGCCACGCTCAAGGTACTAAACGATATCATAACCGCCATCGATAAAAGACATTACTGTGCAGCCGTCTTCATCGACCTGGCCAAGGCTTTCGACTCTGTCAATCACCATATTCTTATCGGCAGACTCAGTAGCCTCGGTTTTTCTAATGACTGCCTTGCCTGGTTCACCAACTACTTTGCAGACAGAGTTCAGTGTGTCAAATCGGAGGGCATGTTGTCCGGTCCTCTGGCAGTCTCTATGGGGGTACCACAGGGTTCAATTCTCGGGCCGACTCTTTTCTCTGTATACATCAATGATGTTGCTCTTGCTGCGGGCGATTCCCTGATCCACCTCTACGCAGACGACACCATTCTATATACTTCCGGCCCTTCCTTGGACACTGTGCTATCTAACCTCCAAACGAGCTTCAATGCCATACAATACTCCTTCCGTGGCCTCCAACTGCTCTTAAACGCTAGTAAAACCAAATGCATGCTTTTCAACCGTTCGCTGCCTGCACCCGCACGCCCGACTAGCATCACCACCCTGGACGGTTCCGACCTAGAATATGTGGACATCTATAAGTACCTAGGTGTCTGGCTAGACTGCAAACTCTCCTTCCAGACTCATATCAAACATCTCCAATCCAAAATCAAATCAAGAATCGGCTTTCTATTCCGCAACAAAGCCTCCTTCACTCACGCCGCCAAACTTACCCTAGTAAAACTGACTATCCTACCGATCCTCGACTTCGGCGATGTCATCTACAAAATAGCTTCCAATACTCTACTCAGCAAACTGGATGCAGTTTATCACAGTGCCATTCGTTTTGTTACTAAAGCACCTTATACGACCCACCACTGCGACCTGTATGCCCTAGTCGGCTGGCCCTCGCTACATGTTCGTCGTCAGACCCACTGGCTCCAGGTCATCTACAAGGCTATGCTAGGTAAAGTGCCGCCTTATCTCAGTTCACTGGTCACGATGGCTACACCCACCCGCAACACGCGCTCCAGCAGGTGTATCTCACTGATCATCCCTAAAGCCAAAACCTCATTTGGACGCCTTTCCTTCCAGTTCTCTGCTGCCTGCGACTGGAACGAATTGCAAAAATCTCTGAAGTTGGAGACTTTTATCTCCCTCAACAACTTTAAAAATCTGCTATCCGAGCAGCTAACCGATCGCTGCAGCTGTACATAGTCCATCTGTAAACTACCCACCCAATTTACCTACCTCACCCCCCATACTGCTTTTATTTATTTAATTTTCTGCTCTTTTGCACACCAGTATCTCTTCTTGCACATGATCATCTGATGATTTATCACTCCAGTGTTAATCTGCTAAATTGTAATTATTCGATTTATTGCCTACCTCATGCCTTTTGCACACATTGTATATAGATTCTCTTTTTTTTTCTACCATGTTATTGACTTGTTTATTGTTTACTCCATGTGTAACTCTGTGTTGTCTGTTCACACTGCTATGCTTTATCTTGGCCAGGTCGCAGTTGCAAATGAGAACTTGTTCTCAACTAGCCTACCTGGTTAAATAAAGGTGAAATAAAAAATAAAATAAAAATCTATAAATAGATTAAACTTGTCTTTGCAGCTTCCAATGAATTCCAAACCCAAACTTTGAAAAAAAAATAGGAACATTTTTCCTCAAAATGTTTCTAATGTGCAAGCTATCAAAGGAGGTGGTCACCACTCCTCCGCTAATTAGTGAACCTCCACCCATAAAAGGATTGATCTCTGACCTCAGCAGCGATACCAACCCTAATTATGCCATTAGCAAAAAAATAGCCGAAATTGCGAACGCTCTCCAAAACACAGGCTTTGTGACGGTTCTCTCCACTTTAGCACTTATGTATCGCCATCAAAGGTTGGCATAGGTCCAATACCACAGTGCACAGCTGAAGCACGTGCAAGACATGGCTAACATGAGGGCACAGGTGGAGAGAACTGAGCAACTATTGACAAAAGCAGCAAATGAAAACATTCTGCTAGTCGAGGAACTGCGTTTGAAATCTGAACAATTAAAAGTAATTGCAAATACTCATGACGATGGACGAGCACAAACTCTCCAACAAAATCGTTGTCTGCAGGAACAACTCGATTTAGACAAAACTAAATACGATGTAGTCCACTCCAAATTAGATAATCTGTTGAGTTATCTACAAACAGGAGCGCGCAATTTGATAACATGCAGGCAGTTTTGTTGAACGTTACTCAAAGTAACACGATTCTACTCAAAACGCCGCAGACGAAAAGACGATCAGTTAATGAACACAATGACTAAGTTGGATGACAAATCAGCAGATCTCATTGAAGTCGCTGACCAAATGAATGTTGAGAGAACTCGGGTGACGAATATGGAAATATTGATTTCCAAGCAAGCGGAAGAAATATCATCACTGAATCTCTCGCTCCATACTCAGGACCTCTATCTGCAAACCATGACAGATAAGTTTGAGACCGAAAGGAGCAAGTGTGACACTCACGTGTCCAAAATCAGTACTCTAAGCGCTCAAGTGGACTCTGCAATGCAGCAGAATACCACCCTTAGGTACCATCTGGAGGAAATACAGAATGGTCACGCTCTACAGCTTGGCTTCTCCTATTGGCCTTTCGGCCCCAATTTTCCCACAGGATGAAGCCAACCCTCTCCGCCCGCTTGACACGGAATACCTTGACAAAGTTGTCAAGAATTTCCCCACCTTTGACCCTGTTCCAGGTCAGCCACACGACACTGAGACGTTCCTAGCTGACATAGAGGACGCGTTGGGTGGCTACCTGAATGCTACGGGTTCTGACAGGGTTTACCTGTTGAAGCAAACGTCGAATAGACACGTGACGAGGTTCATTCGCCTACAACGGCAACACGTGCTAAATGACTACGCTAAACTTGCCACAGCTTTGAAATTAGAATTCAGTGGTTCTGCGACTCGCAAACACGATAGCTCACTGGCTAACACGGTCAAACAAGCTCGGAACAAACACCCACAAGCGTACTATCATAGGCTTCGTTCAGCTTACTTTGGCCTATTCACTGAAACAGGAATGGGAGACCTGTTACCATTTAAACAAATGTTTCTGTCGAACATGTATCCCACCTTCATTACCTACTTGGGCCCTGCAGCCCACGTTGGCTTGCCTATCTTACACCTCAGAGCTTGCAAGCACAGCTTTTGAGGCATCAAAAGCTTGCAACGCTAAGAGCCCTGACCACTTGGTTTTGAAGTTTGACCAGGAGCCCTCACTCCAGTTAGAGGGTGCATTATCAGGTATTGGAGCGTTGAGAGATGACGCACAACAACGGTTTCTACCACGAAACCACGAATCCAATAACCACCGCGGTCGACATAACTGTAAAGAACGTCACCATCAAAACGACTACCGCTATAATCGACCTGTTCGCTACGTTCCTGCACCCAACTCACACAGTGTCAGAGCACAAGGGTAACAAAGGGTTGAAGGATGATCAAAACATAGACCAATGTTCTCCAGAAGTTCCACTACGTGAAGAACTAAAGCGAGAAACATTTGAGAAAAGGGTAGAAGATAAGTCACAAGGACTAAACGGGGAATTACTGGACACCAGGTCCGCAGGAATTAACACCCTATCCAGGGCCCGCTTGATCAAGAAACAAGGTCACGGGCTTTGTCTATAGACTCTAATACAAAGGTTGCGAAGAAAAAGGTAAAACGCTTCGTTAAAGCCAAGCCCACTCAAAATCTGAAAAGTCGATCTGCTTCCACCTTGAACAGAAATGACACATCACGTCGTTGCAAACGACCACTCCACTTTGTGGGGAATATGTCCACTCAACACGAATTGAAACGACCATACCTGGAAACAGTTCTGGAGAACTGCTTAACTTGTCATGCGCTAATTGATTCGGGTGCGACAATATCACTCATCTCTCAAACATTGTTCGATGATCTCAAAAGAGCTTTGAAGCCAACTAAACGTTGGTTAAAAGTGGAAAGATGCGACACTACACTTCGAGGGGTCACTCAGACTACCTCACCTCTCACATTGAGAGTCATGCTGAAACTACACTTCAAGGACGTATCGCTCGTCCACCCTGTGTATGTTACCAGCCTCGAAACTGTACCCCTGCTACTTGGAGCAGACTTGATGGATCGGTTACTCCCATTGAAGAATTGGGATGAGATGAATTGAGATGAACTTCTCTTGCCCTTCGGACACTTCCGCAAGCACTGCAGCCGTCTCAGCAAGAAAAACATCGATGCGCAGAGTATACTTTGCTTCCGATGATACACCTTCCGCTTTGTGGGGGACTGTCAACCCTTACAATGACACTAATGGCGTCAGTCCAGCAACTGACCCGATGACTCCCACTGGTGAAACACTTTGCGATATCACAGACCGATATCCTCGTCTCAGTTTAAAGGTACTGAAGAGGTTGCCACACGCGGACGCGGTGGTGACTGACAGACCTCGACAGCCACTGAGGGTGTTGAAGCACAAACACCAGGAAATTTGGTTGAAAGGTTACAGCCATTCTCATAATAACACAGCCACTGACAACTCGTACATAGGGTCCAAACTTTTCGTTTGCGCCTTAGATACCAACACCACCCGCTGGTGGGGGCGGTCCCGAGACACAAAGGGGGGGGGAATAGTAGCCCAGACCCATGATGGCCTTATCAAGGCCGGTGGGGGGGTCGAGACTATGAACAACACCGTACGAGGCCGCCAGAGCATAAATCAAATCTAGTTGTAAACTCCCCTATGAGAACAGCGAGGAGCAGACAGGCCCCTAGACGGGGATTATCTTAGAACATATCTAAGATAGTACTGAGGTGTACCACACTGGTGGTAAAGGAAGTCCAGTGGACTTGTCCACCTCCAAAACAAATGGCAACAATAATCATTCCTTGCCATTTACAGTAGCCACTACAAGACAACTAGTAAAATGCCCTAATCATGTATTCCTGTAGGATAACATTTCAGAATAAATCGGTAGGACAACTGGTCCCCTTGAGTACCAGTACCAGTACCACAGTTAGTCCAGCAACACTCAGTAAGAGGATTAGTAACATCACAAGTTAAATTTCTATTGATAATAGCAACATAGGAGTCACTCAGAGTGCAACACGGGGAAGGGAATCTCCATTGCAGTCTTCCAATGGTTAACACGCCACTAATAAATAGAACCCTCCGTTCAGGAAAAAAGTTATTAGAAGTCATGAACCATGATCACACCGCATATGACTGGTCCAATACTAAAATCTTTGAGCTGAGATCCTGCTAACGGGATCGATACGACAACAGCCAGTGAAAGTGCAGGGCGCCAAATTCAAAACAACAGAAATCCCATTATTAAAATTAAAGTATTTTACACCATTTTAAAGATACACTTCTTGTTAATCCCACCACTGTGTCCGATTTCAAAAAGGCTTTACAGCGAAAGCAAACCAAACGATTATGTTAGGTCAGAGCCAAGTCACAGAAAAACACAGCCATTTTTCCAGCCAAAGAGAGGAGTCACAAAAAGCAGAAATAGAGATGAATGCCAAAGAGGGATCCGGATGGGCCAGCACAGGAGCCGAGGTAAACAGAGCTCTCAGGTGCCCAAAGCCCTGTCCGCCTCAACCGACCACTGCAGACAACAGGACCCCCCTTCAGCAGTGAGGTAATGGGCGCAGTCACCTGGCCAAAACCCCAGATAAATCTCCGGTAGTAATTGGCAAACACTAAAAATCGCTGCACCCCCTTTACCGTGGTGGGAGTCGGCCAATTACGCACGGCTGCTATGCGGTCACTCTCCATCTCCACCCCTGATGTGAAAATGCGATACCCTAGAAAGGAGACGGCCTGCTGAAAGAACAGACATTTCTCAGCCTTGACGTACAGGTCATGCTCCAACAGTCGTCCAAGTACTTTGCGCACCAAGGACACATGCTCGGCGCGTGTAGTGGAGTATATCAGAATGTCATCGATACACACCCCTACACCCTGCCCGTGCAGGTCCCTGAAAATCTCATCTACGAAGGATTGGAAGACTGATGGAGCATTCATCAACCCGTATGGCAGGACGAGGTACTCATAATGCCCTGAGGTGGTACTAAACGGCGTCTTCCACTCGTCTCCCTCTCGGATACGCACCAGATTGTACGCACTCCTGAGATCCAGTTTAGTGAAGAAGCGCGCCCTGTGCATTGACTCAATCGCTGTGGCGATAAGAGGTAGCGGGTAACTGTACCTCACCGTGATTTGATTGAGACCTCTATAGTCAATGCACGAGCGCAGACTTCCATCCTTCTTCTTCACAAAAAAGAAACTCGGTGAAGTGGAGGACCGAATGTACCCCTGACGCAGGGATTCGGAGACATGTCTCCATAGCCACCGTCTCCACTTGCGACCAACGGAAACCCTACACACCTCCCCGAGCGCACTTGCGACCACCCCGTGAGAGCCCTCTGTTGCCAGGAAATGGTGGGGTTATGACGAGCCAACCAGGGAAGGCCTAGTACCACAGGAAACGCAGGAGAGTCAATGAGAAAGAGACTGATTCTCTCCTCGTGACCCCCCCTGCGTCTCCATGGCCAGGGAGATGGTGGCTTCCCTGATTAGCCCGGACCGTAATGGTCGACTATCCAGAGCGTGAACCGGGAAAGGTCTATCCACAGGAATAATGGGGATCCCTAAACTAAGTGCTAACGCTCTGTCGATAAAATTCCCAGCTGCGCCTGAATCGACGAGCGCCGTATGCGGGGAGAACCCAGGGAAACAAACAGGTACAAACAGGTGGACAACAGAGGACTCTGGATGAGAGTGGTGCAGACTCACCTGGGGTGACGTCAGAGTGCCCTGCCTGCTGCCTTGACTCCCAGAGGGACCAACCCGGCACTGACCGGCAGTGTGCCCTCTGTGGCCACAGATGGTGCACGTGAAGGCCCCTCCTCCAGCCTCCCTACGCGCAGCCCCTCCCCGGAGCGGGAGTGCTGGGAGATGGAACCGACAGAGCCCCCTCAGGACATCCTCGGATGCCCAGCAGGTTATCCAACCAGATGGACAGATCCACCAGTTGGTCAAATGTGATGGTGGCATCCCTGCAGGCCACCTGTTGGATGTCCTCATGTAGGCTGCATTGATAGTGGTCAATGAGGCGCCTGCCGTTCCATCCTGCTCCGGTGGCCAAGGTCTGGAAATCCTGTGCGCTCCTCGTCCCCTGCCTCAAATGGAAGAGTTGTTCCCCCGCCGCTCTACCTTCGGGCGGATGGTCAAAGATGGACCGGAAGCGGCGGGTGAACTCCTCGAAGTGGTCTAACGCCGCGTCTTCCTCTCCCCACACTGCGTTTTCCCACTCCAGAGCTCTCCCCAAGAGGCATGAAACGAGGGCGGATACTCTCTCCCTTCCTGAGGGAGCTGGGTGAACGGTGGTCAGGTATAGGTCCAGTTGTAAAAGGAACCCCTGGCACTGTGCGGCCGTCCCATTATTCTCCCTGGGAAGGGAGAGACGCATTCCACTGGAGCTGGATCCGGACGGGACTGGTAGAGAAGCCCGGTTGAGCTGGTCGAGGCACTGGAGAGACTTCCTGTCTCTCCCAGCGGTCCATAGTCTGGACAACGCGATCCATCATGGCACCGAGATGATGCAGCATAGCCGCGTGTTCCTGGACGCGTTCCTCGACTCCTCTGACCGGGGTACCTGCTCCTGCTGACTCCATGGTAGGTGTAAGATTCTGTTACTTGATGTGTACTGGAGGCGAAGTCAGATGCAGGAGAGCAGAGTGAAGTGAACAGGCGCACACTTTATTCCGGTAAAATATCAAAAGCACAAACAACGTGCCCAAAACACGGAACATAGACAAATGTCTGGCGCGTAACAAAAACACCAATAGACAAAATGCACATAACACAAACAATCTTACACAAAGACATCATGGGGAACAGAGGAATAAATACATGTAGATTGATTGGGGAATGAAAACCAGATGTGCAGGGAACAAGACAAAACAAATGGATACATGAAAAATGGAGCGGCGATGGCTAGAAAGCCGGTGATGTCGACCGCCGAACGCCGCCCGAACAAGGAGAGGAGCCGACTTCGGCGGAAGTCGTGACAACATGTTAATATTATCTTCTGATTATAATTGTGTCATCTTTAAACTGTATGCAATCTATTAGCTTCCAAAATTTAAGTAGGTATATCTAGCTTTCCGATAACACGTTCTGATAGAATGGCTTGTCCTGGACTTTGTGAAAACCACATTGAGTGAATGTTGGAAAAAGATATTGGTTCCTTTCTAAACATAGCAATGTGAATGCAAAGAGGTCTGAGACCAAAAAGAAAATTACGCTGAACTGGAAAAATTGTTGAGTCCTCATTCAAAGGCAAGGTCAGTGTGAATACAAAGTTCTTTAGCTATTTTTTTACCCCAGAGTTTCCTTTGAGGACTGAAATCAGTTCTAGATAGGGTGCAGATTTTTCACTTAGGGAAAAATAGCGTGCCCAATTTCAACTTCGTTCTACTCATCCCCAGAATATAAGATATGCATATTATTAGTAGATTTGGATAGAAAACACTCTGAAGTTTCTAAAACTGTTTGAATCATATCTGTAAGTATAACAGAACTTATATAGCAGTCAAAACCCTGAGGACTAACCTTTTTTTTTTTTAAGTCACTGTCTGTTCAATGAGTTATTATGGGCAGGCCAGAATTCTAATCACTACCCTCGCAGTTCCTACTGCTTCCACTGGATGTCACCAGTGTATGGAAATAGGTTGAAGTTATTCATTTGAACAATGAGGAAGAAATACACCAGGAAGTAGAGTGACGTCTTGTGTTTCGTTTGATTGTTGCGCAAGACTTGAAAAGTAGCGTGAGGTTGTTGATGTCCTGTATTGAAAACAGATTGACCCGTCTTCAATTTGATCGATTATTAACGTTTACAAATACCTTAAGTTGTATTACAAAAGTACTTTGAAATGTTTTGGCAAAGTTTAGAGGTAATATTTTTGATATTTTGTAGTGACATTCTTCAAAGGGGAAGCTGTTTTTTCTGGATCAAACGGGACAGATAAATGGACAATTTGGACATATATGGACGGAATTAATCGAACAAAAGGACCATTTGTGATGTTTATGGGACATATTGGAGTGCCAACAAAAGAATCTCGTCAAAGGTAATGCATGTTTTATATTTTATATCTGCGTTTTGAGTAGCGCCGGCATGGTTGAAATATGCTAATGGTAATGAAATATGCTACATTCTCTTGTTGACATTTTGCTATCATCAGATAATAGCATCTTATGCTTTCGCCGAAAAGCCTTTTTGAAATCTGACATGTTGGCTGGATTCACAACGAGTGTAGCTTTAATTTGGTATCTTATATGTGTGATTTAATGAAAGTTTGATTTTATATAATGTTTTTGAATCTGGCGCTCTACATTTTCAATGGCTATTGGCCAGGTGGGACGCAAGCGTCCCGCTATCCCAGAGAGGTTAAAAGAGGACTATATGTGAAAACACCCTTAGACATCCATCCACAGTACAGTATTTCAGTTACTTAAAAACAATAACTCCTTTATAGGAGTCTTCTCATTTAGAAAAACACATTTAATATATACCTTTTTGTGGTTTCAACAATTGCATTTTAGCTAATCTCTACCACAATTTATAATTTTGTAATTTTGCGTCCAAAGTGACGATAATGAAGATTGAGGTTATTTTCTTACAAAGGGCTGTCGCCGGATTTTTCACTTTGTAAAAAATCGTTCCCAAATTAAACTGCCTCGTACTCAAATCTTGCTCGTACAATATGCATATTATTATTACTATTGGATAGAAAACACTCTCTAGTTTCTAAAACCATTTGAATTATATCTGTGAGTAAAACAGAACTCATTTTGTAGCAAACTTCCTGTCAGGAAGTGAAAAATCTGAAATCGGGGGCTCTATTCCAGGGCCATCCTATTAATTTGCCTGAAATCTATGGATCTACATGCACTGCATACGCCTTCCACTAGATGTCAATAGGCAGTGAGAGGTGGAATGGGGTGTATAGCTTGATCTGAGGCCGAACAAGACCTCTTGGAATGACGTGACCACTCTTTCCTTTATTCAGCATGGCGCGAGAAGGACCCCTGGATTGCGTTCTGAAAAGCTTTCGTTATAGACGTTAGATATCTCCGGCTCTGATTTTATTTGATATATGTGTTAAAAACATCATAAAGTAGTTATTTTAAACCGAGTTATATCAGTTTATTGCGATTTTCGGCATTTTCTTTGTTTTGCGTTATGGTGAATTTGGACACTCCTGACATGGCTAGCTTTGGTTGCTAATTCGACAGATGAAGAGGACATTCTACAACCAAACAACGATTATTCTGGACAAAGGACCCCTTGTACAAGATTCTGATGGAAGCTCATCAAAAGTAGGAACCATTTATGATGTTATTTAATATTTCTGTCAAATGTGTAGTCGTATTTTTCTCCCTGATTTTGGGCGCTGTCTCGCTATAACGTAAGCTGTATGTCGTACAAAAGTTATTTTTAAAAATCTAACACAGCGGTTGCATTAAGAACTAGTGTATCTTTCATTTGCTGTACAACATGTATTTTTTAGTAAAGTTTATGATTAGTTATTTGATTAGATTAGGTGCCTCCAAGATTTCTCCGGACATTTTTTTTGCATTTGACTACGTATTCACATTGTAAAACCACGATTTGTGCCGCTAAATATGCACATTTTCGAACAAACCATATATGTATTGTGTAATATGATGTTATAGGACTGTCATCTGATGAAGATTGTGAAGGTTAGTGAATAAATGTATATTTTTGCTGTTTTTTTCCGCTATCGCTACCGTTGCGTTGAATGAATGCTGTTGTGTGGTTGGCTATTGTAGTAAGCTAATATAATGCTATATTGTGTTTTCGCTGTAAAACACTTAAAAAATCTGAAATATTGGCTGGATTCACAAGATGTTTGTCTTTCATTTGCTGTACACCATGTATTTTTCATAAATGTTTTATGATGAGTATTTAGGTATTTCACGTTGGTCTCTGTAGTTTTTCTAGCTGATTTGGTGAGATTTGTGATGGTGGCTGAAATGTAAAACTATGATTTATACCTGAAATATGCACATTTTTCGAACAAAACATATGCTATACAATAAATCTGTTATAGGACTGTCATCTGATGAAGTTGTTTCTTGGTTAGTGACTATTTATATCTTTATTTGGTCGAATTTGTGATAGCTACTTATGCGGTAAAAAAATGGTGAAAATATGCGGTTGAGTCTTTTGCTATCGTGGTTAGCTAATAGAAATACATATTGTGTCTTCCCTGTAAAACATTTTAAAAATCGGAAATGATGGCTGGATTCACAAGATGTGTATCTTTCATCTGGTGTCTTGGACTTGTGATTTCATGATATTTAGATGCTAGTATATACTTGTGGCGCTATGCTAGGCTATGCTAGTCAGCTTTTTTACTGATGAGGGTGCTCCCGGATCCGGGATGGTGACTCGTGAGAAGTGGCTTGCTAATTGGAATGTAAAGGGCAATCAAGATCTCATTAGGCCTGCCTCTAATAAATATATTTTTAATTAAGCGAATTGCCCAAGATCAACTGTAAGCACATGGACGAGACCTAAGGGGAGAGGCTACGCTTTACCACACAAATTAGTGTACAGTATACAAAAATATATGTACACAAATTGAAACCAGCATCAATAATATTATGATTTTCTTCTATACTCCTTGGAATAGAAAGTTATTCAGAGTTTTGCCACGCAGCATTTCATTTAATATCCATTCTGATATTCAATTGTTGGTCTTGTTTTGGTATCAGAATATTGCAAAACCTTTGGTTATAGTGGTGACTTGAGAAGTTGTGGATGTTTTGATGTCAAATATCCCACCTGTACAGGTGTATGTATATTTTTACTTGTAAGGGACATGCTAAATTACTAGTAACACAAATATCCCAAAGTTTCAGACATTGATTGGATGCATAATCACTTTTTGTGAATGGCAGTAAATATTGTAAGGGCCGTTCCTCCTAACAGTGACTTTTGAAAAATCTCCAATTTCAGCGATGCCACAAAATATTGATTTGTTTGTACTTAAAACTGTAGGAGTACCTGCTCTTCTCTTTTTGTCTCTTATTTTATTTGTCTCTAACTTTAAGTTGGTAACATAGAGATTTTTTAATTTTTTTATGAAAGTACTGAATGTGATGAAATGGTTGGCTTGTTTTCCCTCTGACCTATGGGATATGAGACCCAGTGAATATAAAAGTGTCCTTGCCTCTTACTGGAGAAAATGAACAACTGATGTTATTAAAACCTCTTAAGAATAGGACCCTTTTTTTCAATTTTCACCTAAAATGACATACCTAAATCTAACTGCCTGTAGCTATTATTTAATCTTTATTTATACAGGTTTTTTCTCATTGAGATAACATCTCTTTTCCAAGAGAGACCTGGTCCAATAGCAGCAGAGGTAACAACGTTTCAGACAAAACAACTTACATACACTAACACAACATTAAACTAAACTATAAACACAAATACAGTACAACAAAAACATTGTACATTAAAAACACAAACGTCTTGACTAAAAACAGCTGGCCTAAAAACAATTACACTCTTCTATGACATATACATCGATCAAGTGTTTAAACTCCACCAACGAAACTAGATCATCACATGAAGCAGGGATATGAATATTCTTGATACCATTTGAAAGGATACACTTAGAAGTTTGTGGAAATGTGAAGTTAATGAAATGAAATGCAAGAGAAAGGCCATACATTAACTTAGGATCTTAGGTTTAATGTAGATTTTGTCCACAAGATGGGATCAGTGTGTGTGCAAAGTGTCAGACTGATCCAGTGAAGAATGTCCTCATAACACAATATTTTGCATCAAGTCTGCCAGGAGTTTGCCCAAAAGTCAATTTATATTTTTTCAAGGACATAACTATAGAAAACATACAAAAATTCTATGGTAAGGATATTGGGAGGATTTTGTAAATTTTATCAAAGCCTACTAGATGATACATTACAGAATAATGTATACACATACACAGAATAATTTATAACTGACTTTTTCAGACATAACATAGGTACAGCAGATCCCCTTATTGTATGCGACACTTTTAAGTGTGCCTTTAGAGGCCACGCAATTCAGTACTCATTTATAAAACAAAAGCAATTTAGATCAAAAGAGTCCATATTAACAAAGGAATTTGAAGGACTAACAGTACAGTTAGATAGCAATAAAAACTGTATCATAGAGGCACAGAGTAAGTTAGAGGAAAAAGAAATGGAGGAACCTATTCAAGAAAGATCCAGTGTAATATATTATAAAAAATAAAGCGAACTGGATGGAATATGGGGAAAAATTTACCAAATTCTTTTTCAATCTTCAATATAGAAATGCTACCTCAAAAATGTATTAACTTGTTACCAACAATGGAGTGACGCATAGTTCACCAAATTATATTTTGAAAGAGGAAGTACTTCAATAATATGTTTTCGTTTCAGTCTCCCATCTCCACTAATTGTATGGATTATTTCCCCAAAAATAATGTAAAATTAACATTTGTACAGAAAGACTCGCGTGAAGGCCATATTACAGAGGAGAAACATCTTGATGCAATTGGGGCCTTTAAGGATGTGAAAATTCCAGGGCTAGATGGCATACCAGTGGAAGTACAAATCGTGGCCAAAAGTTTTGAGAATGAAACAAATATAAATTTTCACAAAGTCTGCTGCCTCAGTTTGTATGATGGCAATTTGCCTATACTCCAGAATGTTATAAAGAGTGATCAGACTAATTGCAATTAATTGCGAAGTCCCTCTTTGCCATGCAAATGAACTGAATCCCACAAAAACATTTCCACTGCATTTCTGCCCTGCCACAAAAGGACCAGCTGACATCATGTCAGTGATTCTCTCATTAACACAGGTGTGAGTGTTGACGAGGACAAGGCTGGAGATCACTCTGTCATGCTGATTGAGTTGAATAACAGACTGGAAGCTTCAAAAGGCTGGTGGTGCTTGGATTCATTGTTCTTCCTCTGTCAACCATGGTGACCTGCAAGGAAACCATGCCATCGTCATTGCTTTGCACAAAAAGGGCTTCACAGGCAAGGATATTGCTGCCAGTAAGATTGCACCTAAATCAACCATTTATCGGATTATCAAGAACTTCAAGGAGAGCGGTTCAATTGTTGTGAAGGCTTCAGGGCGCCCAAGAAAGTCCAGCAAGCGCCAGGACCGTCTCCAAAAGTTGATTCAGCTGGGCACCACCAGTACAGAGCTTGCTCAGGAATGGCAGCAGGTAGGTGTGAGTGCATCTGCACGCACAGTGAGGTGAAGACTTATGGAAGATGGCCTGGTGTCAAGAAGGGCAGCAAAGAAGCAACTTCTCTCCAGGAAAAACATCAGGGACAGACTGATATTCTGCAAAAGGTACAGGGATTGGACTTCTGAGGGTAAAGTCATTTTCTCTGATGAATCCCCTTTCCAATTGTTTGGGGCATCCGAAAAAAAGCTTGTTCGGAGAAGACAAGGTGAGTGCTACCATCAGTCCTGTGTCATGCCAACAGTAAAGCATCATGAGACCATTCATGTGTGGGGTTGCTTCTCAGCCAAGGGAGTGTGCTCACTCACAATTTTGAGTGATTTTTCCAAAAATAGACAGGTATTTTCCTTTCCATGGTAGCAAGATCTTATCTATTTTTGCTAACTTTCTATAAAAATGTATTGGAGACCATTTCTTTCTTTTGGAATTTGTATACCGAGTATGTCCACATCTCCGTCAGACCATTTAATTGGTAATCTACATGGTAATGTAAAATTTGCATTTTTTTGTGATCCAATACGTAATATAAGAACACAGCCATGAATAAAGAATGGTACCAACACATCTTCCAAGAGCATCTTCCCAACCATCCAGGAACAGTTTGGTGACGGACAATGCCTTTTCCAGCATGATGGAGCACCTTGCCATAAGGCAAAAGTGATAACTAAGTGGCTCGAGGAACAAAACATCGATATTTTGGGTCCATGGCCAGGAAACTCCCCAGACCTTAATCCCATTGAGAACTTGTGGTCAATCCTCAAGAGGCGAGTGGACAAACAAAACATCACAAATTCTGACAAACTCCAAGCATTGCTTATGCAAGAATGGGCTGCCATCAGTCAGGATGTGGCCCAGAAGTTAATTGACAGCATGCCAGGGCGGATTGCAGAGGTCTTGAAAAGAAGGGTCAACACTGCAAATATTGACTCTTTGCATCAACTTCATGTAATTGTCAATAAAAGCCTTTGACACTTATGAAATGCTTGTAATTATACTTTAGTATCCCATAGTAACATCTGACAAAAATATCTAAAGACACTGAAGCAGCAAACTTTGTGGAAATTAATATTTGTGTCATTCTCAAAACTTTTGGCCATGACTGTATACAAAACTTTTTTTGATATACTCAGAGGACCATTATTAGCATGTTTTAACCATCGACGATACATTCGAGATAATATAAGACCAGTACTGGAAACAATAGAATATTATGAAATTTTGGCGACACCAGGCCTGGTTTTCATAGCTGAATTTGAAAAGGCTTTTGATAAAGTATGACTGGAGTTTCTACACTGCTCAAAAAAATTAAGGGAACACTAAAATAACACATCCTAGATCTGAATGAATGAAATATTCTTATTAAATACTTTTTTCTTTACATGGTTGAATGTGCTGACAACAAAATCACACAAAAATTATCAATGGAAATCAAATTTATCAACCCATGGAGGTCTGGATTTGGATTCACACTCAAAATTAAAGTGGAAAACCACACTACAGGCTGATCCAACTTTGATGTAATGTCCTTAAAACAAGTCAAAATGAGGCTCAGTAGTGTGTTTGGCCTCCACGATCTCCCTACAATGCCTGGGCATGCTCCTGATGAGGTGGCGGATGGTCTCCTGAGGCATCTCCTCCCAGACCTGGACTAAAGCTTCCGCCAACTCCTGGACAGTCTGTGGTGCACATGATGTCCCAGATGTGCTCAATTGGATTCAGGTCTGGGGAACGGGCGGGCCAGTCCATAGCATCAATGCCTTCCTCTTGCAGGAACTGCTGACACACTCTAGCCACATGAGGTCTAGCATTGTCTTGCATTAGGAGGAACCCAGGGCCAACCGCACCAGCATATGGTCTCACAAGGGGTCTGAGGATCTCATCTCGGTACCTAATGGCAGTCAGGCTACCTCTGGCGAGCACATGGAGGTCTGTGCGGCCCCCCAAAGAAATGCCACCCCACACCATGACTGACCCACCACCAAACCGGTCATGCTGGAGGATGTTGCAGGCAGCAGAACGTTCTCCACGGCGTCTCCAGACTCTGTCACGTGCTCAGTGTGAACCTGCTTTCATCTGTGAAGAGCACAGGGCGCCAGTGGCGAATTTGCCAATCTGGTGTTCTCTGGCAAATGCCAAACGTCCTGCACGGTGTTAGGCTGTAAGCACAACCCCCACCTGTGGACGTCGGGCCCTCATACCACCCTCATGGAGTCTGTTTCTGACCGTTTGAGCAGACACATGCACATTTGTGGCCTGCTGGAGGTCATTTTGCAGGGCTCTGGCAGTGGTCCTCCTGCTCAAAGGCGGAGGTAGCGGTCCTGCTGCTGGGTTCTTGCCCTCCTACGGCCTCCTCCACGTCTCCTGATGCACTGGCCTGTCTCCTGGTAGCGCCTCCATGCTCTGGACACTACGCTGACAGGCACAGCAAACCTTCTTGCCACAGCTCGCATTGATGTGCCATCCTGGATGAGCTGCACTACCTGAGCCACTTGTGTGGGTTGTAGACTCCGTCTCATGCTACCACTAGAGTGAAAGCACCGCCATCATTCAAAAGTGACCAAAACATCAGCCAGGAAGCATAGGAACTGAGAAGTGGTCTGTGGTCACCACCTGCAGAACCACTCCTTTATTGGGGGTGTCTTGCTAATTGCCTATAATTTCCACCTGTTGTCTATTCCATTTGCACAACAGCATGTGAAATGTATTGTCAATCAGTGTTGCTTCCTAAGTGGACAGTTTGATTTCACAGAAGTGTGATTGACTTGGAGTTACATTGTGTTGTTTAAGTGTTCCCTTAATTTTTTTGAGCAGTGTATATAAATGTCTAGAATATTTCAATTTTGTGGAATTTTTTATAAAATGGGTTATAATTATGTATAGTAACCCGAGGTGTAAAATAGTAAATAATGGCTACATCTCAAAGTTTTAAACTATCTAGAGGAGTAAAACAAGGCTGTCCACTATTGGCATATCTATTTATTATTGCCATTGAAATGTTAGCTGTTAAAATTAGATCAAACAATAATATTAAGGGATTAAAAATCCGTGGCTTAAAAACGAAGGTGTCATTGTACGCTGATGATTCATGTTTCTTTTAAAACCACAATTAGAATCTCTCCACGGCCTCATAGAGGATCTAGATACTTTTGCTATCCTCTCTGGATTAAAACCAAATTATAATGTGTCCTATATTACGTATTGGATCACTATAAAATGCAAATTTTACATAGTTTACCAATTAAATGGTCTGACGGAGATGTGGACATACTCGGTATACAAATTCTAAAAGAAAGAAATGGTCTCACTCCAATAAATGTATATAGAAAGTTAGCAAAAATAGATAAGATCTTGCTACCATGGAAAGGAAAATACCTGTCTATTTTTGGAAAAATCACCCTGATTAACTCTTTAGTCATATCACAGTTTACCTATTTGCTTATGGTTTTGCCTACACCTAGTGACCTGCTTTTTAAATTATATGAACAAAAAATATTTTATTTTATTTGGAACTGCAAGCCAGACAAAATTAAAAGGGCCTATTTGTATAACGAATATGAATTCGGAGGGCAGAAATGATTAAATATTAAAGCATTAGACCTTTCACTAAAGGCATCAGTCATACAAAAGTTATATTTAAATCCAAACTGTTTCTCTAGTAAATAAGGACGAGACATTCTTACCATGTTTAAGAAGGGGCATTTTTCCCTTTATTCAGATTACACCAGCTCACTTTCGGTTGTTTGTAAAGGAAATCATCTCCAAAATATCGTTATTTTTTAAACAAGCCTTAGAAAGTTGGTTGCAATTTCAGTTTAATCCACCTGAAAAAACAAAACAAATAATACAACAAATATTGTGGTTAAACTCAAATATACTATTTGATAATAAAAACATTTTTTTCAAAGAAATGATTAAAAAAGGTATACTTTTTTTGAATGATATCATAAATAGGACTGGTGGAGTTATGTCACACATACAGCTAACACAGACATATGGAAATGTCTGCTCTACCCAAAATTACAACCAATGAATTGCAGCATTACCACAAAAATGGATGTGGCAAATAGGGTGGAAATAAGTAAGGAACGTGTATGTCGGCCCTGTATTAAAGAACTTAAATGATTAAAGAAAAGTGTGATAAATAAAAACATATACCAATTTCATTTAAGGACCAAAAAACTGACAGCTGTGCCATATAGATTGCAAAGTAGTTGGGAAGAGATTTTCGATGTACCCATTCCATGGCACATGGTTTATGAATTGATACGCAAAACAATGCCGGATTCAAAACTTCAATTTAAATTACTATACAAAATTCTTGCAACCAGTAGAATGATATATATATGGGGGATACAATCTTCCCAGCTCTGCAGATTCTGCTGTGAGGAGAGCCACAGAGTCATTAGATCATTTTATTTTGGTATTGTCCATATGTAGCTCGTTTTTGGTCACAGGTCCAGGAATGGCTGAAGAATTGCAACATTTGCCTAGAACTAACGCTACAGATAGCAATTCTGGGTGATTTGAAAAGCCATAGTCAATCAATAATATAATCATTATTTCAGCAAAAAAAATGATTTTAATTTACAATCTGTAGAAGCTATGAGAATAGAAAGGTTCAAAACTTTTGTGAAGCATCACTGCACAGTTGAAAAATATATGGCAAATAAACATGTCACGATCGTCGTATTGTGGAAGAGAGGAGGACCAAGGCGCAGCGTGATAACAATACATCTTCTTTTATTAACGAAGACGAACACGAAACGAACACTGACAGACTATACAAAAACAACAAACGACCGTGAAGCTATAAAACGAAAGTGACCTAATGACTATGGTTGCCTAAATATGGCTCCCAATCAGAGTCAACGATAGACAGCTGTCTCTAATTGAGAACCAATCTAGGCAACCATAGACATACATACACCTAGACTAAACACTGCCCCATAAACATACAAAAAAAAACTAGACAATACAAAACACATACTTCCCCCATGTCACACCCTGACCTAACTAAAATAATAAAGAAAACAAAGATAACTAAGGCCAGGGCGTGACAAGACATCCAAAATGGATGACGTTGAGAGACAGATGGGAGAGGTTGAATGGAGCTGAAGGGTGGGACCAATAACAAGATAACCAATGTAAAACATACGGGTCTGTAAAATGTATATAGGTTCAGAACGTCTGTGAAATAGCACAGTTACAAATAGAAATCAAACTGGACGGACATCAGAAATAGAGGAAGGGGTAAAAACAAACAAAATATAACTATTGTAAAATAGATTGTCTGTAAAATGTGTATAAGAGATATAAACTGAAGGTAGAAGCCGAAGTGATTATTGGTTTACTCCAATTGGGGGAAGGGTGATAAGGTTTGCAGGGAATAAAGGTATATTCAAAAAAAAACTGTGTATGTCTATATAGGCATGTGTATGTACAGTGGGGAGAACAAGTATTTGATACACTGCCGATTTTGCAGGTTTTCCTACTTACAAAGCACGTAGAGGTCTGTAATTTTTAGAATAGGTACACTTCAACTGTGAGAGACGAAATCTAAAACAAAAATCCAGAAAATCACATTTGTATGATTTTTAAGTAATTAATTTGCATTTTATTGCACGACGTAAGTATTTGATCGCCTACCAACCAGTAAGAATTCCGGCTCTCACAGACCTGTTAGTTTTTCTTTAAGAAGCCCTCCTGTTCTCCACTCATTACCTGTATTAACTGCACCCGTTTGAACTCGTTACCTGTATAAAAGACACCTGTCTACACACTCAATCAAACAGACTCCAACCTCTCCACAATGGCCAAGACCAGAGAGCTGTGTAAGGACATCAGGGCTAAAATTGTAGACCTGCACAAGGCTGGGATGGGCTACAGGACAATAGGCAAGCAGCTTGGTGAGAAGGCAACAACTGTTGGCGCAATGATTAGAAAATGGAAGAAGTTGAAGATGACGGTCAATCACCCTCGGTCTGGGGCCCCATGCAAGATCTCACGGTCTGGGGCATCAATGATCATGAGGAAGGTGAGGGATCAGCCCAGAACTACACGGCAGGACCTGGTCAATGACCTGAAGAGAGCTGGGACCACAGTTTCAAAGAAAAGCATTAGTAACACACTACGCCGTCACGGATTAAAATCCTGCAGCGCACGCAAGGTCCCCCTGCTCAAGCCAGCGCATGTCCAGGCCCGTCTGAAGTTTGCCAATGACCATCTGGATGATCCAGAGGAGGAATGGGATAAGGTCATGTGGTCTGATGAGACAAATAGAGCTTTTTGGTCTAAACTCCACTCGCCGTGTTTGGAGGAAGAAGAAGGATGAGTACAACCCCAAGAACATCATCCCAACCGTGAAGCATGGAGGTGGAAACATCATTCTTTGGGGATTCTTTTCTGCAAAGGGGACAGGACGACTGCACCGTATTGAGGGGAGGATGGATGGGGCCATGTATCGCGAGATCTTGGCCAACAACCTCCTTCCCTCAGTAAGAGCATTGAAGATGGGTCGTGGCTGGGTCTTCCAGCATGACAACGACCCGAAACACACAGCCAGGGCAACTAAGGAGTGGCTCCGTAAGAAGCATCTCAAGGTCCTGGAGTGGCCTAGCCAGTCTCCAGACCTGAACCCAATAGAACATCTTTGGAGGGAGCTGAAAGTCCGTATTGCCCAGCGACAGCCCCGAAACCTGAAGGATCTGGAGAAGGTCTGTATGGAGGAGTGGGCCAAAATCCCTGCTGCAGTGTGTGCAAACCTGGTCAAGAACTACAGGAAACGTATGATCTCTGTAATTGCAAACAAAGGTTTCTGTACCCAATATTAAGTTCTGCTTTTCTGATGTATCAAATACTTATGTCATGCAATAAAATGCTAATTAATTACTTAAAAATCATACAATGTGATTTTCTGGATTTTTGTTTTAGATTCCGTCATACAGTTGAAGTGTACCTATGATAAAAATTACAGACCTCTACATGCTTTGTAAGTAGGAAAACCTGCAAAATCGGCAGTGTATCAAATACTTGTTCTCCCCACTGTATATAAGTGTATATGTATGCATGCGTGTATGTATATGGATAAATATATATATTTACCCAAAAAAATATATGGGGGATTGGAAATGATGCAGACAATTACATTGATGGAAGCAACATTCTTTCCGCAATATTAAGCTGATTTTTTTTTAAATGCTATGGTAATAAAAAATGGAAGTTTACACACTACCAGGAATGTCATACATGGTGGATCATTAGCTTCCTTACAGAAAAGACACTAACCTTCAAAAATCTAGATGGCTGGGCGGGGTGGGTGTGGAGCCAGAGACAGCAGTGGGGTCAAACTGTATAACCCAGTTCCCTACATTTGAATATAAAAAAATATAAAAAATAAATAAAACGACACTATATTTTATCTCTGGGACCTTCAGGATGACAAATCAGAGCAAGATTACTGAATGTAAGTATATTATTTACCTTCAAAGGTGAATGTATCAAACCAGTTGCCATGATACAAGTGTTTTGTTGTTGTGCACTATCCTGATAGTATATCCTAATAGCTACTGTAAATTGGACACTGCAGTTAGATTAACAAGAATGTAAGCTTTCCGCCCATATAAGACATGTCTATGTTACAATGTTTTATAGTCATATTATCGCATATTGAGCGACAACTGTCCCAGTTTAGGGACACCGATCCCTTAACCCTTTATAAATCACTTACTGCTCAAATTTCCTACAAACTGTCTTTACAAATGTCTGCCCACAAATACTGTATACAAGTAAACCTCAAAAATGTTTAGGGTGCAATGTGAAATGTTGCAAGACAGCATATTATTCCTTGAGACAAGCACTTTATAATTAAACAATACGTATTACTTTATTGAAAGTTACTCAGGTGACTTATATTCAGAGCCATAGTTGGCATTTCCTTTACATTTATATATATATTTTTTTTACAAATAAACAGGACTGGCTGGGCTGGGGAGAACAGAGCAATGATTGTCTGCTTAGTAGTATTGAGTCATGTTGGGTTTCAGAATGTCGTCATCAGTCTAAGGTAAGACTGACAAGTCCTGCTGAGACTGAGGCTGACCAATGGACACCTTATCAGTCACTTAAATATGTTTTGTAGATGCTACTGATTTACACACGACTCATCTCAATAATACTTTAAAGGAAAACCAGACTTGCAAATTAACACAGATATAGAAAGCCTAGTTCATAAGCCTAACCACGAGGGTACATTAGACTTTGTCTTATCTCTCACTGCAATTTGAATAATAGCAGCTGCCGCGGGTTGATTACTATAACATGTCTGTGTTTTGTCCCTCATAACCAGGGTTTGGAACCAAAATTATTTTACAATCGGTTCGTTATGAACAGAACCATTATTTTTTCTGTTCTGTTCCACTGTTCCGACCAGCAAAATAAAGTTCTGTACCAGTTCAAAACAAGAAAAGTACCGGTTTATATCGTTCCTTCCTGTTCATTTTTATACAGTGGGGAGAACAAGTATTTGATACACTGATGATTTTGCAGGTTTTCCTACTTACAAAGCATGTAGAGGTCTGTAAT
The DNA here is from genome assembly GCF_045679555.1 of Salvelinus alpinus. Taxonomy (NCBI): domain Eukaryota; kingdom Metazoa; phylum Chordata; class Actinopteri; order Salmoniformes; family Salmonidae; genus Salvelinus; species Salvelinus alpinus. The sequence continues at coordinate 50,257,463 of NC_092108.1, read as the reverse complement.
TTTTATCATAGGTACACTTCAACTGTGAGAGACGGAATCTAAAACAAAAATCCAGAAAATCACATTGTATGATTTTTAAGTAATTCATTTGCATTTTATTGCATGACATAAGTATTTGATACATCAGAAAAGCAGAACTTAATATTTGGTACAGAAACCTTAGTTTGCAATTACAGAGATCATACGTTTCCTGTAGTTCTTGACCAGGTTTGCACACACTGCAGCAGGGATTTTGGTCCACTCCTCCATACAGACCTTCTCCAGATCCTTCAGGTTTCGGGGCTGTCGCTGGGCAATATGGACTTTCAGCTCCCTCCAAAGATTTTCTATTGGGTTCAGGTCTGGAGACTGGCTAGGCCACTCCAGGACCTTGAGATGCTTCTTACGGAGCCACTCCTTAGTTGCCCTGGCTGTGTGTTTCGGGTCGTTGTCATGCTGGAAGACCCAGCCACGACCCATCTTCAATGCTCTTACTGAGGGAAGGAGGTTGTTGGTGTAGATCTCGCGATACATGGCCCCATCCATCCTCCCCTCAATACGGTGCAGTCGTCCTATCCCCTTTGCAGAAAAGCATCCCCAAAGAATGATGTTTCCACCTCCATGCTTCACGGTTGGGATGGTGTTCTTGGGGTTGTACTCATCCTTCTATTCCTCCAAACACGGCGAGTGGAGTTTAGAGCAAAAAGCTCTATTTTTGTCTCATCAGACCACATGACCTTCTCCCATTCCTCCTCTGGATCATCCAGATGGTCATTGGCAAACTTCAGACGGGCCTGGACATGCGCTGGCTTGAGCAGGGGGACCTTGCGTGCGCTGCAGGATTTTAATCCATGACGGCGTAGTGTGTTACTAATGGTTTTCTTTGAGACTGTGGTCCCAGCTCTCTTCAGGTCATTGACCAGGTCCTGCCGTGTAGTTCTGGGCTGATCCCTCACATTCCTCATGATCATTGATGCCCCACGAGGTGAGATCTTGCATGGAGCCCCAGACCGAGGGTGATTGACCGTCATCTTGAACTTCTTCCATTTTCTAATAATTGTGCCAACAGTTGTTGCCTTCTCATCAAGCTGCTTGCCTATTGTCCTGTAGCCCATCCCAGCCTTGTACAGGTCTACAATTTATCCCTGATGTCCTTACACAGCTCTCTGGTCTTGGCCATTGTGGAGAGGTTGGAGTCTGTTTGATTGAGTGTGTGGACAGGTGTCTTTTATACAGGTAACGAGTTCAAACAGGTGCAGTTAATACAGGTAATGAGTGGAGAACAGGAGGGCTTCTTAAAGAAAAACTAACAGGTCTGTGAGAGCCGGAATTCTTACTGGTTGGTAGGTGATCAAATACTTATGTCATGCAATAAAATGCAAATTAATTACTTAAAAATCATACAATGTGATTTTCTGGACTTTTGTTTTAGATTCCGTCTCTCACAGTTGAAGTGTACCTATGATAAAAATGACAGACCTCTACATGCTTTGTAAGTAGGAAAACCTGCAAAATCGGCAGTGTATCAAATACTTGTTCTCCCCACTGTATATCTGAAATCAGAAAAATAATTATGTTTAGCTCGACTTTCAAATACTTCACCAATCAGTGCAAATAGAGCAACTTGCTATAGAGCTATAGTTGTTTAGATGCAATGGACAGACAAGCGTAGGGTGCGAAGAGACCACTCCAATCAGGAGAGAAATGATTCACCATAGGTTTTGTCACACCCTGATCTGTTTCACCTGTCTTTGTGCTTGTCTCCACCCCCCTCCAGCTGCCACCCATCTTCCCCATTATCCCATGTGTATTCCCAATCAAATCAAAGTGTATTTGTCACGTGCGCCGAATACAACCTTACAGTTGCTTACTTACAGACTCTATCCAATAGTGCAAAAAAGGTATTAGGTGAACAATATGTAAGTAAAGAAGTAAAAAGACAGTTGAAATAACAGTAGCGAGGCTATACAGTATACAGACACCGGTTAGTCATGCTGATTGAGGTAGTATGTGCATGTTAATATGGTTAAAGTAAAGTGACTATGCATATATGATGAACAGAGAGTAGCAGTAGCGTAAAAGAGGGGTTTATACCTGTCTAGATCATCTCTGTATTGACCGGTCTGCCTGCTCTGACCCTGAGATTGTCTGCCTTGATCTGTAGTTTTGCTGCCCCTGTTGTTGTAATAAACTCTTGTTTCTTCTACACTGTCTGCATCTGGGTCTTACCTAAATGTGATAGTATGAACTGGCCATGACTGACCCAGCAGACTCGGATCAGATCCGAAATGTCCTCGCCTCCCAAGAAGCTATCATTGGAAGGCACGAGGAGTTGCTTCGTGGTCTGATGGAAGGGTTCCAGAGCTTGGCCAAATGTCACGACCAAGCCTTGAACAAATTGCTGTATCAAATCCGTGGGTTGTCTACTAGGCAGCCTACCATGACGGTAACCTCCCAGCCCCTCATTAACCTGGCTGGTAGCAGTGCCTTCACCCCTGTTTCCCGGGAAGCCCGCTTACCTCCCCCGGAGCACTTCAATGGAGAGTCGGGCACCTGTCGGACGTTTCTCACTCAGTATTCACTCATGGAGCTGCAGCCTTCATCCTTCCCCTCGGACTGCTCTGATATCCGGGAGGGCTCTCGCCTTGGCTACGGCAGTATGGGAACAACAGTCAGCCATATGCTCCAGTCTGGAGGAGTTTGTGGAAGAGGTAAAGAACGTTTTTGCTGCTCCATTCTCCAGGATAGAGGATGCCTGGAAGTTACTCCACTTTTGGCAAAGCTCCCTCAGTGTGGCAGACTACGCAGTGGATTTTCGCGCATTGGCACCTCAGTGTGCCTGGAACTCGGAAGCACTGTTAGACATGTTCCTGCACGTAGTTTCGGAGGAAGTAAATGATGAACGTCCTGCCCGAGAACTACCAACGGATCTCGACTCGCTCATCGCCTTGACCATTTGAATCGTTGGGTGACTACGGGAACGAAGGAAGGAGAGGAGATTCAATTCCACTCGCCCGGTCATGGATTCCACCTCGCCTCCGAGCTGTCCGGAAGTCCCCGACGGCTCCGTGGCCGAGAAAACCCGGGGCTACCCGAGTTTCTCCGAGAGTCTCCAAAGGCTGCCGATTCCCTCTTCCTGAATCTATGCAACTAGGCAGAGCTCGGCTGTCTCCGGCTGAATGGCTATACAGGCTTCATACTAAGAGATGCCTGTATTGCAGGACTACTGGTCATTTCTTCTCCACCTGTCCACTAAAAGACCAGGCTCACCGGTAGGAGCGAGTACTCTGGTGGGCCATACAGAGAACTTTTCCTCTCCCCCTTACTCGCATCCCTTTTCATGGCATGTTGCTGTGGGGGAACCAGTCGAAGTCTCTTCAGGTCCTCATTGACTCTGGGGCCGATGAGTGCTTTATGGATGCTACCCTAGCTTCCGAGCTGGACATACCCACTCAGCTCCTCTCCATTCCCATGGACGTTAGAGCTCTGGACGGGCGCTCTATAGGCCGGGTCGGCCACAATACCACCCCCATCAACCTATGTATGTCTGTGAATCACAGCGAGACGATCCAGTTTCTGCTCATTAAGTCTCCACTGGTTCCCTTGGTATTGGGATTCTCCTGGCTCCAGCGACACAATTCCCTCATTGACTGGTCTGCCGGTGCCATCATGGGCTGGAGCCCAAGACCCTGCGCCCGTGCATCGACAACCGAGGTCTCAAAGACCCGCTATCTCTCATGTCCTCTGGCCTTCGAGCCACTCCAGGGGGGTGTGTTCTCCAAGCTGGACCTACGGAATGCCTACCACCTGGTGCGGATACGGGAGGGGGATGAGTGGAAGACTGCTTTCAACACGTCCAGCGGCAACTACGAGTACCTGGTCATGCCCTTTGGCCTTACCAATGCCCCTGCTGTGTTCCAGGCTCTGGTTAAGTGTTGAACAGGTTCGTCTTCATCTACCTTAATGCTATCCACTTCTTCTCCCGCTCCACCCAAGAACATGTGCTCCATGTCCATCAGTTTCTCCAACACCTCCTGGAGACCAGCTGTTTCTAAAAGCTGAGAATTCCATCGCTCAACCATTCCCTTTCTGGGTCACATCATCGCTGTACAGATGGATCCCGGGAAGGTGAGAGCGGTGGTGGATTTGCTCAAGCCCACGTCCAGATTCCAGCTGCAGCGGTTCCTGAGCTTCGACAACTTTTATCTCTGCTTTATCCGGGGCTACAGCAACTTGGCTTCCCCCCTGTCTGCACTCACCTCTCCCAAGGTTCCGTTCACGTGGTCTCCAGCTGCTGATCGGGCGTTCCGGGATCTCAAACACCGCCTAGTGATTAGAGAGTAACCAAAAGGTTGCTGGATCGAATCCCCGAGCTAACAAGGTAAAAATGTCGTTCTGTCCCCTGAACATGGCAGTTAACACACTGTTCCCCGGTAGACTGTTATTGTAAATAAGAATTTGTTCTTAAGTGACTTGCCTAGTTAAATAAAGGTTAACAAAATTACACATTTTACCCCTGTCTGCCTTGACCTGTCGTTTTCCTGCCCCTGTGATTGAAAATAAACTTGTGTTACTTCTACACTGTCTGCATCTGGGTCTTACCTAAACGTGACAGGTTTGACTTCTTCAGGCTAGGGTCCTTTTTTCTAATTTTCCACCTGACTGACGTTCCCAAAGTAAACTGCCTGTTGCTCAGGCCCTGAAGCCAGGATATGTATTTCATTGGTACCATTGGAAAGAAGACAGTTTGTAGAAATGTTAATGTAGGAGACTATAACACACTAGATATGGTAGGGGAAAATCCAGACTTTTTGGGATATTAAGAAAGATTTTATCTAACAAAATTACACTACATGTTATAGCTTGGAACCGTTGGATGACAAATCAGAGGAAGATTTTCAAAAAGTAACTGAATATTTAATCGCTATTTGTGAATTTATGAAACCTGTGCCGATGGAAAAATATTTTGATGTGGGGCCCCATCCTCAAACAATCGCATGGCATGCTTTTGCTGTAATGGATACTGTAAATCGGACAGTGCAGTTAGATTAACAAGAATTTAAGCTTTCAACCGATATAAGACACTTGTATGTACCTACATGTTTAATATCCATAATTGTTATGATTATTTATTTGAATTGCGTGCCCTCCAGTGTCACCGTAAGTTGCCCCGCTAGCGGGACGCCTAGCTTAACCTCTTGACGCTTGATCTCTGGCCCAGATCGTAGAATATGCAGATTACGATAGAAAACACTCCAAAGTTTCCAAAACTGTCAAAATATTGTCTGTGACTATAACAATACTTATTCTGCAGGCGAAAACCTGAGAAAATATAACCCGGAAGATATATTTTTTTTTATTATTCTGTGTTTCCTGTACCGTCTATCCTCCATTTAAAGGGGTATCAACCAGATTCCTTTTCCAATGGCTTCCTCAGGCTGTGACCAGGCTTTAGACATAGTTTCAGGCTTTTATTTTGAAAAATGAGCGAGATGTTTCAAAAGAGGTCAGGTGTCCTCTGAATAGTTCCTGCGCGCGAGAGAGGGGCTCCCCATTTACCTTTTGTCTCTTAAAGAATAGGTTATGGTCCGGTTGAAATAGTATCGATTATGTTTGTTAAAAACAACCTGAGGATTGATTATAAAAAACATTTGACATGTTTCTACGACCATTACGGATACTTTTTGGAATTTGTCGAACGGAACAAGGCTGTAGTTTTCTCAACATAATACGCAACCCAAATAGCGTTTTTTTGTTATTTGTGATAAAAGTAATATTTATCGAACAAAAATAACATTTGTTGTGTAACTGGGAGTCTCGTGAGTGGAAACATCCAAAGATTATCAAAGGTAAGCGATTCATTTTATTGCTTTTCTGACTTTCGTGACCAAGCTAACCAAGCTAATATAAGGCTAGCTGTTGTAGCATTGATTGCTACACTCACAAAAGCTTCGATTTCTTTCGCTGTAAAGTATATTTTCAAAATCTGACACGATAGGTGGATTAACAACAAGCTAAGCTGTGTTTTGGTATATTTCACTTGTGATTGCATGATTATAAATATTTTATTTGGCGCCCTGCAATTCTAGCCGTTGTTTAGGAAAGTGATCCCGTAAAAGGCATCCGTAGCGCAGAGAAGTTAACGTGATCACTCAAGATATGTATTTATTGGTGTTTACCTTGCACTCTAAGGGGTTGAGTGGATCTAAACCATGCCAGGAAAATGCACCCCACATCATAATAGAGCCTTTATTTTGTCAGATACCTGTATGTCCCTCCTCAGTCTTCACCCTCCCTTTTCTCAGTCGTGCAGGTAGTATATGTAGCCGTGACTTTTGCTATACTATCGATTTCACTTGCAGAATTGGATATATGATTTTGTATATTTAAACAAGATTGCTTTAAGAAAAATCCAATAATTCGGGCTCAAGGCCTTTGGAAAAACTCATCAAAAAGGCAACGATAATTATGCAAGTGATGACGATTTTATTGCCGAGACAACAGGAATGTAACGTGTGTGCTGATAGTCGAGAAGCAATTTCAGGGAGTGAGTGTTTTAATAAAACAAAGAAACTATGAACACGAAACATAAACAACACACCGTCATGAAAACAGTGTCAATAACACCTGAGGAAAGAACCAAGGGGAGTGACAAATATAGGGAAGATAATCAAGGAGGTGATGGAGTCCAGGTGAGTGTCACGAGGCGCAGGTGCGCAAGACGATGGTGACAGGTGTGCGGGATAACCAGCAGCCGGATGACCTAGATGCCGGAAAGGGAGTAGACGTGACAGGGAGGGTACTGCAGTGTGTTGACTGACCTACGGTTCAAACATACTGAAAGGAAGTCACTGGCTTTGCAATTTAGCCAGAACGTGTTTGTCATTAGAGCTAATATTTTGGGTTGGTGATCAGTGCTTTAGTTTATGGCCAGTTCTACAATAGGAATCCTGAAAGAAGTCTCAACTGTGGGGTGACAGCCAGACACTAAAATCACTCCAGACACTAAACTTCAATCAGAATCAACCGCCCTCAACACTTTGGACAATAATATGAAAATGTCATATCACCTCTGTCCCAAAGTCTGCTCTCAATATGAAAATCAGATGGGCACAAAAAGGACCCCTTAAGTCTCCCAGCCAATCAAGACTTGAGGAGGAAAGTGCCAGAAGGATTCCCCAAACTCCCTAGGGGTACAGGGAGCAATCAGGGACACACAGAGCTATCATCACCTCAATCTGTTTTACTGCAGATTTGTCCTGGCAGGCCATGGCTTCTAACCGCGGGGGGAGGCTGAGGGCTCTCCATGCGGTTGGTATTGTGTCCACAAATCAAGCAGAAATTGCCATTCACACCAACACTTTTGGAGTGAGTCTAGGACGACTCTCAGCTTGAATCCAATACAGTGCTTCAATCATTTGAAACGTGTCATAGGGTTTAAAGGTTTTGAGAGTGCACAGTTGTCTTCTCTATCTTGTCCCGAGTTCCTGTGGGAACTTAAGGGAAATACTAACACAATGTAAAAAAAAAAATTAAGAAATGTCATCAACATATCTTAATTAAGCTGTTTCTCTCTCTCTTTCGTTGAATGAGCTGAAAGGTTACATCTCACTTTCCACCTTGATTTTATATGCAGTGCTAAACAATCTTTACACTGTAAAAAAGCTAACGTAACCACTTGCTTAATCAGCATTATTCTGTGAGCTGGGTGTAACAGTTTTCTTCTGTGGAAGAAGGAGAGGACCAAAGCGCAGCGTGATTAGTGTTCATCATGTTTAATAAAAGACAATAAACTGAACACTTCCAAAATACAAAACGTGAAAACCGAAACAGTTCTATCTGGTGCAGACACACAAAGACTGAAGACAACCACCCACAAAACCCAACACAAAACAGGCTACCTAAATATGTTTCCGAATCAGAGACAACACAAAACACCTGCCTCTGATTGAGAACCATATCAGGCCAAACACAGAAATAGGAAAAACATAGAAATACAAAACTAGACTGCCCACCCCAACTCCCGCCCTGACCATACTAAATAAAGACACAACAAAATAAATAAAGGTCAGAACGTGACACTGGGTGCGCTTCAGAATGACAAGAAATTGTGCTAATGTGTGAACATGTGTCTACTCAACAAACTTGCTTGCAGGCTGATTTTTAAAAAACGTACAAAATATTTTTTTCCTTGGCAGCACGTGTCTTGTCCTGGACCAGCCTGAACAGCCTCTAGCGTTCACTATTTACTTGTTTTTTTTAACGGATCACTAACAATGTCAGAAAGAACTACGCAATCCAGCGGATCTTCGGGCTAGTTCTGGACGCGCATTATAAAGGGTCTCAGAGTAGGAGTGTTGATCTAGGATCAACTCCCCCTGTTATTCATTATGACCTCAAATGCAAAACTGTTCCAAGATCAGCACTCCTACTCTGAGGAGATTTATGAAGACGGGAAATGTTTTTCACGTGCACATACACTTGTTAAGCTTTTCAGGTGTGTGAAACTGGTGGGCTCTGCGGACACAACGGTTTGAGAAAGCCTGATGTAGAGTTTTTCATGTCCCACGCATTGCTTTGAGGTCATGATTGTGTTTCCTGGAGTGCAGTGGTTTGCCAGACATCTACAATTTGTCACCAGTGGTCATGTTTTGTATGATGAACATTGTAGTTCACGTGAGCCTATTGGACAGCAACTACGCCATAGTGGACAACCTTGAGTCACTGAATGAACTGACAGTATTTCTTCAGGAAAAGCTTAAACTTAAAGGAAACTTTGATCTGCAGTTCGAGGACCCAGAATGTGGGAATTAACTCACTAATTTTATTGACATTTCAGATCTACCCCCAGAGAAGGCAACTTTAAAGGTGCTCTGGAATTTTAAGGAACTAGAGGAACCTCTCTTGGTTTCTTCACTAGACACTGCCAGTCTCTCTCCCTCGATGTCATGCAGTTCCCATGAGAGTTCTACACCTTCCACCCTTAGCCAATGTCCAAATAATCCGTGGCCATCTACTTTCCAGATTCCTACTTTTTCGTATGATGTTGAACTGAGACTGCGCAAAGGCAATGTATGAGGAGAAGAAAACACATCTGTGTGTAAAAAGAGAAATGGAGATTTCCATCAAACCATATCCTTGAGCCAGAATATTGATTATGTTGCTACAGCTCTCATCCTGAAACACCGATGCCTTTCAGAGCCAGGTCAGGGAACAGGATGGTATGGATGGAAGAAGAACATTACATACAAACTTGGCAACTACCAACAGAAGCTGCGGCATGCAGGTTGCGCCGAAGTACAACTAAACATTTTGAAAAGAGATTGCAAACAGGCTACTCAAGCTGTTTTGAATTTCCCCCTAGACCATTTGACTGGCCATACAGATGAAAGTCTTCAAAAGGAAAGAACAGTGCTGGAGGAAGAAATTAAAAATAAGCATTGCAACATGACCCTCATTTCCTCCTAAATGGATTGGACATTTTCATTGAGAAGAAGAGAGATCATAGAAGAGCCACCTCTGGTTACAGAAAGTGATGGCCAGCCCTTTTCCTGGAAGATTAGGTACATTCATTTTCCTGTCACCTCACATTACTTGAGTACTGTGTTCTCAAATCTGTCTTGTCAGGGTGTGCACATGTTTGTTCTAGTCCTGCACAAACTGGTCTGATTTAACAGGCAAGAGGTTGGTGATTAGTTGATAGAATGAATATGGTGTTTTATATGGCTAAAACAAGGTCTCCCAAAAGGCATGGATTGAGAATAGTGGAGGCTCCTGGTGGGAATAGTGGGAGGATGGACTAATTTTATTTAAATGGCATCTATTAATCTTGTTCTGCTCCAACCTATAACTTCAGCCAAGCACTCTCACCAGAAGCCTCTACTGAATTTGAGAAGCACTGACTTTCATTAAATAAGAGACAGTGCTTTATTTATTTTCAGCTCTGTACAGAGTTTTACCGAATCACATAGAGGGACCCCAAGGGAACTTTCCTTAGCTTTTTGGTTACACATGCACCACAACTGATAAAGCTATACAGGGCTGTTTTGGTGTTGAGTAAAAGTGTGGTCACATGAAATGATTAGTCATTGTTTTGTTATGCATCTCTATGGTTGGTTCTTTCTCTTTTTGTTCCTGCCCTGATTCAGCAAGAAAGCATAGTCACTCTCCTATGGTGCCAACCCAAAACAGACTGGGGAGGCTGAGATATATTTTTTTCACAGGGACCGTTCCTGTACAGTTCCAGCAACTATGGTGGATGAATGTGTTCCAGCCCAGCAAAGCTCAGCTTGACTTGGTTTGGTTCAGTTTAGTAGTGTAAAAAAAATATTTATCTTCTTTATTCTGAAGCTATGGTGGTCTGGTCTGTGAGGAAAGCAGAGGAAGAGAGAATGACCATGCAGACTTTCTGTATCTGATTCAAACTTCTTCAGACTAGGGTCTATTTTTCGCCACTTCTTGTCTGACTGACGTGCACAAAGTAAACTGTCTGTTACTCAGGCCCAGAAGCCAGGATATGCATATAATTGGTACCATTGGATAGAAAACACTTTGAAGTTTGTTGAAATGTTAAAATAATGTATGAGACTATAACACAATTGATATGGTAGGAGAAAAACCAAAGACAAAGTTTTGTTTTTTGAGAGCCCATGCTCCTTTCAATGGAAAGCAATGGGTCCTATGCAATTCCAGCTCCCAAATTGCAATTCCTATGGCTTCCACTAGATGTCAACAGTTTTTGTTCAAGGTTTCAGGCTTGTTTCTTCCCAAACAAGGAAGAATTTAGAGTTTTGGTACTGGGAGTCAGACTTGGAAAACTGTCTGTGCGCGCAATTGCTAATTTTGCTTTCTATTGAACATACTTCTTTCCGTATGAAATATTATAGTTTAATTACATTTTAGAATACCTGAGGATTAACTAGAAATGTATTTTGACTTGTTTTAACAAAGTTTAGCGATAGCTTTTTGGATTCCTTTCTCTGCATGTTGAATGAGTGGATTACTCAAATCGATGGCGCCAACTAAACTGACTTTTTGGGATATAAAGAAGGATTTTATCTAACAAAACGACCAAGCATGTTGTAGCTGGGACCCTTGGGTTTCAAATCAGAGGAAGATTTTCAGAAAAGTTTCGGAATATTTTATCGCTATTTGTGATTTTACGAAGCCTGTGCTGGGTGAAAAATATTTTGATGTGGAGCGCCATCCTCAAACAATCGCATGTCAGGCTTTCGCTGTAAAGCCTATTATAAATCGGACAATGCAGGTAGATTAACTTCTCTGCGCTACGGATCCCTTTTACGGGATCATTTTCCTAAACAACCGCTGAATTGCAGGGCGCAAAATATTACTAATCATGCAATCACAAGTGAAATATACCAAAACACAGCTTAGCTTGTTGTTAATCCACCTATCGTGTCAGATTTTGAAAATATGCTTTGCAGCGAAAGCAATCTAAGCTTTTGTGTGTGTATCAATCAATGCTAGAACAGTTAGCCTTATATTAGCTTGGTCACGAAAGTCAGAAAAGCAATAAAATGAATCGCTTACCTTTGATAATCTTCGGATGTTTGCACTCACGAGACTCCCAGTTACACAAAAAAATATAACTTTTATAACAAAAAAACGCCATTTGGGTTGCGAGTTATGTTCAGAAAACCAAAGCCTCGTTCCGTTCTACAAAAATTCCCAAAAGTATCCGTAATGGTCGTAGAAACATGTCAAATGTTTTTATAAACAATCCTCAGGTTGTTTTTAACAAACATAATCGATAATATTTCAACCGGACCGTAACCTATTCAATAAGAGAGAAAAAGAAAATGGAGAGCTACCCTCTCACGCGCAGGAACTTATCAGAGGACACCTGACTAGTTTTGAAAAATCTCGCTAATTTTTCTAAATAAAAGCCTGAAACTATGTCTAAAGCCTGGTCACAGCCTGAGGAAGCCATTGGAAAAGGAGTCTGGTTGAAACCCCTTTAAATGGAAGAAAGACGGGCCAGGAAACAGAGATAAAAAAAATAAAAAATCACTTCCGGGTTAGATTTTCTCAGGTTTTCGCCTGCAGAATCAGTTTTGTTATACTCACAGACAATATTTTGACAGCTTTGGAAACTTTGGAGTGTTTTCTATCCTAATCTGTAAATTATATGCATATTCTACGATCTGGACCTGAGAAATAGTCCGTTTACCTTGGGAACATTATTTAAAAAAATAAATAATAATCTGACCCCTAGTGTCAAGAGGTTATTAACAAGAATTTAAGCTTTTAACCAATATAAGACACTTGTATGTACCTAAATGTTTAATATCCATAATTTTTATGATTATTTATTTGAATTGTGCGCCCTCCAATTTCACCGGAAGTTGTCGACAGGTGTCCCGCTAGCCCTAACAACTACAATGGAATAGGCCTATGCTGATCACTCTCCCCTAAAATGTTTACTGTGTTTCAGAAATCTGATGCCATGACCCATCTGAAACTACTGCTTTGCATACTCTTGTATTTGAGAGAGAAACCTGCCAGCCTGTTGACTATGTGCATGGTAGGCCTAAATGTTTCTATTGGTGTGTGTGAGCATGTGTGTCTGGTCTTTCTCCTACAGATTTATTTTATGTACTTGACTGGGTCAATGTTGTGAATTCTATACTGTTTCTCCTGTTTTCACAAGTACACGAGTCCTGTGACACTTGTGGGAGGTGCAAAGCAATATGAAGAACACCATTCTGTTCACGAGAATCTGCCCTTTCCACATTGGGGTCACATTAGTTTGCAGCCCAAACGGTTTGGACGCGACAAACAGCAGTTGGCACATCGACAGTACCGTCTTCAGACGAGTCCCGTCACCCATTTGTGAGAGTCTCATCTTTCCATTGAGTCTGACAAACACCACTCTAGCTCCGCCACCTTTCCCCACAGATGCGAGACATCAGCAGATGTGGTGGATTGAGACGCATCCAATGCAAAAAAACATATCTCTAGCTTAAAACTGATGGATTTTGATGGGGATTTTTAAAATGATGTTACTTGTACTGATACACCAGTGCATCAATCAACTCTAGGGGGTTCCGTGATCATTAGGAGCCCCTGCCACACACGCCTTGTGTCCAACCCACTGAATTGCTCCTCCACTTTTTCTCTATACTTGTGTTTCGCCATCTTGTGTCACACTATGATCTGTTTCACCTGTCTTTGGGATTGTCTCCACCCCCCTCCAGGTGTCACCCATCTTTCCCATTATCCCCTGTGTATTTATACCTGTGTTCTCTGTTTGTCTGTTGCCAGTTTGTCAAGTCAACCAGCATTTTTGTCTCAGCTCCTGCTTTTCCCAGTCTCCCTTTTTCTCGCCCTCCTGGTTTTGACTCTTGCCTGTCCTGAATCTGAGCCCGCCTACCTGACCACTCTGCCTGCCACTGAGCCTGCCTGCCAACCTGTACCTTTGCCCAACCTCTGGATTATTGACCTATGCCTACCCTGACCCTAAGCCTGCCTGCCATCCGGTACCATTGCCCCCTCTCTTGTTTACTGACCCCTGCCTGCATTGATCTACCTATTGCCTGCCCCTGTTGGATTATTAAACCATTGTTCATTTGAAGTTGTCTGCATGTGGGTCTTACCTTCATACCTGATATCTTGATCGATCTGCGTAAGTCATATTTGTACTGTTTAACCTCTCTTGGTTAGGGGGCAGAATTTTCACATCCAGATAAAAAGCGTGCCCAAAGTAAACTGCCTGTTACTCAGGCCCAGAAGCTAGGATATGCATATAATTGGTAGATTTGGGTAGACAACACTCCACCGTTTCTAAAACTGTTAAAATAATGTCTGTGAGTATAACCGAACTGACATGGCAGGCGAAACCACGAGGACAAACCATCCCCCCCAAAAAATTCAGCCTACCACTGTTTTCAATGGCTGTCACTTTTATTATAAGGCGAAATCCTCAGATTGCAGTTCCTAGGGCTTCCACTAGATGTCAACAGTTTTTAGAAAGAGTTTCATGCTGGTTTTTGGAAAAATGAGCCAGAAATGTTTGTTTTTCTAGGTGTCTCCCATTTTGGCTGTAGTGTTTCCAAGCGCGTGGAAGAGAGCGCGTTCTTTGGTATTTTTCTCCGGTAAAGACAATAACGATTATCCGTCTTAAATGTGATTGTCTATTTACGTATTAGGCTACCTGAGGATGGATTATAAAGTTTTTTGACTGGTTTGGAAAAGTTTATTTGCAACGTTTGGGATTAATTTTGTATACATTTTGATGGATGGAAACTGGTGGATTATTGACTGAAGCGCAACGGCTAAACTGAGTTTTTATGGATATAAAGAAGGACATTATCGAACAAAAGGACCATTTGTGATGTAACTGGGACCTTTTGGAGTGCCAACAGAAGAAGATCATCAAGGTAAGGCATTTATTATATCGCTATTTCTGACTTTCGTGGCGCACCTGCCTGGTTGAAATATGTTTTTCCTGTTTTGTATGCGGGGCGCTGTCCTCAGATAATTGCATGGTGTGCTTTCGCCGTAAAGCCTTTTTTAAATCTGACACAGCGGCTGGATTAACAAGTTAAGCTTTATTTTGATGTATTACACTTGTGATTTTATGAATGCTCAATATTTATAATTCTGTAGTTTGAATTTCGTGCTCTGCAAATTCACCGGATTTAGGCCAGGTGGGACACTACCGTCCCTCTTATGGCTGAGATCGCGCTAAGATCCCGTTAACGGTCAAAAACAGAAATCTCATAATTAAAAATCTTCAAACATAGAAGTATTTCACGCCATTTTAAAGATACACTTCTTGTTAATCCCACCATAGTCTCCGATTTCAAATGTGCTTTCGCCGAAAAGCCTCTCAAACGATTATGTTAGGTCAGAGCCAAGTCACAGAAAAACACAGCCATTTTTCCAGCCAAAGAGAGGAGTCAAAACAAATCTGAAATATAGATAGAATTAATCACTAACCTTTGATCTTCATCAGATGACACTCAAAGGACTTCATGTTACACAATACATGTATGTTTTGTTCGATAAAGTTCATATTTATATCAAAACATCTCAGTATACATTGTCGCGTTATGTTCAGCAGTTCCAAAAACATCCGGTGATTTTGCAGAGAGCCACATCAATTTACAGAAATACTCATTATAAATGTTGATGAAAATACAAGTGTTATACATGGAACATTAGATACACTTCTCCTTAATGCAACCGCTGTGTCAGATTTCAAAAAAGCTTTAAGGAAAAAGCAAACCATGCAATAATCTGAGTATGGCGCTCAGAGCCCAAACAAGCCAAAAAGATATCCGCCATATTGTGCAGTCAACAGAAGTCAGAAATAACATTATACATTTTCACTTACCTTTGATGATCTTCATCAGAATGCACTCCCAGGAATCCCAGTTCCAGAATAAATGTTTATTTTGGTCGATAATGTCCATCATTTGTCCAAATTCCTCCTTTTGTTAGCGTGTTTGGTAAACAAATCCAAACTCACAAAGCGCGTTCACTAGGAGCAGACAAAGTTCCGTTACAGTCCGTAGAAACATGTCAAACGAAGTATGGAATCAAACATAAATCTTCAATAATGTTCCAACCGGAGAATTCCTTTGTCTTCAGAAATGCAATGGAACTCAAGCTAACTCTCACATGAATGCGCATGGTCAGCTTGTGGCACTCTGGGAGAGACCTTACTCAATCCCCTCTCATTCGGCTCCCCTTCACAGTAGAAGCATCAAACAAGGTTCTAAAGACTGTTGACATCTAGTGGAAGCCTTAGGAAGTGCAACATGACCAATATCCCACTATCTTCAATAGGGAATGAGTTGAAAAACCACAAACCTCAGATTTCCCACTTCCTGGTTGGATTTTTTCTCAGGTTTTTGCCTGCCATATGAGTTCTGTTATACTCACAGACATCATTCAAACAGTTTAAGAAACTTCAGAGTGTTTTCTATCCAAATATACTAATAATATGCATATATTAGCAACTGGGACTGAGTAGCAGGCAGTTTACTCTGGGCACCTTATTCATCCAAGCTACTCAATACTGCCCCCAGCGATAGGAAGTTAACCAAACTATTGTCACCTTGCCCTGTTTATAAGCAGCATATCTCTCTTTCAGTCTTCCAACGGTATCACATTAGTATTACATCTATGCATTTCTTTATGAATCCGGTGACTGAGTCGGCACATTCATTGACATTATCTCCTGAGGCAACCTGGAACGTAATTCCAGTCTACTTGATCAACATAGTCTTGGAGCGTGAATTCTGATTGGTTGGACCAATGCTGTACAGACCTAATCACTGGAACTTCCCTCTTGAGTCTTTGTTTGGCAGGGAGAAACAAAATGGAGTAATGGTCGGATTTTCCGAAAGGAGGACGGGAGAGGGCCTTATACCCATGTCGAAAAGGCGTGTAGCAGTGGTCAAAAGTAGAATTTTGTGTTGGTAATAATTTGGGAGCATGATTCTCAAATTACTTTTGTTAAAGTCCCACGCAACAATGAATGCTACCTCTGGGAATGAAGTCTCCAGTTTGTTCAGGGTCCAATGAAGATCTTTGAGAGCCTTTTTGATGTCGGCTTGGGGCGGGATGTACATAGCCATGGCGATAATCTGCATGAACTCTCTCGGAAGGTAAAGAGGACAACATTAAATGACCAAGTGTTCCAAGTCGGCAGAGCAGAAACTCGCAATTTCCTGTACATTTCGCCCCATCGCACCATGCGGTGTTGGTCATAAAGCAGAGCCCACCACCCTTGCTCTTGCCAGAGAGAGGTTATTTATAATCAGTCTGGATGTCAGAGGAAAGCCAAGTCTCAGAAAAACAGAGTATGTTGCAGGATCTGATGTCCCTCTGGAAGGTGATCCTCGCTCTGAGTTCGTCAAGTTTGTTCATTAATGATTGAACATTGGCGAGTAGTATGCTCGGTAATGGAGGGAGGGTTGCCCGGCGTCTTAATCTCATTTGACGTCTTTGCTTCCTACTCTCCGTTAGGACTCCCAAGAAATTCGGCTCCTTGCCGAAGAAGCTAATACATTGTTCTGCTGTTTCAGGGATTTCGGGGTGGACGGTGAGTACCCAGCAATTCACATTCCAAAAGTTCTACCCGGGTGTATGTCGTAATGCACAAAACAAACTGATTAAGAAAAACAAGAAATAAAAGTAGAAACCTGCAATGTTTTATCAGAGCTCAAAGCGAGGCTCCCTGTGTCGGTACCATTTTAGCTAGTTTGAGTTGCCAATCTAAGGATGGTCGACGATGATGTAGCCTTGACCAACCCCCTGCCCAACATAGCAATCATCTTAGAAGAGGGAGTTGTGCTTAAAGATCTGTGAGATCTACCCACTGCGTTAACCATTTATTATGTTAAAATAGGTCATATGAAACTTCAGGACACCGAACGTAAATTGTAATCTGCCAAATGTATTGATTGATCCAGAAGTGCATAGAATGTAAATATTAAAATAAGACGAAAGTGTATTTCTGACTGTAAGACAACAGTTGCCTGCCCAGCTGGTCTGTCCAAACAATACTTAAACAATATTGAAACAATATTAACACATATAATAATAAATGTGGCCTGAAGACTAGATTAAATTGATAATTGATTGGGAGACGATATTATCAATTGTCAAATTGAGAATAAAGAGACTGCTGACCAACGCAGCACGCATTGACAAAGCACTTCTTTCAAATCATCCTACAGAGGTCCATGCAGGCCAAACCTCTACAAATTGAGCAGATGGGCTCTATTTCAAAATATAACTTTTTCCTAGAATAACCGCGGCTCCAGGGGAGTCCTGGTGACTATCAGCAATAGCCATTTGGGAAAAATATATTTTCTATTTTATTCTGTTATTTACATTATATTCTTACTGTAAAATACTGTATGTGTGTTGACTGTGGTAGGGCAGGGGAATATAAGTGTGTGATGTCTGCTATATGAACAAGTTGATTTCATTGGCATGGCACAGCCATATAGCTTCAGCTACTAAGAGCAGATGAATAAAACTCAAAATATTCTATTTTCTTTTGAAATAAATTGTCATAGTATCATGTTTTAATGACCTTCATAAACAAAATATTAATGGATTTCCTTGATTGTGTATATTAAATGGATTCATTAGACAGGCGGTTATTGGTAGCTTACTCGTTGAGGTCTGACTGTTCTACTGTTAAATATGCATACATCATGGCACTTTGAGGATGAAATGCTTAGAAAGTGTTTTTCTTTCATGACATTTATCTCAAAGTACTGCTAGAATGTAAAACACACATATTTAGGAAAAGTCAGGGACAGGTATGTTCATGGTTTTTATTGAAATTAAGTTATTAAAATGACAAACTAAAAATGGTCACTGTCTTGGCGGTTCTAGTGATAAGAGTAGTCTCTCAAAAACAAGCTTTAACAGCTGAATTGAAGCGGAAATGTACAAAGGCCATGATACAACTGCAATTCGTTGGCAGTGTCATGTTGATGGCTGATCAACATTTCATATTACGTTATTCTGCATTGTATTTCCTACCTCAACCTATCTCCAGCCAATTGTTCTTTAGACTACCTCAACTTCTTCCATGGCCTTAAGGAAACAGAATAACTGCTCACCGCTTTGTTTCAAGATTGATACAGTACGGACCATTTTGAAATAGATTGACACAGGTGTGTCTGTTTAGTTTGTGCCTTAGAGAAGTTGGTAATGCCACTCATACATAACTAATATTGTGCTGTTGCCTACTTGATTTGTTAAAAGAATCTGGATACAGTATTAATAGGCCTACTTGTTTTTGAAGGAAATGTTTAGTCTAAGAGACAGGGTCCCTGCTTTGTGAGAGGAAGAACATGTATTGATACAGTACTTGTTGGACTATCTTGCACTTATGTTTTACTTGTTTTAAACTGATTGGAAGAGAAATTGTGGCTCAATCTGGGTTTTGAAGACAATATAGATCAATGCAAAACTGGTTAAGCAGCATGGTTGGGGTAATTTTAATATAATTTTTAACATTTTACTGCAGTGGGCTAAATCAGGGTCACAGAGTAATTCTTGGTAGTCTTAAACAAATCTACTTTGAAACAAAAGTATACACCTCACACATGGTTATGGTACACCTGTATCATGTCAGATATAGTTAAAGTCGGAAGTTTACATACACTTATGTTGGAGTCATTAAAACTCGTTTTTCAACCACTCCACAAATTTCTTGTTAACAAACTATAGTTTTGCCAAGTCGGTTAGGACATCTACTTTGTACATGACACAAGTAATTTTTCCAACAATTGTTTACAGACAGATTATTTAACTTATAATTCACCGTATCACAATTCCAGTGGGTCAGAAGTTTACATACACTAAGTTGACTGTGCCATTACACAGCTTGGAAAATTCCAGAAAATGTCATGGCTTATAGAAGTTTCTGATAGGCTAATTGACATAATTTGAGTCAATTGGAGGTGTCCCTGTGGATGTATTTCAAGGCCTACCTTCAAACTCAGTGCTTCTTTCATTGACATCATGCCAAGACCTCAGAAAACAATTGCAGAGCTCCACAAGTCTGGTTCATCCTTGGAAGCAATTTCCAAATGTCTGAAGGTACCACGTTCATCTGTACAAACAATAGTACGCAAGTATAAACAAGATGGGACCACACAGCCGTCATACCGCTCAGGAAGAAGACGCATTCTGTCTCCTAGAGATGAGCGTACTTTGGTGCGAAAAGTGCAAATCAATCCCAGAACAACAGTAAAGGACCTTGTGAAGATGCTGGAAGAAAACAGGCACAAAAGTATCTATATCCACAGTAAAACAAGTCATATATTGACCGGTCAGCAAGGAAGAAGCCACTGCTCCAAAACAACCATACAAATACTAGACTACGGTTTGCAGCTGCACATGGAGACAAAGATCGTACTTTTTGAGGAAATGTCCTCTGGTCTGATGAAACAAAAATACAACCGTTTGGCCATAATGACCATCATTATATTTGGAGGAAAAAGGGTGAGGGAGCCGAAGAACACCACCCCAACCGTGAAGCACGGGGGTGGCAGCATCATGTTGTGGGGGTGCTTTGCTGCAGAAAGGACTGGTGCACTTCACAAAATAGATGGCATCATGAGGTAGGAAAATGATGTGGATATATTGAAGCAACATCTCAAGACATCAGTCAGGAAGTTAAAGCTTGGTCGCAAATGGGTCTTCCAAATGGACAATGACCCCAAGCAAACTTCCAAAGTTGTGGCAAAATGGCTGAAGGACAACAAAGTCAAGGTATTGGAGTGGCCATCACAAAGCCCTGACATCTATCCTGTAGAAAATGTGTGGGCAGAACTTAAAAAGTGTGTGCATGCAAGGAAGCCTACAAACCTGACTCTGTCAGGAGGAATGGGACAAAATTCACCCAACTTATTGTGGGAAGCTTGTGGAAGGCTACCCAAACCGTTTGACCCCAGTTAAACAATTGAAAGGTAATGCTGCCAAATACTAATTGAGTGTATGTAAACTTCTGCCACTAGGAATGTGATGAAAGAAATAAAAGCTGAAATAAATCATTCTCTGTACTATTATTCTGACATTTCACATTCTTAAAATAAAGTGGTGATCCTAACTGACCTAAAACAGGGAATTTGTACTTGGATTAAATGTCAGAAATTGTGAAAAACTGAGTTGAAATGTATTTGACTAAGGAGTTTGCATCCCAATATTACACTTTATATACAGTACATCACAGAAGACTGAAATATATTAAAACCATTTGACATAGAAACACCGGATTTTCGATGGTTTTGAAATAAACTTTATTAATTATGAAATTATTAAAAATAGTTATAGGCATACGTTGGACATTATAATGGTATGCCAGCCATTCTTTACTGATAGTTGGGGTTAACGTGGTATTACTCATTGCTTTGTTTGAACACCTGTCTTTTAAGTTGATGCATGTCACACATACCCAATGTGTTTTGGTCACAATTTTGTTTGAATGTAATGGCCACCCCATACAATATATTTTACTTTGGCCGACCATCTGGAGGTTAATGCATGGATCTGACTTAACCCGAAATATGTTTAAATATCTTTAAATAATCTCAGTTCCACATGTGCAATAATTGTGACTTTTATTAAAAAAATCTAATTGTAAGCAATGAATAGAGGCTAATTCAAGGCAACCAGCTGCAATAGGATTGTGAATTTGCTCAACAAAATGGCATTGAGGTTGATTCAGAGTACAATTGTAAGGCAACCAGCTGCAAAATAATTTAGAGTTTACGCAACGTTTGGGCATGTTGGGTCAGCAAATATGACCAAAAGTTGAGTAAACTCACAATCCTATTGCAGCTGGTTGCCTTGCAATTGTACATTGAATCAACATGTTTATTTTTCAGTGTATCGCAGCATTAGGCAAGGTTTTAACCAAGCATTTTCCATCTTATGTGGTCCTTTACTGTTGGGACACTATGTATAAAGATAGGTAAGGTAATCCATTTATAATTGCCTTCATGTGCATTGAAGGCACTTGCTTTGCATTTTCCTGAGTGTGCAAGTTTAGAAGAATGTTGAGCAACAGTATTCCCACCCAGTTGACAGTCTTTACTGTAGAAGTGTACTGTTTTAGTGTCTGTGATTGACTGTGTATCGACCCTCTTTAATTGAAATGAATTTACTCCAAAGGCAACGTACCACTGATTCAATACCGGAAGGACCTTGATTTTGAGCTCCATGGCCGTTAGATTACATTCTCCGTTAAAAACCTCTCTCCCAGTCCTTTCAGGATGAATGAACGGGCTACTGCAGTGACTACGAGCGCTATTATTTTCATAGGGACGTGTGATTGTTTAATATCCCCTTTTTCAATGTAAAATAAGTGCAGATTCAGCTCATACACTGTCTCAATATCAGTGTGAAAAAATATCATATAGCTCTTATTTGACTCATTACCAACCAAATGTAGCCTTTTAAAATCAAAGGTACATCATTAAGTCTCTTCAAAGTGATCCAGAGAAACTGCCTGGCTGGATCAGCAGAATGGACTAGATGTGTGTTTGTGTGAGAGCGCGTACATGTGTGAGTGTCATATAATTGATTTGCCATTTGTATTCTAAGAACAGTATGTCACTGTTAGTTTCATTTGTACTCACTCTATTCCCTTTTATCCAAACTTGAGGACGAGCACTGTGAGGGTTTCTAGAGTCTTTTGACATATCTAGTTATGGTGAATGTCAGTTATCAGTTGAAATTAAAAGGGGACACTTCTCTCTTGGAACGACTGTTTGACTTGTGGAGATATTCTAGTCAAACATGTCCAACATTGTTATGATTGCTTTCTGCAATAAAAGATAGCTGTAGAGCCGTGTTTCCGAAATGATGGGAACAGAGGGATCATTACGCATCAGACGAAAGAAAACAGACTGAAAGAAGGAGGGACAACCTTGACTTGTCCAATAAGAAATGCTCCTTTGTATTTTCTGTTACCATACTTTTTGAAGCGTTTTCCATTGTGTCCAAATGAACAGGACTGGTTTATTTGCAGCGTAACAATAGGCTGGCTCATGACTAGAAACATTTATTTTGTTATATTAGTTGGGCAAAGAAATATTGAAAAAGCTTTTGGTGGGAAACAGCATAGTTTGGGAACCACTATAAGCTTATGCATTGTTTTCAAAAGATGGGTGTATTTCACCCTTTTCACACTACTGAGTTGAGCGCAGCCTAGCAGAACTGGGCAGGCCTTATTGCGCATCCACCATACAGTAGTTTTTGATACCATACTGAAAATTGGACAGTATAAAAATAAAATATCCAAGAATGCACAGTATGGTTTGGTTCAGCACGATAGTGTGAAAGTGTAACTAAAGTTTATTGACCTTGCCAAACCCTGCTGATGGATTGGCCTGCCAGAGCAGAGCTCCTTAACATCATTTATTAGCATCCCTCAGACCTCTGTAGCTATAAATGGGATTAAGAGAAAGCAGTCTACATGAGTGTTGGTGCAGTGAAGGTGACTTGGTGAACTACTCTTGCTTGATAAATAATCTATCTCCCAGGGCTAATGTGTAGTACACTTAATTAGCTAATTGTCTGAAACCCGGTATGCTATGGGACCACAAAACTAATTTTATAAAGGGGTGGAGTTAGAAAAACAGTCTTCCTGGTTGTTCTTTACCAGTGTCGTTCAGAAAGTATTCACACTCCTTGACCTTTTCCACATTTTGTTGTGTTGTTGTTGTGTTGTTGTTCTAGTCAATGATCTACATAAAATACTCTAACGTTTATAAAAATAAATATGAAGCACTAATATATCTTGATTAGATAATTATTCAACCCCCTGAGTCAATGCATGTTAGAATCACCTTTGGCAGCGATTACAGTTGAGTCTAACTGGGTACATCTCTAAGAGCTTTCCACACCTGGATTGTGCAACATTTGCACTTTTTTATTCTTTTCAAAATTCTTCAAGCTCTGTCAAATTGGTTGTTGATCACTGCTAAATAAACATTTTCAGGTCTTGCCATAGATTTTCAAGCAGATTTAAGTCAAAACTGTAACTCGGCCATTCAGGAACATTCACTGTCTTCTTGGTAAGAAACTCCATTGTAGATTTGGCCTTGTATTTTAAATTGTTGTCCTGCTGAAAGGTGAATTCATCTCCCAGGATTATGCATGTGCTTAACTCCATTCCGTTTATTTTTATCCTGGAACTCCCCAGTTTGTAACAACTACAAGCATACCAATAATATGATGCAGCCACCACTATGCTTAAAAATATGGAGAGCAGTACTCAGTAATGTGTTGTATTGGACTTGCCCCAAACATAACTTTGTCCTGAATACAAAGTGTTAATTGTTTTGCCACATTTTTTGCAATATTGCTTTAGTGCCTTGTTGCAAACAGAATTCATGTTTTGGAATAGTTGTATTCTGTACAGTTGTTCTTTCCACTCTGCCAATATGGTTAGTATTGTGGAGTAACTACAATGTTGTTGAACCATCCTGAGTTTTCTATCACAGCCATTAAACTGTTTGAAAGTCGCCATTAGCCAGTCACCAAATCCCTGAGCGGTTTCCTTCCTCTCCGGCAACTGAGTTAGGAAGGACTGGGTGTATTGATACACCATCCAAAGTGTAATTAATAACTTCACCATGCTCAAAGGGGTATTCAATGTCTGATTAAATTTTTTGTTGACACATCTACCAACAGGTGCCCTTCTTTGCGAGGCATTGGAAAACCTCCCTGGTCTTTGTGTTTGAATCTGAGTTTGAAATCAACTGCTTGACTGAGGGACCTTACACAAATGTATATATGTGGGATACAGAGATGAGGTAGTCCTTCAAAAATCATGTTAAACACTATTATTGCACAGAGAGTGAGTCCATGCAATTTATTATGTGATTTGTTAACTTCTCTAGGATAGGGGGCAGCATTTTCACGTTTGGATGAAAAGCGTGCCCAGAGTAAACTGCCTCCTACTCAGTCCCAGATGCTAATACATGCATATCATTAGTAGTATTGGATAGAAAACACTCTGAAGTTTCCAAAACTGTTTGAATCATGTTTGTGACTATAACATAACTTATTTGGCAGGCAAAACCAGAGGACAAACTATTCTGATTTTTTGTTGTTGTTGAGGTCACTCTCTTCAAATGTTTTCATTGGGAATCCAGATTTCTAAGGGACCTTCCTGCAGTTCCTATCGCTTCCACTGGATGTCAACAGTCTTTAGAAATTGGTTGAGGTTTTTCCTTTGAGAAATGAAGAAGTAGCCATGTTCAGAATGAGGCTCCAGTGAGTGTACTGTTTGTTAGAGGCGCATGACCTGAAAGCATGCTACACATTGTTTTCCTCCGGTATTGAACACAGATCATCCCGTCTTCAATTTTATCAATTATTTACGTTAAATACCTAAAGTTGTATTACAAAAGTAGTTTGAAATGTTTGGACAAAGCTTACAGGTAACTTTTGAGATATTTTTATTAAAAATGTTACCCCCTTTTCTCCCCAATTTTTTCGTGGTATCCAATCACTAGTAATTACTATCTTGTCTCATCGCTACAACTCCCGTACGGGCTCGGGAGAGACGAAGGTCGAAAGCCATGCGTCCTCCGAAGCACAACCCAACCAAGCCGCAATTCTTCTTAACACAGCGCGCCTCCAACCCGGAAGCCAGCCGCACCAATGTGTCGGAGGAAACACCGTGCACCTGGCCCCCTTGGTTAGCGCGCACTGCGCTCGACCCGCCACAGGAGTCGCTGGAGCACGATGAGACAAGGATATCCCTACCGGCCAAACCCTCCCTAACCCGGACGACGCTAGGCCAATTGTGCGTCGCCCCACGGACCTCCCGGTCGCGGCCGGCTGCGACAGAGCCTTGGCGCGAACCCAGAGACTCTGGTGGCGCAGCTAGCGCTGCTGGCGCAGTGCCCTAGACCACTGCGCCACCCGGGAGGCCTACTTTTGAGATATTTTGTGGTCACGTTGTGCAAATTGGAACCGGTGTTTTTCTGGATCAAACGCGCCAAATAAATTGACATTTTGGATATATATCGACGGAATTAATTGAACAAAAGGACCATTTGTGATGTTTATGGGACATATTGGAGTGCCAACAGAAGAAGCTCGTCAAAGGTAAGGCATGAATTATATCTTTATTTCTGCGTTTTGTGTCGCGTCGGGAGAGTTGAAATATGATGGTTTGTGATTGTTAGCTGGGGTGCTATCCTCAGATAATAGCATTGTTTGCTTTCGCCGTAAAGCATTTTTGAAATCTGACACGTTGGATGGATTCACAACAAGTGTTGCTTTAATTTGGTATATTGAATGTGTGATTTCATGAAAGTTTAATTTTTATATTAATTTATTTGAATTTGGCGCTCTGCATTTTCACTGGATGTTGGCCAGGTGGGACTCTACCGTCCCACATATCCCAGAGAGGTTAAGCAAATCTTTACTCCTGAACTTATTTAGGCTTGCCATAAGAAAGTAGTTGAATATTTATTGACTCAAGACATTTCAGCTTTTCATTTTCTCTTTCCAATTTAATCAATTTTAAATGTTGGCTATAACACAACAAAATGTGATTGGGGAGAGAGGGAGAGATTCTGTATGAATTAGCCTGAATGTGTGTGGCTGTCTGTGTTTGTTACCCTCTGAGTAATGATCTACTCAAGCACCCCATCCGGGATTACCGCAGTAACAGCCTTAATCAGGTTAACCTCTGCCCAGACAACAACATTGATGGTGTTCACACTCAGTCTGCCTATCCATCTGCCCTTTTCTCTCCTTCCCCTCCTCCCTTCATTTTGGTCTCTGCCTTCAACATTCTCTCTTTTCCCATCACCCTATTATTCTTTCTCCCTTTCCCCACTACCTCCATTTCTTTGCCTTGACTATCTTTCATACTACTTTTTCCTCATATCCTGTACTTCTCCCTCTGGCTCTCTTGAAGTATGGTTGTAATAATGCATTGGGATGCAGTCCAGATAGGTTCCGCCACATTAAGCCGAGCCCATATGGCGGCTTGCCTCGTGAACATACTGTACTTGGAGGTAATTCGGTATCACTCATAAAATGTCCATAGTGTTTTGGCGTTCAGTGTATAATAAAACACTTGTTTGTGAACCAATCAGAGGCTGAATGACTATATTTCTTCATCAGATTACAAAAGATCAAGATTAGAGTAGAGGTAAGGTGTATATAATAAGTGGTATGAGCAAATAACTCTGGTATGCAAAAAAGTGAGAGTAAGATTTAAAACTTCTTAGGGCTAGTTCCCTTTTTTCTCAATTTCCGCCTGACTGACGTGCCCAAAGTAAACTGCCTGTTGCTCAGGCCCTGAAGCCAGGATATGCATATAATTGGTACCATTGGAAAGAAAACATTTTGACGTTTGTAGAAATGTTAAAATAATTTAAGAGAATATAACACAATAGATATGGTAAGAGAAAATCCAAAGAAAAACCAACCAGAAGTTTTTGTTGTTGAGAGAGACCATCCTCTTAGAATGGCAAGTATAAGGTCAAATTGAAAATTAGCTCCTTGGATGCTATTCCTATGGCTTCCACAGGGTGTCAGCAGTCTATGTTCAAGGTTTCAGGCTTGTAACTTCAAAAACTAGTAAATATTATAGTTTGATTACGTTTTAGGGTATCTGAGGAGTGAATAGAAACGTATTTTGAATTGTTGAAACAAAGTTTAGGGGTAGATTTTTAGATTCCTTTCTCTGCATGTTGAACTAGTGGATTACTCAAATCGATGGTGCCATAAAGGGATATAAAGAATAATTTTATCTAACAAAATGACACTACATGTTGTAGCTGGGACCCTTTGGATGACAAATCAGAGGAAGATTTTCAAAAAGTAAGTGAATATTTAATCGCTATTTGTGAACTTATGAAACCTGTGCCGGTGGAAGAATATTTTGATGTGGGGCACCGTCCTCAAACAATCGCATGGAATGTTTTCGCTGTAATAGCTACTGTAAATGTGACAGTGCAGTTAGATTTACAAGAATTTTAGCTTTCAACCGATATAAGACACTTATATGTACCTAAATGTTTAATATCCATAATTTTTATGATTTATTTATTTGAATTGCGCGCCCTCCAGTATCACCGCTAGTGGGACGCCTAGCCCTATTAAGGGTTATTCATTTTTCAAAATTAGTGCCCTATTCGAGTAAAATCATCCACCGTGAATTGAAGGAAAATTTAAATAAGAATAGTTTTGTTCAGCAAGGATCGGAGTTTAAGTTCAGTCCATCCACAAAACAGTGTTAAATGTGAAATTCAATTGGATGTCCAACACAATGGATGTCCAGCACAATTTATGTAGGGCAGGTATTCCCAAACACCCAGGGATATGCACAATGCTGTCAGGGGAACGGCAAATAAAAATGTGATTCACATTTTCCAACGGGGCTATACATTTGGGGGAGGTATTTTTCTCGCCTGAGTAGCCTCGTTTCACTTCCAAAAATAAAATGAAACCATCTAGTGTTCAGCGAAATAACAACACAATGTCAAATACAGGTAGCCTAGTCAAATAATTAACATCGAATCAGATCAAATCAAATGTTATTTGTCACATACACATGGTTAGCAGATGTTAATGCGAGTGTAGCGAAATGCTTGTGCTTCTAGTTCCGACAATGCAGTAATAACCAACGAGTAATCTAACCTAACAATTCCACAACTACTACCTTATACACACACAAGTGTAAAGGGATAAAGAATATGTACATAAAGATATATGAATGAGTGATGGTACAGAACGGCATAGGCAAGATGCAGTAGATGGTATAGAGTACAGTATATACATATGAGATGAGTAATGTAGGGTATATAAACATAAAGTGGCATAGTTTAACCTTTTATGGCTGCAGGCCGGTGTCGGGCTCAATATGACAACAGCCCGTCCAAGTGCAGGGCGCGAAATTCAAAATATATTTTTTAGAAATATTTAACTTTCACACATTAACAAGTCCAATACAGCAAATGAAAGATAAACATCTTGTGAATCCAGCCAACATGTCTGATTTTTTTTATGTTTTACAGCGAAAACACCACGTATATTTATGTTAGCTCACCACCAAATACAAAAAAGCACAGACATTATTCACAGCACAGGTAGCATGCACAAAACCAACCAAACTAACCAAGAACCAACCAAACTAACCAAGAAACAACTTCATCAGATGACAGTCTTATAAGATGTTATACAATAAATCTATGTTTTGTTCAAAACATGTGCATATTTGAGGTATAAATCATAGTTTTACATTGCAGCTACAATCGGAAATAGCACCGAAGCAGCTAGAACAATTACAGAGACCAAATTGAAATACCTAAATACTCATCATAAAACATTTATGAAAAATACATGGTGTACAGCAAATGAAAGACAAACATCTTGTGAATCCAGCCAATATTTCCGATTCTTTAAGTGTTTTACAGCAAAAACACAATATAGCATTATATTAGCTTACCACAATAGCCAAAAACACAACCCATTTATCAGCAGCAAAAGTTAGCGATCGCAAAAAAACAGCAAAAGATATATAATTTTTCACTAACCTGGACAAACTTCATCAGATGACAGTCCTATAACATCAGGTTATACAATACACTTATGTTTTGTTCGAAAATGTGCATATTTAGAGCTGAAATCCGTGGTTATACATTGTGAAAACTTAGCATCTTTTTACCAGAATGTCCGGATATATTTCTGACACTCACCTATTCTGACCAAATAACTAATCATAAACGTTACTAAAAAATACTTGTTGTACAGCAAATGATATTAATGCAATCGCCGTGTTAGAATTCTAAAAATAACTTTAGTACGACATGCAGCTTACGTTATAGCGAGACAGCGCCAAAACTCAAGGCGGAAAACACAACAACACATTTTCAACAGAAATAGGAAATAACATCATAAATGGGTCCTACTTTTGTTGAGCTTCCATCAGAATCTTGTACAAGTGGTCCTTTGTCCAGAACAATCGTTGTTTGGATTTAGAATGTCCTTTTTCCCTCTCGAATTTGCAAGCAAAACTTGCCAAGTGGCGCGAAGCTGTCCATCGTCAACAAACGCAGAGAACGGAACACGCCAAAACTCCCGAAAAAATTTCAATAATCTGATTAAACTATATTGAAAAAACATACTTTACGATGATATTATCACATTTATCAAATAAAATCAAAGCCGGAGATATTAGACGTCTATAGCGAATGCTTTTCAGAAGTCAATACTGATGACCTTTATGCGCTTCCTGAACAAAGGAATTCGGGGGTCATGTCATTCCAAGCTCTCTCTTTTGACCATAGAAATACCTAGAAACCCCATTTCACCTCTCACAGCCTATTGACATCTAGTGGAAGGCGTATGAAGTGCATGTATACTAATAGATTTCAAGCACATTTATAGGCAGGCCCAGGAACAGAGCCTCGATTTCAGATTTTTCACTTTCTGACAGGAAGTTTACCGGGATGCCGTTACCGGGATCATTTATCAACAACAACCGCTAAACTGCAGAGCGCCAAATTCAAAAAAAATACTAAAAATATTTATAATCATGAAATCACAAGTGAAATATACCAAAACACAGCTTAGCTTGTTGTTAATCCACCTATCGTGTCAGATTTTGAAAATATGCTTTTCAGCAAAAGCAATCCAAGCGTTTGTGAGTGTATCAATCACTGCTAGAACAGCTAGCCTTAAATTAGCTTGGTCACGAAAGTCAGAAAAGCAATCAAATTAATCGCTTATCTTTGATAATCTTCGGATGTTTGCACTCACGAGACTCCCAGTTACACAATAAATGTTATTTTTGTTCGATAAAGATTAGTTTTATAACCAAAAACCGCCATTTGGTTTGCGTGTTATGTTCAGAAAACCACAGGCTCGTTCCGGTCCTGAAGGGCAGACGAAAATTCCAAAAAGTATCCGTAATGTTCGTAGAAACATGTCAAAGGTTTTTTATAATCAATCCTCAGGTTGTTTTTAACATACATAATCGATCAAATTTCAACTTGACGGTAAACTGTTCAATACTACAGAGAAAGAAAATGTCGAGCCACATCTCTCCTGTGCAGGAACTAATCAAAGGACACCTGACGCGTTTTGATAAATCTCGCTCATTTTTCTAAATAAAAGCTTGCAACTATGTCTAAAGCCTGGTCACAGCCTGAGGAAGCCATTGGATCTGATGATACCCCTTTAAATGGAGGAGGGGCAAGCAATGGAACAGGGATACATTTTTTTTTTTTTAAACACTTCCGGGTTGGAGTTCCTCAGGTTTTCGCCTGCAAAATCAGTTCTGTTATACTCACAGACAATATTTTGACCGTTTTGGAAACTTTAGAGTGTTTTCTATCCTAATCTGTCAATTATATGCATATTCTAATATCTGAGCCTGAGAAATAGTCCGTTTACCTTGGGAACGTTATATGTAAAACATGTATCTTTCATCAAAGTTTATGATGAATATTTCTGTTATTTGATGTGGCTCTCTGTAATTATTCCGGATATTTTGGAGGCATTTCTGAACATGGCGCCAATGTAAACCGAGATTTGTGGATATAAATATGCACATTATCGAACAAAACATAAATGAATTGTGTAACATGATGTCCTATGAGTGTCATCTGATGAAGATTATCAAAGGTTAGTGATTAATTTTATCTCTATTTCTGCTTTTGTGACTATCTTTGGCTGGTAAAAATGACTGTGTGTTTTTTGGATTTGGTGGTGATCTAAATCAAATCAAATCAAATCAAATTTTATTAGTCACATACACATGGTTAGCAGATGTTATTGCGAGTGTAGCGAAATGCTTGTGCTTCTAGTTCCGACAATGCAGTAATAACCAACAAGTAATCTAACCTAACAATTCCACAACTACTACCTTATACCCACACACAAGTGTAAAGGGATAAAGAATATGTACATAAAGATATATGAATGAGTGGTGGTACAGAACGGCATAGGCAAGATGCAGTAGATGGTATAGAGTACGGTATATACATATGAGATGAGTACTGTAGGGTATGTAAACATAAAGTGGCATAGTTTAAAGTGGCTAGTGGTACATGTATTACATAAAGATGGCAAGATGCAGTAGATGATATAGAGTACAGTATATACATATGAGATGGGTAATGTAGGGTATGTAAACATTATATTAAGTGGCATTGTTTAAAGTGGCTAGTGGTACATTTTTACATAATTTCCATCAATTCCCATTTTTAAAGTGGCTGGAGTTGAGTCAGTATGTTGGCAGCGGCCGCTAAATGTTAGTGGTGGCTGTTTAACAGTCTGATGGCCTTAAGATAGAAGCTGTTTTTCAGTCTCTCGGTCCCTGCTTTGATGCACCTGTACTGACCTCGCCTTCTGGATGATAGCGGGGTGAACAGGCAGTGGCTTGGGTGGTTGTTGTCCTTGATGATCTTTATGGCCTTCCTGTGACATCGGGTGGTGTAGGTGTCCTGGAGGGCAGGTAGTTTGCCCCCGGTGATGCGTTCTGCAGACCTCACTACCCTCTGGAGAGCCTTACGGTTGTGGGCGGAGCAGTTGCCGTACCAGGCGGTGATACAGCCCGACAGGATGCTCTCGATTGTGCATCTGTAGAAGTTTGTGAGTGCTTTTGGTGACAAGCCGAATTTCTTCAGCCTCCTGAGGTTGAAGAGGCGCTGCTGCGCCTTCTTCACAACGCTGTCTGTGTGGGTGGACCAATTCAGTTTGTCCGTGATGTGTACACCGAGGAACTTAAAACTTTCCACCTTCTCCACTACTGACCCGTCGATGTGGATAGGGGGGTGCTCCCTCTGCTGTTTCCTGAAGTCCACAACCGAGGGCCCTCACCTCCTCCCTGTAGGCCGTCTCGTCGTTGTTGGTAATCAAGCCTACCACTGTAGTCTAACATAAATATATGTTGTGTTTTCGCTGTAAAACATTTTAAAAATCAGACACGATGGGTAGATTAACAAGATGTTTATCTTTTCATTTGCTGTATTGGACTTGTTAATGTGTGAAAGTTACATATTTCAAAAAAATACTTTTGAATTTCGCGCGCTGCCATATCAGCGGAATGTTGTGGGTGTTCCGCTGTCCAGAACAATCGTCTTTTGGTTGAAAGATGTCCTCTTCTCCTGTAGAATTAGCAGCTAACGCTAGCCATGTGCCGGAGAGGTGTCCAACTCGCGATGACGCGTGACAAAGAAATTCCAGAAAATCGCAATAAACTGCTATAAGTCGGTTTAAATTAACCTGTTATGGCTGCAGGGGGCGTATTGAATAACTGGAAAGAGGTGCCCATTTTCAAACGGCCTCGTACTCAATTCTTGCTCGTACAATATGCATATTATTATTACTATTGGATAGAAAACACTCTCTAGTTTCTAAAACCGTTTGAATTATTTCTCTAAGTGAAACAGAACTCTTTTTACAGCCCATTTCCTATCCGGAAGTGAGATTTCCAAAAGCGAGGTCTCTCTTCAAGAGCTTGTCTATAAAAGGGCATGTCACTTAGGACTGTAGAAACACGTCATACACCTTCCCCTGGGTGTCATGCGGAAGTGAGAGCAGAAATGACTTGATTATCTCGTTCTGGGATTGAATACAACCTCTTGGAGTGAGAGGTACGCCATTATTTGTTTTTGGAAGGCGCGAAGTTGGACCTGGAATCGCCTCCTGGAAAACCGTCGTTATAGGTGAATATGATCTCCGGCTTCGATTTTATTTGATACATGTCACAATATCATCCTAAAGTATGTTTTTTCAATATAGTTTAATTATATTATTGAAATTTATTCGGGAGTTTAGACGTGATGCGTTGGAGGAATTTGTTCAAGAAGGAGAGGTTAGCGCCGCACGGCCAGTGTGCTTGCTAATTCAAGAGGGAAATAGTTCGTTCTGGATCCAAACAAAGACGGTTCTGAACAAAGGACCCCTTGTACAACATTCTGATGGAAGATCAACAAAGATAAGGACCCAATTTGGGATGCGATTTCATATATCTGTCGAACTGTGCTATCGCTACCGTTTGTCTTGAATCAATGCTGCTGTGTGTTAGCTATTGTAGTAAGCTAATATAACGATATATTGTGTTTTCGCTGTAAAACACTTCAAAAATCGGAAATATTGGCTGTATTCACAAGATCTTTGTCTTTCATTAGCTATCCACCATATATTTTTCTGAAATGTTTTATGATGTGTAATTAGGTAGTTGACGTTGGTGTCTGTATTTACTCTGGCTACTCCCGTGCTATTTCTGACTGTAGCTATGATGGTAGCAGTAATGTAAAACTGATTTATAGCTCAAATATGCACATTTTTTGAATAAAACATAGATTTATTGTGTAACATGTTATAGGACTGTCATCTGAGGGAGTTGTTTCTAGGTTAGTTAGGTTGGTTCTAGGTTAGTTAGGTTGGCTTTGTGCATGCTACCTGCATGCTACCGGTGCTGTGAAAAATGTCTGTCCTCTTTTGTATTTGGTGGTGAGCTAACATAAATATACGTGGTGTTTTTGCTGTAATACATTTAAAAAATCGGACATGTTGGCTGGATTCACAAGATGTTTATCTTTCAAATGCTGTATTGGACTTGTTAATGTGTGAAAGTTAAATATTTTAAAAAAATAGATTTTGAATTTCGCGCCCTGCACTTGAGCTGGATGTTGTCATAAGTGTACCGACCTCGGGCTTGCAGCCCTAACAAGTTTTAACTACCTTATGAAGTTAAGACAAAAATCAAATTAAATCATAGCCGGAGATATAGAACTTCTAAAAAGAAGGCTTTTCAGGACGCCATGCTGATGGCCCTCCTGCGTCAGGCCCCCCGTTGAAAAGGTCGGACCTTCCGTTCCAAGAGCTTTTATAGTGCCCCAGATGGTGCAATCCACTCCATTCAAATTCTCACCGCTTACTGACATCTAGGGGAAGGCGTATGCGGTGCATGTAGCCCCATAGCTTACATGGGAACTTATAAACTGACCCTGGAACAGAGACCTCGATTTCAGAAATCTCACTTCCTGACAGGAAGTGTGCTGCAGAATGAGTTCTGTTTTACTCACAGATATAATTCAAACGGTTTTAGAAACTTGAGTGTTTTCTATCCAATAGTAATAATAATATGCATATTGTACGAGCAAGAATTGAGTACGAGGCAGTTTAATTTGGGAACTAATTTTTTACAAAGTCGAAATGGCCCCCCCCTATTGACAAGAAACATCATAATGTAGTTATTTTAAATCGAGTTATATCAGTTTATATCAGTATATTGCAATTTTCGGAATTTTCTTAGTGCTGCGTTATGAAGAGTTGGACACGTCTGGGCCACATACAGTGGGGAGAACAAGTATTTGATACACTGCCGATTTTGCAGGTTTTCCTACTTACAAAGCATGTAGAGGTCTGTAATTTTTATCATAGGTACACTTCAACTGTGAGAGACGGAATCTAAAACAAAAATCCAGAAAATCACATTGTATGATTTTTAAGTAATTAATTTGCATTTTATTGCATGACATAAGTATTTGATCACCTACCAACCAGTAAGAATTCCGGCTCTCACAGACCTGTTAGTTTTTCTTTAAGAAGCCCTCCTGTTCTCCACTCATTACCTGTATTAACTTCTTCAGGCTGCAAGCCCGACATCGGGATCAATATGACAACAGCCTGTCCAAGTGCAGAGCGCGAAATTCAAAATCTATTTTTGTAAAATATTTAACTTTCACACATTAACAAGTCCAATACAGCATTTGAAAGATAAACATCTTGTCAATCCAGCCAACATGTCCGATTTTTTAAATGTTTTACAGAGAAAACACCACATATATTTATGTTAGGTCACCACCAAATAAAAAAAGACAGAAAGACATTTTTCACAGCACAAGTAGGCTGCATTTAGCATGCACAAGCCAACCTAACTAACCTAGAACCAACCTAAATAACCTAGAAAAAACTACCTCAGATGACAGTCCTATAACATGTTACACAATAAATCTATGTTTTGTTCAAAAGAAATGCATATTTTAGCTATAAATCAGTTTTACATTACTGCTACCATCATAGCTACAGTAAGAAATCGCACGGGAGTAGCCAGAGAAAATACAGACACCAACGTCAACTACCTTATTACACTTCAGAAAACATTTCAGAGAAATATATGGTGGATAGCTAATGAAAGAGAAAGATCTTGTGAATACAGACAATATTTCAGATTCTTTAAATGTTTTACAGCGAAAACACCACATATATTCATGTTAGCTCACCACCAAATACAAAAAGAGAGACACTTATTTTTCACAGCACCGGTAGCATGCAGCTAGCATGCAGCTAGCATGCAAAGCCAACCTAACTAACCTAGAACTAACCTAAATAACCTAGAAAAAACTCCCTCAGATGACAGTCCTATAACATGTTACACAATAAATCTATGTTTTGTTCAAAAGAAATGCATATTTTAGCTATAAATCAGTTTTACATTACTGCTACCATCATAGCTACAGTAAGAAATCGCACGGCAGTAGCCAGAGAAAACAGACACCAACGTCTACTTCTAATTTCACATCAGAAAAGATTTCAGAAAAATATATGGTGGATAGCTAATGAAAGAGAAAGATCTTGTGAATACAGACAATATTTCCGATTTCTGAAGTGTTTTACAGCGAAAACACAATATATCGTTATATTAGCTTACTACAATAGCTAGCACACAGCAGCATTGATTCTAGTCAAACGCTAGCGATAGCACAGTTCGACAGATATATGAAAAAGCATCCCAAATTGGGTCCTTATCTTTGTTGATTTTCCATCAGAATGTTCTCCAAAGGGTCCTTTGTTCAGAACCGTGTTCATTTGGACCTAGAACGAACGATGTCCCTGTTGAATTAGCATGACACACTGGCCATGCCATGCTAACCTCTCCGTCTTGACAAAATTCTTGCGTCGCATCACGTCTAAAGTCCAGAATAAATTTCAATAATATAATTAAAGTATATTGAAAAAACATACTTTAGGATGATTTTGTGACATGTATCAAAGAAAATCGAAGCTGGAGGTCATATTCACCTATAACGAGTGTTTTCCAGGAGCGCGGTCCAGTTCCTACTTCGCGCCCAGAAAAAATTATAAAGTGCGCACTTATCACTCAAAGAGGTTCCTTTCAGTCCCTGACAGAGATAATCAAGTCCTTTTTTCTCTCACTTCCGCATGACAACCAGGGGAAGATGTGTGACGTGTTTGTACAGTCCCAAGTGCCAAGGCCTTTTATAGAGAGTATCTTGAAGAGAGACATAGCTTCTTGGAAAATTCACTTTTTCCAGAAAATGGGCTGTAAAAAGAGTTATGTTTCACTTAGAGAAATAATTAAACCTGTTTTAGAAACTAGAAGGTGTTTTATATCCAAAGGTAATAAATAATATGCATATTGTACGAGCAAGAATTGAGTACGAGGCCGTTTGAAATGGGCACCTTTTTTCTGGCTACTCAATAATTTCCCTTGCAGCCATAAGAGGTTAACTGCACCTGTTTGAACTCGTTACCTGTATAAAAGACACCTGTCCACACGCTCAATCAAACAGACTCCAACCTCTCCACAATGGCCAAGACCAGAGAGCTGTGTAAGGACATCAGGGATAAAATTGTAGACCTGCACAAGGCTGGGATGGGCTACAGGACAATAGGCAAGCAGCTTGGTGAGAAGGCAACAACTGTTGGCGCAATTATTAGAAAATGGAAGAAGTTCAAGATGACGGTCAATCACCCTCGGTCTGGGGCTCCATGCAAGATATCACCTCGTGGGGCATCAATGATCATGAGGAAGGTGAGGGATCAGCCCAGAACTACACGGCAGGACCTGGTCAATGACCTGAAGAGAGCTGGGACCACAGTCTCAAAGAAAACCATTAGTAACACACTACGCCGTCATGGATTAAAATCCTGCAGCGCACGCAAGGTCCCCCTGCTCAAGCCAGCGCTTGTCCAGGCCCGTCTGAAGTTTGCCAATGACCATCTGGATGATCCAGAGGAGGAATGGGAGAAGGTCATGTGGTCTGATGAGACAAAAATATAACTTTTTGGTCTAAACTCCACTCGCTGTGTTTGGAGGAAGAAGAAGGATGAGTACAACCCCAAGAACCCATCCCAAACGTGAAGCATGGAGGTGGAAACATCATTCTTTGGGGCTGCTTTTCTGCAAAGGGGACAGGACGACTGCACCGTATTGAGGGGAGGATGGATGGGGCCATGTATCGCGAGATCTTGGCCAACAACCTCCTTCCCTCAGTAAGAGCATTGAAGATGGGTCGTGGCTGGGTCTTCCAGCATGACAACGACCCGAAACACACAGCCAGGGCAACTAAGGAGTGGCTCCGTAAGAAGCATCTCAAGGTCCTGGAGTGGTCTAGCCAGTCTCCAGACCTGAATCCAATAGAAAATCTTTGGAGGGAGCTGAAATTCCGTATTGCCCAGCGACAGCCCCGAAACCTGAAGGATCTGGAGAAGGTCTGTATGGAGGAGTGGGCCAAAATCCCTGCTGCAGTGTGTGCAAACCTGGTCAAGAACTACAGGAAACGTATGATCTCTGTAATTGCAAACAAAGGTTTCTGTACCAAATATTAAGTTCTGCTTTTCTGATGTATCAAATACTTATGTCATGCAATAAAATGCTAATTAATTACTTAAAAATCATACGATGTGATTTTCTGGATTTTTGTTTTAGATTCCGTCTCTCACAGTTGAAGTGTACCTATGATAAAAATTACAGACCTCTACATGCTTTGTAAGTAGGAAAACCTGCAAAATCGGCAGTGTATCAAATACTTGTTCTCCCCACTGTAGCTAATGTTTGCTGCTAATTCCTAAATTGAAGACGACAATCTACAACCGAGCAACGATGATTCTGGACAAAGGACAACTTGCACAAGATTCTGATGGAAGCTCATCAAATAGTAAGAACTATTTATGATGTTAATTCGTTGTTCTGTTGAAAAATGTTGACCTACTATTCCGCCATTAATTTCGGTGCGGTCTCGCTTTAGCGCACGCTGTATGTCGTAGTAACATTAATTTTAAAAATCGAACACAGCGGTTGCATTAAGAACTAATGTATCTTTCATTTGCTGTCCAACCTGTATTTTTTAGTCAAGTTTATGATTAGTTATTGATTAGATTAGGTGCCTCTCCCAAGATTTCTCCCGACATTTTGTTTGCAGCTTGGCTACTATTCTCATTGTATAAACCCGATTTGTGCCGCTAAATATGCACATTTTTGAACAAACAATATATGTATTGTGTAATATGATGTTATAGGACTGTCATCTGATGAAGTTTTGAGAAGGTTAGTGAAAAATGTAATATCTTTTGCTGGTTTATTCGCTATCGCTAACGTGCATGAATCAATGCTGCTGTGTGGTTGGCTATTGTAGTAAGCTAATATAATGCTAAGTTGTGTTTTCGCTGTAAAACACTTAAAAAATCTGAAATATTGGCTGGATTCACAAGATCTTTGTCTTTCATTTGCTGTACGCTGTGTATTTTTCATAAATGTTTTATGATGAGTATTTAGGTAATTCACGTTGCTTTCTGTAGTTATTCTAGTTGCTTTGGTGAGAGTTGTGATGGTGGCTGCAATGTAAAACTATGATTTATACCTGAAATATGCACATTTTTCGAACAAAACATACGCTATACAATAAATATGTTATCAGACTGTGTCACACCCTGGCCTTAGTTATCTTTGTTTTCATTATTATTTTAGTTAGGTCAGGGTGTGACATGGGGAAGTATGTGTTTTGGGTTGTCTAGGGGTTTGTAGGTTTAATGGGGAAATGTCTTGTCTAGGTGTTTGTATGTCGATGGCTGCCTGGATTGGTTCTCAATTAGAGACAGCTGTGGTTTATTGTCTCTAATTGGGAGCCATATTTAAGGCAGCCATGGGCATCATGTGTTTGTGGGTAATTGTCTATGTCTATGTTCAATGTTGCATGTGTGCACTAGTTTTTCATAGCTTCACGTTCGTCTGTTTGTTGTTTTGTTTCATTTTTCTTCTTATAATTAAAGAAGATGTATTTTGCACACGCTGCGCCTTGGTCATCTCTCTCTCCTATAGACGATCGTGACAGACTGTCATCTGATGAAGTTGTTTCTTGGTTAGTGACTATTTATATCTTTATTTGGTCGAATTTGTGATAGCTACCTATGCAGTAAAAAAATGGTGGGAAAAAAAAGTTGTCTCTTTTGCTATCGTGGTTAGCTAATAGAAATACATATTGTGTCTTCCCTGTAAAACATTTTAAAAATCAGAAATGATGGCTGGATTCACAAGATGTGTATCTTTCATCTGGTGTCTTGGACTTGTGATTTCATGATATTTAGATGCTAGTATTTACTTGTGGCGCTATGCTAGGCTATGCTAGTCAGCTTTTCTACTGATGAGGGTGCTCCCGGATCCGGGATTGTGTGCAACTAGAAGTTAACCTGTGGTGAGTTGTTTTCAATGAACAAATAAGGTTTTACATGTAAGATGGTTACATAAAGAGCAAAATTGATTATTTGTGCCCTGGTCTTTAGGAGCTCTTTGTGACAAAAACTGAAGGAGTCCAATATTGTGCCGCTGCACGTAATGATGGTGACAGGTTGTTATACTTGTTTAATTGACTTTTATTCTCCATAAATTGACTCTTTCAAATAATTTACTCTGGCAAGTTTGGCACTGGCGAGCTGCAGTAGGGAAGTAAAGCGGAAGTCCAATCATCACAAAAAAATGAGGTTTATAGTGTAGAGAATCCATTGTACCATCTAAACCGCTGTGAAATGTCTTTTCCATAACCAAAAATATAGTATTTTCTGCTGTTTGAAGCTGGTGTACAAAACCGAAAGTAAAAGATGCAAAAACAAAACTTAAGAACGGGAAGAATAGAAATAGCGCCCATAGAACAGATCTACCACTTCTTAGACTTGCTTTCAATGAGAATGATGGATCTATAACATATGTGAATTTGGTCGGGTCACCCAAAAAGTTATTGCAGCATTAAAAAATGATAATCCTGTAGCTAACATTGAACAACTCCCAGAATTTCTATTCATCGCCCTAAGCCACGGAAATGGTTATGGATCACATGTATAACGGTACTCCGAGTCCGCAGTACTCTACACCCCACAGCCATAACCTTCCCGAATGTGACTCTGCAACAAGAAGCCGGCCTCTTATTTGTCAACAAAGCAATCTAGCTACTGTAGCAGCTGTAACGTTAGCAGAGGTAGCTAACCAAGTTAAATTACTACAGCCAATATAGTCAATAAGTAATGTTACTATCTAGCTAGCTAGCTAGTTAACAAAAATTGTAGCTGAAATGTTACATGGATTTTAGATGTAGGAGTAAGAAATTGAACATTGCTGTTTTGACTAAAACAAGCTAATGTGAGCTTGCAAGCAAAGTTAGCTAAGGGGCAATGTTGTTACAGCTAATGCCTGTTTGCCTGAGTATGATGCCGCACAGGTGTTTATACACACACTCATTCAAAATGCACACACACACATATTCAGTTGGCCTTGCTGTCATGATTTTTGTTGTCCTTGATGTCTTTTTTTGCAATGTTTTCAGTTTTTTTCTTTGTCTTTGTAAATGTTGAGCGGCTTCACTGCAAGTAGATAATCTTTTAAATTAAATATTAAAACATACAACCAAAGCATAGTTCGCTAACGTTAGCTACCCAACGTTGGTGGAAGAACGGATAGCTTGGTAGCTAGTTACTCTTACAAGCCTAGTAAATACAGCAAAGGAGACAAATCAAATTGTATTTACTATATTTTTTCCATTGATACAATTAGTTTGTGGGAGCCTCTTCGTGCAAGGGAACGATGCATCACCAAACGATAGCATGGATTTTCAACAACTCATGGCCAGGCTGAATCAGATGCCAGACTACAACATGGTACCTGATATGAACGAAAGCCTGATGGCACAAGTAGCTCAACTATTCCAAAAACAACAGCAGCAGCAGCTACAGTACCTGCACCGGGCGTTCGTTGAGAAAGATGGAATGAGCTATCCGTAAGTTGTACGATAGTTATATTAGCATTCTCAAATATGTTACCTGAAATAGAGATCCGAATAGCATAATCTGGTGGGGCGGCAAGTAGCCTAGTGGTTAGAGCATTGGGCCAGTAACGGAAAGGTTGGTGGGTCAGATCCCTGAGCTGACAAGGTAAAAATCTGTTGTTCTGCTCCTGAA
Source organism: Salvelinus alpinus (assembly GCF_045679555.1). NCBI lineage: Eukaryota > Metazoa > Chordata > Actinopteri > Salmoniformes > Salmonidae > Salvelinus > Salvelinus alpinus. The sequence goes on along the minus strand of NC_092108.1, from coordinate 50,215,748 downwards.
CAAGGCAGTTAACCCACTGTTCCTAGGCTGTCATTGTAAATAATAATTTGCTCTTAACTGACTTACCTAGTTAAGTAAAGGTTAAAAAAAAATCGAAATTTCATGTTTTTTCTTTGTCATGTCTCTGGGAGAACAATCCGCACAACACCTGTGTACTGGGTCTGCTGGTTAGTCAGCTGAGATTAAATTACACAAATGGAGAGTGGAGCATGGCAGATTTTGAAGGTGAGTAATCTCCTAAAGACATGGACTGTAACAGAATTCCACATTGTACAATTTTCTCAAGGATTTTGATGCATATAACCATTGCTAATACACCACACTGACTCCTCAGATTCAGCTGCAAATCGGCATTGGACTGAAAGAGTGGCATAAGTCGTCAGACACCCCAGACAAAGCAAAAGAAGGGGATCATCAAAAAGTGAAGGCGGTATAGCCAGAGACAGGTTAGTTTATACATGTAAACCAATCCATACATTTTAGATGCAGCACTGAATTTTGAAATGTTGAGACTTGTTCCACAGCTTTTGCTTTCAGTGTGTCTGCATCTTTAGATTTTTTTGGTTCAAGACAGCAGAATGACGTATTATCTCCTGTAATTTCACGGGCTGTGGTCAGTCGGTCAAAATAACTCTCTGCCGAAGAGATGCAGCAATTTGCGAGGGCAACTGAAGACATGATGTCTGATGTGGAGACAGACCCGGAGGATACTGATGCATTTTTAATAACCTCCCCACCCTGCCGCTCCCCTGAGTTTGAGGACCTGATTGTGTCAGCAGACCGGAGAAACGCCAAGCGTGCTTATGGGGAGAAAAGGCTCCGTCAGAACAAAAACCGGAGCAACCATCCACGTCCACCGCAGCCCTATCCAGAACATCTGATTGTGCAATAGACCATAGACAATCACCTGCAAAGGTCCTCTGCGTCCACATTACTAAGAAATTGACATAGTTCAAACATACCATAACAGTTGTGAAGAGGGCATGACAGCACCTCTTTTCCCTCAGGAGGCTGAAAAGATTTGTCATGGGCCCTCAGATCCTTAAAGTTATACAGCTGCACCATTGAAAGCATCTTGACTGGCTGCATCACAGCTTGGTACGGCAACTGCAAGGCACAGAAGGTGGTGCGTATGGCCCAGTACATCACTGGGGCCGAGCTCCCTGCCATCCAAGACCATTTTACCAGCGGTGTCAGAGGAAGGCCAAAAAAAACTCCAGCCACCCAAGCCATAAACAGTTCTCTCTGCTACTGCACGGCAAGCGGTACCAGCGCACCAAGTCTAGAATAAACAGGACCCTGAACAGCTTCTATCCCCAAGACATGAGACTACTAAACAAGACTGCTAAATTATTAATCAAATGGCTACGCGGACTACCTGCATTGACCCTTTTTTGCACCAACTCTCTTGTACTGACGCCACTCACACACATACACACTTTCACTTACCACATACGCTTCTGTTACTGTCTTATCTATCCTGTTGCCTTGTAACTTTACACCCCAAAATAATACAGTGCCTTCAGATAGTATTCACACCCCTTGACTTTTTTCACATTTCGTCGTGTTACAGCCTGAATTTAATAACATTTTTGGGTCACTGGCCTACACACAATACCCCATAACGTTCACGTTCTTCCTACTGGCATGAAGTGGATAGAGTCTTCAGAGGTGTAGGAAAAATTAGGAGTCTGAAACTAGGGTATCTGGTGCAGTGTATGTTCTTGAGCTTGTGTCCTCAAAAGTGAGTACACCTCAGCAATTTAGAACTCTTTTTAAAAGAAAGGTGAGTTCCAGAACTTTATAAAACTATGCAACATTACTAGTTCATTTTTATGGCCATCTCATGAAAATAATTACGTTTGGGTGTGTCTAGTTAGGGCAAAATCTTGATTACCGCCTATCATTCAACTTTAAATAGCTAAATATCATTTTTCTAATTCAATCTCAGAAACAGCACTTAGTTTGACTCACGTATCTCACTAATCCTGACTCAGAGGTCACTTTGTGAGTAAAGGAATTTGTCATTTGCTACAGGTTTGACCTCTATGTGATATAATTAGAAAGATAACTGACCTTTTAAAGGTTAGTTTTCCAACATAATTCAGCATGTGTAATTGGCTTTATGACATTTGACGAGGGCACACACCCATTAGATTAAGGTTTTGGGAGGAAAGAATACACACATTAGATGTATTTAGTTTTAAAAGGGAAATTCTTTACAAACTATAATACAGGGGCCAGGCTTAATCTACGAAAACATTTCAAATTCTGTAAGAAGATGGAGGATACAACCTTCAATTATTGGATAGACAGTTGTTCATATATATTCATGGTGAGTAAAGCTTTGTGCAATGAAAATATCTCTGGCTCTTCAAGGTATTTCCAGGATGAATGACTCAGCTTTTTGATACACCCAGTGTGTGGTAAGGTTGTTATAGACCATTGGTTGTTTACCACTACTAGGATAGGAAGCAGTAAAAAAAGAGGCCTAATCGAAAGTTAAATCTTCCATCAATGAATGATATATTCTTATAGCTATCTGCACGTCGTTGATCTAAATTGCAGGGCAACATATTCCATAGATTATTATAATGATTTAACTTCTCTAGGGTATGTGCGTCCCACCTCGTCAACAGCCAGTGAAATTGCAAGGCGCCAAATTCAAAACAGAAATCCCATAATTTAAATTCCTCAAACATACAAGTATTTTACACCATTTTAAAGATACACTTGTTGTAAATCCAGCCAAAGTGTCCGATTTCAAAAAGGTTTTACGACGAAAGCACACCAAACGATTATGTTAGGTATGAGCCAAGTCATAGAAAAAGACAGCCATTTTTCCAGCCAAAGAGAGGAGTAACAAAAAGCAGAAATAGAGATAAAATGAATCACTAACCTTTGATGATCTTCATCAGATGACACTCATAGGACTTCATGTTACACAATACATGTATGTTTTGTTCGGTAAAGTTCATATTTATATCTAAAAATCTGAGTTTAGGCGGGACGCTACTGTCTCACTTGGCAAAAAGCCTGAGAAAATGCAGAGCGCCAAATTCAAATGAATTACTATGAAAATTACTATATAAATCAAACTTTCATTAAATCACACATGAAAGATACCAAATTAAAGCTACACTGTTTGTGAATCCAGCCAACATGTCAGAATTCAAATTGGCTTTTCGGCAAAAGCAAACGATGCTATTATCTGAGAATAGCACCGTTGTAAACAAAGAGAGATAAGCATATTTCAACCCTGCAGGCGCGACACAAAACGCAGAAATAAAAATATAATTCATGCCTTACCTTTGACGAGCTTCTGTTGTTGGCACTCCAATATGTCCCATAAATATCACAAATGGTCCTTTTGTTCGATTAATTCCGTCGATATATATCCAAAATGTCCATTTATTTGGCGCGTTTGATCCAGAAAAACACAGGTTCCAACTTGCGCAAACGTGAAGACAAAATATCTCAAAGGTTACCTGTAAACTTTGCAAAAAATGTCTAACTACTTTTGTAATACAACTTTAGGTATTTTTTTACGTTAATAATCGATAAAATTGAAGACGGGATGATCTGTGTTCAATACAGGATTAAAACCAACTGTAGCCAGCTTTCTGCTCACGCGCTTCTATCTAACAGGACATTTAATGTGACTCTCATTCAAGATGTCCGTACTTCTTCATTACACAAAGGAATAACCTCAACCAATTTCTCAAGACTGTTGACGTCCAGTGTAAGCGGTAGGTATGCAAGCATGTCTCTTGGAAATCTGGTTTCCCAATGAAATCGCATTGAAAAGAGAGTGACCTCAAAAAAAAAAAAATCTGAATGGTTTGTCCTTGGGGTTTTGCCTGCTAAATAAGTTATGTTATACTCACAGACATGATTCAGAGTGTTTTCTATCCAAATCTACTAATAATATGCATATCTTATCTTCTGGGGATGAGTAGCTGGCAGTTTAATTTGGGCATGCTTTTCATCCAAAATTCTGAATGCTGCCCCCTACGCTAGAGAAGTTAACACAGATTAGTTAAAGCATCCCATGTCACCTGTTCAATAACATGTATGTGCAACAGGGACTGTATAACAATACCTATCCTTCAATATTAACAAAACAACCATACAGCAGAGAGAGAGAGAGAGAGAGAGAATGGCCCCACAAATCAAATCCTGCCCAGGGCCCCCAAAAAGCTTTGTCCGTCACTAATTTTAAGCCTTATACTAATACATTACAATGGCTCATCCATGCTTATAAGAAGTAATACAGTATGATACCTGTCTGCTTTAAGGAAAGTGTTACCAAACCTTCTTTACAAACTAGCAGTTGGCACAGCACATTGTACAGCAGATACATATGTGGTGGATTGACAGAACGAAGGACTTCCTATTCACTAGTAAACATGACTTTCTTTGTTGAAGACGCTCAAAGAGGCATGTGTGTCCTACAGAGATAACTGTCATTGTCCTTGGTTGCGGCTCTTTATTGAGCCTTAGTGGCGTTGCCGGGGAGAAGGCTGACCTGGGTTCGAATACTCGGCAAAATCTTTCAAATATATATTTATTTGTTGTGTGCTCTTGCCTACCTGGAGTACAAGATGGCGTTGCATTTCTATTGTTCCACTTTGCCAGACAAGCTCAATCATGCACAGCTAAAGTATTTGAAATGATTTTTCATCGAGTTTGAATCCAGGTCTGGGAGAAGGAGGTCTGCATCACAGAGGGAGCAGGGAAAGCCCTCGGAAGTGAGCGAAGAAAATGGAAACAACAAACAATCGGTGGAACACAGGAGTCATGCTGCTTGAAACAAAAGATTTCAAAAGGAGGAGGCTTTTGTTTCTAGAATAACAGTGCTGTTGCAATACATGCCTTGGAGGCAGACAATGAGAGGGGAGAGAGAATGAAGCAAGGTTAGAAACTGCTGGAATTTCACAATGAAACAAACAATGATTGACAGCCAACTGTCCTTGGGTTAATGTGGAATTCAGTAACATCTCAGATCATGGATGTCATGAGTGCCACTGTTTACTTTAACATGATTGACCATATATCATAAAGTAATACTTCATCATATTGGGAAATAGATTCTAATGCAATTATCAAATTGTAATTACTATACAATATGCATAGAAAGTGGATACGCATCACACTGGTCAAATGTAAACACAACTGGAGACACCAGTTATTAATAAACATTTTGGAGACAGGTTATTAATCAAATCAAATCAAATGTATTTATATAGCCCTTCTTACATCAGCTGATATCTCAAAGTGCTGTACAGAAACCCAGCCTAAAACCCCAAGCAGCAAGCAATGCAGGTGTAGAAGCACGGTGGCTAGGAAAAACTCCCTAGCCACCGTGCAACCAAAGTAGTGGTAAAACCATCAGAAAGGGGGAGATCAGTTACAAAGTCTATGGACAGATGTGACCATGGCCGCTGAGGTACGGGAAGGGGAAGTACTTTCCCTGCTGGAGAGTGCCGGGGAGATTTGGATTGGATACATATGGAACATGAGTTCACATACTGGACGACATCCTGTGCCAAGGTGGGCCACCAGTACTTCTCTGAGAGAGATTGGATGCGGTGAGGGATGACAACATACTCCTTTTGACACAGGGATTAGTTCTATCAAAAACAAAGTAAACCAGGACATCAGTGAAAGGTTTGGACACACCGACTCATTCAAAGGTTTTTCTTTATTTTTACTATTTTCAACATTGTAGAATAATAGTGAAGACATCAAAACAATGAAATAAGACATATGAAATCATGTAGAAACCAAAAAAGTGTTAAACAAATTTTACATTCCTGAAAGTAGCGACACTTTGCCTTGATGACAGCTTTGCACACTCTTGGCATTTTCTCAACCAGCTTCACCTGGAATGCTTTTCCAACAGTCTTGAAGGAGTTCCCACATTCTGAGCACTTGTTTTCTGCTTTTCCTCCACTCTGTGGTCCAACTCATCTCAAGCTATCTCAATTGGGTTGAGGTCGGGTGATTGGGGAAGCCAGGTCATCTGATGCAGCACTCAATCACTCTCCTTCTTGGTCAAATAGCCCTTACACAGCCTGGAGGTGTGTTCGGTCATTGTCCTGTTGAAAAACAAATGATAGTCCCACTAAGCCCAAACCGGGTGGATGGTGTATCACTGCAGAATGCTGTGGTAGCTATGATGCTTAAGTGTGCCTTGAATTCGAAATAAATCACTAGCAGTGTCACCAGCAAAGCACCTCCACACCATCACACCTCCTCCATGCTTCACGGTAAGAACCACACATGCAGAGATCATCCGTTCACCCACTCTGCATCTCACAACGACACAGAGGTTGGAACCCAAAGGACAGACCAAAGGACAAATTTCCACCAGTATAATGTCCATTGCTCCTGTTTCTTGACCCAAGCAAGACTCTTCTTCTTATTGTTGTTGTCCTTAAGTAGTGGTTTCTTTGCAGCAATTTGACCATGAAGGCCTGATTCTGTGTCTTCCTTTCCTGTGACGGTCCTCATGAGAGCCAGTTTCATCATAGCGCTTGACTGTTTTTGCGACTGCACTTGAAGAAACTTTCATTTTCCGTATTGACTGACCTTCATGTCTTAAAGTAATGATGGACTGTCATTTCTCTTTACTTATTTGAGCTGTTCTTGCCATAATATGGACTTGGTCTTTTACCAAAAAGGGCTATCTTCTGTTTACCACCCCTTCCTTGTCACAACACAACTGATTGGCTGAAATGCATTAAGAAGGAAAGAAATTACACAAATTAACTTTTAACAAGGCACACCTGTTAATTGAAATGCATTGCAGGTGACTATCTCATGAAGCTGGTTGAGAGAATGCCAAGAGTGTGCAAAGCTGTCATCAAGGTAAAGGGTGGCTACTTGGAAGAATCTCAAATATAAAATATATTTTGATTTGTTTAACACTTTGAATGAGTAGCTGTGTCCAAACTTTTGACTGGTACTGTATATTTTTATATATATGGAACCAGAAATAAGATCAGACTCGAGCTCCACACTATACAAAGGCACTTCCATGCAAACCATATCCACGCCCGTACCAACACACTGCAACCATTTGCTGAAGTTTCAAAGGCAAAATACCCTCTAAAATGAAGGACTGGGCCACCTCACTTTTTCACAACATCCTCATCGGCTGCCCAATAGCATCATCACTCTGCAAAGGGTTCATACACATCTGATCAAAAACGCTGTCTAGAAGATACACTTTTTATTTTATAAGCCTATGTGTTTATGCAACTATCTAAATTATTCCACCAATTTTAACTCCTCAAGGTAGATATCAGTGACAGAAACTCTACCACAAAAGTGTATTTTGAACACTCAAATATCTGGGTACAGCAGAGCTTCAGAGTAGTTGATTAGAGCAACTACCATACTCATAGGAAATAAGATCCCGGACAAGCCCCCAATTAGTTACCTTCCCGAGCTAATCTTAAGGAGGAATGTGTCACAGGCTTTGGTTTTTCCATTTTATAATTCGCTATATAGCTTCTTTGCAAGTAAATAGCCTAGCATTAATGGCACCTAATTATCTGACTGCTACTAGGATAGTATTCTATACAAGACCAAATGCATAAGACAAATATTAGTTAAAGAAAATATGTAAGTTAATTCAATTGTTCTATACATCTTTCGTTTTGGATCAAGGTAGCGATGACGTGCAGGAGCTTGTTGGGATTTGTAGTCTTGCATGATGTCTACTTTGACGCTAATTCGAATGTAAGAAATCTGAGAGTAAATACAGCCGACTATATTGATAAAAGCCTCCTTGTCTGAGAGAGATTTACATGGTTATCAGAACGCCACTGCAGGGTAAGCCTACATGAAACACAACCCTTATTTGAAGAGTTTCTGAAATCCACAATGGATAAAATGAATGGCTGAAAAAATTATTGGAACCATTTCTGTTTGACCGCTTGGTTTTATGGGTATTATGACGCGTCCACTTTGGGGCTCAATAGGGACAGATTTAAGGTGAACTGAAACATTCAACCAGAGGTGTTCTGAAACATGAGAACATGTGTTGTAACACCACATAAGAGTGTTACACAGAATTAGTTCCCTTCTCTTTTAGTGTTGTTTCCCCTCTCTAAAACTCCTAAACGCTATTGTGGGGTTTCGAATGCTGTATAGTGCAGAATTAGATCCCTTCTTCTGGAGTTGTACATTCCCTGCTCTTATATGGCGTGTTTATAAACTCCTCATCGGTAATTCCAAAAAGTCAAGTGTACAGATTTATGTTCAAACCAAGGACACAAGAAAATGGTTTTGTGAAAACAAATTAAGTTTGTGAAGGATAATTATTAATGAGTAATTAAGACATGATTTTGAGCATCAAATGCTTTCTTTTCTTTGCAAATAATCAAATGACAAAAAAATGTACAGACCTTTCACGTTTTCATTTTGATGAAGACAATTCAAAAATCGAAGGTATTTATGATGATGATTTATGATTTTTCAAAATCAATGGGAATATGGAATGTTAGCAGTAGCACGTACAGTTGAAGTCGGAAGTTTACATACACCTTAGCCAAATACATTTAAACTGTCTTAGGTCAGTTAGGATCACCACTTTATTTTAAGAATGTAAAATGTCAGAATAATAGTAGAGAGAATGATTTATTGCAGCTTTTATTACTTTCATCACATTCCCAGTGGGTCAGACGTTTACATACACTCAATTAGTATTTGGTAGCATTGCCTTTAAATTGTTTAACTTGGGTCAAATGTTTTGGGTAGCCTTCCACAAGCTTCCCACAATAAGTTGGGTGAATTTTGGCCCATTCCTCCTGACAGAGCTGGTGTAACTGAGTCAGGTTTGTAGGCCTCCTTACTCGCACACACTTTTTAAGTTCTGCCCACACATTTTCTGTGGGATTGAGGTCAGGGCTTTGTGATGGCCACTCCAATACCTTGACTTTGTTGTCCTTCAGCCATTTTGCCACAACTTTGGAAGTATGCTTGGGGTCATTGTCCATTTGGAAGACCCATTTGCGACCAAGCTTTAACTTCCTGACTGATGTCTTGAGATGTTGCTTCAATATATCCCCATAATTTTCCTGCCTCATGATGCCATCTATTTTGTGAAGTGCACCAGTCCCTCCTGCAGCAAAGCACCCCCACAACATGATGCTGCCACCCCCGTGCTTCACGGTTGGGATGGTGTTCTTCGGCTTGCAAGCTTCCCACTTTTTCCTCCAAACAGTTCTATTTTTGTTTCATCAGACCAGAGGACATTTCTCCAAAAAGTACGATCTTTGTCCCCATGTGCAGTTGCAAACCATAGTCTGGCTTTTTTATGGCGGTTTTAGAGCAGTGGGTTCTTCCTTGCTGACCGGTCATTATAGGACTCGTTTTACTGTGGATATAGATACTTTTGTACCTGTTTCCTCCAGCATCTTCACAAGGTCCTTTACTGTTGTTCTGGGATTGATTTGCACTTTTCGCACCAACGTACGTTCATCTCTAGGAGACAGCACACATCTCCTTCCTGAGCGGTATGACGGCTGCATGGTCCCATGGTGTTTATACTTGCATACCATTCTTTGTACAGATGAACGTGGTACCTTCAGGCTTTTGGAAATTGCTCCCAAGGATGAACCAGACTTGTGGAGGTCTACAATTTCTTTCTGGGTTCTTGGCTGATTTGTTTTGATTTTCCCATGATGTCAAGCAAAGAAGCGCTGAGTTTGAAGGTAGGCCTTGAAATACATCCACAGGTGCACCTCCAATAGACTCAAATGATGTCAATTAGCCTATCAGAAGTTTCTAAAGCCATGACATAATTTTGGTGAATTTTTCAAGCTGTTTAAAGGCACAGTCAACTTAGTGTATGTTAACTTCTGACCCACTGGAATTGTGATACAGTTAAATAATCTGTCTGTAAACAATTGCTGGAAAAAGTACTTGTGTCATGCACAAAGTAGACGTCCTAACCGACTTGCCAAAACTATAGTTTGTTAACAAGAAAATTGTGGAGTGGTTGAAAAACTAGTTTTATCAAATACTCCAACCTAAGTGTATGTAAACGTCCGACTTCAACTGTATACAAAACAATCCACCAGTCTTCCATTATGCTAATATAGCTGACCTAAGTCTTTATATTCAGATTATGGTAAATAGCATGGAAGGTTGGTCAGATGGGTAAAATCACAGTACAGTTGAGTTAGATGATATAATTGACAGTTTAGTTGGCATTAGTCTGTGATTCTTGTCTTCATTGGCTTTGGTTAGGATTGGCCAGCCGGTGGGTAACGTAGTATGTATGAATTTACAGAAATAGCAAATAATAACAAGCAATAATGTTAGTACATTGTAACGGTTTTGACTTGAGGTCAGAGAAAATATATTTTTTGGTTTGGGAGGGTATGAGTCCGTCTGGTCCATCAAGTCTACACTTCATAAACTCTTAACATTGGAAATAACGTCAAAACAACTGTTATTTTGCATTGGTTGTATTACCAAAATAAATCACACACATAATTAATATAACAAACAATGAGCTCTGTTACCTCAAGAAAAGTCCTGTACCTCAGGCCTAAAAAGTGTCCAGCCCGGTAAATGAGTGCAGTGAACTCAAGTGGCCTTAGTCATGCCATGTTTGTCCATGGTGCGTAAACCCGGTCTCATTAACACAATCCGATTGCAATCAACATTTTTTACACACAACTATGAAGAGTGTCACATCTCTGTATTCTTCATTAGAACTGAACACATAAATCACAGTATACATCACACCAAACCAATGAAATACCGAATGCAAAAATTTGTAGTCAGTCAGTCAGTCAGACATTCCAATCCCCCAACAGATCTCCAGCTGAGAAAAGCCATGAAGAAACAGCAGAGACCAACAGATGTGTTGTTCCAAAGGAGGAAATGAGTGAATCCGATCCTGGTTAAACTTGAGACAAGGCTAAAAAGCACACTTTTAAATACAACAAAACAAACGGAGTAAAGATGCTTCGGAACTGAGGGTTGAACAGTTCCTCATTCACACAACCCTCACAACCCACTTTTGCGCAGCTGATGCTGGCAATTTAATAGGGGATTAAAGAGGAAGCGCCCTATTGTAAGGAGAAGCATTGAGACGGTTCAGACAAATGATGGCCGTCACAACATGAGTCCATAATTAGGTTATCAAATATGAGAATACAATGATTAAACATTAATAGCAATATGAAAAATGTATACGTGATTAATTAAGCTATGCAAATGTAGCAACAAGATGGCAATATGAATGGCAAAAGTATGATGCAATAATATGTGGTGTTGTAATCTAATACTAGAGCTGGCTAAATTGGCAGTGGCTATTTAGTGTAGCATATAGTGGTTCATATATCAAACAATAGTTAAAGCTCAAAGCTAGTAGGCAAACAAGCAGAGCAATATTAACTGTAAACCAGGCCTTAATTTGTTTACAAAAGGTGCAAATGGCATGTGTCAATTAACTACTGCATGTAGCATTATCGAAACTGATCAATTAATTAAAATGGCTGTTTGACTTGGACTATTAGCATTCTCATTCTCATTGATACACACTTTCTTGGATTGTTTTGGAGTTTCATCTGAGCATTTGGTGTGCTTTAACCTGTCTGAGTTCGTGAAGAACCCGAATACAGGGGAGGCGCACGCAAACTTGCCTGCTTTTATACGTGACCATAGAGTTTGCTAGAGGGCAGATCTGCCACAATGCCCTCTCTCCACATCCATCCCTCAGACTGGGGGAATTCTGAACAGTACAGCAGCACAATGTTTGAAGTTAACACTTTGCCTTTAATCTAATAATTTGGCTTCTAATATGGGGTGCCAAGTTCCTCACACGGTACATGACTGTGTGGTTGAGTGGCTAACATTCCAAATAAATCTACCATCTTACTTACCCAGCAGTCAAAGATTCAATTCCTGCTTCCACCTATCCAACATTTACTCCTTCTCTGTATCCTCCTGTTGCTAATCTGTCTAAACAAAGCACAGACAAAATACAGGTGGAATTTCATTCATAATATCAGGCAAAAATATCAAATTCCCAGTTTATGCTACAAAACCAACTTTATTAGAGGTTTAAAAAAAAAAGGTTATATTTGACACAAAATTCCATTACGTACATTAAGGCATTGTTGGTAGAATAGATGCAACTCACCAATACATTTATTGGTAGTCCAAAAAACATTGCTATCAGTTATGGGCAGGTGGGACAGTAGCGTCCCACCTGGCCAACATCCGGTGAAATTGCAGAGCGCGAAATTCAAAAATACCAAATTCAAATATTTAACATTCTTGAAAATATATGTGTTATACATCAAAATAAAGCTTAACTTCTTGTTAATCCAGCCGCTGTCAGATTTCAAAAAGGCTTTATGGCGAAAGCAAACTATGCGATTATCTGAGGACAGCGCCCTGCATGCAAACACATGAAAATCATATTTCAACCAGGCAGGTGCGCCACAAAAGTCAGAAATAGCGATATAATTCATGCCTTACCTTTGAAGATCTTCTTCTGTTGGCACTCATAAACATCACAAATGGTCCTTTTGTTCGATAATGTCCTTCTTTATGTCCCAAAAATGTCAATTTATTTGGCGTGTTTGATTCAGAAATACACAGGTTTCAACTCGCCCAACATGCCTACAAAGTATCTAATAAGTTACCTGTAAACTTGGTCCAAACATTTCAAACAACGTTCCTAATCCAACCTCAGGTACCCTAAAACGTAAATAATTGATACAATTTAAGTGGGAATAAACTGTTTCCAATACCGGATAAAAACAATGTGAAGCGCGCTCCAGTTCACACGCATCAAAACAGTAGAGTCCACCTGGAGTGACACTTACAATGAATAGCACTACTTTTTCATTTCTCAAAAGAAAAACATCGAACAATTTCTAAAGACTGTTGACATCTAATGGAAGCGATAGGAACTGCAACCAGGTTCCTAATAATAAGGGTATCCCATAGAAACCAATGCATTGTACCTGATAAATTTACGAACACGTAACACTTGCTGAATATCATACTGCACTGGCTCCAACGCTCGTCTTATGTGGCAGGGCTTGCAAACTATTACAGACTACAAAGGGAAGCACAGCCACGAGCTGCCCAGTGACACGAGCCTACCAGATGAGCTAAATCATTTCTATGCTCGCTTCGAGGCAAGCAACACTGAGGCATGCATGAGAGCATCAGCTGTTCCGGACAACTGTGTGATCACGCTTTCCGTAGCCGACGTGAGTAAGACCTTTAAACAGGTCAAGATACACAAGGCTGCGGGGCCAGACAGATTACCAGGACATGTGCTCAGGGTATGTGCTGACCAACTAGTGTCGTGGAAAATCGTCTCAAAAATATAACACTCGTAAGAACTTGTGAAATCAATTAGGCTTTTAATACAGAGCATTGCCAGCCGGAATGTCCCGCGGAACACACACCGCTTCCCAACCCCGGCTCCAGCATTTATACACAAATAGCATATGGGTCCACCCCATATGCAAATAAGCATACTTCCCCTAATTCTTCCTGCCATCATTATCTTTTTAGTTCAGGCTTCCTGCTTGTTCACGCCTACTAACGCCCATATCTGCTTTCAGTTAGATTATAATAGTGGCCAGACCCGTGCTTGTCTTAAAAATAATATATGTCCATCTATCCTATAGGCCTATGACTTAGCCCTGTATTTAACTCAGTGTCTCAGCATGTTCTCTGGTATGTGTCCTTATTGGAATCGGCAGACTATGTGTCTCTTCTATCATTAGTGTGTCCAGTTGCCCTAGGCGCATATTTCTCTGGTATGTGTGCACTTAGTGGAATCAGCAGACTATATGTCTAGTGTGTCCAGTTGCCCTAGGAGCCTATTTCTCTGGTATGTGTGCACTTAGTGGAATCAGCAGACTATATGTCTAGTGTGTCCAGTTGTCTATTTTTAATGTTCAGCTAGCTTATACATCTATGTGCTGTCCTATACGTATATATGTTATATATGTATCTCATGTACTCCTACACTAGCAGGTGTCTACATGTCACTGATTGAGTCTGTAATACCAACATGTTTCAAGCAGACCACCATGGTCCCTGTGCCCAAGAACACAAAAGCAACCTGCCTAAATGACTACAGACCCGTAGCACTCCCGTAGCCATGAAGTGCTTTGAAAGGTTGGTAACGGCTCACATCAACATCATTATCCCAGAAACCCTAGACCCACTCCAATTTGTATACCGCCCAAACAGATCCACAGATGATGCAATCGCTATTGCACTCCACACTGCCCTTTCCCACCTGGACAAAAGGAACACTTATGTGAGAATGCTATTCATTGACTACAGCTCAGCGTTCAACACAGACACTGACGCAGACGACACAACAGTGGTAGGCCTGATCACCGACAACGACGAGACAGCCTATAGGGAGGAGGTCAGAGACTTGGCCGGGTGGTGCCAGAATAACATCCTATCCCTCAACGTAACCAAGACTAAGGAGATGATTGTGGACTACAGGAAAAGGAGGACCGAGCACACCCCCATTCTCATCATTGGGTCTGTAGTGGAGCAGGTTGAGAGCTTCAAGTTCCTTGGTGTCCACATCAACAACAAACTATAATGGTCCAAACACACCAAGACAGTCGTGAAGAGGGCATGACAAAGCCTATTCCCCCTCAGGAAACTAAAAAGATTTGGCATGGGTCCTGAGATCCTCAAAAGGTTCCACAGCTGCAACATCGAGAGCATCCTGACTGGTTGCATTACTGTCTGGTACGGCAATTGCTCATCCTCTGACCACAAGGCACTACAGAGGGTAGTGCGTACGGCCCAGTACATCACTGGGGCTAAGCTGCCTGCCATCCAGGACCTCTACACCAGGCAGTGTCAGAAGAAGGCCCTCAAAATTGTCAAAGACCCCAGCCACCCCAGTCATAGACTGTTCTCTCTACTACCGCATGGCAAGCGTTACCGGAGTGCCAAGTCTAGGACAAAAAGGCTTCTCAATATCCGGACTATTTGCATTGTGTGCCCCCTCCCCACGCCTCTTTTTACGCTGCTGCTTATCTCTGTTTATCATATATGCATAGTTACTTTAATTATACATTCATGTACATACTACCTCAATTGGGCCAACCAACCAGTGCTCCCGCACATTGGCTAACCGGGCTATCTGCATTGTGTCCCGCCACCCACCACCCGCCAACCCCTCTTATGTTACTGCTACTCTCTGTTCATCATATATGCGTAGTCACTTTAACCATATCTACATGTACATACTACCTCAATCAGCCTGACTAACCGGTGTCTGTATGTAGCCTTGCTACTTTTATAGCCTCGCTACTGTATATAGCCTGTCTTTTTACTGTTGTTTTATTTCTTTACTTACCTATTGTTTACCTAATATATTTTTTTCACTATTAGTTAGAGCCTGTAAGTAAGCATTTCACTGTAAGGTGTACACCTGTTGTATTCGGCGCACGTGACAAATAAACTTTTATTTGATATGACTGGTATCAGTAGAAATTGGCAAAAAAACTATTTTATATTGTAGCCAAGTTTCAGTTAGTCAATAACGCTCTAGATAACATGTAAACAGCCTAACCAGCTCTGCTAGGGCGAGTATAAAGGCCAGAGCATGGTATTCTATCATTTGTGTCTGGAAGGAGCTAGCAAGCTAGCCAAATTTAGCCAGTTAGCTTGGGTGCTTGACTGCCGTTGTGAGGAAAGCTCGGACCAACCTTTCTCCTAGGCCAGTGTCCAGTGTCAGTAGTGCAGACAAACAGACAATCTGACAACACTCTGAATTTATGAACAACCCAAAGTGCGCTCTGACACACTGGAGGCAATTTACGACTGCACGATAAGTTGTCAATCAAATGTATTTTGGCTTGATCAAATGGGCTGGCAGGCAGGCAAGTTCCCATTCAGTTGTCAAAACGTGGGTTGGGAGAAGCATGCATAGGCAGGCAAGCTGCAAAAGGACGAGCAGGCTACTGTTCCCCATTGTTTATCAGTGCAATTGTGACGTCCAACTAGCTGAAAAAGTTTGAGGGGGTTTATCTAATGTTCCCTCATTAGATTTCAGCTCATCTCACTATGGATAGCATTTGTTGTTGTTCTTGTAGTTTTTACGTGCATAACTGAGGGAGAGAGAACCTACCTTTTCATGGTTGTTTGATCAATAGAACCATGAAGTTCCCAAAGGAAAGAGGACTCCAGTTGTGTTTACATATTTGCAGAAATCCATTCTGGTGTATTTTGTGGCTTTTGGCGAATGCGTTCTAATGATCTAAAGTTGCGCAGTTGCTATTGCCTGTAAACACACAGTCCAGTTGAAAGTGAATGATGGCAGGCCGTATGGAAAAGGGCTTATTTGCATATAGGCCTACTTTAGCTCTGATTGGCTATGGCGCACTGGTCTGAATAGATTCCGGTCCTGGACAAGACAGATGTTTTTATTAGGTTTTATTTCCTGCAGTGTCTATTAATTGTCAAAACGCACGGCCGCTTTCCCACTCTATATTGCTCTAGAATTTTCACAAATGCCTTTCATGTGCCTACCTCAAATGCCTACCTCTGCTATAACTTACATAGCTCTAAACATTGATTGTACCATTATTTATAATCTCACAATGGGCCTGGCAACGTTGGCCTACAACTAATGTCAAAGTCTCCCCTAGGAAAAGTATTAAATTCAGTGTCTTCTTTAAAATGTTAATCAAAAAATCTTCATCAATCAACATCTATGCTATAAACCATTGGCAATTTAAAAGCATTTGATTGTATGAGAGGCAGTCTGCCAAAACATTATTTTTGTGTTTTTTGTATTACTTTAGAGCCATATGTTTTGGAACATTTGTATTCTGTACAGGCTTCATTTTTCACTCTGTCATTTAGGTTAGTATTTAGAAGTGACTACAATGTTGTTGATCCATCCTCAGTTTTCTGCTATCACAGCCATCAAACTCTGTAACTGTTTTAAAACCTCTTACATGTAAAGTCCCCTGTTTTGGGGACCTGCGTGGTTCTAGTACTGGTTCCCACCAACATTTTCGCTTATAAATTGATATGTGGACACCATAGATCAAAATGGCTTGCATTGAGCGGTAGCCACTAACAACGACTGGAATTAGCGGTTCCGTCACTGTAGCACATTCAGTGATCGATTTATAGCCAGTAATTTAACATTACTTTCTGTTTTTCGTAGACAGACAAGATTAATATGAGATGATGGCAAATTTCTAAAAGCCAAGAGCTCTGTGAGACGCTCACAGCGATGGGGGCAGACATTTAGTTGATGAGACACCTTTAGAAAATATGCACAATATAAATATACATTTTACAGTTATAAGGAAAGTGAAATCTTATAATAGTAGTTTTATAAATTGATTATACTATATTTAGAAAAAACATTCATAATGTTTTGTTGAATAGAAAATACATAATATAAAATATTCCATATTTGATCAAATTTGTAGTGTGTACTTGAGCTTGTGTCCTCAAAAGTGACTACACCTCAGCAACTTATAACTATACTGAACAAAAATATAAACGCAACTTGTAAAGTGTTTCATGAGAGAAAAAAAATTCTCTGAAATGTTCCATATGCACTAAAAGCTATTTCTATTAAATTTTGTGCACAAATTTGTTTACATTCCTGTTTGTGAGCATTTCTCCTTTCCAAGAAAATCCATCCCCCTGACAGGTGTGGCATATCAAGAAGCTGATTAAACAGCGTGATCATTAGATAGGTGCACCTTGTGCTGGGGACAATAAAAGGCCACTAAAATGTGAAGTTTTGTCACACAAGGTCACAGGTGTCTCGTGTGTTGAGGGAGCGTGCAATTCACATGCTGACTGCAGGAATGTCCACCAGATCTTTTGCCAGATCATTTGGAATTTCTCTACCATACCGTCCAACCAGTCAACCGCAGACCACATGTAACCATGCTAGCCAAGGACCTTCACATCCGGCTTCTTCACCTGCGGGATCATCTCAGACCTGCCACCTGGACAGCTAATGAAACTGGGTTTGCACAACCAATTTTGCACAAACTGTCAGAAAACATCTCAGGGAAGCTCATCTGCATGCTCGTAGTCCTCATCAGGGTCTTGACCTGACTGCAATTCGGCATTGTGACCGACTTCAGTAGGCAAATGCTCACCTTCGATGGCCATTGGCACGCTGGAGATGTGCTCTTCACGGATTAATACCGTGATGAGGTCCTGAGGCCCATTGTCATGCCATTCATCCGCCGCCAATGTTTCAGCATGATAATGCACGGCTCCATGTCGCAAGGATCTGTACACAATTCCTGAAAGCTGAAAATGTCCCAGTTCTTCCATGGCCTTCATACCCACCAGACATGTTACCCATTTGAGCACATTTGGGATGTACGACAGCGTGTTCCAGTTCCCGCCAATATCCAGCCACTTCACATAGCCATTAAAGAGGAGTGGGACAACATTCCACAGGTCACAATCAACAGCCTCATCAACTCTATGGTAAGGAGATATGGCGCACTGCATGAGGCAAATGGTGGTCACACCAGATACTGACTTGTTTTCTGATCTACGCCCCTACTTTTTTTTTAAGGTATCCGTGACCAACAGATGCATATCTGTATTCCCAGTCAGGTGAAATCCATAGATTAGGGCCGAATGAATTTCCTTATTGCGTTTTATTTTTGTTCAGTGTATTTCTACCAGAAAGGTGAGATTTTAACCTTTCTTGGAGTATGCAGCATTACTAGCTACTGTTCATGGCCCTCTCGTGATAAACAATTATTTTGGGGATTACATTTTCTATTACATTTAAGCGGTTTTAAAGTTACCATTGGCCTCATTGTGAAATCCCTGTGCGGTTTCTTTCCTCTCCGGCAAATGAGTTAGGAAGGACGCCTGTATCTTTGTAGTGACTGGGTGGATTGATACACCCTCCAGAGTGTAATTAGTAACTTCACCATGCTCAAAGGGATATTCAATGTCTGCTTTAAAAAAAATCTAAATCCCATCTACCAATAGGTGCTCTTTGCGAAGCATTGGAAAACCTCCCCGATCTTTATGGTTGAATCTGTGTTTACAATTCACTGCTCGACTGAAGGACCTTTCTGATAATTGTATGCGTGGAGTACAAAGATGAGCTAGTCTTTAAAAAAATATGTTAAATACTATTATTGCACACAGAGTGAGTCCATGCAACTTGTGACTTGTTAAAGCATGTTTTTACTCCTGAACTTATTTTGCCATAGGAAAGGGGTTGAATACTTATTGACTCAAAAACATAATTCCACTTTGACATTATGGGGTATTGTGTGAAGGCCAGTGACAAAAAAATTCTCAATTTAATACATTTTAAATTCAGACTGTAACACAACAACATGTAGAAAAAGTAAAAGGGTGTGAATACTTTCTGAAGGCACTGTAAGTCTTTAAAGCAATGTCACTTTTGAGCTTATCTAATACCAACACCAGGTCTTGAGGTGTGCCATTAACATAACATTAGTCTGCTTATTGAGAAGTGCCACCATTCCTAATTGAACAGCTGTTTATGGCAGAATAAAGGCATTGCCTAATCAGAGTCCAAGGTTATGGTCCCCTTCATAATGAAGGCACTTTATGATGGTTGGCCATATGTTATGTAGTTGTTCTTCTGTGGGACCTGTATAACACAGCTTTTAACCTATATGAAAAACTTAGGGCTAGATGTACCCAACTAAACCCAGTCAGCTCAGTATTAATTCATGAGGTGGTTTCTTTGGCAGAAACATTCAATTATAACTGAGTCACTTGGCTCATCAACATCATCAATTTAGTAACGCACGAACCTTGAAAGGTTAACTTTAGTCAACCCCCCCCAAATATTAATGTTAGGGTTATGGGATATGATACTGTAAATATGATAGAGTAAAAACTTCACTCTCTTTTAAATACTTCCTTAGCAGACAAAAGGCTTTTTGTAGAAATTCATGATGCCCATTACACTTTAATAGTAGGCATGAAATTCTCAGATGAGCCTTACTCTCCTCTTCTTTACTCAGACTTTATTTTTAATAAACCATACTCAATTTGAGCATTAGATATGAGTCAGGTACTTCCATCCTTTGTGGCAACAAGTTTTTCCCATTGCTATCTAAAAATGTATGTCTTCATATGCAAATTATTGAATGAATTACGCATATCCCGGAGTCGGTGAGAATGTCAGGGAAAGGGGCAGGGGCCACTGCAAAATGTGGTGCATTATAATCTGCTACTTATTCTCTGTCTATTCTTGGAAGACATTGGTTCCCAATATTCCTTCAAATAACTAGCTGTTCAGTGATTATCAGAGAGTTCTCTTAGATATTTCAGGCAATGCTTTGAGGGAGTTGCCAGCATTTGCATAGGCTTTCCCGGGTGGCAAAACTCATAATTACATAATTTCAACCAGTTTTGCTTGCAGGTTTACCACCATGATTTTATAAATAGCTTTTTTATGCTATCATTAGCATAACATAACATGTTTGACATGACAACAAAGATTCCATATGGCAAGAAACATAATGGGTTAATGGCATTTAACATGGAAAACATTTACCACTCCATGCACATTAACAGGGTACTATTAGTTTTCTTAGTCAGACAGTAGTTTTCATATGGTGTCCATACTAGGACAGACGCGGGACTGGCCTAATATGGACAACTTCTTCTCATTAATGGTCGTGACCTGGTAAGTCAGAAATTATGTCAGGTCAAAAGTAGTACACCACATAGATAATAGGGTGCTATTTAGGACGCAGACCCAGTGTTTGGAGACGGCTCATTTACCCTGGCAAACAGGAGCCCAGCAATTACACAGGATTTGCAGGAGACAAACAAGGACTTATCGAAGGTCTGCAGCACCAAACGAAAGCAGACTTTGAGTTAGTGGCTATGTGTGTGTGTGTGTGTGTGTGTGTGGTCAGGGTGTAACGGCAGTCTACGTCGTCCTCCTCCTCAGACGAGGAGAGGCGAGAAGGATCAGAGGACCAATGTGCAGCGTGGTAATTAGACATAATGAATTTAATCAACACAAAACAAGACACTATACAAAATGACAAAACAAACTAACCGTCACAGTTCCGTGTAGCACCAACACTGACACAGGAACAATCACCCACAAACAAACAGTGAGAACAGCCTACCTTAATATGGTTCTCAATCAGAGGAAACGTCAAACACCTGCCTCTAATTGAGAACCATATCAGGCAACACATTTAACCCAACATAGAAACAGACAAACTAGACACACAACATAGAATTCCCACCCAGCTCACGTCCTGACCAACACTAAACAAGCTAAACACATAAGAACTCTGGTCAGGACGTTACACAGGGGTATAGAGAGAGATGAATAAAAAACAATCCACTATATTACGTGTAAATAGAGTGTGTGTGGTGGGGGGTATAGAGAGAGATGAATAAAAAAAAAAACACTATATATAAGGTGCAAATGGTGAGTGTGCCACCTTAGCAGCCAAACACTGTGTGTACCCTCTTGCCACTCACAATTTTGTTTGTGAAAACGCTGTATATTGCTTAACCCTGACCCTCTCCCAGCCAGAATGAATTCATACAATTTCAGGCCCAAATCCAAATTACAGGAACTGACCAAATACATCAGGGAAGGAGAATTGGTGTATGAGAATGACAAATTGGAGAATCATGTATATTCATCAATATGCTTATCATTCGGAGCAGTTTGAACACAGAATGCACTCAGGCAGCTGAGACCTCAAAATGTGTGAGAGAAAGACGTCTAACTGCCTGCAGCATGCGACCTTGAGTTTTATTTTTTCACTCTCAACTCACAGGGCTCCATATAGTGGCCCCCGTGTCAAATAGGTACTCATTACCTTGGAATTACTCTGCTTCTTGGCATCCCAATCATGTGCGTACCCTTTATTTATCCTCACCTTTAATGACGGGAACATTTTTGCTGGAGGAGCCTTCCATCTCCCAGGACACCACCGCCGCACATTCACCTTTTCTAAGCAGACACACAAAGAATACTGTCAGGCAGCAAGAAAGTAAGTATCCAATACACTGTGTGCCCTTTTGCTCTTAATGTAACAACGCATCTGTCTTTTGATGCATGATTAATTATAATTTGTGATTGGTCTATTCGGTATCTTACTGCAAACCTGCTATTCATAGTGGCAATTATTGTTGCATCCAAAGTTAAAGATGCTATACATAACTTTTGTTTCTGGGAGTGCTGTTGAGTCAAATGGGGTCCCCTAAATAGAAAGGAATATTGTCCAGACATTGCCTCATTGAACAGAAAGGGGCACCCCCCCACACCCATGACAAAAAGTATGCTATGTTTGCATAACATGTTTTATTTTATAACACATGTCATGTCACTAGTACAATCCACATGATTCTATGCAATCATATGAGTGTAATTCACTGAACCTCCACTTCAGGCTCTTCTTCATCCCTCTTTGACCTCTTTCTCCTCCCTGCAGCAACCCCAGCACAAGTAGGTCCTCTCTACACAATGTGTTTCTAGGATATACATGTTCTCAAAGAGAAATGCAGCTCATTGTAGACATCACTACACACATTTCCCAAACCAGGAACATTCCCAGAAAATGATCTAACATTAGGATCATAACATAGTATTTCATTTCATGTCCTTAATAAACATTAAAAACATATCTTTGGAATGTTCTCCTAACATTCATCTCTAACAAACAGATCATTCCATAAATGTTCTCATTAGGTTTCCAGGAAAAGAAAAGACAATGTGTTCTGGAAACATTCTTGCAACATCAGGCGAATGTTTTGTACAAACATTGGGTAACAATTAATTTAAAGGGGTCCTTAACATGTGTAATTACACTGTAACAAGAATTGTAGTTAATTGTAATAACTCCTATTTGCATCTTATAACATGTAACTGGTGGTATTTGCAGTCTGTAATTAGAGGTATAACAATGAACGCTTGTTACTATGCTTGATTCAAATAGACAAGTTTCCACTAAATTCACCAATTTAGTGTTATGTTTCTTCTCCGCTGCATCCGATTCAGTAACAACTTTCACAAGGTTGTAATCTCTTGTGGACAGATGCACTGGGTTTCCCGAGATTATATATGCTCTAATTACGTACCTACCCGTGAATGCACACTCTTCAAAATGTCCACTCAATGTTGTTGCTAGCACTTGCCCCCAAAAAGTGTACCATCTAGGTTATCTTGGTCGAGTTTACGAAAACAGATCAGATATAGATCAATATTACTGTCTGTGGTCTACCATACGGGTGTCATCCTCAACTGGGTGTCATCCTCAAGGGGGAGGATAAACACACAAGTACACCCGAGTACATGTAAAATCGACATAAGTACAATGTAATTACTAGGTGTTACACAGGATTTAGCTAGTTATAATTACGTGTATATTGAGCGGTACTTGTCATTAATTAACATTAGTAGAGAATTTAGTTAGTTTAGCCCATGCAGTGGTGTAAAGTACTTTAGTAAAAATACTTTAAAGTACTACTTAAGTAATTTTTTGGATTATCTGTGCTTTACTATGTATATTTTTTACAACTTTTACTTTTACTTCAATACATTCCTAAAGAAAAGTATGTACTTTTTTCCCCCTAACACTCAAAAGTACTCGTTACATTTTCAATGCATAGCAGCACAGGAAAAGGGTCCAATTCACATACTTATCAAGAGAACATCCCTGGTCATCCCTATTGCCTCTGATCTGGTGGACTCACTAAACACAAATGCTTTATTTCTAAATTATGTCTGAGTGTCAGAGTGTGTGCCTGGCTATCTTTAAATAAATAAAAACAAGATAATTGTGCAGTCTGGTTGGCTTAATATTAGTTGTACTTTTGATACTTACGTATATTTAAAACCAAATAATTTTAGACTTACTGAAGTATTTTTACTGGGTGACTTTCACATTAGTCATTTTCTATTAAGGTAACTTTACTTTTATTCAAGTATGACAATTCAGTACTTTTTCCATCACTGAGACCATGACACATTTCTATCTGCCCCGCGCAATGATTTGGGTTGTCAATTAATTTTGGTCCGCCTCCAAGCCTCCACCGTGATGCGCTGTATTACCAACATTCCGCACGCCATACTGCAGTGCATTGCCACAGATACACCCCTCCTCCCAGATCCACACACAGACCTACCTGAGCCAGCCAGTGTGCTGTATCATAACATCACTAATGGCACTGACCAAATCTTCTACCTGACCAAAAGTTGAAATGTGCTGTAGACTAAATGTCCATGCCATGTTTCAGTTCCAATAGTTCCTTGCTGTAGCCTATAGAAAATGTCATTTTGCTGTCAAAAAGTTATAAGGTTACAAGACAAAGGATTAATTACTAGGTATAAATTACCATTAAAGGACAATAGGACACACAAGTGAGTATAAATGAGTCAACAGCTGAGTCACCTACTTTATAAAATTACAGCCTGATCAATCCCATCAATGAATTCAACATCAATTGCGTTGCTTTCATGTGTCCCATTTACAGCACACAGAAGACAAAGTGTAGACTTTAGAGACACATGTCACAGTCCTAGGCTACTAAAATGTTGCTGTCTGGCTTCGGTTTTTAAAGCTTGACAATGAATAACCAATAAACAACACTTGCAATAAATCACCCAGCAAATGAAAAACACCCTGATCTGTTTCACCTATCTTTGTGCTTGTCTCCACCCCCCTCCAGGTGTCGCCCATATTCCCCATTATCCCCAGTGTATTTTTACCTGTGTTCTCTGTTTGTCTGTTGCCAGTTCGTTTTGTTCGTCAAGCCTACCAGCGTTTTTCCACTTACTCCTGTCTTTTTTTAGTTTTCACGGTTTTGATCATTCTGCCTGCCCTGAGCCTGAATTCTGTTCTGTACCTTGTCACACCATCCTGGATTATTGACCTCTGTCTGCCCGGACCCCGAGACTGCCTGTCGTTCTGTACCTTTTGGACTCTGATCTGGATTACTGACCTCTGCCTTGGCCTGTCGTTTTGCCTGCTCCTTGTTCTAGTAATAAACTTTTGCTACTTCGACACTGTCTGCATCTGGGACTTCTCTTGAAACGTGATAGTATGAACTGGCCATGACTGACCCAACAGACTCAGACCATCTCCGCAACGTCATCTCCTACCAAGGAGCCACTATTGGAAGCCACGAGGAGTTGCTTCGTGGTCTTATGGAAGGGTTCCAGACCTTGGCTGAATGCCATGACCGAGCGTTGAACTCATTGCTGGAGCAATTCTGCGGGTTGTCTGTTAAGCAGCCTACCATGACTGTAACTTCCCAGCCCCTCAGTAACCCGGCTGGTAGCAGCGCCACCTCCCCGGCCACCCGGGAACCCCGTTTACCTCCCCCGGAATGCTTTGATGGAGAGTCAGCACCTGTTGGGCGTTTCTCACTCAGTGTTCCCTCCATCACCGAGCTGCAGCCCTCCTCCTTCCCCTCGGAGCACTCTAAGATAGCGTACCTCATCACGCTGATGTCCGGGAGGGATCTTGCCTGGGCTACGGCAGTATGGGAACCATAGTCGGCCATATACTTCAGTCTGGAGGAGTTTGTGGCGGAGGTGAAGAAAGTGTTTCATGCTCCATTGTCCAGGAAAGAGGATGCCTGGAAGTTACTCCAGCTTTGGCAAGACTCCCGCAGTGTGGCAGACTATGCAGTGCCTGGAACCCAGAAGCTCTGTTCGACATGTTCCTGTAAGGAGTATCGGAGGAAGTAAAGGACGGGCTTGCAGCCCGGGAACTACCAATGGATCTTGACTTGCTCATCGCCTTGACATTTTACATTTACATTTAAGTCATTTAGCAGACGCTCTTATCCAGAGCGACTTACAAATTGGTGCATTCACCTTATGATATCCAGTGGAACAACCACTTTACAATAGTGCATCTAACTCTTTTAAGGGGGGGGGGTTAGAAGGATTACTTTATCCTATCCTAGGTATTCCTTAAAGAGGTGGGGTTTCAGGTGTCTCCGGAAGGTGGTGATTGACTCCGCTGACCTGGCGTCGTGAGGGAGTTTGTTCCACCATTGGGGTGCCAGAGCAGCGAACAGTTTTGACTGGGCTGAGCGGGAACTGTACTTCCTCAGAGGTAGGGAGGCGAGCAGGCCAGAGGTGGATGAACGCAGTGCCCTTGTTTGGGTGTAGGGCCTGATCAGAGCCTGAAGGTACGGAGGTGCCGTTCCCCTCACAGCTCCGTAGGCAAGCACCATGGTCTTGTAGCGGATGCGAGCTTCAACTGGAAGCCAGTGGAGAGAGCGGAGGAGCGGGGTGACGTGAGAGAACTTGGGAAAGTTGAACACCAGACGGGCTGCGGCGTTCTGGATGAGTTGTAGGGGTTTAATGGCACAGGCAGGGAGCCCAGCCAACAGCGAGTTGCAGTAATCCAGACGGGAGATGACAAGTGCCTGGATTAGGACCTGCGCCGCTTCCTGCGTGAGGCAGGGTCGTACTCTGCGAATGTTGTAGAGCATGAACCTACAGGAACGGGTCACCGCCTTGATGTTAGTTGAGAACGACAGGGTGTTGTCCAGGATCACGCCAAGGTTCTTAGCACTCTGGGAGGAGGACACAATGGAGTTGTCAACCGTGATGGCGAGATCATGGAACGGGCAGTCCTTCCCCGGGAGGAAGAGCAGCTCCGTCTTGCCGAGGTTCAGCTTGAGGTGGTGATCCGTCATCCACACTGATATGTCTGCCAGACATGCAGAGATGCGATTCACCACCTGGTTATCAGAGGGGGGAAAGGAGAAGATTAATTGACCATTGGGATCGTTGGGCGATTACCGGAACGAAGGAAGGGGAGGAGGTTCGATTTCACTCCCCCGACCAATGCTTCCACCTAGCTTCCGAGACATCCCAGAAGTCCCCGACGGCTCCGTTGCTGAGACAACCCGAGGTTACCTGAGTTCCCCTGAGAGTCACCGAAATCTGCCAATTCACTTCTTCCCAAGCCGATGCAACTAGGCAGAGCTAGGCTGTCCCCAGCCGAATGGCTATACAGGCTTCACACTAAAAGTTGCCTGTATTTTCGGGACTACTGGTCATTTCGTGTCCACCTGTCCACTAAAATACCAGGCTCACCGATAGGAGTGAGTACTCTGATGGGCCATACGGATAACTTTTCCTCTCCCCTTACTCGCACCCCTTTTCATGCCATCGTGCTGTGGGGGAACCAGTCGATATCTCTTTGGGTACTCATCAACTTTGGGGCGGATGAGAGCTGGTATCTGAGCTGGGCATCCCCACTCAGCAAATCTCCATTCCCATGGACATTAGAGCGCTGGATGGGCGCTCTATGGGCCGGGTCACCCACAATACCACCTCCATCAAGCTACTTGTGTCAAGGAACCACAGCGAGACGATCCAATTCCTGCTTATTAAGTCTCCTCAGGTTCCCGTGGTATTGGGATTCTCTTGGCTCCAGTGACACAATCCCCTCATTGGCTGGTCTGCTGGTGCCATCATGGGATGGAGCCCGTTCTGCCGCGGAACGTCTTCCTGGGAGCTCAGAAGTTGCCTCGGACCTCTCCGCCATTCCCAAGGACCTCCCGGAGGTGTTCAGTAAGGCCCCGGCCGCTTCCGCCGCACCGACCCTATGACTGCGGGATCGACCTTCTCCCAGGCACCACTCCGCCCCAGGGAGGACTGTACTCTCTGTCGGGTCCGGAGACCAAGGCTATAGAGACCTACATTGAGGACTCCCTAGCTGCAGGGTTCATCCGTCCTTCTGCAGGCGAAGGGTTCCTCTTTGTGGAGAAGGACAAAACCCTGCGACGACATCTCGGTGATGAACCGCTACCACTTATCTCCTCGGCCTTCGAGCTGCTCCAGGAGGCCACCGTGTTCTCTAAGCTGGACCTACGGAATGCCTACCACCTGGTGCGGATACGGGAAGGGAACGAGTGGAAGACTGCCTTCAACACGGCCAACGGTCACTACGAGTATCTAGTCATGCCATTTTGCCTCACCAACGCCCTTGTGTTCCAGGCTCTGGTGAATGATGTTCTCTGCGACATGTTGAACCGGTTTGTCTTCACCTATCTCAACGACATCCTCGTTTTCTCCCACAGTATGTTTGTTCCTGACGCTGTCCGCTTCTCGGTCCTGGAGTGGGCCTACTCTTCCAAGCTTGCCTGCCAACCAGGCTCCCATCGGACACTGGCCTTTGTGAGACAACGCTTTGGTGGCCTACCATGGTTCCTGATGTCTCCGCATTTGTTGCTAAATGCACAATCTGTGCGCAGAACAAGACTCCCCGGCAAGCTCCGGCTGGTCTCCTTCAACCTCTGCCTGTTCCTCACCGTCCCTGGTCTCACATATCCCTGGACTTTGTCATGGGTCTCCCCCCGTCTGATGGCAACACCATCATCCTGACAGTAATGGACCGGTTTTCCAAAGCCACCCACTTCATTCCTCTCCCCAAGCTACTCTCTGCCAAAGAGACGGCCCAGCTCATGGTGCAACACGTCTACTAGATCCATGGACTACCAGTGGATATGGTCTCCGACCAGGGTCCTCAGTTCTCGTCCCGGTTCTGGAAGGTGTTCTGCACACTCATTGGGTCGTTGGCCCCACCACTTGGAGCCAGCAACTAGTGTGGGTCGAATACGCCCGCAACACCCTTCCTTGCTCTGCCACGGGTCTCTCACTCTTTGAGTGTTCTCTGGGTTATCAGCCCACGCTCTTCCCTGAGCAAGAAGAAGAGGTCGGCATACCCTCGGCCTAGATGTTTGTCCGCAGCTGACGCCATACCTGGAAGAGAGCCCGGTCGGCTTTTCTCAAGATCACCTCCAGGTATCGACGACAAGCAGACTGCCACCGGACCCCAGCTATCCCGGTATCGTCTCCGGCAGAGGGTATGGCTTTCCACCCAAGATCTGCCCTTCCCGGTGGAGTCCCACAAACTTTCCCCCCAGGTTTATCGTCCCTTTCCCCATCTCCAAGATCATTAGCCCCTCTGCTGTTCGTCTTCTGTTGCCCCGTACCCTGCGTATACATCCCACTTTTTATATGTCTAGGATCAAACCCATGTCTCACAGCCCTTTGTCTACCTGTGTTCTCTGTTTGTCTGTTGCCAGTTTGTTTTGTTCATCAAGCCTACCAGCATTTTCCACCTGCTCCTGTCTTTTTCTAGTTCCTGTTTTCTAGTTTTCCCATTTTTGACCATTCTGCCAGCCCTGACCCTGAGCCTGCCTGCCTGCCGTTCTGTACCTTGTCACACCACCCTGAATTACTGAGCTCTGCTTGACCCTTGATCTGTCGTTTTGCCTGCCCCCTGTTTTAGTAATAAACTTTTTCTACTTCGACACGGTCTGCATCTGGGTCTTCTCCTGAAACGTGATACATGTAGTGCTATTACAGCCACATTTGAGCAGTAACCTCGACTCAACTACAATCAATTTTGAGTGCACCATACAGCAATGCCGCATTCAACTGCACCAGTGATCCATGCAGTGCAAAAACATGAAACATGTTTTAAGTTTAAATGTTAAACAACCTAGCTACGTTTTTGATATTTGAAGTTATTAAATACTTGTTGATTAGGGTCACAGCATATTATGCACATCTTCAAGCATAGCAGTAAAGGCTGGACAAATATTATTTATCTCTTCATTGTATTTATATTAATTAACCTTTTGTCAATAGGGGGAGCTGTTAGCACTTTTTTTTTTGTTGACGTTGCCAAATTAAACTGCCTAGTACTCAATTCTTGCTCGTACAATATGCATATTATTGTTATTATTGGATAGAAAACACTCTCTAGTTTCTATAACCATTGGAATTATGTCTCTGAGTGGAACAGAACTCATTTTACAGCACTTTTCCTGACAGGGAGTGAGATTTCAGAAATCTTGGCCTCTGGTCCCAGGTCAGTTTTAATGTCCCTGTGAATGCTATGAGGATACAAACACTGCCTACGCCTTCCTCTAGATGTCAGTAAGTGGTGACAATTTGAATGGACTCGATTGCGCAATCAGGGCCTGTATAAAAGGCCAAAGACCGGAAGTATCTTTCTTTTGTCCCCTGCGCTTGACGCACGATGGACGTCGGACTGGCCTCTTTCCAAGCTTTGGTTTAGCCAGTAATATATCGCCGGTCATGTTTTTACTCGTTATAGGTGTTAAAAACATCATAAGGTAGTTAATTTAAACCGTTTTATAGCAATTTATATCCTTTTAGTGCGATATTCTGGCATTTCTTTGTGACGCACTTCCAAGAGCTGGGCACTTTTCTAGTACATGCCGAATGTTAGTGGCCATTTCGACGGGACAAGAGGACATCTTTCGACCAAAAGACGATTAGACCGGAGAAAGGATACATTGCCCAAGATTCTGATGGAAGATCAGCTCATAGTAAGAACTATTTATGATGATAAATCGTTGTTCTGTAGAAAAATGTTAAACGCATATTCCGCCATTTTCTTTGGGGTAGCTTCGCTTTGGCGCACCCGGTATTGCATAGTAAGGATAATTTAAAAAATGTAATTCAGCGATTGCATTAAGAACTAATTTGTCTTTCAATTGATATCCAACTTTTATTTTTTTAGTCAAGTTTATGAATAGCTTTTGATAAAAATAGGTGTCTTTCCAACATGGCGCCGGGCAGATTGCTTGAGTAGTTGGACACTATTTCCATTGTGTAAGCACGATTTGTGCCGCTAAATATGCACATTTTCGATCAAACTCTATATGGATTGTGTAATATGATGTTACAGGAGTGTCATCGGAAGAATTCTGAGAAGGTTAGTGAAAAAATTAATATATTTTGGTGATGATAACGCTAACGCTCTTTTTGCCTTCAATCAATGCTCGGGTAACGTTTGCACATGTGGTATGCTAATATAACGATTTATTGTGTTTTCGCTGTAAAACACTTTGAAAATCTGAAATATTGTCTGAATTCACAAGATCTGTGTCTTTCCATTGCTGTGCACTGTATATTTTTAAGAAATGTTTTATGATGAGTAAATGGGTAATACACGTTGCTCTCTGTATTTATTCTAGTCGAGTTGTGATGGTGGGTGCAATTGTAAACTATGATTTCTACCACATTTTTCTAACAAAACCTCTCCTATACAATAAATATGTTATCAGACTGTCATCTGATGAGGTTTTTTCTTGGTTAGTGGCTATCAATATCTTTATTTGGCCGAATTGGTGATAGCTACTGGTGGAGAGAAAAAATGGTGGACAAAGAAAAATGGTGTCTTTTGCTAACGTGGTTAGCTAATAGATTTACATATTGTGTCTTCCCTGTAAAACATTTTAAAAATCAGAAATGATGGCTGGATTCACAAGATCTGTATCTTTCATCTGGTGTCTTGGACTTGTGATTTAACCTTTTGTCAATAGGGGGTGCTGTTAGCACTTTATCTTTTTTGACATTGCCAAATTAAACTGCCTAGTAGTCAATTCTTGCTCGTACAATATGCATATTATTGTTATTATTGGATAGAAAACACTCTCTAGTTTCTATAGCCGTTTGAATTATGTCTCTGAGTGAAACAGAACTCATTCTACAGCACTTTTCCTGATATGGAGTGAGATTTCAGAAATTTTGGCCTCTGGTCCCAGGTCAGTTTTAAAGTCCCTGTAAATCCTATGAGGATACAAACACTGCCCATGCCTTCCTCTAGATGTCAGTAAGAGGTGACAATTTGAATGGAGTCGATTGCGCAATCAGGGCCCGTATAAAACGCGAAAGACCGGATGTACCGTTCTTTTCCTGCTGCGCCTGACGCGAGATGGACGTCGCACTGGCTCTCTTTCCAAGCGTTGGTTTAGCCACTTATATATCGCCGGTCATGTTTTTACTCGTTATAGGTGTTAAAGACATCATAAGGTAGTTAATTTAAACCGTTTTATAGCAATTTATATCCGTTTAGTGCGATTTTGAGGCATTGCTTTGTGATGCACTTTGAAGCGCCGGGCACGTTTCGGGGTCCCGGTCGAACGTTAGTGGGCATTTCGAAGGACAAGAGGACATCTTTCGACCAAAAGAAGATTAGACCCAAGAAAGGATACATTGCCCAAGATACTGATGGAAGAACAGCTCACAGTAAGAACTATTTATGATGATAAATCGCTGTTCTGTTGAAAAATTTTAAACGCATATATCGCCATTTTGTTATGTGTAGCTTCGCTTGGCGGACCCGGTATTGCACAGTAAGGATAATTTTAGAAATGTAAGTCAGCGATTGCATTAAGAACTAATTTGTCTTTCGATTCCTGTCAACCCTGTATTTTTTAGTCAAGTTTATGATTAGCTATCGATTAGACTAGATCACTCTCAAATATAGCGCCCGACATTTTCAGGACAGTTTTGCTACTATTCTCATTGTGGCTAAATATGCACATTTTCGAACAAACTCTATATGTATGTTGTAATATGATGTTACAGGACTGTCATCGGAAGAATTCTGAGAAGGTTAGTGAAAAAATTAATATATTTTGGTGATCATAACGTTATCGCTCCCGTTGCCATGAATTCATGCTGGGGTAACGTTTGCACATGTGGTATGCTAATATAACGATTTATTGTGTTTTCGCTGTAAAACGCTTAGAAAATCTGAAATATTGTCTGAATTCACAACATCTGTGTCTTTCCATTGCTATGCTTTGTCTATTTTTATGAAATGTTTTATGATGAGTAAATTGGTAATACACGTTGCTCTCTGTATTTATTCTAGTCGAGTTGTGATGGTGGGTGCAATTGTAAACTATGATTTCTACCTGAAATATGCACATTTTTCTAACAAAAACTATCCTATACAATAAATATGTTATCAGACTGTCATCTGATGAGTTTTTTTCTTGGTTAGTGGCTATCAATATCTTTATTTGGCCGAATTGGTGATAGCTACTGGTGGAGAGAAAAAATGGTGGACAAAGAAAAATGGTGTCTTTTGCTAACGTGGTTAGCTAATAGATTTACATATTGTGTCTTCCCTGTAAAACATTTTAAAAATCAGAAATGATTGCTGGATTCACAAGAAGTGGATCTTTCATCTGGTATCTTGGACTTGTGATTGAATGATATTTAGATGCTACTATTTACTTGTGACGCTATGCTAGCTATGCTATTCCGCTTTTTTACTGGTGGGGGGTGGGGGGTGCTCCCGGATCCGGGTTTCTGACTCGGTAGAAGTTAATGATATTTAGATGCTAGTATTTACTTGTGACGCTATGCTAGGCTATGCTAGTCAGCTTTTTTACTGTGGGGGGTGCTCCCGGATCCGGGATGAGTACCAAGTAAAAGTTAAATGCAATATACAGCATCCTGTAGGCTACAATTTACATTACCCTATACTAGTTATCATCATCATGATTTCGATAGTTTAGGCATATAGCTAGCTACATAGCTAGTTGTTGTGATATCCAACTAGCAATAGTTGTGCTTGCTAACACTAAGTTAGCTAGTGTTTAGCTACATTGAAAAGGAGCTAACATTATTCATAAGCTGTGTTCGAATACTCATACTAACAGCACTAACCGTACTATTTGTGATGTAAATTGAGTATGTAGTATGCTTATCGGTCATAGTATGGATATAGTTATTATGCCAAAAGTTCCCAGATGTCGTGCTACATTCGTCAAAAAACGAAGTGTACAAGCAGTGATTTTAGGGCCCATAATGCAATTCTTCAGAAAATGGGTGTGGCTTCATAACGTTTTCACATTTTAAGAAAATGGCGGAAAATATGCAGCCGAAGTCCGAAGAGAGCGGAGAGAAATTAATTGCTTTAACTTATTATGACAAATGTTAAGAAAATGTTGAGCAATGTAATAAAGTAATGACTTTTCAAATAAGTTGTGTTACACATTATCTTGCCAAACAATTTGTTAGTTACACTATCCTTACGAACTGCAAATCATATCATTACAGCAGTCTGTACCGGTATGTTAGCTAGCTACCTAACGTTAGTTGGTTACTAATACATCGAACTTTCCAGTAATGAACTATATGCTATCTAAGTACCCAACATTTATTGACTTGATTATTCACGTCATCCTTAGCTAAGTGGTATAGTTGTTGTGCGTTCCCAATGGACATTGTTAATGAAGTTGTAAGATGTCTAGCTAGTAATTTGTTATGCTAACAAGCTAGCAAGAGGTTGCATAGTAACAGCATCAACTTTCGTTAGAGGCGTAGCGCTAGTACACTAGACTAAAAGGATACCATTAATTTACAGTATACTACAATGAACTAATAGTATGTAGTATATACTCATTAAGTATGTAGTATACAGTATGTTAGTGTGGGTATTCGAACACAGCTATAGTGTGTTGACTCAAGCTGCTAGCTAGCTAGCTAGCTAACATTAACATGCTGGGTGTGTTTCACGTAATACCCTTGGGGTACGGATACCCTGAAAACAAGGTTCAGGGAAGATGAGACCATAGAGCCCAGCTAATGTTGGCTCGCTAGTTAGTTAGCGAGTAGTGCCCATAGCATAGCTATTTGCCAGCTTTGGGTAGCTAGCTAGTCAAGGTTAGAAAAAAACAAACTAGCGTGCTAGCTACCTACCCCCGTCCCCTCCCAAAAAACCTCAGATTGCATGGAATTTCTATTCTGTGACATGAGTGTCTACAAGGTTGTCATTATTTTGAGTGTGTTGTGCAGATGGATAGACCTTGACACAATGCCTTAATTTCTGTGATAAATTAAACATTTCACCAATGCATCCCATTCAAAAGTGAGATTGTTCCTCAACAGGGAAATCCTTGCAAGGTTACATAATGGAATAATTGTTTTATGAACATTTTGTAGCGGTATTAATTAGAGAAAGGTAAAGAAGATTTTGTTCGGGCGCCAGGCAGGTATTAACCCTGCCGAAAGGAAAATAGTAGAACAGCGAGAGTACCACTACCAGACCCACACACATCAACAGAAGAGACTGCCTAGAGTGTAGCCTGTTGACCAGATAGCCAGCGGATAGAAAAAAGAATACACACCCTATAGATCCCACATCACAGTCCTTCCACAATTCTTGGTAACCCCACCAAGCATACCTCATATAACAATAATGGCAGAGCAAATAAACAGCAACTTCATACAATAACGAATGAAACCAGTCATCACACAGAGGATTTGCAAGAGTTTGTATTCTCTTCCAGGGAAGGAGTGCAGAGGGTATGAATGTGTGGTGTTCATATACACACTAGTCCAGTTCCAATGAAACTTCAATGCATTTATGAAAATAGAGTCGGTTGCAGTGTAAAGCACTGGACCATAGCGGGAAGAGAAAGAGAGAAAGGGAACAAGAGAGGTCTTAGCTGTGGTCTTGAGGTTGCAGGTGTACAGTCTGACTGTCCGAATGGAGTGTTGGGTTGTAGTTGAACGCTTCGCAACAATGTTGCTACTAATCCCTTTGATCCATAACCGTCACGGTCCCACAACAACCACGTCGTCGAGCGATCACACCGAGGATTGTTCCAAACACTGTACAACCACATACGCTGAAGATAAACAAACAAACTCTGCAGCATAACACACACAACCAAAACTGTCGCGCCAATCAATAGCTCCTCCCCAATAGAGCTTAACGAGCTCTTTTATCTCCTCCTTCCTATTGCTCATGCGCTCTTAAAGTGGCAGCTCACTTAAGTGCAGGATTTCGCCACAATTTTAAGTGCCTTTATAAACCATTATTCAACCAAGCTTCATAGGCTTACAATTGTCATTGACTATCTCACAATTTTAACCATAACTGTTTATTAATGTGTCTAAAACATTTGATTTGATGCTTAAAGTAATCGACCCATTGTCAAATGCACCGTTAATTGATTTAACAATTTAAAGTAGGGAACAGTTTGTGAACTCGTTTTTTCCACTGGGCCTTGGCATCAGACTTTAGAGCCCTTTATTACAGAGTTGTGTCAATGAGGTGGTTGGTGTTAAATTGACGAACACTTATCACATGGTTTATGCAGGATGAAAAATGATGCTTTGGAATATATGGTCGGAATGCTATCTAAAACTTTTGCATGTTATTTTGGCGTTAATACATGTCACATATTAGTTTGCAAACAATGTAAAAGAACAAAAATAACTGAGTTAATAAAGCCACATACCAACATGGTCTCTTTTTTGCTTTCTTGAGTAAGACAGACCTAAAATGCAGGTGTTTCAGCCTAGCTTCGTGCTTTCTGTGGTGGTAGGGCAGCCAGCGGAAAATACAGAGCGTAGGGGTTGGTAACGTTCTCTAGTTGCGCCGTGATTGACTCAGTGTTCTGTCACTCATGTAGACACTACATCACCGCAAAATCCACAGGGGGAGCTCGAAAATTCAAGCCCCTTGGGTGCTGCCAAAAATGTACATTAGAAGTGCCCATCCAAGAAGTCTCAAGGTCATTGGCCACAGAAATAATTATATCAAATCACGTTATATCTACCTTAGCTTTGATTGGAATGATGATTGGACTGATGCCAATATAATACTTTCAAAATCTTAGCTAGCAAGCTAGACAAGCAGTCATCATCATGAATCAAGTGGAAAATCTACTGGAAAATCCTTTTCAATCCCATGTCATATGAAGAGAAAATATAAATAAAATATATTGGTGCACATCGGCCATTGGACATAAACATTACACAAGTTAGAAATCTGCTATTCAGTGTAGAGTATGTGTTGTCCAGGTCTGGTTATAAGGGTCTCTTTTCCACCATGGGCCGGAAAAGGTTGAATACATGTCAATCCAGCATGACTTCTGCCGTGTTCAAAACAACTGGAAACTCTGAAATCGCAGACTTCAGTGAGTGGCACTGCAGGCACTGCAGCTCAGTGCTAAAGGTGTCACTACAGACCCTGGTTCGATTCCAGAATGTATCACAACCGGACGTGATTGGGAGTACCAATAGGGTGGCGCACAATTGGCCCAGCGTCGTCTGGGTTAGGGTTTGGCTGGGGTAGGCTGTCATTGTAAATAAGAATTTGTTCTTAGCTGACTTGTCAAGTTAAATAAAGGTTAAATAAAAATATATATAGAATGAAGTTCAAGGCAACTTGGAACTCTTAAAAAAACCTAGCGCCAGCTGGGAAAATACGTTTTGAACGGTCATCCAACTCGGAATTCCAAGTCGGGAACTCGGGCCTTTTTCTAGAGCACCGACCTGAAGATCCCTGACGTCATGATTTGACCTTTGAGTTCCCAGTTGTCTTGAAAGCACCATAAATCCAGAGAATGCCAAACTTTGATGACAAAATTTCCCCACAAAATTTGCCCTTCCTGTTCAAGCACAACAAGGTGAGTCCAAAAATGTATTGTATGCTGCTGCATAAATTATTTAATATGCCAGGGAGATATGTATACTGTAGCTAAGAAAGTAATACTAAGTGTATGTTGTGTAGGAAGCTGTTAGTAGCCCATGTGCCCCTATCCCCATCAGACTGTTAAATAGCCATCACTAGCCAGCTTGCAACCGGTTAGACAACCCTGCACCTTAGAGGCTGTTGCCCTATATACACAGACTTGCAATCACTGGCCACTTTAATAAATGAACACTAGTCACTTTAATAATATTTACATACTGCTTTACTCATCTCATATGTATATACTATATTTTATTATACTGTATTTTAGTTAATTCCACTCCGACATTGCTCAATCTAATATTTATATATTATTCAATTCCATTCTTTTACTTTTAGATTTGTGTGTATTGTTGTAAATTGTTAGACACTACTGCACTGGTGGTGCAGCTAGAAACACAAGCATTTTGTAACACCCGCATAACGTTTGCTAAATATGTGTATATGACCAATAAAATTTGATATGTCTCACCCTAATTATTTGCTACCTTTCACCCTCATAACTTAGCCTACTGTTCTGACTTGGTGGTGCAGGGAGAATACTGTAAGAGCACTCATGTTCTGAATTCCGTTAACAAATAGTTTAATTAACTACGTCCGTCTTAGCTCGCTCATTAATGTCTTAACGGATCGCCTCTTATCCACTCATTGTTCTCTTGTGCCGTAGTTTGTACAACTCAATTGATAGGAGAAACTACATTTGTTAAAGCAAGTCAGCCATATCAGTTATGTTTTTTTGAAAAGGCAGTAAATGAGGCTGAATTAACTGTTTTACTGCCAGACAAGGCTCCGCTGATAGCCAGGTGTAGCGGTGGTAAGGATTCACTCCATGGTGCTGAAAAGAAAGCTCTGCGGTTGGGACAGCTTTATGTAGGCCGTAAGTGCAATTAATGTATTGTTTAGTGTTGTGTTGTGAGTGGCTTTGCTGGCATGCTAAAATCGCCACTGATTATTACAATTAATTACAATACTTTTTACAGTGTAATTGCACTTTTATAAGGACCCCTTAAAATGGTGTAACCAAACACTGTATAATCATCAGCACAACTGGAAATGTTTTGTGTTATGAAAACATTTGCCGCAACCTAACGAACGTTCTGGGAACTTTCACAGAACCATTTTCGGTGTGCTCTGTTAGAAATTGAAGTACTCTGCTCTGAACTCTGGCATTCAACTTCTATAGCCAAGAGAGACAATGGAGTGCAGCAAGATGTGAACTATCTGTGGGATATTTGTGCTGTAGCAGCAAAAGCAGAGCTGGCAAACACATTGAAATTCTCATTGGGGTGGATTACTATTGTGTCTTTTGAGTGCAGCCTTCGGTTCATAGGGGTTTGTGGGCTTGTCAGCTTGTGATTGAGCAACATGAAAAGCAAATCCCCTCCATGTGCCCCCTTTCTCTCTTCCCTCTCCAACATATATTCTCAACTCATCAGCATACATAATATACCCAAGAAGGCAGTCGAACTCATAAATGTTGCTTTAACCGAAATGTATCTTCAACAGACACTGTAGTCAATGGTGGGTTAAAATGGCATACAGTGAAATGGGGTGAATGTTTTCCTCCTACATATAAATATTGACTCAACTGAGCATAATATCAAAGTCTTGCTCTTTCGTCAGCAAATACAATAAAAAATCCTAAATCATTGCACTTTCGGAACAGTCTCCCTTGTTCTTTTTTGTTATGGAGAAAAGACTTTGGCTGCTGCATGCTCCAGAGCGAAATGAGACGGAGGAAGAGGACACCGCGACGGCTTAGCTGTTCATGTATAGAACCCTAGATTACTTAGCCTTTGATGGACTCAGAATTTAAAACCAATTTGCTTTCAGTAATGAGAATCTACATTAGATGCTAGCACCTAATTGAGAGAAAGTGAGGGGAAAGGGAGAACGGAGAAGTGAAGGATGGAGAAGTGTAGGATGGTGGAGGGGTTTGGGGGTGTCTAGGGGGAGTGGGGGGCAATTGTATTTAAACTTTAATTACGAAGCAGGTGCTGACAGTCCAGGCATAATGGCTCGGGCTGAAAGATCAAGAGGGTTTAGCCGTCATTTTTCCCCTCATCAGATCCTTTTTGGTATTTCACAGTTTCACTTTTCCATTTAAATAAATCAGCATCTTATTAACAGGTTTGATGGGCTGATCGAACCAGAGAATTAGTCATTGTGTATTTAGTTTTTTCTTGTTTATTCAGCAAAGCGGTGAAGTGTGTAATTGCATATTGCATGTGCAATAATGACATAATATACAGTATAAAGCTTAAAAGCAAAGGAAAGAATTTTTAAAAATTAAAATACATTCACACCAGACTACTGAATCAACTTCTATATTCAATAACTCAAACCCAAGAAAGAAGTTCAAACGTATAGATCATAATGTTGTCATGCCATTTGCTGAGATCCTCAGGAATAGGTGGGAAGTGTTTTATGACAGGGAGGGAAACTACACTAAGAATGACAGTTAAATGAATCCACTCGGGCTGAAAGAGCTTTGAGAGCATTGAAGGTAGTGCTCTTTTTGAGGACCTCTCTATGCTTTCAACGTACTTCATTTTCTTATTGTGTGAAAGACTGGCATTGTGACATCTGTAATTAGTTTTGAAAATGGGGCCCACTATTTGCACTCACAGACACTTTCACTCAACCACTGCCTGGCTCTTAAAGCTGCAATCCGTACTTGGTGAAACTGCCATGACCATTTGCGATATTACAACAACAAAAAAGTTACTTCAAACACCATTTTCTTTCCTCAGACATCATTGAGCATTATTGCACGTGCGATAGAACAGCAGAGTAGGTTCTGCAATTAATTTTTACCATGATGCTGGACGCTCCTCTCCTCCATTTCATCAACAAAACAATAACAAATGTGCTTGGGTGAAAAGTGGCGCTGCAGATTTCAGCTTTAAGAAATACCTCCAGATGGGAAAAACAACTACTGTAGGAAAAAAATGCAGCATAATAATTCAGTCTTTAAAATATTTTTAGAATTACAAACATTTACACAACGTTACATTTTCTGACAGATTCTTGAATTTGCTTACTGACTGTCCATAAGCATAAATGTGACATACAATCTTAAACGCCCATTACCTCATATCTGTTTCACCGTTGTGGCTACCGTTGGAACTGCTATAATAATCAATAAGAACTACAACAAAAATATTCCCTTTGTTATTTAGTTGCATCATTGGGTTTACCCTGAAACATGCATAGGTACTGGTTTAACAAGACTGAACATTACGCTCACTATTGTTTGACATGAACTGATAGCATTCAGTCTGGTTTAAGCAAGATACTCCCTTCTAGTATTGGATTTGGCCATATGCAAGCTACACAGGCTGACAGATTGGTTGCTATGTAATAAAAGGAGGTTTTGGAGTTGTGGGTGGATGGTGGCAAAGGGAGCTGAGAAATTGCCCGCAACATTTGGCTGGGGCCAGGGTAATGAATGCTCTGGAGTGTTAAAGCTATCTAACATTGTGATGAAAAAGCTAAGAGAGAGGTAATCGGACTACTGTATGTTTCTCTGTTAATATATGCTAAATCACACTGGAAAAGGCTAACCCAAACCAGGAGGGGATTGGGTTTGGATGGGGGGGGTTGCATTCTACTCTTCTGACAAGAAGACAAATGCTGATTACTAAACCTTCCAGTTCACTCAGGGTTTCACCAAGCAGGGCGACACAGGCTAGCATTTTATGTTGTGATACTTCATCAGTGGACAGTAAGAGATAATCCCAAACACCGCACATGGACGGATTCAAATGTCCATTTTTGGTTCAGTATCAAATGTAGCAGGGCCGGGCCTAATTATGTTCTAAATTGGTCGGCAATAGGGTGACGATTTCTCATTAGTAGCTATATACTTGGTGGTTTTTATTGGGTGTCCTTTCGCAATGGGTATGGGTGCACTGTAATAAAGGGAGTAGATGCTGTACAATATCAGCCTTGCATGAATGGTTAAAAGATTATTGTAGCTCTGCTCTGCTAGCACTTTTATTGATAACTTTGACACCTTCTGGAAACAGAAGACACTCTACAGGAATGAGTCCATCCAAATCATCTTGGCTCCTGGACTCTGTCCACGCATTTCAAGGCTGCATTGAAACAATGACTTATCAATGACCCAAGACCAGCTCAGATAATCCCTACCATTGTGACAATGAGTTATCATAATGCTGCATTATATGTATATTATCCTAGGGGCGTTGGCAGTCACAATGTCAGTAACTTAATTCATGCCCCCCTAATTTCCCTGAATACCTTTGTTAATCCTACAGCTATTGGATGTAGTAATCATAAACCTATGAACCAGAGGTACACTGGTAGCACTGAGGCGTTGT
Source organism: Salvelinus alpinus (assembly GCF_045679555.1). NCBI lineage: Eukaryota > Metazoa > Chordata > Actinopteri > Salmoniformes > Salmonidae > Salvelinus > Salvelinus alpinus. The sequence goes on along the minus strand of NC_092108.1, from coordinate 50,174,056 downwards.
GCCGTAGTAGGAAGATCACTTTGTGCAGTTCACCCTGCACTATCAAGTCTACTTCTGATAAGCTTCCCAGTAAAGCATTAAAAACAATCAAACAACCCGGAAAGTGCTAAAAAAAAATAGCCCATATTAACATATGCAGCCTGATAAACGAGGTCCATGAAGTCAATAACTTGCTTGTAAACAGATGACGTTCCTATTCTGACTATCTCTGAAACTCACTTAGATAATACCTTTGATGATACAGTGGTAGCAATACATGGTTATAACATTTACCGAAAAGACAAATGGGACGGTGTTGGGGTCTATATAAAGAACCACATTCCTGTAAACCTTAGAGAAGATCTAATGTAAAATACTGTTGAAGTAATATGGCTACAGGTTCATCTGCCTCACCTAAAGCCCATTATTGTGGGAAGCTGCTATAGACCAAGTGCTAACAGTCAGTATCTGGATAATATGTGTGAGCTGCCCACTCAAGAAAAAACTGTAACCAGTGCTTGCAACCTGCCAGGGTATTTACAAACAGCACAGGAATGAAATCATCAACATGTATTGATCACATCTTTACTAATGCTGCAGAAATTTACTTTAAAACAGTATGCAAATCCATAGGATGTAGTGATCACAATATAATAGCCATATCTAGGAAAACGACTGTTCCAAAGGCTGGGCCTAATATAGTGTATAAGAGGTCATACAAGAAGTTTTGTAGTGATTCATATGTTGATGATGTAAATAATATTTGCTGGTCTGTGGTGTGTAATGAGGAGCAACCAGACCACTTGACACATTTATGAAATTGCTTATTCCAGTTACTAATAAGCATGTACCCATTATGAAAATGACTGTAAAAATTGTTAAATCCTCTTGGATTGATGTGGAATTGAAAACTTGTATGGTTGAGAGGGATGAGGCAAAAGCTATGGCAAACGTACTGTAAATTAAGAAATCATGTGACTAAGCTAAATAAAAATGAACTATACTATGAAACAAAGATAAATGATATAAAGAATGATAGTAAAAAGCTTTGGAGCACCTTAAATGAAATTTTGGGGAAAAAAGTTAACTCGGCTCCATCATTCATTGAATCAGATGGCTCATTCATCACAAATCCCACTGATACTACCAACTACTTTAATTACTTTTTCATTGGGAAGATAAACAAACTTAGGGATGACATGCCAGCAACAAACGCTGACACTACACATCCAAATATATCTGATCTGAAATTTTGAAAGACAAGAATTGTACTTTTGAATTCCGTAATCAGTGTGGAAGAGGTGAAATAATTATTGTTGTCTATCAACAATGACAAGCCTGGAGATCTGACAATCTGGATGGAAAATTAAGATAATAGCAGACGATATTGCCACTCCTATTTGCCACTGTCACGACTTCCGCCGAAGTTGGTTCCTCTCCTTGTTCTTGCGGCATTCGGCGGTCGGCGTCGCCGGTCTTCTAGCCATCATCGATCCACTTCTCATGTTCCATTTGTTTTGTCTTGTCTTCCCACACACCTGGTTTCAATTCCATCATTACATGTTGCGTATTTAACCCTCTGTTCCCCCCCATGTCCTGGTCCGGAAATGTTTATTGTAAGTGCTTGTGCACGTTATTTCTGGTGTGCGACGGGTTTTGTACCCATTGTATTGATTGTTCTGTTTACGGTGATTTTTATTATTAAACTGGGCCGTTGTAACACAGTTTTTGCTACCTTGCGCCTGACTTCTCTGCTGCCAGTACTCACCCCTTACAGCCACATCTTCAATTTAAGCCTACTAGAAAACGTGTGCCCTCGGGCCTGGAGGGAAGCTAAAGTCATTCCGCTATCCAAGAATAGAAAAGCCCCATTTACTGGCTCAAATAGCCGACCAATCAGTCTGTTACCAACCCTTAGTAAACTTCTGGAATAAATTGTGTTTGACCAGATACAATGCTATTTCACAGTAAACAAATTGACAACAGACTTTCAGCACACATATAGGGAAGGACATTCAACAATGATGACATGATTGTGGGGGCGGTCTTGTTAGACTTCAGTGCAGCTTTTGACATTATCGATCATAGTCTGCTGCTTGAAAAACTGATGTGTTATGGCTTTACACCCCCTGCTATTGCTATAATGTGGATAAAGAGTTAGTTGTCTATCAGAACACAGTGGGTGTTCTTTAATGGAAGCCTCTCAAACATAATCCAGGTAGAAGCAAGAATTTCCCAGGGTAGCTGTTTAGGCACCTTGTTTTTTTCAATCTTTACTAATGACATGCCACTGGCTTTGAGTAAGGCCAGTGTGTCTATGTATGTGGGTGACTCAACACTATACACGTCAGCTACTACAGCAAATGAAATGACTGAAACACTTAACAAAGAGCTGCAGTTAGTTTTGTAATGGGTAGCAAGGAATGAGTTAGTCCTAAATATTTTTAACATTGTTTTTGGGACAAATCATTCACTAAACCCTAAACCTCAACTACATCTTGTAATGAATAATGTGGAAATTGAGCAAGTTGAGGTGACTAAACTGCTTGTAGTAACCCTGGATTGTAAACTGTCATGTTCAAAACATATTGATACAACAGTAGCTAAGATGGAGAGAAGTCTGTCCATAATAAAGCGCTACTCTGCCTTCTTAACAAAACTATCAACAAGGCAGGTCCTACTGGCCCTGGTTTTGTCGCACCTGGACTACTGTTCAGTCGTGTGGTCAGGTGCCACAAAGAGTGACTTGGGAAAATTGCAGTTGGCTCAGAACAGGGCAGCCCAGCTGGCCCTTAAAAGTACACGGAGAGCTAACATTAATGACATGCATGTCAATCTCTCATGGCTCAAAGTGGAAGAGAGATTGACTTCCTCGTTACTTGTTTTTGTAAGAGGTGTTGACAAGCTGAAGGTACCGAGCTGTCTGTTTAAAATACTAGCACACAGCTCGGACACCCATGCATACCCCACAAGAGGTCTCTTCACAGTCCCCAAGTCCAGAACAGGTTATGGGAGGCGCACAGTACTACATAGACCCATGACTACATGGAACTCTATTCCACATGAGGTAACTAAGGCAAGCAGTAGAGTCAGATTTAAAAAGCAGTTAAGAATATACCTTATGGAACAGCGGGGATTGTGAAGTAACACAAACACTGGCACAGACACATGCATACAAACAAATGATAACATACGCACTATACACACACGTACACATGGATTTTGCATTGTAGATATGTGGTAGTGGAGTATGTGCCTGAGGGCACACACTTTGTGTGTTGTGAATTCTGTAATGAATGTATTGTAATGTTTTTAAAATTGTGTAACTGCCTTAATTTTGCCAGACCCCAGGAAGAGTAGCTGCTGCCTTGGCATTTGTGCATTTCAACAAAGGTTTTTGAATTTAACAAAGTATGTATGGAGCATAGAAAGAAATATCTTGAGCAAGCCCAGAAACGTACATTAAATCACCTTGTCATCTGTACTTTTAGATCTCACCCTTGGGTAATTTCCTGTTTTGTCTTTTCCAACCATCTAATAGGTGTACTACATGATTTCACCACGCCATTGACCTATTAAGAGATATGTACTAGAACAAATTGTACATATCCTCTGTCAAAAGAAAGAAATAAAGAAAGAAAATTGCAAGTGTATCAGTGCATCACATACATTTGCATGTACACTGTCTGAAAAACAATGAAGGTGCTTACATGTTATAGTAATACTAACTAAGTAGGCTACTAGTATCTCTTATGAAAAATAATTTGTTGTGTGTACCATATCTGCAGTTATCCTGCACAGCTGAGTGATTGCGTTACACAATACCAAAATATTTATAGAATAGGCTACTTGCCATAAGGGCACTTTAATGTGCTTATCAAATTAATCTCTTTAGTCAAATTCATTACAGGAATTATCTTGACCTTCACAGACATTACCACACTGTGAAAAATAGTGGGAAAAAAGAGAAGAAGACATTCTTCTGGCTGTCAGTTCTCCAGTTGGAAATGTCAGCTGGTCTAACTTGAGCTCAGGCCAATTTAAAATGACCCCTTCCTTTTCAGCTTGTCTGACCTGATAGCTTGTCAACCAAAAAAATGACCCTATGGGACGGGTGTCGCATCATTCCACAAAACAATGTATCTAATTCCTACTTGTCCAAAGAGAAGACAACTGAAAACAAAATAATTTTAAATCTGTGAACCATACAAAAAAGAGAATCAATCAATCAATATAAAACAGACATTTTTGTTTCAACTATTTAGGCCAACCAAATTGTCCCATATCCTTTCTGCGGGCAGTATATATACAAATGTTTTTTCTTTTGTGGCAGTGAATGCGAAAATGATTTGTGGTTCTGTTATGAATGATGGCAGCCGTTCCTCTTTCACTTTACAGAAGTCTGTAAAAAAAACTACTGTTCTTATGAATAATAGATTATTTGATGAATATCACATACACTGATGAATATCATATTCAATACATCTTGGATTAGTTAACGTACCATTGGAACACAGGAGTGATGGTTGCTAATAATGGGCCTCTGTACGCCTATGTAGATATTCCATTTCCAGCTACAATAGTAATTTACAAGATTAACAATGTCTTCACTGTATTTCTGATCAATTTGATGTTATTTTAATGGACAAAAAAAAGTGCTTTTCCTTCAAAAACAAGGACATTTATAAGTGACCCCAAATTTTTGAACGGTAGTGTATTTGTCATTTCAATGTTATGGCCGTAGACCCAATGCAACCATTTTTAAATCAATATAAAAATAATTCTGGGTAACAATGAAGTACATTACTGTAATAGATTTCCATTAAAATGCTTTTTTGTCACGTTCCTGACCTGTTTTTCCTTTTTCTTGTATTTATTTGGTTGGTCAGGGCGTGAGTTGGGGTGGGTTGTCCATGTGTTATTTTTCTATGTCGGGTTGTTTGTGTTCGGCCGGGTATGATTCTCAATCAGAGGCAGCTGTAAATCGTTGTCCCTGATTGAGAATCATACTTAGGCAGCCGGGGTTCACGTGTGTGTTTGTGGGTGGTTGTATCTCGTGTCTGTATTCGTGCCACACGGGACTGTTTGTCGGTTCGTTTCTCTTTTGTCATTTTGTTTCGTTAGTGTTCCGTTTATTTTGTTAATAAATAATCATGGGCACAAACCACTCCGCATATTGGTCTGATCCTTCTCGGAGGATTACGACGACCGTTACATTTTTATCAAAAAACTTTCTCAAGCAAGAAGTTTGCAAGGACTGTCTGGGGGTGGTGTGGGAGAGGGGAATACTGAAAACTACCTGCTATTAGCAGAGAGGTTTGGAACTCTTTTTGTTATTGGTCTATTATTTAACCAATTTACAATGGAAGGCTATGTCACCATGGAAGGACTGCCATGCAAAACTGCTGATCCTGTGTTAGATTGTATTTTCAACCAGCAGCTATAAGGAAATACTATAAGTGGCGAAGCGGTCTAAGGCACTGCAGCTCAGTGCTAGATGGTCACTACAGATCCTGGTTCGATTCCAGGCTGTATCACAACCTGCCGTGATTGGGAGTCCCATAGGGCGGCGCACATTTGGCCCAGCGTTGTCCGGGTTAGGGTTTGGCCGGGGTAAGCCGTCATTGTAAATAAGAATTTGTTCTTAACTGACTTGCCTAGTTAAATAAAGGTTAAATAAATACATAAAAAAGCACACTTTTACAGTGTTGCTTCATCAGCTGTTATAAATGTTGACTGTACCGGACCTTTAACAAGCTTTGTTAGCAACACGTTTTATTCAGTAGGTTTCATTTCATGGTGCTGTAAAGGGAGTTAATTAATCTACCTGCGGGGCACCTGGTGAGATGAAAACCTAGACCAAAATGTGTGCAGGACTCCTGACACAATTTGAGATATCTCATTCCATTACCCCCAAGGCAATCAAGAGACTGGCAAAGCAGCTCCCAACCACACAGTGTATTTGAGAAGTATCTCAACGAATGAGGTATTTACTGAATACATCAAACAGGTGTATGGCGGTATTGTGTCTCAGGAAACAGATTGGTCTAGGGCAGTGGTTCCCAAACTTTTTATAGTCCCATACCCCTTCAAACATTCAACATCCAGCTTCGTACCCAGGTGCGTACCCAGCACTAGGGTCTGTGTACTCTCAAATGTTGTTTTTTTGCCATCGTTGTAAGCCTACCACACACACCAAACGATACATGTATTACACATAAGAATGAGAGTTTTTGTCACAACCCGGCTCATGGGAAGTGACAGAGCTCTAATAGGACCAGGGCACAAATACTAATCTAATAATAATCAATCATTTTGCTATTTATTTAACCATCTTACATATAAAAACTTTTTTCCTATTATGTTATTGACTGTACGTTTGTTTATTCCATGTGTAACTCTGTGTTGTTGTTTGTGTCGCACTGCTTTGCTTTATCTTGACCAGGGCAGTTGTAAATGAGAACTTGCCTACATGGTTAAAACTTATCTAGGGTAGGGGGCAGCATTTTCACGTTTGGATGAAAAGCATACCCAAATTCAACTGCCAGTTACTCATCCCCAGGAGATAAGATATGCATATTAATAGTAGAGTTGGATAGAAAACACTCTGATGTTTCTAAAACTGTTTGAATCATGTCTGTGAGTATAACAGAACTTATTTAGCAGGCAAAACCCCAAGGACAAACCATTCAGATTTCTTTTTTCTTTTGAGGTCACTGTCTTTTCAATGAGATTTCATTGGGAAACCAGATTTCTAAGCGAATTGCTTGCAGTTCCTACGGCTTCCACTAGATGTCAACAGTCGTGAGAAATAGGTTGAGGATATTCCTTTGTGTAATGAAGAAATACGGCCATCTTGAAGTCGAGGCACTCCAGGTGTCCTGGACATGCGCTTCAATCAAACAGAAGGCATGCTACATATCGTTTTAATCCTGTATTGAACACATATCATCCCGTCTTCAATTTTATCGATTATTAACGTTAAAAAATAGCTAAAGTTGTATTACATAAGTAGTTTGACATTTTTTGGCAAAGTTTACAGGTAACCTTTGAGATATTTTGTCATCACGTTTGAGCAAGTTGGCACCAGTGTTTTTCTGGATCAAACGCGCCAAATAAATGGACATTTTGGATATATATCGACGGAATTAATCGAACAAAAGGACCATTTGTGATGTTTATGGGACATATTGGAGTGCCAACAACAGAAGGTCGTCAAAGGTAAGGCATGAATTATATTTTTATTTCTGCGTTTTGTGTCGCGCCTGCAGGGTTGAAATGTTTTCTCTCTTTTGTTTACTATGGTGTTATGCTCAGATAATAGCATCGTATGCTTTCGCTGAAAAGCCTATTTGAATTCTGACATGTTGGCTGGATTCACAACCAGTGTACCGAACAAAAAATACATGTATTGTGTAACATGAAGTCCTATGAGTGTCATCTGATGAAGATCATCAAAGGTTAGTGATGAATTTTATCTCTATTTCTGCTTTTTGTTACTGCTCTCTTTAGCTGGAAAAATGGCTGTATTTTTCTGTGACTTGGCTCATACCTAACATAATCGTTTGGTGTGCTTTCGTCGTAAAATCTTTTTGAAATCGGACACTTTGGCTGGATTTACAACAAGTGTAGCTTTAAAATTGTCACGCCCTGGCCTTAGTATTCTTTGTTTTCTTTATTATTTTAGTTAGGTCAGGGTGTGACATGGGGAATGTTTGTGTTTTGGGTGGTTATATGGTAAAGGGGGTGTTGGGTTTAGTGTATGGGTTTGTGTTGAGTGAATGTTTCTAGGTATGTCTATGGTTGAGTGTATGTTTCTAGGTATGTCTATGGTTGCCTGAGTGGTTCTCAATCAGAGACAGATGTCTTTCATTTGTCTCTGATTGGGAGCCATATTTAAGGCAGCCATAGGCATCATGCATTTGTGGGTAATTGTCTATGTCTGTGTCTATATTGCATGTTTTTGCACTTAGTCCTTTATAGCTTCACGTTCGTCTATTTGTTGTTTTGTTTAGTTTTTCTTCTTCTGAATAAAGAGAAGATGTATTTTTCACATGCTGCGCCTTGGTCCTCTCTCTCTCCCTTTGACGATCGTGACAGAATTACCCACAAAACAAGGACCAAGCAGCGTGTCAAGCGTCAACAGGAGCAAGGCATAAAGGATTCATGGACATGGGAGGAGATATTGGATGGTAAGGGACCTTGGGCACAACCGGGAGAATATCGCCTCCCTTGTGAAGAGCTGGAGGCAGCGAAAGCCGAGAGGAGGCGATATGAGGAGGCAGCACGGAGGCAAGGCTGGAAGCCCGCAAGTACACCCCAAAAATGTCTTGGGGGTGGCTAAGAGGTAGTGGGCCGAGGGCAGGTAGGAGACCTGCGCCCACTTCCCAGGCTAACCGTGGAGAGCGGGAGTACGGGCAGACACCGTGTTACGCAGTAGAGCGCACGGTGTCTCCTGTACGTGTTCATAGCCCGGTGCGGGTTATTCCACCTCCCCGCACTGGTAGGGCTAGATTGGGCATTGAGCCAGGTGCCATGAAGCCGGCTCAACGCGTCTGGTCTCCAGTGCGTCTCCTCGGGCCGGCATACATGGCACCAGCCTTACGCATGGTGTCCCCGGTTCGCCAACATAGCCCGGTACGGGTTATTCCACCTCCCCGCACTGGTCGGGCGACGGGGAGCATTCAACCAGGTAAGGTTGGGCAGGCTCGGTGCTCAAGGGAGCCAGTACGCCTGCACGGTCCGGTATTTCCGGCGCCACCTCCCCGCCCCAGTCCAGTTCCACCAGTGCCTACACCACGCACCAGGCTTCCAGTGTGTCTACAGAGCCCTGTTCCTCCTCCCCGCACTAGCCTTCAGGTGCGTGTCCCCAGCCCGGTACCACCAGTTCCGGCACCACGCACCAGGCCTACAGTGCGCCTCAGCCGGCCAGAGCTGCCCGTCTGCCAAGCACCATCTGAGCCATCCGTCTGCCCAGCGCCATCTGAGCCATCCGTCTACCCAGCGCCATCTGAGCCATCCGTCTACCCAGCGCCATCTGAGCCATCCGTCTACCCAGCGCCATCTGAGCCATCCGTCTACCAAGCGCCATCTGAGCCATCCGTCTGTCCCGAGCCATTAGAGCCGCCCGTCTGTCCCGAGCCGTCAGAGCCGTTCGTCAGTCAGGAGCCGCTAGAGCCATTCGTCAGACAGGATCCGCCAGAGCCGCCAGCCAGACAGGATCTGCCAGAGTCGCCAGCCAGCCCTGAGCAGCCAGAGTCGCCAGCCAGCCCTGAGCAGCCAGAGTCGCCAGCCAGCCCTGAGCAGCCAGAGTCGCCAGCCAGCCCTGAGCAGCCAGAGTCGCCAGCCAGCCCTGAGCAGCCAGAGTCGCCAGCCAGCCCTGAGCAGCCAGAGTCGCCAGCCAGCCCTGAGCAGCCAGAGTCGCTAGCCAGCCAGGATCTTCCGAAGCCACCAGCCAGCCAGGATCTTCCAGAGCCGCCAGTCAGCCAGGATCTACCAGAGACAACGAAGCGGATATTGACAATGGTGGAGTGGGGGCCACGTCCCGCACCCGAGCCGCCGCCATATTAAGGCCCACCCCGGACCCTCCCTTTATGTGTCAGGTTTTTGCGGCCGGAGTCCGCACCTTTTGGGGGGGGTACTGTCACGCCCTGGCCTTAGTACTCTTTGTTTTCTTTATTATTTTAGTTAGGTCAGGGTGTGACATGGGGAATGTTTGTGTTTTGGGTGGTTATATGGTAAAGGGGGTGTTGGGTTTAGTGTATGGGTTTGTGTTGAGTGAATGTTTCTAGGTATGTCTATGGTTGAGTGTATGTTTCTAGGTATGTCTATGGTTGCCTGAGTGGTTCTCAATCAGAGACAGATGTCTTTCATTTGTCTCTGATTGGGAGCCATATTTAAGGCAGCCATAGGCATCATGCATTTGTGGGTAATTGTCTATGTCTGTGTCTATGTTGCATGTTTTTGCACTTAGTCATTTATAGCTTCACGTTCGTCTATTTGTTGTTTTGTTTAGTTTTTCTTCTTCTGAATAAAGAGAAGATGTATTTTTCACACGCTGCGCCTTGGTCCTCTCTCTCTCCCTTTGACGATCGTGACAAAAATGGTGTAAAATACTTGTATTTTTGAGGAATTTAAATTATGGGATTTCTGGTTTCCACTGGTTTACAGTGGTTTTACAGAAGAGAATGTCTTCCTTAATTGACCCCCCCAAAATGTAACGGACATATACCAGGAGCTGTGCCAGGACCCCCACATCTGTTGACTCATCCAGCTGTAACGCATAGAATTCACTGGCTTGCAGGCAAAACAATAATTGTTTCAAAATATCTCCTGCTATGTAGTGTTGTTTGATGAAGTCATTGTCTGTATAGTTTTTTTTTTGCATTTCTCCAGCATTGTCCCAGCCATATCCGCGGCAGCAGGAAGAATTAAGTCCTCCACAACAGTATGGGGCTTGCCTATCCTAGCCACTCGGTAGCTCACCATATAAGACGCTTCTAGCCCCTTCTTATTATTAATGGTATCTTTTGCTTTTATACAGGTCTTACTTCTTGGAAGTCATCTTAATTCTCAAAAAAAGAAACTTCTGTGGCTTATTTTTCAAATGGGCATGTTTTGTTTCTAAATGTCTGCGCAAGAGTGAAGGTTTCATCGAGTTGTGAGATAGTACTTTTGCACATGTAACAAAACGTGGCTGAGGAAAGGCACTACTCCCAATATACGTGAACCCCAAATCAATGTAGTTCTCATCATATTTGCGCCTCTTCGATGGTTCAACGTCCCTGTCTGTTGTTCGGTGCTTTCCCGGGTAAGGGGGCAGTAGCTCTTCGGCTACATCAGATTCACAATTGTCAGCGTCCATGCAAGCTGGGCTAGCAACAAATGTAGAATTACTGATGCTAGCATTGTATGTGCTCATGGAAGCAGAACAACTTGTGTCATCAACAGGTGCAGGTGTACAGTCGTGGTCAAAATTTTGAGAATGACACAAATATAAATTTTCACAAAGTTTGCTGCTTCAGTGTCTTTAGATATTTTCGTCAGATGTTACTATGGAATACTGAAGTATAACTACAAGCATTTCATAAGTGTAAAAGGCTTTTATTGACAATTACATGAAGTTGATGCAAAGAGTCAATATTTGCAGTGTTGACCCTTCTTTTCAAGACCTCTGCAATACGCCCTGGCATGCTGTCAATTCTGGGCCACATCCTGACTGATGGCAGTCCATTCTTGCAATATCAATGCATGGAGTTTGAATTTGTGGGGTTTTGTTTGTCCACCCGCCTCTTGAGGATTGACCACAAGTTCTCAATGGTATTAATGTCTGGGGAGTTTCCTGGCCATGGACCCAAAATATCAATGTTTTGTTCCCCGAGCCACTTAGTTATCACTTTTACCTTATGGCAAGATGCTCCATCATGCTGGAAAAGGCATTGTTCATCACCAAACTGTTCCTGAATGGTTTGGAGAAGTTGCTCTCTGAGGATGTGTTGGTACCATTCTTTATTCATGGCTTTGTTCTTAAGAAAAATTGTGAGTGAGCCCACTCCCTTGGCTGAGAAGCAACCCCACACATGAATGGTCTCAGGATGCTTTACTGTTGGCATGACACAGGACTGATGGTAGCACTCACCTTGTCTTCTCCGGACAAGCTTTTTTCCGGATGCCCCAAACAATCGGAAAGGGGATTCATCAGAGAAAATGACTTTACCCCAGTCCTCAGCAGTCCATTCCCTGTACATTTAGCAGAATATCAGTCTGTCCCTGATGTTTTTCCTGGAGAGAAGTGGCTTCTTTGCTGCTCTTCTTGACACCAGGCTATCCTCCAAAAGTCTTCGCCTCACTGTGCGTGCAGATGCATTCACACCTGCCTGCTGCCATTCCTGAGCAAGCTCTGTACTGGTGGTGCCCTGATCCTGCAGCTGAATCAACTTTAGGAGACGATCCTGGCGCTTGCTGGACTTTCTTGGGCGCCCTGAAGCCTTCTTCACAACAATTGAAACGCTCTCCTTGAAGTTCTTGATGACCCAATAAATGGTTGATTTAGGTGCGATCTTACTGGCAGTAAAGCAATGATGACGGCACGTGTTTCCTTCCAGGTAACTATGGTTGACAGAGGAAAACAATGATTCCAAGCACCACCCTCCTTTTGAAGCTTCCAGTCTGTTATTTAACTCAATCAGCATGACAGAGTGATCTCCAGCCTTGTCCTCGTCAACACTCACACCTGTGTTAACAAGAGAATCACTCAGCTGGTCCGTTTGTGGCAGGGCTGAAATGCAGTGGAGTTTTTTGGGGGGGATTCAGGTCATTTGCATGGCAAAGAGGGACTTTGCAATTAATTTCAATTCATCTGATCACTCTTCATAACATTCTGGAGTGTATGCAAATTGCAATCATATAAACTGAGGCAGCAGACCTTGTGAAAATTAATATTTGTGTAATTTCAAAACTTTTGGCCACGACTGTAGTACTGCAGGTAGTAGCAGTACTACCAGTAGAGCTGGTATGTGTCTTCATGGACATGGGCCTTACTTCTATTTAACCATTTATACATTTTTTAGCAAACAGAATGAGCAGCAGTTACGTTTGGCTACATACGGACTGTTAATGGAATTCCCACGAGAGAGTAATGGTTAATGTGATTGGATGTTAATTATTTAACTAGGTTACCTGTATTTGACATTGTGTTGTTATTTCGCTAAACAATAGATGGTTTAATTTAATTTTTGGCAGTGAAACGAGGCTACTCAGGCAAGAAAAAAACCTCACCTAAATGTACAGCCCCAATATAAATGGACTGGATTTTGTTTTCTTTTAAATGTGAATCACATTTTTATTTGGCGTACCCACGACGGCATTGCGCGTTCCACTGTTTGGGAATACCTGGTCTAGGGAATATCTACAAGGACCACACTGAGATATCCTTTGGCTGTCGCTTGTCAGAGTTACGTATGATTAATCTCTGGTACATTTAGGGATTTGTCAATATGACACTTAAATCAATCAATATCTTTATAGGTCCAATTGGGAAATGTGTAGTACAGTCAAGGTTACAACAATAAAAACAGTAACAACCATACAAAAGATATACACATAAGATAATTGTGAGGTCAGTTACAGTGTTCAAATCATAAATTGTAGCAGTTATTGTACAAATGTGCAGCAATAAATAATGCCGTTCAAGAAGGTTATGGCCTGTGGGATAAAAGAGTTATTGGATCTGCTGCTCTTGAGTTTGTGAAGTCTCAAACAAGGACCTGAAGGGAGGGGCTTAAAATCGGCAACAAGGGGATGTTCAGGAGAGTCTAGGATACTATCTGATTTTCTTCACTTGCTTCTTGAATACCTCATAGTTGTGCCTGCTGCATCCCGATGACTTTGCTGGTCACCTTACTGACCCTTTCTAACTTGTTATTTTTGCCAACATTAACGTTACCAAACCAGACCACAGATAAAATAAACACAGATTTGATAAATCTCCTAGAAAAACAGCAAATGGATAAGATTGAAATACTGTTATTTTTTATTTAAACTGCCTTTTTCATCCTCATGGTAGATATCCATTGCTAAAGCAGTCCGTTTAATTCCACAACACTTAAAGGCAGCTACTGTCACGCCCTGGCCTTAGTATTATTTGTTTTCTTTATTATTTTAGTTAGGTCAGGGTGTGACATGGGGTATGTGTGTGTTTTGGGTGATTATATGGTATAGGGGGTGTTGGTTGTAGTGTATGGGTTTGTGTTGAGTGTATGTGTCTAGGTATGTCTATGGTTGAGTGTAGGTGTTTAGGAAAGTCTATGGTTGCCTGATTTGGTTCTCAATCAGAGACAGCTGGTTATTGTTGTCTCTGATTGGGAGCCATATTTAAGGTAGCCATAGGCTTAGGTGTTTGTGGGTAATTGTCTATGTTGAACGTTTGTAGCATGTGTGTGTGCACTACGTTTATAGCTTCACGGTCGTTTGTTGTTTTTGTATAGTTTGTATAAGTGTTTCGTGTTTCATCTTCGTCGTTCTAATAAAAGAAGATGTATTCATATCCCGCTGCGCCTTGGTCCGTCTCTCCTCCACACGATCGTGACAGAATTACCCACCAAACAAGGATCAAGCAGCGTGATCAGTGGCAACAGGAGCAAGGAACAAAGGATTCATGGACATGGGAGGAGATTTTGGATGGAAAGGGACCTTGGGCACAACCGGGAGAATATCGCCTCCCTCGTGAAGAGCTGGAGGCAGCGAAAGCCGAGAGGAGGCGATATGAGGAGGCAGCACGGAGGCAAGGCTGGAAGCCCGCAAGTACAACCCAAAAATTTCTTGGGGGGTGGCTTAGAGGGAGTGGGCCGAGGGCAGGTACGAGACCTGCTCCCACTTCCCAGGCTAACCGTGGAGAGCGGGAGTACGGGCGGACACCGTGTTACGCAGTAGAGCGCACGGTGTCTCCTGTACGTGTTCATAGCCCGGTGCGGGTTATTCCACCTCCCCGCACTGGTAGGGCTAGATTGGGCATTGAGCCAGGTGCCATGAAGCCGGCTCAACGCGTCTGGTCTCCAGTGCGTCTCCTCGGGCCGGCTTACATGGCACCAGCCTTACGCATGGTGTCCCCGGTTCGCCTACATAGCCCGGTGCGGGTTATTCCACCTCCCCGCACTGGGCGGGCGACGGGGACCATTCAACCAGGTAAGGTTGGGCAGGCTCGGTGCTCAAGGGAGTCGGTACGCCTGCACGGTCCGGTATTTCCGGCGCCACCTTCCCGCCCCAGTCCAGTTCCACCAGTACCTACACCACGCACCAGGCTTCCAGTGTGTCTCCAGAGCCCTGTTCCTCCTCCACGCACTCGTCCAATGGTGCGTGTCTCCCGCCCATTACCACCGGTGCCTACGCCACGCACCAAGTCTCCTGTGCGTCTCCAGAGTCCTGTGCATCCTGTTGCTGCTCCCCGCACTAGCCTTGAAGTGCGTGTCCCCAGCCCGGTACATTTACATTACATTTAAGTCATTTAGCAGACGCTCTTATCCAGAGCGACTTACAAATTGGTGCATTCACCTTATGATATCCAGTGGAACAACCACTTTACAATAGTGCATCTAACTCTTTTAAGGGGGGGGGGGGGTTAGAAGGATTACTTTATCCTATCCTAGGTATTCCTTAAAGAGGTGGGGTTTCAGGTGTCTCCGGAAGGTGGTGATTGACTCCGCTGACCTGGCGTCGTGAGGGAGTTTGTTCCACCATTGGGGTGCCAGAGCAGCGAACAGTTTTGACTGGGCTGAGCGGGAACTGTACTTCCTCAGAGGTAGGGAGGCGAGCAGGCCAGAGGTGGATGAACGCAGTGCCCTTGTTTGGGTGTAGGGCCTGATCAGAGCCTGAAGGTACGGAGGTGCCGTTCCCCTCACAGCTCCGTAGGCAAGCACCATGGTCTTGTAGCGGATGCGAGCTTCAACTGGAAGCCAGTGGAGAGAGCGGAGGAGCGGGTTGACGTGAGAGAACTTGGGAAAGTTGAACACCAGACGGGCTGCGGCGTTCTGGATGAGTTGTAGGGGTTTAATGGCACAGGCAGGGAGCCCAGCCAACAGCGAGTTGCAGTAATCCAGACGGGAGATGACAAGTGCCTGGATTAGGACCTGCGCCGCTTCCTGCGTGAGGCAGGGTCGTACTCTGCGAATGTTGTAGAGCATGAACCTACAGGAACGGGTCACCGCCTTGATGTTAGTTGAGAACGACAGGGTGTTGTCCAGGATCACGCCAAGGTTCTTAGCACTCTGGGAGGAGGACACAATGGAGTTGTCAACCGTGATGGCGAGATCATGGAACGGGCAGTCCTTCCCCGGGAGGAAGAGCAGCTCCGTCTTGCCGAGGTTCAGCTTGAGGTGGTGATCCGTCATCCACACTGATATGTCTGCCAGACATGCAGAGATGCGATTCACCACCTGGTTATCAGAGGGGGGAAAGGAGAAGATTAATTGTGTGTCGTCTGCATAGCAATGATAGGAGAGACCATGTGAGGATATGACAGAGCCAAGTGACTTGGTGTATAGCGAGAATAGGAGAGGGCCTAGAACAGAGCCCTGGGGGACACCAGTGGGGAGAGCACGTGGTGCGGAGACAGATTCTCGCCACGCCACCTGGTAGGAGCGACCTGTCAGGTAGGACGCAATCCAAGCGTGGGCCGCGCCGGAGATGCCCAGCTCGGAGAGGGTGGAGAGGAGGATCTGATGGTTCACAGTATCAAAGGCAGCCGATAGGTCTAGAAGGATGAGAGCAGAGGAGAGAGAGTTAGCTTTAGCAGTGCGGAGCGCCTCCGTGACACAGAGAAGAGCAGTCTCAGTTGAATGACTAGTCTTGAAACCTGACTGATTTGGATCAAGAAGGTCATTCTGAGAGAGATAGCAGGAGAGCTGGCCAAGGACGGCACGTTCAAGAGTTTTGGAGAGAAAAGAAAGAAGGGATACTGGTCTGTAGTTGTTGACATCGGAGGGATCGAGTGTAGGTTTTTTCAGAAGGGGTGCAACTCTCGCTCTCTTGAAGACGGAAGGGACGTAGCCAGCGGTCAAGGATGAGTTGATGAGCGAGGTGAGGTAAGGGAGAAGGTCTCCGGAAATGGTCTGGAGAAGAGAGGAGGGGATAGGGTCAAGCGGGCAGGTTGTTGGGCGGCCGGCCGTCACAAGACGCGAGATTTCATCTGGAGAGAGAGGGGAGAAAGAGGTCAAAGCACAGGGTAGGGCAGTGTGAGCAGAACCAGCGGTGTCGTTTGACTTAGCAAACGAGGATCGGATGTCGTCGACCTTCTTTTCAAAATGGTTGACGAAGTCATCAGCAGAGAGGGAGGAGGGGGGAGGAGGGGGAGGAGGATTCAGGAGGGAGGAGAAGGTGGCAAAGAGCTTCCTAGGGTTAGAGGCAGATGCTTGGAATTTAGAGTGGTAGAAATTGGCTTTAGCAGCAGAGACAGAAGAGGAGAATGTAGAGAGGAGGGAGTGAAAGGATGCCAGGTCCGCAGGGAGGCGAGTTTTCCTCCATTTCCGCTCGGCTGCCCGGAGCCCTGTTCTGTGAGCTCGCAATGAGTCGTCGAGCCACGGTACCACCAGTGCCGGCACCACGCACTAGGCCTAATGTGCGTATCCAGGGTCCAGTATGCCCTGTTCCTTCTCCCCGCACTAGCCTTGAGATGCGTGTCTCCAGCCCGGTACCACCAGTTCCGGCACCACGCACCAGGCCTACAGTGCGCCTCATCCGGCCAGAGCCATCCGTCTCCCCAGTGCCATCTGAGCCATCCGTCTCCCCAGCGCCATCTGAGCCATCCGTCTCCCCAGCGCCATCTGAGCCATCCGTCTCCCCAGCGCCATCTGAGCCATCCGTCTCCCCAGCGCCGTCTGAGCCATCCGTCTGCCCAGCGCCGTCTGAGCCATCCGTCTGCCCAGCGCCGTCTGAGCCATCCGTCTGCCCAGCGCCGTCTGAGCCATCCGTCTGCCCAGTGCCGTCTGAGCCATCCGTCTGTCCCGAGCCATTAGAGCCGCCCGTCTGTCCCGAGCCGTCAGAGCCGTTCGTCAGTCAGGAGCTGCTAGAGCCATTCGTCAGACAGGATCTGCCAGAGCCGCCAACCAGACAGGATCTGCCAGAGCCGCCAACCAGACAGGATCTGCCAGAGCCGCCAACCAGACAGGATCTGCCAGAGCCGCCAACCAGACAGGATCTGCCAGAGCCGCCAACCAGACAGGATCTGCCAGAGCCGCCAGCCAGCCATGAGCGTCCAGAGCCGCCAGCCAGCCATGAGCGTCCAGAGCCGTCAGCCTGCCATGAGCGTCCAGAGCCGTCAGCCTGCCATGAGCGTCCAGAGCCGTCAGCCTGCCATGAGCGTCCAGAGCCGTCAGCCGGCCATGAGCGTCCAGAGCCGTCAGCCAGCCATGAGCGTCCAGAGCCGTCAGCCAGCCATGAGCGTCCAGAGCCGTCAGCCAGCCATGAGCGTCCAGAGCCGCCCGCCAGCCATGAGCGTCCAGAGCCGCCCGCCAGCCATGAGCGTCCAGAGCCGCCCGCCAGCCATGGGCGTCCAGAGTCGCCCGCCAGCCATGGGCAGCCAGAGTCGCCCGCCAGACATGGGCAGCCAGAGTCGCCCGCCAGCCATGGGCAGCCAGAGTCGCCCGCCAGCCATGGGCAGCCAGAGTCGCCCGCCAGCCATGGGCAGCCAGAGTCGCCCGCCAGCCATGAGCAGCCAGTCAGCCGGGATCGGCTGAATCCGCCAGTCAGCCAGGATCTACCAGAGACACCGAAGCGGATATTGACAATGCTGGAGTGGGGGCCACGTCCCGCACCCGAGCCGCCGCCATATTAGGGCCCACCCCGGACCCTCCCTTTATATGTCAGGTTTTGCGGCCGGAGTCCGCACCTTTTGGGGGGGGGTACTGTCACGCCCTGGCCTTAGTATTATTTGTTTTCTTTATTATTTTAGTTAGGTCAGGGTGTGACATGGGGTATGTGTGTGTTTTGGGTGATTATATGGTATAGGGGGTGTTGGTTGTAGTGTATGGGTTTGTGTTGAGTGTATGTGTCTAGGTATGTCTATGGTTGAGTGTAGGTGTTTAGGAAAGTCTATGGTTGCCTGATTTGGTTCTCAATCAGAGACAGCTGGTTATTGTTGTCTCTGATTGGGAGCCATATTTAAGGTAGCCATAGGCTTTAGGTGTTTGTGGGTAATTGTCTATGTTGAACGTTTGTAGCCTGTTTGTGTGCACTACGTTTATAGCTTCACGGTCGTTTGTTGTTTTTGTATAGTTTGTATAAGTGTTTCATTTCGTGTTTCATCTTCGTCGTTCTAATAAAAGAAGATGTATTCATATCCCGCTGCGCCTTGGTCCGTCTCTCCTCCACACGATCGTGACAGCTACTCACCTACGGTTTCACGGAATCCAGTGGGTTGCTTTAGCATTAGCTAGCCTAGGATGACAATGGAATAAGGCAGTTTATATAAAAACTAGCATGATTTAAATGTTGTCAATTTGCCGTTTTGTGTGGTGAATTATTATCAATGGTGAGAAGTACTTAAGTAAAAAAAACTTTCAAGTACTGCTTGGTGTCTGTGCTTTTTGACTACTTTTATTTTAACTTCATTACATTCCTAAAGAAAATCATGTACTTTTTACTCCATACATTTTCCCTGACACCCAAAAGTACTCGTTACATTTTGAATTCTTAGCAGGACAGGAAATTGGTCCAATACACGCACTTATCTAGAGAACATCCCTGGTCATCCCTACTACCTCTAATCTGGCGGATTCACTAAACACAAATGCTTTGTTTGTAAATTATGTCTGAGTGTTGGAGTGTGCCCATGGCTACCCGCAAATTTAAAAAACAAGAAAATGGTGCCGTGTGGTTTTCTTAATATAAGGCATTTGAAATGATTTATACTTTTCCTTTTGATAATTAAGTACATTTTATCAATTACATTTACTTTTGATACTTAAGTATATTTAAAAATAAATACTTTTAGACTTTTACTCAATAAGTATTTTACTGGGTGACTTTCACTTTTTACTTTTCTTTTCTTTTACTCAAGTATGACATTGGGTACTTTTTCCACCACTGATTATTATGAGAACAACGACAACTTCAGTTCCTGGACTGAGCTACATGTTCATACCGGTTTGACTCGTAGTTCAACAAGGTGCACATGTGTTGACCTTTGTTCGTTATGACTAGATAGAGCCTTTGGAGTCTTTGAATGGAAGTCCTAGTCAATATCTAAAGAAATATACAATCCAAAGGCGGAAAAAAACTAAAAAGTAATCCCAACATAATCCCAGGTATAAAGTCATTAATCCAAAGAAAATAGATGTCTCTGATCTTTTGGCCAAGTTAACCTCCCTTTTCATGTAAGAAAGTCATGACCATCATGCTTTTAAGGAAAGAGGATAATTTTGTACATGTATTAAACTGCAAGTTTATGTGTAGCTGCAGCCCAATATATATGGGTAGCTGCAGTCCGATATGGCGACCGGAGAATGGGTGAGTGGTTGTGTCGAATGGAAAGTGAATCAGCTAATTGGGTAGATTTGCTGCCACTCAATACCGTTTTGCTTGGTTGCTTTGACTACACTACAAGTCGATAAGCCGACAACCAGTGCTTTGGTTTTGTGCCTGCCGACTTGAAATGCTTTCCACTGGGTATCATGGTTGTGTCGCCGGCGGTAGCTACGTAGCCGTTTTTTCTCTCACATAATTTATTTTCTAGTAGGATAGCAGCCTACACAAGAATGAACTAATATTGATAACCATCTAGATGTCACCTTGATACTATAATACATACAGTCTACAACTCAATCGGGAGGTTGGGAACGGCAACAACATGGCAATAACGCCGGGACACAGTGCCCTTCGCTCCCGTTTGACAAGACCTACTGTACTGTTCAGTAATGAAGTAGGTTTAAAAACAGACGTCCAAACTCTCGCTGTATGGTAGTTGCATGGTAAGAAATGGAAGAAAAAAAACACAGCTCAATCAAAACCATCTAACCTATAGCAGGGCGCTTTCAACACACCTACTCCATTCCACACTCCCACTACTTTCCTTTCGACACACCCACTCGCCCATACTCCGGTCACCATATTGGGATGCAGCTACCCCAAATCCAGTCCCCTTGTTTAGAGTGTTCGGGCTCCTCACCGGGATAATTTGTATGTAGAAAAACTGAGAATCTCAATTCTGTTGACTTTTTAAAAGGCGATTCCACTTTTCGATATTAAATAAAGAAAAATGATGCTGACATTATCTAAAATAATATTTCCAATAACATTTTGGTTAAAATTATGTGATTATTTTTACATATTGGACCATGCATATAGCCTATGCATAGTCTATATTATCAGATGCTATTAGCAATAAGCATTATCACCTGTAGCACAACTGATGAAGCATAGTGGCTATAAAATTTACATTTATAGGGTTTGTCCATCTGCATTTACCCCATTGAACACAACATCCAGATTGTTTTTATTATTAATAATTACAATTTAGAATTATTATTCACTTTTTTTATATTACAAAGTATGTCATTGCTCCTTTAAGACAACATTCCCCTTGAAATTTATGTTGTAAATCTGCATTTGTAAAACGATGCCACATGCACAATTGATGGAGTAGAGAAATATACGTGGTAGCAATGTAAAACTGGGATCCCCCGCTTTTGGGAAAACTGGGATCCACACCGGTTGAGAGTCACACCGGTTGAGAGTCCTGTAAGTGCCCTCCAGCCCATCAATCAATCTTCCCGTATCGTTGGCACAGTGTTTTGGGATGTAGATATGGACATCCGCCAGGCTCTGGAGAGGGAACCCGCTCCTGCTACCTGCCCTCCAGAACGCATCTACATCCCCACGGGGGTGAGAGATCGGCTGTTGACCTGGGCACACACATCTCTCGCCACTGGACACCCAGGTATCACCCGCACTATCCAATCCCTCTCCGAGAAGTACTGGTGGCCCACCTTGGCGCAGGACGTCGCCCACTATGTCAACTCCATATGCATCCAAATCTCCCTGGCACGCTCCAACAGGGAAACTACTTCCCCTTCTTGTGCCTCAGCGGCCTGGGTCACATCTGTCCATGGACTTTGTAACTGATTTCCCCTTTTCTGATGGTTTAACCACTATTATGGTTGTTGTTGACAAATTCTCTAAATCCTGCCATTTTATCCCTGTCTCTGGTCTACCTACTGCTCTCCAGGTCGCTGAGGCACTATTTCTAAGTCTTCCGGTACTATGGCCTTCCGGAGTACATCATTTCCAACCGTGGTCCCCAGTTCACGTTGCGGCTCTGGAAAGCCTTTATGGAGGAGCTGGGGGTCACGGTCAGCCTCACATCCGGGTACCGGCCTCAGTCCAACGGGCTGTTGGAGAGGACCAACCAGGAGCTGGTGAGGTCACTGGGAGTGGGCCCGGGTCCTTCCCTGGGCCCACAATGGCCAGAACTCACTTTCGACACTCCTCCACCGGGCTGACTCCCTTCCAGTGAGTCCTGGGATATCAGCAGGCCCATGCCAGACTGAGGCTCCTGCCTTGACCGAGCCGTCAGAAGGATCAGGCGGACAGCCACTGCAGTGAGGCTCCAGTGTTCCTGGTGATCGCGTCTGGCTCTACACCAGGTCTACACCAGGAACCTCCCGCTCTGCCTGCCCTGCTGGAAGCTGAGCCTCCGGTTTGTGCAGCCTTTCAAGGTCCTCCTGGTTAACCTATTGTCTCAAACTCCCCACCAATTACCTGATCTCACCCCCCTTTCATGTTTCGCTCCTGGCTGTTCCAGGTCCCCTGGCTGATGCCATCCACCACGACACCCCTCCACCACAACACCCCTCCACCTCCCCTGAACCCCGCCTATGCTGTTTGGGCCCTCCTGGACTCCCAACATCATGGGGTCGGCTCCAGTACCTAGTGGACTGGGAGGGGTACGGCCCTTAGGAGCGCTATTGAGTCCCGGTGGCGGACATCCTGGACCCCAACATCATCAGGGAAATCCATCTCCGCCATCCGGACCAGCCCGCTCCTCGCCCTCAGTTCTCATGTTTGTTCATTTGTATTGTTTTATTGTTAAACCCACCTTCTGCACCAGCTTCCTGATTCAAGGCCCCATGCTTAGGGGTCTGGGGTCCTACCTGGGATGATTTTTATATAGAAGGACTGAGATGATCAGTTCTGGTGACTTTTTAAAAGGACATTCTACTCCAAAATGAATAAAAATGAAAGGATACTGCCACCATCTCAAATAAATTTCCACCTCCAGAAACGAGCCCAAAAACATATTGGTAAAAATTATGTAAATTACAAAAAAAATATTGATGTAGCCTATGCATGTTCTATTATCAGATGTGCTATTAGCAATAAGCATGATTACATGTAGCCCAACTGATGCAGCAAGGTGGCTATACAATTTACATGAGCTGAATCATGTCAATATACATTTTACTGTGAGCTCGATCATTTGGCTCCATTCACCTAAAAGGCCAAAACTGCTTTCAAAATACATTTGCCACAACTGCTTTCAAGGGTGTTTTTACGCAATTGCATTAAGAATTGCTGTGCATTGACTTCTTGTCAGAATGCATGTTTTCCCTCCCTATCACTTTCGTAACTTGAATGCGCCTAAAGATGAACATTTCTCTCATATAGAACACACAACAACAAGCTGACAACAAGCTAACAATCCTGACCTGAGTGAAGTAGAGGCTTTGAATTACTTTGCCAGCAGCTACAGTAGGCTACACACCGCTATTTGAGACTATTTATAGACTATTTAATTCCCTTCATCTGAGTTTAAGCAACAATCATGCATGTCAGTTCCATGCACACAGTTTAACAAAGGATATAAAATATTTGGGAATATACACAAAATATACACAACATGACCAAAAGTATGTGGACCCCTGCCGGTCGAACATCCAATTTTCAAAACTCATTAGTATTAATATGGAGTTGGTCTCTCCCTTAACACTATAACAGCCTCCACTCTTCTGGAAAGACTTTCCACTAGATGTTGGAACATTGCTGCGGGGACTTGCTTCCATTCAGCCATAAGAGCATTAGTGAGGTCGGGTACTGATGTTGGGCGATCAGGCCTGGCTCGCAGTTGGCGTTCCAATTCATCCCAAAGATGTTCAATGTGGTTGAGGTCAGGGCTCTGTGCAGGCCAGTCAAGTTCTTCCACACCGATCTCGACAAACCATTTCTGTATGTACCTCGCTTTGTGCACGGGGGCAATGTCATGCTGAAACAAGAAAGAGACTTCCCCAAAATGTTGCTACAAAGTTGGAAGCACATAATTGTCTAGAATGTCATTGTATGCTGTAGCATACTTCACTGGAACTAAGGGGCCTAGCCCAGACCATTATTCCTCCTCTACCAAACTTTACAGTTGACACTATGCATTCGGGCAGGTAGTGCTCTCCTTGCATCCGCAAAACTCAGATTCGTCCGTCGGATTGCCAGATGTAGCGTGATTCAGCACTCCAAAGAACATGTTTCCACTGATCCAGAGTCCAATGGCGGCGAGCATTACACCACTACAGCCAACACTTGGTATTGCGCATGGTGATCTTAGGCTTGTGTGCAGCTTCTAAAGCATGGAAATACATTGCATGATGCTCAGGACAAACAGTTTTTGTGCTGACGATGCTTCCAGAGGCAGTTTGGAACTCGGTAGTGAGTGTTGCAACCAAGGACAGACGTTATGTGCTTCAGCACTCAGCATTCCAGTGCTGTGAGCTTGTGTGGCCTACCAATTCGCGGCTGAGCCGTTGTTGCTCCTAGACGTTTCCACTTCACAATAACAGCACTTACAGTTGACTGGGGCAGCTGTAGCACGGTAGAAATTTGACGAACTGACTTGTTCGAAAGCTGGCATCCTATGACGGTGCCACTTTGAAAGTCACTGAGCTCTTCAGAAAGGTCATTCTACTGCCAATGTTTGTCAATGGAGATTGCATGGCGGTGTGCACGATTTTATACACCTGTCAGCTATGGCTGAAATATCTGAATCCACAAATGTTAAGGGGTGTCCACATACTTTTGTGTATTTTGTAGAACAGACATGCTTCTGTAGGCTTCTTTCATTTCCAGCCCACATCCCCCCAGAGATTTTTTTCGCGGATCTACACTAATCTCAAAAAGACCTCTCCAGAATCCATATGATGGAAATACATCGCAGTGACCGAGAACTTTAACTCTTGACCAAAGCAGTGTGGAGTATGGGAGAAAAGAGGCCTAAATTCCCTCTTAGTAGCAAACAATACTATGCTGAATCTCAAACCAGTCCCTTCCCTTTCCCCTTCCCCTCGGCCCTCCATTTGTGCATTCACCAGTGCCTATGCCATATGCACAAGTGTCCCAAAGCTGAGGGAGTGAAAATTATCTAGGGTGTAGGGGCTAATTAAAGGCTCTGCGTGGTGAGTCTGACATCTGCAGTGGCCGTAAAGCATTTACTGTGATGCGGCCTCCGTAGAAGTCGGAGCATTCATACTTAATTTGCTTCGGGAAGCTGTCATACCCCGTCCAATAAATTGGTCTGCACCGCAACACTCCTAGTGATTAAGGGCTAAACTTTATAGCCATCCAACTAATTACAAGCAACTGGCTAAACGAAAAGACAAGACCTTACCTCTTCTGAAATGTTGGAGTCCGTTTCCCGGTGCTTGACATAGGAGCTCAGCCAAGATAGCATGAAGTAAAAAGACTGCACTGTTTTCCCACCTGCATCTCCATCCCGAATCTCTCCCTATTGCCGGAGTATAATGCTTGTATGGATGTCAACCCCAATACATGTTCATGTCATCATCAATCATCTACATTACAATTAAAACTCTGACTACCACCACCGATTTCTGTCTGCTAGCTAAGCTACCAGTTTATACGAATGGGAATCAGCATTTAGCGATCACTTTTTCTAAACCTGAAAACCTGAAAAGGGACAACTTCTAAATGTTATGAAGCAAAATCAGCCAAATATATCAACATCTGATTTTAATTACCACATTGTGGGCCTGTTACAATAGATCAATCATAACGGATTTGACAAATATCCACTTTGTTAGATGAGATTTGTTGAATGTGCGCCAATCCAGCATCCTAATATACCCCACGGTTTGCATTCCATTTACCTCTTTACCACATTTGTCGCAATTACATCACCAATCTCTTTCCAGGAGTTCAAACCCATTTTCCTATCTTTAACATGCCTACACTGGGTATGTTAAAGATGTTTAATTAAATTTTAATGTTATACTTTTATAGTAACGCATGTTCAGAGCTCAATTATTACTCTATCAAGCCGTACAGAAAGTTAGACCTTGAGGCTATTTTTGGGGACGACCCGTTTGTAGACGAGCAAAGTTAAAAAATATATAATGTTTACATGTTCTTTAGATGCTTAAATTAGATTGTATCAACATATCATCACATTTTTTAAAGTTTTCTTTGTTTTAAAGACAGAATGAATTCACAGCCCAAAATGCACCCATTCCAAACTGTAACACACACATACTAAATAATGGGGATGGCCAGAGTCACCTGGGCGTTATTGGATTAGCTGCGAGGATTATGATTAATTGAGGTGGCAATGGAGGATCATGCTCCTTCTTGACAGCGCTCCCAGCTCTAATAACTCCCCATGGTCAGCTAACGACATGCATTATTTATCATAACATATGCCAAATGTTGGATGGCCTTTCTTGACATCCTGTAGCACACTGACCAACATGATATGAAGAGGTCAGTTGTGTTCATCAGATTTCTCTGCTTGTTTTGAAGCATTATGTAGGCTTGATGCAAGTTTTCAGTGATGCAATTTTGGTTAAATCTGTCCCTGAACCAAGCAGAAAGTAACTGGGAATGTTAACAGTGGTGCTTAACTCGTATACCCTGCTTTCAAACGGACACCTTTAACTTGAATGAAATGCATTTCCTTTTGACAATTCTGAAACATATGAACCACATAATGTAGTGAGGGAACCACAGAGGACAGAACAGCCTCTCTCATCTAACCAAGTAATATGATTGCCAATTCATTTTAGTGCATTGGATGACAAATTAGAATGCAATTAAAGGACATAACTATAATTATGAGCGACTCAGCACAACTTGGACAACGCAAGCAATGAGGAATGATGTCAGACGCAATCACGACGAGTGCCTTATTTTTCCATCATATTGATTTGTTCGACAGCCCATCATTACCAGGTCCATATATTCCCCAAAAGTAATGTTTGTTTCAAAAGGTCAAGACTATTCACCTTTCATGTGTAACAAACAATGCCCAGCCTTACTGATTTGTTATACTGTCATTAACAATATTGGAGAAGTTTCCATGCGCAAACGAGGTAAAATAGCAACCGCTTAAGAAATGCATTTACTATTAACTAAACATGTGCATAGTAACATATGGAGTAAAAATGTTTCAAATTAAAATACACATATAGATCTGCTAGGCTACACATTGCAGATCACAAACGTTCAACCAGCTGATTTTACCCACTGATCCAATAAAGATCTACAATAGTCGTGGTACAGTGCAGTAGGCACATATGTAACCTCAATAACTGGCATTGTGGGTACTGAGGTTCATGTGTTTCAGATAATTTTGTGCTCAATAGAAAGTAATGGTAAATAATGTATTGGGTAATTTTCGAGTCAATTGTATTATAAATAAGAATAGAATATGTTTCTAAACACTTCTACATTAATGTGGATGCTACCATGATTACAGATAATCCTGAATGAATCGTGAATAATGATGAGTGAGGGCCACCCACCAAAGAATTTCTGGCTATGCCCCTGCCCAAGACGTGCAACCTCTCACCATTACAATAAAAGGGGAAGTTGCCATATGATATTTGTGCGCCTGTAACTTTCTCACTCATCATTATTCACGATTCATTCAGGAGTATCCGTAATGATGGTAGCATCCACATTTAATGTACACTGAACAAAAATACACAACATGTAAAGTGTTGGTCTGTCACACCCTGACCATAGAGAGCTTTTTATTCTCTATGTTGGTTAGGTCGGGGTGTGACTAGGGTGGGTCATCTAGGGGATTATGTTTCTGTTGGCCAGGCATGGTTCCCAATCAGAGGCAGCTGTTTGTCGTTGTCTCTGATTGGGGATCATATTTAGGCAGCCATTTCCCCTTTGTGCTTTGTGTGATCTTGACTATGTATAGTTGGCTGTTAGCACTATTGTTAGCTTCACGTTTCGTTTTGAGATTTATTGTTTTTGTTTTGCTGTGAGTTTCACCGAGAAATAAAAAGATGTGGAACCCAGATCACGCTGCGCTTTGGTCCACTCATTATAACGAACGTGACATGGTCACATGTTTTATGAGATAAAAAAATCTGTCTGTCTGTAATGAAGCCCTTTTTTGGGGGAAAACTCATTCTGATTGGTTGGGCCTAGCTCCCCAGTGGGTGGGCCTGGCTGCCAAGTGGGTGGGCCTATATCCTCCCAGGCCCACCCACGGCAGCACCCATGCCCAGTCATGTGAAATTCATATATGAGATGTCCATATATGAGATGTTTCTACAACTTGATTGGAGTCCACCTGTGGTGAATTCAATTGACTGGACATGAGTTTGAAAGGCACACATCTGTCTATATAATGTCTCACAGTTGACAGTGCATGTCAGAGCAAAAACCAAGCCATGAGGTCGAATGAATTGGCCGTAGACAGGATTGTGTCGATGCACAGATCTGCGGAAAGGTACCAAAACATTTCTGCAGCATTGAAGGTCCCCAAGAACACAGTGGCCTCATCATTCTTAAATGGAAGAAGTTTGGAACTACCAAGACTCTTCCTAGAGCTGGCCATCCGGTCAAACTCAGCAATCAGGGGAGAAGGGCCTTGGTCAGGGAGGTGACCAAGAGCCCGATGGTCACTGTGACAGAGCTCCAGAGTTCCTCTGTGGAGATGCGAGTACCTTCCAGAAGTACAACCGTCTCTGCAGTACTCTACCAATCAGGCCTTTATTGTAGAGTGGCCAGACGGAAGCAACTGCAGCATAGTGGTGGCAGCTGTGGGGATGTTTGTGGGGATGTGGGGATGTTTTTCAGCGGCAGGGACTGGGAAACTAGTCAGGATCGAGGCAAAGATGAACTGAGCAAAGAACAGAGAGAACCTTGATGAAAACCTGCTCCAGAGCGCTCAGGCCTCAGACTGGGGTGAAGGTTCTTCTTCCAACAGGACAAGCACACAGCCAAGATAACACAGAAGTGGCTTTGACATTGAGTGTCCCAGCCAGAGCCCGGACTTGAACCCGATCAAACATCTCTGGAGAGACGTGAAAATAGCTGTGCAGCGACACTCCCCATCCAACTTCACAGATTTTCGAGGATCTGCAGAAAAGAATAGGAGAAACTTCCCAAATACAGATGTGCCAAGCTTGTAGCGTCATACCCAAAACGACTCGAGGCTGTAATCACTGCCAAAGGTGCTTCAACATAGTTCCGAGTGAAGGGTCTGAACACTTATGTAAATGTGATATTTCAAAAATATATATATATAAATATGGAAAAATGTCAAAAAAAACAGTTTTTGCTCCGTCATTATGGAGGTATTGTGTGTAGATTTATGAGGGGGGGAAACAATACTTTAGGATAAGGCTGTAACGTAAAACAAAATGTGGAAAAAGTGAAGGGGTCTGAATACTTTCCGAATGCACACTCTTGGCATTCTCTCAACCAGTTTCATGAGGTAGTCACCTGGAATGCATTTCAATTAACAGGTGTGCCTTGTTAAAAGCTAATTTGTGGAATTTCTTAATGTGTTTGACCCAATCAGTTGTGTTGTAACAAGGTAGGGTTGGTATACAGAAGATAGCCCTATTTGTTAGTGAAGTCCAAAGAAAAGATGGCAGAAATGCATGTTCTGTTTGAAACCGACGCCGTGTCGGGTGAAGATGAGAGCACAGAGAGTGAGTGGGTTACAGTGGCGAAAAATAAAGTAAACAAGAGAAGTTCTGGTGAAATCCAAGCCTAGACTAAACTCACTTTTAGTCGAGTGAGGGTTATGGAACAATGCTACCCGGGACACTCATTTGACGTCTCAAGGAATATCTGGGATGCGTTGGAGGACGATGTGGGGTCGGTGAGCATCACAAGTGGTCTTATTTAGGTTTTAGTGTATGGATCTTCGAAGCAAGTTGCCTATCAAGGGGGTTATCTCTGGCGTGGTGCATTATGTAAATACAGATGATATAACTGAAGACCTAGATGGAGTGCATGTTGACTGACCGGAATGATGAATGGAGTAAAGAAATTAACTTAATCCATACTATTGTTCTTTGATGAAGAACTTTTATGCACAAGCCCCTTCAGTGGCTGCTGCCCTTCAGTGATGCTGCCACCACTATGCTTCACTCTGGGGATGGTGTTCTCGGGTTAATGAGAGGTGTTGGGTTTGCGCCAGACATAGTGTTTTCCTTGATGGCCAAAAAGCAAATTTTTTGTCTCATCTGACCAGAGTACCTTCTTCCATATGTTTGGGGAGTCTCCCACATGCCTTTTGGTGAACACCAAACGTGTTTGCTTATTTTTTTCTTTAACCTCTCTGGGATCGCGGGACGCTAGCGTCCCAACAGCCTGTTAAAATGTCTCATCTGACAGATTCAAAAAAAAATCTATAAAATCAAACTTTATTAAATTACACATATAAGATACCAAATTAAAGCTACACTCGTTGTGAATCCAGCCAACATGTCAGATTTCAAAAAGGCTTTTCGGCGAAAGCATAAGATGCTATTATCTGATGATAGTACAGAAGCTACACTCTCTTTTTTGACAATTTCAACCATGCCGGCGCTACTCAAAACGCAGAAATAAAATATAAAACATGCATTACCTTTGACGAGATTCTTTTGTTGGCACTCCAATATGTCCCATAAACATCACAAATGGTCCTTTAGTTCGATTAATTCCGTCCATATATATCCAAATTGTCCATTTATTTGGCGCCGTTGTACCAGGAGAAATAGCGTTCAATTTGCGCAAAATCACGACAAAATATCTAAAAAATTACCTCTAAACTTTGCCAAAACATTTCAAAGTACTTTTGTAATACAACTTAAGGTATTTGTAAACGTTAATAATCGATCAAATTGAAGACGGGTCAATCTGTTTTCAATACAGGATATCAACAAACTCACGGTACTTTTCAAGTCTTGCTCAACTCTCAAACATAAACAAACGACGTCACTCCACTTCCGGGTCGATATCTTTCTCAGTTCACTAAGGAAAAACCTTAACCTTTTTTCATACAATGGCGACATCCAGTGGAAGCAGTAGAAACTGCGTGGATAGTAATTAGAATTCTGGTGTGCCCATGAAAACCCATTGAACATACAGGAACTTAACAATAAAAAAGTTAGTCCTCAGGGTTTTGACTGCTATATAAGTTCTGTTATACTTACAGATATGATTCAAACAGTTTTAGAAACTTCAGAGTGTTTTCTATCCAAATCTACTAATAATATGCATATCTTATATTCTGGGGATGAGTAGCACGAAGTTGAAATTGCGCACGCTATTTTTCCCAAAGTGAAAACTCTGCACCCTATCCTCAAGAATTAAGCAATGGATTTTTTCTTCCTTAAAGCCCAGCTCTGTGGAGTGTACTGCTTAAAGTGGTCTTATGGACAGACACTCCAAGCTTTGCAGCTCCTTCAGGGTTATCTTTGGTCTCTTTGTTGCCTCTCCGATTAATGCCCTCCTTGCCTGGTCAATGAGTTTTGGTGGGCGTACCTCTCTTGGCAGGTTTGTTGTGGTGCCATATTCTTTAAATTTTTTTAATATTGGATTTAAATGGTGCTCTGTGAGATGTTCAAAGTTTCGGATATTTTTTTATAATCCAACCCTGATCTGTAATTCTCCACAACTTTGTCACTGACATGTTTGGAGAGCTCCTTGGTCTTCATGGTGTCACTGCTTGGTGATGCCCCTTGCTTAGTGGTGTTGCAGACTCTGGTGCCTTTCAGAACAGGTGTATATATACTGAGATCATGTGACAGATCATGTGACACTTAGATTGCACACAGGTGGACTTTATTTAACTAATTATGTTACTTCTGAAGGTAATTGGTTGCACCAGATCTTATTTAGGGGCTTCACAGCAAAGGGGGTGAATACATATGCACGCACGACTTTAAAAAACATTTCTTTTCTTTTTTCTTTAAACAAGTAATTTTTTTCATCTCACTTCACCAATTTGGACTATTTTGTGTATGTCCCTTACATGAAATCCAAATAAAAATACATTTAAATTACAGGTTGTAATGCAAAAAAATAGGAAAATAGCGAAGGGGGATGAATACTTTTGCAAGGCTCTGTATATAGTCTTAATTCATTCCTACTTAGATTTATGTGTATTGGGTATCTGTTGTGTAATTTGTTAGATATTACTTGTTAGATATTAATGTGCTGTCGGAGCTAGAAGCACAAGCATTTCACTACACCCGCAATAACATCTGCTAATCACGTGTATGTGCCCAATAAAATTTTATTTTATTTGACACACGCACAGACCAATATTAATCCATTCTAATTTAGTGTTTGTTCTCCACGGATCAGTCTGGCCTAACCTTAACTCTGTAGTTGGAATATGTTTGCAATAGAATAGATTTCATGCCCCTCTTTTCAATATATAAAACTTGTTATTTTGGGACACTTTTTCGGGTTTGAACGTGTGAACTTAATGTGACCTCATCACAATCTCAGTGCCTTCACAACGGACTCCCTGGAATGCACCCAGCATCTTCCCGCATCCTGGGCTTCTTACCCTGTGGCAGGTGGATCTGTACCTGGGAGACTAAGAAACATTGCTGCTCTGTCAGAATTGCAACCATCTTCCACCACCTGGTCTCCTTATGTTTTTCATGTACCTAGGGGAGTCTTGCCTCATGCTTCCTGAGCTCATGCGGAGACAAAGGGGCTGCACCTGGGAACAAGAACTGCACCTGGGCTAACTCATCAAACCCTGCAAATGGAACAACTCAAATGTCAGCATGTCGGGCTAAGGTTTGAGGTTTGGTCTGTCAGCAACCATTCATCTCCCCCCCCAGTCCCACCTCCTTCATAGTAATGGCAGTCATACAGTTGAAAAGAGAATGGTATTATGTTTATTTTGAGCAGTAAATACTATTACATTTATACTGTAACAATACTATTACAAGACTAAATACACCATTTTTTGTTCTGTGCAAGTTCCCCTTTTTTCTAGCTGTACTTATTATGTTTCATCAGTTGAATGGTTTACATTTTTTGTCATTGTCATAAAACCAAAATATCCCCAATCCCTGTCGTATAAAATGCCATAATCCTAATAATGCAAGGAAGATACAAGGAAATAATAATGACTAACATATCAGTGGTACAGTATATCCTTACTTAACACAGTCTCCCCTAACCGGAGTGTGTACTGTACTCACACTAAGGATGTGTAAAGTACAAGACCAGCAGATTTCTAAAAAACATACCCGCAAAGTTCTGGGGATAGAGTTTTGCACAGTTTTAAAATGTGTGTTTTTAATGTATCGCTGCTGATAAAAGGCAAAGGAAAACTATGTCTCAGTCTTCACAGGAACCCAAGCAATTATACCTGCAGTATGATAACCTGTATTTTGGGTGGGGTGTGAAATGAAATCATTAGAAGACATATTTCTCGAAGACGTGCACTCAAAGACTTGCTGGTAACAGACACAATTATTCCACTCCAACCTCTGCCGCAACTCTTGTTGAAACATGTACAAGTTTTATTAATGAAAGAAAATACTGAAGTGGTGGTTAAACTGGTATTGCTGAGCTAGTAGCATGGTAATACTAGTGGTAGTAGTAGTAGTAGTACTTTTAGTAAGGGAAAGCTAAGTAGAAAGGGTAGTAATGATGAAACATATTGGAAGAGTATGAGTATCTGTGTAGTAAATTGACCACATCCACAGGCAAAAATCTGTAAAAAGAGAGATTATAAACAAATCTACTGCAGATATTCAACTCTGTGCTCGAAGTGCAACAATCCCCATACAATTTAGCTTTATGTAGCTTCACTTTAAAAACTCAGTTGGAGCAACAGTCTTGAATTCGTAACTGGGTCAACATGAGTTTTTGTTTGAGGGCACTTCATCACTCTGTGGGGAGCGTGTCAATGATGACCATGGGGCCCGTGTCAAATGATTTATAACGATGATAATACTAATAATACAATTTTATTGGAAAAGGTGGGATTTAAGTAGGTCAACCTGAACAGAGTTATCCAGTGTCAGACAAAGGGGGGCCTTCGGAGAGTACATACACTCACACACTCATCCATCAAATGCATTCACCCTTAAATTAAGCTTCTGTCTTCTGCTGTTGCAATATAATATAGGGGCTCGATTCAATCCGTATCGCCGAAGTTCAACGCTATATTGCACTTGAAATTTAAAGCAAATTTCCGATTGAGCCGACATATGCAGCGTTTACCATGAATTCTCCACGAACACGGGACACATTGCCTATAAATTCAAATTGCGCTATAGCGCTGAACTTCGGGGATATAGATTGAGTCGAGTCCTAGGTGCGGAAACGGCTATTGACTTGGCATGAATGCATTTTAGTGTCATGGATCCCCCCAGTACTGATGCTCATTCTGTTCACCAGTTCCGGAGGTCTACACCTCCCGGCTTCCTAGGCTTCACTGAACGGGACTCATTAATATCAACCCCGGACTGTCTTGTCTGATTACACACACCTGGTTCCCATTTCCCCTGATTAGTATGTTATATATGTGCCCTCTGTTCCCTCTGTCTTTGTTGGTTATTGTTCCCATGTCCGTTGGTGGTGTGAGTACTTATGCGTTGGTGCAGCTGTTATGCTGCATGCTATATATATTGTGTGTTACGGGTATCGCCCCGTGTCGGTCAACAAGGTTAACCCTCACTCTTTTGTTTGGGTACAGTCCGGTTTTTTGTATACGTGTCTGTTTTGGGTGTATTAAAAACCCATATTGTGTGTGTTCTCGCCTATCTCCAAAATACTTTATACCAGCTTGACATTTAGCCCTTTGAAACTTTTTAGTTTGAAGGTAGTACGCAGGTAAAATACCTATTTACTGGGGAAATGTAACACTAAAGTGGATATGGTAACCTGTATGTATACCCTGATGAATACAGCTTGTCTGTTGAAATTGTCTGTTGAAATGTCATCTGAGCTCCTACAGTGTGCGGCTCACCATTTATTTTCCAAGTGTTCTACTCCTCTAGCCAGCACCTCATCTAAACAGTTGTATGCTTCTTCGTCTCCTGAAAAACCTGTGTGTGGCAGACATTCAATACATTTAGAATACCATAAGTGTATTTTTCTGCACTTACTACATGCTTTTTTTAATCGAGTACTATTTTCTCGCTTTTATTCGGGGTGGCCCGTTGAACGATTTATTTCTTTGACCTGGACATTGCTAGAGTATTCTAAATACGTATTGGAAAATGAGTGATAGCGAACAATATGGTTAACAGGTGGTTTTGAACGACAGACTCTCTCCTCTTCTCACAGGGCAATAGCACATGTTAAAATACATTGAGAGAATGGTAATATGCTATTAATTAATAAAGACACAGATTCCTGTATTCACCACATGTTCTTTATCTGCGAAGGTGAAAGTAGACATGATGCTCCGTTTGACAACTAGTGCGAGACGAGATGCCTGTCTGGCAAGATCGTCCTGGCATGAGGGTGAAGGAAGTAGGGTAGCCCCTTCGAGATGCCCGGAGAGGGCGTGACAGGTAATGGTAGGCACCGGGGAGGGTGATGGTGGGTCTATCACACCTGCCCATGACCCAACCCTCGCTGCTTGGGAAGACTCACAAAAGGTGGAGTAGGTCCAGGAGGAAGAGGAGGTTGAATCAAGGAGTAATTCTTCTCTGACAGTCAGCTGTCCATGGGTGAGAGGAGGATAGTCTGTGATGACTGTTTGGCTGATATATACTTGTTAGTGATGTGGATGAGAGTATTTATTATGATTAGGAAATATGATTCGTATTGTCATGTTGATTTGTTTCAAAGCACATTCATGCATTACATTTGGTCAATAATAACAATATGCCACTGCAGGTGGGTCACTCCAATTCATGACACTGCGGCGCCCTGCTCTGGGAAATAAGATGTTATTTTTTTTCTGTTACACACTGTAAAAACAGTTTAACTTCTTGCAACTATAGGGGGTGCTGTTCCGCATTAGCATATTTGGGTCTCCAAATTAAACTGCCTCGTGCTAAATTCTTGATCGTACAATATGCATATTATTGTTATTATTGGATAGAAAACACCTTCTAGTTTCTATAGAAGTTGGAATTTTGTCTCTGAGTGGTACAGAACAATTTCTACAGCACTTTTCACGACAGGGTTCAGATTTCAGAAATTTTTACCCCTGATCTGGGGTCTGTTTTTAAGGCGACAGTGAATGCTATGAAGAAACCGACACTGCCTACGTCTTCCTCTGGGTGTCTGTACGTCATCACGTTTTGAATGAAATCGATGGGACATTCACAGCCATTATAAAAGACCAAAATGTATAGAGACCGCCCTTTCTCGTCGTGCGCCTGAAGCGTGAAGGCCATCGGACTTGCCTCGTTCCAAATCGTTTTTTAGAGAGTGATATTTCTCCGGTCATGTTTTCAGTCGTTATAGTTGTTAAAAACATCATAATGTAGTTAATTTGAACCGTTTTATAGCAATTTATATCCGTTTAGTGCGATTTTGAGGAATTTCTTTGTCGTGCCCTTTTTAGCTTTGGAAACGTTTCGGGGTGTCGGTCGTTGGTGGTGGACATTTCGAAGGACAGAGGACATCTATCGACCAAAAGACGTTTATAACATAGAAAGGATACATTGCCCAAGAATATGATGGAAGAACAGCTCAAAGTAAGCAATATTTAATATGATAAATCGTGTTTCTGTCGAAATATTTTAAACGCATATTTCGCCATTTTGTTTGGTATAGCTTCACTTGGCGAACCCTGTATTGAAAAGTAAGGATAATTTTAAAAATGTAAATCAGCGGTTGCATTAAGAACTAATTTGTCTTTCGATTGCTGTCAACCCTGTATTTTTTAGTCAAGTATATGATTAGCTTTCAATTAAACTAGATCACTCTGATAGATGACGTCAGACATATTGAGGCTTGATTTCCTAGTATTTTTATTGTGTAACCACGGTTTTGTATGGCTAAATATGCACCTTTTCGAACAAACTGTATATGTATGTTGTAAAATGATGTTACAGGAGTGTCATCGGAAGAATTCTGAGAAGGTTAGTGAAAAAATTAATATCTTTTGGCGGTGATTACGTTATAGCGCTCTTTGGCTGGAATCGATGCTCTGGTAACGTTTGCACATGTAGTATGCTAACTTATCGATTTATTGTGTTTTCGCTGAAAAACGCTTAGAAAATCTGAAATATGGTCTGAAATCACAAGAACTGGGTCTTTCCATTGCTATGCTTTGTCTATTTTTATGAAATGTTTTATGATGAGTAAATTGGTCATACACGTTGCTCTATCTAGTAATTCTAGTCGATTTGTGATGGTCGGTGCAATTGTAAACTGTGATTTCTACCTGAAATATGCACTTTTTTCTAACAAAAACTATCCTATACCATGAATATGTTATCAGACTGTCATCTGATGGTTTTTTTTATAGGTTATTGGCTATCAATATCTTAGTTGAGCCGAATTGGTGATAGCACCTGAAGGAGTAAGAAACTGATGGAGTTAGAATAGTGGTGTATTTTGCTAACGTGTTTAGCTAATAGATTTACATATTTTGTCTTCCCTGTAAAACATTTTAAAAATCTGAAATGGTGGCTTTATTCACAAGATCTGTATCTTTCATCTGGTGTCTTGGACTTGTGATTTAATGATATTTAGATGCTACTATCTACTTGTGAAGCTATGCTAGCTATGCTAATCAGTGTGTGGGGGGTGGGGGGTGCTCCCGGATCCGGGGTTAGTAGCCGTGAAAGGTTAATCGCCCAATGCCTAATAAAGTACTTATAGCTTGAACTGTTTACAGAAACGTGAGTACTGTTAACATGTAACCTGTCGTTGCCACAGGACCACACTTGTAAATCACATATGAAGTCAGATTATTAGCACAGTTTTGATTTTGCTCCTAAATGTTGGTGCAGTAAATAACTAAAGGAAGCTGCTAGCAAACTTTACTTAATATAAAAAAACATACTGCAATGTGATATTCTCTCATGGGTTCTGATGTTTTTTATTAGTTATTTTTCAAAATGTGTGTCAGTCTGTCTCTTGTGAAAACAGTGAACAACTTGTGAACATTTCTGAAATATAATATAATCTGATAATTTATTGAAACTGGCTATTTCTCTGGGGAAACCTGAAGATGTTATCTGTATATTTTCCACCACGCATTTAAATACTTTACTTTATTTTCCATTTGTTTATTTTTGTTGGGAGTTTACAGGTACAATTTCCATTCATATTGTCGTGCTGGTATAAAGGATTTTGGAGACAGGCGCAGGAATACACAATAGGGGTTTTTAATACACCCAAAACAAATACGTATACAAAAACACTGGACTGTACCCAAATAAAAGAGTGAGGGTAAACCCTGTTTAACGACACGGGACGACACCTGTAATACACAATATATAAAGCGCGCAGCATAACAGCTGCACCAACGCATAGGTACTCACACCACCAACGGACATGGGAACAATAATGGACAGCCCAATGGAAACCAAAGGGCACACTTATACAAGTACTAATCCGTGGGAATAGGGGACAGGTGTGCGTAATGAAAGTTCCGGAGGGATTCGTGACATACGTATTTTGGCTGCCACTCAAAAGAAAAACAAAAGTATGAAATACATCTGTATAAATGATCATATCAATCAAACAGGATTTTGTGATAGTAAAATTGGTATGAAAAGAAAAACAAACAAGAGGTAGGCCTACTCCCACAACTCCCCATCTCATACCCCCAGCCCAACATGTCTCCAACCCCCATGTTTTCCACCTTTTGCCTCTGTGCTGCCTGCCCACAGTAATCGTCTCTGATTGATTTCGATATTTAGAGATTTATAGATCATTGTTAAACAACATAGTAGATGCAAATCATTGAATATTTACATTCATGCACTTTAAAAATAATTGTGGTACTTTGTCCCAGAAGCAATTAACTGCAGGGCACTCCCACATCATATGAAGGAATGTGCATACTGTACCTGATTTAGAGGACACGGTGAACAGTTGGGAGTTGGGGCTAATTTAATCGTAAAACTTTTGCTTGGTGTTAAGTACAGTATGTGAACAAACTGAAGATATGTGACCGAACGGCTCAAATCGGTCTTAAGTAGCAACATTTGAAATTGTGTTTTTTACATTGGATAAAAGTACAGACTCAGAGCTACAAAATGGTATATCATACACTACAGTTGAGGAACAATGGGAAAGTCATTTTGCTTTGATGCAATTTTGAGAAAATGGCATTTGAATATTTTGGTACTACTATTGGAGAACCGTTCTTTGTCTACACCCATTCAGCATCATTCACGCCCTCTTAAGCTTTAGCCCCACCCATCTCTTTAAAGAAACAATAAAACTGGCCTTCTTTAGGCTACTTGAGTGTCTGGAGCATCAGCATTTGTGGGTTCAATTACAGGCTCAAAATGGCCAGAAACAAATAACTTTCTTCTGAAACGCGTCAGTCCATTCTTGTTCTGAGAAATTATGACTATTCCATGCGAGAAATTTTGAAGAAACTGAAGATCTCGTACAATTCTGTGTACTACTTCCGTCACAGAACAGGGAACACTGACTCTAACCAGAATAGAAAGAGGAGTGGGAGGCCCCGGTGCACAACTGAGCAAGAGGACAAGTACATTAGTGTCTAGTTTGAGAAACAGACGCCTCACAAGTCCTCAACTGGCAGCTTAATTAAATAGTACCCGCAAACACCAGTCTCAACGTTAACATTGAAGAGGCGACTCCGGGATGCTGGTCTTATAAAAATAATGTAGTTCTGTCTTGACTTTGGAGAGAGTAGTCACTACCTGGTCTGAAAAGAGTGTTTGTTGAAAACGTTGTTTACAACTTTTCCAGTTCTGATATCTTCTTTATTTGTGATTTATCAGGTTTATATATATATAGTATAGTGAGTGCAAGACAGAGTCAGTGCAGATAGTTTTGGTACTGTAAATTTACTATTTAGCAGTCTGGCTATTTAGCAGTCTTGTGGATTAGGGATACCTTTTCAAATAAATAGACTTGTTGAGTAATGGGTAATAAATAAAGAATATGAAAACAAAATGAAGATAAGACAGACATGCAATTCTAATGCCTAAACAGTCAAAAATAGGATAGCTGTTGGACCAACAGCACTTAATCCATGACCTTTAAATGCTTTACAATATGGACACAAAAAAAGAACGGGGTATGTGCAAAAAGTGAAGTCTATACACTAGATCTTATATAATAATGAATCATTGCCTGTGGAGCAAGTCCTCCCTGGGAGATACATCCAGTAGCCTAACATTTACATTACATTTACATTTAAGTCATTTAGCAGACGCTCTTATCCAGAGCGACTTACAAATTGGTGCATTCACCTTATGATATCCAGTGGAACAACCACTTTACAATAGTGCATCTAACTCTTTTAAGGGGGGGGGGTTAGAAGGATTACTTTATCCTATCCTAGGTATTCCTTAAAGAGGTGGGGTTTCAGGTGTCTCCGGAAGGTGGTGATTGACTCCGCTGACCTGGCGTCGTGAGGGAGTTTGTTCCACCATTGTGGTGCCAGAGCAGCGAACAGTTTTGACTGGGCTGAGCGGGAACTGTACTTCCTCAGAGGTAGGGAGGCGAGCAGGCCAGAGGTGGATGAACGCAGTGCCCTTGTTTGGGTGTAGGGCCTGATCAGAGCCTGAAGGTACGGAGGTGCCGTTCCCCTCACAGCTCCGTAGGCAAGCACCATGGTCTTGTAGCGTTGCGAGCTTCAACTGGAAGCCAGTGGAGAGAGCGGAGGAGCGGGGTGACGTGAGAGAACTTGGGAAAGTTGAACACCAGACGGGCTGCGGCGTTCTGGATGAGTTGTAGGGGTTTAATGGCACAGGCAGGGAGCCCAGCCAACAGCGAGTTGCAGTAATCCAGACGGGAGATGACAAGTGCCTGGATTAGGACCTGCGCCGCTTCCTGCGTGAGGCAGGGTCGTACTCTGCGAATGTTGTAGAGCATGAACCTACAGGAACGGGTCACCGCCTTGATGTTAGTTGAGAACGACAGGGTGTTGTCCAGGATCACGCCAAGGTTCTTAGCACTCTGGGAGGAGGACACAATGGAGTTGTCAACCGTGATGGCGAGATCATGGAACGGGCAGTCCTTCCCCGGGAGGAAGAGCAGCTCCGTCTTGCCGAGGTTCAGCTTGAGGTGGTGATCCGTCATCCACACTGATATGTCTGCCAGACATGCAGAGATGCGATTCACCACCTGGTTATCAGAGGGGGGAAAGGAGAAGATTAATTGTGTGTCGTCTGCATAGCAATGATAGGAGAGACCATGTGAGGATATGACAGAGCCAAGTGACTTGGTGTATAGCGAGAATAGGAGAGGGCCTAGAACAGAGCCCTGGGGGACACCAGTGGTGAGAGCACGTGGTGCGGATTAACCAGAGGGGCGGTGGGAATGAACAGGAAGAAAAACAAGCAAAAGCAATTGTGTGGTAGTAGCCCATATGGGACTGTCCATCTATCCTTGCCAATAACAATAAATAAATACAAAATTAAACAAAAAATTGTAGGGGATAGTGACCAACTTACACCGAAAACAATATAAACGCAACATGCAACAATTTAAAAGATTGTACTGCGTTACAGTTCATATAAAGGAAATCAGTCATTTGAAATACATTCATTAGGT
The DNA here is from genome assembly GCF_045679555.1 of Salvelinus alpinus. Lineage (NCBI taxonomy): Eukaryota > Metazoa > Chordata > Actinopteri > Salmoniformes > Salmonidae > Salvelinus > Salvelinus alpinus. The sequence goes on along the minus strand of NC_092108.1, from coordinate 50,132,644 downwards.
CAAAATCTATTGATTTCACATCACTGGGAATACAGATACAGTACCTTAATAAAAGATCCCACCTCGACAACATCTGGTGAAATTGCAGAGCGCGAAATTCAAAATACAAAACCGTAATACTAAACATTCATGAACATACAAGTGTCTTACATCGTTTAAAAGCATAACTTCTTGTTAATCCAACCGCGTTGTCAGATTTCAAAAAGGCTTTACGGCGAAAGAATACCATGTGATTATCTGAGGACAGCGCCCCACACACAAAAGCATTAAACATTTTCCAAACCAGAAGGGGCATCACAAAAGTCAGAAATAGCGATGAAATAAATCACCTTTGAAGATCTTCCTCTGTTTGCAATCCCAAGGGTCCCAGCTACACAACAAATGGTAGTTTTGTTCGATAAAGTCCTTCCTTATATCCCAAAAAAGTCAGTTAAGTTGGCGCGTTTGATTCAGTAATCCACCCGTTCCACTCGTTCAACGTGCATACAAAGGAATCCCAAAAGTTACCAATAAACTTCATCCAAACAAGTCAAACCAATGTTTCTAATCAATCCTCAGGTACACTAATATGTAAATAAATTATACAATTTAAAACGTAATGTATGTTCAATACCGGAGATAAATAACGAGGTGCGCGCCCTCATCCACGCGCGCCACAAGACTACAGTCAAAATGAGAGCCACCTTGAAAAACTACAATTACTAAGTCATTTTTCAAAACACAAGCCTGAACCCTTTCTAAAGACTGTTGACATCTAGTGGAAGCCATAGGAACTGCAATCTGGGAGGTATTCCTTTAAATCTCCCACAAACAAGCATTTGAATGAGCTGTGACCTAAAAAGAAATCTGGATGGATTCTCCTCAGGTTTATGCCTGCCATATCAGTTTCTTTATGCTCACAGACATTATTTTAACAGTTTTAGAAACTTCAGAGTGTTTTCTATCCAATACTACCAATTGTATGCATATCCTAGCTTCTGGGCCTGAGTAACAGGTAGTTTACTTTGGGCATGTCATTCATCCGATTTTCCGAATACTGCCCCCTATCCCTAAAAGGGTTTACAACTTAAAGGTAGGGGAGTGGATCAGAAAATAGTCGGTACCTGTTGTGACCATCATTTGCCTCATGCAGTGCAACACATCTTCTTCGCATAGACAGGCTGTCGTACATGTCGATCCAGAGCATCCCAAACATACTCAACGGCTCACATGTCTGGTCAGTATGCAGGCCATGGAAGAACTGGGACATTTTCAGTTTACAGGAATTGTGTACAGATCCTTGCGACATGGGACTGTGCATTATCATGCTGAAACATGAGGTGATGGCGGCGAATGAATGGCACGACAATGGGGTTCAGGATCTCGTCACGGTAACTCTGTAAATTCAAATTGCCATCGATAAAACACAATTGTGTTCGTTCTCCGTAGCTTATGCCTGCCCATACCATAACCCCACCGCCACCATGGGGCACTCTGTTTTACAATGTTGAAATAAGCAAACCGCTCGCCCACACAACACTGTCGTGACTTGACTTTAACATAAATCTGAAGACTGTTATTTATCTAATCAACTAACTATGTTTAATTGTTACCCGATTAAATTAATCATGTAACAATTAACTAATTAGGATCTTTAAAGAGTTGCCATCTCCCTAATTAAACTCTAAAAGGTCTTTACCTATCACATCTAAAAACAGTCAACTTATTAATCATAACCTTGTATCATATCATCATTCAGAGCCCTACTTATGATTCAGTACCACACAAATTGTCGCACCCTGATCAGTTTCACCTGTCCTCGTTATTGTCTCCACCCCCTCCAGATGTCGCTCGTTTTCCCCAGTGTATTTATCCCGGTGTTTCCTGTCTCTCTGTGCCAGTTCGTACTGCATGTTCCAAGTCAACCAGCGGTTTTTCCCGTACTCCTGCCTTTTCTAATCCTCCCGGTTTTGACCCTTGCCTGTTCTGGACCTGCCTGACTATTCTGCCTGCCTTGACCACAAGCCTTTTTGCCACTCTGTACCTCCTGGACTCTGATCTGGTTCCTTTTGCCTGTCCACGACCCTTCTCTTGCCTACTCCTTTTGGATTATTAAACATTGTAAAACTCCAACCATCTGCCTCCCATGTCGGCATCTGGGTCTCACCTAGTGTCATGACACAAATTGGTTTAATCTTTATTTACTAGCTAATTAAGTGGCAACACAGGATAAACATACACACTTAATATGTTAAAAACAGGTCCCTAGTGGACTGACAACAATATGGCTGCTTGTTACAAAACAGATGGAGAGGGCGAGAGAGAGAGAGAGAGAGACACTTAACGTTGGTACATTTAAACTACTCTCACTTACAGTAATTATATACTTTGCACACGAACCGCCGCACTCTGAGTAAGAAATCATGAATGCATTTACGTGAAATGTCTTGGTTGTATCCGGTGACTTGTCATGTAGTCCTGAACAGAACTACAGAGTTTATTCTCCTTCCATTAGCTCTGGAAGATGCTTATTTGAAGATAGGCCAGCCAGCTGTGTCAATGGTTCCCAGTGTGGTAATAAGAGTAGCGTAATATGATGGTTTGAACAACGTAGTAGAATGGTCACACTTAAATTCACTTTCGAAGGTACTTTACTTAGGACAGCTAATCAGCTGTACCAGTGATTGTACGGGAGGTGAGTTTATCGTCTCTACCTTGTGTTGAGATTCAAAGTTCAGACCACTTTAAACGTGCAGCTGCAGCTCTACGTCTCTCTGGTCTGATATGTTAATTGTTAACCCATCATTTTATACAGTTATTTTCGAAAGGGCGGTTCTGTCAGGCTGACACGCTCTCAGACCTTACTCAGGGGTGTGACTTGTCACTGTGCAAAATGTATGTAAAGCAATTATCTCCTATGGCTCCTAAAATCACATTCCTTTAACAAAAACACATTCATCATTTTTCATATTCTATAGATCTAAAATGATGCTGGAGGTGGCTTAAGATAAAGAAAATAACATACAATTATCTGGCAACAGATCTGGTGGACAATCCTGTAGTCAGTATGACAATTGCACAAAAATGTAGACATCTGTGGCATTGTGTTGTGTGACAAATTTGCACAGTGAGTGACCATTAATTGTCCCCAGCACAAGGTGCACCTGTGTAATGATCATGCTGTTTACCACATCTGTCAGGCCACATCTGTCAGGTGGATGGTTTTCCTGAACAAAGGAGAAATCCTCACTAACAGGGATGTAAAAGAAATTGTGCACAACATTTGAGAGAAAAGCTTTTTGTGCATATGAAACATGTCTGGGATATTTTAATTCAGCTCATGAAACATGGGACCCACACTTTACATGTTGAGTTTATATTTTTGTTTAGTATATATTGCCATATTTAGCCCAAATGGATTCAATGCGCTGTGCCCACACAAGAGAGCAGTCCCAGTACGTATGACACCTCCATATATTGACAAGTATTCATTCATTGGCATGGTGTCATCACTGTGTAAATGTCCTTGACCATAGGCAATATAATTATAACAAGTTCAATGTTCAGCAATAATAGTGATATTGTTCCTTGTACCCAAATATGAGGGGTGTCCTCAAAATTGTCTTATGCTGAGGGCATCATCATAGCCATAGGCTAGGAGGCTGTGTGATTATGCATGGATAGCATACCTGAGTAATGAGCCAGTCATAGGTTTCCACCAGTTGGCTTGTCCCCTTGTGTGTTGGATTTGATTTGCTTCTCGAAGAAGTCTTAAGCTTCCTTGACAGTGGAAAATCAGTATGTTGTGATCTGGAAGGTCAAGATGAGTTTAAAGATAAAGATTTAGTTGAAGTATAACTCTGACTTGTGTGATAAGTTTGTCTCTCCTCATTTGATAGTAAAGAAATTAACCACCACACTAGCTAGCTAATTTAGAAAGCTACATGTTTGATAATAGCTACCTTGAATTTCCCTGCCTGGTACAAAATAGCAATATCGATAGCTTTAGTACATCAGTAAAAAAGCAGGGTAAAATTATGAATTTTGACTATCCTAGCTCTGCATTCATGAAAAATAACCTTGGCTTTCGCAAATATTTGCCCTTCTCCGACTCCCATACTAGCTAGCTAGCTAATAACGTTACTGGGGTGGCCCCTTGTGATTCTCGAGAGCTATGGCTATGAAGATATGCATTGATTGTAGAAGTGTAATTTTGACTCATAGCTCTGTATTCATGGAAAATAACCTTGGCTTTGGCATTCATTCAATCCTTTGCCCTTCTGACTCATAGCTATACTAGCTAGCTAATAACATTACTGGGATGGCCCCTTGATTCTCGAGAGCTATGACTATGAATATGTCGTGTATGGATTACAAAAGTGTTATACTCGACTAATCTGCATGAAAATCCTTATTGGTTATACATAAAAGATCTTGTAGTGAACATTACAATGCAATCCTAATAACAGTGTTGTGTACATGTTTTTTCTATAGGATTGCAGTTTTGAAGAGCCGCAGAAAGGATTGGACATTGAAAGGGCTGCCCGACTGCAAGAAGAGAGGCTGGCTGAGATGAAGGTTAGTAAAAAATATTTCACTTGTGGTGCTGTTTATATTTCACAACATCTGTCTGTTTTGTACTGTATTTACACCAGGGTAGTCCATCCGTCTTTCTGGATATCTACCCACCTGCAATTGAATAGTAAACTGTCAAGAACATAGATATCCAAGAAAAGACAACAATTTAGTAAATCATTTAAAAATCAATCCAAAAGTACAATAATAATGACTATATGCTAGATAAAGAATGCACAAGTATTGTTTCTCACATAAACTTCCCTTTTTTATATGTTTGGTTGTAGGACTGACAAAGTCTGACAACACTGTCAGACTTGGTAGCCCCAATTTGAGAGCCCAGTCTTCGCAACACTGCTCTCTGAAGTACTGGGATGTAGGTGTAGTCCTTTGCAGTTTTCAATGAGTAGAAATTTCACCTTCAAGGCTTGTTATTGTAGAGTCTCCTTTAGCTGAAAGATATAATAATATTTGGTGAGTATTTTGTCTATAGAATTTCATTACTGTCAGTGCAGAACTGTAATGTTGACATTTGTTGAAAATATTACAGTGATAGCATGCATTATATTATAGAAATTTCTAATAAATTGAAATGTTTTAGTTGAACATCATTCAAATATTTTTCACAACTGACAGGACAACTAGCACTTACATCTTATTGCTCTACGCCAGGGATCATCAACTAGATTCAGCCACGGCACAATTTTTTCGTGAGCGGATTGTTGGGGGGCCGGAACATAATTTCAAATCATTTGTAGGCTGCAAATTGACCACAAGAATCCTAAACAGATATAATATTTGACATAAACATGATCATTTCAAACCGTGCTTACATTTGTATAAGGTCACGTGTCTCGTGTCTTTCTATTATGTGTGGGGATACTTGAGAACAGATTTCCCAAATTAAAATAACTAGTGTTTTTATAGTCTTTTATGTCCAACAATGAAAATAAAACATATTATTTTTTTGCTTAGAAAACTTAAACCACCCGCAGGCTGCCAGTTGGGGAACCCTGCTGTCACGTTCTGACCATAGTTCTTGTGTGTTTTGCTTGTTTTAGTGTTGGTCAGGACGTGAGCTGGGTGGGCATTCTATGTTGTCTGTCTAGTTTGTCTGTTTCTATGTTTGGCCTAATATGGTTCTCAATCAGAGGCAGGTGTTTTGTGTTGTCTCTGATTAGGAATCATATATAGGTGGCTTGTTTTGTGTTGGGGTTTGTGGGTGGTTGTTTCCTGTCTTTGTGTTTTCTCTGCACCAGATAGGGCTGTATCGGTTTGCCACATTTGTTATTTTGTATCGTGTTCACTGTTTATCGTTTTATTAAACATGTTGAGCACTGGCTACGCCTCGTGTTGGTCCGATCCCTGTTACACCCTCTCTTCTCGTGAAGAGAGGGAAGGCTGCCGTTACACCTGCCCTATGCGTTCTCCAAGGCTGGAAGATGGTTACAGAGGTTGTAGTCAAGTGCTGCCAGTAGGGTTGCAGCCTCATAGACTGAAGGAGGGAAAGCAAACCGCGTATGTGATTCTGGAAGGACTCCAGCTCAAACGTATACATTGATCAGGGTTGGGCAACTCACGTCCTCGGTGGCCTGATTGGTGTCACATTTTCCCCCAGCCCTATAACTATAACACCTGATTAAATTTATTGAATTATTGTCACGGCCGTTTAAAGGAGTGCACCAAGGTGCAGCGTAGTACGTGTTCATATTTAATTTAATAACCGAACACTAAACACGAAAATGACAAAAATAATAACCGAAACAGTTCTGTCTGGTACAGATACAAAACAAAAAACAACTACCCACAAACACTGGTTGGAACAGGCTACCTAAGTATGGCTCCCAATCAGAGACAATGATAGACAGCTGCCTCTGATTGGGAACCACACCAGGCCAAACACATAGAAACACAACAACATAGACAAAAGAACATAGACTGCCCACCCTAGTCACACCCTGGCCTAACCAAAATAGAGAATAAAAAGCCTCTCTATAGCCAGAGCGTGACAATTATCTTTTTCAATTTAAAGTTTTATTACATTTTCTTGTTTTTCAATCAACCAACAAAACACATTCCACATTCACAGATCTGGCAGACATAAATAATATATGAAACAAAACAAACAAACTTGCAGCAGAACCATCTGCGTTCCTATTAGATATTTCCAGCCTTAGCTGAGACAACGAGCAAATAATTACTTTTTATGGCACTTTACACTATGTATCTGCTCATTTCCCTAATCACCGCATTACTCTGTCCAATTTGAAATATAGTTGAGTAGTGGAGACCAGAGTCTATCAAACTTGGGCTGTCTCTTGTGGAGGTCATAAGTGAGCTTTTCAAGAGGGAGAAAGTCAACAATCTTGTCAATCCACATTTTAAATGTAGGAGTAGTATTAGAAGCCCACACTAGAATAATACATTTCTTAGCAAAGTATGTGATGGTCATAAACACATTTTCTCCGTCAGGATCAAGAACAAAATCCTGCTGGGTATCAAGAAGATAGATACACGGGGTCATATCAAACTGTACATCTAGTATTTTCTATGCAGCAGTATGCCAAGATCTGGTAATCTCTCTACAACTCCAAAATACATGCATATAGGTTCCACTTTCAGAGGTACATCTTTTACAGTCAGGAGACATGTCTGTATTCATTCTATGGAGTCTCACTGGGGTGTAATAAAATGTGTACAAAAATGTGTAATTAGATTCTTTCATTTTTACATTAGTAGAGGAGCACTATACCCTGTTGCAAACATCCATAACTCATCACTGATAGTCAGACAAAGGTCCTTTTCCCAGATTATTTTCAAAGGAGTTAAGGAGGAGCCCCCTTTCTCAGAAAGAGGTCTATAGATATGAGATTTTGCCTTTGATGGATTGTGCTGTAGCAAGAAGGGTCTCATTCACTGAGCTCTAAACCTCCCCTTGGAAGTAAATGAGGAAATGACGTGTCTAAATTGAAGATATTTTAAAAAAGGGATCTTGGCACATTCAATTCACTGCAGAGCTCTTGAAAGGATTTCAGTATAGTGGTTTTCTGATGAAACGGGTCTGAAAAGGTCCTAATCCCTAGAGTATGCCAAAGATTAAAGGGCATCACTCAGGGCTTTTGGCAAGTCTGGGTTGCATACTATAGGCGAGTGAGAACATATTTAGGAGAAAATGCCAAGGTATTTCTTGTAGTCCCTCCATGCTAGTAGGGCACTGTAAATCAAAGGTTTTGGCAATGTTGCCCACTTCACTGAAGTTATTAATGAATATAATTGAGCTTAGGGGCAATGAACCACAGGTTTGGGCTTCTATCTGAATCCACATTGAGTCTTGGATTTGGGCAGACCAGTAGTAATTGAAGAAGGGAAGGGCAGGACCACCCCTAGATTCAGGTTTCGATAGAGTGGAGAACTGGATCCTAGGTTTTTTATTGCCCCATATAAAATTTGGTGATGCTTTGGTTAGTCGTTTTGAAAAAGGAAACTGGGGAGATAGCATAGAAGCATCTGAAATAAATAGTTCAATCTAGGGAGGATGTTCATACGGATGACATTAATTATTCCGACTAAGCTAACTGGGAGGGAGATCGAGGTTTGGAGATCGTTCTTGATTCGATCCAGGAGTGGGAGATAATTTTCCGTGAAAAGGCAATTCAGATCTGGTGTTAAAGGTTTCAATACCTTAGGATCTTTCTGTGTCTTCCACTGGAACTGACAGAGTGTCTTCATAGAGATGTTGAGTGTAAGATTGACAGGGCAAACAGTGGATTTGTTAAAATTCCTCTTACATCCTGAAAACTTGCCATACTGAGCAATTGTGTCTAAAATGGGAGGGATTTCTCAGGGTTGGATATGTAGAACAAGACATCATCCGCAAAGAGCAAAATCTTATCCACTCCATCCTGTGGCCCCCGTCCAGACAACAGTAAAAAAGAGGGAGAAAATAAAATAAATAGCCCAGCCTACAAATACCTCCTCCAAAGGACATAGGGCTAATCGTTTGGACCAAATAAAACTGAAATTATGGATCAAATCCTTAAGAGGGATAGGATACTGTTGGTTTATTTATATTAAAATGAAATATAAACAGGATAAGGCCATAGGCATAAAATTGACACATTGAACCTCTCGTTAGGTCTGTAAATGTGTCGTAATCGACAGGCTATAAATGGTGGAGGCCTATGGGGAAATGAAAACTACAAATAATAATTTAAAAAAAGGGGAAATAAAAGTAAGCTAAAACATTCGTAGGCCTAGGTTAGGCTATAGGTCCTATCCCACTCTCAGCTAAAAGAAAATAAATACAAATTAGACGGCTGTAATGACATTTAGTGGGGTGGGTGGTTCATTGGATGGCGGCTATATGTTGTCTTACCTCCATTAGTAATAACAGTAATCACTTTTAATCATTGGTCCAATTCTCAGTGACCAGGATTGTCCTTCAAAAAAGAATTGTCTCTTCAGGAGTTTTGAAGTGTCGCAGGGCTCCTTGGTGAAGAATCCTGAGCTCGTTTGAATCCTCTAAAGATGCTTCGGTCAATGGAGTATTCCTTCACCTCGTCAAACTCTCTGCGTTTTCGGCGTATTCCAGCTCACAGGTCCTGGTATAAGGTAAGTTTGGCGTTTCCCCCTGTAATGGTGTTGATTTTTGCCACCTGTAGGACTCGTTCCTTGTCAGTGAATCTCAGGAAACGTATGGTGATTGGGCGCGGTGGTTGTCTGGCTGCTGGTGGGGGCCTCAGTGCTCGGTGAGCTCCCTCGAGTTCTATGGGCCTGTCGGTGGACAGGTGGAGCCACTCGGGAAGTTTGTCTCGCAGGTAGCGGATCAGTGGCATGTTTCCCTTCATCTTTTTCGGCCAGATTTAATAGAACACAATTATTCCTTCGCTCCCTATTTTCTAGGTCCTCTGTTTTCTCTAACAGATGCTCTATTTTCTTTTTAGCGGATGCTATTGTTTCCATGGCGTCATCGAGTGAGTTTTCCATGGATAGGATTTGCCCCTCTGCCTCATCCAGGTGCCCCGCATTTATGGTTATCTTGTTGTTGATGTCAGGCAAAGCATTTTCCAGGGCTGTGACCTTAGCCCCTATCGCACTGAGCTGAGAGTTAACCTTTCACGAGCCTCTACCCCGGGTCCGGGATCACCCCCCACCCCCCCCACACACTGATTAGCATAGCTAGCATAGCTTCACAAGTAGATAGTAGCATCTAAATATCATTAAATCACAAGTCCAAGACACCAGATGAAAGATACAGATCTTGTGAATAAAGCCACCATTTCAGATTTTTAAAATGTTTTACAGGGAAGACAAAATATGTAAATCTATTAGCTAAACACGTTAGCAAAATACACCACTATTCTAACTCCATCAGTTTCTTACTCCTTCAGGTGCTATCACCAATTCGGCTCAACTAAGATATTGATAGCCAATAACCTATAAAAAAAACCATCAGATGACAGTCTGATAACATATTCATGGTATAGGATAGTTTTTGTTAGAAAAAAGTGCATATTTCAGGTAGAAATCACAGTTTACAATTGCACCGACCATCACAAATCGACTAGAATTACTAGATAGAGCAATGTGTATGACCAATTTACTCATCATAAAACATTTCATAAAAATAGACAAAGCATAGCAATGGAAAGACCCAGTTCTTGTGATTTCAGACCATATTTCAGATTTTCTAAGCGTTTTTCAGCGAAAACACAATAAATCGATAAGTTAGCATACCACATGTGCAAACGTTACCAGAGCATCGATTCCAGCCAAAGAGCGCTATAACGTAATCACCGCCAAAATATATTAATTTTTTCACTAACCTTCTCAGAATTCTTCCGATGACACTCCTGTAACATCATTTTACAACATACATATACAGTTTGTTCGAAAAGGTGCATATTTAGCCATACAAAACCGTGGTTATACAATGGAAATAGTCACAACTCAAGCCTCAAAATGAGGAACGTCAGCTTTCAGAGTGATCTAGTTTAATCGAAAGCTAATCATATACTTGACTAAAAAATACAGGGTTGACAGGAATTGAAAGACAAATTAGTTCTTAATGCAACCGCTGATTTACATTTTTAAAATTATCCTTACTTTTCAATACAGGGTTCGCCAAGTGAAGCTATACCAAACAAAATGGCGAAATATGCGTTTAAAATATTTCGACAGAACAACAATTTATCATATTAAATATTGCTTACTTTGAGCTGTTCTTCCATCATATTCTTGGGCAATGTATCCTTTCTATGTTATAAACGTCTTTTGGTCGATAGATGTCCTCTGTCCTTCGAAATATCCACTAACGATCGAACGGGACCCCAAAACGTGTCCAAAGTTTCAGAGTGCACAACAAAGAAATTCCTCAAAATCGCACTAAACGGATATAAATTGCTATAAAACGGTTCAAATTAACTACATTATGATGTTTTTAACAACTATAACGACTGAAAACATGACCGGAGAAATATTGCTGGTTAGACAAGGATTTGGAATGAGGCAAGTCCGATGTCCTTCACGCTTCAGGCGCGCGACGAGAAAGGGCGGTCCCTATACATTTTGTGGTTTTATAATGGCTGGGATTGTGCAATAGACTCCATTCAAAACGTGATGACGTACAGACACCCAGAGGAAGACGTAGGCAGTGTCGGTTTCTTCATAGCATTCACTGTCGCCTTAAAAACAGACTCCAGATCAGGGGTAAAAATTTCTGGAATCTGACCCCTGTCATGAAAAGTGCTGTAGATTTTGTTCTGTACCACTCAGAGACAAAATTCCAACTTCTATAGAAACTAGAAGGTGTTTTCTATCCAATAATAACAATAATATGCATATTGTACGATCAAGAATTTAGCACGAGGCAGTTTAATTTGGAGACCCAAATATGCTAATGCGGAACAGCACCCCCTATAGTTGCAAGAAGTAGAGTTTTAACTTGAAGTGGAGGTAAGATTAAGAATGGGAAACTACTTATGCGGAGCTCTTAGTTCATGCGGCCATCTCGTTCAAGGGTCACGTGATCCCCCTAACTAATTGCATTCCAAACTGAAGACCATGATTAGTTGATTATTGGAGTCAGGTGTGTCAGCTGTGGCTGGGGCAAAAGTGTGTCAAAAATAAAGCCCCCAAGGAGTTGACCATCCATGACCTAGATCAGAGAGAAAACTAGCTACTATAGTTTTAGAATTGTGTGTTGTACAACAGCTGACTAAAGACAGGACATTCAGATCAAGAAGACGAGGCATGCAGTTGAGAATGTCTCCATGGTAATGGTGCGGCTTTACAATTCCCTGTTGATGCTTTGAGACAAAGTTGCCACTTGTTGTAGCAAACAAGTGTCATGAAATACATGCACAAGAAATGGTGTACACAAAATCTCTGCTTGGCGGCTAGCTAGCTAGCTGCTAAGCTGAACACACAATGTTTGCGCATCAATCTTTGAATGGCTAAATGGATCCGTCTCGTCGCAAGACTTTGGCTAAAGTGTTGACATGCCTTGAATACTCCAGCCAACGATGTAAGACGTTGTAAAACTACACCATTCAGATCAAGAAACTGCCGCGTTGTGTCTCATCTTATGTATCTGAACTGGGCTTTTTGGCTATTCCGTGCTAGTACACTTGTGTGAACTGAAGTACCTAGCAAGCTAACTAGCCAATATCAGCGTGGTTTTCAGACCACAGACATCAGAAATGTAACACAAGGTCAAGTAACGTTATACACATAAGTTAGTTAATTATGACTAACTAGTGAAGCGACATTCTATATTCAAATGAAACGAACCAATGTCTCAGTTTGTAACGTTAGCTAGCTAGCTAATCGGATGTTTGGCTTGAAAACAATTAAAACAAGAAATACAAAATATTACTCGCATACATACAATATTTACAACTAAATAGCAACATTTCTATAATATACACTACATGACCAAAAGTATGTGTACACCTGCTTGTTTAACATGTCATTCCAAAATCATGGGAATTAATATGGAGTTGGTCCCCCCTTTGCTGCTATAACAGCCTCCACTCTTCTAGGGAAGGCTTTCCACTAGATGTTGGAACATTGTTGCTGGGACTTGCTTCCAGTCAGCCACAAGAGCATTAGTGAGGTTGAGCACTGATATTGGGCATTTAGGCCTGGCTTGCATTCGGCGTACCAATTCATCCCAAAGCTATTCGATGGGGTTGAGGTCACTGCTCTGTGCAGGCCAGTCAAGATCTACCACACCGTTCTTGACAAACCATTTCTGTATGGACCTCGCTTTGTGCACGTACGGCAATTGCTTGGCCTCTGACCGCAAGGCACTACAGAGGGTAGTGCGTACAGCCCAGTACATCACTGGGGCTAAGCTGCCTGCCATCCAGGACCTCTACACCAGGCGGTGTCAGAGGAAGGCCCTAAAAATTGTCAAAGACCCCAGCCACCCTAGTCATAGACTGTTTTCTCTACTACCGCATGGTAAGCGTTACCGGAGTGCCAAGTCTAGGACAAAAAGGCTTCTCAACAGTTTTTACCCCCAAGCCATAAGACTCTTGAACAGGTAATCAAATGGCTACCCAGACGATTTGCATTGTGTGCCCCCCCAACCCCCCCAAAACCCTCTTTTTACGCTGCTGCTACTCTCTGTTAATCATATATGCATAGTCACGGTAACGTTCGTTCTCCTCCTCGTCTGAGGAGGAGCAAGGATCGGACCAATATGCAGCGAGGTATGAAGACATAATGATTTATTTAAATAATAATAACGAAGACGAAAAACACTTAATAAACTACAAAACAATAAACGACGTTACAAGATCTGAACATGTGAACTTACAGACAACGAAGAAAGCAATGAACAGGAACAGACTAACAAACGAAACGAAACAGCCCCTTGTGGTACAAACACTGACACAGGAACAATCACCCACAAACAAACAGTGAGAACAGCCTACCTTAATATGGTTCTCAATCAGAGGAAACGTAAAACACCTGCCCCTAATTGAGAACCATATCAGGCTAATACATTGAACCCAACATAGCAACACATAACATAGAATGCCCACCCCAACTCATGCCCTGACCATACTAAACAAATACAAAAACAAGGGAAAACAGGTCAGGAACGTGACAGTCACTTTAACTATACATTCATGTACATACTACCTCAATTGGGCCGACCAACCAGTGCTCCCGCACATTGGCTAACCGGGCTATCTGCATTGTGTCCCGCCACCCACCACCCGCCAACCCCTCTTTTACGCTACTGCTACTCTCTGTTCATCGTATATGCATAGTCACTTTAACCATATATACATACTACCTCAATCAGCCTGACTAACCGGTGTCTGTATGTAGCCTCGCTACTTTTATAGCCTCGCTACTGTATATAGCCTGTCTTTTTACTGTTGTTTTATTTCTTTACTTACCTATTGTTCACCTAGCACCTTTTTTGCACTTATGGTTAGAGCCTGTAAGTAAGTATTTCACTGTAAGGTGAAACCTGTTGTATTCGGCACACGTGACGAATAAACTTTGATTTGATTATCATGCTGAAACAGGAAAGGGCCTTCCCCAAACTGTTACCACAATGTTGGAAGCACAGAATCATCTAGAATGTCGTTGTATGCTGTAGCGTTAAAACCTCTTTGGGCTAGGTTGGACGCTAGCGCCCCACCTCGACAACATCCGGTGAAATTGCAGAGCGCAAAATTCAAAATACAAAATCGTAATATTAAACATTCATGAAAATACAAGTCTCTTACATCATTTAAAAGCTTAAGTTCTTGTTAATCCAACCGCGTTGTCAGATTTCAAAAAGGCTTTACGGAAAAAGCATACCATGCAATTATCTGAGGACAGCGCCCCGCATACACCAGCATTAAAAACATTTTCCAAACCAGCAGAGGCATCACAAAAATCTGAAATAGCGACAAAACAAATAACTTATCTTTGAAGATCTTCCTCTGTTTGCAATCCCAAGGGTCCCAGCTACACAACAAATTGTTGTTTTTTTCGATAAAGTCCTTCTTTATATCCCAAAAAGTCAGTTTAGTTGGTGCATTTGATTCAGTAATCCACCCGTTCCACTCGTTCAACATGCAGACAAAGGAATCCCAAAAGTTAACAATAAACTTCGTCCAAACAAGTCAAACAACGTTTCTAATCAATCCTCAGGTACCCTAATATGTAAATAAATGATCAAATTTAAGACGGAATGTAGTATGTTCAATACCGGAGATAAATAACAAAGTGCGCACCCTCATCCACGCGTGCCACAAGACTACAATCCAAATGAGAGCCACCTTGAAAATCTACAACTACTAACTAGTTTTTCAAAAAACAAGCCTGAAACCCTTTCTAAAGACTGTTGACATCTAGTAGAAGCCATAGGAACTGCAATCTGGGAGGAATTCCTTTGAATGGCCTGTGACCTCAAAAAAACAAAATTCCGGATGGATTCTCTTCAGGTTTTCGCCTGCCATATCAGTTCTGTTATACTCACAGACATTATTTTAACCGTTTTAGAAACTTCAGAGTGTTGTCTATCCAATGCTACCAATATGCATATCCTAGCTTCTGGGACTGAGTAACAGGCTGTTTACTTTGGGCACGTCAGTCATCCGAACGTCCGAATACTGCCCCCTAGCCTTAAGAAGTTTTAAGATTTCCCTTCACTGGAACAAGGGGCCTAGCCTGAACCATAAAAACAGCCCCAGATCTGCCCGAATGAATAGTGCCAACTGTAAAGTTTGATGGAAGAGGAATACTCTTCCACCATAATGCACTATGCATTCGGGCAGGCAGCATTCTTCTGGAATCCCCCAAACCCAGATTTGTCCGTCAGATGGTGAACCGTGATTCATCACTCCAGAGAACATGTTTCCACTGCTGAGTATAATGGCGGTGAGCTTTACACCACTCCAGCTGATGCTTGGCATTACACATGGTGATCTTAGGCTTGTGTGCGGATGCTCGGCTATGGAAACCCATTTCATGAATCTCCCGACGAACATCTCTTGTACCAATGTTGCTTCAAGAGGCAGTCTGGAACTCGGTAGTGAGTGTTGCAACCGAGGACAGACAATTGTTACGTACTTCAGCACTCAGCAGTCCCATTCTGTGAGCTTGTTTGGCCTACCACTTCGCAGCTGAGCTGTTGTTGCTCCTAGATGTTTCCACTTTACAATAACATCACTTACAGTTGACCGGGGCAGCAGTGGCAGGGCAGAAATTTGACAAACTGACTTGTTGGAAAGGTGGCATCCTATGACGGTGCCACGTAGAAAGTCACTGAGCTCTTCAGTAAGGCCATTCTACTGCCAATGTTTGTCTATGGAGATTGCATGGCCGTGTCCTCGATTTTATACACATGTCAGCAACGGGTGTGGTTTAAATAGCCGAATCCACAAATTTGAAGAGAAGTATCCACAAAATACTTCTGTATATACAGTATAATCTATTCAGCAAGATTTATTATCTAGCTAGCTACAGTTGAAGTCGGAAGTTTACATACACTTAGGTTGGAGTCATTAAAACTACTTTTTCAACCACTCCACAAATTTCTTGTTAACAAACTATAGTTTTGCCAAGTCGGTTAGGACATTTACTTTGTACATGACACAAGTAATTTTTCCAACAATTGTTTACAGACAGATTATTTCACCTATGATTCACTGTATCACAATTCCAGTGGGTCAGAAGTTGACTGTGCCTTTAAGCAGCTTGGAAATTTTTTGTTATGGATTAACCTCTCTGGGATATTCGGGACGCTATCTCAAAAACAGCCAGTGAAATTGCAGGGTGACAAATTCAAAACAACAGAAATCCCATAATTAAAATTCCTCAAACATACAAGTATTTTACACCATTTTAAAGATAAACTTGTTGTAAATGTAGCCACAGTGTCCGATTTCAAAAAAGCTTTACAACGAAAGCACACCAAACGATTATGTTAGGTCAGTACCTAGTCACAGAACAACACAGCCATTTTTCCAGCCAAAGAGAGAAGTCAGAAAAAGCAGAAATAGAGATAAAATGAATCACTAACCTTTGATGATCTTCATCAGATGACACTCATAGGACTTCATGTTACACAATACATGTATGTTTTGTTCGGTAAAGTTCATATTTATATCCAAAAATCGCAGGTTTGTACATGACATTCAGTGATTTTGCAGAGAGCCACATCAATTTACAGAAATACTCATAATAAACATTGCTAAAAGATACAAATGTTATGCATGGAATTTTAGATCCACTTCACCTTAATGCAACCGCTGTGTCAGATTTCAAAAAAGCTTTACCGAAAAAGCACACCATGCAATAATCTGAGTACAGCGCTCAGACAACAAAACAAGCCATACAGATATCCGCCATGTTGTGGAGTCAACAGATGTCAGAAATAGCATTATAAATATTCACTTACCTTTGATGATATTCATCAGGATGCACTCCTAGGAATCCCAGTTCCACAATAAATGTTTGATTTGTTCGATTAAGTCCATCATTTATGTCCAAATACCTCCTTTTTGTTCGCACGTTTACTACACAATCCAAACTTACAAGGCGCGGGCAGGTCCAGGAGAAAGTTCAGACAAAGTCATATTACAGTTCGTAGAAACATGTCAAACGAAGTATAGAATCAACCTTTAGGATGTTTTTAACATAAATCTTCAATAATGTTTCAACCGGAGAATTCCTTTGTCTGTAAAAATGCGATGGTACGCAGCTAACTCTCACGTGAGCGCGCATGATCAGCTCATGCCAGACCCCTTACTAAGTCAGCTCCCATTCCCCCCTCCTTCACAGGTGAAGCATCAAACAAGGTTCTAAAGACTGTGGACATCTAGTGGAAGCCTTAGGAAGTGCAATCGGACCAAATTCACACTGTATCTTGGATAGGCAAAGAGTTGAAAAACTACAAACCTCAGATTTCCCACTTCCTGGTTGGATTTTTTCTCAGGTTTTTGACTGCCATATGAGTTCTGTAATACAGACATCATTCAAAAAGTTTTAGAAACATCAGAGTGTTTTCTATTCAAATCTACTAATTATATGCATATTCTAGCTTTTAGGACAGAGTAGCAGGCAGTTTACTCTGGGTACCTTTTTATCCAAGCTACTCAATTCTGCCCCTCTGTCCAAAATAAGTTAAGAAGCTTCTGATAGGCTAATTGACATCATTTGAGTTAATTGGAGGTGTACCTGTGGATATATTTCAAGGTCTACCTTCAAACTCAGTGCCTTTTTTCTTGACATCATGGGAAAATCAAAAAAATCAGCCATGACTTCAGGAAAAAATATAGACCTCCACAAGTCTGGTTCATCCTTGGGAGCAATTTCCAAAGGCTTGAAGGTACCACATTCATCTGTATAAACAATAGGACGCAAGTATAAACACCATGGGACCACGCAGCCGCCATACAGCTCAGGAAGGAGACGTGTCTGTCTCCTAGAGATGAACGTACTTTGGTGCGAAAAGTGCAAAACAGGTACAAAAGTATCTATATCCACAGTAAAACAAGTCCTATATCGACATAACCTGAAAGACTGCTCAGCAAGGAAAAAGCCATTGCTCCAAAACCGCTATAAAAATGCCAGACTACGATTTGCAATTGCACATGGGGACAAAGATCGTACTTTTTGGAGAAATGTCCTCTGGTCTGATGAAACAAAAATAGAACTGTTTGGCCATAATGACCATCGTTATGTTTGGAGGAAAAAGGGGGAGGCTTGCAAGCCGAAGAACACCATCCCAACCGTGAAGCACAGGGGTGGCAGCATCATGTTGTGGGGGTGCTTTGCTGCTGGAGGGACTGGTGCACTTCACAAAAGATGGCATCATGAGGGAGGAAAAGTATGTGGATATATTGAAGCAACATCTCAAGTCATCAGTCAGGAAGTTAAAGCTTGGTTGCATATGGGTCTTCCAAATGGACAATGATCCCAAGCATACTTCCAAAGTTGTGGCAAAATGGCTTAACCTTTCACGAGCCTCTACCCCGGGTCCGGGATCACCCCCCACCCCCCCCACACACTGATTAGCATAGCTAGCATAGCTTCACAAGTAGATAGTAGCATCTAAATATCATTAAATCACAAGTCCAAGACACCAGATGAAAGATACAGATCTTGTGAATAAACCCATCATTTCTGTTTTTTAAAATGTTTTACAGGGAAGACACAATATGTAAATCTATTAGCTAACCACGTTAGCAAAAGACACCACTTTTTTTACTCCACCAGTTTTTTACTCCATCAGTAGCTATCACAAATTCGGCCAAATAAAGATATAAATAGCCACTAACCAATAAAAAACCTCATCAGATGACAGTCTGATAACATATTTATGGTATAGGATAGGTTTTGTTAGAAAAAAGTGCATATTTCAGGTAGAAATCACAGTTTACAATTGCACCGACCATCACAACTCGACTAGAATTACTACAGAGAGCAACGTGTATGACCAATTTACTCATCATAAAACATTTCATAAAAATAGACAAAGCATAGCAATGGAAAGACCCAGATCTTGTGATTTCAGACAATATTTCAGATTTTCTAAGCGTTTTACAGCGAAAACACAATAAATCGATAAGTTAGCATACCACATGTGCAAACGTTACCAGAGCATCGATTCAAGCCAAAGAGAGCTATAACGTAATCATCGCCAAAATATATTAATTTTTTCACTAACCTTCTCAGAATTCTTCCGATGACACTCCTGTAACATCATTTTACAACATACATATAGAGTTTGTTCGAAAATGTGCATATTTAGCCATACAAAACCGTGGTTATACAATGAAAATAGTAGCAAATCAAGCCTCAAAATGTCGGACGTCATCTTTCAGAGTGATCTAGTTTAATCGAAAGCTAATCATATACTTGACTAAAAAATACAGGGTTGACAGGAATCGAAAGACAAATTAGTTCTTAATGCAACCGCTGATTTACATTTCTAAAATTATCCTTACTGTGCAATACAGGGTTCGCCAAGTGAAGCGATAACAAACAAAATGGCGGATTATGCGTTTAAAATATTTCGACAGAACAACGATTTATCATATTAAATATTTCTTACTATGAGGTGATTTTCCATCAGATTCTTGGGCAATGTATCCTTTCTTGGGTCTAATCTTCTTTTGGTCGATAGATGTCCTCTGTCCTTCGAAATGTCCACTAACATCGACCGAGACCCCGAAACGTGCCCAAAGCTTCAAAGTGCACGACAAAGAAATTCCTCAAAATCGCACTAAACGGATATAAATTGCTATAAAACGGTTCAAATTAACTACATTATGATGTTTTTAACAACTTTAACGAGTAAAAACATGACCGGAGAAATGTTACTGGCTAAACAACCATTTGGAAGGAGGCAAGTCCGATGTCCATCTTGCGTAAGACGCGCGAAGGGAAAGAACGGTACTTCCACGTTTTGTTGTTTTATAGTGGCTCTGATTGTGCAATCGACTCCATTCAAAACGTCATGATGTACTGACACCCAGAGGAAGACGTAGGCAGTGTCGGTTTCTCCATAGCATTTACAGGCACCTTAAAACCGACCCCAGATCAGGGGTCAAAATTTCTGAAATCTGACTCCCTGTCAGGAAAAGTGCTGTAGAAGTAGTTCTGTACCACTCAGAGACAAAATTCCAACGGCTATAGAAACTAGAAAGTGTTTTCTATCCAATAATAACAATAATATGCATATTGTACGATCAAGAATTGAGCACGAGGCAGTTTAATTTGGAGACCAAAAAATGCTAATGCGGAACAGCACCCCCTATAGTTGCAAGAAGTTAAAGACAAAATCAAGGTATTGGAGTGGCCTCACAAAGCCCTGTAGAAAATTTGTGGGCAGAACTGAAAAAGCGTGTGGAGCAAGGCCTAAATACCTGACTCAGTTACACCATCTCCGTCAAGAGGAATGGGCCAAAATTCATCCAATGTATTGTGGGAAGCTTGTGGAAGGCTACCCTAAACGTTTGACCCAAGTTAAACAACTTAAAGGCAATGCTACCAAATACTAATTGTATGTAAACTTCTGAGCCACTGGGAATGTGATGAAAGAAATAAAAGCTGAAAAAAATCATTCTCTCTACTATTATTCTGACATTTCACGTTCTTAAAATAAAGTGGTGATCCTAACTGACCTAAGACAGGGAATTTTTACTCAGATTAAATGTCAGGAATTGTGAAAAACATAGTTTCAATGTATTTGGCTAAGGTGTATGTAAACTTCCGACTTCAACTGTACGTCTTTTCATCAGAAAAACAATTCTGTGTCGGTTTTGAATCCCTTCAACTCCCTTCGTTTTCTCCACTGTGTGAATGCAAATCCAAGGTTTACTCTCATCTTGGCCCGGGCTCCATCTCGTTCCCTTTTTGCCTGTCTGCTCTGCACATTTCTAAGGTTTCTTTGGCTTAGATGGAGGAGCAGTTGCTGCTGGCTCAGGTCGTTTGCCCCTCGCGTCTGACATGTACAGTATGTAAGCTAGTTATCTCCGCTATGCAAATTGTTGTCTATGAGCTCAGCTAGCTAGCTAACAGCGGGTGGCCTATTCACTGACGGAAAACACGGCAGTCAAAATCGGAAGGGAAAATCGGACCCGACAGGGAAAATGAAACCAATGAATACAGCGGTTTCAGGAAGGCTAGAGGTGCAATGTTGTTACGGTTGCATCACTCTGGATGACCACTAGCAACTTATTGAAGCCTTTGAACATAAAGAAAAGTTACATTATTGCAGGTCTAAGTTGTTTTGTCCAGATGATCGTATATGATGATATGACCCTCGCCTCTGCCTTAAGAAAGTATTTGAAAACTATTTTATCTGCCTTTGATGCAGTGTGCCAATATAGAAAGTAGGAGAGCTCATAACAGCACAATGATAACCCTCAATTCCAATGCATGAGATTGTTGTGTGATCTGCCCTCACTGCTGGAATGCTAAAGAGGGTCCTCAGCCTGAACATCAAAATGACGACTTGTGAGAGAGACCTCTTGAGAGCTGAGGGCAAGCAGAACTAATCTCGAGAGTCTCTTGTACAAGACATCTACTTTCAGCTCTTATCTTGTATGTCAGGGTGTGTCCCAAATTGCACCATATTGACTATGTAGTGCACTACTTATGACCAGGGCTCATAAAGCTTGTGAAGCTGTGTGGTGTCGATCTGTTATTAAATTCTGAGCAAAACCTACCGCAGAGATGGCAAGTTTGACAAAGGAGAGACTAAAGTGTTTCTATTGTTCTAACATGGAAAATCAAAGAGGTGAAGTTTTGTTACTTTCTTATAACTTAACAAAAAGACATCTCTCAAATATGTAATATGAGTAAGACTATTCCAGTGCGTTTCAAATGGTTTGAGTTGTTAAAAAATATTTTCTCTCTCAGATTTAGCAGTAATGTGAAGGTCCCCATTTAGAAAATGTAATTCTAGTACTGTTTAGAAGTATGCAAAGATATACACTGAGTGTACAAAACATTAAGGACACCTGCTCCTTCCATGACATAGACTGAGCAGGGGAATACAGGTGAAAGCTATGATCCCTTATTGATGTCACCTGTTAAATCCACTTCAATCAGTGTAGATGAAGGGGAGGAGAATGGTTTAATAAGGATTTTTAAGCCTTCAGACAATTGAGACATGGATTGTGTATGTGTGCCATTCAGAGGTTGAATGGGCAAGACAAAATATTTAAGTGCCTTTGAACGGGGTATGATAGTAGGTGCCAGGTGCTCTGGTTTGTGTCAAGAACTGCAATTCTGCAGATCTTTTCTCGCTCAACAGTTTCCCGTGTTTATTAAGAATAGTCCACCACCCAAAACAACATCTAGCCAACTTGACACAACTGTGGGAAGCATTGGAGTCAACACCGACAAATTGAGGCTGTTCTGAGGGAAAAAAGGGTGGAGAAACTCGATATTAGGAAGGTGTCCTTAATGTTTTAAATACTCAGTGTATAACTTGGCATTGTACACATAGGCCGACAGTGACAGAAACAAAGGAGGATACTGTTAGGAATCTATTTTTCAGTATCACAAATATCTACTGAGAAACAATGGGAAACCCTGGCTTTTCAGTCAACTCCTCACAACTTCGACAGCATAAATGATTTAGTCATACCAAGGGGCAGCCTACATATTTCAAGTTCAGCAATAGTTGTTTCGCAAATTGAAGGAGACGTCTTCTGAGTACTCCAGAACACGTTAATTTAATTTTGTGGCAATGCTCCTAGGCTCCTGCAGCGATAAATCAAATCCGCAACCATCTTTCCCTCAGTTAAACTCGCACCATGACAGGACAGCCGCACAAACATGACGACTCTCGGTTTTGAATTAGCACTCCACCACTGTGAATCTCCAGCCAATGGATCAAGGGATGAGGTGAGGAAGCTAATGAGGCGGAATGAGAGATGTGATTATACGTATCATTTACTCACTCACTGTTATGGGCAGTAACTCTGGGCATTGTGTATGAGTGATGCATGGACGAGAAACCAACAGTGGACCTCTCTCTTTGTGGAGAAAAAATAGAGGCCATATAAGTAGCCAAATACATAGGATCAGGGAGCTATGGTAGACACCTCTAGGATACAGCTTAAAGACTGTATCAAATAAGTCTAAAGTTATTTCAATAAAAAATTTACATTGAACATGCTTTTAAATCCAGGACACATAGGGCCTGTTTCTTGGACATAGATTAAGGCAAGTCCTTGACTAAAAAGCATACTAAATTGTGAATCTCAATTGATACAGCTTTTTAGTCCAGAACTAGGCTTCATCTATGTGCATGTAACCAGGAGTTACATGTCAATGGAATCTTCAGTATGGAGCATAGTTTCATTTACAATATATGGGTCTTACTCAAGTTGAGTGGCAGTCATGCCCTATTTCAAACAAAAGCATTGGGCTGAATTTGTCACCTTGGAAATTAATTTTCTTTCCATTTTATTCTATTACAGTACTTTCTCCAATTTGACGTCTCTTTATCCTTCAGCGCAATGTAATCCCGATTTTGGACGACAGCCATCATGTCAATAATTACACTCAAGTCTGGAGGTAATTCATTTTATTGGAGCGGTGAATCGATTCCTGATGAAAACGGAGATTGAACAGAAAGCTCCCTTCTACCTTCATTTGGACTAGTGCCGTCTTTCCCATTCAGAAAATACTAACTTTGGCTAAGCCATTAGCTCTAAATGAAATAGTAGCATGTTCCAGGCCAGTAGCATGTTCCAGGCCTGAAGCCAGCTCCGATAAACCCAGTGTTTAATCTTCTGCTCGTTGGCATTGTACCATAACAATACAGTGCTGCTTTCCAATGAATATCCCTTGGTGTCTGAAGCATTAACATATGGTTGTTGTCATCCGATCAAGATGATACAATCATTATCTGAACAAGATTTGTTGCGTCTACAGCTGGTAATAAAATGTGTCTCGTCTGCCTACTTCGTCCGTATTGTGACCAGATTCCCTGGTCCTTCCCTGTATGCAAATTATCCCACCTGCCGTGGACCTCCCCTGACCTCCCTCTGAATAAATCGATAGAAAACAGCACACTTTTATAGTCAATAGTTTTTTACTCTCATCATTACAGCCTACTTTTGTTCAACAATTCAACAATTTAAGAGTGGGTGTCCCGATAACCTCGACCTGTCCACAGCCATACAAATAAAATTCGGAGAATCTCTCCCATCCCTAAAAAAGTTACCACACCAATGAGCAGAGTATCTGTATGTGTGTACAAAAAATATATATATAATTACACTTAGGCCCTAATGGATACAGTAAAAACAGAAACAGTTGAAATTAGAGTAGGTTACAAAGTGCATCTCCGAATGATGAAACACATTCATCCGAACAGGTCTGGACAGGGATGATATTTACGCATGGATGTTTACATACATTGTCTTTATATTATTGTAATCTTGTATTGTAAATAACCTTTAGTATAGGCCTAAACATTACCAAAGGGAGATAAAAATTACATGTTGCGCAAATGACCATCAGCCATGGTTTAGTTTCCTCCAAATCATTGATCAGTGATAATTCACTATGATAACCTATATCAAATTATGGTCAAATTAAAAGGAGCACACATGTAAAGCATTATAAACTAATAAAGTGTAGCTGGAAAATGCTCAAATATTCACAGAATATAACATAACAAAATCAAAAAGGATTGCATAATAGTGCCCCTTCATTTTTTGTATACAGTATCTGATACTGTAATAGAGTGTGGCATCCAACCACAGTGCCAATAGTCACTTGGTTCTTGGTTTCTAATGAAGGCCATGATATTTATTCAACTGGCTGGTGTGATTTTTTTGAGAGTGCGGGACAACTGTTACATTGGCTAAATTTATAAGCTTTCGTTGTCAGTATTTGTTTACACCACAAGGATATCCATACAAGACATGGCTTTGACTACCAGAGGTGGTCAGGAAGCTCTAATCACAATCAGATCACAATGCATCTTTTGATTGTCTACACCTGTCGACAAATGTAGGCAGAATGTGGACAGGATCAGGACAACTGACGCATGTTAGAGACGCATGTTAGAACCAGGTATAAGCAGGGCTTGAGTGAACACTTTCAGAACACCAAGCATAATATCAAGACAATTTCTATTGTGTAATAGGAATTGTATCCGATTGCAGATAATGTTGCTAAGAGTGGATTTAATCTAAGATCTGCTTATTTGATAACAAATGCTTTTGTGGACACTGCATCTCCTGCCTGTTGCATACTAGTACCATCCTACAGTGTCTATAAGAAGTATATTCTTTGTATATTCCTTTTTGTAGAGGCAGATATTTCAAGTAAGTGGCTATGCCACATTTATGTCAGATATTTTATTAAAATCAAAAAAATTTAGCTCTAGTTTGTTGTACAGTGCTCATGTGGGCAAAATCAGCAAAGGAATGACAGAGAGAGAGAGAGATATGTTAACTAACTGGCATAATAGTTATCCTAATGTGATGACAGACAAATGAAACTTAACATTCCCAAAAACAGAACAACATTGTGTAGAGGAGGGAAATATGAGTTATTTGGGTTGAAACGGTGCAAATATGTGTGAGTGTGAATGAACCTAGCTGCTTGGTTTAATGATCAGAGACAGCGCTGAAAGTGCCCTCCAGGCAGTCCTGTATTACCTACTGAAATGAGCAATTAAAGTTTTCCCTCACAAAAATATAAATTTCTGACACGTAATGCTATTTGCTTGGCAAATTCTGATGCATGTCATGGTCAAATTCGAACACTTTCTGTTGGTGTTATCTGGCTGAATTTTTTTGAATGTGAGGAGTTTCTCATTGCACTAAATTAGCTATCTACTTCTGGAAGGATCAATTTGGGGAAGTCAGGAGTAAACGTGTTTGGAAACTTGTATCAACTTCTCATAACCTCTCCTCTGACTCATTAAACATAGCAGCAATAGAGAGTCTTTTTTAACAGAGAGACTAAGATTTTGAAGATACTGGATAATCTTACAAACTCTAAACTCAGAGGTTACACATTCAATGTGACATCTCTCACATTTCCAGTAGAGGAGTTCTCACTTACTGGCAGTGGGATTTAATAATATATATTTTAAAGATGTATATGACACATTTGTATACCTCAGATGGAGAGCACCAAACAATATACCATCACAATAAAATCACAAGATAACAAATATATTTGTGAATTATGTCCAAAAATCTTTTTGGGAGATTATACTATATATGATCAATGTATAACTTACCATCAAAGGTGATTCATAATGTCAGGAAAAGATCATTGGTTTATGGACCACAGTTGACTTCACAGTGTTGCTTTGCCAAAACATTGTCTTTAATATTGATGGTTAAGGTGCCTGTGTGATTACAGGGTACAGCCATCACATAACACACTGTATACAGTTCATGTAAACATGGGTAATGAGCTTTTCATTGCTATATGTCCTCAAAACAAAAACTGAATATATTGTAAGAATAGTGAAGGTAGACTCAGCGATAAAGTAACCATACGAAGCCTGGCAACTTCCGACAAGAAGACAGTATGAAGCAAGAGGCTAATTGCATTAGCATCCTGTGCATATTTGCAGTGCAGATTTGCATAAACGTATCGATAACTTTTCATTACAGTACCCTTATTGCCGTGTCATTTTCCTGTAAGTACAGCGTAACAAGTATGTAATTACTCATTATTACACTGGACTTGAGCTAGAGTTACTGCTGCAAGTACAGTGTAAGTACAATGAAGGAATGACTAACAATCAGTAATTGCAGTCTTGTTTCACTGTACTTAGAGTAATAATTACACAGTTATACTGTATGGGCACTGTAATGTGAAATGGTTGCCATCTCTGGTTTCACTGTTACGTCATATCTCTAAGTCTCAGGGCTCAGGTGGTGGAAGGGGTGGCAATATTTGAGGTGTATCCTTAAAAACAAGTGCAAAAGTGACAGTTTAATGTGGCACTAATGGGACATTTTAAGACCCACGAAATGCAGGTCTTACCAGCCATGATTCACAATGCCCATGGAAGAGAGATGTGCATTTTGTGCATAGTGAATCTCGTATTGAGAAACATAAAAAATATTGGTTTCCCCCAATTCACTTGAATATGATTAAAAACCAGGAATAGCTTACCCTCTCGTTAATCAAGGCTGGTTTAGCAGCATCACATAGGTGCTTCTTTTTATTCTGGCCATTAACAAAGTAGCATCGGAATAAGGGGTTTTAAATGGTCTACTGAGAAGTTTTTGCCCTCATGCTTTTTCATTATTCACAATTCACAGCTGCATACTTCATTTTGTTTGTTCAAGTAGGCTATCCATCCCCATTGTCAAAGAACACTCCTATAACTATCCAGTCCTCTTATAATGCCATGTCAACAGTGTATTCTTTTGAGAATCTGCCTCACACATAGGCAACTATACAATTGACAGGAGCCTAGTATTTTGTGTAGACGTGCACATGTTATGCGTAAAGACATTCAGGCCTACATGTGCACACAGTGCCATGGAACGAGAGAAGGGATTTATGATATCATCCTATTTAGAAATATTGTTATTGTTTTAAAAAACAGGTTGCTTGTGTTACATTTCATATTAAGCCCTCCATAGGCTACCCTTACACAGCATTGTGTCTTTTCTGTCCTGGCCTTGCAAAGCAGCCTATCCATAAAAGGTGTTTAAATGGTCTATCCGCCAGAGTGCCTTGATTTAAAATATACTATATTGGTGTTGGCAGGTGGCCTAGTTGTTAAGCACATTGTCCCAGTAACCAAAAGGTTGCTGGTTCAAATCCCAGAGCTGGCAAGGTGGAAAAATATTTTGTTCTGCCCCCTGTGGGATGGTTGAGCTAATGTGATTAACATGACGCAAGTAACAAGAACATTTCCCAGGACATAGACATGTCTGATATGGGCAGAAATCTTCAATTCTTGTTAGTCTAACTGCACTGTCCAATTTACAGTAGCTATTACAGTGAAAATATACTATGCTATTGTTTGAGGAGAGGGCACAGTTATGTACTTGAAAATGTATCAATTGACCAATTAGGCACAAACATTTTGAACAGTAATGCAATGGTTCATTGAATCAGTATAAACTGATGCCATCTAGATGCCAAAATATAAATGGTGCCTAGAATCCTAAGTCATATAATGGCCTTTCTCTTGCATTTCAAAGATGATGGAATAAAAAATGTAATAGAAAACTCATGTTTTTTATTTTGTATTATCTTTTACCAGATCTAATGTGTTATATTCTCCTACATTAATTTCACATTTCCACAAACTTCAAAGTGTTTCCTTTCAAATGGTATCAAGAATATGCATGTCCTTCCTTCAGGTCCTGAACTACAGGTAGTTAGATTTGGGTATGTCATTTTAGGTGAAAATTGAAAAAAGGGTCCAATCCTTAATTAACCCCCAACAACAACATCTCCATGGATGTCGATCAAGGCAGCCCCTTGCACCGCTCTGATTCAAAGGGGTTGGGTTAAATGCAGAAGACACATTTATTTTTAATGCGGTTGTTCAAGTATCCATTCCCACCTCCAAAGAAGCCTCTCATCCGGTTACCTCGTCCTATAATGCAGTACCAACGGTAGGCCGAGGCTATATAATGCTTAATGAGAATGTGCCCCACACATACAACTTATAGTAGCCTACTATTTTTTATTTTAGGAAAAGTTCAATGTGTATTTGTATTTCAGTTTGTCTGTGATGTGTACGCCGAGGAACTTTAAACTTTCCACCTTCTCCACTACTATCCCATCGATGTGGATGGGGGGTGCTCCCTCTGCAGTTTCCTGTAGTCAATCATCTCCTTTGTTTTGTTGACGTTGAGTGAGATCATTGATGCCCCACAAGGTGAGATCTTGCATGGAGCCCCAGACCGAGGGTGATTGACCGTCATCTTGAACTTCTTCCATTTTCTAATAATTGCGCCAACAGTTGTTGCCTTCTCACCAAGCTGCTTGCCTATTGTCCTGTAGCCCATCCCAGCCTTGTGCAGGTCTACAATTTTAGCCCTGATGTCCTTACACAGCTCTCTGGTCTTG
Organism: Salvelinus alpinus; assembly: GCF_045679555.1. Classification (NCBI taxonomy): domain Eukaryota; kingdom Metazoa; phylum Chordata; class Actinopteri; order Salmoniformes; family Salmonidae; genus Salvelinus; species Salvelinus alpinus. The sequence continues at coordinate 50,103,538 of NC_092108.1, read as the reverse complement.
GCCATTGTGGAGAGGTTGGCGTCTGTTTGATTGAGTGTGTGGACAGGTGTCTTTTATACAGGTAACGAGTTCAAACAGGTGCAGTTAATACAGGTAATGAGTGGAGAACAGGAGGGCTTCTTAAAGAAAAACTAACAGGTCTGTGAGAGCCGGAATTCTTACTGGTTGGTACGTGATCAAATACTTATGTCATGCAATAAAATGCAAATTAATTACTTAAAAATCATACAATGTGATTTTCTGGATTTTTGTTTTAGATTCCGTCTCTCACAGTTGAAGTGTACCTATGATAAAAAATTACAGACCTCTACATGCTTTGTAAGTAGGAAAACCTGCAAAATCGGCAGTGTATCAAATACTTCTTCTCCCCACTGTATATGGTAATATGGCTACAGGTTCATCTGCCTCACCTAAAGCCCATTCTTCTGGGAAGCTGCTATAGACCACCAAGTGATAACAGTCAGTTTCTGGATAATATGTGTGAAATGCATGTGATATCAACAGAAGTATTTTTTCTGGGTGATTTAAATATTGACTGGCTATCCTCAAGCTGCCCACTCAGGAAAAAACTTCAAACTGTAACCAGTGCCTGCAACCTGGATCAGGTTGTCAGTCAACCTACCAGGGTAGTTACAAACAGCATAGGAATTAAATCATCAACATGAATTGATCACATTTTTACTAACGCTGCAGATATTTGCTTTATAGCAGTATCCAAATCCATAGGATGTAGTGATCACAATATAATAGCCATATCTAGAAAAACCAAAGTTCCAAAGGCTGGGCTTAATATAGTGTATATTAGCGGTCATACAATACGTTTTTTAGTGATTCATATGTTGATGATGTAAATAATATTTGCTGGTCTGTGGTGTGTAATGAGGAGCAACCAGACGCTGCACTTGACACATTTATGATACTACTTATTCCAGTTACTAATAAGCATGCACCCATTAAGAAAATGACTGTATAAACTGTTAAATCCCCTTGGATTGATGAGGAATTTAAAAATTGTATGGTTGAGAGGGATGAGGCAAAAGGTATGGCAATTAAGTCTGGCAGCCAGAACTGATTGGCAAACGTACTGCAAATTAAGAAATCATGTGACTAAACTAAATAAAAATAAAAATAAAATACACTATGAAACAAAGATAAATTATATAAAGAATGATTGTAAAAAGCTTTGGGTCAGATGGCTCATTCATCACAAAGCCCACTGATATTGCAAACTACTTTAATGACTTTTTCATTGGCAAGATAAGCAAACGTAGGGATGACATGCCAGCAACAAACACTGACACTACACGTCTAAGTATATCGGACCAAATTATGAAAGACAAGAATTGTAATTCTGAAGTCAGTGTGGAAAAGGTGAAAAAATTATTGTTGTCTATCAACAATGACAAGCCACCGGGGTCTGAGAATCTAAATGGAAAATGACTGATGATAATAGCAGACGACATTGCCACTCCTATTTGCCACATCTTCAATTTAAGCCTACTAGAGAGCGTGTGCCCTCGGGCCTGGAGGGAAGCTAAAGTCATTCCGCTACCCAAAAATAGTAAAGCCCCCTTTACTGGCTCAAATAGCCGACCAATCAGCCTGTTACCTACCCTTAGTAAACTTCTGGAAAAAAAATAGTGTTTGACCAGATACAATGTTATTTTACAGTAAACAAATTGACAACAGAATTTCAGCATGCTTATAGGGAAGGACACTCAACAAGCACAGCACTTACACAAATGACTGATGATTGGCTGAGAGATATTGATGATAACATGATTGTGGGGGCTGTCTTGTTAGACTTCAGTGAAGCTTTTGACATTATTGATCACAGCCTGCTGCTGGAAAAACGTATGTGTTATGGCTTTACACCCCCTGCTATAATGTAGATAAAGAGTTACTTGTCTAACAGAACACAGAGGGTGTTCTTTAAGGAGAAGGGGATCTAAAATTCCATGCATAACAGTTGTATCTTTTATCAATGTTTATTATGAGTATTTCTCTAAATTGAAGTGGCTCTCTGCAAAATCACCGGATGTTTTGGAAATACTGAACATAAAGCGCCAATGTAAACTTAGATTTTTGGATATAAATATGAACTTCACCGAACAAAACATACATGTATTGTGTAACATGAAGTCCTATGAGTGTCATCTGATGAAGATCATCAAAGGTTAGTGATTCATTTTACCAATATTTCAGCTTTTTGTGACTCCTCTCTTTGGTTGAAAAATCGCTGTATGCTTTCTGTGACTAGTTGCTGACCTAACATAATGATATGTTCTGCTTTCGCCAAAAAGCTTTTTTGAAATCAGACACTGTGGTTGGATTAACGAGAAATTTATCTTTAAAATAGTGTCTAATACTTGTATGTTTGAGAAATTTTAATTATGATATTTCTGTTGATTGAATTTGGCGCCCTGCAATTTCACTGGCTGTTGGCGAGGGGTTCCGCTAGCGGAACAGGGTTCCGGCCCTAGACAGGTTAATCATAAGGCATACACCCCCGCCCTTCTTCTTACCAGAAAGATGCTTGTTTCTGTTGGCACGATGCATGAAGAAACCGGGTGAGTGTCCCGATTCTGACAACGTATCCCGAGTGAGTCATGTTTCCGTGAAACAGAGACACCTTGTTATCTAGAGATTGGACATTGGCGAGTAATATGCTAGGAAGTGGTGGATGGTGTGAACGCCTTCTGAGTCTGACCAGTAGGCCGTACCGTCGGCCTCTCCTGCGGAGACCACATTGTTTTGGATCGGCCTCTGGGATAAGATTGCATGTCCAGGGTGAAGGTCAGAACAAAGGATCCGCTTCGGGAAAGACGTTTTCCTGGTCGTAAGGATGGTAAAGTTGACATCGCTTTTATATCCAATAGTTCTTCCTGGCTGTATATAATAACATTTTCTGGGTTAGCAATGTAAGAAATAGTACATGAAAAAACTAATAACTGCATAGTTTTCTAAGGACCTGAAGCGAGGCGACCATCTCTTTTGGTGCCATCTTATTGCTTAGTGTGTATGCTATCGTGTGTGCATGTGTCTGCATGTGTCTGTGCCAATGTTTGTGTTGCTTCACAGTCCCCGCTGTTCCATAAGGTGTTTTTGAATCTGTTTTTTAAATAACATTTTACTGCTTGCGTCAGTTACTTAATGTGGAATAGAGTTCCATGTAGTCATGGCTCTATGTAGTACTGTGTGCCTCCCATAGTCTGTTCTGAACTTGGGGACTGTGATATGTCTTGTGGGGTATGCATGGGTGTCCGAGCTGTGTGCCATTAATTTAGACAGACAGCTCGGTGCATTCAACATGTCAATACTTCTCATAAATAAAAGTTGTGATGAAGTCAATCTCTCCACTTTCAGCCATGAAAGATTGACATTCATATTATTAATATTAGCTCGCTGTGTACATCCAAGGGCCAGCCGTGCTGCCCTGTTCTGAGCCAATTGCAATTTTCCTAAGTCCTTTTTTTTTGTGGCATCTGACCACACGACTGAACAGCAGTCAAGGTGCGACAAAACTAGGGCCTGTAGTACCTGCCTTGTTGATAGTGTTGTTAAGAAGGCAGAGCATCACTTTATTATAGACAGACTTCTCCCCATCTTAGCTACTACTGCATCAATACGTTTTGACCATGACAGTTTACAATCTAGTGTTACTCCAAGCAGTTTAGTCATCTCAACTTGCGCAATTTCCACATTATTTATTACAAGATTTAGTTGAGGTTTAGGGTTTAGTGAGTGTTTTGTTCCAAATACCATGCTTTTAGTTTTAGAAATATTTAGGGCTAACTTAATCCTTGCCACCCACTCTGAAACTAACTGCAGCTCTTTGTTGAGTGTTGCAGTCATTTCAGTCGCTGTAGGAGCTGACTTGTATAGTGTTGAGTCATCCGCATACATAGAAACTCTGGCTTTACTCAAAGTCAGTGGCATGTCGTTAGTAAACATTGAAAAAAGCAAGGGGCCTAAACAGCTACCCTGGGGAATTCCTGAATCTAACTGGATTATTTTTGATAGGCTTCCATTAACGACTCATGGTGTAATCACAACAACATACAGGAACTGAAGTCCTTTTGATCACCTGACCTAGAATTCCTTACAATCAAATGCCGACCGCATTATCTTCCAAGAGAATTCTCTTTGATTATAGTCACAGCCGTGTATATCCCAACCCCAAGCAGATTCCTCGTCGGCCCTGAAAGAACTTCAATGGACTCTATGTAAACAGGATACCATACATCCTGAGGCTGCATTTAGTGTAGCTGGGGATCTTAACTAAGCTAACCTAAGATCAATAGTCCCTAAATTCTATGAGCATATCAAATGCGCGACACGAGCTGGCAGAATTCTGGATCATTGCTACTCGAACTTCTGCGATGCATACAAAGCCCTCCCGCTCCCTGCCTTTGGCAAATCTGACCATGAATCCATTTTGTTGCTCCCAGCCTATAGACAGAAACTAAAACAGGAAACGTCCGTGCTCAGTTCAATACAATGCTGGTCTGACCAATCAGACTCCAGGCTTCAAGATTGCTTCGATCAGATGAACTGGGATATGTTCCGGATAGCCTCAGACAACAACATTGATGTATACGCTGACTCTGTGAGCGAGTTTATTAGCAAGTGCATCGGAGATGTCATACCCGCTGTGACTATTCAAACCTTCCCTAACCAGAAACCGTGAATTAATGGCAGCATTCGCACAAAACTGAAAGTGCGTACCCCCGCTTTTAATCATGGCAAGGCGACCGGAAACATGACCGAATACAAACAGTGCAGCTATTCCCTCCACAAGGTAATCAAACAAGCAAAGCGTCAGTATAGAGACAAAGTAGAGTCACAATTCAACGGCTCAAACACCAGACGTATATGGCAGAGTCTACAGTCAATCACGGATTACAAAAAGAAAACCAGCCCCGTCGTGGACATTGACGTCTTGCTTCCAGACAATAAAATGATTTACTCACGTTGGCCACGGAGAAGGTGAGCTCACAGGCTTTGGTAGCGGGCCGTGTCAGTGGCACTGTATTTTCCTCAAAGCGAGCAAAGAAGTTGTTTCATTTTTAGGGGGCTCGGTGTCCCGCTAGCATGCCACTACGACTACATCCGGTGAAATTGCAGAGCGCGAAATTCAAAATACAAAATTGTAATATTTAACATTCATGAAAATACAAGTGTCATACATCAATCATTCTTTAGCTTAGAATCTTGGCAATCAAACCACTTTGTCCGATTTACAATATTTTCCAAACCAGCAGAGGCGTCACAAAAATCTGAAATAGCGCTAAAATAAATCACTTACCTTTGAAGATCTTCCTCTGTTTGCAATTCCAAGGGTCCCAGCTACACAACAAATGGTCGTTTTGTTCGATAAAGTCTTTCTTTAAATCCCAAAATAGTCTGTTTAGTTGGTGCGTTTGATTCTATAATCCACCCGTTCAACTCGTTCAACACTTCGTCCAAACAAGTCAAACAACGTTTCTAATCAATCCTCGGGTACCCTAATATGTAGATAAACGATACAATTTAAGACAGAATGTAGTATGTTCAATACCGGAGATAAATAACGAAGTGCGCACCCTCATTCACGCGCACCACAAGACTAGAGTCCTAATGAGGGACACCTTGGAAAAACTCCAACTGCTTGTTAATTTTTTTTTAAACAAGCGTGAAACCTTTTATAAAGACTTTTGACATCCAGTGGAAGCCATAGGTTCTGCAATCTGGGTCATTTTGGGTTGGAAATTCAATAGGCCAACATAGGAATGGCCTGGGAGCTCAAAAAAAAGAATGCCATATCAGTTCTGTTATCACAGACATTATTTTAACAGTTTTAGAAACTTCAGAGTGTTTTCTATCCGATTCTATATGCATATCCTAGCTTCTGGGCCTGAATAACAGGCAGTTCACTTTGGGCATGCCAGACAGCCGAAATTCAGGATACTGCCACCTAGCCCAGAGAGGTTAATATTTAACATTAGATCATCTCTAAGCTTTATAGGAATGTGGTTCTGAATATAGACCGCAACACCGCCTCTGTTGGCATTTCTGTCTTTTCGGTAGATGTTATATCCATGTATTGCTACCACTGTATCATCAAAGGTATTATCTAAGTGAGTTTCAGAGATAGTCAGAATATGAATGTCATCTGTTACAAGCAAGTATTTACTTCGTGGACCTTGTTTCTTAGGCTACATATGTTAATATGGGCTATTATTAGCACTTTTCTGGGTTGCTTGATTGTTTTTAATGCTTTACTGGGAAGCTTGTCAGAGGTTGACTTACTCATGTTATTTACATTGGAGCTGATAGTGCAGGGTGAGCTGCATAAAGTGGTCTTCCTACTATTGCACAATGCCTCAGTGCTAACAGTGTAACTCCGAATACAACAGACCTTACAGTGAAATGCTTACTTACGAGCCCCTAACCGACAGCGCAGTTTCAAAAAATATGGATAAGAGATACAAGTAGGCTCATGATTACTGCTTACAATAGCTGTAGGATAAACAGGTATATTCGGTGCAATTAGGGGTACATACATTAAAGTACCAATGGCCCTAAGATCATGTACATTTGATGCAGCATTATGACGACTCATTGTCACAATGGTAGGGATTAACTGAGCTGGCCTTGGATCATTTACCAGTCATTGTTTCAACGCAGTCTTGAAATGCGTGGACAGAGTCCAGGAGCCAAGATGATTTGGATGGACTCCGTCATTCCTGTAGAGTATCTTCTGTTTCCAGAAGGTGTCAAAGTTATCAATAAAAGTGACTCCAGCAGAGCTACAGTGGTATTTTAGCCAGATGTGTAATGCCAGCAGTCTGCTGAATCTTTCACACCCAACGATGGCACTGGACCTGAAATGATTGGCAGTTTTTTGGAGTCTTTTAATGCTAAAATCAGTTATTTAAAATCCATTTTCAAATGTTCCGAGCTAGCCCTCCTGATGTCGTCTGACCCCGAAATGCACCGTCAATAACCTACAGAACTTGAGACAAACACATGTAGTATTAAGCCATGATACACCTTGATTGAACAGAAAGTGGATGTGTTTTTTGTATGTATCTTTCAATTATTACAGATAATGAAACAAGATAAAAAGTAAAACTATATACAAGTAAAACTAAATATATTAGTACAATTAATTCACTGTGAAACTCACATGCCCAATATTTTAATATAGCTTGGTGAAACAATGATACCATATTTTCTACATACTGCACTACATTTGACCAGAACATCTGGTCAAAAATAGTGCACTACATAGGGAATAGGATGACATTTGGGATGCATCCATTGTTTTCTGCAAACAATGAGCCCCTCTCACAAATAATATATAAAAGGTTATCAAAACATGAAGTGGCCCTTTTTACTTAATGAGCTTCTAGTACATTTTATGAATAATGCATAAAGCACTACTTTCTATTTCTCTTTCTCGCCGACGGACCCATAGATGATTTAATTACTTTTTGAAGAGACCGGACCCAAATAATGCAATTACATTTCCTGAAGCACCCTGAATACTAAGAATGTCACAGACCCGTAATGCGTCCAGCGATCAAATCTGTAATACCAGGGTCTGTGCTTTGAGTGATATTAAAGGCCTTGCGATCTAACAGACAGTAGAATGGTTCAGTGTACAGATAGTGAAACTCAGGGAAATGCGTGCACAGCGTAAAGAGTTACAAAGCTGACTGAGATATTAACGGAATTACAGTTAGCCAAATGAGCCCATGGCACCCTATTTTATATTTAGTCCACTACTTTAGTCCTGGACGCAGCCCAGGTGTACCCTTATGCCCTCCTAATAGGTTTAAACTGGACAATTATTATGATTTAACAGCGTGGCAAAAAACACGTTGGCCTACTCACCACGGGGCATGGTTGCTTAAGATTCAAGCCTTCTCTCAAATAGCCTACTAATAATTCATACTCTTAGAGTAGGCTTTAACCCCAATAATGGGATTTCTGCTGCGTACTTGGTAAACATTACATTATCTCATTGCACAAATTGACTAAAGCAAATGTAATCTTGACATTGTGTTGTGCCCCTGGGTGACTGTTGTTGTATGAGTGATGACTCACGAGTGTCCAACTGTAGGCCTGTCTCTACAGTAGCTGTAGAGGCACAGTTTGTTATATGTACTCACCGCAAATAACAACGTGTCACATCCATCTTTGGACCAGGGCATATTTTATCAACGGGCTGTCACCTTAAAGTGACCGTTGCTCAGGCTCTATTTTCATCAATGTGTTGCCTGTGTCCCAAATGGCACCCTATTCCCAAGTAGTGTGCACTACTTGACCAGAGCCCTAACCCTCTATTGCATGGTGATGCCCTCAGGCAACAAACTACTTTTGGACCTTACACCGCCCCTTACATTTTTTTAAATAAAAAAAGTATATAAAATATCACCTGACATGTCTGTGTCCAATGAAATGAGGGGCTGAAGTGGGTGTGGCCTTTTGTCTGGATGTAGAGGAATCCTTTCAGGAAGCAAAGCCGCATGTGGGACACAGTGCCACCAATTGGTAAGATAAAATAACTTTTTCACAGGTTTAAATTGAAATAACTTCATATAAAAAAATATGTGCATGAGTATGTAAAGAAGTATGTTTGATTCTTTAACCTCTAACGAGTCACCAACCCTGATCCGGGAGCACCCCCCACCACCCCCCCACTGAGTAGCATAGCTAGCATAGCGTCACAAGTAACTTGTAGCATCTAAATATCATTAAATCACAAGTCCAAGACACCAGATGAAAGATACAGGTCTTGTGAATAAAGCCACCATTTCAGATTTTTAAAATGTTTTACAGGGAAGACACAATATGTAAATCTATTAGCTAACCACGTTAGCAAAGGACACGATTTTTTTACTCCCAACAGTTTTTTCCTGCGTCAGTAGCTATCACTAATTCGACTAAATAAAAATATATATAGCCACTAACCAAGAAACAACTTCATAAGATGACAGTCTGATAACATATTTATGGTATAGCTTAGTTTTTTTTTTGAAAAATGTGCATTTTTCAGGTATAAATCACAGTTCTACATTGCAGCTGCAATCTGAAATAGTGCTGACCCAGCCAGAACAATTACAGAGACCAACGTCATATAACGAATTACTCATCTTAAAACATTTCAGAAAAATACACAGCGTACAGATATTGAAAGCCCAACATCTGGTGAATCCAAACAATATTTCAGATTTATTAAATGTTTTATAACGAAAACAAAATGTAGCGCTAAATTAGCATAGCTATACCAGGCAGATTCGGCTGGGCGCCCACGGCCAGTTCACATGCACAACAGATATGATATAACATCGTAAATTGGGTCTTACTATGGCTGATCTTTCATCAGAATGTTGATCAAAGTGTCCTTTGTCAAGATGAGTCGTTGGTTGCGTTCAGAATGGTTCCTTTCCCACTCCATTTAGCACAGGTACTGGTCGAGTGGCACGGATTTCTCAAACGATAATAAAATCAGACAACGGAACACCGCAAAACTCCCGAAAAAATTCAAATAATCTGATTAAACTATATTGAAAAAACATACATTACGATGATCTGGTCACATGTATCAAACAAACTTCGAGACGGAGATAATAATGGCCGTACAACAGAAGACAATCGCAGCTCCAAGTCGCACAATATAGAGAACCGGAAGTTGTCGGTCACGCCAAAGAATTAGCTCTCATTTCACGTCAGTCCCAGATAAACAAGATATTTTTCCTCTGACGTCCTCTTGTCACCCAGAGGAAGGCCAATGAGGTGTGTTTCGGGTCATAGGGGGCACGACCATATATAGGCAGAGCGTTGAAGCTGGCATAACACATCTTGCTTTTTTCTTCTTGGTCAGGGAAAGCGCTGTCAAATGACTTCTGTATCACTCAGAGACAAAATTGAAACGGTTTTAGAAACTAGAGATTGTTTTCTTTCCAATGGTATTATTTATATGCATATAGTAAGAGCAATAATTGAATAAGAGGCAGTTTAATCTGTAGAGCAAATTATGCTAATGGGAAAATAGCACCCCCTGTATTCTTATTTATATACTAAAACCGTGTTTTTTGGTTCGTTGTGTCAGGTCAACATTGTGCAGTTAGACCACTTTTGTTTGGGGAATATCATGCTAAAGTGTGGAGATGTGCTCGGATGCATAATTATGACCATAGTCAATGTTTTTACTTTACTATCTACTGATACTTACAGGAAATGGACACAAGAACGTTTTATGGGCGGAAGGAACATGATCGAGCAGTTAGGGACATTGAGCTTGAAGAGAGGAAGTGTGGATCCCCGAATCAGGTTTGAGAGACAGTTTAACATTTAACATTTAAGTCATTTAGCGGACGCTCTTACAAATTGGTGCATTCACCTTATGATATCCAGTGGAACAACCACTTTACAATAGTGCATCTAACTCTTTTAAGGGGGGGGGGGTTAGAAGGATTACTTTATCCTATCCTAGGTATTCCTTAAAGAGGTGGGGTTTCAGGTGTCTCCGGAATGTGGTGATTGACTCCGCTGACCTGGCGTCGTGAGGGAGTTTGTTCCACCATTGGGGTGCCAGAGCAGCGAACCGTTTTGACTGGGCTGAGCGGGAACTGTACTTCCTCAGAGGTAGGGAGGCGAGCAGGCCAGAGGTGGATGAACGCAGTGCCCTTGTTTGGGTGTAGGGCCTGATCAGAGCCTGAAGGTACGGAGGTGCCGTTCCCCTCACAGCTCCGTAGGCAAGCACCATGGTCTTGTAGTGGATGCGAGCTTCAACTGGAAGCCAGTGGAGAGAGCGTAGGAGCGGGGTGACGTGAGAGAACTTGGGAAGGTTGAACACCAGACGGGCTGCGGCGTTCTGGATGAGTTGTAGGGGTTTAATGGCACAGGCAGGGAGCCCAGCCAACAGCGAGTTGCAGTAATCCAGACGGGAGATGACAAGTGCCTGGATTAGGACCTGCGCCGCTTCCTGTGTGAGGCAGGGTCGTACTCTGCGAATGTTGTAGAGCATGAACCTACAGGAACGGGTCACCGCCTTGATGTTAGTTGAGAACGACAGGGTGTTGTCCAGGATCACGCCAAGGTTCTTAGCACTCTGGGAGGAGGACACAATGGAGTTGTCAACCGTGATGGCGAGATCATGGAACGGGCAGTCCTTCCCCGGGAGGAAGAGCAGCTCCGTCTTGCCGAGGTTCAGCTTGAGGTGGTGATCCGTCATCCACACTGATATGTCTGCCAGACATGCAGAGATGCGATTCGCCACCTGGTTATCAGAGGGGGGAAAGGAGAAGATTAATTGTGTGTTAGGAGGTCAGGGGTCAGTTAGGGGTCAGTCAGCAAAGTGTGTGTGTGTGTGTGTGTGTGTGTGTGTGTGTGTGTGTGTGTGTGTGTGTGTGTGTGTGTGTGTGTGTGTGTGTGTGTGTGTGTGTGTGTGTGTGTGTGTGTGTGTGTGTGTGTGTGTGTGTGTGTGTGTCAGTGGATGAAGAAGGGTATATGACACATTCAAATTTGTGCTTCCCGCTTTCTTTTTTTAAAGGAGAATGCCTGCCTGTTGACAATGAGACTGAGGATGAAGATGAAGATGTAGCAGAGGTTGATGTTTCATGCCTACCCCTTTGGAGAACACCCCACAATGCATACTTCAATGCTGACCCAGAATGGCATGGCCTGCTTTCAAGATCTGATGATATCATGTCCCCCCTCTAGTACATCAAGCAGTTTTTCTCTGAAGACATTCTGGAAGTTTTTGTAGGGCAGTCAAATCTACATGCGATACAATGTCACGCAAACAAGCCTCTTAACCTCAGTACAAAATAATTGGAGCAGTTCCTGGGTATGGTATACATGTCATTGTTTGGTTTACCAGGCACCCACATGTTTTGGAACAAAGCCTGCCGAGTGTCCCAAGTAGCTGACACCATGATACTGAATAGATGGGAGGCCATCAAAAAATCCCTGCACTTCAGTTACAATGAAGAGAGACAGGAGGAAAGTGATGATCCACTCCACAAGATCCAACCACTAGTCACTTATCTAACATTAAAAATGATTTCAATCCCAATGGGTGAGAAGCTGGCTCTTGATGAGCAGATGGTCCCATTCAAGGGAAGAAATAGATTGAAGCAATACCTGCCATCAAAACCAAAGAAATGGGGCTACAAGATACTCGTCTTGGCTGGCTCTGATGGTGTCCGGCACAACTTAGAAATCTACACAGAGAGAGTTGTACAACCCCCTGAGCTAGCAGATGTGGGAACAAGTGGCAACGTTGTCCTCCGCCTGGTCCTTGCTTACCCAAGCAAGAAAACTATAAGCTCTTCTTCGACAACTGGTTTACGAGTGTCCTTCTTGTGCTCACACTGGCTCAGCAGGGAATCCACTGCACTGGTACTGTTCGTGGCAACAGACTACCAGGTGTCAACTTGATGTGCGATGCTGAGCTGAAGAGAGCAGGACATGGATCTTTTGAACAGAAGATGGCCATTGTTAGAGAAACCACCTTGCACGTTGTGAAGTGGGACGATAACCGCTCAGTGACCCTTCTGAGTGATTACACTGGATTCCACCCAGTCACCGAGGTTGACAGGTGGGATCGCAAGCGAAAGATGATCACCAAAGTCCCCTGCCCTGCTGTTATGAAATAATACAACAAGAATATGGGTGGGGTGGATCTGCTTGACTCACTGATTGCACTGTAACGGAACAAAATCAGATCAAAGAAGTGGTACCACCGGCTGGTGTTCCACTTTCTGGATATGATCATCATGACTACCTGGCTGCTCTACCGAAGAGATTGTGAAGGCACTGGCATGAGAAAGAAGGAACAAATGAAGCTGTATACCTTCAAGTCATACATGAAGGCCTATGCAAAAGTGGAAAGAGTCTGGTGTGCAAGAAAGGTCATCCCAGTTCCGCAATTGCTGGTGAGTATGAGGAGAAGAGGAGAAAAGGACCCGCTGCTCCAATTCCAGTCCCTGGATGCCATAGCCCACTGGATGATTATGGCTGAAAAGAAGGGGAGATGCAAGGTACCAGGGTGCACAGGTACACCATAAGCCAAGTGCCGGAAATGTGATGTCCACCTCTGTTTCACATCCACCAGCAACTGCTTCTTGGGGTTCCACACAGAATAGGAAATCAAACTTTTTTCTCATGCATATATTGTTTGTTTTCCTTATTCCACTCCATCATACATATGTACTATACAAAACCTTGTGTTTCGGTACCCTCGTAGCACATTGTTGCACTGAGGCAACAAACCAATATCTATGATCTCATTTTATGATGGATATATTATCCGGGACCCCCAAGCTCCCCAAAAAATGGGGTGAAATATTTTTTTCCCCACAAAATAAAAATGTATGCCAAAGAGGGCTAAAGTAGTTGACTGCATAGGGAATATGTTGCAGTCATTTATGAACATCTTGGCCATGTTCTGTTATAATCTCCACCCGGCACAGCCAGAAGAGGACTGGCCACCCATCATAGCCTGGTTCCTCTCTAGGTTTCTTCCTAGGTTCCAGCCTTTCTAGGGAGTTTTCCCTAGTCACTGTGCTTCTACACCTGCATTGCTTGCTGTTTGGGTTTTAGGCTGGGTTTCTGTACAACACTTTGTGACATCAGCTGATGAAAGAAGGGCTTTATAAATACATGTGATTGATTGATTTAATAAATAGATCACTAGTCACTTTAATAATGCCACTTTAATCATGTTTACATATCTTGCATTACTCATCTCATATGTACACTGCTCAAAAAAATAAAGGGAACACTTAAACAACACAATGTAACTCCAAGTCAATCACACTTCTGTGAAATCAAACTGTCCACTTAGGAAGCAACACTGATTGACAATAAATTTCACATGCTGTTGTGCAAATGGAATAGACAAAAGGTGGAAATTATAGGCAATTAGCCAGACACCCCCAATAAAGGAGTGATTCTGCAGGTGGTGACCACAGACCACTTCTCAGTTCCTAATGCTTCCTGGCTGATGTTTTGGTCACTTTTGAATGCTGGCGGTGCTCTCACTCTAGTGGTAGCATGAGACGGAGTCTACAACCCACACAAGTGGCTCAGGTAGTGCAGCTCATCCAGGATGGCACATCAATGCGAGCTGTGGCAAGAAGGTTTGCTGTGTCTGTCAGCGTAGTGTCCAGAGCATGGAGGCGCTACCAGGAGACAGGCCAGTACATCAGGAGACGTGGAGGAGGCCGTAGGAGGGCAACAACCCAGCAGCAGGACCGCTACCTCCGCCTTTGAGCAGGAGGAGCACTGCCAGAGCCCTGCAAAATGACCTCCAGCAGGCCACAAATGTCTGGCTAATTGCCTATAATTTCCACCTTTTGTCTATTCCATTTGCACAACAGCATGTGAAATTTATTGTCAATCAGTGTTGCTTCCTAAGTGGACAGTTTGATTTCACAGAAGTGTGATTGACTTGGAGTTACATTGTGTTGTTTAAGTGTTCCCTTTATTTTTTTGAGCAGTGTATATTCTGTATTTTATACCATCTATTGCATCTTGCCTATGCCGCTCGGTCCTTGCTCATCCATATATATATATTCTTATTCCATTCCTTTACTTAGATTTCTGTGTATTAGGTAAGGTTTGTGGAATTGTTAGATTATTTGTTAAATATTGCTGCACTGTTGGAACTACAAGCACAAGCATTTCACTACACTCGCAATAACATCTGCTCACCATGTGTATTTGACCAATAAAATTGTATTTTATTTAACGTTAGCTAGGGAGCCAGCCAACTAACATTAGCTAGCTAGCTAACAGTACACTTTAGCTTGAAATGAAACCACTTTCTGTCAAAATTAGAAATGTGTAATATCTGAAAATGTAACAAGCTAGACTATCTTACCCGTATCATCATGCATGATGGATGCGTCTCCCTGTCACGGATGCCATGCCACAGTTGCCCTTAGTTTGAAGATGTAATCCGGAGACAGGTGTTTTCTCCATCTCTTTAGCTATCATATTCTAATTCCAATGATTTCAAAACTCGATCCTCCAGAAAGTAGAGAGCAACACTTATGCAGCTCCACTACATGATACATAAAAAGGACGCGTTCAACAGGATTACCAACACAGACTGACCAGCTCAAATAGACAGAAGGCTTCTATATGGCAGACCAATCCGAAATCATCTCTCGGCATGTCTAGCCCACTCGTTATCTCAGCCAATCGTGGAAAGTTGCTGACTTTTTCTGTGGCTTAACCAACAAGGTTCGTAATTAAAATGTTTGATTCTTATTTACAGATGGCTTACAGGTTTGTTATTAAGGCACATGAAAGTTCACATGTTCAAGAAGGCATTTCTGCCAAAAAAATGGAATTTTAAACTGTGAAATCATGAATTGCGACATATGCCTAGTTTCCTGAAATGGGTCACAATTTGTCATTTATCGATTTTAGCGAGAACCGGGAGACGAAAAGCATAGGTAAACTTTGTCTGTCGATGAGTCTCGAAGTTTTCTTTTGGAGTTTGGTTCGCCATGCTTTCTGTGGTTACTCTGACATGTTTTGGCTTTGACTGTTTGAGTTTATTTTATTTTTAAAGGGACAGTGCACATTAATCAACGTTTCAGTAAAAGTGCCGGTTTTAGCCAGCCGGCTAATTTCCAACCGCCGTCCCTGGGCAGGTTATTAAAAACAATTACAATATAGACAATCATTGAGCAGTGAGCCCACGCAGAGTAACATAGGACAAGCAAGACGTAGCATACAGACAGAGCAACAAAGTGTTTCCACACCTCACAAGCTACAGACAACAGACAACATGGAAAGCGGCAATACACAGCTAGGGATTATGTTCACAAATCTGATTGACCTTTAGCCATGTCTTCATACATTTTGTGAAAGTGTGATATGTGGTGCAGTTATGTGTGTCTGATGGCAGTGTATTCCAGACATGGGAAGCTCTCACAGAGAAAGCAGATTTACTAAAGGTGCTTTTCCTTAATTCGTATATCTGTGGAAAGATGTAAAATTATTTGTCCGCCATTGATTTAGGCATGGTCTCGCTGTAACGCACGCTGAATGTCGAGTAACGTTAATTTTAAAAATCTAACACAGCGGTTGCATTAAGAACTAATGTGTCTTTCATTTGCTGTCCAACCTGTATTTTTTAGTCAAGTTTACGATTAGATTAGGTGCCTCTCCAAGATGGCGCCGGCCAGATTGCCTGAAATGTTGCTACTAATCACATTGTATAACCACGATTTGTGCTGCTAAATATGCACATTTTCGAACAAAACCTATATGCATTGTGTAATATGATGTTACAGGACTGTCATCTGATGAAGTATATCAAGGTTAGTCAAAAATTATATATCTTTTGCTGGATTGTTACGATCGCTAACCTTTGCTACTGGTAAACGGCTTGTGTTTCCGGCTATTGTGGTAAGCTAATATAATGCTAAATTGTGTTTTCGCTGTAAAACACTTAAAAAATCTGAAATATTGGCTGGATTCACAAGATGTTGGTCTTTCATTTGCTGTACGCTGTGTATTTTTCAGAAATGTTTTATGATGAGTATTTCGGTATTTGACGTTGGTCTCATTCTGGCTGCTTCGGCACTATTTCAGATTGCAGCTGCAATGTAGAACTGTGATTTATACCTGAAATATGCACATTTTTCTAAAAAAACATATGCTATACAATAAATATGTTATCAGACTGTCATCTGATGAAGTTGTTTCTTGGTTAGTGGCTATATATATCTTTATTTGGTCGAAATTGTGATAGCTACCTATGCAGGAAAAAAATGGTGGGGAAAAAAAGTTGTGTCTTTTGCTATCGTGGTTAGCTAATAGATTTACATAGTGTGTCACGTTCCTGACCTGTTTTCTGTTGTTTTGTATGTGTGTGATGGTCAGGGCGTGAGTTTTGGGTGGGCATTCTATGTTGTGTGTTTCTATGTTGGTTTAGGGTTGCCTGGTATGGCTCTTAATTAGAGGCAGGTGTTTTGCGTTCCTCTAATTAAGAGTCATATTTAGGTAGGTTGTTTCACTGTGTTCGTTGTGGGTGGTTGTTACCTGTCTCTGTGTTTGTGTTCTGCACCAGATAGGTCTGTATCGGTTTTGCACGTTTGTTATTTTGTAAGTTGTTTGTAGTGTTCACTTGTTCTTATAATTAAACATGTTGAGCACTGGCTACGCTGCATTTTGGTCCTCTCCTTCACCCCAGGAAGAAAACCTTTACAAGTGTCTTCCCTGTAAAACATTTAAAAAATCAGAAATGATGGCTGGATTCACAAGATGTGTATCTTTCATCTGGTGTCTTGGACTTGTGATTTAATGATATTTAGATGCTAGTATTTACTTGTGACGCTATGCTAGGCTATGCTAGTCAGCTTTTTTACTGTGGGGGGTGCTCCCGGATCCGGGATTGGGACCAATTAGAAGTTAAACAGCTTGGAAAATTCCAGAAAATTATGTAATGGCTCTAGAAGCTTCTGATAGGCTAATTGACATAATTTACATAATTTGAGTCAATTGGAGGTGTACATGTGGATGTATTTCAAGGCCTACCTTCAAATCCAGTGCCTCTGCTTGACATCATGGGAAAATCAAATGAAATCAGTCAAGACTTCAGAAAAAGAATTGTAGACCTCCACAAGTCTGGTTCATCCTTTGGAGCAATTTCCAAATGCCTGAAGTTACCACGTTCATCTGTACAAACAATAGTACGCAAGTATAAACACCATGGGACCACGCAGCCGTCATACCGCTCAGGAAGGAGACGCGTTCTGTCTCCTAGAGATGAACTTACTTTGGTGTGAAAAGTGCAAATCAATCCCAGAACAACAGCAAAGGACCTTGTGAAGATTATGGAGGAAACAGGTACAAAAGTATCTATATCCACAGTAAAGCAAGTCCTATATCGACATAACCTGAAAGCCCACTCAGCAAGGAAGAAGCCACTGCTCCAAAACCGCCATAAAAAAAGCCAGACTATGGTGGCAACTGCACATCGGGACAAAAGATCGTACTTTTTGAAGAAATGTCCTCTGGTCTGACGAAACAAAAATAGAACTGTTTGGCCATAATGACCATTGTTATGTTTGGAGGAAAAAGAGGGATGCTTGCAAGCCGAAGAACACCATCCCAACCGTGAAGCACTGTGGCAGCATCATGTTGTGGGGGTGCTGTGCTGCAGAAGAGACTGGCAAAATGGCTTTAGGACAACAAAGTCAAGGTATTGGAATGGCCATCACAAAGCCCTTACCTCAATCCTATAGAAAATTTGTGGGCAGAACTGATAAAGTGTCTGCGAGCAAGGAGGCCTACAAACCTGACTCAGTTACACCAGCTCTGTCAGGAGGAATGGTCCAAAATTCACCCAACTTATTGTGGGAAGCTTGTTGAAGGCACCCTTAAACGTTTGACCCAAGTTAAACAATTTAAAGGCAATGCTACCAAATACTAATTGAGTGTATGTAAACATCTGACCCACTGGAAATGTGATGAAAGAAATAAAAGCTGAAATAAATAATTCTCTACATTTATTCTGACATTTCACATTCTTAAAATAAAGTTGTGATCCTAACTGACCTAAAACAGGGAATTTGTACTTGGATTAAGTGTCAGGAATTGTGAAAAACTGCGTTTAAATGTATTTGGCTAAGGTGTATGTAAACTTCCGACTTCAACTGTATAGAGTGTGTGGGCATGTGGGCTGAGCAGACAATTAACAAAAAACACAACAAAAGATAAAGCTAAGTATTCTATGCCTTTTTAGGGCTTTTAAGCTCCTTTCCCGAATGTACCCCAAAAAAACAGTGGAATCATACATTGTACATCAATTTTAAGAAACACTGCCAGCTAAGTACTGTGGTTGGTTTGTATGACCTTTTAAATTAAGGTGTAGTGGCTGGTGGGGTCTACTTGGGGAGATAGGGTCCACTGAGAAACTGAAATGGGATGAGTGGTGGCCTGACACACACCTTAGAGAAGTGTCTGATGCCCTCCCAGTCACACCATCCCAATTCACCGGATATAGCCCCTGTCCGATCGCATCACTAACCACCATTAAATCTTAGTTGTAATGACAAACAAGGAAAAATTGTAACGAGCGCGCTGAGAGTCGGGAAGCAACTTCAGGGAGTGAGTGTTTTAATAAATAAAAGAAACAATGAACACGAAACAATGCACCGACATGAAAACAGAATCAATTACACCTGAGGAAAGAACTAAGGGGAGTGACAGATATAAGGAAGATAATCAAGGAGGTGATGGAGTCCAGGTGAGTGTCCTGAGGCGCAGGTGCCCGAGACGATTGTGAAAGGTGTGCGGGATAATCAGCAGCCTGATGACCTAGAGGTCGAAGAGGGATTGTATGTGACAATAATAATGATTTGACATCCTTTCCTAATCCATCCAGAACTCTTGTTCATTTTACAACAAGTTTACAAGTCATAAATTTAAATATATATATTTATACAGTGGGGAGAAGAAGTATTTGATACACTGCCGATTTTGCAGGTTTTCCTACTTACAAAGCATGTAGAGGTCTGTCATTTTTATCATAGGTACACTTCAACTGTGAGAGACGGAATCTAAAACAAAAATCCAGAAAATCACATTGCATGATTTTTAAGTAATTAATTTGCATTTTATTGCATGACATAAGTATTTGATCACCTACCAACCAGTAAGAATTCCGGCTCTCACAGACCTGTTAGTTTTTCTTTAAGAAGCCCTTCTGTTCTCCACTCATTACCTGTATTAACTGCACCTGTTTGAACTCGTTACCTGTATAAAAGACACCTGTCCACACACTCAATCAAACAGACTCCAACCTCTCCACAATGGCCAAGACCAGAGAGCTGTGTAAGGACATCAGGGATAAATTGTAGACCTGTACAAGGCTGGGATGGGCTACAGGACAATAGCCAAGCAGCTTGGTGAGAAGGCAACAACTGTTGGCACAATTATTAGAAAATGGAAGAAGTTCAAGATGACGGTCAATCACCCTCGGTCTGGGGCTCCATGCAAGATCTCACCTCGTGGGGCATCAATGATCATGAGGAATGTGAGGGATCAGCCCAGAACTACACGGCAGGACCTGGTCAATGACCTGAAGAGAGCTGGGACCACAGTCTCAAAGAAAACCATTAGTAACACACTACGCCGTCATGGATTAAAATCCTGCAGCGCACGCAAGGTCCCCCTGCTCAAGCCAGCGCATGTCCAGGCCCGTCTGAAGTTTGCCAATGACCATCTGGATGATCCAGAGGAGGAATGGGAGAAGGTCATGTGGTCTGATGAGACAAAAATAGAGCTTTTTGCTCTAAACTCCACTCGCCGTGTTTGGAGGAATAGAAGGATGAGTACAACCCCAAGAACACCATCCCAACCGTGAAGCATGGAGGTGGAAACATCATTCTTTGGGGATGCTTTTCTGCAAAGGGGACAGGACGACTGCACCGTATTGAGGGGAGGATGGATGGGGCCATGTATCGCGAGATCTTGACCAACAACCTCCTTCCCTCAGTAAGAGCATTGAAGATGGGTCGTGGCTGGGTCTTCCAGCATGACAACGACCCGAAACACACAGCCAGGGCAACTAAGGAGTGGCTCCGTAAGAAGCATCTCAAGGTCCTGGAGTGGCCTAGCCAGTCTCCAGACCTGAACCCAATAGAAAATCTTTGGAGGGAGCTGAAAGTCCGTATTGCCCAGCGACAGCCCCGAAACCTGAAGGATCTGGAGAAGGTCTGTATGGAGGAGTGGGCCAAAATCCCTGCTGCAGTGTGTGCAAACCTGGTCAAGAACTACAGGAAACGTATGATCTCTGTAATTGCAAACTAAGGTTTCTGTACCAAATATTCAGTTCTGCTTTTCTGATGTATCAAATACTTATGTCATGCAATAAAATGCAAATTAATTACTTAAAAATCATACAATGTGATTTTCTGGATTTTTGTTTTAGATTCCTTCTCTCACAGTTGAAGTGTACCTATGATAAAAATTACAGACCTCTACATGCTTTGTAAGTAGGAAAACCTGCAAAATTGTCAGTGTATCAAATACTTGTTCTCCCCACTGTATATTGTAGTATAATTCAGTCTTTCCTTCTCTCTCTCTCTACCAAACCAAATCCATCCCTCTCCAACACCCCCTCCCCGTTCTCCCCCAAGCCAAGCTTATCCCCACCTCCCCTCCTTGCCCCCCCAGGCGAAGCTTATCACCACCTCCCCTCCCTTACCCACCCAGGCCAAGTTGATCCCAACCTCTGTCTCCCCCTCTCCTTCTGAAACACCCCTCTATACATGTACTTACTCATCCATTCTCCTTCATTCACACACAACATACTGTAACGTATACACTGGGAGTCGGAAAGCAAGTGCAGGTGGTGAGTTTAATAACAAACGGAACATTGAACAATATAACAAACATGCGTAGCGTATAGAGATAATCACATAAACAATACTGACAGAGGAAAGAACCTAAGGGAGTGCCAGATATAGGGGAGGTAATCAGGAAGGTGATGGAGTCCAGGTGAGTGTCATGAGGCGCAGGTGCACATAACGATGGTGGCAGGTGTGCGTAATGATGAGACAACTGGCGCCGACAAGCACCAGAGAGGAGGAAAGGGAAAAGCAATGGGAAAGGTGGATACCTAGTTAGATATATTGCAAGATGGCGCCGACAGAGATGGTCGCCTCGCTTCAGGTCATTAGGAAACTATGCAGTTATTTATTTTTTAACGCATTATTTATGTATTATTTCTTACATTGTTAGCCTAGGAAATCTCAAGTGTTATTACATACAGCCGGGAAGAACTATTGGTTATAAAAGCGATGATAACTTAAAACTTCTTATGGGACGGTAGCGTCCCACCTGGCCAACATCCGGTGAAATTGCAGAGCGTGAAATTCAAACTACAGAATTATAAATATTTTACTTTCATAAAATCACAAGTGTAATACATCAAAATTAAGCTTAACTTCTTGTTAATCCAGCCGCTATGTCAGATTTCAAAAAGGCTTTACGGCGAAAGCACACCATGCGATTATCTGAGGACAGCACCCCGCATACAAAACCATGAAAAAAATATTTCAACCAGGCAGGTGCGACACGGAAGTCAGAAATAGCGAAGTAATAAATGCCTTACCTTTGATGATCTTCTTCTGTTGGCACTCCAAAAGGTCCCAGTTACATCACAAATGGTACTTTTGTTTGATACTGTCCTTATTAATATCCATAAAAACTCAGTTTAGCTGGCGCGCTTCAGTCAATAATCCACCCAGTTTCCCTCCATCAAAATGCATACAAAATGAATCCCAAACGTTACAAATAAACTTCTCCAAACAAGTCAAACAATGTTTATAATCAAACCTCAGGTACCCTAATACGTAAATAAACGATACAATTTAAGACGGAGAATCGTTACTGTCTTTACCGGAGGAAAATACCAAAGAACGTGCTCTCATTTACGCGCTTGGAAACACTACATCCAAAATGAGAGCCACCTAGAGAGCCACCACAAAAAACAGCCTGAAACTCTTTCTAAAGACTGTTGACGTCTAGTGGAAGCCCTAGAAACTGCAATCTGGGAGGACTTCGCATTATAATAAAAGTGACAGCCATTGAAAATAGTGGTAGGCTGAATTCTTTTGGGGGGGATGTTTTGTCCTCTGGTTTTCGCCTTCCATATCAGTTCTGTTATACTCACAGACATAATTTCAACAGTTCCAGAAACTCTAGAGTGTTTTCTATCCAAATCTACCAAGTATATGCATATCCTAGCTTCTGGGCCTGAGTAACAGGGAGTTTACTTTGGGCACGCTTTTCATCCGGACCTGAAAATACTGCCCCTACCCAAGAGAGGTTAACCAACATAATGACCAGGAATATGTCTTTCCCAAAGCGGATCCTTTGTTCGGACTTCCACCCTGGACATGGGATCTTATCCCAGAGACCGACACAAAACGCAGGAGAGGAGGACACTCCGTCACCGCAGGAGAGGCAGACGGAGCGGCCTACTGGTCAGACTCAGAAGGCGAGTACACCATTCACCTCTCCCGAGCACATTACTCGCCAATGTCCAATCTCTAGATAAAAATGTGGACGAAATTAGGGCACGAGTTGCCTTCCAGAGAGACATCAGAGATTGTAACGTTCTCTGTTTCACGGAAACATGGCTCACTCGGGATATGTTGTCAGAGTCGGTACAGCCACCCGGTTTCTTCATGCATAGCGCTGACAGAAACAAACAAACAAAGAAGAAGGGCGGGGGTGTATGCCTTATGATTAACGACTCATGGTGCAATCACAACAACATACAGGAACTCAAGTCCTTTTGTTCACCTGACCTAGAATTCCTTACAATCAAATGCCGACCGCATTATCTTCCAAGAGAATTCTCTTCAATTATAGTCACAGCCGTGTATATCCCAGCCCCAACCAGATTCCTCAATGGACTCAATGTAAACTGGAAACCATACATCCTGAGGGTGCATTTATTGTAGCCGGGGATTTTAACAAAGCTAACCCGAGAACGAGACTTCCTAAATTCTATCACTATATCGAATACGCGGCACGGCTGCTAGCATTCTGGATAAGTTCTACTCTAACTTCCGTTATGCATACAAAGCCCTCCCGCGCCCTGCTTTCGGGCAAATCTTAACATTACTCAAATTTGTTGCTCCCAGCCTATAGAAAGAAACTAAAACAGGAAATGTCCAACGCTAGTCTGAAAAATTGGATTCCATGCTTCAGGATTGCTTCGATCACGTGGACTGGGTTATGTTCCCGGATAGCCTCAGACAACAACATTGATGAGCGAGTTTATTAGCAAGTGCATCGGAGATGTCATACCCACTGTGAGTATTAAAACATTTCCTAACCAGAAACTGTGGATTAATGGCAGCATTCGCGCAAAACTGAAAGCGCGAACCATCGCTTTTAATCATGGCAAGGCGACTGGAAACATGACCGAATACAAACAGTGCAAGCTATTCCCTCCCCAAGGAAATCAAACAAGCAAAGCATCTGTATAGAGACAAAGTAGAGTCGCAATTCAATGGCTCAAACACCAGACGTATATGGCAGAGTCTACAGTCAATCACGGATTACAACAAGAAAACCAGTAAATAACGCCACTTTAATAATGTTTACATATCCTACATCACTCATCTCATATGTATGTACTGCTCTATACCATCTACTGCATCTTGCCTATGCCGCACGGCTATCGCTCATCCATATATTTATATGTACATATTCTTATTCTCCCTTACATTTGTGTGTGTAAGGTAGTTTTTGTGAATTTGTTAGATTACTTGTTAGATATTACCGCATTGTCGGAACTAAAATGACAAGCATTTCGCTTCACTCGCATTAACATCTGTTAACCATGTGTAACGGCAGTCTATCTCTTCCTCCTCTTCGGACGAGGAGAGGCGAGAAGGATCGGAGGACCAATATGCAGAGTGGTAAGTTTCCATGATTTTAATATCCACGAAAACAAGATACAATACAAAATAACAAAATAACTAACCGTAACAGTCCCGTGTGGCCCAAACACTGACACAGGAAACAAACACCCACAAACCAAACGTGAAACCCAGGCTGCCTAAGTATGATTCTCAATCAGGGACAACGATTGACAGCTGCCTCTGATTGAGAATCATACCAGGCCGAACACAAAAACCCCAACATAGAAAAACACACATAGACAACCCACCCCAACTCACGCCCTGACCCTACTAAATAAAGATAAAACAAAGGAAATTAAGGTCAGACCGTGACACCATGTGTATGTGACCAATAAAATTAGATTTGATTTGGAGTTGTCCAACTTAATGTATCGTCCGCATTTAACCCAGGGAGAGTGGACGTGACAGTACCTGACGCGCGGAGTGGGCCGATCGCTTCTGCTGAGGCGCGGGAACCCGTAGAGCCAGCTGAGACGCCGGAACCTGTAGAGCCAGCTGAGGCGCGGGAACCAGTCAAGCCAGTTGAGGCATGGGAGCCAGACGAGCCGGCTGATGCATATGATCCCGATGAGTCAGCTGAGGCATGGAAGCCTGACGAGCCAACCGAGGCTTGAGAACCTGTCGAGCCAGCTGAGGCATGGGAAGCCTGCTGAGCCAACCGAGGCTTGAGAACCTGTCGAGCCAGCGGAGGCATGGAAGCCTGGCGTGCCAGCTGAGGCATCCCCGGTTGCTTTGGCAGCTGCCCTTGGACCCGACGTCACCAGTAAAAAATGTATTAAAAGTCTGTGTTGCTTTCCTTTGTGAGGTGTTATTCTGTATCGTGTATAATGACAGGCGTCACTTCCTGTTGAATCTGCAGACGTGTTGCTGTGCGTTTTGTTGCTGTGCGTTTTGCTGCCAACTTTACTTTGCTAGCTGACAACTTTACGTTTTTTTGTTTTGTTTTTGTTTTTAATTACCGTTTATATTTTTAGTTTTTTCCATCGCAACTTTTTTCCCTCATTCAACTTTTTCACTCCGGACGCTTTATCTGGACATGGTTCGTCAACACCTTCAACAGCCGAAGCTAAGTAGTAACATTAACATGATGTCTTCTAATTGCAGTCGCTGTACTCATAATATACAGGAGAACGATCGCCTTACGGCGAGAATAGCTGTGCTACAAGCCCAGCTTCAGACGCAATCGTTAGGCAAGGGTAATTTCAGTGTAGGAAAGGAAGAAACAGCGTCTGTGCCACCAGTAAGTACAGATAGTAACGTTAGTATAAATCCCCCCGCACAGTCCCCGCAGCCGGACAACTTTCTCATGGCTTCTGGAGGGAAATGCTGTTGGAATGCTCAACCGGTGTCGCTCATTCAGCCGACAGAAACTTTCAACCGGTTCTCCCCATTATGTAGCGAGTCGGAGTCTGAGTCTGAGTCTTCTCTTGTCTCTACTCCTCCCGTTACGGGGTCTGAGACGCCGAAGGCTCCCACCATTAGCTCTGACAAATTGAAAACCCTAGTCATTGGCGACTCCATTACCCGCAGTATTAGACTTAAAGCGAATCACCCAGCGATCATACACTGTTTACCAGGGGGCAGGGCTACCGACGTTAAGGCTAATCTAAAGATGGTGCTGGCTAAAGCTAAATCTGGCGAGTGTAGAGAGTATAGAGATATTGTTATCCACGTCGGCACCAACGATGTTAGGATGAAACAGTCAGAGGTCACCAAGTGCAACATAGCTTCAGCGTGTAAATCAGCTAGAAAGATGTGTCGGCATCGAGTAATTGTCTCTGGCCCCCTCCCAGTTAGGGGGAGTGACGAGCTCTACAGCAGAGTCTCAGCACTCAATCGCTGGTTGAAAACTGTTTTCTGCCCCTCCCAAAAGATAGAATTTGTAGATAATTGGCCCTCTTTCTGGGACTCACCCACAAACAGGACCAAGCCTGACCTGCTGAGGAGTGACGGACTCCATCCTAGCTGGAGGGGTGCTCTCATCTTATCTACCAACATAGATAGGGCTCTAACTCCTCTAGCCCCACAATGAAATAGGGTGCAGGCCAGGCAGCAGGCTGTTAGCCAACCTGCCAGCTTAGTGGAGTCTGCCAATAGCACAGTCAGTGTAGTCAGCTCAGCCATACCCATTGAGACTGTGTCTGTGCCTCGACCTAGGTTGGGCAAAACTAAACATGGCGGTGTTCGCCTTAGCAATCTTATTAGGATAAAGACCTCCTCCATTCCTGCCATTATTGAAAGAGATCGTGATACCTCACATCTCAAAATAGGGTTACTTAATGTTAGATCCCTCACTTCAAAGGCAGTCATAGTCAATGAACTAATCACTGATCATAATCTTGATGTGATTGGCCTGACTGAAACATGGCTTAAGCCTGATGAATTTACTGTGTTAAATGAGGCCTCACCTCCTGGTTACACTAGTGACCATATCCCCCGTGCATCCCGCAAAGGCGGAGGTGTTGCTAACATTTACGATAGCAAATTTCAATTTACAAAAAAAAAAATGGCGTTTTCGTCTTTTGAGCTTCTAGTCATAAAATCTATGCAGCCTACTCAATCACTTTTTATAGCTACTGTTTACAGGCCTCCTGGGCCATATAAAGCGTTCCTCTCTGAGTTTCCTGAATTCCTATCAGACCTTGTAGTCATAGCAGATCATATTCTAATTTTTGGTGATTTTAATATTCACATGGAGAAGTCCACAGACCCACTCCAAAAGTCTTTCGGAGCCATTATCGACTCAGTGGGTTTTGTCCAACATGTCTCTGGACCTACTCACTGCCACAGTCATACTCTGGACCTAGTTTTGTCCCATGGAATAAATGTTGTAGATCTTAATGTTTTTCCACATAATCCTGGACTATCGGACCACCATTTTATTACGTTTGCAATCGCAACAAATAATCTGCTCAGACCCCAACCAAGGAGCATCAAAAGTCGTGCTATAAATTCTCAGACAACACAAAAATTCCTTGATGCCCTTCCAGACTCCTTCTGCCTACCCAAGGACGTCAGAGGACAAAAATCAGTTAACCACCTAACTGAGGAACTCAATTTAACCTTGCGCAATACCCTAGATGCAGTTGCACCCCTAAAAACGAAAAACATTTGTCATAAGAAACTAGCTCCCTGGTATACAGAAAATACCCGAGCTTTGAAGCAAGCTTCCAGGAAATTGGAACGGAAATGGCGCCACACCAAACTGGAAGTCTTCCGACTAGCTTGGAAAGACAGTACCGTGCAGTACCGAAGAGCCCTCACTGCTGCTCGATCATCCTACTTTTCCAACTTAATCGAGGAAAATAAGAACAATCCAAAATTTCTTTTTGATACTGTTGCGAAACTAACTAAAAAGCAGCATTCCCCAAGAGAGGATGGCTTTCACTTCAGCAGTAATAAATTCATTAACTTCTTTGAGGAAAAGATCATGACCATTAGAAAGCAAATTACGGACTCCTCTTTGAATCTGCGTATTCCTCCAGGGCTTAGCTGTCCTGGATCTGCACAGCTCTGCGAGGGCCTGGGATCGGGAGAGACACTTAAGTGTTTTAGTACTATATCTCTTGACACAATGATGAAAATAATCATGGCCTCTAAACCTTCAAGCTGCATACTGGATCCTATTCCTACTAAACTGCTGAAGGAGCTGCTTCCTGTGCTTGGCCCTCCTATGTTGAACATAATAAACAGCTCTCTATCCACCGGATGTGTACCAAACTCACTAAAAGTGGCAGTGATAAAGCCTCTCTTGAAAAAGCCAAACCTTGACCCGGAAAATATAAAAAACTATCGGCCTATATCGAATCTTCCATTCCTCTCAAAGATTTTAGAAAAAGCTGTTGCGCAGCAACTCACTGCCTTTCTGAAGACAAATAATGTATACGAAATGCTGGTTTTAGACCCCATCATAGCACTGAGACTGCACTTGTGAAGGTGGTAAATGACCTTTTAATGGCGTCAGACCGAGGCTCTGCATCTGTCCTCGTGCTACTAGACCTTAGTGCTGCCTTTGACACCATCGATCACCACATTCTTTTGGAGAGACTGGAAACCCAAATTGGTCTACACGGACAAGTTCTGGCCTGGTTTAGATCTTACCTGTCGGAAAGATATCAGTTTGTCTCTGTGAATGGTCTGTCCTCTGACAAATCAACTGTACATTTTGGTGTTCCTCAAGGTTCCGTTTTAGGACCACTATTGTTTTCACTATATATTTTACCTCTTGGGGATGTTATTCGAAAACATAATGTTAACTTTCACTGCTATGCGGATGACACACAGCTGTACATTTCAATGAAACATGGTGAAGCCCCAAAATTGCCCTCGCTAGAAGCCTGTGTTTCAGACATAAGGAAGTGGATGGCTGAAAACTTTCTACTTTTAAACTCGGACAAAACAGAGATGCTTGTTCTAGGTCCCAAGAAACAAAGAGATCTTCTGTTAAATCTGACAATTCATCTTGATGGTTGTAAAGTCGTCTCAAATAAAACTGTGAAGGACCTCGGCGTTACTCTTGACCCTGATCTCTCTTTTGACGAACATATCAAGACTGTTTCAAGGACAGCTTTTTTCCATCTACGTAACATTGCAAAAATCAGAAATTTTCTGTCCAAAAATGATGCAGAAAAATTAATCCATGCATTTGTTACTTCTAGGTTAGACTACTGCAATGCTCTACTTTCCGGCTACCCGGATAAAGCACTAAATAAACTTCAGTTAGTGCTAAATACGGCTGCTAGAATCCTGACTAGAACCAAGAAATTTGATCATATTACTCCAGTGCTAGCTTCCCTACACTGGCTTCCTGTTAAGGCAAGGGCTGATTTCAAGGTTTTACTGTTAACCTATAAAGCGTTACATGGGCTTGCTCCTACCTATCTTTCCGAGTTGGTCCTGCCGTACATACCAATACGTATGCTACGGTCACAAGACGCAGGCCTCCTAATTGTCACTAGAATTTCTAAGCAAACAGCGGGAGGCAGGGCTTTCTCCTATAGATCTCCATTTTTATGGAACAGTCTGCCTACCCATGTGAGAGACGCAGACTCGGTCTCAACCTTTAAGTCTTTACTGAAGACTTATCTCTTCAGTAGGTCATATGATTGAGTGTAGTCTGGCCCAGGAGTGTGAAGGTGAACGGAAAGGCTCTGGAGCAACGAACCGCCCTTGCTGTCTCTGCCAGGCCGGTTCCCCTCTCTCCACTGGGATTCTCTGCCTCTAACCCTGTTACAGGGGCTGAGTCACTGGCTTGCTGGTGCTCTTTCATGCCGTCCCTAGGAGGGGTGCGTCACTTGAGTGGGTTGAGTTACTGACGTGATCTTCCTGTCTGGGTTGGCGCCCCCCCTTGGTTTGTGCTGTGGTGGAGACCTTTGTGGGCTATACTCGGCCTTGTCTCAGGATTGTAAGTTGGTGGTTGAGGATTTCCCTCTAGTGGTGCGGGGGCTGTGCTTTGGCAAAGTGGGTGGGGTTATATCCTTCCTATTTGGCCCTGTCCGGGGGTTTCTTCGGATGGGGCCACAGTGTCTCCTGACCGCTCCTGTCTCAGCCTCCAGTATTTATGCTGCAGTAGTTTGTGTCGGGGGGCTAGGGTCAGTTGGTTACCTGGAGTACTTCTCCTGTCTTATCCAGTGTCCTGTGTGAATTTAAGTATGCTCTCTCTAATTCTCTCGTTCTCTCTTTCTCTCTGAGAACCTGAGCCCTAGGACCATACGTCAGGACTACCGGGCATGATGACACCTTGCTGTCCCCAGTCCGCCTGGCCTTGCTGCTATTCCAGTTTCAACTGTTCTGCCTGCGGTTACGGAACCCCTACCTGTCCCAGACCTGCTGTTTTCAACTCTTAATGATCGGCTATGAAAAGCCAACTGAGATTTATTCCTGATTATTATTTGACCATGCTTGTCATTTATGAACATTTTGAAAATCTTGGCTCTCTCTAATTTTCTCCTTCTCTCTTTCTTTCTCTCGGAGGACCTGAGCCCTAGGACCATACGTCGGGACTACCGGCCGTGGTGACTCCTTGCTGTCCCCAGTCCGCCTGGCCTTGCTGCTATTCCAGTTTCAACTGTTCTGCCTGCGGTTATGGAACCCCTACCTGTCCCAGACCTGCTGTTTTCAACTCTTAATGATCGGCTATGAAAAGCCAACTGAGATTTATTCCTGATTATTATTTGACCATGCTTGTCATTTATGGAAATTTTGAAAATCTTGGCTCTCTCTAATTTTCTCCTTCTCTCTTTCTTTCTCTCGGAGGACCTGGGCCCTAGGACCATGCGTCGGGACTGCCGCCCGTGGTGACTCCTTGCTGTCCCCAGTCCGCCTGGCCTTGCTGCTATTCCAGTTTCAGCTGTTCTGCCTGCGGTTATGGAACCGCCACCTGTCCCAGACCTGTTGTTTTTCAACTCTTGATGATCGGCTATGAAAAGCCAACTGAAAATTATTCATGATTATTATTTGACCATGCTTGTCACTTATGAACATTTTTGAACATCTTGGCATAGTTCTGTTATAATCTCCACCCGGCACAGCCAGAAGAGGACTGGCCACCCCTCATAGCCTGGTTCCTCTCTAGGTTTCTTCCTAGGTTTTGGCCTTTCTAGGGAGTTTTTCCTAGCCACCGTGCTTCTACACCTGCATTACTAGCTGTTTGGGGTTTTAGGCTGGGTGTCTGTACAGCACTTCGAGATATTAGCTGATGTACGAAGGGCTATATAAAATAAAATTGATTGATTGATTGATACGCTTTTTGTGTTTCTTGTTTTGTACTATGTTGTATTTATTATAAAATTTGCACTCCCTGTACTTCCTTCCCAACTCCCAGCGTACACGTTACACATACACTGAGTGTACAAAGCATGAGGATCACCTGCTCTTTCCATTACATACTGTAGACTGACCAGGTGAATCCAGGTGAAAGCTATGTTCCCTTATTTATGTCATCTGTTAAATCCATTTCAATCAGTGTATATCAAGGGGAGGAGACAGGTTAACTTCTTTGGGCTGCAATCCCGTTAACGGGATGATATGACAACAGCCAGTGAAAGTGCAGGGCGCCAAATTAAAAACAACAGAAATCTCATCATTAAAATTCCTCAGACATACATGTGTTTTATACCATTTTAAAGGTAATCTTGTTGTTAATCCCACCAAAGTGTCCGATTTCAAATATGCTTTTCAGTGAAAGCACCACAAATGATTATGTTAGGTCACACCAAACCACAATAAGCAGAGCCATTTTTCCAACCAAAGATAGGAGTCACAAAAACCACAAATAGAGATAGAATTAATCACTAACCTTTGATGATCTTCATCAGATGACACTCATAGGACTTCATGTTACACAATACATGTATGTTTTGTTTGATGAAGTTCATATTTATATAAAAAAATCTGAGTTTACATTGGCGCGTTACATTCACTAGTTCCAAAAACATCCAGTGATTTTGCATAGCCACATCGATTCAACAGAAATACTCATCATAAATGTAGATGATAATACAAGTTATACACATGGAATTATAGATATACCTCTCCTTAATGCAACCGCTGTGTCAGATTTCAAAAAAACTTTACGGAAAAAGCAAACCATGCAATAATCTGAGACGGCGCTCAGAACAATAGTCAAATTAGTCGCCATGTTGGAGTCAACAGAAACCAGAAATTACATGATAAATGTTCCCTTACCTTTGATGATCTTCATCAGAATGCACTCCCAGGAATCCCAGGTCCACAATAAATGTTTGTTTTGTTCGATAATGTCCGTTATTTATGTCCAAATACCTCCTTTTGTTAGGCATTTGGTATACATATCCAAACGCTCGTTCTGGTCGAGCGTTACTTCGGACAAAAACTTCAAAAAGTTATATTACAGGTCGAAGAAACATTTCAAACTAAGTACAGAATCAATCATTAGGATGTTTTTATCAAACATCTTCAATAAAGTTCCAACCGGAGAATTCCTTTGTGTCTTGAGGAGGAACGGAACGCAAGTGGATATCATGTGGAATGCCCATGATCAGAAAATGGCTGACTGCCAGACACCTGTTCATTCTGTTCTTATTCAGTCCCACAACACAGTAGAAGCCTCATTCAAATTTCTATAGACGGTTGACATCTAGTGGAAGCCCTAGGAAGTGGAACTTCATTCATATCTCAAGGGGATTTCAATTTTAACTGTGTTGAAAACCTACCAACCTCAGATTTCTCACTTCCTGTTTGGATTTCTCCTCAGGTTTTTGCCTGCCATATGAGTTCTGTTATACTCACAGACATCATTCAAACAGTTTTAGAAACTTCAGAGTGTTTTCTATCCAATACTAATAATGATATGCATATATTAGTAACTGGGACTGAGGAGCAGGTTGTTTACTCTGGGCACCTTTCATCCAAGCTACTCAATACTGCCCCTGCAGCCATAAGAAGTTAAAGAAGGATTTTGAAGCCTTGAGACAATTGAGACATTGATTGTGTATGTTTGCCATTCAGAGTGTGAATGGACAAGACAAAATATTTAAGTGCCTTTGAACACGGTAAGGTAGTAGGTACCAGGCACATCGGTTAGAGTGTTTCAATAACTGCAACGCTGCTGGGTTTTCAGGCTCAACAGTTTCCCCTGTGTGTCAAAAATGGTCCACCACCCAAAGGACATCCAGCCAAGTAGACACAACTGTGGGAAGTATTGGAGACAACATGGGCCAGCATCCTTGTGGATCGCTTTCGACACCTTGTAGTGTCCATCCCCTGACGAATTGAAGGTGTTCCTAATGTTTTGTACTAGCTAGCAACTCGTTTATTATTGTATAAAATAGTTTTAAGTTAGATCAACGTGTTGATTGTATACTTTGAAATAATAGCTCCAGTACATTGCTCTATTAGCTACCAGGCTAACAAGCTGGCTAACAAGTTGTGTGGTCATTTAGATAGATAGCTGCAGTGCAACATAACTAAAGCTAAGCAACAACTATCAAGTTTTATGTATTTGTCAACATTTTAAGGGATGAGTAGATGGACATAACCTACTGCAATTATTTTGGTCGAAAACATAAAAATAGTTGGGGGGTTATGACACACAGTGAGTGTGTGTGTGAGAGGGAGGGAGATGGACCCATTTGACCTTTACAATATTTGAGTTTATCCTTGGTGAGACAATCTTTACGATTACTGCTGGGTGTCATTTCTGCCAGTGTGCATCATCAGGGTATCAGGAGATACGAAGCCCACCTGCCCGCTCTGCCCCTCCAGCCCTGTGACACCATATTTTCTGAAACAGTAAAGCTGTTGCTTGACTCAATACTGTCAAAGCTGCTAGCCATCGGTATAGGCAGCTATACTTCCAATCAAAATATTCCTTGCCAATGTCGACTGGAAATTGAGAGGCTTAATAGCCGATTGAAATTCTTAATTATTTCATTGATTTGTCATGCCCATGCCATAGCAACCAGTCTGCACAAATTAATTTATTAGTGACCTGTGATAGATACATTGTCCTACAGGTAACACAGTTATTATTGTCCTTAGAATCACTGGTGTCCAGGCAATGTTACAATTTACACAGTGTTCAAATAGGTTTCCTTGATAATGGTTTTCAACATGCGAATGGCTGAACCATTGACGTCACCACACACAGGCTTTTGGGGCTTTAGCACCGAATGATTTTGTCTCAGCCCTGAGTCTTTTGCCCTGCTGGGATGATGTAAAACAAACTAGGCTTTACTACATTACACACTGCAATGAATACTCCAATTATGAGCCCTGGCATGCCCTGCCTTTTTAGTGCTGCCTAAAACCAGCATTTCTGTGTATGGTGGCAATTTAGGAAGAGGAGTCAAATTGGTTTTCCAAAGTCATTTTTGATTCATCCAATTTCGGCGTGAGAGGGCGACTGTTCATTATCTGACAGAGAGAGTACAAAAATGAGAAAGACGGAGGTAAACTTTGTTAGCTTGCTACTATAGCACATTTTGTAAGCCCATGATGATGTTATTTAGAGTTATTGACCTCACAGTAAGCCAGATTCAAGTAACATACATTTCAACATGTGGACTCCAAAAGCTTCACTGACAGATACCATTAAATTAACTAACTAACTAATGTTAAGGACTCAGTCTAGCTAGCAGTGCTGCTAACATTTGCTACCTAGTACATTTTATGAGCAGGGTTTTGACAGTAATTGATTAGCAATCGAGACACTGAATCCAACTGCTGGAACTCTTCACCACCCGACAAGTATCCCTAACAATTACTGTCTAATCAAGTACTGTCCAAATATGAAAAAAAATGCTAATAAAGCTAGCTAGCTAACTTAAGGCTAACATGACGTTAGCTAAAATTAGCTAGCTATCTGTTGAAAAAACAAAGCGGAGTTAACATTTTTCCAATTCATAGAAGTTGGACATACAGAATTTATTATTGAGAAAGAGGGCGAGAGATGCAGCTCAGCAAACACAGAGATGGTTGTTGTTTTTGCAGGAGTATGTGAATAGATTGTGTGTGTGTGGGGGTTTACAATACAATTATTTAGCATCTAGCTACATAGATGGATTGGCGAACAACACGAAAACGATGTGCGTGCTTCCATGGGGCAGAAGTCAGCCTGTTGTGATTCTGGATGGCCAGATTGCTATTAAGAATGACAAACTGCCATGTGGGACATCATAAGTGGCTCATTTCAGCATTTTTAATAATGTTATTGATACCATGTCTTGTTTTGATTTGTGTTGAATGATTTCATGTCAATGCAAATATGGCTACAATTCACTAGCTAGCTAACCAACGAATGTAACAATGTATTTGAGACAACAAGTGCAAATGTATTTGTTTTCAATAAAAATTGGAGACGAAATATAGCTTACATGCTGTCAACAATCTACGCCAAGCTCATCTGTTTGCGCTGTGGTTGCATGCATGTCGATTTTGTTGCTAAAGTGACAGACAGATAGAACATAGAGAGAGGGGAGGCCCATGCCAGAGGAAATAGTTCTTGCTAAACATTACCTCTCAAAAAAAGACAGATGCCACTTCTGACATGTCCTGTGTGTTATTAACTGTTAGACCCTGATATTTATTTCACCTTTATTTAACCAGGTAGGTAAGTTGAGAACAAGTTCTCGTTTACAATTGCGACCTGGCCAAGATAAAGTTCGACACATACAACAACACAGAGGTAGACATGGAGTAAAACAAACATACAGTCAATAATACAGTAGAAAAATAAGTCTATATACAATGTGAGCAAATGAGGTGAGATAAGGGAGGTAAAGGCAAAAAAAGGCCATGGTGGTGAAGTAAAATACAATATAGCAAGTAAAACACTGGAATGGTAGATTTGCAGTGGAAGAATGTGCAAAGTAGAAATATAAATAATGGGGTGCAAAGAAGCAAAATAAATAAATAAATACAGTAGGGGAAGAGGTAGTTGTTTGGGCTAAATTATAGATGGGCTATGTACAGTTCACATCACTGAAGGCAATTATGCAGACCGCGCTGACCATCCCAGTTAGCAGCTGTGGGAGATCTTTCAGTGCATTAAGACATCATCTACATACCTGGTTTAGGAGCCCAATGACCCAAGATAGAATGCATCATGACAGGTGTTCCCAAACTGGGAACGCACAATGCCGTTGGGGTACGCCAAATAAAAATGTGATTCACATTTTCAAACGGTCCATTTATATTTTCCAATGGGGCTATAAGGTTTTTTCTCGCCTGAGTAGCCTCGTTTCACTGTCAAAAATAAAAATTAAACCATCTAGTGTTCAGCAAAATAACGACACAATATCAAATACAGGTAGCCTAGTCAAATAATTAACATCAAAGCACAAAAAATTGTCAAAGACTCAAGTCATAGACGGTTCTCTATGCTACCGCACGGCAAGCGGTACCGGAGCACCAAGTGTAGGTCCAAGAGGCTTCTAAACGGCTTCTACCCCCAAGCCATAAGACTCCTGAACACCTAATCAAATGGCTACCCAGACTATTTCCATTGCCCACCCCCCCCCCCTTTTACACTGCTGCTACTCCCTGTTGTTATCATCTATGCATAGTCACTTTAATAACTCTACCCACATGTTCATATTACCTCAACTAAACGGTGCCCCCACACATTGACTCTGTACCGGTACCCCCCACTATTGATATTTTACTGCTGGTCTTTAATTACTTGTTAATTTTATTTCTTATTCTTATTCGTATTTTCTTTTAACTGCATTGTTGGTTAGGGGCTCGTAAGTAAGCATTTGCATGTGACTAATACAATTTAATTTGATTAACCATTACTCTCTCGCGGGAATTCAACTAAAACTAAAACATAA
The DNA here is from genome assembly GCF_045679555.1 of Salvelinus alpinus. NCBI lineage: Eukaryota > Metazoa > Chordata > Actinopteri > Salmoniformes > Salmonidae > Salvelinus > Salvelinus alpinus. Next base: position 50,066,763 of record NC_092108.1, on the reverse strand, counting down.
GTTAGTTGAAATCAAATCAAATAATTTAAATACAGTAAGACATTGTTAGTTTGGCAAAAAAAAACTAAGCCAACATTTGTGGTATGTAGCCAAATGTAGCTGCTGCTCATTTCGTTTACTCGAAAATTGAGAAAGGGTTAAAAAAAAATCCAAAATCCAAAATCCATCCATCCAGGCCCGCGTCCATAGAGACACATACCAACAGTACTACACCTGCACCTGTTGATGACACAAGTTGTTCTGCTTCCACGAGCACATCCAATGCTAGCATCAGTAATTCCGCATATGTTGTTAGCCCAGCTAGCATGGACACTGACAGTTGTGAATCTGATGCAGCCGAAGAGCTACTGCCCCCTTACCGGGAAAGCACCGAACAACAGACAGGGACGTTGGACCATCGAAGAGGCGCAAATATGATAACTACATTGATTTGGAGTTCACTTATATTGGTAGTAGTGCCAATCCTCAGCCACAGTGTGTTATATGTGCAAAAGTGCTATTTCACAACTCGATGAAACCTTCACTCTTGCACAGACATGTAGAAAAAAAAACATGGCAATTTGAAAAATGAGCCACAGGAGTTTTTTGAGCGAAAATTAAGACGACTTTTGAGTAGTAAGACATGTATAAAAGCAACAGATACCATTAATAAGAAGGGGCTAGAAGCGTCATATATGGTGAGCTACCAAGTAGCTAGAACAGGCAAGCCCCATACTATTGTGGAGGACTTAATTCTTCCTGCTACCGTGGATATGGCTGGGAAAATGCTGGCGGAAAGGCCAAAAAAACTATACAGACAATGCCTTCATCAAACAACACTGTTTCACGACGCATCAGTGACATGATAGGAGATGTTTTGAAACAATTGCTGCTTCTCAAACAAGCCACTGAATTCTATGCGTTACAGATGGATGAGTCAACAGACGTGGCGGGCCTGGCACAGCTCCTGGTATATGACCGTTACGTTTATGTGGGGTCAATTAAAACTTCTTCTTAATAGGGGCCGCTGTTTTCACTTTGGGAAAAAATCGTGCCCAATTTAAACGGCCTCGTACTCTATTCTAGATCATACAATATGCATATTATTATTACTATTGGATAGAAAACACTCTCAAGTTTCTAAAACTGTTTGAATTGTATCTGTTAGTAAAACAGAACTCATTTGGCAGCAAACTTCCAGACAGGAAGTGAAAAATCTGAAAACGAGGCTCTGTTTCAGGGCCTGCCTATTGAATTGCCTTATATTTATGGATATGCATGCACTGCATACGCCTTCCACTAGATGTCAACAGGCAGTGGAAGGTGGAATGGGGTGTCTAGCTTGATCTGAGGTCGAACAAGAGCTTTTGGAATGACGTGTCCAGAATTTCCTTTCTCTACCTAGGCGCGGGAAGCACCTCCATATTGTCTTATGATAAGCGTTCGGTATACACGTCTAATATCTCCGGCTATGATTTTATTTGATACATGTGATAATAACATCGTAAAGCAGGTTTTTTCAACCGAGTTCTATCAGTTTATTCAACGTTTATTTGGAATTTTCCGTTCTATGCGTCAAGAGAAGATGGGCATGTTCGCGCCACATGGCTAGCTAAGTTTGCTAATTCGACAGGAGAAAATGACATTCTAAAACCAAACAACGATTTATTCTTGACCAAGGACTCCTTGTACAAGATTCTGATGGAAGCTCAGCAAAAGTAAGAACAATTTATGATGTTATTTCGTATTTCTGTGGAAAATGTTGAGTCCTATTATCCTCCGTTTTGGCGGGCGCTGTCTCACTATAACGTAAGCTGTTTGTTATGGTAAAGTTATTTTTAAAAATCTAACACGGCGGTTGCATTAAGAACTAGTGTATCTTTCATTTGCTGTCCAACATGTATTTTTTAGTAAAGTTTATGATGAGTTCTTTGGTCAGATTAGGTGAGTGTCCAAAATAGCTCCGGACATTCTGGTGAATCGATGCTACATATTCACAATGTATAACCACGGTTTGCAGCTCTAAATATGCACATTTTCGAACAAAACATAAGTGTATTGTATAACCTGATGTTATATCTTTTGCTGGTTTTTGCGATCGCTACCTTTTGCTGCTAATAAATGCATTTGTGTGTTTGGCTATTGTGGTAAGCTAATATAATGCTATATTGTGTTTTCGCTGTAAAACACTTAAAAAATCTGAAATATTGGCTGGATTCACAAGATGTCTTTCATTTGCTGTACACCATGTATTTTTCATAAATGTTTTATGATGAGTATTTAGGTATTTCACGTTGCTCTCTGTAATTATTCTGGCTGCTTTGGTGATATTTTTGATGGTAGCTACAATGTAAAACTATGATTTATACCTCAAATATGCACATTTTTGAACAAAACATAAATTTATTGTATAACATGTTATAAGACTGTCATCTGATGAAGTTGTGTCTTGGTTAGTGACTAATTATATCTCTATTTGGTCGGTTTTGTGATAGCTACCTATGCGGTAGAAAAATTGTGAAAATATGCGGTTGAGTCTTTTGCTATTGTGGTTAGCTAGTGTGTGTGTGTGTGTGTGTGTGTGTGTGTGTGTGTGTGTGTGTGTGTGTGTGTGTGTGTGTGTGTGTGTGTGTGTGTGTGTGTGTGTGTGTGCGCGCGCGCATCTATCAGTTACACAGACATTTCAGTACATACACACAATAAGTAGATCACATGGGGGAGAGGCGTTGTGCCGTGAGGTGTTGCTTTATTTGTGTTTTGAAACCAGGTTTGATGTTCACTTGCGCTATATAAGATGGAAGGGAGTTCCATGCCCTCATGGCTCTGTATAATACTATGTTTCTTTGAATTTGTTCTGGACCTGGGGACTGTGAAAAGGGGTAAGTGTGTGTGTCAGTACTGTTTGTAAGTTGATTATGCAAAAAATTTATGTTTCTTATAAAAACAAGAAGAACAGTCAGTCTTTCCTCAACTCTTACCCAAGAGAGACTGGCATGCATAGTTAATATTAGCCCTCTGATTACAATGAAGAGCAAGATGTTCCTATCACATTTCAGGTATGACTCAGATGCAGACAGTGTCGAGGAAACAAAGGTTTATTTCTACTACAGGGGCAGGTAAACGACAGGTCAAAGGCAGGCAGGGGTCAATAATCCAGAGAGGGTGCAAAGGGTCCAGAACGGCAGGCAGTCTCAGGGTCCGGGCAGGCAGGGGTCAATAATCCAGTTAGGTGGGGCAAGGTACAGAACGGCAGGCAGGCTCAGGGTCAGGGTCAGGGCAGGCAGAACGGTCAAAACCGGGAAGGACTAGAAAACAGGAGCAAGAAACAGGTAGGAGCAGGGTAACAAACGCTGGTAGGTTTTGTTACCCAGTGAACACAGGTATAAATACAAAGGGGATAATGGGGAAGATGGGCGATACCTGGAGGGGGGTGGTGACAAGCACAAAGACAGGTGAAACATCAGGGTGTGACAGTTCTCCTCTGTTCTGGTCCAGCTGCAGCTTAACTAGGTTTTTCTTTGTGGCATTTGACCATATGACTGGACAATAATCAAGATAAGATTAAACTAGAGCCTGCAGAACATGCTTTGTGGAGTGTGGTGTCAAAAAAGCAGTGCATCTCTTTATTTCTGTATTATTATTTCTCCCCATCTTTATAACCATTGAATGTGTTTTTACCATGAAAGAGGAAAAGTAGAGAATGGAAATAAAAGAACAAGGCTGACGGAGAGAAATAGAATGGGAAGAATGGAAGAGAGAGAGAGAGGCGGGAAAAGTAGAAAGTAGAAATAAGTCTGGAGAAGGATGGGAAGAACGAACGAAAGAGAGAGAAAAATAAGGAGAATGGGATGACGATGGCCACAGGGCCCCCAGCAGAGCTCAATAGCTTTTCATGCTTCATTAGTTTTCCGACCATTATGAGAAATATTTGTCATACTCGCTGCCCCTGGGCTTGTTGCTTTACAAGCCACCTGATGGAAATAAGTATTTGACTTCACATGGAATTACATGTGCTGTGATCTCCATCTTCTTGCTTTTTTCTCTAGGCTGCCTTTTTTTCCTTTTTACTTCATTGTCTTGCATGCAATTCAGTTGGATAATTTAATAAGTAGGCTTTGATGTTACCAATGGCAACTGTATGGACCTCTGGCATGATAGTTCAGAGATGTTAGGCTTTGACATTTGTCGTAGTCACACAATGGCAGGAAGGATATTATGGTTTCTCTAACAAAAGGTGTAATTTCTTTAATAAATCCATGTCACAAAGGGACTGAGCTTTTCTGGTCAGTGTGTGTGTATGTGTGCGTGCGTGCGTGCGTGCGTGTGTGTCCCTTATAGAAAAGGCATGCGAAATTATCATGTCTTTTCCCATGTAAATTAACATTTTCACATGTCAAAAGACCACATGTTGCCAGAAGCTGCTACAAAAAGTAATGACTAAGAATCAAGACATGCCTTTCATTTTAATAATCCAATTGCCTCTGTTACTGTATCCCTGGAGGTTTAGAATATTTATCCACCAACTTAAACATAATGACATATCCTTTGTTTCTGTCCCGGTTGATCTGTATGATCTATTATTTTCTACGGCCACTCATGTTGGGAGTCATAGATACAGAGGTAATCTTTGTTCATAGACGCATGTATAGGTAGCAATATAACATTTATAACAGTCATAACAGTTAGTGATAATTTATGGTGACTATTAGCATTGTTCTAAGTCGCTCTGGATAAAAGCATCTGCTAAATGACTAAAACGTAAATGTAATAAGTGTATAACATTTAGAAGCAGCAATATTTAGTAGTGACCTTATACAACACCTAGCTACCCCACTAAGAGATTTGAGGCTCTTGGTGTAATGTTCCTACCAAAGCACAGCCTTCAATCAAAGTTTACTTGAAAATCTGTCCTTAGGACCAGATTTAGGTGTAGGGAACGGATACAGGGAGGGATGGATAACCCCCTTTTCAAATGTGAAAGTGGTAAGGGAAAATGCGCAGGCAGAGGCAGGCCACATAAAGGGCAATTGTGATAACTGTGTGCAGTGTTCTTGCATAATACTTGGGAGAGTCCTACATGTGAAAACCCCTTAGATTGAGGTTGCGTTCAATCTCCCCCTTGTTCGGTAGTTTAGTGTGTTGGGTTAGGGTTTGACTGGACTACATTACCTAGAGGACACCACTTCTGGTGTACAAAATTCAGCTAAAGATCAGAATGTTTGAATATGGTGACAAGACATAGATGACATTCTTGAACAGCTGACAAGACGGGGGTAGTAGGTCAATGTCACCACCCTATGACATTGACCTTACTACCCCCGTCTTGTCAGCTGTTCAAGAATGTCATCTTTAAATAGGAATTATGTGGTATAAGACCAATATGATTCCAGTTTCAGATCCCACTTTGGCTAGACTTAACCAGTTAATCTGAATATTAACTGGTTGAAAATTAATTAACTGAGGCCAATATTTCTCTCAAATCTGCAAGTGGACAGAAATCACATCAGCATAGATAGGAGTGTGTGAGAGACAGAGAGAGAATCTCTATCTAGACGCCAGGACGTTACCCCCATCCCACAGAATGGGATTGATTCTGTAAAATGGAGTATGGATCTGTCTTTATCCACTGCCGTTTGTGTGAGGCATACTAACACTTTTGATGGATCTGTCCTTTGGGAAAGAAACAGTGGGAAAGTGATTTTTGTGTAGTTTGGGGAGGGGGGATAACCATAATGTAGTCTGATGTCGTCTACTTGTCACAGTAAATCATCAAATCAATTTGATGGAATTCTAAATTGAATCCATGTCTGGTGGGAATACACTAGAACAGGGATCATCAACTAGATTCAGTCGCGGGCCGATTTATTACTTGAGCGGATGGTGGGGTGGTCAGAAAAGAATTACAAATAAGTTGTAGACTGCAAATTGACCACAAGAAGCCCAAACAGATATGTTTGACTAAAACAATAATTTCAAACATTGCTTATATTTGTATACGATCACATGTCTCTCTATTATGTGTGGGAAAACTTGGGAACAGATTTCCAAAATAAAAATAACTTGGAGCTGATTTCCTGGTGTTTTTTGTCTTTTACAGTACATTTAGAAAGTATTCAGACCCCTTGACTTTTTCCACATTTTGTTACATTATTCTAAAACGGATTACATGTAAAAAAAATAAAAAAAATAAAAAAATAAGCAAAAACAGGTTTCTAGAAATGTTTGCAAATGTATTATAAATAAAAAACAGAAATACCTTATTACAAAAGTATTTAGAACCTTTGCTATGGGACTTGAAATTGAGCTCAGGTGCATCCTGTTTCATTTGATCATCCTTGAGATGTTTCTACAACTTCATTGGAATGCACCTGTGATAAATTCAATTGATCGTACATGATTTGGACAGGCACACATCGGTCCATATAATGTCCCACAGTTGACAGTGCCTGTCAGAGCAAAATCCAAGCCAAAGGAATTGTCCGTTGTGCACTGGGACAGGATTGGAGTACCTCATGAAGCTGGTTGAAAGAAGGCCAAGGGTGTGCAAAGGTTGGCTACTTAGAATAATCTAAAATATATTTTGATTTGCTTAACACTTTATTTTATTTAGTTTTGATGTCTTCACGAATAGTAATAATAAAGAAAAACTCTTGAATGAGTGTCCAAACTTTTGACTGGTACTGTATATATAATTATTTTTTCAATAGAGCGACATGTTTATGTCTGTGCTCAGCCACACAGGGCTAGACATTAGAAAACATGGGGAACTGTACACTGGCCGCTGGGCAGTCGTTAAAGTCAAATGCCACACCAATACAGAGAGTACATAACGGGGCAATAATGGCCGTTAAAAACGTACATTTCATTTCATTTATCCTTTTGGATTTTATGTTTATTTTCATATTGGTCTAAGGCCTGGATTTAATCCGATAACGCTTGTAGACAACACAGCTTTTAAAGGCAATGTTACAGTGTTTGTGGAGATCGCAATCAAGGTAAATGCTGAAGATGTGAGCTCAATTGGAAATAACCTTTAGGCCTCCTGACTGGCGCAGCTGTTTAAGGCACCCCATTGCAGTGCTTAAAAGTTAGCCCTGAAATTATTATTACTGTTATTTTTCAATAAGTTGAGTTGATATCATTTGATACTGTCTCTATGGGTTATCCTGTGTTGTATCGCCATCTAATGGTACGTGGAAACACAACTGGAAATTCAAAGCAGAAGCAGTCATGTATTTACAGTACCAGTCAAAAGTTTGGACACACCTTCACATTCAAGGGTTTTTCATTATTTGTACTATTTTCTACATTAATAGTGCAGACATCAAAACTATGAAATAACACATATGGAATCATGTAATAAGCAAACAACTGTTCAACAATGCTATATTTGATTTCTTCAAAGTAGCCACCCTTTGCCTTGATGACAGCTTTGCACACTCTTGGCATTCTCTCAACCAGCTTCACGAGGTAGTCACCTGGAATGTATTTCAATTAACAGCTCTGCCTTGTTAGCAGTTCATTTGTGGAATTTCTTTCCTTCTTAATGTATCTGAGCCAATCAGTTGTGTTGTGACAAGGCAGGGGTGGTATACAGAAGATGGTAAAAGACCAAGTACATATTATGTCCAGAACAGCTCAAATAAGCAAAGAGAAATGACAGTCCATCATTACTTTAAGACATGAAGGTCAGTCAATCCGGAACATTTCAAGAACTTTTAAGGTTTCTTCAAGTGCAGATGCAAAAACCATCAAGCGCTATGATGAAACTGGCTCTCATGAGGACCGCCACAGCAAAGAAGACCCAGAGTTACCTCTGCTGCAGAGGAGACAGTTCATTAGAGTTAACTGCACCTCAGATTGCAAATAAAATAAATAAATGCTTCACAGAGTTCAAGTAACAGACACATCTCAACATCAACTGTTCAGAGGAGACTGCGTGAATCAGGCCTTCATGGTCGAAATGCTGCAAAGAAACCACTACTAAAGGACACCAATAAGAAGAGACTTGCTTGGGCCAAGAAACACAAGCAATGGACATTAGGCCGGTGGAAATCTGTCCTAAGTCCAAATTTGAGATTTTTGGTTCCAACCGCTGTGTTTTTGTGAGACACAGAGTAGGTGAACGGACGATCTCCACATGTGTGGTTCCCACCATGAAGCATGGAGGAGGAGGTGTGATGGTATGGGGGTGCTTTGCTGGTGACACTGTCAGTGATTTATTTAGAATTCAAGCTACACTTAACCATCCCATCTGGTTTGCACTTAGTGGGATTATCATTTGTTTTTCAACAGGACAATGACCCAATACACCTCCAGGCTGTGTAAGGGCTATTTGACAAAGAAGGAGAGTGATGGAGTGCTGCATCAGATGACCTGGCCTCCATTCACCCGACCTGAACCCAATTGATATGGTTTGGGATGAGTTGGACCGCAATGTGATATGCTCAGCATATGTGGGAACTCCTTCAAGACTGTTGGAAAAGCAATCCAGGTGAAGCTGACTGAGAGAATGCCAAGATTGTGCAAAGCTGTCATCAAGGCAAAGGGAGGCTACTTTAAAGAATCTAAAATAAATATTGATTTGTTTAACACTTTTTTGGTTACTTGATGAATCCATATGTGTTATTTCTTAGTTTTGATGTCTTCACTATTGTTCATCAATGAAGAAAATATTACAAATAAAGAATAATGAATGAGTAGGTGTACAAACTTTTGACTGGTACTGCATACGGAAAGTATTCAGACCCTTTGCCCTATTCCACATTTTGTTACGTTACAGCCTTATTATAAAATGGATTTAAAAAAATGTTTTCCTCAATCTACACACAATACGCCATAATGACAACCCGAAAACAGGTTTGTAGAAATATTTGCTATTTTATTACAAATACAAAACTGAAATTCTACATTTACATAACTATTCAGACCCTTTACTCAGTACCTTGTTGAAGCACTGTTGGCAGCGATTACAGCCTTGAGTCTTATTGGGTATGACGCTACAAGCTTGGCACACCTATATTTGCGGAGTTTCTCCCATTCTTCTCTGTAGATCCTCTCAAGCTCTGTCAGGTTAGATGTGGAGTGTTGCTGCACAGCTATTTTCAGGTCTCTCCAGAGATGTTCATAATTTTAACACCAGATGGCGATGATGCTCTATTTTTGGGCTATAACATTTCAAGAATACTGAAACCAGCCTAATGTATGTATCAATCCCAGTATTTAAAACACATTTAAAAATAATACTGTAACCAGCTGTTAACTTTATCCCAATACACATTGCTGTCAATCACCCATGCTTCAAGAAACTCTTATTCTACTGCATGGCTGGATGTCCTGTTATACCCTATGTAGGTTGTCCATATTAGGACAGAGTCACTGTATTGGTGACCTCTGAACCACAAGCTGCAATAAACCACTTGCACAAACCTCTGGATCTTTGCTGGTGTTGTAATAATTTTCAGCTCTAAATAAAAAAGTGCCCTCCATCACGATTCCTCCTCGCTGAGGAACACGTGCAGCGCTCAATAGGTAGTGGACTATGCCTTTACTTCTCCCACCTGCCTTGTGCTACTTAGGCTTTACCACAGAAACACATATACACTGCTTTAATAAGCTGCTACCCTCTTAAGTTTAATGCCGCATATTTCACCTTGAATTGCATTCCGCATTTGAAGAAAGCTTTGAGAAGACGTCTAAAACATCTTACCAATACAATCCAACTCATACTACAAAGGTATCCCTTTCTGAAAAAATATTTGTTAGATTATTTTTAATGTCACATTATTATTATTCCCTTTTGAATTGTTGTGATATCATTGAATGAAGCATGCACACAAATTGTACTGCAATTGTACTGTCTTCAGTTGGTGAATTGGCCTGCACCAGTGGAGGCTCCTCAGAGGAGGAAGGGGAGGATCATCCTCCTCAGTGAATTTCATAAAATCTTTCATTGTAAAACAGTTAAAACTATACTAAATATAATCACGTCACCAAATAATTGATTAAAACACATTGTTTTGCAAAGGTGTACAGACAGCTAGCTTCCGTACTCCTCTGGGTACATTGACTTGAATACAAAACCTAGCAGGCTTATGGTTCTCACCCATTTACATAGACTTAGACTTACAGAGTAATTATGACAACTTCCACGTATCAGAGCTCTTGCAGCATGAACTGACATGTTGTCCACCCAATCAAAGGATCAGATAATTAATCTACAGTAGTACTGCAGTGTGCACAATGTGGTGAGTAGTTGACTCAAAGATAGAAAAAGACAATAGTTGAACAGTTCTGAACAAATTAATTTATTCTGAAATGAAGGAGAAGCAACAGAGAAATAGACATCGTTCATCATTTTTTTTCACTTTCACTTTCTTAAACGGAAGTAAACGGAACAAAACAGGGATAAACATACACTACCGGTCAAAAGTTTTAGAACACCTACTCATGTAGTAACCAAAAAAGTGTTAAACAAATCAAAATATATTTTATATTTGAGATTCTTCAAATAGCCACCCTTTGCCTTGATGACAGCTTTGAACACTCTTGGCATTCTCTCAACCAACTTCATGAGGTAGTCACCTGGAATGCATTTCAATTAACTGGTGTGCCATCTTAAAAGTTAATTTGTGAAATGTATTTCCTTCTTAATGCATTTGAGCCAATCAGTTGTGTTGTGACAAGGTAGGGGTGGTCTACAGAAGATAGCCCTATTTGGTAAAAGACCAAGTCCATATTATGGCAAGAACAGATCAAATAAGCAAAGAGAAACGACAGTCCATCATTACTTTAAGACATGAAGGTCAGTCAATACGGAAAAGTTCAAGAACTTTGAACGTTTCTTCAAGTGCAGTCGCAAAAACCATCAAGCGCTATGATAAAACTGGCTCTCATGAGGACCGCCACAGGAATAGAAGACCCAGAGTTACCTCTGCTGCAAAGGACACGTTCATTAGAGTTACCAGCCTCAGAAATTGCAGCCAAAATAAATGCTTCACAGAGTTCAAGTAACAGACACATCGCAACATCAACTGTTCAGAGGAGACTGCCTGAAGCAGACCTTCATGGTCCAATTGCTGCAAAGAAACCACTACTAAAGGACACCAATAATAAGAAGAGACTTGCTTGGGCCAAGAAACACAAGCAATGGACATTAGACCAGTGGAAATTTGTCCTTTGGTCTGGAGTCCAAATTGGATATTTTTGGTTCCAACCGCTGTGTCTTTGTGAGACATGGTGTGGGTAAACGGACGATCTCCGCATGTGTATTTCCCACCGTAAACAATGGAGGAGGAGGTGTGATGGTGTGGGGGTGCTTTGCCGGTGACACTGTCAGTGATTTATTTTGAATTCAAGGCACACTTAACCAGCATGGCTAGCACAGCATTCTGCAGCGATACGGCATCCCATCTGGTTTGGGCTTAGTGGGAATATAATTTGTTTTTCAACAAGACAATGACCCAACACACGTCCAGGCTGTGTAAGGACTATTTTACCAAGAATGAGAGTGATGGTGTGCTGTATCAGAAGACCTGGGGGCTCATTTATAAATGTTGTGTAGGCACCACCACTTTCTAAGCAAACTTTGGGATTTATAAAAAACTAACTTGATGGGAGAATGTGCGGTACTCCACGGACACTTTGACCCAGACGTACGCACATAAACTGGAGAAATGAGAAACTGCGACTCCGATGGCAGAAGGATGAAACTCGAGAAACCCTTTGAAATTGATGTCATTGTGTAAAATAAATCAAAATATTACCTCTTACGTATTATATATGAAGAGTTCCCTAGAGTGCACACAAAAAAACACACAAAAAACATGATTTAGGATAATAAACACAAACAGAGATAAATGTTTTTGCAAAAGAACCCCTCAAATATGTTGCACAGTTTAATCGGGAATCATATTTAATTGGATCTGTAATTATTAAACAATACTCGCATGTTATGAAATGTATTCTCATAAATAATAAGGTGAACAGTAGGACAAATTATGTTTAAACTGATGCCGTTTTTGATGCCTCAGTCAGGCAGATACGAGTGCATAGTTTCATACTGCTCGTTGAGCAGAACTGTCAATGTGATAATGGCACTGTCAGTTACAATCAGGGTAATTACCACACCTGAAGGTGTTACGCAATTGAGTAGCTTTGACAATCAAATGGGTGGGTATAAAAAGGTATGCAATTACAATGCGTAATGACGCACAATGGCTGCTTTGGCACTGTTGGAAGATTTGGCGAATGGAAGCATTCAGAGTGAGCGAATTTTCAGAGACCAGCAAGATTTACTGCCCAATGATGATAAGTGGCTTATGAACCGGTTCCAATTACCAAGAGCTGTTCTCCTGGATCTCCGTGCTGTAGTGGGCCCAGCGTTACAGAGAAGCACCCGCAGAAACCAAGCCGTGCCTGTTCCACATCAACTCCTTGGCAACCTCGTTAATAGCGTCAGTGGTGTCTCTTTGCGTTTGCAGTACTGCATCTGTGAGGACACGGCCGCTGGAGAGTTGTGACGCACAAGGTGCAGTGGAGACGCCGTGGCTGGGCGCACTCAGCGCCTGCTCAGCTGCAGCCCCACCGACCTCGCTGGAAGACGCAGTGACTAAAAACAATAGAAAATGGCACAATTGTTTGTGTAAATAAATGTTTAAACAACTTGAATTTATGTGGTTTACTGTTTTCAAATGAGGGAATACTAATTACATACCTGGATCATCCGGTGCGTCTTCCATGTCCGTGTCCCCCTCCACCTCCATCACTACTCCACTCAGGAGGTATTCCCCAAAAATACTGGAAAGTCGCTCATCAAGGGGGTTGAGCTCCGGTGTCCCTTTTCCCCCACCCGTGGCACAAACACTTTGTCTGTGTAAGGCTATGCTCCTTTCGGCCTCCACTTTTATGTCAGACCACTTCTTTTTTATTTCTGATTGGGTCCGACCTTCTGAGCCAGCAGCATTCACAGCGTCCGCCACATACTGCCACTCTAATGCCTTTTTGGCATTTGTAATGCCTACACTGTGTAATGCCTACACTTCACTTGGACCGCAGAGTGAAGGAAAAGCAGTCAACAAGTGCTTAGCATATGTGGGAACTCCATCAAAACTGTTGGAAAAGCATTCCAGGTGAAGCTGGTTTTGATGTCATAGTTTAGTTTTTAAAATGTAGAAAATAGTAAAAATAAAGAAAAACCCTTGAATGAGTAGGTGTTCTTAAACCTTTGACCAGTAGTGTACATCTGGTGTATTGGCAGCAATTATTGGTACCATGATTGTCTTCCACGAAGATTGCAATTGTTCCATTCACTATAATGGGAGATCCTGTTTTCTGCAAACGATGCCAACATAACCACGGTCGGCCTTGAAATTCCGTGGTTTCAATGAGTACGTTGACATGCACACTAAAAATTAAATATTAAACTGATTATGGCAGAAGGTCGAGTTTAGCATTAGTCATGTTAACACCTTACTCTGCTTATCTTAAACAGCGTACGGTCATAATTGAAGTAAGCATACGCCGATTAAAACACGTGTTTTTCTGAGAAATCTTTCGATTTATTCCAAATCAAATCAATATTTATTTGTCACATGCGCTGAATAAAACAGGTGTAGACCTTACCGTGAAATGATTACTTACTAGCCCTTAACCAACAATGCAGTTCAAGAAATAGAGTTAAGAAAATATTTGCTAAATAATAAATTAAAAGTAACACAATACCATTACATAACAATAACGAGGCTATATACAGGGGGTACCGGTACCAAGTCAACGTGCGGGGGTACAGGTTAGTCGCGGTATTAGGACATGCAAACAGCTTAATCAGGGTTCTAACTGTGTTTTGGATCTGCCCATGTGCCAGCACCGGTAGGGGGAACACAGACTTTGTTTGTTTGGTTACGTTCTATGTGTTCTATGCTTCTTTATCCTTGACCATCATTTTGAGCCTAGGAGTATTGGAATATAAATAAGAATATTGGTAGTAGTAATAATTTGTCATACAATGAATACCAAATTGTCATTTGTCATAGAGTAAAATAATTGGTCTGGATTTCCTGAATCAGAAATGCCCTAAACTAAACTGTTGTTCTGGTCTGACCTCTCTCAATGTTATGAAGAAGGTGACCACAAAGGGTGTCTAGATGCATGGAAGGGATAATTTGACCAAGAACAGTGTGAACCTGTTCTTGGTAAAATTATCCCTTCCATGCATCTAGATGAATATACTGTATGTCAATGTAAATGTACATTCTGCCAGTATCGGTGTGTGCTAAGTTGAGGGTCTTAAATTAAAGTGATTGAACCAATGTGAGGCACTAAGGACTGTCATTCTAAATTTGGGTTGGATAATTTATGAACAGTGCTAAAAGATTTGGAAAGACGAAGCTTCCTAAAATGTGAGGAGAGCCATTAGATTGTAGCTTGGACTAACCTTGCCCTAGTCTCATTCATATCAAGGTTGGTGTGAAACTGTTGTAACATGTGTTCTCTCTCTTACCTATTAAAGTCAATATGCATCTGCCCTAGACCAAATTCGGGAGATCTCGAAAGACGTGAAGATAATTGGAAATGCTAAAAGAATTGCGTACATTGGCTCTGCAAAACAGAGGTTCTTGACTATCTTTTGGCAGGTCAAGGGGGCACTTGTGCAATCATTGGTGATGAATGTTGTACTTTTGTCCCTGATCACTCTTCTAATATGACTGGTCTCGCCAAATACATTACCAATGTTGCTAAGAATAATTCCCCACAACCAGAGTGGACTCCTGCAACTTGGTTGGAATCCCTGTTTGGAAGTTGGGGATCCCAAATTGCCACATGGGCTGCAGCATGTATTTTTTTCTTAGTTTGTCTAAATTGTGTTACTTAACATGCTGTGTATGTGTGTGTATTGTTGATAAATGCATTATAGTAGTATCATACTAATTAGATTGTATAACCCAGAATGAAGGTTTGAAAAGATGAAATGTCTGGTTTTATGTATTGATTTCCCTTACTTTAATAGAAATATGACATAGAAGCTAAAATCGAAATGCTTACATTAAAATGTAATGATTATTATCACACAAGTGATAAGAGGATGGAATGTGATGGACATTTTTATGTTCGTACTTTTCTAAATAATTTCTGTGTCCTGTTTGTGTTTTTCTATAAACCAATTTCTGTGTTCATGCAAGTGACTGATTGAACTCTCAATTTGGCAGTAGGCCCAGACCCTTGTTTTGAGAACGATATCTCAGTTTCAAGGTCTCAGCTTGGAAAGAAGACGCCTTGTGAGGTATTGGTCTGCCACATGCATGAACCAGTATCGGTCGGTCACATGAATGAAGCCAAAGTTAATTAATTATGAATGATGAATAAGCTAAATCATGCAAATATGACCAATGCACCCCTTGTTTTCGGCGAGGAAGGCAGAAATAGCGAATAAATGAATCACTAACCTTTGATGATCTTCATCAGATGGCACTCACAGGACTTCATGTTACACAATAAATGTGTGTTTTGTTCGATAAAGTTAATCTTTATGTCCAAAAACCTCAGTTGAAATATGCGCGTTATGTACAGTAATCATTGTCTCAAACAAACATCCGGTGAAAATGCAGAGAGCCACACCAAATTACAGAAATACTCATCATAAACGTATCATAAAAGATACAAGTGTTTAACATACATTTAAAAATAAACTTCTCCTTAATGCAACCGCCTCGTCAGATTTCAAAAAAGGCTTTACGGCGAAAGCACACGTCACGATTATGTTAGGTCAGCGCCTAGCCACAAAAACCATACAGCCATTTTCCAACCAAGGAGAGGTGTCACAAAAGTCAGAAATAGCGTTAAAATGAATCACTTACCTTTGATGATCTTCATCTGGTGGCACTCCCAGGTCTCCATGTTTGATAATGTACCTCTTTATGTCCAAAAACCTCCATTTTGTTGGTGTGTTTAGTTCAGAAATCCAAAGGCACAATGTGCCCTCTCAACATCAAGACGAAAAGTCAAAAAAGTACAATAAAAGTTAGTAGAAACATGTCAAACGATGTTTAAAATCAACCCTCAGGTTGTTTTTGTCATGAATAATCAATAATATTTCAACTGGACAGAAGCTTCGTCAATAGAAAAGGACAAACAAGAAAGGCACGTTCCCGATCTCGCGCAGGACTCATGTCTGGAAATTTCCACTGGCCTCTCATTGAAAGTGCTGTATCTCCCTCATTTCTCAGAGTAAAAGCCTGAAACAATTCATAAAGACTGGCCACGTGTAGAGGAAGCCATAGATATCGTGAACTGGGTCCTAAGTCTTTGTATGGTCGATAGGCTTTCAATGGAAAAACAGCCTTTCAAAATAATAGTACTTCTTGGTTGGATTTTCCTCAGGTTTTCACCTGCCATATCAGTTCTGTTATACTCACATACATTATTTTAACAGTTTTGGAAACTTTAGAGTGTTTTCTATCCAAATCTACTAAGTATATGCATATCCTAGCTTCTGGACCTGAGTAGCAGGCAGTTTATTTGGGCACGCTTTTCATCCAAAATTCCGAATGCTGCCCCCTACCCTAATGAAGTTATGAAAATGCATTGTTCAGTAGCACTGTTCCAAGAGACACATTTGGCAGAGAATAATTCAAGATGGGGAAAAAAGAGGGGTTGCTATCTTGTTTAATAGATCGGTGTGCTTGCCAAGGATAAAGTGTTGAGGGATGATCAGGGTAAATATGTGATGGTAGTGGGGTCAGTAGGTGGCACAGACATTAATATTCTGAACCTGTATGCATCAAATGAAGACAACCCAGAGTTCTTTACAGAGATCGCAACTGTAATAGCAGACAATGCAAAAGGGATGGTTATTGTTGGCGGGGACTTTAAATGTATACAGAATTACAAGCTTGACCGACTGCCTGCATATTCAAAAAAATATAACTAGGGTTAATTGATACTTGGCATTTTAAGAATCCCAGAATGATTTTCGAAAGTTCATGACAGCTAATCCAGAATATACTTATTTTGTATATCCAAGCAGTATTTACATATAGTAGAGAAATATAGCATTTAACCTATAACTATATCGGATCACAGTACAATGTGTCTCAAGATAAATCTAGGAATGGAGAAGCACTTTCAATATTGGAGGCTTAATGTCTCCATATTGACAGGCCATATTGTAAAGCAAGAGCTACAAGATTACTATAAGTGATAATGATGACGTATCATCATCTATTTTGTGGAAAGGGGCAAAGGCAGTATTAAGAGGGAAGATAATTGCTTTGTGTGCCAAATTAAGAAACAGCGTATTGAAAAACAGCAGGGTTTGGGGATAGTTTAAAGAGAACATAAAAAACAAGGGATGATGATATATTGCATAAGTTGAATGAATGTAGACAAACATTAGATGAGTTATTGATTTACAAGAGGTGGGTAATAGAGCCAGAGGTGGGTAATAGGTGGGTAATAGAGCCAGATGGTTGTTAGCCTTTCAGCTACGAAAATCCCAGGCTAGCAGAACCAAGAGACATTGCAGAGGCATTTGGAGCATATTATAAAGACCTTTACGATTCATCAGAACAAGACCATAAACAAGAACAAATTAGAACCCTTTTGTCTAACTTAAATCGCACTAAATGATCAGAGGAAGAGGGGGCCGAAATTACACGGACAGTTACAGAAAGCGAGATTGAGGAAGCCATTAAGGGATTGAAAAATAATATAACCAGGGACAGATAGATACCGAAGTAATTTTTATAAGACACCAGTTCTGTGCAGAGTAAATACTGTGATTGTGAATTATCAAAGGGAGAGCAACCCAAAACGTGGTAGGAGGCAATCATTACAGTAATCCATATGAAAGGTAAAGGTCCGTCCCAGTGAAGGTCATTTTGGCCTTTTAGTCTTCTCCCCACGGACCGAATTTTTATACACAATACTTACTGAGAGAATTCAGAAACATGTAGGGAAACTGATTAACCCAGATCAGACAGGTTTTGTACCTGGCAGACAAATTTCTAACAATATTAGGAGAGTATTAAACATTCAATCACTGGCGAAGGGTAGACAACAAACATTAATACATCTCAGCTTAAATGGATTTGGTGTATTATGGTTGATTGGTTATACCTAAAACAAACACTATTGAGTATGGGATTCAGCCCATTGAAAGGTTACAGCTCACAATTCTTCAGCCTGAAAAGAGGAACTAGTAACATTTTCTCTAAATATTGAGCCACTGGCAGAAATGATGATGAACCCACAAATTGAAAGTATAGTGGATGAAGGTGTGACACACAAGATATCACTCTTTGCATATATTTTGCTGTATTTAAAAAATCCCTTATCCTCTACCCCTAAACTCTTACACGGTTTGAGGTGCTTTGAAGAACAGTCTAGGTATAAAGTCAGTGAAGCAAAGTCAGAAGCTATGATGATTTCAGGAAATTGGCCCTCTCAGTTGAATACAGATGTGTCCTTTCATTGGTCTAGACAAGGCTTTAGATATTTGGGTATTATTTTAACACCCTGCGCATCACAGCTTTACTCAGGAAACTATGCTAAACTGATCTCACAGATTAAGACAGACTTACTGCGATGGGAAGATTTGCCACTTTCTTGAATTGGTAGGGCGGAAACGGTAAGAATGAATATGTTGCCCAGATTGCTCATTTCATTTATTACCCATTATAGTCCCTGTGTCTACCTTCAAGCTGTTTCATAAGCTTATTTCCAAATTCATATAGCAAAACAAGAGACCTAGAGTGAGACTCAGTCCTTTTTTTTTACCTAAAGACAAAGGTGGCCTGGGCTTACCCAATTAAAAAAATTACTTTTGGGCCACTCAATTAAAAGCTTTGGTGGCCTGGATTAATATCTTATATTCTGAGAACAGTCATGGCAACCATGTTCTGTGTATGTTTGACTTTGATGGAATATTCTCCTAACCCTCAGAAAACTGGACATGGGAAAGTTCCAAGGAAATGTGTCTAGAACATTAAAAGGGCAATTCCACCACTTTCAACCTCATATTCATTATCTCCAGCACCATACCGGTGTCTACATAATATGAAAACTGTGGTTTTCAAAACTTGCAACAAGTTTCTAGCCAGTATTTTCTTGCTCCCCATGTCACCGCAAATGTCATAGTGTTTGAAAATCACTGTTTTGATGATATTATCGTGTAGAACTTGTTAACTTTATATTTCTTTCTACAAAATGTAGAAATGCTCCATTTTCACATATGTAGACGCTGGTATTGTGCTAGCTAGTAAATTAAAATTAGGTTGAAAAGTGGTGAAATTGCTCTTTAATATAGGATATTCTGAGAAGATGGCATCACATTTAATCTGTAACGCCAAAACATGCTAAATAGGTTCTCAGGAATTTTTGCTAGCATACATAGAATGTTCCCCTAACTAACAGAATACTGGACACAAATATCAGGAGAACATTACAGGTAACATTACAAAAATGTTCTCTACCTAGAATTGTTTGCTGGGTTTATTGATGGTGCTAAAAAACTAACACCACAGTGGAACAAAATAGAACATTTTCACTGTAAACGTCTCCTGTAACCCACTGTGAAGACATTTCCGGTTTATATAGGCCCTACAATTCAATGTCTTCCACAACATTGAATTGACATGAATTCATTAATGAATGTTTTAAATAAAAATATATATGATAAAAAGTCCAAATCAAATAAATAAAAGAGTTTGGAGTGATGCAACAAAACCCCAATCATTTCTTAAATGATTAAGGACGTAGAAATTCAAGTATCGCTGAACATACTCAGGATAACTACTCACCCTGAATCGCCAATTGACCCCTAGTACCTCCTCCCTAGGGTACGTTGAAGCAATATGGCGAAAACACCACACAGTCTATAGGAAGGAAATTCAAGTTATTACCATATTGCTTAAACCTATCCCATTTTCTTATATCTACAAGAGGGGGCTAACGGGTAGAGGTTAATTTTTTATTTAACCTTTATTTATCCAGGAAGTCCTATTAAGGTCAGAATACATATTTTATGAGGGAGACATGGCCACGAGGGCATTTCAATTGAACAAAAAGTAATTCAGGGTCAGAAGTGGCAGCCGTCCACCCACTTCATACTTAATCGGCCTTCTTCTCTGCCGGATTCTTCACTTTCGTCTCAGTCTTCTTGTCTTCCCCAGGACCTTTGAGCTGCTTTGGCTCCACCCTCTCCCCAGTGATTGGTTCCTCGTCCTCTGTGTCTCTCATCGCCTCTGTGTTTCTCATTGAGCGCCAGGCCATGCATAGGCCGTAACAAATGGCACTTCCGCCGCCGCCGAAAACAACGACGAGGAAGGCACCCAAAAGCGGCGCATTGGTAAATATATTCTGAGAGAGAGAGAGAGAGAAGTTGATCTTGTGGTCAGGGCACAGAGGTAAGGCAAAGCCATACTTTGCTATACAAAAAAATTATCCATTATACAACAGCACTGATAAAATGTAATTACAGTTGAAGTCGGAAGTTTACATATACATTTCAACTCAGTTTTTCACAATTCCTGACATTTAATCCCAGTAAAAATTCCCTGTTTTAGGTCAGTAATGATCACCACTTTATTTTAAGAATGTGAAATGTCAGAATAATAGTAGAGAGAATGATTTATTTCAGCTTTTATTTCTTTCATCACATTCCCAGTGGGTCAGAAGTTTACATACACTCAATTAGTATTTGGTAGCATTGCCTTTAAATTGTTTAACTTGGGTCAAATCTTTCAGGTAACCTTCCACAAGCTTCCCACAATAAGTTGGGTGAATTTTGGCCCATTCCTCCTGACAGAGCTGGTGTAACTGAGACATGTGGAGCTGTGTACAAATAGCAATTCATAAATTTAACACCAGATGGCGATGATGCTCTATTTTTGCGCTTTAAATTGTTTAACCTCTTTGGGCTATAGAGCAGTATTGAGTAGCCTGGATAAAATGTGCCCAATTTAAACGGCCTCGTACTCAATTCTTGCTTGTACAATATGCATATTATTATTACTATTGGATAGAAAACACTCTCTAGTTTCTAAAACAGTTTGAATTTTGTCTGTGGGTAAAACACAACTCATTTGGCAGCACACTTTCTGACCAGGAAGTGGAAAGTCTGAAATCGATGCTGTGTTCAAGGGGCTGCCTATAAATGGGCATGATACGTATGACTATACGTGCACGTCATACACCTTCCCCTAGATGTCAAGAGGAAGTGAGAGGAGAAATGAGTTGATTATCTTGGTCTGAGATATAATGCATCCTCTTGGAATGACGTGTCCCCCATTTTAGGTTTTCTGGAAGGCGCGTGGAGGGACCTGTTATTGCCTACTGGAAAGCTGTCGTTATGGGCGAATACTATCTCCGGCTTTGATTTTATTTGATACATGTCACAATATCATCGTAAAGTATGTTTTTTCAATATAGTTTTATTAGAATATTGAAATTTATTCGGGACGTTAGGCGTGTTGCGTTGTTTGCGTTTGTTCACGAAGGAGAGCTTAGCACCACTTGGCCAGTGTGCTTGCTAATTCAAGAGGGAAAAACGACGTTCTGAATCCAAACAAAGACGGTTCTGGACAAAGGACCCCTTGTACAACATTCTGATGGAAGATCAGCAAAAGTAGGAACCATTTTGTGATGCTATTTCATATATCTGTCGAACTGTGTACTAGTAACTTTGCGCTCAGGTTTTGGTTATTCCCTTACCATAACTAAGTCTTATGTCGTAATGAAGATATTTTTAGAATTCTAACACTGCGATTGCATTAAGAACTAATGGATCTATCGTTTCCTATACAACATGTATTTTTTTGTAATGTTTATGAATAGCTATTTGGTCAGAATAGGTGAGAGTCTAATAGAAATATCCGCACATTCTGGGAAAAATATGCTACGTTAGCACATTGTATAACCACGGATTTCAGCTCTAAATATGCACATTTTCGAACAAAACATAAGTGTATGTATAACCTGATGTTATAGGACTGTCATCTGAGGAAGGTTTATGAAGGTTAGTGAAATTTAATATCTTTTGCTGGTTTATTCGCTAACGCTAACGTGCCTATTGCTATCGCTAACGTGCCTTGATGAATGAATGCGGTAGTGTGGTAGGCTATTGTAGTAAGCTAACATAATGCTATATTGTGTTTTCGCTGTAAAACACTTAAAAAATCGGAAATATTGGCTGGATTCACAAGATATTTGTCTTTAATTTGCTGTACACCATCGATTTTTCAGAAAAGTTTTATGATGAGTATTTAGGTAATTCACGTTGGTCTCTATAATTACTCTGGCTGCTTCAGTGCTATTTTTGACGGTAGCTGTGATGGTAGCTGCAATGTAAAACTGATTTATACCTCAAATATGCTCATTTTTCGAACAAAACATAGATTTATTGAATAACATGTTATAAGACTGTCATCTGATGAAGTTGTTTCTTGGTTAGTTTGGTTGGTTCTAGGTTAGTTTGGTTGGTTTTGTGCATGCTACCTGTGCTGTGAAAAATGTCTGTGCTTTTTTTCTATTTGGAGGTGAGCTAACATAAATATACGTGGTGTTTTCCCTGTAAAACATTTAAAAAATCGGACATGTTGGCTGGATTCACAAGATGTGTATCTTTCATTAGCTGTATTGGACTTGTTAATGTGTGAAAGTTAAATATTTCTCAAAAATATTTTTGGAATTTCGCGCTCTGCCTTTTCAGTGGAATGTGGGAGGAGTTCCGCTAGCGGAACGCCGGGGCTGTAAAGGTTAACTTGGGTCAATGCCTCCTGCAGCAAACCACCCCCACTACATTGTGCTGCCACCCCGTGCTTCACGTTTCGGATGGTGTTCTTCGACTTGCAAGCGTTCCCCTTTTTCCTCCAAACATAACGATGGTCATTATGGCCAAACAGTTCTATTTTTGTTTCATCAGACCAGAGGACATTTCTCCAAAAAGTACGATCTTTGTCCCCACGTGCAGTTGCAAACCGTAGTCTGGGTTTTTATGGCGGTTTTGGAGCAGTGGCTTCATCCTTGCTGAGCGGCATTTCAGGTTATGTCGATATAGGACTTGTTTTACTGTAGATATAGATACTTTCGTACCTGTTTCCTCCAGCATCTTCACAAGGTCCTTTGCTGTTGTTCTGAGATTGATTTGCAATTTTCACACCAAAGACAGAAAGTGTCTCCTTCCTGGGCGGTATGACGGCTGTGTGGTCCCATGGTGTTTATACTTGCGTACTATTGTTTGTATAGATGAACGTGGTACGCGTTTGGACATTAATCCCAAGGATGAACCAGACTTGTGGAGGTCCACAAAAAATGTTCTGAGGTCTTGGCTGATTTCTTTACATTTCCCCATGATGTCAAGTAAAGAGGAACTGAGTTTGAAGGTAGGCCTTGAAATACATCCACAGGTACACCTCCAATTGATGTCAATCAGAAGCTTCTAAAGCCATGACATGATTTTCTGGAATTTCCCAAGCGGTTTAAAGGCACACTCAACTTAGTGTATGTAAACGTCTGACCCACTGGAATTATGATACAGTGAATTATAAGTGAAATAATCTGTCTGAAAGCAATTGTTGGAAAAATGACTTGTGTCATGCACACACAATGTAGATGTCCAAACAGACTTGCCAAAACTATAGTTTGTTAACAAGAAATTTGTGAAGTGGTTGAAAACTGAGTTTTAATGACTCCAACCTAAGTGTATTGAAACTTCCGACTTCGACTGTATGTCAAAGTGAAAATGAAAGCCTCGTGCCAACATGTTCTGTGACTTACTGTAACAGTCGTTTTGGTGTTGAACGCAATCCTTATAAAGCATTGATAGTATCCATTCCCTCCCTGGGACTGATTAAAACAAGATGATTAATGTTGGATATTTTCAAGAAAGACATTGGGTAATATACAATATTTCGCTGGACACTACACATTGCATCAAATGTATCATATTTGAACATGCTTCTCTGTGTTTTAAATTTTTTTAAACC